>NC_134015.1:17371613-18621613 GCF_040712315.1 Castanea sativa | reverse complement strand
TAGGCCACCGGGATGAAACTGGCACGTTAGGTCACTAAACACAAGTGACTAAGCACATGTCATCAAATTTGTATAATTTGGGGTATCACAATCTCCCTCACTTTAATTCTCATACTAATTAGAGTCCAAGAACTCCATATAAAGTGAGTAACTTGCTCTGCCTTGCCCATGTGAGACTCAATCAAGAGTTGGTGCCCTCTTACCTCACCCAACTTAGGAGGTCTTTTGGACTTTTGGGTCTCACAGTCCACTCTCTTAAGAGCCACACGTCACTTTGTAAGACTTAGTAAACACCTTAAAGGATTAGTCAGATTTGCGTTTCCACCCCAAAAGGATTAGTCAAGTTACAATTGGGACTTTTTGTAATCACCCATGATATCTTACCTAGTAAACACCTGATTTGGGACTTAGCACACACCATCAAATTCACACAATTTGGGTTAAATCCACGAAGTGATTGTCTAGGTGTATCATGTAAATTCTTTGAATTGGAAAAAAAAAAAAAATCAAATAATTCTTTGTGATGGGAAAAAATATCTCTCATTTATATCTTGAATAACTTATTATATTTAGTTTCTATCAAATGTCGGTATGTTACCTTGAACGTTGCCCTAATCCTTTGAATCCCATACCAATATCAGACTTAAAGGGTGTGTGTGACATCAAATTGATAATTCTAAGAGAGCCCAAATGTATATTTGAGAAGTCTATGTATGAATAGATGAGATCCGTATGGATCAAGATATTTTTGGGTGTGGGTTTGGAGGTTGATAGTGGAAGCAACAATGAAGATTGATGAGGAATGGACAATTTTCTCTCTAATAACATGTTGAAATAAATGTCAAAACAAATTGTTGGTCACTAATTTTATTTTATCCCTTTAACAAAGTTTTTTTTATAAAAATTATACAAGATATAAATTTTACTCTAACCTAATCTAAGTGTATGTGTATAAAACTCTCTCTTGGAGACTTAAACCCCAGCATTTGCCTCCACCCCCCCCCCCATCCTCCCATCTTACAAGAATTTTGTACTTGTGGAGTGACCATCACTCCAAGGACATGTGGTCCTATTAACGATGTTAGTTTTAGAAGTTTAAAGTGATTGCTTTTAGTTCATAATAAAGCAATTGTTTTTAGCCTCTAGATACCTAAAATGATCAATTTTAGATTTTAAAAAACTTAAACTTGTCACTTTAGTCCCTATGGAGTAGGGATGGCAATGGGGTGGGGTGGGTCCGAAGGATGGGGTCTTCGTCCCCACCCTGCATGGTTTTGTCTTACCTCATCCCTGCCTCGCCTCGTATGACATGGAAATTTTTTTTGCCCCATCCCCGCCTCTTGGGTCCCCACAAAGCCCCGCTCTACTCCCATAAAACTTTATTTCTTTTTAATTTGCCCACAACTAGTACAATTGTTTTTAATAAAACCTGTTTCATTAATAAAAATATTCTTGAAATTACAAATAAATTTATCCCATCAAATCAAACTAATTTTTAGCAAAAATTGAATAATATTATTAAAGTGTTTAACAAGACAATGTCACAAAAAAAAAATCTCATAATACAAAATCAATGATTCAATAGTATATAAATTTGTTTATAATAAAGACAAAAGAAAATATTAAAATTGGTACCTTATTTCCAACCATGCTAGAGAAAAAAAAGAGGTAGAAAGCCTTGTTAAGTAGAATAAAATAAAAAGTTTAAACCTATCCCCACCCCGCCTCGTGGTGTGAGGCTAAAATTTTGCCCCATCCCTGCCTCACCATCTTTGCGGGGCATGAAAAACCTGCGTGGGACGAAGATGAGAGGGGCTGGTTAAGTGGGGCAGGGCAAAATTGTCATCCCTACTATGGAGTGATGATGTGATAGTTTTTAGTTTGCCCACATGATCTAAGGGACAACAACAATGACTTAGGGTATGTTTGGTAGGCTGTAGTAGACACTATAATATAATGGTATGTTTGGTAGACTGTAATAGTAATTACATAGGAATATGAATAGGTATTACAAGGATACAAGATGTTGTAATGTAATACTTATTAGTTATTACTGTTCATTTGTTTGGTAACAACACAATAATAAAACCCTGAAGATAATGAAATGAAAACATTTTAAATCAAATTTAAGATATGTTTTAGGAAATATCTTACTCATATAGTTATACTTCCTAAAAAAATATTTTTTAAATTTAAAAGAGAGATTACTTATTTTTTATGAAATTTATTTTCATAATTGTTATGTGAATAGTTATTACAATCCTTTTAGAAATGAATAATTATTCTCCATTTTAAAGAAAAGCTATTCATAAGGAATGATTATCCCTTATAATAAAAACATAATCAAACTACTGAATAGTTAAATCATAGGAATAACTATTATATTATAGTGCCTATTACAGTCTACCAAATGTACTCTAATAGTTATTTCTATAGTTTAGCTATTCAGTAGTTTGGTTTTTGTTTTTATTACAGGATATAGTAATTCTTATGAATAACTATTCTTTAAAATGAGGAATAACTATTTCTCTCCAAAAGGGTTGTAATAATTATTTGTTAGTAGGTGTATTAATTTCTAAAATTAATATATTTCTATATAAATAAACTTTCTATATACATATAACAATTATAAAAATAAAAAGTCATAAAAAATAACTAATATTTCTTTCAATTTTTTATTAAAAAAATTATTTTTTTAGAAAATATAATTATATCATCTTCTTATTGGTGGTTGGTGGCTTGGGGTCGAAGGCTCCGAAGCATATTAAGGACGTTTGATTTGCCTTGATTCAGAAGACCGTAATCAAGGGTTGATAATGTGTTAAACAAGGAACGAAATAACTTTAAATATTTGACAAAAACTATATGTTGACACCTATGTTAATAAGCATAACGAGGCAATGGCTGAAACACTTGTTTAGAATGCGAAATTGATTATGCTATATAGCAAATATATCATCTTTCCTAATCTGCAATCTATATAAGTAAAAAATGTTGAACTTTTATTGTGCTTTTCCAAACAAAGGAATGGAAAAAATATTCTAAATTGATTCTCTTCCTTCAAAATTCTTTTCCATTCCCCCAAACAGAGTGTAAATATCCTCAACTTATATATACCACTTGATACACCAACTCCTACCACACGACTTGTCAAGGAAAACCCTATTGTTGTGTAAATTTTCATCATACAACAACAAAAAATCATGAAAAGCCTCCTTGTGTCCGCTATCCTGCTATTGTTTCTCTTCATTGCTAATGGTATAATTCAATTAATATGATATTGTAAAACCAAATGTATAGAAGATTCAATCTTTTGAAAATTACCTTCTTAGGATTTTTTTTTTCTTGTTTAACTTGTTTTTTATTTTTTGTTTGTGCGACAATAGTTGAAGGAAGAACTATCGCATCTACTCCAAGTGAACCAATTGAATTGGGTATGTGTCTCACACCTTCTGTCTTTTATTGAAGTTTCTCCATTGTATTCTCCCTTAGCAGCTCTAAGTACCAATTTTTTTTTATTCTTTTAGATGGAATCATAGGACAGATGCAATTATTTTGAAATATTGTACACAGATTATCTGGATAATATTGTTAATAACATAGAAATAAGTAGATTCAAGTAAGCACTTATTGAATAATGTTCTTTGATTTAATTCAAGTAAATTTAATCAAGTTCTTTTTTTTTTTTTGAGAGAGTTTTTAATTATGACGTTCGCAATTGATGATAGTTTTTTATTATTAGACTAAAATAACAATTGGTTTTTGGTGTAGGCAAAAATTGAACCCCAATTTAATCAAGTTCTTAGTTGTTAACTAGTCATAATTCCTTAGTTTTCAATCCAATTTACTTTAAGCTTTTGCTTTTACCTTTTATGTCTATTACAACCTCTCCATAAAGTCCTCTTAATTGAATGAACCCACTTGAAATTATATGCTTACAACAATAAATTCATCCCACAATAATTTAATATTGTGAAACAAATTAATGTGTCACAATTTTATTTATTTTTGATAAGTGCAGGTGAGGAGCTGGTAAAAATAAATGCAGTAGGGCAATGTGAAGAGGGATTATATCATGGGAAAGGAGGGTTATGCAAAGACAAGCCATGTATGAAAGCTTGTCAACAAAAACATGGAAGCCAAGCTTTGGGGATCTGCTTTTTCTTCAGTGAACCAAACGACACTTGTCGTTGTCGTTACCCATGCTAGTTAATTTCTTCCCTCTAAAGGGTTCACTCACTTGTCCAAAATAGTTTTGTTCAAGTGCAAAAGTGTATTAAAAGTCAAATTCATTACAAGAATAAGAATTTTGTTTCATCTCTCTCTCTCTCTCTCTCTCTCTCTCTCATATAATGCCTATTAGGCTATTTTTTTCGTCATTAAAGTTCGAAAGAATTTTACATTTTTTTTTCTAAAGTTCAAAATGTATGTTTTTCATTTCTAAACAATTTTTTTAATTTATTTTTTATTTATTAACTTTTAAAATTGAAGTTGGACATGTGTAACATTTTCTATAGTTTATGGACAAAAAAAAAAAAAAAAAACTTTTTAAAGATTAATAAGGATGGAAACGACATTAATGCAAAATCTAAAAATGAAAAAAAAAAAAAATTTAACCATTTAATAACTTCTCTAATTTCCTTTACTTTAGCATAATAATAGCAATAATAGCACAAAAAGTGTCAATATCGTATTTTGTTTGTCTTTTGATTTGCGAGCGAAAATCCCAAATTGAGGTTAACAAGTCTCAAAATTGCATTTTAATCATAAAAATAATAATTTATGCAAACACTTCTAGACACGGTCAATGATATAAAAATTGACAAATGCAATGTGGTCTTAAATGTTTAACAGTTCAAGCGTCTTGTAAACGCAAATCTACTCAAAAGTAGGGAAAAGTTTGAAGATAATTAACGATATCAAAATCACAAAGTTTTCAAGTCAAACAAGGAGTTTTGAACTTGAATGCATTTTCTCTATGTTAATTAATTTCCTTTTCATAGAGATTTTCTTTGCAATGTACATGTTTTCTTAGCCACTCTATCTCTCCGTTATGCATTTAATGGACAATGAGTGGTGGCTTTCACACTATTTAAAGAGGCGTCCCTCTCTATTATTAACACATCATAAAAGATTTGCATTAAATCAGATGTAGTCACTTCCACTATTTCTTTTGAAACAAGTTTGACAAATACAAATTTCAACACGGCTCATATCAATGCTGAGGTTATATAATTATCATATATCATAATCTTTTGTGCCCACAAGAGATCCCCCTCAGGAGATTCCATAATATAGGTCTTAACATTTTCATGGTCAATTGAAATATTTGATATGACCATCCTAAAGTTCATGACAACTGAAGTCAAAGAATGAAGCCATACCCTCCATTTCCACAACATTGTAACTGTCTCTGTCATAGATAAGATAAAAAATGCAGTAGTTATACTTAAAAGTTTAGTCTTTCCTCTTGAAACTCATCTATTATTAAATATACTTGTGAATGAAATCTCACGGAGAATAATAATGATATTAATATGTTGTTGTTTTTTTTCTTTCATTGACATAGCTCCAATGATTGTACATTTGTAAAGTTCATTATAGGAGTTTTTTTCCCCTAAATTAAATTGTAAACAAGGACATCTCTCTTTCTATCATTTTCAGAAAGAATTGACAAACTTGGTAGATATATGTGTGAAGAATGGGTGATTAGTATAACATAGCCGAGTCCAAATTTATAAGCTTAAACTTAAGCTTTTGGATTAAATGGTATTCATATATGTTATATTATATTAACCTCTTAATTGGAGCATCTCCAAAGTATTTTCTTCCGAAAATCAAAAACTGTTGGCAATCAAATGGGTGCATCAATGGTGAGGGGATTAAAAATCAAACTTAAATTCTCATCTATGTAATAAATAAATAAAAAAAACAAACAAACAAACAAACCATGCATGTAATGAACCACAACATCTCCAATTCTGGCAATTTGAAATCATAGACCCTTCTTTGTGTCACACTATATAAATCAGATGGTTTTGTTTCTTCGTTGCCTTAGATGTGCAAAAGAAACTGAAAGCCATGGTTTGCAAATGGCACTAATATTATACAGTCAAAGAGTGAAAACAACTTGTCTAAAATCAAAACCACGGTAGGTCATTTGGAACTTGGAAGACATGCCCAAATTTGGTTCCAAGGAAGTCATGCTCCCTTTGTCACTCGATAGAAGACGACAGGTAATAGGACAATAATATTTAATAATTCATTCGAGCATGAGTATTTCAATAAATGAGAGGTGATTCAAAATTATGAAAAACCTTTCCAATCTAATTAATCAAACAAGTGCTAAAACATCCACCAAATGATAAAGTTTGATTATAAACTTAATTGTAGTTAGTGATTACAAACCTACAAATCTACTTAATATTTTTTATTGGATATGAATCTTGATAAATTCACCATTGGATTACATTTTCTTATATCCCCATGCTTGCAAAATTTTCAAAAGATCGAAAAATCAATAACTATGTCATCAAACAAAATTTTAAATTTCAAGTTTTATAGTCTTAAATTAGGCAAGAAAAAAAACTTTATGGATTGACTAATAAATAACATATGATTAGCAAAAATTTTGATATGTGTGTGAAGAATATAAAGTACATGCAATTTAACAGTTAGATTTTCAAAATATATAGATATGTTAATTTTTTTAGTAGGTTTTGTAGTCAGTTACTACAACCAAATTTGTAACCAAACTTTGTCTTCTGCCATATGATCTACTTGTAATCTTCAAGCCTCTAGACAAAGTCCTCACACACGAAACCCAGTTAAATTAAATTATTCTTTGGTGGCATCATGAGTCCAGTAACTATAAAAGCAATCTTAGACAGTCAATAGGCAAGGACTCATGGTATGATAACCTTGTATTAAAATCTTGAACATACACAGTCAAAAAATTTCCATAAAATCAAAAACTTCAATGAGAATTACCTAAAAGATAGGCTGTTAGAGGTAGACAAAAATTCCGAACACTTGATTTCTTCATAAAGATAAAAGATGTTAGGCACAATGCAGCTCAAACAGAAGGAGAAATCAATTGTATGCTTTAATGGAGCAGGTTTTTACAACTGATTTTTAAGGAGGGAGTTTCTCAAAAAAAGAAAAAAGAAAAAATTCTAAGGAGGGAAAAAGCAGAAAATCTACACCAAAAAAAGTCAGTCTGCTGTAGGACATGCGTCAATTCTGCTCCATGTGGTATGTTATAACAAATGTGTGAGGGACTTGAGCCAAAAACAAACCTGCAGGCATAAAATTTATTGCATACCGTCAATAGATATACCTCAGTCAACTTGGAAAGTTCTATTTGAGAAGGAAATTTAAATGCATCGCCTTTTCCAATTAGCAAAAAAGTTGGATGAGGAACAAATAGAGGACTCGAATGGATATTGAAAATACTCACAAATACTCTCCATGTGGCTGCTTCCGCTCTAAAATTGACAGGGACAACTACAGAAATTCAAAAGCTCTATGTATGATATAGTGAAACAAATCATTGTTAAACTTCCCAAAATATCCTCAGACATCTCCAGAATTTTATCTTTGGAATAAAAAAAATCTCTCTTCATGTGAGTTCTTGTAGTTACTTCTGTATAAATTGGTAGGAAGTTGCAGAAAAAGGAGAATTGTCCTTCAGAAAATGATCTTGTCAATTATTCATCTAAGTGTTATACCCATTGATCTAGCTCCTGTTACAGAAAATATTACAGTGATCAGGAAAGAAGATATTAAGAAATGCCAAACTAAATTAATTGCTTAGTTTCAGATTTGAAACAAAGCATAATGCACCATGTATTCTCTCTCCCTATATCATGGTTAAGGCTTTCAGTTATTTGGGCCCTTTGAGGTGTTTGAGAGGTCCAAAGTACTCAAAAGATAATTGAAAGCAACTGCTTGATTTCTGTTTAAGATCCACCTTTTTTAGGCTGGGCAAAGAGAGAGACAATGAGCCAAATTCATAATAATCATGTGATGTGTAATTTAAGAGATGAAATGAAAACATCAAATTAATATGCAATGCATTATGTTATGAACACCTTCCTATTTAAGATTTGCTTTACATTCAAAGCCTAAGCATCAGAATTTTTTTTGGAAAATTAAGCACCAGGCATATTATTGTAATAGATAAAAGTAAAAAACTGTTCACATACACTTTTCCAATGTAAGTTGTCCCAAGTTAAATTCAATTCATAATCTCTTTTGGAATCGGTATGTGATGAACAGAAGTCCTAGGAAAAAAAACGAATGCCTACAGACCAACAAAAACTATTAACCATGAGAAAGGGGAAACTCTTGCTAAACCGTTGTTATATACTCATTGCTTTTTCTAATTTAACTAATCACCATGAAGAGGAGAGAATAGCCCATTTGGCTGCATCAATTTAATAGATGTAACAAATAAATTGATTTCGCAATTTTGGTCAGTTTAAATATTAAATTATGTATTGCTGAGTTCAGATGAGAAATCATGCATTGTCTAAGGTAGAGCATGGTCATGCTCCACAAGTAAGGCATCCTGTTGAGGTATTGTATGCCTTAACTATTTTGTATCTATATGGAAAATTAAATAGTCAAAAAAGTCTAGCAGGAAAGTAGTTCTAAGGTGTGTCCATAATGCAGGAATTCTGATTGGGAATTGTATATTCTTGAAAATTCAGTAAAGCCAGGTAGTTGGTTTCAAAATAATTCTCTGAAATTACAATTCCCATGAATATCCCCAGTTCTAACAAAACACGAGAACTCCAACTTCAACCTCTTAAGAATGAAAGAGAGCCACAAAGGTGAAAAGAAAGGAAAGATGGTTTCACGTTCTCCTGTGATTCTTTTCTTTCAAATGCTCAGACTTTGATGATACATCAACCCATCAAAAGAGAATGAAGAGATTTAAGGGTAACTATTTCCTGCAGGAGAACGGTTAGGGGTAAAGCCACACTGTTGCCTAATAACGAAATACACAAAGCAAGGGAGAATCAAATTTTTTATCCTTAATCCAGCTTTTCTCAATCAAATTTGAACCCATGACCTCACCCTCCACCTTGTAATTTGTCATGTGAGCTATAGAGCTCATTGGCATAAACAGATCAGCGGATTTTTGTTCAAAACCAAATTAAATAAATATAATCACATTATGTTCTTTCTTCTGTCCAAATATACTTATCAAAATATTATATATATTCACATCAGCCTCACAAGGTAAGACTATATAAACTGACCTTTTATGTTTCTTGTCTCGGCAGACTTCACTTCCACAACGACATTGAAATGCCCTAATGGGATGGTTTTCATCAGCAAAGTCTATCCCATAATCCTGCAAATGATTTCAGAAAAAACAATCTAAGCAATGAGGAGTGCAGACAGCCAGAGTTCAACTTAAAATTACAAGAACTTCAGAGTAGGTCACATAAAATATTAGCATGCACATAAGATTTAATGGCTTAAAACTTCCAATAGTTTAGAGAGCAGGTAACCCATAAAATGTTCACGAGAATGTAAGAACGTCTTTCTTTTCTCAAGTTCATTGTAAAAATATTCTTTAAATACATTTGTGGGTTCTTTGGAGGCCTCATCAACAATTTTTTGATCTGTCGGTTTTCTTCCATTAAGAAGACATTTTCTAAAGCCATCTTGGACTCTATAAAGTTCAGTGGTTCAAAGTGGATGTCACATTTCTATTCTAAATGTATCAACAAAACAACAACCCACCAATCTATTGTAATATTCAATCAGGAAAACATCAGAAAGCCAGAGAGAAACAGTGAAGAGAGCAATTTTTTGAGTAAAGCTTCTCATTGAGATTATGGCAAAGGTTTAAACCAAAATACAATCTGACTTCCCACAGACTTCTCACCAGCTTACAGAGTGACATTTTATGGGCATCCAAACTCACATTTCCCAAGCACATAGTGACCATGATTGCCATCAATATTACATTGACTAGGGCCTAAAGTTTTTTTTATAACTAATAAATTGACTTGGACCTAAATTTATATCTATACTATGATTCTTTGATGCTTTGATGAATTTAACGCACCTTAAACAGCACATTAAATGGTTATTCTTCTATTTTAAGGGTTGACCATAAGATATATCTATTAGGACATTTACGTGTTTGTTTTGATATAGGGAGCAGGATTTGAACCCAAGACATTTTTGTTATAAACACTAGAAGGTGCCAGTTGAGCTACGAGGCTCTTGGTGACATTTACTTGTTTGTTTATATCACCCAGTCCACTGTCCTTTTCTTTCAAAACAATGCAACATGGAAATATCTAAATTGAAATTTCATGAACAGACACAATCACAGAAAGCAAATAGTCAACCTTAAACCACTTCTACTCCACATGCAAGAGATCAGACCCTCATTCCTCCTGTTTATGGCATGAATTTAATGAAATGGGCTAAACGGGCCAATATATCTTTAAAACAGACAAATATAAAGACTACATCAGATGGACAACTTATTGGCTACATCAACCCTACATGTAATACAAGTGTGGGAACAACTTTGTCATGCTGATAAATAGTACTGCAAGTAATAGTGTGCAAATGAAAATAGCAAAAAGGATGCAGATTTTATGTCAACAGGATGTTTAGGAAAGCTCATCCTCATTGTGTTACATTTCTGCAACTCAAAAATTCATAGATTGACTTCTCAAAAGAGAAAATCATAGACATTTGATGACTGCTGAAAATTGGGGTTTTAAATTTTTACAGACAAATGCTGGGATTGAATATACATACATACATACATACATACATACATACATATATATATATATAGAATGCTGATAGATTCATTTGAATCTACTACTCATATGACACCCATGTAATAGCAAGCTATGAAAGAGTTAAGTGTTATATAGACCTGCAGTATCTAATACCACTGAAGAACCTCCAAAGAAAAGATTGTAGTCCTTTGTTGCGCAATAGATTCAAATGGGCACAAATATGCTTGGACTACTACAACTACAAAAATGATTATTTTTTACTTATCAAAAGGAAAAAATATATATATATATATATATATATATTTTTTGTACATGCTGCTAAAAATGAATCAAGGTGTGATGATTGTAAAGATCAAATAGAACTACCAGGAACACTATTTTAGCAGAAGTGGAAATGTGGAACCCTATTGTAGCATGAGACAATTCCGAATTCCCCGGACTGGACATCATACAGTAAGGCCATCAATTTTTCATTTCTTTTTAAGTAGGTTAAATCCAAAAAATTTCAAACAAACAAGTGAAGCAACCATTTACAGTCCATGTTTTAAGCTAAGAAACTCCAAGAAACAATTTTGTTTTCACACAATGAGCCTACTTACCCATGTCAGTTCTTGAAAAGCACGCACTTTCTTCGTAGTAAAAAAGGCAAGCTGTATACATGAAACACAAGCAGGTACTTTAGTTGTACATCTTTGTAGAAGGTTTACAACTCCCCATCCAAACCCCTCCAAAATAATTTCCTTTGCATCCAAATATGTAAAATAAGTTGGGAAATAAATGCGAATGAAACTGGTCAAAATCATACATGATAATAGTGACGATCAGGAGTCTCCACTTCAACTGGAACATCAATCAAGTTCGAATCAAAGCATCTGAAACAATGGACACTTCATATTAGAATACAGAAATGGGAAATTTTTAAGAAAGAAAAGGAAAAAAAAAAAAGATGATAACCAAGTAATGAAGTGCACTAAACCATATGGTGATATCAAACTGATATTTGACAGTAGAGGAACATAATAATTTGTTCTCAGACACAAGTAATTACAGATAAAATAGAAAAATCAAGTGCCAATAATGATTAAATAGAAGAGGGCCAATTTGCCCACCCCAAGGAGAACTAAATCATCCCTTCTTCATACAAGTTACACATCCATCCAATGGGTTTTGAACCCACACTCTTCACCCATTCTTATAGGAGGAAGGAGGATTTGAGTCAAAACTCATTGGCTGCATTTTCCAATTAATTAAATATATAAATTCAAAAACTTGAACAAGATAATACTAAAATCACAACCACTGACAGCTTGTGCAGGAAATTTGAAATAATGGCATTCTTTGTAATCACACAGATGATCCAAGTACTACTGATTTAAGCAGCAGCCCAAATTTTCTTCAGTCGATCAATTCCAGTTTGTGGTTTCATGCAGCAATCCTATTAAAATCTCATAGGAGCTTTCAATTTATAGCACAAGCAAAGGGCTTAAACTTCCTTCTTTCTAGAGGATCATACAACAATGACCATTAGTCTATGATGTTGTTTCAGAAAAGAATTTTAAATAAAAGGAAAATAAATAATAAAACTCAGATTGCTGAGGACTTGAAATAGCATAATCTTTACTCAAGCATGAAAAAGTTATTCAGGAAAAACAATCTACTATGTATTTCCTGAGTTTCACTAGCTATAATAAGGTAAATTCGCTTTCTTTTTAAGTCAAAATAATCTGTCAGATCCATTTAATTTCTATAAATAAGTTAGGATTTATATCTTCTAAGGTATGATATTTCTTAAAAATGTTCCTTTCACAGAATCATAGATGTTACTTTCGTTATTGCAACAGATAAGGAAAAGGAACAAAGGAACAAGGCATTACCAGGAAAAAACGAAAAAACCTCTACTTTTCTTCATTTGAAATTAATCTTTTTCCACCTCTTTCTTCTTCTTTTTTGGTGGTACTTATGCATATTGAGAAGGCTCAAAAGTCAAAACTGTCTTTAGTTACTCTTTGTTCATAGGCACTGATTGTATTTATAGCATCTTATACACACAATGAAACATAGAAATTCCTATTCTTGTAGTTCAAATGCCTTGGCTACAGATACCAATAATATTTTCCAATGTCTTCCCTAAAGGTGCCATCAACTCTAAATGGCAGGTACCTCCAGTAAACAGCCATAATCATGGAAACAAATAACTTCACTCATGAAAATTCGAAAAGCAACCAAGATAATTTTGAGCATTAACATCCTAATTTATAAAATGGGTTACCCATTAAGATGAAGACACACGATTGATAGAAGAAAAAAATACTGCTAAATTGCAGCTAAGAGCATAAACACACACATGCAATAACCAATTAAAGAAAAAAAAAACATAAAGCCTACCTATGGTTGATGAACCTTGCAACGTTTCCATGACAAGTGGCATCCAAACAAAGTGCCTCCTCATCTTTTAAAACTACTTCTGAGCCCCAATCAGCATCAAGTGTTACTGGGTATGTATGTCTCTCATTGCCACTGCTTTGCAGAATCCGATAGTATAACTCCATGTTGGTCAGTACTTCCCCTATATATTCACATATGAAGGCTCCTTTGGGGATGTCCTCAAGTGTTCTGATACCCCATCCTTTTCCTTCAGGAGTCAAGAACACCTAAAGAATAAAAGCCAATGCAAAGTTTACAGGTCATAAAGAATAAACATATTAAAACTATCTTATCAATAAAACAAGAAGTTGTCATCATTGTATTGTTGTTTGTTGTAGTTATTATGAACATTTCCTTTTTGTATTATTGGTAAGTTACACATGCATCCAATGAGTCTTGAACTCACGACCTCACCCTCCCCCTAGAACTTATAAGTAGAAGAAGTGTTAGATGAGCTAGAGTTCAAATGTCCATGAACATTTATTATGATATAACATATGTAGCTTAATAAACTTAATTATCACTGGATGTATACAAAATAGCAGAAAGAATTTCATGAACTAGTATCAGCATGAATAACCAAACAATGGGTGTTTTCAGCAGGAAAACTTTATTATTGTCCAAAGGAACACATGCTGAACACACTTTCTGAGATTGTTTGTCAAAAATGATTACCAAGTATTGAAACTCAGTCAAATGATATCTTGAAGTCATTCTAACCTGCTTGGCTCCACTCCCTAGCCAAAATAATTGACTAATTAAATTAAAGACTCATGCAAAATCAACCTGCTTCCACCATATGAAATTCAAGGAGAATCTCACCTGCAACTTGCGTGTTATGCCTCTCTGCACTACTCGATTACCACACTGCATGTCACATCCACATTTTCTCCAGCATTCTTTAATGAACTTTCGGACCAAATGGCCCTTGCATCGTTCAGGCATGTCCTCATTCTTCATCCTCTCTAATGGGCAGTATTGACAATAAACAAAATGGTGATCTTGAGGTGCTCGCTTCATAGAGATACAAGCACTTAGAAATTCTTCTTTCAGCAGGCCTTGTGGCGAGTAAGCAAACTCTCCACCAGTTTCTCGAGCACATGCACACGTAATTGATGATGAAAGACAGTCCCCTGAACAATCTGAACAGCAATCCTCATCCGCAATCCGAGCCAATGAAATATTTACATTAGCATTCTGATAAATTATATTGTGTGGAATGTAATTGAATTTTGGGAGCTGCTCACTGCCAACTTCATTAACCAATGATATTTTCACTTTTTCTGCACCTTTTGTTATGTCAAGTACATTACAGAAGGCCCTGTTCCCATCATGAACCAGATTTCGTGAATTTGTATGCCTAGAACTGCCTGAACCCTTTCGATTTGAATCTGTTTCAGAAGTACGTACCGCAAAAGCTCTCTTCTTTGGTCCAGTAATACGTGAGGCATCACGGACATCTATAACCACATCAGAAGAAGAGTTAACAGTAGCAGATCTATGAGGAGAATTTGTACCCAGCTTCAAATAACTTTCACACAAATCCTTCAACAACATTCTCACAGAAAATTGGGGCCCAACAATTTTCCCTGATCTGAGATATTTATCCTCCACATATTTCAGAACTGAGTCTAACTTTGGAATACGAAAATTCATTTGATAAAGTGCAGAATCACAATTCAATAAGATTTTCACTTCTCCCAAGGATGAAGAAGCAATATCAAAATCAGTCTCATGGCTTGTATGGCCTGTGCCCACTGAATTGTCATTGTCATCGCCAAGAAGCACATAGTGAGGAGGCAGAACCTTGACAGAAGGTTTCACAGTTGAACCATTTGAGGACCTCGGATGAGCTAAACAAAACCAGACCAAGAAGTAAATTAGCAAACATTAACTATAGTTCTCACTGACACAAATAAAACAGATAATCAATCAAACATGGGACAGCTACAGTAGGCATTCATGATGAAATTCACATGATCAAAAGTTCAATGCCCAAAGTATAAGAGTACCTAAGAAGCCACAAATACAAAACAAAGCTAGGAAGTGAAATCAGCAAACAGTAGAAGTGTAAATTATGAATCACACAAATATGACAGGTGGATATTGAAAATTACTACCATAGTCATTGATGATGCAACTTGTATCTAAAAGTTCAATTCCTGCAATGTAAATAAAAATATGAAGCAACAGTTTGATCGCCTATCTACCTCCTGATAAATTACCAACTATCCCAAATGTTTAAGTGGTTAGAAAATGATACTACCCCCTTAATAAATGAGACTCAACATGAGATTTTAAGTTTCTAAAAGGGAGCAAGAGTGGAATCTGAGTTTGAAGAATTTAGGACCTCCTGTTATGATACCATAATAAATTACCAATTTGTAACAAAATTAATCATAACAACATATAACAACAACAATAACAAACAAAGCCTTAGTCCCAATTTTTTTGGGGCTGGCTATAGATCCTTAACAAATTAGTTAGCTTTATGTATTAATTATTCCATCAACTTGAGTTGCTCTTCTCTAATCATGACTAAATCATCTCAAGCGACTTTCTCTCGTGGGCCAAAAAAATTTGGAGACATATTTGAGGCAAAAAAACAATGAAAGGAAAAAAAAAAAAAAAAATCTTTTTTTCATGACAATTGATATGATTATTACCTAGAGGAGGGAGAACTGTAATGGGTTGATCCAGCATTGGATTATCAGTACTAGTAATAGTAACATTACACACAGCATCATCACCACCACCACCACCATCACCATCATCAACATAATCATCAACATCAACATCAATATCAACTCCAGCAACCACATCACCGTCACAAGAAATGGGTTCCTTCCCTTTTCCTTCTACTACACTCTGTTGTTTAACTCTTTTCGGTGACCTTTCATCATCTTCAACCTCGTCTTTGCTACTAGTGCCACCACCTTCGTTGAGCTCAAAATAGGCGTCTACGAGTGTTCTATAATTCCCGTCTTCAATCAAATCCCAATTCATATTGTACAACACCAACAGCTTCTTCAACACCGGTTTCACCTTCTCAGGTGGGATGTCCAAACGCTTCATTGCATTAAACGCCGCAATGACTCTTGGGTTTCGAGCCATCCCCAAAACCCAAAACGCCAAACGACCCAACTCAGAAAAAGGACCCACCTTTGTGTTACAGTAACTGTTACATGCATATCAAGGCAAAAAAAAATAAAAAAAATCGTTAACAAATAAAAAAATTCAAGAAACAACAATGAAAGCAAGTAAACAACACAATACAAAAAACCACCATTTTCAATGAACAAAATCAAACTTTTTTTAGTTTTTTCTAAATACCCAATAGAGTGAATAGAAACTTTATACCCTGAAAGACAACTTTTTTTTTTTATGAAACAACGGAGCAGAGAGATGGGTATAGGGAAGTGTGGAGGGAGAGTAAGGGGTTTGGGAATGAAATTTCCTATTGTCCTTTCGTTTACACAGTGAGAGGGAGAGAGAGAGAGAGAGAGAGAGAGATTTTGTGGGGTCGAATTTATTAGTGTCTTTATCATTTATTTTTTCGAGGAAGAGGAAGATGATTTTATTTTATTTTTTGTTAATTTGATGACGTGGCGGATATTTATTGGAGAATGTGAAGCACGTTTTATAAATTTTTATTTTTTGGGTTGAGTACTTAGTTCATTGTACGGAATTTGCAGAGAGGGACAT
Organism: Castanea sativa; assembly: GCF_040712315.1. Lineage (NCBI taxonomy): Eukaryota > Viridiplantae > Streptophyta > Magnoliopsida > Fagales > Fagaceae > Castanea > Castanea sativa. The sequence goes on along the minus strand of NC_134015.1, from coordinate 18,604,700 downwards.
ATGGTGTGTTCACAGTCCAATTTTATGATTTTTTAAACAAAATTTATTATAAAAAAAATTTCTTGGATCAATTAAAATTAATTTAATGATGGGAGTCAATGTTTTATTTTTTTAATTTTAATAAAGATTGGAGTCAAAGTTGACAAACTAGTACAAAAAGCTTACAAATATAGATTTAAAAGTTTTTACTGATAGTGTTTCTCTCCTTCGTCATTTCTAACCTTTTTTTTTTAATTTTTTTTTGGTGATAAAATCATCATCTTTTTATCTTAAATTTAAAAATATGGATGACAATCTTATCATTTTAAATCCCATCAAACATTAAGGGAATGTTTGGTAGACTGTAATAAACTGTATAATATAATAGTTATTCCTATCTCCTTATGAATAATTATTCTTTAAAATGAAAAATAACTATTCATGTTTAAAAGGTATGTGATAGTTATTCCTTAGTAGGTGAATTAATTTTTACAATTAACATATTTCTAAATAAATAAACTTTCTATATACACATAACAATTATGAAATTAAAAAAATCATAAAAAATAACTAATCTCTTTTTCAAATTTAAAAAATATTTTTTTAAGAAATATAATTATATGAGTAAGATATTTCTTAAAATATATCTTAAGTTTGATTTAGAATTCTTTCATTCTATTATCTTCAGGGTTCTATTATTGTGTTGTCACCAAACAAATGATTAGTAATAAGCATTACATTATAACATTTTGTATTCCTTGTAATATTTATTCCTATTTCTATGTATTACTGTTACAGTTTACTAAATGAGTAAAGGTGTCCTAAATTCATTGTATGATACTATAGACTAAAGTACATTTTTGAACTTTAAACTTTAAAGTTTGGGTGGTTTTAATTTTAAAACTCTACGTTTCAAAATTTTTATTTTAGCCATTTATATATGATTCTGCTTTTATTTTGGTTCTTTATATTTGATTCAACTTTCATTTTGGCCTTTCATATTGGATTAAGTTTTTTGTTAGGCCTTTCATGAAAATGAAAATTTTGAAATGTATAGGACCAAATAGAAATTGAATCAAACATAAAGAGCTAAAAAAATGGTTGTTTTTTATAGATACAAATATAAATTTAAAATTTTTAACTTTAATTGATAGCATTTCTTTCCTTCATCATCCCTTTTCTTCTTTTTTTTTTTTTTTGTTGATAAAAAATAAGAAAAATCATCATCTCCTATCTTAAATCTAAAAGAATGGATTACAATCTTATCATTTCAAATTTCATCAACCATCAAATTCACTAGCTTGTAACTCTTGTTTACGCACATAAATATTAAACAACGGTGATAAAAATTAATGAAAATAAATAAAAATTAAACTATTGAAATTGCAAAATTCCTAAATTGATACAAACCCATCAATAATCCAAATAAGATAATCAAAACTGTGGGGAGTAAAAGGACCCAAATGGGCATATGGGCCTTTGGACTGTAGCATGGAGGGCCGACCTGCCCCAGAATTGAACTCTACGAATTGGCCAATACGCCGAGGGTCCAAGGATGCAGCCGAGGACGAGCTTCTCCTCGAACAAGCCCAAGAGAATTCAAAGCTTCATTATGAAGGTCAAAGCACAACTCTAGAAAGACTAATGGTTAAAGGGGGAAACCCTGAACCTTCTCGATACACCAGTGTTAAGGAAAATATCTAGAGCAAAGGCTGCCACCTCCGCATTAAAGACTCTGCAACTACCTCCCTGGCCGCATTAATGGGGAAGTGACCCCTGAACAGTAGGGCAGAAACTTCTAGTCAGGGTCCCAAAAGGCATTTGAAAAAGGGGTATTCAAGGGGGAGGAATGCAAAAGAAAGAGGATCTCTCTTTTTCTCTCTCTCGCTTACTCTCTCTCTCTAAAGAAAAAGAAAAGAAATTAAGAATTGTAACCTGTGAGAAAAAAAGAGAAATAATACAGAATTGGTCCTCGACTTACATCCGAGGAGGCCTATTTGCAATTAACAATTGTTATTCACAAGTGTTTGTAACTCTCAGGCTGTTGTCAAGTTCTCAGTACCTTTAACCTAGATTTCAGGCCCACACTCTACAAATTTTATTGTTTAAGGCTCATTGAGCCTGAGCCCATAATCTTCTTTGGGTCCAGGTGCAATTGCGCACTTACAAAAACTAAATGGGAAATTTGAAGAGAGAGAGAGAGCTATATATAGGAACCTTAGTAGGAATGATGAAAAAAATGAAAGAAACAAATAAACAAATCCAAAGACAATAATTGAAAATAAAGAACTATTTACTTAGAGAGAGAGGGAATGGACCTAAGGTAGAGAATTATGGCACAATGAAGACAACAGACTTCTCTAAAACCTTCCTTCAAGTAAATACAAAGTTATTTGCTTTGATTTTTTTTTTCTCAAAAGCTTCATCAACAATTTCATGCTTTCCATTAAAGAGAGAGAATTCAAAGAGTTTAGCTTTTGTGACAATTCAGTTTCTCCATTGCCCATTGTAGTATATATATGGTTTTTATATAAACTCTTTGGGTTTTGCATAGCATTTGTATAGTTTTTTTATATAAACTCTTCGGGTTTTGCACTGACTAGTCGTTAACCTGTGCGATGCACGAAAAAGTTATTGACTCTGAAAAAAATGAAGAAATATTTAATTTTTATACTTTTTCATAATTTAGAAGTGTTGTGTAACGTTAAACGTTATTGAGTTGCAAGTGCATAATTTTCGAAACCTACAAAGTAATTTACAATTCTTAAACTAATAAAATAAAACTCCTAATAGTTATATACACGCACTCAAAACTAATATAAATTGAAAATATATAAACAAAGACAATGATATAAAGAAGACACACCAAGTTTCAAACTTGAGTAGTAATATGACTATTTTGTAGTAATAACAATATAAATAATTAAAAATATGAAACAATATCAAAATTATAATACCTAATTCCATTATCTTTTATATTGAATCCAAACAAATAATTAATTGAAATTAATCCAAACAAATAATTAATCAACCAAAAATCATGCCTTTTAGTAAGAAAACAAAAAATCACATGAAACTAAATAAAAAGCATTTAAGGTGAATAACTAAGATCAATCTATTGAGACACAAATATCAAAAACCCCAATACTTAAAACTTCAAAATTTATAGAATCCTTAAATTCTACTTCAAAACCAAACCAAATTCAACAAATTTATATATAACATATCTGTGGGAGTAGAATGGTCAAAAATCTGCATTTGGGCCTTGAGCCTGACTCGGTGGTATGAGCTTGTCCGAAGAGAGCCTTTGAGGCCCACAAGCAAACTCTTGCCAGAAAAGTTTTTGGGGTTGTCCGAGGAGGGGCATCTCTTCGACTTAGTCAAGTGAGGCTCCTAGGACACGTCACGGTGTTTGAAAAGGGAATCCTGGAAGATCTGTTGAGTAAAGATATGTTTCGCAATTATGGAAAGGAGGAGCGTATGAGAAATATCAAGGGAAAAGGATGTTACCACCGCATTAAAGACCCTGCACCTACCTCTTTGGCGGCATTAATGGGGAAATGACATCTGAACAGTACCAGCTAGCCTTACAGCTGTTATTTGATGACCTCCAGAGGGCGGTGGAGAATAAAAAAGATTTGGATTATTGATTTGTGTTACACGTGGACGATGAAGGAAAAAGGAAGAGTGATATAAAAGGAAAAAGAGAAAGAAAAATAGGGGGAGCTTCTTCTTCTTCCTCTTCAATTGTAACTTGTTGCTAAAAGAAAGAAAGACAAAACAAATCATCCTCGGTTTATGTCCGAGGAAAATTTCTGTTATTTTTATCCATTGTTTGTGTAGATAGCGGCAATCTAGCCTTCCTATCTGTTGTCTAATATCTATAAAGCCTAGGTTTCAAGCCCACACTCTACAAATTTTATTGTATAAGACTCTTTGGGCCTGAACCCATCACTCGTTTGGATCCGGGTACAAATTGTGCACTTACATATCAAATAAATATTTATCATTCCCTAGACCGGAAGAAATAGGTTGCAGTTTTGATTTTTTTCCAAAAAAATAGAGATGTTTTTTTTTTTTGCCATATACAATATAAAAAATAATTAGTAGAAATTTCAACCCAAAAACCAAACCCATGAAAACAATGTCAATATAAATATCAAGATTAACCCAAATACTCAAAATAAAATCAATTCTAAAATCAACAAAAGATTAAGATAGAAAGAAAATGTCAAACACATATGAAAGCAAATAAAAAATTTGACATAAAAGATAAAATTCATTAATAACAATATAAACAAATATCCACATATATTGAATTGAAATTTTATTAATAATAACAATATTAAGAAATTCGACATAAAATTCATTATTCAAAGAAGAAAGTTGAATCAAATTGCTTGCGTTTTTATTTTTTTATTTTTACGTTAGTCTCTATTTTTTTTTTTAATCCTAAAGTGAAGTTAAGTTTAGGCTGTTAAGTTTAGGCTTTTAAGGTGGTAATTGCTAAGGTATTGAGGAGGGAAAAGACACTCCTAACAGGAGTCCTTCTCTCTTTTTTTCCTAATCCTAACTTTTTTTTTTGTTAACACGAGTCTTTTTTTTTTAGTCCTATTTTCAATGTGAATCTCTTTTTTTTTTTTTGTAGTCTTATCGGAATTTTTGTTTTTATATAGATTATCAACATTTGAGTTTGAGTTTAGGTTGGATTTATTAGAGAGATAAAGTTTCACTTCTTGTTAAGTTTTGATTAAACAAAAATAATTTTGTTTTTAAAAAATGATAATAATGGGTTTGAGTTTAAGTTGAACTTATTAGAGAGATAGAGTTTCACTCCTTATTAAGTTTGGACTAAACAAAAATAATTTTATTTAAATAAAATAATAATTGTGAGAGTTTTAGAGGCTTTGGTTATATATATATAGATAACTTGGCACAAAAATTAAATTAGACACGTAGCACAAAATTGATAATCCAATTGAAATCTAATTGGATTTTCTCTTAATTTTGGCTTTAAATAGATATATAAACTAGCGTGTAACTCAATGCATATGCACGAGTACAATTAAAAACAATCACACTTACACGATTCAAATTATACATGGTGTACAAGTACTAGCTTACATATTTTTAAACCATAGATTTCTAAAGTTGTAATGCTTTCTCATTTTATATATGAAGAGGATGGAATTAAAGTGGACCGCCAGATTTTACAAGACCTACCATAGGCAAACTATACTAGGTACAAATAGAGAGTTGAAGGACACGACAAGACGTATCATAGGGGGACGGATGATTTGTGGAGAACGGATCACCTACAATGGAAAGGATAATGGTGTGGACGAGTGCTAAGGTGGACGGTGGCAAAGCCATATGGCACCCACATGGTTTATTTGGTCCTCAAGGAATCTCAAATAGAAATAACTTATGTTCCACATTTAACCATAGGCAACAAAACCTTTATATGGAAAAGGTCCCTTGAAATACGTGCATTTATGAGGATCTTCTCTACAAGAAAACATTCTTCTTCGCCAAGGAACCGAGATCGATTTCTCACTCTTATAAAAACCCGAAACCCTCAAAAACCAAGGTACGCATAATTCACCTAGCTCTGGCACTCTAAAATTATGACAATTTTCAGACTTAACCTTCTGAGAGTATTTAGCCGGTACTACATCAGTACTTTCTTGAGGTCTTCTTTTTCGGTGTTGTACAGGTGTTGTTTTAAGCATGTGAGGACTGTGTAGCTTACTAATGATTTTCAGCATCATCAATATATATATATGTATGTATTATAATTTAGAATTTAATTAGATTTAGATTTTTCAGTTTGTGCACCTAATCATTCAATTGCCACAAATTTTAAAAAATTAGATGGACACGTGGCACAAAATTGGATTCCAATTGAAATATAATTTAGAATCTAATTTGATTTGGACTCTTCGACTTTTACAGTCAATAATTCACTTGGTATGAAAATAAAAAAATTAGATAGGACACATGTCACAAAATTATATTCCAATTGAAATTCAATTTGGATTCAAATTTAATTTTCTCTCAGCTTTGGCTTTTATATATACAAACATGCTACACAAAAATTGGAAATCCAATTAAAATCTAACTGTATTTTCTTTGAGTTTTGGCTATATATTTTAAATATATATAGATTGTAGGTATATTAAAGACTATAATAGTTTTCCACAAAAAAAAAAAAGAGACTAAAATATACGTTTGGCCTTTTACATTTTAAAATTTTTATTTTGGCCTTTCATATTTGATTCTAATTTCATATTAGCCATTATGTTTCCAAATTTTCATTGTGGTCCTTCATATTTGGTTTTGCATTTTGTTTGGCCATTCATGAAAAATTAAGAATCTGAAATGTATAGCACCAAACAAAAACTAAACCACACATAAAATGCTAAAATGAAAATTTTAATAGGTAAAATGCCAAAATGAAAATAACTCCAATCTTTAAAAGAAAAAGTGTAATTTAGTCTATATTATATACATAGATTACGTCCTCCCCCACAGTGGTTTTACGACTTTGCAAATTTATGAGTCAATGGATTGATCGAGCTTTGAATCTACATTTTCCCAGCATAGCTTTTGACTCGGCGAACTCCTCTACTTTAAGTTCCAACAAATTTATGTCCTCAATGTTTCCCCAACTTATAGCACAATCGAGGTAGACAGCGAAATCGCATCTAGAGCAATAGTAAAGCCCATAGTTTGTGTCCACTTTTTGAAAACAGAGTTGACATAATTGCGAGTTGAATTGATGGAGATCAAGAGAATGGATGAGGTTGAGGAGGTGATTGTGTCGCATGACTTTGAGTCTGCTTGGGATAGAATAACTTAAACACATGTGGGATTCACAAATAATGCACAAATTAACTTAAACATCAACTTAAAAGTAATTCCCAAAGGCACACCAATAAAGATTGTTGACTGGTTTTAAGGCTAATTTGGTAGGTGAAACCCAATTAGGAATGCTGACTTGGCTAATTTGGAGGTGAAACCAAATAAGGAATGTTGACTAGGCTAATTAAGTAGAAGACGAAAGAGATTAAAAATCTTAACTTTTAGGTGAGACTTTAGAATGCCAAAAATCAAGAGAATTAAGATATCCCAAAACTTTATCAACTGAAGTTTCATAATTTTAGTAAACTCTCAAGAATCTTAATTTCATGTTGTATAATTTTCCATTGAACAATAACCTAATTGAATCAACATTTATCACCCACCCACTACGCAAAAAAAAAAAATTTGCTAGAGAGTATGATTGGGTTTGTTTAAACACAGCTTATTTTACTGAAATTGAAAATATATTGCTGAAATAGTATAGTTGGCTCATGAATAGTACCAAAAAGTGCAGTGAGACTCATAAATAGTAGCAAAAATAAACTAAAGTGAAATAATTTATAATTTTCATTGTTTTTCAAAGGAACACTAACTTTAAACATTTTGAAGGAAAAATCATGAAATTGTGATAAATTTTTGGAGCGGAGGAATCGTAATAGGAAACCAAGGGCTAAGGCCTAACGAGAAAGTCAGGGGTTCGGGAATCTTTCGTTTTCGTAGAGAGAGATTTGATTTTTGTTAATTTGATGACGTGGCGGATATTTATTGGAGTGTGAAGAGTGAACCACGTTTTATAAATGTGTGCTTTTGACTTTGGTTGGAATGAAGGTTTTTGGGTTTAGAGGGGTGCTGTACGGAGAGCATATTGGGCATCGTGCTCTTTTTAGCAGAGAGAAAGAAGAATGGTCTCTACTAGTTTAATGTTTCTAAAATATGTTCTTTTAGATATTTAAAAAAAAAACACTCTTTTATCAACAAAAATAAAAATAATTAAAGGGTGAGACTCAAATACATATAGAATTTTTTAGATATTAGATAATATAAATATTAAAACACAATAAATTTGGCACATTTTACAGTTAAAAATTTGTATTTTAACCCTTTATATTTGATTCAGTTTTCACATTAATCCTTTATGTTTCAAATTTTTTTTATTTGAATCCTTCATGATTGATTCAACTTCCATTTTGGCCTTTCGTGAAAATTAAAAATTTGAAATATAAAGAGAAACAAAAAACTAAATCAAAGATGAAAAAGGCTAGGATGAAACAACCATGAACTTTAAGCTTGAAAATGGTGAGTCTCACACTTGTATATATTGACGATGTTCTCTATATATAGTTTTCAGAAAATTATTTTCTATTTTCCCTTTTTGAAATAGGATTTTGAAAACAGTTAAGATAATGTTTTCAAAATACAAAAAATGTTTTTAATGACATTGGCAAATAAATTGAAAACAATGGATCCATAGATTTATCCAAATATTTTTATCAAATAAATTAATGAGCTTATCTTTATAAAAATAATTTTCATGTTTCAAATTTAAAGCTTATCATTATCTATTTTTTTTTTTTATAAATAAACTCTATTCCTCTATCATTATCCCCCCAAAAAAAAGTAATCTATTACAATACTTTTATTTTTTTAAATCTCAAAAGTAGAATGAGTCTGCCAAATATCATTTAGTATTTGTTTTCAGTATTTTGAAAATTTTTCTTGAAATTGGGAGCAAAACACATATAATGTAAAAATCATTATATGAAAAGTAGTTTCAAATTTCAATTTTAATTTTTTGAAATTTGCTTTCATACTGTTTTGAAAACAAAAACAAAAATCTTCCCACCAAACAGGCTCTAAGACTCTAATGTGGTGTTTGGTACGGGGTAATATTTTAGGATTCCCAGGAATGTTTAAAGATTCCTATGTTTGGTTAAAAATCACGCTAAGGAATCAGATGCCAGGGGAATCTGGATTCCCCTCTCAGTAGGAATGTGGATTCCCTTTAAAACAGGTGGGAATCCAGATTCCCAAACTTAAAGGAAATTGTATTTTTTATAAATTGACAATTTTAACCATTTTTCATTATCATTTAAACAATTAACATAAAATATAAAACAAATTATTATGGATTAAACTCTTTTAAAATTATTATTAAGAATAAAAGCATTTGAGAATTTAAATAGTTATTTTTGTATTGTACCTGTCATTTTGAAATATTAGACTATAATTTTAATGAATTTTTCATAATTAATAGTTTATATTTGGTTTTTCATTATTTATTTAGAGGAAGATTTTTTTTTTTTTAAGAACTTGGTAGTTCACATTCAAATATAAGGATAGAATAGGAAAAATGAATAATTCATTTAAGATTCCTGGGAATAAACCAAGCGTTATCATCTCACATTCCTAGGAATCTTAAGATATTCCCAATGAAACCAAACATTGGAATAGCAACATTCTTAGGAATGTGATTCCTAGGAATCACATTCCTAGGAATCTAGATGCCAAGAGTAATGTGGATTCCCCCGTACCAAACGCCACATAAGATTCTTGTAAGTTTTAACTGTTTGAAATTTTGATAAATTAGATATCAATGACCTATAGTTAGTAAGAAATTAGATATCAAGATGTGGTATTCGTTCTTGATGATAACTCTTTATCATCAAACTAAGATACCAATCGATTTTTTGGTGTAAGTGGAGATTGAACTCCAAATTTGTTATTGTTATCTTGGTTTGGTGATAACGATCAATAATTATAAAGGGGACCTCATAGGTTTAAAATATTGTTAGTCGTTAACCCGTGCGATGCACGAAAAAAGCTATTGACTTTAAAAAAAAAAATCAACAATGAGTAAATAGACATTATGCTAGTTAGTATTTTTTTTTTAATTTTAAAAATGATGAAATATTTAACTTCTATACTTTTTCATAGTTTAGAAATGTTGTCTAACATTAAACGTTATTGAGTTGCAAGTGCATAGTTACCAAAACCTACAAAGTAATTTACAATTCTTAAATTAATAAAGCAAAATCCCAATAGTTATATATACACATACACTCAAAACTAATATAAATTGCAAATATATAAACAAAGACCATGATATGAGGAAGGAAGACACACCAAGTTTCAAATTTAAGTAGCAATATGACTTTCTTGTAGTAATAACAATATAGACAATTCAAAATATGGAACAATATCAAAATTATAATACCTAATTCCATTATCTTTTATGTTGAATCCAAACAAATAATTAATTGAAATTAATCCAAACAAATAATTAATCAACCAAAAATCATAACTTTTAATAGGAAAACAAAAAATCACATGAACCTAAATAAAAAGCATTAAAGATGAAGAATTAAGATCAACCTACTGAGACATAAATACCAAAAATTCCAAGACTTAAAACTTCAAAATTTATAGAATCTCCAAAACCAAACCAACTTCAACAAATTTATATATGACATACCAAATAAAAATTTATCGTTTCCTAGGCTGGAAGACATAGGTTGCAATTTTGATTTTTCTCCAAAAAAATAGAGATGTTTTATATGTCATGTACAATAAAAAAAAATTAGTAGAAATTTCAATCCAAAAACCAAACCCACTATAACAATGTCAATATAAATATGGAGATTAACCCAAATACTCAAAATAAAATCAATTCTAAACATAATAAAAGAATAAGATAGAAAGAAAATCTTAGGCACATATGAAAGCAAATAAAAAATTTGACATAAAAGATAAAATTCATTAATAACAATATAAAAAAATATCCACATATGTTGAATTGACATTTTATTAATAATAACGATATAAAAAATTCGACATAAAATTAATTAATCAATAAAGAAAGTTGAATCAGATAGCTTGCGTTATAAATATATATAAATATATATATATATATATATATATATATATATATTTATATATTATCAACATTTTTGTTTAAGTTTAAGTTGACTTGTTAGAGAGATAGAGTTTCACTCATTGTTAAATTTGGATTAAATAAAAATAATTTTGTTTAATGTTAAGCTTTTGCAAGATATTTTATATTTCTAGCTAAAAATGATTCATAGTTGTCAACTAAAGAAGGATTTAGAGTCCTAATGAACTTGAACAGCCAACATAGAGGCTGTGTTTCAACGTAAAATAATGGCCACCAAAAATTGTGTTGAACATGAAGTTTTGTGTGTTTAGAGTTTAGATTATGAGTAAAAACTAAAAATCTTGAAAATTTCAATAGAAGAAAATGCGTATGACAAGTAGTTATAACTAACAAATATTATTGTTGTATTTTTTTGCTAATAATATTATTGTTGTATTTAAGTTGGACTTATTAGAGAGATAACGTTTCACTCCTTATTAAGTTTGGGTTAAACAAAAATAATTTTGTTTAAAAAAATGATAATGATAAGTTTGAGTTTAAATTGGATTTGTTAGAGAGATAGAGTTTCACTCTTTGTTAAGTTTAAACAAAACAGAAATAATTTTATTTAAATAAAATGATAATTTTATTTAAAATTTGTGTTTACGTGAAAAATTGTGAGAGTTTCAAAGACTTCGGTTATATATATGTATAATAGCATTATACCCGTGCGACGCACGGCTTAATCAAAATTCATATGTAAAAGTTTTTTATTTAATAATTTACTTAAAATTAGATAATAGAATAGATAATGAAAATAAATGAGTATTTGACTTTTAAGTTAATTAATGAATACAAATGGTGTGAAATTAAGGTATTATACAATATGTGTGTGTGTGTGTGTGTGTGTGTGTGTGTATAGAGCTTTAAGGCTCAATTAATCACCAAGGTCTATCTAAATAGAAAATTCTTGAATTTAATAATTAAAAACTATCCAAAACAATAGTTGAAATCATATTTAAGTGGAAATCTCAATTCAATAATTAAGAACAATCTAAATTACTAAACATTTAAAATAATGACAAATTTTGCAAAAGATTAATGACAAATTCAAAAAAAAAAAATGATGGGTATTAATATTGTTGCAATTTAAGATGCATTAGACCTTTTGATTTAGTGTAGTATATGTTGTTGCAATTTAAGATGAATTAGACCTTTTTTTTTTTTTTTTAGTGTAGTATACAATTTTTGCAATTTAAGATAACAAAGTAATTACATGATGCAAATCCTCCAAACTTAAATGTTAAGTAACCTTGGTCAGGAAGGATAGCCTGAATTTACGTTTGACTTAATTTTTTTTTCCCAACCACTCTCATCAATATTGAAGTTTTCAAGAATCTGAGTCTTTACTCTCTCAACCACTCTTTCTATCATTAAAAAGCTCATTTTTTGTAATACTATAGTTAAAAAATAAGTTGGGAGGTCTACCTACCACCGACTACACATAACCCGTGCTCCTAGATAATACATGAGCCATATCCAAATAAACAATTATCTATTATAATAATAATAATAATAATAATAATAGTAGGTGAACATGAGAGAAATTCAAATTAGAGTTTTAATTTTACGCCATGTATCCTAAATTATTTATTCTTAAAGAATTTTATTTTCTTAATTTTAGAATCAAATATGAAACCACATCATAAATATTTATCTAAGTGAGTTATTAAGTACAAAAACTAAAGAGTCTAAAATAAATGAATTCTAAAAAAAAGTGTTTTACAATTATTTTTTTAAAAATGGACAATTTACATTTTATACCAAATAATATCTTTACAAATTTTTTTAAAGAGTTAACAAAATATAAAAATGACTATCAATAGTATTTAAATTATATATATAGAAATTATATTATGCATCTTATTGTATATTTTTAAGTATATTCATGCAAGTGCATGGGGTTACAAGCTAATTTATTATTAAATTCTACGACCAAATAACATGCATTTCAGAAAAATGGAGAAACAACTAAGATTAAACAATTTTATTAATTGCTTCTAAATTTTTTTTAATACTGGAGTATTAATTTGACATGATTTAAAATTAATCATCATCCTTCTTATTCCAAGACTTGATACACAAAAAGAAAATAAACACCAAAAATAAAGCTGCTGCCCCTCCCACAACAATTGCTGTTGATTTCCCACCGTTATTTTTGCCATTCCGGTTTTCTGTCAAGAAAATGTTGTCCATAATTAGTGATAATGAATCATGTAAGAGCGAGAGAAACGTGGACAAAAATTGAAATAATGGGAGTTATAATGCATAATTATTAAGAGTAATAATAATGAAAAAAAATGTTAGAGTTACTACAAATTTTAGTATAAAATATTTACAAGTTACAACCTCTCTTGAGAAAATAAATATAATTGATGCTACCTTAACAACAACTAATAAATAAATTTTTAAATTACCTCTATGTGATTGTGCATCAGTTTATAGGATTTCCTATCATCTCTCATGAAAATGATGATGATGATGATGATAATGGTAGTGGTGATGGTAGAGGAAAACCATCTATATAGATGATAGGATACTAGTCTACTATAACTTCTACTATAATGGCATTTTATGTTTTGATAAAGACCGTGTGTGTGCACGCGCGCGTGTGTGTGAGAAAGGGGTGTGAATCTAACTCACTGATCTGTCAAAGTCAAAATCAACATAATCCAACCCAACTCGACAAGTTGGGTTAGTTTTTAAGAGTTGGTGGGTTAGGTTGAGTTGGAAAATTGTTTTTTTTTTCGTTTTTTTTTTTTTTTTTACAACAAGTTAGGTAAGGTATAGATCAGCTGATTCACAAATTTGCCTAACACAACCCAACTCATCTATATTTAATATATATATATATATATATATATATATATTATATGATTTTATTATTTACTATTTTGGTTTAATTCACTAATTTATAAGAAAATAAACATTATGTTATTTATGTTGATTTGGTGTTAAGTAATAGTTTGATTAGTAAATCTGTTATTATTTGTGTTGGTAATCTTATAAATTTGTCATAATGTTCATTTTAAAAAAAAAACTAACAGTCCAACCCTTGAGTCCAATCCAACCCGATCGATGTGGATTGGTTTGGACCCCTATAATAAGTCTTTTTTTTTTTTTTTTTTTTAAAGCCCAATCATGGTAGGTTAAATGAAAAAAACTTCTCTATCTTTTATTTTTATTTTTTTAATACAAGATAGAAATTCTACTCTAACTTAATTTAAATGTATATGTGTGTGAAACTCCCTCTTGAAAACTTGTTTTCATACCCAGAAGCACTTATACTCATGAAAAACTTCGCTATCTAACCCAACTCGACCTATGCCCCTGCTAAAAACAACTTTTAAGGTCACTGAAACACCCATCAATCTTCACTAGCTACGCAAATATACAAAAGTTCAAAGAGAAACTGAAGCAGCATTACCGGGTTTAGAGTTGCCGTGTGTCCCATCCGGATAGTAAGTATAGCTGATGAAGCACTTGTCCAAATAAATTTCTCCTGAAACTGAGTTCCCACATTCTTCCTGAGCAACCTGCACTGCATTGTGTACGCATTCCCCACAATCACAACCCCCTAAATCACCTTCACACTGTGCCGTCACTTGCACCGAGTCATGGCTCGATGAAAAGAACCCATTACCACTCACAACACCACTTTCAAGAGCTGCAAACGCCGCGTCTCTAAGCTCTACAAACCCACCGTCCACTGCCTCAGATTCACCACAAATCTTGTAGAGCAAATTAGTTTTGGAAGTTGTTGCATCTGGTTCATGAAAACCATCAGCCTCATAGTATGTATAGCACCCAAAAAGCTGAATTCTAGCTGCTATTGCTAAGCTGCACAAGCTGTCTGACATTTGAGGAATTGCGTTTACACAGTTGTGGCACTCTTCATCGCTCATGTCCCCCCTGCATTGAAAGAGACCAGAAATGGCCGTCTCATTGTTTCCTTCAATGGTTTTGAAGAACTTGGATTGGGAGGAGTGTGCTACTAGCTCTTGGAAAAGTGAGAAAAGGGTTTGTGAGTGTGATGTTGATGTACTTGTGAATGTTTGGGTTGCACAATTCTTGTATACTAAGGTGCTGTAATCTGAAGAGGATTTGATAGATGGTAGGAAGAGAGCCAAAGACGCTAAAATAAGCAGTTGAAGAGAGAAAGGTATCAAGGTTGAAGTTGAATTCATTTTGGGAGCTTGTTTTGGTTTAGCTTAAGATGAATTAATTTGTTGGGTTTTTGGTGGTTTGGTACTACATATTGGATTTGTAAAGAAGGATGATTTAGGTTTCTTGCATGGAAAATTATCATTTTGAAACATATAATGCTTTTTGGAAAGGTGGCTTGGGGAGTTGGGTTTTTGGTATGGTTTTTCCTGCCTACTATATCTAATTCTATATGAATTTATTCTAGGATTTTCACTGAGACTTAATGAGATATAGAAAGCACCTCACTATATATAAATTCAAGTTTTCAACTGTATACGTCACCCATCTATATGAGTCAAGCCAAACATGGTAGAAAAACTGAACTAGATTGACTTTGTAATCTAGAATTGAACTTGAACGAGCTTAAGTCTCAACGCATGTCAACCATTCGTTTAGAATTCCTTAACATTTAATGAGTAATCCATATTAATCCATTTTAAAAAATAATTATACATTTTCTCAACACCGCAAGAGAGAGACATGAATGTTTTCATTAAAATGTCCAAGTTTATTCACATGATCACATCTTTTTTTTTTTTTATCTTATATGATTGGCTATTAGTAGTGAAGAAAAATTGGTGAGTCAATGTGGAATTGATAAGTAATAATTCACAATCTATTATATAAGATAGTTGTGGCAAAGTGTATGAACTAAATTGTAATCCTAAAATTACTCCCAATTCTAATTTCTAACTCTCTAAACCTATAGTTTGATCAGTGGTCCAAATTTGAGTACCGGCTATAATATTTTAGGACAAAACTTAGATGTTATACCTTAGTTTCTTAATCAAATTCAACTACATGATTGTATTGGCATAAAAGAGACATCTTTTTTAAAGATAATTAAATTTAACATGTGGTTCATTGACTAATGCAACTATATAGTTGAATTTAATTGGGGAACTTTGTTGGTCTCAATCCCGTTAGAATGAGATCTATTAATCTTTATAGTGTAGATAGTAAACTTGTTATGGTGGAAATCACCTAAATAAATTGTTACGAAACTTAGTGCAGAACCAATCATTAATGATTTTTAGGATTTAAAGGAATATCGACACATGTCTTCATATATGATAAGGTTAAAATGTGTTAAAGAAACAATTATTATGGATTAACAAAAAAAAAACAATTATTATGTCTTTTCTTTTATTTATGGTTTGTTATTAACACTATAAATTAGTTATATTATACATGTATTAATTTGTTGTTTGAATCTTTGCATAATTCTCATTTAATGTGAAATTTTTTCTTCAGACTCGGATCTCCCAAAAGACCTTATCCCACCTCCAAGAAGAAAGAAACCGAGCAACTATGTCAGCGTCTAAGCAGGAGTTGGCATGGGAGATGCAAATCCTCAAGAAGCTGTGACAAGAATTGCAAGGAGAAGGATACTGCAATATATGGAGCATGTCATGGGTTTTGGCATTCAAAATGCTACTGTTATTACTTTGAGGAATGTGAAAGTAAAACAAAAGGAATACCTATATAATGACTACTCATATCATGTCAAGACTCGAGTAGTCAAGTTTATGGCTTATTGGTTTAATTTCTCATGAGGATGAGCATGGGTTTAAAATTTTTAATCCCTTTTCCTAACTTATTGTTTTTGGTTTTGGATTGTTAACAAATTTGATGTCAGTAGTTTGTTTCAGGAATGTTTTCCTGTCTACTTATAACATTTATTCAATTGGGTGATTCTCATATCCTTTTTAGAAAGAAGAAATTTTGAAAATAACTTGGATCAATAGTGTAAGGCATTAATGGTTTCTAATATATTATCTTCTTCTTTTTTTGGTAAAAGGAAGATTGACATTAAAAATAAATAGTTCTAATACAAAAGTGCTTAGCCTTATCAAAGGATAGTAGATTAACCACCACAAGCAGTGGAATATCATACAAAATGATGTTTTTAATTTGAGAGGAACCCTTTTAATTTGGCTAATGAATGAGCACATTAATTTGCTTCTTTAAATTCATGGTGAAGTGAAGTTTGCTTGAAATAGTTTCTAATATATAAACATAGAAAATACTACCTGAAAATGGCTGAAAACAATAATAATAATAAAATAGAAAACAAAAGAGGCACACTAATTTATTGCACCCTCATTCTTAATATATACACGTCTTAATTTTTAATATTCTCCAAAGCTTTCGGCTAGTTTGAAGAGTTTTCATGGATATAATACTGTTTCATGAATTAATTTTAGGTAAAATGTATGAATGAATATATTTATCGATATCTAAAATTTGGAGTGATATAACATATTTAGTCCATTTTATAGGAATCTGACAGTTGTCAATATCTTAAGAAAAACAAGGTATTAACTTAGAATTTCAACCCACTGCACCGAACAGGTTCCATGGTGTAGTGGTTAGCACTCTGGACTTTGAATCCAGCGACCTGGGTTCGACTCCCGGTGGGACCTTTCTTTCTATAATTTTACGAAAGAAATCTAACTCTCAGATTTTTTTTTAAAAAAAAACTTATCCAAACAAAAAGGGTCTCACCTCAACTATAAAACCATATTCAAAATGAAATGTTAACATGACTAAGAGCAACCACATCAACTACAAAACCTTATTCTTTTTCAAAAAAAAAAAAGAAAAACTATAAAACCTTATTCAAAATGAAATGTTAACATGACTAATATTTAATCCTCAACTACAAAACCTTATTCTTTTTCAAAAAAAAAAACTATAAAACCTTATTCAAAATGAAATGTTAACATGACTAATGTCTAATCCTCATAAATGATAATTGATTTTAGATAGGAGAATAAGTTTAGAGATAAGATGAAAAAAAGTGATTTAATGGAGATTGATTATTAAGAAATGTTTTTACACCCATAAAAAAATAAAATAAAATAAAATAAAATAAAAAGCTTTTAGACAGAGGGAAAGTATATTTAGATGATGATGATGTCTAGATGTAATAATTGATGATGTAAAGATGGGATTTTTTTTTTCTTTTTTTAATGTGATGAAAGTCCTTTTGTAAGTGAGGAAAAAAAAATTATATGGGGCTCTTGAATTTTTAGGTAGGCATTAACACTTTCAAAAAACAAAAAAGAATAAAAAAAGATGGAATAAATAATTAAATTAGGTGATAAATTTTTGTGTAAAAAAAGTATGTGATAAATTTCATTTTAAATTGTTACACAAATATAATTATATACCATTCTATATGAACAAGATTATGAGACTTATTTTGTATAAGGGTCTTAGGAAATTGTCTTAATTGGCAATTGGTAGAGCCGTAGAGCCAGCTCTGGCACAAACTTGTTGTGAAGGGGGTTGATCAAGGCATCAATCGCCATTGTGTAAACATCCTATTTTACAACTTGTATTTAATCAATAGGTAGATCTTCAGATTTGTGATACAAAACAAATATTGGGATTTGATCGGACCACCTGATCAAAAGTTATCATACAAACAATTTTCAATGATCATGGCTCACTTACACAATGGGGTTGATTACATCCTATTTTAAACACATAATTTTGTTTGATTCCAACAAGATTTAATTTAAAATTAATTAAGTGTGAATTTTGATTGGGTTACATTTTTTTTTAATAAAAAATGTTTTTCTTTATGGCATCTTATCTGCTCTTTCAAAAAACAATTTGGAGAGAAAAAGACATGATCCATGAAAAAAAATAAAATAAAAAAGCTCAAAAAACGATATTATCTTCAGCAGCTACTTGAATCCATTTTTGGCCTAGAAAACGTTGAAATTTAGTTTTCTCTATTTCTGGAAAAATTGTAGAGAATTAAATTTTATTTCCAAAAACACCAATTTAGAATCAATGGAGTTTTGAGTAGAAAGTTATGGTCAAAATACAAAACAGGTGTAGAAGATAACACAAATTCAACATTATCTTCAAATTTCATTCAAAATTTCAAATGGGGATCAACCTCAAATTGTTCAAGCTTATCTAATAGGCTTATCCCTTCCCTTAGCTTCAGAAGAAAGCTTTTTGAAAAATAATTTGGATAAAGAAATAGATACATCCTATGAAAAATTTCAAAAAACAAAAAAATGATAAAAAAAACATTACTATTTTTAGCAGCAATTTGAATCGTATTCTTGGCTTGGAAAACGTTGAAATTTGGTTTTCTCTATTTCTAGAAAAGTTGTAGAGAATTGAATTTTATTTCAGAAAACACTAATCTTGAATCAATTGGAATTTTGAACAGAAAGTTAGAGCCAAAATACGAAACAAGTGCAGAAGATAACACAAGTTCAGCATCATCTTTAACTTCCTTTCAAAATTGAAAATTCAAATGGGGATCAACACCAAATCAATTCCAGCTCATTTAAACAGGTTTATCTCCGCCCTTAGCTTTAGAAGAAGGCTAATAACTTAGCTTTAAAGCTAATCCATCCCTTCCCCTATAAATAGAGAAGACCTATTCCATTTTCAAAACCCCGATTTTCTCTAGAGAGCTAGTGAGAAAGCAAAAAAGAAAAGCTGTTGTGCAAGCATTATTCTAACTTTGGTTGTAGTTTAGTACTTCCTTACTTTCTCCCTAGCCCTTTAAGTGATTGCTTCCCCCTTTTAATTTATGCTCTATGCTGCTCATTTAAACATGTTTATCTCCTCCCTTAGCTTCAGAAAAAAGCTAATAACTTAGTTTTGAAAGCAAGCCATCCCTTCCCCTATAAATATAGAAGACCCCTTCCATTTTCAGAACCCCGATTTTCTCTAGAGAGCTAGTGAGAAAGCAAAAAAGAAAAACTGTTGTGCAACCATTATTCTTACTTTGGTTGTAGTTTAGTACTTCCTTGCTTTCTCCCTAGCCCTTTAAGTGATCACTTACCCCCTTTTAATTTATGCTTTATACTGCTCATTTATGCTTTATGCTGCTCATTTAAACATGTTTATCTCCTCCCTTAGCTTCAGAAGAAAGCTAATAATTTAGTTTTAAACTAAGCCATCCCTTCCCCTATAAATAGAGAAGGCCTCTTCCATTTTCGAAACCTCAATTCCCTCTGGAAAGCTAGTAAGAAAGAAGAAAATAAAAGTTGTTGTGCAACCATTGTTCTTACTTTGGTTGTAATTTAGTACTTCCTTGCATTCTCCTTAGCACTTTAAGTGATCACTTCCCCCTTTAATTTATGCTCTATGTTGATAAGTAGTTAATTATGTTCTTTAAGTTTCTGCACATGCTTGAATAAATGCTTTCAAGTCATTATTTGTTTATTTCATGATATGCTTGGATGAACATGCCTATATATCTCATTGATATTCCTTTTACATGCTTAGATGAACACTTCTGGACTAATACACAACTTTCTCCTGAAAGCTTAGATGAACACTTCTAGGCTAATGCACAACTTTCTTTTGAATGCTTAGATGAACATGTCTATGTAGTTGTTTTACTCTTTTTTTAAATGCTTAAACGAACATGTCTAAATATTTTTATTTTCTCTAGATGAACATGTTGGAAAAACATAGTTTGTATTGCATACAAAACATACGTAGCGGAAACTTAATGGATCTGCTCCATTCGCAATTATTAACATGTACTATGTAAATTTTAGAATTCAAGAACAAGATAGTGTACCTTGGTGCGGTGAAATTCAAAACCAAAGATTAGAAGTACTCGTGAACACTTTTAATCTTTCCTCCAATTCCACTTATGTCCAAGAAGTGTGGTCTCTTAATCAGTTTACACGTATGTGTTCAAGGAGAATAAGAGAGTGACTTACACTCACATACACACCATTTCATTTCTTACAAAATTTTGTATGTTTCTCTCCTTATATTTAATTGATTATCTAATTGGATTAGCCTCTTGGGCCATTTCAATTAGTCTTTAGTATGTGACTTGGAGTGGGATTAAAAGAGAACAAATAAGACTCTAGCTCCAATAGGCCTTGGGCTTTTCTGTCAACTCTTGACAAGTCCAAAGTTACCATTAATTATATTTAATACCACTATATAAATGTAATTACACTCTAGGCCTTATTAATAAATTATATCCCAAGACTTTATTATACATACAACCCCTTCATTAAAATATTTGTAGTAATACAAAGTCATATGTGTTGACTACCGCTTTGAAGATTACTACATCTTAATCCTTAAGTATCCGGTTTAATCCTTTAAGTTATTCATCATATATTTATGAAATCCAATTTTATAAATATATACTTTAGTAACTTTTTACTAAAGTGGTTATGCCTAACATTCTGAATAGCCAAACTCATTAAATTTATCTCAAGGGAATATTTTATATCTTCGTTAAGAGATTATAAATTTCATCTTGAGAATATATGTTCCATCAACACTAAATGTAGTTGTCCAATATACTAAGGTTTTGATTGTGACTTTAGATCTCACTCCTAATATATCAAAGCAACCTACACGTCATGATCAGGTTCATTATTCTCTCAGGATTAAGAATTGATGTAAATAGAAGTCGTGAGATTTATTATTCATTTGACAGTCATTAAGAGAATAATAAATCTCACAGTTGTCTAGTTCAGTAAGTCTTATCTCTTAGAACATATCAACATATCAACTAGAAGTTTTCACTTCCATGATCAAGACAAATCATCTTAGTTGATATGTTATAGTCTTCGCAGATGAAATGCCCAATTTTACCACCAACTATGAACTAAAATTCTGAGTTTACAAAGAAGTTGTGATTTTTATCTTTTGTGTGACTAAATCACATAAATCACATACTATGCATTTCATGGAATATATGATAATGTCCAAATATTTATGTTACCATTATTTTAGATAATAATAAAACAACTTTATTAATCATAACATAATGTCATACATAGCATCATACAATAGGATTTAAGAGCACTAATCCTAACAGAACATGTTTAGAGAAATAGCATGGCAATTCTCTATTTTCCTTCACATGCTTGGATGAACGCTACTAAGTTATTATTTGCTTTTCATAACATACTTTTCATAACATGTTTCTCTCTTTTTTGAATGCTTAGACTAACAAGTCTAATTAACATTATAGTTTTCACTTAAATACTTGGATGAACATGTTCAGGTGATTTTTCTTTGTTCTTCTCATGATTGCTTGGATGATTAGTAGGCCTAAAAATAAATTTTCTTTTGCAATTATGTTGATGACAAATAACATGACAATTTTGTTTTCCTTCACATGCTTAGATGAACATGTCTAGGCTAGGAATTCCTTGTTTACATTAATTTCTTGGATGAACTTGCCATTACTTTCATGCTTTCTTTACATTTAAATTGTTATCTAACAAATTTCACTTTTTGTTTCTCTTTATGTCAAATTCTCCAACACATATTTGTTTACAATTCTTGCAAATTAACATGTTTATATAATATATTGTTTGTATTTATTTGACATGACATGATATTGGCCACCTTAACCTAGGAGACCAGTTTTATCAGGCGAGATGGGTGCTTAATCCCTTCCCATCTCATAAATTAGCCTCCGAACCAAGATCAAGGGTTCTAGATTAGGCTCTTATATATACGATTTTACATTTTTTAGAATGTAACTAGGAAACAAAGCAATGTAATTTACTTTCTTAGATTGTACCTAGGACTAAAAAAGAATTGTAAATTTTTGCTACAAGATTGATGTAAATTGTCATATATATATATATATATATATATATATATATTAATACAACAGAAGCGTTTTTTTTTTATAGTGAAGGTTTTCTTATTTTTCCATTTAAATTAAATAAGTAGCGACTCCATGTTAAACCCTCGATCTAGGGGGGGGAGTATATTTTACAGTGAATTCGACATTTTGAGCATCACAATCCCACTTGTTTGTGTGAGTTAGACCCAGTTTGAGAAAAAATGGGCGGGTCAGGGTTGCGGTCGCTCACACATTGAGGACTTCAACAATGTTGTAGTTGGTGTGGTTCTCAAAACTGAGGAAGTTAAGGTTGCAAAGGCTGACATCAACATCAATTGGAACGAGAAAGAAGTAGAGGCAGTTATGGGAGAGACCCATATTAGTAGTGGTGGTGGTCTAGCCCATGCCACCTTTGCCGGTGTGGGTATTACCACACAAAGTGTTTTGTGAGCAATCCACAAAAGAGAGCTGTGGTAAAATGTATGAAACAAATTGTAGTCCTAGAATTAGTGGTGTATTTGTGTGGGTTGATGTGCATGTCATCATGTGTGGGGTTGGGTAGTGGTTAGTTATGTTGGATTATTTGGTTGCAGTTACAATTTGTGTGGGTGGTTGGTTAAGAAGAGGAGAGAGTTGAGAGAGAATTGGAGAGGGAAATATATATATATATATATATATATATATATATATATATATATATATATATATATATATATATAGACGCACGCACACTACTTATAAGAGGATTCTCCTTTTTGGACTAGACTTTTATGTAGTTCAAAAATACCCCTAAAGCTTACGTTTAATAGGGAAAAAACTTGAGAACAATCTGGTAAAAATATATCTCCAATTCCACTTAAAATGCCTATAAAATATGACACTTTCCTACTAATCCAGATTTTCTATAAAAAAAAAAAACGTATCCAAATATATACACACACACACACACACTAGCCTCACCACATGCGCTTTGCGTGTTTAATGTAGTTTTTTTTTTTTTTTTTTGGTTTAGTGTCAAAATTTTCCAGAAAAATAAAAGAGAAAAAACAACTAAAAATCATATAGAACAATCAAAATCATATGAACAATAAAACAATTTTAAAAAAGCACTATAAGAAGTACCTTGTAAGAAAGGATTACTCCTTCCTCTAAGAGAAAAATAGAAAGAAGTTTTTTTTTTTTTAAGATTAAAAAGAGGAAGAGAGGCAGTTATTGATGTTTGATTTTAGTAACTGACTTACCTTTCAAAAGGAATAATAAGGAGAGATGAAAATGTCTAATTTTAAGGGACTTGGATAAGGAGTTACCATTAAATTAAAATAAGTTATAGACTTACATGAGAGAGAGAGAGAGAGAGAGAGAGAGAGTGAAAAAAAAAACTACTTTTTAAAATTTATCTAAAATTTAGGAGTGTTTAAATTGGTACTTTTACATATCTAGCCCTACTTTTCAAGTTTTCTAAACATATGAATTTGAAAGTATTTTGCTATGCAACATGATGAAACTGAAGCAAGAGAATCCTATTATTAGACAGATGTGGAAAAAAAATTTAGAGACTCTGAGACTTGTATATGTAAAAAATAGAATAACTAACATTAGAATTAAAATGGAAAAAAGAAGAAGAGTAAAGGTGGCTTTTTTATATATAAAAGGATCAAACATTAGATAAAAGTTAAAGAAAGTACTACAAATAAAGTTAGCCTATATTAGGCATAGAGTGTTGTATATAGTGCACTAGGAAGTTGGCTGCACAAGCAGCTATATCTAAAACTTGAGCTATCACTACTCTAGTTACAAACAAAAATTGAGTGATCATGCCCTACTGGTGAGATTTGTGGAGATCCGTTATCAAGGCTTGGTCTTGCCAAGTAGGCCTTCTAAGTTTGGTGCACTTGTCCACCAAATTTTTATCAGTGCTGATAATGACTGCTCTATGAAGGTTCAACTCAATTGCCTTGTTCAAAGCTTCCACCATAGCCCTGCATTGCAAGGTGCTTAGTTTGTCTTCCACTGCTAGCTCCTCCTCTAAATAACAGTATTCTTTCCATGTTCCTTGCTTCAAATGCATAACCACATCATCTAGTCTCCTATTTTTATAAGCTGCCGCCTTGATAAGAGTTTGCCAGTCTTGATTGAAAACAGGCGTCCTAGGCTTGGATTTCTTACTTTCCTTGTGAGCATGAATTTAGTGGAAAGCCTCTCTGCACTTGCAAATAAGATTTTGAGAGGTTAGTACTACCTCAAGAGGGTAAGGAACCTGCCCTTTTAAGGAGAACCATATTTCTGTGGTTCCATAACGTCCATAGTATGGTGAACAGTGCTTGCAGCAACTCCATCTTTGATTGACCTGTGACTAAGTTTGTGGTGATGTATCCCAAAAGCCATTGTCTTAAAGAGGCATAGTTCATATCTGTAGTTCTAATACTAAGGTTTGAACCATGCCAGGCAGATCTAGCAAATATACAATTCAGAAAAAGATGAGTGCTAGACTCCTCTTCTGCATCACAAAGCAAACATCTAGTAGAGGTTTGAATTCCTCTTCTGCTAAGGGTAGCAAAAACAGGTACACTATCATATATAATTTTCCAAATGAAAGTGAGAATCCTAAAAGGCAGTTTCACCCTCCATATTAGTTTCCAAACACCTTTAGAAGTTCCTGTATTATTAAGACCTTAATTGACTGCCCTAGGTTGGTCTTGTTGGATTAAAGAACAAGCCTGATTGACTCTATAATCCCCAGAGCTGGAATGCCTCCACACCAACTTATCTGAATTGCCCTCAGCTTTTGTGAAAGGAGTGTTTATAATTTTTGCACAGGTAGGGTAAGAGTATATTCTCCTAATTAAATCACACTTCCAAGATCTGGAATTTGAGTCAATAAGATCTGTCACTGAACCATTAAGGAGATTAACTTCTCTTAATTTCTAATTGGAGGTTTGGAACTAGTCAGGGTGAGTGAGTGAGATTTGCTGTCGTGACCCAACAAGCCACCTACCTTACTGTAAATCTATACATTTTGCTTTGGCAATACTCCTCCAAGTCCATGAGTGGTGGGGTTTTGGGTTACACTCTTTTAAGGTGTTTCTAGGGAAATATTTAGCTTTATAGGTCCTTGCTAGCAAAGAGTCTAGTTTATTTTGAATCCTCCAATACTATTTGGCTAACATAGCCTGATTCAAGGTACTAAATTTCTTGAACCCCAAACCACCTTTCTCCTTTGCTTTGCAAATTTTATCCCAACCCACTAGATGCAACTTCCTAGTTCCAGAACCATGACCCCACCAGAAATTTCTAATTTTAGCATCTAGCTTATCACAAATAGATCCAGACACACTGAAATAAGCAAAAGTATAAAGGGGCATAGATTTAAGAACGGATTTGATAGAGTTGCCCTCCTTGCCTGAGATAAAAGATTGGTACTCCATCCCTTTAATCTAGCTTGTAAATTTTCAACTAAGTCCTGAAAATCGGTTGTTCTCCTACCTCTCAATTTCAAATTTAATCTCAGGTATTTATTAGGATTTTAAAAAAGGTTAACTTGTAAGGATTCAGCCATAGCTTTTTGAGTATCTGCAAGAATGTTGGGAGAGCATAAGAGATTTGACTTTGAGAAGTTAATACATTGTCCTAACAGGGAGCAATACCAAAGAATTATACTTTTCAGCTGCCTTAGGGAATCCTTGTTATTTTGGAAGAAAAAGAAGGAATCATCTGCATAGAAAAGGTGAGTGAAAGAGATTACATTCCTACCAATCTTAACTCCTTTTATTTTCTTTTGATGTTCAACTTGTGTGACGACAATAGAGACGATGTTAGCACATTAAGTAGGAGGGAATATTCTATTGAAGAGACACATTCCATTATCCATTGAATCCAAGTTCACTAAAATTGATTGATATTAACATAACCTTGAGAAAAGTTCAACTTACTCTATTATAGGCTTTACACATGTCTATCTTTAGAGCTTCATACCCTTTCTTCCTGCCCTTCTTCTTCTTCATAGAATCAATGATTTCATGGGCTAGTAAAATATTGTCAATGATATTCCACCCTTTTATGAAAGCATTATGGAAAGGAGAAATCAGCTTGTCCATAAGAGGTTTCAGTCTAGAGACCATTATCTTGGATATGATCTTATAAGTGACATTGCAAAGGCTTATTGGCTTGAAGTGTGAGACTTCCTTAAGAACAGAAATTTTGGGAACAAGGGTATTGAAAGTTTTGTTGAGAGATTTTAGAAGTGTACCATAATAGAAAAAGGCATGGACAGCGTCAAGGATATCTTGTTTGACAATATTCCAATATTCTTGATAAAAGAAAGCTGGAATTCCATCAGGTCTAGGAGATTTATGAGAACCTAATTGGAATACAGCTAGCTCAATTTCAGCATCAGTGATTGGGCAGTCTAGTTGCATTTGTTGATCTTGATTTAGTTTGGGAATAGGCAAGGACTTAACTCCTCAAGGATAGATTAGGTAGTGCTAGGGTTTGTTTCAGTAAATTTATGTCTGAAGTGTTCCACTAGAACTCTCCAATCTCATCAATATTATCAATTAGATTTCCATTCTCACGCTTAAGGCTTAGAATCCTATTTCTAGCCCTTCTTTGTTTAGCTATAGTCTGGAAGTACTTAGTGTTCCTATATCCCTTAACAATCCAGTCACACCTAGCTTTTTGAGCCCACATAATTTCTTTCTTGGCCATTAAGTTCTCAATATCCTCCCTAAGTTCTTTTTCCTTCTTAACATCTCTCATCATTTGAATTGAATCCTAAAAAGATTGTAGCATTATTTATTTGTGTTTAATTTCCTTCTCAATTTTTCCAAACATCTTCCTATACCATTCAATGAACAGTTTCTTAACATTAAGGAGCTTGTTCTGTAATTTGAAAACCCTAGACCCTTGAGTGTTTGTCTTCCAAGCTTCCTGAACTATAGATTTACACCCGTCATGAGTGGTCAACATTTTCTCAAATCTAAAAGGTCTTCTCTTAAACGGGTGTTGTATTTCAAAATCTAAAAGAATAGCCCCATGATCTGATCTTAAAATGGGTTGATTATGAAGGGAATATTGTGGTTATGAGTGAATCGAGTCCACAGATGCAAAAGCCTTGTCTAATCTCTCCATTACAAAAGTTTCATCCCCCCTTTTATTCATCCAAGTGAATTTTCGGCCCATGGCCTCAAGTTCACAAAACCCCAAATCATTTAAAGTTTGTTGAAAAATATCAGCACCAATGATTTTCCTATCTAAGAATGCAAATTTATCATCTTCAGATAGAATTTGATTAAAGTCTCCTATACACAACCAGTTTGTTCTTGCTATGTGTTTGCACTCAAGCCAAACTTCCTCCCTTTTAGGCTATTCAGGATAACCATAAATAAAAGTGATTGAAAAAGGGGTACCTTTATGGTCTAGCAAGTCTATATGAATTAGGTGCTTTGAGCAGTGCATGATAGTGAGCTTCTAATCTGGTAGCCATCCTAGCAGCAACCCTCCACTAAGTCCCACTCAAGGGACTTCCCAACCTTTCTAAAAACCACATTTCTTCAAAATACCAGCTTCTTTGACTCTATCTAGCTTAGTCTCCATTAGAAACACAATAGATGGCTTATACTCCTGGGCCTTTTTTTTGGCATTGTAGAACTGCAGAGGGGTTGCCTAGCCCCCTACAGTTCCAGCTTAGTATTCTCATGGTTGTTAGGAAAGTTGTTGAGGGCTAGTGTTAGGAATATGAAATAATTGTTGTAATCCCTTTAGTTAGGTAGTTTAGCTAGTTAGTTGAGCTTAGGATGAGTTAGGATTTGAGCACGTGTAGCTCATTTAACACATGACTTAATTCATAAAGCATGTGTTTAATTAACTAGCCAATTATTTTGAGCCATATGAGCCAATAACATTAGAGCTAGTTTCTTATATATACATGATTGTAATTCAACATTAGATATCAATTGAAGAATAAACCAATTTCTTAGTACATTAGTGCATCTTTATCTCTCTCTCTCTCTCTCTCTCTATGGAGGGTGACTACCTCGAATTAAGTCAATTTCCCTACAATTTCCATTAATCTCCCTATAATTCCTATCCATTCCCATTAGGAACAACTGGATTCCTAAACAGCTAGCTTCCCAACACCCTTCATTTGGATCAACATGGACTTGTGGAGTAGAGAGCATAGTCAGAAATATCTAGGTCTTTGTCAACCCCACCCCCCTCTGCGCGGGCGGCACTGGAAATGTGGCATTTTAATTTGGGGGTAATTACACAATTCCATTCTAAGTTACACTTCATTTCACACTTTTTCTCATAAACTATCAAAATGCATGATTGACCCCCCCAAAGTTATAATTCTATAACACTTAACTCCATCTTCTTTGTTTTGGTGTTAAGTCTAATGAAATATAGTATTTAAAGACCAATATACCCTCTACTATTTGTTTTAGAGAGAGGTAAATTTGTCTTTTCATACAAAATTCCATTAGATTTAAACCCAAAAAAATAAATAAATAATAGAGGATTATGTGTTACATGGTTATAAGAAGTACTAAGTCCACAATATTTTCACAAAAAAAAAATCATAGATGATAAGTTATTATTAGTTCTAATTTAACCCACCACTAAAATTATTTTTTGGCCACTAATAACAATCAACTATTTAAAATTTATTGTGAAAATATTGTAGACATATCATTTCTCATATTCTCTTTTTTATTACTACAATTAAGACACATGATCAGTTTAATTTGGAGTATTTTCCATATATATATATATTGGGAAATGCTAACGAATGTCCTTAGAATAAGGGTTAACAATCTATTTAAAGAAAGTTTTTATGGGAAAAGATTAAAAAAAATTAATATTTTGATAGTTTTTTTCATTTCCTATAAAAGTGGTGTCAAAACTTTCCTAAAATGGATTATTAATCATTGCCCTAAAGCACTCGTTAGCATGACCCATGTATATTAGCTAATCATTTGGTTTTTGTAGTTTGGTACTGCATTTTAAACAATATATTTCAGTATTTAAATAATATTACACGTATTTTCACACACTTTTTCACCCACACATATTTCTAAAAAATACAAACAATGTTACTAGAATAAAATTACCAAACGGCCCTGTACTCTCTCAAGTTACCAACCACAAACCCTTCAAATTGAGATCCCACAAACATGCATGAAACATCGATATGTCAAACACACCTCCTTTATCGCATAGCCCCATTCCTCTGCCCTCTAATAAAAGCCTAATGCCCAAACCATCCCTTACTTAGTTCATGTATTCTAAACTTCTGAACTTCAGAAAAAGACGCACACTCAAACATTCCATCCAACATTTTTTTTTATTCCTCCACAAAAAAATAAATATATAAACCATGAAAAAACACAAAACCTTAGCTCCCTCAGATCCCACTAGCTTTATTCCCTTCTCCCATATAATTGTCACTAAATCCATCACCATCACCAACAAATCCCCATAGCCACCGCCATTGTATAAACACATTTCTAATGTTATCTTCATCACTATCGTCACCACTGACACCACTATTATTATGTCGCAATCCCATCTTTTGGAAATCAATTTGGTCTCAGCACAAGACCTCGAGCCAGTATCCAAGGTCATGAACACCTATGCGGTCACATGGCTTAACCCAGAACGCAAATTGCTGACAAAGGTCGATCAAGACGGCTATACAAACCCAACGTGGAACGAGAAATTCTTGTTCAAGGTCGACAATGAGTTCCTCAACTCCGACACCTCCGCCATCATGGTCGAGATACATGCGTCCTCGTGGCTGCGCGACATTCTAATAGGCACCGTTCGTGTCCTCGTTAACAATCTCCTCCTCCCTCAAGTAACATCAAGAAAAGGCAAATCGCGAATGCGAATTGTACCTTTACAAGTTCGACGGCCCTCAGGCCGCCCACAAGGGATTCTCAACGTTGGTGTCACACTTCTTGACAGCAACATAAGTAGCTTGCCAATATATAGGCAGTTCAGCGCATCAGCAATAGGGTATTGGGATATAATGGCTGTGAATAAAGCAGGGCCAAAGAAAAGCGAGGAAGAGGCCCCAAGCGCAAACAATGTGGATATGAATACGAATACTAATAAAAAAGCTACAAATATCAAAAGCGAGGTGTCTTCAAGCACAAACTACACTGATAATAGAAGCGAACAACAAAGTATTTCCATGAGCTATCTCCAACGTTCACAAAGCGAAAGATCAGAATTTATGGGCAATAAATTCGTTGTGGAAATGACCTCTGTTGATGAATTAGACTTTGATGCATTTATGAGAGGCAAGTTTAATATTCCTAAGAAGCCGCTTTCATCCGTGGAGAGCTCTATATTGGATGATTGGGCGACCGAGATCACTACCAGTGCCGAAGGGTTGAAGTCGAAGATAGCAAGGTGGCAGTATACGCTTCCCCCGATACAAGATAGTACGTACCAGAAGTATGAGACTCCAGCGGTGCAAACAATAAGGCGAAGTAGCAGGCACAGGCGTAGACACTCCACCGGTGGCGGTGGCGGTGGCCGTGGGTTGTTTTCATGCTTCGGAAAAGCTTGTGGACTCCGATTTTCGATTATCTGTGGTGGTGGTTCGAGAAAGAAAAGGAGTGATCAAGAAACTCGCGTTAATCTCCTTACTGATACAGACCATGATGATTCATATCTTTAAGGGTATGTAACCTTGATTCAATTAAGGCCACATAAAATTTTGAGCATGTGCCATTTTTTTTCTTGTTTTAAAACCAGACCTTTATACTGTTAGTACTCCTCTTTTTCATATATCTATTTTTGTATAAGGAGGTTTATGAAATATGAGATAGGCATTAACGTTGTTAAGCAAATGTAAATAAACCTATTTTTTTTAGTTTTATGACAATAACCTAGTACCTAGCTAGCTAGGTTTTGTATGATCCTTTCTAAATAACCTGCTTTTTGTTATGAAGAAAAGATATTCTAATTTATAATTTTGATCTTCCAAAATCATGTGTGTTACTTTGAGTTTTTGATCTTAAAGCTTCCATGAATGCAATATCTTTCAATATAATTGTAGGCCTTAATTTCCCACTTCCATGTTGAAATTTGCCTAGGTAATTCAATGTCACTTGCTTCCAATGCAATTAGAATCACTTTGCATATTTATTTGTTGAGGGATGTTATTGAGTAGTCCAGGAGTATACTCCCTCCCTTTTATTTAGGGATGAGTCTCACCATCTTAGGAATCAATTCTATGCGAGAGAGATGGGGTATAATTCCAAACTACCTAATAATTTTCCATCATCATTGAATATATATATATATGGTCATGCTAACGAGTGCTCTTAGAGCAATAGTTAACAATCTATTTTAGGAAAGTTTTAATACCACTTTTATGAGAAATGGAAAAAACTGTCAAAATATTAATTACTTTTTTTTTTCTTTTCCCATAAAAGCTTTCTTTAAATGGATTATTAACTATTATCCTAAAGGCATCCGTTAGCATTTCCCATATATATATACACACACACACTATTCATTGTGTACTTTGTAGTGATAGTTTATATATATATATATATATATATATATATATATATATATATATATATATATTTATATAAATAGGATTTTGCAGTTATAGTTAGATAAGCATATGACTATTTTTCTTTTCTTTTCTTTTTTTCTTTTTTGGCCCCTAATAACAATCAACTATTTAGAATTTATTGTGAAAATATTGTAGACATATCATTTCTCATATTCTTTTTTTTTTACTACAATTAAGACACGTAATCAGTTCAATTTGGAGTATTTTCCATATATATATTGGGAAATGCTAACGAATGTCCTTAGGATAATGGTTAACAATCTATTTAAAGAAAGTTTTTATGGGAAAAGATAAAAAAAATTAATATTTTGATAGTTTTTTTTATTTCCTATAAAAATGGTGTCAAAACTTTCCTATAAAAGTGGTGTCAAAACTTTCCTAAAATGGATTATTAATCGTTTCTCTAAAAGCACTCGTTAGCATGACCCATGTATATTAGCTAATTATTTGGTTTTTGTAGTTTAGAGGTGTTTGGCACTGCATTTTAAACAATATATTTCAGTATTTAAATAACATTACACGTATTTTCACACACTTTTTCACACACACGTATTTCTAAAAAATATAAACAATGTTACTAGAATAAAATTACCAAACGGCGCTGTACTCTCTCAAGTTACCAACCATAAACCCTTCAAATTGAGATCCCACAAACATGCATGAAACGTCAATATGTCATACACACCTCCTTTATCGCATAGCCCCATTCCTCTGCCCTCTAATAAAAGCCTAATGCCCAAACCATCCCTTACTTAGTTCATGTATTCTAAACTTTTGAATTTCAGAAAAAGACGCACAATCAAACATTCCATCCAACATTTTTTTTACTCCTCCACAAAAAAATAAATAAATAAACCATGAAAAAACACAAAACCTTAGCTCCCTCAGATCCCACTAGCTTTATTCCCTTCTCCCATATATTTGTCACTAAATCCATCACCATCACCAACAAATCACCATAGCCACCGCCATTGTATAAACATATTTCTAATGTTATCTTCATCACTACCGTCACCACTGACAGCACTATTATTATGTCGCAATCCCATCTTTTGGAAATCAATTTGGTCTCAGCACAAGACCTCGAGCCAGTATCCAAGGTCATGAACACCTACGCAGTCACATGGCTTAACCCAGAACGTAAATTGCTGACAAGGGTCGATCAAGACGACTATACAAACCCGACGTGGAACGAGAAATTCTTGTTCAGGGTCGACAACGAGTTCCTCAACTCTGACACCTCCACCATCATGGTCGAGATACATGCGTCCTCGTGGCTGCGCGACATTCTAATAGGCACCTTTCGTGTCCTCGTTAACAATCTCCTCCTCCCTCAAGCAACCTCGAGAAAAGGCAAATCACGAATGCGAATCGAACCTTTACAAGTTCGACGCCCTTCGGGCCGCCCACAAGGGATTCTCAACGTTGGTGTCACACTTCTCAACCGCAACATAAGTAGCTTGCCAATATATAGGCAGTTCAGCGCATCGGCAATAGGGTATTGGGATATAATGGCTATGAATAAAGCAGGGCCAAAGAAAAGTGAGGAAGAGGCCCCAAGCGTAAACGATGTGGATATGAATACTAATAAAAAAGCTACAAATATCAAAAGCTAGGTGTCTTCAAGCACAAACTACACTGATAATAGAAGCGAACAACAAAGCAATGCCATGAGCTATCTCCAACGTTCACAAAGTGAAAGGTCAGAATTTATGGGTGATAAATTCGTTGTGGAAATGACCTCCGTTGATGAATTAGAATTTGATGCATTTATGAGAGGCAAGTTTAATATTCCTAGGAAGCCGCTTTCGTCCGTGGAGAGCTCTATATTGGATGATTGGGCGACCGAGATCACTACTAGTGCCGAAGGGTTGAAGTCAAAGATAGCAAGGTGGTAGTATACGCTTCCCTCGATACAGGATAGTATGTACCAAAAATATGAGACTTCGGCGATGCAGACAATAAGGCGAAGCAGCAAGCACAGGCGTAGACACTCCACCGGTGGCGGTGGTGGTGGCCGTGGGTTGTTTTCATGCTTCGAAAAAGCTTATGGACTCCGGTTTTCGATTATCTGTGGTGGTGGTTCGAGAAAAAAAAGGAGTAGTTAGGAAACTCGCGTTAATCTCCTTACTGATACAGACTATGATGATTCATATCTTTAAGGGTATGTAACCTTGATTCAATTAAGGCCACATAAAATTTTGAGCATGTGCCATTTTTTTTCTTGTTTTAAAACCAGACCTTTATACTGTTAGTACTCCTCTTTTTCATATATCTATTTTTGTATGAGGAGGTTTATGAATATGAGATAGGCATTAATGTTATTAAGCAAATGTAAATAAACCTATTTTTTTTAGTTTAATGACAATAACCTAGTACCTAGCTAGCTAGGTTTTGTATGATCCTTTCTTAATAACCTGCTATTTGTTATGAAGAAAAAGATATTCTAATTTATAATTTTGATCTTCCAAAATCATGTTTGTTACTTTGAGTTTTTGATCTTAAAGCTTCCATGAATGCAATATCTTCCAATATAATTGTAGGCCTTAATTTCCCACTTCCATGTTGAAATTTGCCTAGGTAATTCAATGTCACTTGCTTCCAATGCAATTAGAATCACTTTGCATATTTATTTGTTGAGGGATGTTATTGAGTAGTCCAGGAGTATACTCCCTCCCTTTTATTTAGGGATGAGTCTCACCATCTTAGGAATCAATTCTATGCGAGAGAGATGGGGTATAATTCCAAACTACCTAATAATTTTCCATCTATCATTGAATATATATATATATATATATATATATATATATATATATATATATATATATATATAGGATCATGCTAACGAGTGCTCTTAGAGCAATAGTTAACAATCTATTTTAGGAAAGTTTTAATACCACTTTTATGAGAAATGGAAAAAACTGTCAAAATATTAATTACTTTTTTTTTCTTTTCCCATAAAAGCTTTCTTTAAATGGATTATTAACTATTACCCTAAAGGCATCCGTTAGCATTTCCCATATATATATATATATATATATATATATATATATAGGATTTTGCAGTTATAGTTAGATAAGCATATGACTATTTTTCTTTATAATGTTGGTTTGTTTGGATTGAGGAGGAGATAAGAGGAGTAGAGTAGAGTACAGTAGAACTGGCTCAAAATTAGCCTATTTTCAGCCAACTCTTCTCTACTTCCCTCCACTCCTCCTCCCTCCCCCCCCCCCCCCCCCCCTCAATCCAAATAAGCCCTATAAACCTGAAATGCAACAAAAAATGAGAGGTCCTTTTTTATTGATAACACTTCCTTGTGGTTTCTCTCGTAGATGTGTTGAATAAGGTGTTTCTACTTGCCTTTATTTGGATCATGTTTGAATGAAATTAGTACAATGACATGTGTTCCTTCTTCTTTGAATATTAATGATAGATATTATCATAAATTTAACTACTGAGGCTTATTGTTATGTCTCATTGTTATGTCATGTAAGAATAAGGAATATCATGTCAATGTACTCTCAAAATGGTGTTTTTGCAACCCTAACGAGTTTTTTTGATTTAGCTAGTTTTGTGATTTTGAAAACTTTACATTTATAGGTTCATTGCATTATCGTTTTTGAATTTGAAGTATAATGAAAATAAGAAATTTTATAATGAGGTTGATGTTGAACTTTTCAATAAAGATAGAGTGTCAAGTTTCAGCTCAAAGCATAATCCATGGGATTAGAGTAGCTAGTGAAAATTGCAATACACAAAAAATATAACTTAATTTAGAGTTTGAGATATGCCTTTATTCCTAGAATTTTAAGAAATGTAATATAATTGAATTTTATTTAGAAAAGACTTATATACAATTTCATGAAATTTAATTTTATGTTTTCAAGTGTTGTTACTTGTGAAATCTTGAATTTGAATTATATTAGGTGGCTTTTTTTAGACATAATTTTAATTAGTAATTTAGGCATGCCTATACATATATTTTTTTCCAATTTACATATTTATATTAAGAAATTCTCAAACTTAATTTTATTTTTATTTTTATTTTTATTTAACCCTACGATTTTGCTAGTGACTCACCAGTTGAATCAGTGATCCAATAATCCAACTCTTAGAACATGTTAATATATGGTCCAAATTTAATAACTATTAATAGTATTGTTTGACTGGAACTCTCATAATGTTAATAAGTAGTGCCATGTTTTTAATAGGGAAAATATATGTGAATGTGTGTGAGTTGGGGGGGGGGGGGGGGGGGAATCATGTCAAGAAATCGCGATCAATGAAACATATAATAAAATGTTGCCGGATTATTTTTAAAATAAAATTTATTTTATACCCTCTAAAGTTAAACTTGGGGTATTTTTATTTGCCATTTTGAATTCCAAAGATTCAGATTTGTTAATTTTATCTTTTTACAATTATTGTCAATTTAATCCTCCCACCTATAGTGCCCCTTGAAAATTTGTTGTTCCAACACCATGTCCCAATCCCAAATACCTGTGTGATCCACACAAGTCGTAGAGTTGCACTATAGTAGTACAACAAACCCCCAATACCCATAACCCCCCCCCCCCCCCCCCCCACCAAAACAAAAAATTAGCTAATGATGTTTAGGTCAAATGACATTTTCTAGTATTTTCAACAAATATGAAGGTTCAAATCTTCCTCTATAACTTAAAATATATCAAAAACACACTAAAATTATATTAAGTTGAATTAAATATTATCCCTGTCAACTTAATGCAAACATTAAATTTTAAAATACAATTCAGTTCATGTGAAACAAGAAGAACAAGATTAATTCAAAATTTCTCTTCAAGATTGGGATTAAATTGTTTCAAACCTCTTAACAAAAACCCTAGTTGCCAAGCTCTCGCAACCAAAACTAGAAATAGAATAGCTTAAAGTCTCAAACACCATGGTGACGAGTGCATCAACCTTTGATTTTATTATTATTATTATTATTATTATTTGTTTTTGGAGAGAAGAGTTGATTATTATTATTATTATTTGTTTTTGGAGAGAAGAGTTGATTATTATTATTATTATTATTGTTATTATTTGTTTTTGGAGAGAAGAGCTTAATCAACTATGTTGATCAAGGCCCAACTGTCTCTAAGCCTTTGATCCTTGAACATCTAGTAAATAAGAGGACCCACCTCCCCATCCCCATCCCTTGGTTGTAACTGTTCCTTAAAAATCCCGAATCATCAATGTGTTGTAGCCTTGATCTCATTGGGTACTTGCTTTGTGTAGGAGTACTAGATTTTTAAGTAAATTTGCAATTTAGAGGGCTAAATTTATAAAATCAAAACATTATGGACCAAAATAATATAAATGGATAGTTTTATCAATTGTCACTTAATGAGTTAGAAAAGATTCCTTTAAATTTTGTGTGATAAAATTTTACATGCCTAAAACTAAACGGAGAACCTTACTCCTAAGTTCCTAACACTACCTTTCTGGGCAACTGGATGGGGCTGATGGGCCAAATTTGTCGTGGCTCTGGCTTGAAGCTAAACGAAGACTGGGCCTAAACTAGACATACAGAATAGAGCCCAATTGTCAATCCAGGCTGAGGTGTACATAAGCCTTGTATCAAGGTTGTATCGCTCAATTGGAATCAGCGTTAATTGTCATTGCTGGTTCTTTTTTATAGGATTTGCCCACATATAAATGTTTGATTGATCCTAAGCAATAAAATACTACTAAGAAAGGATAGCTAGATCGTTGTAAAACTTAGGGAGAGAAGTTTGTGTCGATGGCTAATATTATGTTCAATTCAAAAGCCATCACAAGAATAAATGGATACCTCTTAAAACATATTAAGCATTTTGTTAGTTGGAAATCTACACCATCTATCACTTTGCGAGTTTGAGGTTATGGATTCAAATAACGTTATACTATCTATTTTTCGAGTAGTCCCATGTCATGTGTAACAAAGTTTAAGTGAGTCAGAGCAATAAACACATTAACCTTTTGTTTCTTTTTTAAATAATAGACATTTTGATGGCATTGAATCTACTGATAGTTGCATCTATATTTTTCAGAGTATTCTATTTCTGATTTGTAACATGTTTTAGACGTGGAACAAAGTCTTTGGGCATTCGTGTTATACGGAATGGTTAAAAGTTTGAAGTTTGAAGTCCAAATGGGGCAGCTCTGATATTTGTATTTGAAGCTTTGAACCTAGTCCTTTCGAGTCTTAACTCTCGTCCTAAAAGACATTCATTTGACAAGGACACTTTGGTGGATGCCCTATGGTTGGAGATGAAGGTGAAGTCGTGGATCCAAATGGATCGGAACATGACAAGGAAAAGTATTAGTGCAATAATTAGTACAAGCCACCAATCATTTTCAAGAAAGCATTTTTTTGAGATGTGTTCGGAAGAAGTCAAATGAAACTCAATCATTTTCATTTAGCATAATTAAATGTGAGACTTATCGGAACACTAATTTTTTTTTTTTTTGAGAAAGTATCGGCGGAACAATATTGATTCATTGATTGATTCACGTAAAAAATTGTATTTTTTAAAGAAAGAAAGGGATAGGGAGCCACTAGTCTAATTGTAGTGATCTACCTAATCGAGTAAAAATTTGTACTTTTTGAATTTAAATATGAATGCTTAATTTTTAACTTTAAATAACTTATATTTAATGATGAGATGCATAAAGAAAATGGCAAGAGTGTTCTTGGGTCCTTTGGATGTGGTTTCATTGTCTCAATTAAATTCTCTGTTATTTCGCCTTAAAAAATAAGGATCGCTAATTTTTACAGTACTTTTTTTTTTTTGGAGAAAATTTTTTACATTACTTGAGATATCAATTCACCATATCTATAACTTAGTATAAACTAAGTTAAAAAATTAAAATGTCTATTGTAATATTATTTTGAGAATGATAGAGACAAGCTCATTGATTCATTGCTGTTTTTAATGAAATCAAATTGAGTAGAACCCATCTTAATCTTGTGCAACGGATTAGGAGTTTATTAAATTAATTAGTAAAGTTTTTTGTTGTCTGCTAAAGATTGAGATTGACCATTGTCTACACCAAAATTAAATTTACTGATATCATAACATGATGATACAAAACAATTATTATAAAATATAAACACTAGAGCCTCAAATCTTACGGTATTTAAAATAAATAAATCTTGTGCATATATGAACAAATCTTAAAATTTGAAACGTTCAGTATTTTTATTGCGGTGCATTTCTAGTGGTATATGACGAGGGACTGCGAGCAATCCTTTAATTTTTAGGCCAATAGTATCACTTGAAAGCTTTTGTTAACAAGTATCCCAAATATACAAGTTAAAGTGTATTAAATATTTTATTAAACTAGTATGTAACTCGTGTTTACGTATAGGAATAATAAATTGTAATATTATTATTGATGTTAATTTGAGTTATAAAACATATAGGATATTAGTTCAACTAGGACATTCGGAGATACTAAAATAATTTTTCTTTCAATTTTCATGATATTGGTTACTTCAAATTTCTCATTACATTGCTATTACGTATATAATTTTGAAAATTATTATTGGATACTGCATATACAATATCAATTCACAATTATTGTCCATAAAATTCTGCTAAATACAATATAAAATAAAAGAATAAATTGGTCCAATAATATCTTCTAAATTGAATGGAAATATGTGCATATGATTGTTCAACTCAATTACAATTTGTCACGGTCAAGATCCTAGCATAAAAAATATCGGAATATAAATAGTATAGAATATGCTCATTAGTTCAAAGAGAAAATAACAGCAAAAATCTAAACAATTTAATTTGTATAAAAAGCTAACAAAAGAAAAAATTAATCCAATCTTGATTCTAATTGAATCTTCTCTAAACATTGGTCTTTTATATATATATATATAGTCATGGTATATTACATAAATGGCTTATAAATTTGAATTATTTTTAGTTACACAAAAAAAAGCTCATAAATATAACATCATTCAAACTCTTTTTTCCTCTAATTTTATATATAGAGTTAAATATATTATTAGGTTTTTTAATTTTTATTTATATTGAACTTTTTGTTTTCTACACTGAATTAACTCACTTGACACAAAAATTAAAAAACTTAGATTAGATGAGACACATGGCGTAAAATTAAACTTTAATTGAATTCCAATTTTTACACTGAATTAACTAACTTAGCACAAAAATTTAAAAACTTAGATTAGATGAGACACGTGGCATAAAATAAGAATATAATTGAATTTCAATTTGAAATCTAATTAAATTTTCTCTCAACTTTGACTATTAATATATATATATATATATATATATATATAGATGATGTTTATATATTTTTTTCAAAAAATAAATGTAAATTGTACATAAATATCAATAAAAATACAGAACTATAACAAATTAATAAACTATTTACAAATGCATTTTTATTTATTTTTAAAAAAATTGTGCATTTCATCTTATAATTTAATATTTATTAATATTTCTTAACTTGTAGCTTCTTTTTAGAGCTTCCCCCGTTTGCAATAATAGTTGATGATGGCAGTCCATAACCAGATAAGGGTAAAGGATGGCAAGCATTGAAAAGTTTTTTTTTTTTTTGGTGAACCATGATCATAGCATTGAAAAGTTAGGGTATTCCATATTGCACCTGCCAATTATGGTTTTTACTTTTTACTTTAAATCATTAGGTCATATACTTTACTCGAATCACTTCCTAATGAATCATCAGGTCTCGGTAACTTACTTATTAACCACTTTTACAATGCTTTTAAGCTACTTTACCAAGAATAACAATAACATGATATTAATTCAAGTCCACGGAATTTCTCTTAAGTCTTAGAACCCCATGAAGTTAGTACCTTCTCAATTTCATGATAAAAATGCACAAAACCCCATGTAATTCCTCCAT
The DNA here is from genome assembly GCF_040712315.1 of Castanea sativa. Lineage (NCBI taxonomy): Eukaryota > Viridiplantae > Streptophyta > Magnoliopsida > Fagales > Fagaceae > Castanea > Castanea sativa. Next base: position 18,563,615 of record NC_134015.1, on the reverse strand, counting down.
AAAACTTAGAACCCCATGAAGTTATTGAGTATGACATTTAACCCTCAAAAATATTTTTTATGTGTAAACCATTAGTTATGTCACACTTAACACCTGAGATTTTTTAGTATAACACAAATTCTCGTGTGGTTTTTGTTTTAAATGAAAGTTCAAAGCTACATTTTCACAAAAACAATATCATAAGGAAGTTTTTTGTTATGCTGGGGATTTTTATTCCCATAATTACAAATTGCTTCTAAAACGATTGAAGAAACCAAGCAAAAGTTGGACTGCGTTCCATAAGACAATAGCAAATAAAGTTTAAATTTTTAAAAAATTATTTTAACAAAATGAATTTTGGTTCAAGATATTCTTTTGAAAAATAGTGATTAGTATCATTCAATAGGGTGCAGTTTAGTGGTTGAAGGCTTGGGATGAGCTATAGACCTAGACATCTTAGGTTCAATCCACACTAGAAGTTTTCCTAGATTATTTGATATATGATTCTGGTGGGTACAGTCGCGTATCCATAGTTTACTCCCCAGGGATAAGCTTACTCCCCAAGGGTAGGCCAAAGGGCCCTACCTTAGTGAGGTTTCACATTGAAAAAAAAAAAAAAGTGTTTAGTATTATGTTAAAACTCTTGCTGAAAATGAATTTATTTATAAAATTGAGTTTAGTTATGACATATTAGAAGTAATTTTTCATTGAATAAACATTTATTTCTTAAAATAATATTAATAATATATTTATTCAACTAAATTATATAATATTTTTTCTAGTCAAAACCATTGGTATTGGAAACTAGTACCAATCATTACACACCCATGGTGCAATGGTCACTCCATAACTACAAGTGCTTATCAAGTATAGAGGGCAAGATTGGGGTTCAAATCTCCAATTTGAAGCTTTACATACATATATCCTTAGATTAAGCTAGTGTAAAATTTATATCTTGCACTAAAAAAAAGAAACTACTACCATATTTATGTTTTAAACCTAGGGCTATAAATGAACCAAAATGTTTACGAATTACTCAAACTTAGCTAGGGAATAAGCTTGTTTATGTTCGTTTGTTTAGAAAACAAGCCAATTCAAGCCCTAAGTTTAGGCTCAATTATTAAACAAGTCAAACTCAAACATAATATTGTGCTTGTGAACAAACTCATGAATATGAGAGCTCGATTTAACAATATATAATATTATATTTTTATATGTATTCTTAAAATTAGATTGTATAAGTTTGTCAATAAGTTCATATGATATTAAATTATTGTTTGCATCTTATTGGTGATATAAATAGTCTATTCCTAGTAAAAAATTATAGAATTGTGAAGAGATAAAATATTTTAGTCATGGTTTCACAATATGTAGAAAAATAATAAGTTAATCAAGTAATTTGTGAACAAATTCGAAATTGCTCAAACAGGAAATGAGCTAAACTTGAACATAAAATTTTATATAGTGATGAGCTCAAGCTTGAGCTCATGTTCAAAAAATAAATAAATAATAAATAAACAAGCTTTAACTTTAAATATTCAGTTGGTCTCAACTCATTTCCAACTCCAAACCCAACCACTCATAGCCAACCTCCACAGATTAAGCCCAAAAAGGAAAAACTTACCGATTCAACCACTATAAAGCCAGAGCTCCATTTGTCACAGAGACTCAATACATCCAAAACCCATCCAATTTGATCAAATTCCACCCACACACTGCCCTAAAATCCCATTCAAAAATTTTAATTTGGTCTCTCATTTTTTTTTTCTCAACTTTTTCTCCTGCTGCCAACTATATTTGATAACATTATCTTTTGAAAGTTATTCCATAAGATAGCTATTTTGTTATGTCAAATTATATTTTGTAGTATTGATCACCTTGATGGGGATTTGATTCTCATTTGGAATAATTCTTTCCTCTGTGTTTGGGATTAATGGAAGAAAAACTCTGTTATTATTTATTTTTTGTTTTTTGTTTTTCATTTTTGAAAAACTCTGTTATTGTTTCTTTGTGTTAATGTAATTTAGTTTTATCAAAATTAAAATTAAAAAATTAAAAATTAAAAACTCAAATGACATCTCTTGATATTAATGAAGATATTGGAGATTCAAAACCCCTCACCATTGTAACTATTGAATTATCTGGTTATATTTGACAATCCTATACTATAGTCGGTGATGTTCTAAGCATGCGTAGCACATAATATGAGGTTAGCATAAAATATGTGTTACAAGATATGTCAACAGTTTCAACATTTTGGCTTTAGTGTGTGAGTGTATTCGCTTATCTCATCTCCCTTCCCCTATATATGTGTGTGTTTCTCAAAAAAAAAAAAAAATCTATAACAAACATTTGCCACATCGTAGGAATTCAGAACAAGCAGAGTTCTGCATGTGAAAACGAGTGGCAACAAAACGGCTCATAAACTTAGGCATATACCTAAATCCCAATATGCATTCACATACAAGACAGTGAAACAAAAGATTCTTTGCTCATTAGTGAATGAATCCAAATGCTTCGAATTAAAATTTAAACCAAAAAAAAAAAAGAAAAAAAAACAGCAATGGTTTTTCCAATTATTATTTTTATATGCTTTTTTCATTTCAATTTTAATAATGAGTTATAGGTAAATCAAGCAACCATGACAAATGTTATAGTTTATACTTTCTTTCTTTTTTTTAGATTATTTCCTTTCCAAAACCAAAATTGAGTTTGAAATACTGAAGTACAAATAGGCTATTTTTAAATTACAAGCCAAGTAGCCATGCCTTCTTTGACAATGATCTCCCCCTTTCTTTCCCTCTTTTTTTCGCCTATTCCATTTCCATCCAATACCAAAATTGAGTTTGAAATACCCAGAAGTACAAATTGGCTTTTAAAATTACAAGCCAAGTAGCCAACCTTCTTTGACATTGATCTCTCAAATAAAACCCAAGAATCCAAGAAATTGCTTTAGACACGACATCACAGTGGCAGTGTGGTCCTGAATCTGAGCGCAGAGTTAAATCCTAGCACATGGAAAATAAGTAACAAATGAAAATGAAAGTCGCAGAATATGCTCTTCCATTGGCATCTGGAAAGAGTTCTATGGAAGAAGAGTTTTAATTGTAATGAAATTTTTTTCAATCTTATAATCATTTCAATTGAAATTAAAAGAGTATCTTATATTTTTATTCCCTTATTACATCCTCTCTTTGGAAAATGAAAAAACTCACATGGGTGGATGTAAGCATTTTCTCATTCTTAATAAGGTGATGTTGACACTAACGAAAGTAAGAGAGATGAGAGAAAAGAGAGGAATGTTGACGTGAATATTGAGAGACACACGAGAATAGATATATGGTTGATCTAATTAATCTGTTGAAGATTTATAGTTGAACCCACACTTTTACCAACCCTTCTTGACTTTTTATCCAACATCCCAAGATTTTGACAATATAAAAGTAGCTTTAGAGCTTTTTCAACCAAAGTAGTACTCAGTTGTGTTTTCAATCATGCATCATAACCTATGAATTTGATGGTAAATGGCAATTCGTACTTAACTTTTTTTTTTTTTTTTAAATTGATAATTTGAGGAGATGAAAATTGAATTGTAGACATTTTCATTAAAAACACTAGAAAATATATTTTGTTTTTTTTTTTTGTAAATTAGAAGATATTAGTTAAATTATAAAACTCTTGAAAATTAATAGTTAACTAGTAATTGGTGTGGGTACAAATTAAATTTCCTAAATGAATGATGGAGTGGGAATTAGTTAAGTGGTAAAGAAAATAGAAACATCTACATTTTCATATATATCTTAGTTTAGTTGATGGCATCAAGTAAACTAAGTATTTGCAAGTGCTTACAATTTGATGCCAATGACCTGCTCGAGATATTCAGCTACCTTCCCTAGTTATCAAAAAGTTTCTATACGTTACCTACCTTTCTTCATCTAAAATAAGCCGCAACAATTAGCGTTAAGATAAGAAGAAGAAAAAAACCATTATTTGACATTAATAAATATAACTTGGCTCATTGAAGAACCTAACAGATAATTAGCAGACCAATGTTTTCCTAAAATATAAGCATCACATGATTATACCTTTAAAATTGATGATGGTTTCACTTTTTAAAAACAGAACAACTTAGAGGCATTTTTTTGGTGTGATCAACAAGGTTTTTTTTTTTTTTTTTGGGTAAATAATAATAAAATTTATTAAGAAGGGAAAAGAGGAACTCAAGAAAATCTGATTATTAGCATCAACAAGAGCCCAAAAAGGAATAGAGTTGATGGATTAAAGTCTCTAAATCGTATAAAATAAGGCTTGAGGGGGCAAGTTATAAACCATTCCATTAAGAGATCTGAGACCCAGCCCAAAAAAAAAAAAGTTACAACATTGAATTTGCCGAAAAGAGCTTAAATGTCAATAGAATCAATCATAATTTTGGTATCTCCTTCACAGTGGGCAAGTTTGCATCCTTGTAGAGTGGCAGTGGAAATCGAGAGTGCATGAGGAAATTCTTTTTGCAAAAATTGAGAGAATTGAGAGGAGTGCAACTTTTTATCTATAAGTTACCTAATGAAAAGTTAAACTATTCATAACGGACACCCTTTTGAGTCGGTAGAAAATTAATGGACGTCTTTCTTTTTCATTGGAAAAAAAAAAACTATATCATTTATTATTGTACGTAAATATTAAAAAAATGAAAGAGATTTCCTCGAAAAAAGTTTTAAGAAAACAGACTCCCTCAATTTCCTTATTGTGTTTACTCGAAGTGTTTGTACTGCCATCAATAAGTTGTACCTGAGCTTTTTCCTAAATCCAGAAACCAATAAAAAGCAATAGTGTTAAGAATATTTAATATGAAAAAATAATATTCAATTTTTTTAATAAACCCAACAAAAAAACCATTGTTGCTTGTAGTTTATCAAACAGTCATGATGAACAACAACAACAATATTCAAAACTCAATGTATCTAAAAATTCTAGTCAGCAGAGATTATACTCAAAAACTCCCTAGTGTATAAATCCTTGCCACCAACAATAAATTTCCATTCAAAACCAACAAAACCATAAGATCTTAAGCTATAGAACTCAGCTATGATAATAATCATAAAGGACAAATATTCAAACTTCAAATATAATTTTTTTTTTCAATTACAATAAATTTAATGAAAATCAGACCTAAAAATACTGAGAACTATTGCATTTGTCACTGTCAGGGAGAATGCCAAGAAACGATGGAGTGGTAGAAGTGGTGGTCCTTGGCGGCAAATATATGGGACCGACATCAGCTGAATGAGGGAGTGAATGGGGTGAAATCAACGAAGGGGGAAGGGGGTGAAGAGGAGAAATGGCGTTTTTTTCAGGTGAGATCGGCGGCCGCTGCATGTAGCTGTGAGTCTATAGCCGATCTGGGTTTCCGAGAAAAACAAAGATGGAAGAGGAGGAGGATGAGAAGGGCTTGGTTGTGTGTGGGCTTGGCTTGGCTGTGTGCTGTCTAGGTTAGATTGAAACAAAGGTTGCTGAGGAAACAAAGGTGGAGGAGGATGAGAGAGGACAAAGGCATGTGTGGAAGAGAAAGATTGTTTGGCTAACGCTATTAACGTTAAGGTTAACAGTTGTCCTCTTAAAATGGACATGTGCAATGCACATAACTCTTATTTATGTATTTCTTTATAAGTTTGACATTTGTCTCTATTTGTAGCAATTACTGTAGACTTGTTTGGAGGAAATTGCTCTCCATTAAAAAAAAAATTATCCAAGTAAAAAAAAAAAAAAAAAGCTAAACTATTCGTATGTAAAAAATTAATGCAAGGACTTAATTTTTGAGAACAAGTTAAAAACGCATGGGTTCAAAATAAATAAAAAGCATGGACTTTTATACATTATGTTTGTGAAAAGCATGGACTCATACTGTCATTTCTATAAATAAAAAAAAAAAAATTGATTAATAAGTCTCATAATCTATATATATTTTTTGTTGAAATAGAGAATATGATTTCGAGATGTCCATGTTAAAAATATTTATAAAAAAAGAAAAGAAAAAAAAAGAGGTAAGTTATAAACTCACATGATAACGTGAACTGATTCAAAATCATTAAATATAGACAAAATACGCTATTTTTAATTTAAACTTTTGGTCTTTCTTTGCTGAGGATGCTGCGAAAAAAAATAAAAGTGAATAGGTGTAAGATGAGAAAGATGATGATGGAAGTGGTGTAGCAGTAGCAGTAGCAGTAGCAGTAACATGGGGTGTGACTACACAGTATCTTTTCCTCTTTAATAAAATAAAGCAACAAATGGTAAGTTGGGACCAACCCACGGCTTTTTCCCTTAAAGCTCAATCAAACTCAAACTATCATAAATGCACCCCCCCCCCCCCAAATAAAATGACCCTTGTACACAACCCTGTCTGAGCGCGTGAACACCACACTAACCTTAATATTTATTTAAAATTTTCATGTTTGAAAACTATATAGAAATCTACATTATTATTATTATTATTATTATTATTATTATTCTTATTATTCTTATTCTTATTCTTCTTCTTCTTCTTCTTGCGTTATGGGTCGAACTCAATATGGATGGTTCAGCATTGAGGAACCCATGGAAAGCAGATGTCATGGAGGTATCCTATGAGATAGCTCAAGAAAATGGATGTCGAGTTTTGCAACCATAGCTAAACTTTGGGCTCTCAAAAATTGGTTTAATCTTTCCTAATAGTTGGGAATTAGCTCTCTTAGTATTAAATTTGATGTTGAAGTTGTTGGAACCACTTTTATTTGATTGCAAGAACCTACTAAGAGCATTCCCTAATGCAATAACGGACCTCAACTTCATATTAGCAAACATGTGTGCATATATTTTAGCAAACATTGGGTCAACATAACTCATAGACTTTGTCATTTTTATGAACCACTTCTAGTGGTAAGTGGTGGGACATTTGATGGCTTTTGATAAAGTAGAGTTATTTAGAAATAGAATAGAATTTTAAATGGTAAAAATTTTACTTAAAATTTACTTAAGTCAATTGAAATAGTATTTTTAAAAAACAATTTTCAGAAAAATTCTACATCCTTAAATAATTTCAAAACAATGTCAATTTAAATAATTAATATTACGAAATATTATTTTGTAAATTTTGCTAGGGATGTTAGGCAAATATAAAATGCCTAGATTTTATTTGTTTAGAATATATAGTTTTATAGGACTTTAAATATATATATATATATATATATATATATAGACACACACACACATGAAACTTTTCCCCTTTTGTCACCATAAGATTAGATAAAATTGGTAAATTAAGGGTTTATTTTCATGATGGAAAAGAATGCAATAATTTTTGCTTGGATTTATACTTTTGAAGCTTTGAAATTGATTGCATCACTTTCCTAAGATGGCATTATATACATGTTGCCTATTTCTCTATAAAAATGCAAATTGATGAAAGTGACTTTACTTGTTTCATTTAATATATCAAAATTGATTATGTCTGTTTTTGGGAGAATAAGATAGAAAAATAATATATGTATATATAAAATTACAATTGAAAGAAAATTGCCACAATAAATGAAATTATTGTTTTTATTTAAGTTAAAAAAAAGCTGATTATGTTAAAGTTATTTATTGATTGGGAAGTATCATTATCAAAAGTTTATAACAAATCTATGCTTGCAACTTGAAAAAATATAAAAACTATAAAATACTTACAAATTAAAGTAATAATGAATGTACTAAGATCCTTAATACCTTTTTTATATTTTCAACCAACACACTAGAGATCAATCTCCTCTATCCCGAATTATAATAAATAAATAAATAGTAATAAATGTAATTAGTGTCATATCAACAACATAATAAATAATTATTTTTTATTATGCGATTTAAAAGTTAATACATTAATTTTTAAAAATCAATTTGTAAAATTTATGTTGTAAAATTAAAAATAATTCTAACATATATATAAAAAAAGTGATGTCCTAATTCTTGTTCAAACTATTTCACTCTTTCCTCATTAATTTTTCTCAAAAATTTCATAAACCAATAATATAGTGAATGAAATTTGAGATCTTCAAATTTACGACACTATCTTTCAAAATCATTGAGTCCACCTCAAGTTACATTAAAAAAAAATCACTATATATAAATAAATAGCATGAAACATGCATAATAAATAAAACAAATATAAACATTTAGAAAGTGGAGCGTGGTTGCAATCTCCACAAAACGGAGAGTAAGGTAATCACTTTGTCTATAAATATTATTATGGTGGCATTCTCAATGAATAGACAAAAAGCAATCTTTAAAAAAAAATGAAGTGGGTAAAAAGAAAATTGGACAAATCAAAAACTCCGAAAATAAAGAAACCAAACCAAACTCAAAACAACAACAGAGAAAACCACATCTTCTTTCTTAGCTCCTCTTTTTTATTCCACGCAGCTTTACTCAAACCTCACTCAACCTCTTCTCTCTCTCTCTCTCTCTCTCTCTGTGTATATTTTCTTGAAGAGTTGTGGAGGGAGAGAGGACTGTCATACTTTACTATCACCAGTCATCACTCTCTGCAATTGTTCTTGGAAATACATTGAAAATTGAAGAGATTGACTAATTAAAAGTCAAAGACTTTGGGAAACAGCTTCTGGGTTTTCTTCTGGGTTCTTGATTTTGTGACTTGTGTGAGGGTGAGTGTTGGATTAATTAAAGATGTTTGGGTGTGAGTGTTTGTGCTGGGAAAGTGAACCAGAGTTTTATTTTTCTCAGCCTCAGCCTTTCTATCTGCCTGCAAACCTCCCAGAATGGCCACAAGGTACACTTGCATCTCAAAACAAAGCTTAGATCATCTTTCATTAACTTTCAAAAGTTTCCTTTTGTGATACAAATTTGTGGGTTTTGTTGTTTTGTGCTGAATTAGTAATGTGTTTTGGGAGTAGCTTGCATGTAAAGATTGGTTTTTTGGGTTTTAATGAAGTCTGTTTCACATTTAATTATAAAAGGTTTTAGTTTTGTTTCTATATTTATTTATTTTTATTAACTGTATTTCTTGTTTAGTTACGATGATTATTATGAATCATGATAAATTTGATTTAATTAGTTGATTTGTGTACTTCTTCTGGCTCCTAGATATTCATTTTTGGCTTGCAGGTAATTGTTGGAATATGCTTTATAGCTGGGTCTCTCTCTCTCTCTCTCTCTCTCTCTCTCTCTCTCTGTTTTTGGTGGTCCTGAGTTTGGTACTATGCTTTGAGTAATTAATGGGTAGAGGGCTCTACCTTGTCTGCACGTTTTGCTGAGGTTCTGGTTCATGGATCTGTGCATTCAGTCCAAAAGGGGAAAAAAAAACAGAGTATCTTGTACCTATTTGGATATTGTGTGTGTGTGTGTGTGTGAGTGAGAGAGAGAGAGAGAGAGAGAGAGAGATTTAATTTATATTATGATTTTCTTTCTTTATTTATTTATATATTATTTTTCTATTACTAAACTTAATTCAAAAAAGGAAACATATACTAAAAATTACTTTCCTTTTGTGCCACATTATTCAAGCACATCTCTATATTTCAGTTGAAAATAGCACATTATTGCTAAGGTTCTACCACATTATCCTCTCGCGAAAAAAGAAAAAAGAAAAAGGTTCTACTACATTAATATTAGAGCCCCCTATGTAGGTTTCTCCATTGTATGATATGTGTGCCATAGTCCATCAAAGAAACAGGTTCTATCAGAAGTAGAAACTTATTTTCTCTAGTCAGCTTGACAGGGTGTATAATCACTGCGCTTTATATAATTTTACATTTATATCTATGCTTGCCAAGGTTGAATGATTAGCATGGAGTTTTGTGTTGCTGCATTAATGGATAAACCTTGTTTGACACATTAATGAACTTGGTCAAAAGTTTGAGAATCTTAGTGGATTTAAAGTTGAAGGTTGCTTGGAATATGAATTCAAATGTAATATCTTTTAATTCTTAACTACATCACGGGACACTGTTGTGGAAAAATAGCATCTATTTCTACTTTGTTTTTATTCAAATTGCCAATTTTGGTTGTAAGCATGGGACTGGCATGCTTTTGTAGAAAGATGAAATTTGATATGTTTTGTATGTTGTGTATGTTGTATGAGGGAATGTACAAAGCTTAATGTGCTTATTAGCTATGTATATTGAGTGAACTGCTGTGATTAATCCTTTCTTCAATTGATAAAATTGGTTTGTTGGGTTCCCTTTGTTGATTTCTTGATCATCGTAAAGTTGTTGTGTGATTGTGTGTGTTGATTATTTGATGAGCGGAGGCATAAAAAAAGAGAGAGCACACACAAAGGTTTACGTGATTCAGCCAAATGGCCTATGTCCACATTGAGAAAGCCCTTGACGGCTACATATTATATTAAGCATTTGTGTTACAATGAACCCAAGATAGGGTTTATATACTAGAGAATACTTGACTAACCCTAGACTAACCATAGACTAACCTAAGGTATATATGCTTTTTCTACAAGTACGTGGGCCCACAATTGGTTTGTGCCACTTGGGTCATAATATGTCTAACAGTATTTATGTAGTTTCTTTGTCGTTTGAGAAGTTACTGAAAGACTTTCTGTCTGCTATAAAATGCATTGATATACAAATATTCCTTATCATTTTTATACTTATACTAATTTCTTTAAATTTCCATGTCTCGTTTGTGCCTTCTTTTGAGAAACTTAATTGTTTTCTATGTGCTGAAGCACATTGACCTTACCAAAGATTGCCATAGAACTTCTTGCGATAGAAGATGTTCCTTTCGAAGGAAATTTCAGGAAATTATCAATGCAGTACATTTGTGTCTGCTTTAAAATTTTATTACAATTTTTTTTTTTTCACATTCTAATTCATAAACATTTCTAGCTGCACTTGATATTTGCATGCATCATCTGATACATCTCTGAGGTGTCGGGTTAATATGATATGAATAAAAATAAAAACAAAAAAAATACCACAAACTTCTTTATTACTCACCGACTTTTCCCAATTATTTTTCTAAGTTTCAAATTGTTAAGAAGACTTTTATCAGTCTTTAATTTTTTATAAAACAATAATTTAGAGCTTAATTTGGAATTCCTCTTTAGTTAATTGGTGTTGATTTTTTGTGCCAAGAACTGCAATTTCTGACATTTTCTGTAAATCCAACCATGCCTGTTTCGAGTCAGTTAGTATATTAGAAAGCAGGTCTTGTGTAATAATACAGAAGCAAATATCTTTTCGCCACAATGAATGCAAGTAGTACTGCATAGTATGCGGTACTACTTCTCCATTATTGCACCTCTTGATGTTTACCTTTTGCTGTGGCCTGCAAATTATTATGACTATATGTTCTAGCTTTTCTAAACGGTGTACTGTCTTCGACTCAGGCCAAGGTTTTGCTACTGGAAGAATATGCTTAGGTGAATTAGAAGTTCTCAAAGTCTCCAAGTTTGAGAGCATTTGGAGCTGCAATCTGATGCATGGAAAAACTAATAAAGGTCTCACATTCTACAAACCTGTGGGGATCCCAGATGGCTTTTTCTGCCTTGGTCACTGCTGCCAGCCCAATGACCAGCCATTGAGAGGGTATGTTCTTGTAGCTCGTAAAGCTACTTCTTCTCCTGAGGAGGATGTTGGTTATGCCCATGAACTGGTATCAGACTTGCCAGCCCTAAAAAAACCTCTTAACTACACACTTATCTGGAGTACAGATACAGAACACAATGGTTGTGGTTACTTCTGGCTGCCAAACCCACCATTGGGTTATAAAGCCATGGGAGTTGTGGTTACTGACAAGCCAGAAGAGCCTAAACTTGAAGAAGTTAGATGTGTCCGAGTGGATCTTACAGAAAGTTGTGAAATTGGTGATCTTATACTTACCACAGATTCAAAATTTTCAAAGTACCCATTTCAGGTTTGGAACACAAGACCCTGCAAAAGGGGGATGTTGGCCAGAGGTGTTTCTGTTGGGACATTCTACTGCGGCACCTACTTAGATTCTGAAGAAGAGCTAGAAATCTCATGCTTGAAGAATCTTGATTCCACACTACATGCTATGCCAAATCTAAACCAGATTGATGCACTCATTAAGCACTATGGACCGACTGTTTTCTTCCACCCTGACGAGGTTTATTTGCCCTCATCAGTGCAATGGTTTTTCAAGAATGGGGCACTTATATACCAAGATGGCAATGAAAAGGGTGAATCCATTGATTACAGGGGCTCAAACTTGCCCAGTGGTGGGAAAAACGATGGTGCATTTTGGATAGATTTGCCGAACAAAGATGATGCGAGAGATCATCTCAAGAATGGAAACTTAGAGAGTGCAGAGCTCTATGTTCACGTAAAACCAGCAATGGGAGGAACATTTACCGATATTGTGATGTGGGTTTTTTGCCCCTTTAATGGACCTGCCACCCTTAAAGTTGGGTTAATGAGTATTGCCATGAGCAAGATTGGGCAACATGTTGGTGACTGGGAGCATTTCACCCTCCGTGTGAGCAACTTCACCGGAGAACTTTGGAGTGTATTCTTCTCACAACATAGTGGTGGTGAATGGGTGGATGCATTTAACTTGGAGTTCATTGAAGGGAATAAGTCAATTGTATATTCATCAAAATGTGGTCATGCTAGCTATCCGCATCCTGGGACATACCTTCAGGGGTCATCGAAGCTGGGAATAGGAGTGAGAAACGATGCTGCTCGAAGCAAATTTATTGTTGATTCGAGCACCAGGTATCAGATTATTGCAGCTGAGTATCTTGATGATGATATCATTAAGGAACCATGTTGGTTGCAGTATATGAGAGAGTGGGGTCCAACCATTGTGTACGATTCGCGAGCAGAACTAGAGAAGTTAATTGACCTTCTTCCACTGTTTGTTAGATTTTCAGTGGAGAACATTATTTTTGAGTTGTTTCCAACAGAGCTTTATGGTGAAGAAGGGCCAACTGGCCCAAAGGAGAAGGATAATTGGAAAGGAGATGAAATATGCTAGCTCTGCCATACATAATTCATATCTACCTTTTCGTTCCCTGCTTCAGTGAGTAGCCATGTTCTGGGAGGCATCAGACACTCACTGCAGTCACCAGCTTATAGCCAAATCAGAGACACAAGAAGGTTGTAGCGGAATTGAGGTGTGGTGGTGGCGACTGTATATTCTGGTATTGCATTGCCTAGTTTATGGGACTCACTGGCAGTTGTGTATCAATGTATCATGTATGGTTATATGCCCACTTTATAAATATTACATGTCATTTTCGTTGGTGCATCAATTCATGAAGTTTGTGTATACTGCAGTCACCATTTCGTTTTGTTTTATTGGGATACACGTGAATGACACATTGAATAATAATAAGGAAAGTGAGTGATTAATTAAACATAGACCCAAACTCTTAAGCTTAAGCTTTTGGATTAAGTTGTGTACCTATATGTTGTATTAAGTGTTAACCCCTCAATTGGAGTCTTCCAAGTTGTTCTTTCCCCAACAGGCCCCCTGCCACGTAACAAACAAATGCTTTCACTCCTGGGATGGATCATGGTAGATAAATCATTAATATGCAGGCATGCTTTGATTTTTTTGTTAAGATAAAAACTTGGATAGTTCGTCAACATTTATCAGCATGTTTGAAAAGTTTTGGCTGAAACTCTTTATGTACACTTACATATATTTGTTGGACCAAGTAGGAAGATTGCCAGGTTGAAAAAAGGAACCGAGCCCTGAAAGCTACATTAATATCCAAAAGAAAAATGGTGTGCTTGGATGTGGAGTGACTCTATATTGTAACATAAACAAATGCTCTCCCCTCAAAAAATTTCCATATACCATTGTAATTGTTGAGTTAGGAGCCGGCAACTGTTGTGATTCTATGTAGTTTTTATCTTGTTTGTTTTTGATTTAGAAAAAGATTATCCCGGGTATTTGCAGTGTTCATATGGATTCTTGTCGAAATCATTTCCAAGGAAGACTGGCCTTTGGGAATCCTCTTTTGTCCTTTGCTTATTAGAGGAAGCTCCACTTATTTCGGGCGGCAAAATCCTACCCATGATCTTATAACAAATTTGCACTGGCAGCTATTTAGTCAGGTGAGTGTTTTTGGCTTTAGCTTATTTCCAGGTGAGAAAGAAAATGGTTTTAATTAAAAAAGCTGGTTTTATCACAATACTATAGACACCCAATTTCAAAGCTTGTTAAATTGTCAATTTATGATGAAAGAATTTTTTTTTTTAATATACAAAAATTCTATTCTAGAGTAATTTAAGTGTAGTGTGTGAAGCTACCTATGAGAGGCTTAAACCTCGGTCCTTGTGCCCTACCCCCTACAAGCACTTATACTTATGGAGTAATTTTCGCGCCAAGGTGTACAGTGGTTTGATGAAAGCAATATTACTTTCACATGACTTCGTCATTGATATTATTTTTAGAGTAAATTACTATTTTAGTCCCTAAACTTTACAAAAGTTTGCTTTTCATTTCTAAACTTTGAAAGTTCTTTTTTCTCCTTAAAATTTGTTAAGAGTTTTTTTTTTTCAATAATTTAGAAACAAAAATAGACATGAAAAATGAGTATTTTTTCAATAGCTTAAGGATAAAAAAAATAATAAAAAAATAACCTTTTTAAAGTTTAAGGATGAAAGTGACATTTTCAATAGTTTAGGGATGAAAAAACAAACTTTTCTATAGTTTAGGAACAAAAAACAAATTTGTTAAAATTTAGTGTCTGTTTGGCTAACTTATTTTTTACTAATTTATTTTACAATTCAGCTTATTTTTGCTACTATTTATAGGTCTCACTGCACTTTTTGGTACTATTCATTGGTCCTACTATACTATTTTAACTAATATTTACCTTTATCTACAGTATTTTTAGTAAAAAGTTTTCAATTTCAACAAAATAAACGAATTCCAAACAGACCCTTAGAAACCAAAATAGTATTTTACACTTACTTTAATCATGCACAAAATGCAAACTATGCAATGTGCGAAAAAATTTGACGATTTTTTATTTTTTTTTAGTTCCAAACCTTTCTTAAAATAATGTGATTTTTTTTCTAATAAAGTATAGTTTATACAATATATTAGATTTTCTAAATTAAGATGTTCATATTTCTTATTTGAAAGTATTTTAAATTTAGCAAGTTTTTAAATATAACTAAAAATTTAAAAAAAAAATGCAATTTACATTCAATTATTATATAAAGCAAGATTTGTGTGAATGATATAAGAGGTTGAAATTTGTTTTTAGTACTCATTACAAATAGTTCATCCTCTACATATTTTGAATGGTCTAAAAAAGAAGTAGATATAAGTAAATTCATCACTTATATTAAAAATAAATATATAAGACTTTAATAACATAAAAAAATACAATTTTATCAAGATCCAATCAATACTAGGTTGAGAATGTGACATTGTGAATGAAGTAACTTGTCTTTCTACGCAATCCTTTTATTCCAAAGGATCATTGAAGCGGACTAGAATGGACCACAATGAACCAAAAGGACCAAAGTGAACTGAGCAAACTGAACCTAACCGAATAGACTAATGCAAACCGAATAGACCAAACTAGATAGAATAGACCGAAATGAAGTAACTCAATAAGGGGCAAAAATATTATAAAAATTATGCACCAACTTAGGTTGTCATTGTTTCTCAAAAAAAAAAAAAAAAATACTTAGGTTGTCATTGATAGGCATACCACATAACCACATTTCATATGGTAGAACATTATGTGATGAAAAGTTATCTCTATTTAAGGTTGTGTATATATATTAGAATGGATAAATACCAAAATATTCAATTTCAATAGACAAACCGGAATAATCACCGAAATGCAATTGACAACATTGGTTGAGAGGAGAATAGAAAATGATTTTTTATTCGGCGTAGAGATAGAACCGATTATTTTAGTCCCCAAATTGTGCTTACGAAGTTGTAGTAGCTCTCCACACAGAATATTATCCCGAATACTTTATCAGAATAATGAGTGTTACATGCATTTTGTCTTTTAGTTATTACTATTTAACATTTATATCAAACAAATAGATTTATATCAAGCCCAAATACAATAGCAGATAATAGCCTTAAGAAGCCAGCTTGCAAATTCTATTATAATCCACTCCTAGAAAAGGCCTTTAGAATCTGAGCAACTACTCCAGGAAAAGAGAGTAGTGATCCGTAATAGTTATACATTGTTTACGGAAAACACTATTTCACCATTTGACAATTATAACTAAAATCGAAGGTACAACTAAATGTAAGTAGATACGTGCAACAATAATTAGTAGAAAAAAGGGGGGATGCACCATTTTGCACAGCGGGGGTAAAAGTTGAAACTTGAAACCCTCCCATGGCAAGTTAAAACACTAGCAGCAAAATAGGTTCAGAATTCAGTGTCATGCAATAAAGTTGCTGGGAATAAAGAAACTGCTACCTCGTATGGTAAGTACCATAAAACAAATTGTAACAGTAAACACGAGTGACAACCAAAACCACAAAAGGGATACTATCCAACTTTCGTGACTACTAAATTCATTAGAATCAATTGTAGTAATAGAAATTTACAAAAGGTCAAATTCCCACCAGTATAAATAAAACCCTAATCCCCCCCACCCTCTCCCCCTGCGATCATTTCAAAAGGGAAAACAATCGCCCCCAACCAAAAAACCAAAAGGAATAAACAAAGCAAAGGAAAAATCCTCCCTATTAACAAAGCAGGAATTTAGGACCAATACCTACAAAAAAAGGTGTTACTATTGTGTTCAAAAGGAAATTGAACTTATGCTGCTACTGTATATAATCACAAGTAATTACATCAGTTTAACCAAATATAAACAAAATGGAGGACACTGTTCTTCACCTCGCTGTCTTACCATCCCGATTGAGGTCCTCCCAGCTTATCTCCTGGGCACATTCCCCACATACCGTAGTGCAACCACCTTTTGTGCCCTGGCTTCTAAGTGTCAACAGGTGTGAAAGGTTAGTGCATTTCCTCTGTACCAACCGATTCCTCATCTTAGATTGTGAAAGGCTGGTCTCTGGTGCAGGAGGGGGCATGCTTGACGCATCTGGCTTCCGTTCAGATGCAGATTCATCCAGAGGAACTCGCTGCACTTCCTCCCATTCTAACGTTCTCTGGTATACTTCCCAAGCCATGTCTTGCTCTTCTTTTGATAGCTTTTCTTCTTCATTCTCTTGTAAAAGGGTCTCATGTTCATGGTAATTGGAGATCCATCTGAAATCAAGGTAATGGACTAAGATGGTTTATCAAATACCTGAAATTCTTTTGTAAATCTTAATTTAAATAAGATTATATGAGAAGCAAGTAGAGCCAACAATATTAAGAGTGAAGCAAGCAGAGCCAACAATATTAAGTGTTAGCTTCAGATCAACTTCAGATGGTCTTGAACCTATCTATATCATACTTTATTACTTCATTTCCATATCTTTTTGCATAAACAGGCCCTGGCCCGGACAAAGGATGTGAGGGTTGCAGTAGATTGACAATCAGCATAAACTGTAACATCAAATAAACATGGATCCTGTTGGTATGGATGAGCATACCAAATATGTTGAAGATGATGTCTCTTGGGCAAGTTGTTTGTTGATAATATTGTATCACTACGACACCGGACTACAGGGTAGATATAGTTTAGAAATATAAACCTTGGATAACCACTATGAAGTTCGATGGATTTATGTTAAGCTAGATAGAGACCAAGAATATGGAATGCAAATTTAGTAAAACCAATAGTAAAAATAAAGTGAAGGTGAAATTAATTGGTCAAAAGATACGAAAGAGATCAATTTTGGTATATTGGTTCAATCATACATATAGGGAGATTGAGGAATGATTATTATAGATCAATGGCATGGTATATGAAGTAAAGAGGTGCCTATGAGATACTATGTGAGACTGTGATAGTAGGCTACCCACAAAGCTAAACGGAAAATGCTATAGAATTAAGCCAAGGCCAACTAGGCTTTATTGTTCCAAACATCGGGCAATCAAGAAACTAGAAGTATAGAAAATAAGTGTAGCAAAGACAAGCGTGTAAAGATAACTGTTTATTGGAAAGATATGAAACATTTGTGTGCGTGTGGAAAAAGCAAAAAGGGTAAACAGATGGGCAAAAAAATAATATCAGTAGATTTTTGTTTTGGTTTTTTTTAAGACATTTAGAAACATGTGACTGTAAGAAAGATAACTAGGGACTTGGCCCAAGATACAGCTGCGTGACATAAAAGATCAATGTATCTGATCCCAATGAATTGGGATTAACATTAAACCTGAGCTGAGCTGAGATGGCCTGACTTGAACAAATAAACAGTAGCATAGGACAGTCTTTAATATAGATAAAGGCATTGCAACCAAAACAGGAACAGGAAAGAAAAAAAGATCATGGCAGTGAGGAAATACATCTAGCCCTATCAAAGAGTACTACCAAGCAAAGCCAGAGTAGTTGGTACTTTAGATGTGTTGAGGAAGTACCATTGTCATTATACACAGCCACACTGCATAACTACCACACTGACCGGCCCAACCATTGAAACAAATGAACCAAATTAGGAACTGACCAGAGAGAACAGAAAAAGAACCTTCCAGGTTGAGTTCAAGCCTAAGCCTGTAAAAATTTTAGACACTCACATTATTTAAAATTATCCAGTGGCAAGACAGGAATAGAGAGGGTAATTTTGGTTCAGAAGATACTAAACTACAGAGAGATCTTTCTTCACTTGCATCATCCTTTGTTATGCTCTCTCTCTCCCCCAAACATAGTATGTACTATGTACAACATACTCATTTACTTACACCAAAACATGTTTGGTCTGGAAAGAAAGTAAAGATTGATACAGAAATAAAGAAAAGCAAAACCAAAGATCAAGGACATCAATTTCAGAGAGCAGCAATAATGCAAAAAATTATGCAACCATGACCTATTGAATTACTATGACTCATATCATTACAATTTTGCCTATCCTGCACATCTACCAACTTGCATATCTGAATAAATCACAAGTTTTTTCCAACATTCTATTGCTTGGGGCAACACATCAGAAAATAGAGAAATTGAAAGTAGAGAGGAAGGACAAGTCTCTGAGTAGACTTATATAAGTAGATGCAAGAGAAATAAAAGGAATCTACCTTGGATAATGCTTTCCAAGTAAACTTTCCATTATCTTGTCTGAAGAGCAACTTCCTTGAGGAGGCATTGTCTGAGAATTCCCAACTTGGCCTGTCATATTGTTGTTACTTGTATGTCCGTTCTCTAGGCCCAGATCAGCCAAAGTTTCCAGGTTCTCATCATCACCAAATTCAAAGAGATGCAACATCTCTTCTTTAGAGATAGTCCTACCTACCTGTTGTCTATCTACCACCCTTGCAGCTAGACTTTCCTTTGTCACCTATTAAAACCATTCACTTCATTAAAGATCCATCGAGAAACAGAAACCATGTAAGTACGTTGCATTATGCCATTACCTGACGCTTATAAATTTTTTCTTCCATGGTTCCATGAGCCATCAATCGGTAAGCAAACACCGGCTTTGTTTGGCCATACCTGAATATATGCAAAAGGCTTTATCATAAACAAACAAATTGTTGGAGAACTGTCTCAAGTAAGAATTCCCGTTCTCACACAGATTCCTTGTGGAGATAAAAATGCAAAACTTGTAGTCCTTGTCCAACAAGAACTTTGATTTGACTCAAAACAGATTAATTGTAGGAATTTAGGGTACCCAAGGGCTCCCTTAAGGAACACACCCGGTAAGATATTTGCATGGGCCTTTCACTATGAGACTTTGAAAGTTGTGGCTCTAAATGTGAAAGCTCAAGCAGTCGTGTTAGTGTTTAATGGCACAGTATCCAGCATTACAGTGTAATACTTTTAGAATTTTATGGTGTTTCAGTTGGGGTAATTTCTTATAGGATTTTCCGACAAAAGCACGGTTAGAGATACTCTTTTTTTTTTTTTTTTTTTTTTTATATATATATATTAAAGTGAGGGTATTCTTGTAATCTCACTATATCACCCTAACATAAATGTGCTAACATCAGAGATTGATTAATCAAGTCCAAAACCTATAATCCTAATGTTTTTACAACTAAACTTGGTATTAGAGTGTCCCAACTCCCAATCCAACCTTAGAATGCATTTAAACAATTTGGAGGTCCATAAGGTGAAATCTATATTAGTGGCCACTACTGATAATTTTAGTCCCAAATTTTTTAGCTCATCTTCCTTTTTTAAAATTTTCAGCACCATTTATCCTGATCAGCTATTTAGTTTGTTATATTTTACAACAAAAATATGAGTCAAAACCCACCTCCAAGCCCGGTATATAGCCTGAAGATCATATGTTGGATTCCAAGAACCATCAACAATAACTACACGATTAGCAGCATGAAGATTAATCCCCAAAGATCCGGCTCTTGTTGAAATAAGAGTACACTTCACCCTCTTATTTGTGGGCTCATTAAATCTCTCAACCAGCTTTTGCCTCTCAGAGCTCTCGGTTCTTCCATCTAGCCTGTACAGCATATCAAAGAAAATTGAATTCAGAAATTAATTCACTTCGACAGAGAATTTAACATCGATCAGTACTTTCATCATTACCACATAAAGAAATAAGTCAGAATCAGAATGAGCAGCTAATGAGTGACTCCAAGAATGTATCAAGAAGAGGGGAGAAAAAGACAAAAAAAAAATGGAGAGGAAGTGTAATTGACTTAAAAAGCAATAATTTAGGCATTTGCTTAAAGTGTATGGGATATACTATGATTGAGCAGCATCTATCATATTTAATTGGGCCTCAATCATTTACACACTTGATAGTATAATGTATGATATTTTACCACATGAAATCAGTCAAATAAACTGACGTGAATAGATGGGGCAGTTTCTCTAACCATTGAATTGCATAGTTTTTACATTTTTAATACACATGTCAAATTTTGTGTTAATCATATATTAATTACTATATATCTATAAGTTTATATTTTATACATAATTTTAAACTACAAAAACTTATAATTTAAACAATTTATTGATGACATAGCTATTGATATTTAATTTTCTTGAAATTTTACGAGCGTAAAGGATAGAAGAAGAAAATGTAAGTCAAATGTGGATTTGTCAAAATTCACCTCTAATAAAAAGATATTGAGTAAAGTTGTATTTTAAGCCTACAAAAAATTTTGTAGTTAAATTTTATCCCTTATATCATCATTTATAGTTTAAGGGTGATTAGCATTGTATGTATGAGCCACAAAATAAGGTTAATTTTTTGTTTAAAAGAAGTCTTTGATTTATATATTTCTTGTTATCATTTCTTATACACTATGCACTTGATCTATGAAGACTATTATATAGTTGTCAAAGAAAAAAAACACTCACAAATGGTGAGACCAGAAATTGACAAGCAATGCATTATCATAGTCTATTGCAAATCAACTACTTACTATTCTTTAGTTATTTTTATAAATATTTTAGATGAAAAAATATAAAAAGGCCTAAATTTGTGGTTGTTATCTCCCTATGTTTTCTCATTTTATAACCCTTCCATGAGTACATTGAATTCACAAATTCAAGAGGCTGATCAGAGAAAACATTGTCTGTCATTTTTTTATATAGGTAATAATATTGTCTGTCAATTTAAAACTATTTAGGGAGATTTGTACTCACCTATACCAGTCCTTTCCTTTCTTCCAAAACTTTCCTCTTTTGCCACTTCGAGGTAATCTTGAAAGATAAAGTTCTATGAGATCTAGGGTTGGTATGCTCTGGCTAAAAACCAACACTTTATCCCCCACATCAGAAGACATGGTTAGGACATCAAGCAGTAAAACCATCTTGCCACTGTAATCAAGCTCTTTAAAATTATTGCCATGAAGAAGATCATTCCACCAATCCTGAAAAGGGAAAAAAAATCGATCAAAAACTTAAAGAAAGGAAAAGAAAATCATAACATCATAAATGATATGTACAGTAACACACTTCGGTGACCAGATTATAAATTTCTGCACCATACAATGTTGAAGACGATTAGACAAATAAAGGAGGCACAAAAGCAGTGTAACTCAGCCTAATAACATCTACTAAAGCAAAAGGAGTCATCTATAAACAGGTACTTTTGAAGTGATGATCAAGTGTAAATGAAGGCCAATAAGTCAACCCAAGATTTGCATTTTTTATAACTCTTGCTAGAAATACCATCGTTTCGTTTTTAGATATATTTTGTAGTTATATGTTATCCTCTTTTATTTTCCTTTTGATCTGATATAGAGGATTTTTTTTTTTCCTTCTTCTATGTATTCAATTTCAATACATGGGTTTTAAACTTTCAATTATAGCGACTTCAATCAATAGGTTTCCAGATAAAATGAATATTTCTAGAGATATTTTCAACATCTACACATTTTTCACACAAACTTGCAGTATTCTCATTTTACTTTCAAACAAAGAAATTTCATTGAAATAAACTTTTAAATTTATCCCCCCCCAAAAAAAAAAAAAAACCAGCGATTGCCTGCACTTAGTGATTTCTGAATACACCCTTGAATATGTGGAACAGAAAATTCATTAGAATTCTTACCTTTGGAAGAAAGCCGGCACCATTTTTTCCCTGCAGATAATCATTTGCACTCTTTGGCTTATCTGTTTAAAATGAAAATTATCATTAGCAAACTATCTACTTATTGAGGCAGAACAAGCCAAAACAAAGCAACAAGAAAATTTAAAAATAAAAAATAAAGATAAGTAAACTAGGAGTCAGCACCTAGGCTTGCTTAGAATCAGCACCAAGAAAATAAAACCTCTAGGAATCAACAGCTAGGGTTGGCTGGAGTCGGCAGTAGACCATTGAGATAATTTCGACTGAAATTTTATTCATCAATATGATACCCCTTAATAGGAGTACATTTTAGTGCTTACATTGGAGTACTAAACCCTAAATCTAACTGACATAGGAAACCCTAATTTTGATTGAATTACAAAAATTACCTTGACTCTTATAAGATAAAATACAAACAACCAAAATAAATACTAGAACCTTAAATAAAAAGACGGTTGGCCAATAAAATTATAATTAAATCCAAGATCAAATAAGAATAAAATAAAATAGAATTCTCCTTGTGCTTCCCGCATCACTTATATAATCAAGTTAGATTATCACTTATATAATCAAGTTCAATCTAAGGAATTGAAAGAAATCAAAAAGGAAAACGTGTCCATGCATTCCAAACACAACTAAACCACACATTACAGAAACAATTTCCCAAGTTGTCAATGTGAACATGTATAAATTGCAGCAGAAGCATTTTTATCTTTGACATGCCAGTGTCTATTGGGCAATCCTTACTAAGAACAGCCAATTACCAGTCATTACCTGGTGGAAGCAAACAGTTCTACATATGAGTGAAGCATGATAGCCATTACCAACATGCAGCATTACATTTTCCACATAAAGCAGTAGCACAAACTCAATCAGTGCCACAAGAACAGCCAAAGATAGAGTCATTAATATAAACCCATTGACTGAAAATTTACTCTTTTGGTTCATAAATATCATTAGCCCTAATGTAAAAATTATTTAGAGTTTTGAGAATATTGACACTATGACCAAATTACCCTTACAACTAATACAATATTACTCGTAAAACTACCCTTCAAGCCGGGGTATATATTTCATATAGGTAAGAAAATTTTGTATTAAAAAGAAACTACTCCATCAAAGAGATGAAGTAAACGAAAGAAATATGCACAAGCAACAAAGGAAAACAAAACTTCTTATGTACAAGAAGAAAGTGAATCTAAAAACAACAGAATGGATTTTGTAGAAGTAAATCCCCATGCACGAGACCAATCAAACAAAGTGTCGCAAACAACGCTAAGAGCTTATCCCCAAAAAGCACCAAATCTTCAAATATGCAATTATTTCTCTCCCACCACATCATACAATGTGGTACCAAATTCCAAACATTTGAAGAGTGCTTCCCAACCAATTCCTCCAACTGGCCAGCAAGTCAATAACCCTTTAGGTAGAACCTAAGAAACACCAAAAGATCTAAGGGCAAAGCTCCATAACCGAAATACCTCACCACAATGTAGGAGCAGATGATCCACTCTCCCCATTACATTTACAGAGGCAATACCAATCCATAATAATGCAGCCCCTTCTCCTTAGATGGCCTGTTGTGAGAACCTTGCCCCAAATACCTCACCACAATGTAGGAGCAGATGATCCACACTCTCCCCATTACATTTACAAGGCAATACCAATCCATAATAATGCAACCCCTTTACCTCAAATGGTCTGTTGTGAGAACCTTCCCCCACACAGCTGTCCAAACAAAAAACGACACACAACATGGAGCCTTCACACCCCAAACACACTTCCAAGGAAAAGTAATAGAGCTAGATCCCTTCAATGCACTATAAAAGGATTTTATATCAAAATCCTCCTTCAACGGCAAACCCCACCTCATCTTATCTCCACCTTCAATAGGACTCAGCGACTCCAATGTATGAGTAAAAGCCCCCACCAACTCCATCTCCCATTCATTAAAACCACACTGGAACCGTATAGTTCAAACATGTTACATTACAAATCTAATCAAGCATTGCACAATGCTTGTAGATACATATGCGAGTAGCAATCACACCACTATCCATCCTTATTTGGACAAGAAGACAATCCACCTCTATATGTTTAGTTCACTCATGGAACACTAGGTTGGAAGCAAAATCAATTGATGCTGGATTATCACAAAAACATAATCATAGGCACCTGCACAATAAAATTTATCGGCTCTTGAATATTATCACATAAGCTCACACAATGTATGAGCCATGACTCTATACTCAGCATCTGTACTCAAACATGAAACAATTACTTTTCCAAATGACCAAGTTTTCTCCAAAAGTAGAAGTTATATTTCTTACACCTTGTCTTTTTTCAAAAAAACAAACAAGGTTCTTATTAAGAGTCGTGTCACCTCTAATATATATATATAAAAATAAAAATAAAAAAAAGGCATTTTAAGAGTCATGCCATTTCCAATGTTTCACTTAAATTAGGACAAAGGAGATGTTTATTTTCATCAAGTATGAGTCCAAGCTACCACCCTATTATTACGTAAAGGAAAAGAACCACCTACACAATGCCAGAAAATTTACAACAATGCCAAGAAAATCTATCTTTCCTTTGTTAAATAGTCCCAAAGCCTCTGGAAAATTTTTCATATCACAATTTTCATGTAAAAATTATTAAAAGTGACAGATTTTAATGCTAAAAACCATCCTATCCAAGAAAAAAGTAAAACAATCCCTGAAGTACATTCAACAAGTTCAAAAGGAGAATGGTGAGATCGCTACCAAGCAATTAAATGCATTTTTTACCAATATGTCTACATTTCAACAAGAGGAGTGTCATCAAGCAGTTAAGTACATTTTCCTTTAGTTGAGACAAAATAAAACATAAAAAGCAAGTTGTAGGATTTACAGATATAGCATGTACCACCTAAGAGCATTCACAGCAGTGGTTGTAAATTGCTATATTGCTATATTTTAGCTTCTCAACCACTAAAACTGATGATACAGCAGTGGAGCTATAGCAAAATTTTTTTTGCTTCCAGCTACAGTGCACATCTATCTTTAGATGTGCACTGTAGCTCAAAGTTAAAAAAAAAAATATTATTTTATTAAATTTCTCTCTCTCTTTCATTTAAAATATGTTTTCTCTTTCTTTCTTTTTCTCACTCTCTCCGACTTCTCTTCCTTCTTCGTTTTTCCTTCTGTCTCTCTCTTTTTTTCTTTTTTTTTTCTCTCCCTCATCTACTCTCTGCTTTGCCGGCCTGTTCTTCGCCGACCTGTTCTTCGCCGGTCCTCGCCGACCTGTTCTTCGCCGGTCTTCGCCGACTTGTTCTTCGCCGACCTGTTCTTCGCCTGTTGGTCGCCGATCTTCGCCTGTTCTGCGCCGATCTTCGCCGACCTGTTCTGCGCCGATCGTCGCCGACCTGTTCTGCGCCGATCTTCGCCGACCTGTTCTTCGTCTGTTCGTCGCCGGTCTTCGTCGACCTGTTCTTCACCGATCTTCACCGACCTGCTCTTCGGCGATCTTCACCGACTTGTGGTGTTTTTTTGTTTTGTGGGTGTATTATTTTAGTGTAATAGAAATATTATTTTATTGTAATGTTTATATTATTTTAGTGTGTTGAAAGCTAAAATAGATCCACTGCTGTATCATGTTTTGTAAAATGTATAGATAAAATAGATAAAGTAACTTTTTGTAGAGCTAAATTGCTAAAATTTTAGCTCCACTGCTGTGGATGCTCTAATCTCCATATACTGCAACAGGGTTATCAGGATTAACCAAAATACAAGTTCAGGAATAACAGATAACAATTTACTGCATTTACAGGAAGGACATGAGATAGTAGGCAAATAACTAGCATATCCAATACAGAGGTATCCATGGACGAATCTTGTGAAGTATAGGAATCAAAAGGAGAGGAAAAAATACCTCCAATATCCATATTATAATCTATGTTTTCATCACTAGAACTGTCATCCACGAGAAAATTCTCTACAGCATCTTCAGTTCTTCTTACGTAGTCTTTATCTTCTTTGGTCAATTGTAAGATCCCAGGATGGTTCCATATCTACTACAGACAATAAATCATTTCAATTAAACAATTTACATTAACAAAGTAGCAAGATCAATTTAAAAAGTAAGATTTATATGCTCAAGGACCTATTCCTTAAAGGGCAGAGTCATTTTAACTCAGCAAATGTCAATCGATTTGAAAGCATACCAAATGATTACACAATTTCAACTACCATTAATAGTATCTAAATGTAAGAAAAGCTTTAAAAAAAAGTTCTAGCATCATAGCTACACAGATCTGAACAAGATATTGACTAAACATTGTATCATTTTTCTAGATAAGTAAAAATTTGTATTGACAAAAAAAAAAATCATGTAACAGTATACATACACGAAGTTTTCCAAAAGACTTCCAATGAACAAGATTAGCAATCAAAAATTTATAAAGTCAGAAATTGAATTCATATTATTACACCCAAAAGTACGACAATTCAAACAAAGTCCCTAGAAGCAGTGTTCAGGTCAAAAACCGAGATCTCCATGTCATTGAATGTGCAATTGTTCCTCTCCCTCCATAATACTTACATTAAACATAAGAGAACCATATTCCCAACAAAGGACCTACCATGCTTGCCAAACCAATTGTTCCAATCAAATAATACCTTGACAACTCCCTTTGGCATCACCCAACACACCAAATAATGAAAATACAAATGAACACTTCTCCCGAGCTAATGTGCACTGCACTGACAAATGATTCAGTCTAGGAACAACTGCCTACCAATAATACGCCTCTCCTAATAAAATTTGTGTCAAAAGTTTCGCAAAAGTTGCTGCCCAAACAAAGAATGTCACCTTTTTTGGGACCCGACTGCAACAAATACTCCAGCAAACAGCAGATAACTTGCCCCTTATAATGCTTCATAATAAGATCAGACATCAAACTTTCCCTTATTGTTCAATCTCCACCTTCAAAAGATGCAACCTTCCACCTTTGGATAAATACAGTTTCTCCAAAATACAGTTTCTTGCATCCCAAAAGTCTATACTATCTATAAAAAAATAAATAAATTGTTGGTTATACTATCTATACAATTCATGAATTCTCCTGAATGATCTCTAGATAGAATCAAGGTAGTCAACAATGTACCATACCGGCTGGTATGGACAGTATTTGTTGTACCGGCTACAAAGCTGGTACAGGTACACCATTGAAACGTACAAGTTCTAAACCGGTCCATTCCGGTCTGTTCCGGCCATTTCGGCCTTTAACGGCCATTCTGGGCGAAAAAAGCATTCTTGGCCAGTACCAGCTAATCTTTTGTGTCCACAATGGTTTGCCTCCATTCTGTCTCAACTTCTCAAACCTCCCTCTCAAATCTCAATCTCTCTTTCAGCCTCACTCTGGCAACTATTGGAGTCATTTTTGCATCTCTTTCAGCCCTCATGCCGGCAACTTCACGCCGGAAAATATTCAACCATCTCTGCTCATGTCGTTCTTAGCTTTCTCCGCTCACCAAGCACAGTCTTGTAACTTTGATCTTGCCTTATGTTTTTTCAGTCAAAATGGGTCCTGTAACTTGTAAGTTTAAACTTCTCTTTTGTTTATTTTTTTTTAATTCAAAAATGACAAAGGTTCACGTGTGAAGACTGAAGAGTTGTCTTCTTTTCTCTTCTTCCAATGTGTTTTCTTTTAATTTAATTTTTTGTTCCCACTTCTTATATGGCTCAAGAAAGGGCCATAATATTAGATGTGTTGTGAACTAGCCCAATTGGGCCATTATATTAGGCTAGAAATTATGATGAGTTGGACCATTTGTATTTTATAAATTATATAGTGGCATATTTACAAAAGATATACCGGTAGTATCCAATTCAAAATATTTCATTCACAATTACTAAATTGAAACAACTTCCAGTACAGTATTCACTCCCTTAGATAGAATACCTAAAAAATCTAAAGTGCATTTGTTATTAGTTGAACACTCATAAGTTTGCTATTAAAATAGATGGATAGCAGCATTAATAACATATTCTTCGATGTGCAACATCTAGATACATGCGAGTGTGTCAATGTGCAAAAAGCATAAATACTATAGCAAATATCCTAAAAAAAATTCCAAATCATCTTTTATCAATAGAAGATATCCATTTTTTTTTTAAAGGCATATCAATTATTTAATGAAAATTGATAATCATTTACAATTTATGAAGAGGGTCAATGAGGAATTTAGATGAAAGCAGAGAGGTAAAATCAATGACAACTCTTTTTCTGATTTTTGATTAGTGACAACTCAACTCACCAAGCCTTAATCCTAAGTAAATTGGGTTCATGTATGTATCCTCATCGATTAATAGGACCAAATGTATTCTTATCCACTATTCTATCTTATTTTATCTGTTCATAGCTTATGTACTTGCCCCAAATGTATTCTTATCCACTATTCTATCTTATTTTATCTGTTCATAGCTTATGTACTTGCCCATGACTTCTTGCTTCTACTCCCAGTTCCAAGCTTTTGTAACATTCTCGTACTTAGTCTTGATAGTGGAAGCCTTAGTGGCATTTCCATAACTACATAGACTAATAGACTTTATGGGCACACTACACGATAGGTCTTAAGCCCACGTTAAGGGGACTCAAGACCACAGATAGAATTTACAGGTAGAACTTTGTAAAGTTCAGTCACTTAAGACAACTATGATTTAAGTCAAAAAGGATAAATTCGTTTCTATTTTAAAATGATATTTTTATTACCTATTCAAAAAGAAAAAGATTTGAGTCAAAAAGGGCTTTACATCCACTCACACAAATTAATGTTTCCTGTTGGCAAGTGCTTTTGGCCCAAAATTGCTTTCTAGTGGGGAGTGCCTAGACAGCAAAATGTTGGGCTAACATGCAAGTATAGAACAGCCTCTCCATAAAGTTTTTCCTCCACTCTCACTATTGTAACTCGCTCAATTATATTAATACCAGAAGCAGCCATTTTGCACCTAAATTCTTCAGAATGCTCCTTGAGGGGAGTGTCCCTTGGTAAAGCTTTCCCTCCCAACTCTCACCAATGTAATTCTCTAAATTATATTCATACATTAGTAGCCATTCCCACCTAAATCAGTGTGCTGTACCAACTAACTATATTATTTTGCTTCTGCATTGTTTTATTCTTCCATCAATACTTGCATAAACATTATCATTGTCATGTGAGCATGCGTGGCCACAAGATACTCATTAGCTTGCTTGGTACTCATTTAGGCACAGCAAGGTCACAGGGTCAGCTAGCCTCTACCTAGGATCATAGCAATGTGACCCTATGCATAAAATGTGTCTTAAGTGTAATACTGCTACTCTCAAATCTTGAAAAGCACACAAACAAGATGCATACCTGAGCCAATGCCTGGTACCCAGCAAAAAAACTTCTCTTTATAATCTTTTCATTGGAAACCTTGTCCTTAGTGAATCCATGCACATCAAGAAATCTCTTGTATAATTTCCTTTGCAAGGGAGAAAGTTTTACAGCAATCACAAAGACAGTTTTGGGCGGCAAGTCATTCTTCACCACATTCATGTCCATCCTCTGGACAAATCCTTTCAACTGTTCATAGAGGATATGAGACCTTTGGTTCATAATTTTCACATCATCAAGAGTTGAATTAGTATGCTGACCATTCTCAATAGGATTTTGGAAGCTGCACATAAGGAAAAGCTTAACTAAGAAACATGGTAATAAGTAAAATAGGACATCAAGCAAAGTATTGGAGGTGAAGAAGTCTTGCCGGTTCCTAAACTCATGGCTGCTTCCAAGAAAACCCTCTCTTACAAAATCAACCATCTGTTACAAACGAAATTCAACAACATTGAAACGGTGAAATATAACATGTTATATAAGGTTGTACCCAGTGCACAAAGCTCCCACTTTTGAGAGCTCTGAAAGAAGTTAATAGTAGGCAACTTTACCCCCATTAATTTAGGAGAGGCCAACTCTAGGATTCAAACCCGCAACATGCTGCTTTGGGTGGAAGGCACTTGCCATGTCACTAGGCCCAACCTCTAAATACAAATATATATATATATATATATATATATATATATATATATATATATATATATATTTTTAAATGCTTTTGCATAAGCTTACACAATAATATTCCATGAGATTGTTCTGAAGAGGTGATCCAGTTAATGCAATCCTTCGCTGGCATTTCACTTGTTTCAAGGCTTGGGTTGTGTCAGCCCTCGTATTCTTAATCATATGGGCCTCATCACAAACAAGTATATCAGGTCCATCCTATTGAGGGAAAAGTAAATTTTGTCACATGAATGAAATGAATAAAGGAACCTGTGGGAACAAGATTTGACTGGATCATAACCAGCAGCTGTACTGAATTGCTAAAGAAAGAATGGAAATAGAAATAAAGTTCTTTATTGTAAATCTAGGCAAACACTTTTTGATAAGTAACGAAAATTTTATTGATAAAAAAGGAAACACCTGTGTGTACTTGAGGAGCAGTACAATCAATCTTTCAAATTACAGTGCTCAAGCAAACATGCAATGCTTTATAAGACATTTGGAGATTGCTTATAGACTTGATCAATTTTCAGTTGCAATAGAGATGCAAATATGATTAATCTTTTAGTTGTCAAACATACAAGGAATACCACAGATCAGGTTTATAATAAAAAGGACTTTTTAATTTAGGTCAGATTTCAGATAACATGCAGGTTTCTATTAATAGAGATGCATTAAGAAAGTAGATCAAGAACATAGAGCCTGTATGTAATTGGCCAAGCACTAAAAAAAATGCAGTAATACTGTCATCTCTCAACAGAAAAAAAGTACAAAATAATTAAAAACCACATGCAAAATGATGGCCACAACTATTAATGCAGAGTATCATAAATTGAACCATGTCTCATGCTATTAAGCTTAAATGTCATACAACATTAATTTAGCACTTAGGATAGAGTGATTGAACAAGCTAAAGGCACAATGTCAATCATTTAAAAATGGGACTTTTTGGTAATAACGGTCACCTGCAAGGCATAACAAATTTCTCTGGCCATGTGCCGATCCTTTACATTCTTTCCAAGGGATAAGTTCCGAAAAGCTGTATACCCAATCAAGAAGACACCACCCTTAGCCCTCCACTTAGCAAACAATTCAGCTCTTCTTTCCCTGTCAAAACACATTATGAAGTCATTAAGTTGCAAAGATGACCAAAGGAATACAAAATAAACTTCATAAAATGTAAAAGATTATATCTTCTTTTTTAATGTTTTACTAAAAATATCATAGTGATTCTATTAAACCCATACAAGGGCATAAAAAGATAAAAGGGGGCAAAGCTATTCATCTTTCCCATGCTTTTGAAAGAAACAACCAAATCATTATTAGTTAAAGGCTCAGAGGAAACTTATTTCTCTTATTAGTTTACAACAGTCCAATTTCTACAAAACACAAAATAATCAGTTTTCACAAATCTGTATTATCCCAATCCAAATGCACAGTTTATGCTTCCACTAAACTACAGGTACCATTCAATGGCACTATCTAAAAGCATTTGAGCATGTCATGGTCACTTCTCAATTCTCCAATTTTAAAGCTGTCTTGATTCTTTTTTCGAATTTCTTTTAATAATGTAAACTCTAATATGCCAACTGCAAGTAGTGTATACTCAGATTGTTTGCGGCAGAGGCCTAAAAACAGGAAATTTTGAGGTTAGTTCTTTGATCAAGTTCTACTAGGTCCAAGTGATAGGCAATTTCCTTGGAAGAGCGTTTGGTGCTCTGAAGTTTCAAGGAAAGTCCCTTGCTTAGCATGGACAAAAGCTATGGGGAAAATTTTGACGAGGTACAATATAACTAAAAGATGTTTCATTTTAGTTAATTCCTCAAAGGGCGATCGATCTACTCGTCAATTGAAGTGCTGTTTTGGCAAATATAGTTCTCTAGTTTGGAACTCAGCCCCTCTCTGCTTAGTGTGGACCATATGGAGCGAGATGAATAGTTGCAATTTAAATTGAGTGGAGGGCTCGGTAATTGAGCTGAAATCAGCATATTTAAGACCATTGTTTGAGTGAACCCACATCTTTGGCATAACTGAAGTTTCTGTTGTAGATTTTGTTGATTTCTTCTCCTTCCATTTGTGCTTCTTTTATACAATATTCTTCTGTAGCTTCTTGTGTACGTGATACATCTACTCCATTATATCAAAAAATTTCGCTAAAATATATCTGAGCCCCTCTTTAACTTTAGTTTTGCTGTCATTTTTGTCCCTCTAGTTTCAAAACTTCAAAATTAACCTTCTGAACTTTTAAATTGCTACTGTTTTGAACCCTCATATTTCCAAATTTGCAATTAATCCCTCGAACTTTCAGATTGCTGTCATTATGGTCTGTCAACTTTATTTTTTATTTTTACTAAGTTTTAAAATATAACATCGTTTAGGGATAGTTAACGGTCAATAGTTAACCAAACCTGATGGAATGGTCTATTTCTAAGATTTGAGATATGCATGCACGTATATGTATACTAAGTAAGATTGTTAGACCTTGATACATCTTCCAGCATGAAGACACGAAGTGGCTTTAACTCTGAAGGCCTCCACTTCATAAACTCCTGCCGCCAATTATGTAGCACATTCACCGGAAGAACAATGAGTGCAGTTTTTAATCCCAAGTCGATACTTCTCATAGCAGTATACAAGAAAGTTATGACCTGAAAATAAAATATGGCAAACAGAAACTATTTCCATTAGAACACAATCAAGGAAAACTAGTAAGAGTAAATACATATAGCACTAGAGCAAGTAGTTAAACAAGAAAGTGTTTGATATGTTCAAAACAAACTAATCAAAAAATATATTTGATCAAAACAAATGCAAATTACTAAGTCGCTAATGGTCTCTTGGCCAAATGGCATCTCATCCCCCACATACAAAGGGTGGAAGGTGAGGCTATGATTTGCATTTAATTTACCAATTTAAAAATATAAGATTTCTGAGATTTACAGAAGAATAAGCCACTAAACCAGAATCAAACAGATCATGCAATTTAACAGCAGGCCTCAGCAAGAGCATGTGAGCTAATCCCAAGAATTTATTCCAAGTAATTGACTAAATGTCCTCGTCTACATGAGCGCATCACTTCTACTCATTTTTTTTATATATATAAGTAATGAGTGTATCACTTCTATTTATATCATAGATACTCCCTCCTAAGCTCTTTTTTACTCCAATGGAATCAAATCACACTTTCACTATGCATTCAAGGGTCTTCATCACAAGCCAATACTCACACATTCTTCCAATAGGTAGAAGTACATCTCAAAACGCATGTATGCATGAGCAAAACAGACACCATGTATACCTGAAAAGTTTTACCAAGGCCCATGGTATGAGCTAAAATGCAACCAAGACCTTTATCCCCAGACTTCACTTTTCTGATAGACTGTATGATATTTTCCCACATAAATCTTATCCCCGTAACCTGCAATAACAGATATTGTAACAAGATTTTAGCAAATTGTGTCAAACATAACTCCAAAAATATCAACATATAATCATCAAAGACAGTTATAGAGCGGTAATCAATATGTTTAACCCAAAAAAAAAAAGGCAATTCTCATGAATTTTCCACACATGAAATCCCATGCCCCTCAGTGGGGCTTATCCTCCCCTTCATCCCTGACTAGAACTCACACAAGCCAATTCAAAAACTCAAACCAGCAAAAAAAATGCCAAAAGTCAAGTTGGCGTGCAAAAATATAGAATCAGCAGTCAGACAGGTAGCATGCAATATAGGCCAAAAGAACAGTTCCAGCACACCTAGGTCATTATAAAACATTTTAAACAGGACTTTCCTCAGAATTCACTTTCCTTAAAATTGTTCAGTCAAAAGAACACCAACCTCATTTATGTTACATTGTATAATAAAATCTAGTAGTGAACCACATTATACTTTTAGGCAGGATCAGGTATACAAAAATCATGCAATGTAAACATAAGTCAGATATTAGACATGGAAGGTTAATAAAATTCAAGCCAAAGAATGAAAGATTCAGCCAAGAAGAAATAACTCCAAAACCAATCCATGTGGAAAACGAAAATGTGCAAGAAAAAGGAGGAAACCTGATGGGCCTTCAATTTAGCCGAGATGCTTGGAGGAATCCTGACAGCTTCTTCCCCTTTCTCCCTTACTACATTTACTACATAACCAGTTGAAGCATCACCAAGCACTTCAACACTAGCACCTTCAGATAAATTCCCATTAGAGCCCACAGAGCTCATTATCTTAGACTTGGCCGAAAACTGTACTTGCAAAGACTTCAGACGTTCTTGGCGTTCCTACAAGAATTCAAAAAACAATATATAATTTGGTACCCAGAAAAAGATACAACTGCACGTATAAACCAAAAAATGGGTACCTTTTCGATTGCAATTTTTCTTCTAGTCTCTTCTCCTAATTCAGCATCATCAAGGATCCTTCGAATTTTCTTTTTGTTCCTTCTCTTAGAGCTGATACAAAAGCAGAGAAAATTGACAACTAGCACAAGAAACAAACCTCCTAACATATTTAGTAGAGGACAAAAAGTTCATAGATCAAAATTGAAATATATCTTCCAAGTCACAATGACTGAACTGCAAAGCTCACAAGAAATATGATGCAGGGCCTTTCAAGTATACTTGTCAAGCATCAAGAAGGCTGCCATTGCCAAACAACTAGTCTAAGTACCAGATTGTAGTTACTTTGTGATCAGTTTTAAATGCAATTACATAGATTAGCCTGGTGCTATTTCAAGAGATGGATTTCTCTTAAGAAGGTTTTGTCACAACTTGTTCCTTGTTCTAAGCAACACTCATTTCCCTTAATCAATTCTAAGCCTAAACAGCAGCCTCCTTAGAACCCCTGCATCACAGTAACCCAAAAAAAAAAAAAAAAACCTAAAGGAAGAACTAACTCAACTTGACATGCAAAATTGGTATTATACTTTGGAATTTTGTTTAACCGCATGCTTTCATTTTTTAAATCTAAATTCAAATCAAATAAAATTGTAAGGAAAATAACTCACAGAAATTAACAGACGAACTTTAAATCAAATATCACCTCTTCCATGGAATAAAAAGTGCGCAGTGAGGTCACGAGTTCAAAACCAAATAGGTGTGTGATTCAATTTCTAATAAAAAAACTCATATGATGTAAGTGAATAAAAAATCCTTTTTGTTAAACAAAAAATTCACAACATTCATTATAACAAACTCTGCTAACATTGCACACAAAGCTTAAGTCATTAAATGAATAGGAAAACAATATTCATGTCTCCAAGTCTTTGCATAAATATACTTCAATGAGGTCCACTTCTTGGCTTATATAACATAACGGATAGATATTTTTTGGGCTCTTAAGATTCCTTGTTGGATTAAGCTCTTAATTTTAGGATTTGGCCTGTAACTTGTGCTTTACTTTCATTTTTACTGGGGTGCCCTTTAAAATAACCTAGTGTGCAAGGGTTGTGTCCCTTGGGCGCTTCTTCATAAATCTAATACACATAGATAAACAAATCTCTGCAGAAAAGAATAATAATAATAAATTATCCGTTTTGGAAATTAATTTACCTGTATGCAACATTCACATCTGAATCTGAATCTGAGTCTGAATCTGAATTATCAGAATCACTAGAGCTAGAAACTATCAAAGTTCCAGACCCCATGGCTTTCTCTAACTGTAATGATAATCTCTGCAGTAGACTTGGACAGCAGCAACAACACTTCCAGCCCAATGTCTGTATCCCAGACAAGCATTCTGCACCAATGTTCCTCTTAATACAAGTGGTGCAGAACAATGTCCTGCATGATTTGCAACTTACCAAATCACTGCCTCCTCCGCACCATCCACAGTAACACTCAGCACAATCAGAATCCTGCCACAAATAATTAATTCAATACAAAATCCAACATAAAACACTAAAGAACACCCATCAATTGCATAGTGACATTCAAAACTCATTAAAACAATTTAAAATTATATCAAGCCATCTCTTCCACCTGACTAAACAATGACACCACTAGATCCAATGAAGCTATGTGGCTGGCCATTGTGTAGTCCGGGAAGCTGGTGGCAACAAGCTCACCTCAACCCACAATTATCTCCACTATACCAACTTGCAACCATTCTCCCAAATAGATAAGCTCCAGCATCATGACTAACAACATTTACCACAAATTCAGAACACCATTTACCACATTTAACAGCATCATGACTAACAACATTTACTAATAGCCATACCCTCATTCTCGCTGGGTGAGAATGACGCCCCACAACCTCTGGCCACTATTTGGTATTTCCCCCAAAAGGTTGGACCAGACCAGCAACAACACCATGAGTTTGGTTTTTTATAAGTATGAATTATTTAAAGAGAAGGGGCTCTCTGAATTTCACATCTAAGTGATTTATGGGAATACGATTATCTCCTTCATGAATTGTTTGAACCCAAGTAATTAGATTCACACTTTACTGATCTTCAGTATCTAATTCAGCCAAAGATCAGAATATATGTATCCTTTTTGGCCAGATGAAAGAAAAGTCCTGAATAGGTTTGCAAAGCCATGTGTTGTTCCGACAATCCCAGCCAACAAAAACACCATTGATTAGTAATGGTCAGAAAACATGGGAATGAGACTAGCAGAGTGCGGGAGAGCTAAAACCAAGTGTTATCATAGTTTAAATCCCGTTTTGACATCCTAATTTGACAAGAGAGTGAGGTAATTTCAAAGGAGATTTGTGGAAAAGTAAAGGAATAAAGTTACTAAGATACCTTTCAGACAGATGTTACCTTATTTGCACGCATATATATACACACACACACACAAACATTTAAGACTACTATGAGGCCTTGAAAAAACACTTATTTACTCAAATTAAGCTTACTATAGTTCTCTCCCAACCCCCAAGTTCAAATGATGTCTCTAACGATTAGTATAAAATGTTAAAAAAAACTACTCTATTTCTCCTAATTGTTGAGGATTTTTCATAAGTTGTGACAAATTTATCTTTTCAAATTTCAACAAGACTTTTGAGAAATTTGATGTCTACTTATAAGGTCCATCTGGCATGATCACAGCATGGAAATCTCAAGTCATCTAGTCTATAGTGTATCACACCAATTTTTAGAACCTTATTCTTGCTTTCCATCAGCACCAGAAAAGAAGCAGTAACAAAAACTATAATAATTCTGTGAATTCCTCCTACGTCATCAAAATAAATAAATAAATGATAATAATAATAATAATAATAATAATAATAATAATAATAATAATTCTGTGAAGGCTTTGGTATCTAGCAAATTTCAACACTTTCTGGATGACACTTTTTTGACTGGTGAGTATTGAATCCAAAACTTCATCTGCTACCCATTCTTATGGAAGTACCATTAAGATAAAGCTAATTGGCACTTCCCGAATAGTGAGCTTTTTATTTTATGCAAAGTACACAGTAAGAAACTCTAAATATCATTCCTACCAGAATTAAAATTCAACAATAGAGAGACAGAGAAAATCACTAGACAAGGTCAGAGAGTAATGTTTTTACAACAAAAATCACTGGATCAAAAATACTAACATTTTTTTACCAATATATATATATATATATATATATATATATATATATAAATTCTGGAAACGTATTTCTAATGTTCCCAACAGTTGCTTAAGCCCATACCTTCATCTGCATCTTATGTTCCATTAAGCTTTTGCAATCCCGGCAAATAATTACTTTCAGAAGTGGATGTTGGTGCACTTCAACAGCTAGCTTACTACAAGCAGTACAGTTAAACTTCTCATTCTGACTCTGCAATGGTATTGAATCAGCACCAGGCTCACCAATATTTTCTTTGGAATTAGAATCAGGGTCCAAGTTAGTGGCATTAGGATGGGAATTTTCCTTCACAGAATGAGTTTCATCATCACTATCTATGATAACAGTCCGACTCTTCTTGTTATCAACTTTTAGCTCCTCAATCTCATTTGGACGCTTGGAACCCCTAGGTCCAGTATGATCAGGCAAAGCAGGCTCAGACAATGAAGGAGTATTATTCATCGGCCCTTTATTGTCACGATCATTACAAGTTTCAGAAGCTTCAAGCATATCCGTCTGGACATTCTGGCAGGCAACCTCATTGTGATCATTAGGCAGACCATTCCCATCTTCACAATTTTTCTCATTTGAAACAGGAAGAGAATTGTCAACCCACGACGAGGACTTATCTAAATTGCTATCTATGACCTGATCAACTGCGGAAACAAATTTCTGACTGACCTCCTGACTCAAAAACAAAAGTTAAGGATTTCAAAATTGTGGAACAAGATTAGATCAACTCAGGCATCAAAAATAAGTGAAGAAAAGCCTGATAAAGATTCTAGACCAACACAAGAAAGTAGCACAGATACCCAAAAATAAAAAAACAAACACACACACACAAAAATAAGGAGACCTGTTTACGTCTCTGCCTATGTCTCCTCCGTTTGAGATGAATTTGCAGTTTCAGATCTACATTTGCATCATCTTCTTCTTTAACCTGTCATTTTACACAGATATAGACCTTTACTTAAACTTAGTCTAAACAGATATCAATACGAAAGTTAAAAACACCAATAGGTTCATTCTATTTTGCACCAAGGACTTTCTATGAATCTTTGCTATTTGTACAAGTGAACATGCAAAACTGAAAACATGTTCAAGTGCAAAACACCCAAGATAATTCACAGAAATACTAAAATAAAAAATCATCCACCTAGAGGAATCGCCCCAAAAATTTATCTCATCCCAGTAACAATATTTGAATCTAGTCAAACAACATGAAAGAAAACTCAAATGATAAAATACTACCTTAAAACAAGAGTGCGGACAAAAATATTAGGATAGAACTTAAGTAAAGAGCCTTAAGTGCTGTATATTAGGTTCCCCAATTAAATTCAAGCACATAGTTGCATTGAATTTAATTGTCCTTAGAAATGATAACACAGTTTTTGCTTCCTTGGTCAATCCAACCAAGTGTTTCTATTAATTGGCAAACCTAATATACAGCCCCTAAGATACTATACCTAAGTTTTGCACAAATTAATATCCCAAAAACAAAAGGTAAAACTAAAGATAGGCATCTGCAAAGCATGTGCGCATAATAACTCAATAGATGTAAAGTAATAAGATTGTCGTCATGCATGTCATAGGCCAAAGCTAGTCTACATTAAAGTTTGGATTTGTCCTTTCACTGTATAAGGTACTTTGATAAATCGCTAGTGCGCAACCAGGTATTTTTCAACAAATCCAGAATGATATTTGTAATTAGAAAAAAATATATATATCAGACTGTCTGAAAATGTTGATAAAGCTTCACAACATAGGTTTAATTTCTTTTCTTTTTTTTTAATTCAAGAACTTGTTTAAGTAAGGCAAAATCATTCAAAATCTACCAAATGGTTGTGGCCTCCAACGCAACTCATAGAATAATTTAACTATGAACACCAATTGCATGATAATTCGTTTTAAATTGACTACAATAAAAAAGTAATCGCCTATCTTTCCCTTTTGTTCTAGATCATTGGATTAAAAATAAAATCTGAATGAGAAGACATATCCATCACAAAATAATTTATTAGTGCAGCCATAAAAGGCTCCTAGAGAAGATGAAACAGGGCTTTTCCATTTTTTGTTCATCATTCCCTTAAAATCACTTTTTTCATTAAACAGACAAATCTTGTACAAATTTGGTGATTTATAAATCACATGAAGGCTGGTAGGGAAGGGAAAGAGACAACACTATACTAAAGAGCAGAACAGTGCTGACAGACCTTTCTAAAATTTTTCTTTTGTTCTTCAGAAAGATCTAGTTCCTTTTCATTTGCAATAGCAGCTGCAACAAATGGGTCATTAAAACTTCCATCAATGTCATCAATCTCCTCCACCTGACAAGATTTTATAAACTCGTTAAAAGGGCAGCTGAGTTAAAATACAAGACGGGCTTAGATCACATCTACTTTCTGAAACAAGTGAATGCTATAAATTAAACTGCTATATCATGCCAATAAAGATAACGCAAATGAAACACAATTATAAGGTCACACAAAATCATCCATCCTAATCATCAACAAACACATCAGAAGTTTAAGCCAGTCATAAGAAAATGCACAGAGAGAGAGAGAGGAGAAAAAAAAAAAAGTGAGCACTATACATGTGACAGCAACAAAACCTCTTCTTTAGTTAGAAACAAAAACAATACTAAACTAATTCTTTGAAAAGGGAGAAAATATCAAAACCTTAGACTTGATAATCCCTCCCCCTCCCCCCCCCCCCCACCACCCCCAAAGAAAAACAAAAATGAGTGGGTTATCAAAGAGAGAAAATTACTCAAAAGATAAAAGGATAAAAAGAAACCTTTGGTTTAAA
This sequence comes from Castanea sativa, assembly GCF_040712315.1. NCBI lineage: Eukaryota > Viridiplantae > Streptophyta > Magnoliopsida > Fagales > Fagaceae > Castanea > Castanea sativa. Next base: position 18,522,605 of record NC_134015.1, on the reverse strand, counting down.
AGAAGAATTATAGGATAGAGGAAGAAACTCCCTTGTACACTCCCTGTGTACTAGGGTGTTCTACCTTTTTTGAGATCAATAAACTTTGACTTATCAAAAAGGATAGAGGAAGAAACTATCTGCATCAACTATTGTTATATGCAATCCAAATAATAGATATGAACACATCCTAAAAACATTCTAAGTGCCATAGATACATGGGATGGATAAAATGGCACAAATTAATTTGATAATATATACACCCATCTCGAAATAAGAAATCTATTACCAGATTTTTTTTTTTCTTTTGATAAGTAATTTTATATTTTTATTATTAAAAAAAAACAAAAAAACAAAAGCAATATACAAGAATTCCAAGGGAACAATCTAAATATACAGGCTGTATTCAAAACTGCTCCCAATATAAAAAATAATAAAATAATAAAAAAAACAGGTATACAATGAGTCTAGAAAATGGAGTAAAGTGGAAGGTCAATGTTCTTCTAACAACATACCCAAATATAGGAAACAGGCGAAAGCAAACTTGATTTTTTCAATAGAATGCTCAAGCCCCTCAAAAGTCTGCCTATTTCTTTCCTCCCATATATTCCATATTAGATACAATAGTACTACATTCCAAACTCTATTCCTAATGAAGTAGGCTTCCTTGACCAACATTGAAGCAGAACAATCACTAACATAACCCATCTAAGACCACAAACCACAAAAACTATATCAGCAATGATAATAACAATTTATAATCATCACCCTTCAAATAAATTTTTTTTTTAAAAATTGAGATTCACAAACCCTATTGTCAGGACATTATCATAGCAAGGAAAGGCCTTAGCAACCCTTGTAAACCCATCTTCTTGCTATTATGCCATGTGCTCGTAATAACAAACAAAAATCTCAAGTAAAGCATCCCAGTATTGAGTAAAGAGGAGGATGGATTATATCAGCAGACATCATCGCAGTTCTTTTATAACTGTATAAGTTTTTTTTTTTTTTTGATAGGTAAGAATCATGTATATTCAAAAAACTGCTAAATGCAAATTAGCAATAGCATAACAAAAGTACAAGAAAAGACAGAAGCAAAAACATAAAAAACACTAACTACAAAGAAGAAGAGAGCTAAGAACTAAAGGAAGAGAATCACTAAATGTGAGTCCCCAAGCCCTAGCCCAATCAAAAAGGGAACCAGAAAAGAGTGCACGCAGTTGGTCATCGGATCTATCCAAATCCTCAAATGTCCGCCAATTGCGTTCCCTCCAAATACACCACATCAAACACAATGGAACTAAATTCCAAATGTGAGATGAATGTTTTCCTAACCAATTCCACCAGCCAAAAAGAAAATCCGACTTCGTACATGAGGGGACCCATGAAATCCCAAAGGTTCTATAGGCAAAGCACCATAGCCGATAGGCCTTTCCACAATGCAACAACAAATGATACACCAATCAACAAAGTCAAAACCCTTAAGCCTCAAATTATCTCCTGTGAGAATCCTATCCCATGCCGCAGTCCAAACAAAGAAAGAGACCCGCCGGGGTGCCTTAACCTTCCAAATACATTTCCATGGAAATACAATGGAAGAAGAACCATGTAACTTATGATAATATGAGAGGATAGTAAAATCCCCGTTCTTTGTCAACTTCCATCTCATACGATCACCATCAGTCACTAGAGGTAAATTGGATGCCAAGAGTCGAAAGAAATCATCCGCCACGTCTGCCTCCCAATCATTAGGACCTTGAATGAAACGAGCATCCCAAGTTCTCCTATTCCCCCCCCCCCCTTGACACATCAAAGATGATTCTACGGAAGCTTCTTTGTTTGCAGCAAAAGTGTACAAAACCGGACAAGCCAAATGGAGAGGAAGATCTCCACACCACCTGTCTGTCCAGAATTTCACTCTATCCCCCACCCCAACCTTAAGCTGGACATTTTTGCTAAACACTTCCCATCCCATCCGAATACTTCTCCACAAACCACACCCATGAACACCCCTTCCCAACTTAGAGGTCCATCCCTCCCATTCTTCCCCAAATTTCAAAGTTACCACCCTCCTCCAAAGCCTATTCTCTTCAATCCCAAAACGCCAAAGCCACTTACCAAGTGAGGCTTTATTGAAAGTGGTCAACTTCCTAATACCCAAGCTGCCATTAGCAATAGGCATACACCTTATCCCTACCCAACAAATGTGTCTTAGAGTCACCCCACAATAAGTCCCTTTGCAGCTTCTCAATTTTGTTCGCCACATGTGTAGGAATAGTGAAAAGAGATAAGAAATAAGTAGGGAGGCTAGATAGCCTGCTTTTAAGCAATGTCAGTCTGCCACCTTTTGACAGATACAACTTCTTCCACCCCGCTAACTTTCTTTCAATTTTTTCCAATATAGGGTTCTAAATAGAGGGGGATTTGTGGGACACCCCCAACGGCATACCAAGATAAGTCATTGGCAGGGCCCCAACCCTACAACCCAATATCTCTGACAACGCATGCACATTATTTACCTCTCCTATAGGAACCATTTCGCTCTTAGCAACGCTAACCTTCAAACCGGTCACAGCCTGAAAACAAAGAAGTAGCAATCGAACAAGTAGGATTTGCTCCACCGTTGCCTCACAAAACAAAATAGTATCATCCACAAACAGCAAATGCGAAACACATTCCCCTCTGCCCCTCCTACCATTTGCCCTAAATCCACTAAGGAGTCCTGCCCCCTCCATTCTCTTCACCATCCTACTAAACACCTCCATCACAACTAAAAATAATATGGGAGACAGCGAATCCCTTGTCTCAAACCTCTAAAGCTACCAAAGAAATTAGCTAGAGACCCATTGACTAACACAGAAGTTCAAATCCTGCTGCACCATTTCTCCCCAAAGCCCATTTTCATCAACAACTTCAGAAGTGCCTTCCAATTCACATTGTCATATGTTTTCTCGATATCTAACTTACAGATCACCCCAGGATTCTTACTCTTCTTCCAACTGTCAACACACTCATTGGCAATGAGAACTAAATCAAGGATTTGTCTACCTTCCACAAAACTATTCTGAGATTCAGATATCAGTTGATCTAACACCACTTTCAATCGATTTGCCAAAACCTTGGCCAAGATCTTATACATGCTCCCCACCAAACTAATAGGTCTGAAATCTCGAATGTTAGAGGCATCATTCTTCTTAGGGATTAAAACTATAAAGGTAGCATTAAGAGATTTCTCAAACTTACAGTGCTAGTAGAACTCTTCAAAATCTGCTAAAACATCTCTTTCCACAACTCTCCAACAATGATGGAAAAATGCCATAGAAAAGCCATCTGGACCTGGAGCTTTATCCCCCTTCCATATCTCTAACCAATGATATAATCTCGTCCTTCTCAAATCTCCTCTCCATCCAACCCCTCTCCAACTCCCCAATTTGATCAAACTCTAGACCTTCCACAAAAGGTCTCCACTCTCCGAACTCTTGATACAGAGTTTTATAAAATTGAACTACCTGAGTAGCCACTTCTACTTATTCCTCATAAATTACCCCATCCACTTCTAAGAAACTCAGATGGTTATACCTTCTGTGGGAATTAGCCATCTTGTGGAAGAACTTAGTATTATTATCACCCTTCTTAATGCACAACATCCTCGATTTCTGTCTCCAAGAGATCTCCTCTAGACAAAGAAGATGCTCAATTTGCGATCTCACTTCATTTCTCTCATTCATCTCTATTTCAGTGACTCCCAGAACCCCATCATTAGCATCTAGTAACTCTAACACCCTCAATAATTCTTTCTACTTGTGACCAACATTGCCAAATTCTTGGTGATTCCACTAAATAATGTCTTCTTTCAAAGCTTTCAATTTTTTAGCAAACACATAACTAGGAGTACCTGAAAAAGAATGGCGATTCCACCATGAATTAACTCTATCAACAAACCCATCCGTTTTCAACCACATATTCTCAAACTGGAAGGGACTCTTCCCCCTCGCCATACCCCCTGCCTCCAAAAGAATTGGGAAATGATTTGAAACAAGATGTGGTAGAATCCACTGGATCACATCCGAAAAGTGTTGCTCCCAGTCATGCGACACCAGAGCTCTATCAATCCTAGACATGGATGGCTAGTCGGTACCACTGGACCATGTATAACTCCCTCCCTCCAAAGGCAAATCTATCAAGTTTAGGTCCTCGATAAATTCTAAAAACTTTCCCATAGCCGAAGTAAGCCGAGATCCACCCCTCCATTCACTAGGAAAACGAACAACATTAAAATCCCCCAAACAGCACCAGGGAACATTCTAGTACTGCTGAATAACAACCAACTCATCCCACATATAACCCCTCATATTGTTGTCATTTGGGCCATACACCCCTGAACATGCCCAAATAAACCATCCTCCACCCCTTTTCATTGAACCGACACCGAGAACAAACCCACCAGAACCTCTAACTTTTCTAAAACCCTTCTATCCCACATAATCAAAACTCCCCCAGCTGTTGATCAGCATCTAGAACCGCCCAATCCACATACGGACAACTCCACAAACTGCACGCCATCTGTCTATCCATGCCATCAAGCTTTGTTTCTTGAAGGCAAATAACATCACACGTCCACTCCCGTAACAAATTTCCAACCACCAAATGTTTTTGGGAGTCGTTCAATCCTCTAACATTCCATGAAATCATTTTCAACTTCATTAATACTTTTAGTTCCCCACTGCTTCTACTACTGCACTACCAACACCCTATCGCCCATCATAATTCACCGAGGAAATTAAATTCCTCAACTCTCTTTTCCCTTTACCCGTTGAGGAGGCTGCCATTTGGTTCACCGCTGCTTTCTTCCGTCTTTCGTTAACTACCTCCATCTCCCTTTCTAGCCTTTGAAGATAGTCAATGCACAACCTCTCATGACGGTTCACAGAAAGGCCAACCACTTTACTAAAACCTGGGATCCTATGTTTCACCCAACTTGAGATGTCCAGCCTACTACCAAGACCCAACACCTCAGTTTCCTTGTGCATTTCCATCAACAAGTCCAGCCCAGGAGGAGCAATAGTAGATAGCGGATTACAAACTGTCAAACTCTCCTCCTCCCCCAAAATAGCTACTTCTGAGATAGCCCCTCCCTCCACCATCGAGACCCCCAAATCAGAAAAGCCACAAACTGACTTTGATTCAATCAACGCTAAATTGGGCTGATCGGTCTCAATAACATCTATCTGCCTGGTGCATTTGTCATCCACCCCCTCAAACAAATGCACTCTACTCCCACTTCCAGCTTTATCCACACCATATACACCAAAATCCACCAACCCAACATCCATCATTCTATGAAGGGCTGCTGCCAAGAACAAACCCAAAGAAATTGGCGTATCTACCCTGTCGGCCTTACCCAGAGGCATTATAACTCAATAATTTTTTATGTTTTTTTTAGTTTTTTGATAGGCTTTAATTTTCATTACCTTTAAGTGGAATAATCTGTCTTCAACAAGCAAACAAACAAAAAAGATATCACATATTTAACATGCACACATGCACTCACACAGATTATAAGATATCAACTTCAAACATGCACTCACACAGATTATAACCTAAAAGGTAATATATCTTGGAGCCAAGATAAATTTAAAATAATTCAGAAATATAAATCCATGATGAAAATTAAGAAAGATTTTGAACATGTATCAGACAACTACTTGAATATTCCATTGATATTTGCAAGTTTCCATTTTATAAATTGATAAGTTGGGAACTCACCCAATGGGTTTTGAACCCACAACCACCCTCCACCCACTCTTATGTAAAAAGGAAGTGTCATTTGAGCTAAGGCTCATTAGCTTCATAAATTATAAAGAATAAAGTCAAAATACTCACTTCAAAAAATAAAATTACCATATACATTTAGAAAAGAGGAATACAAAACCTAGAGGACAACTTTATGCACAACTGCAAAAAAAGAGCTACTGCTATGTACCTCAGTAAATCTCCAAGAAGGAAGAAAAAAAAATTCCACAAAAATTAAATTCAAGATATTTTTAAAAAAGACATTCTTGAACTGTGACAGTGAAATACATATAACAGGTCATAGGAAATCAGCCTCTTGGAGATAGTCAAGTGAAACACCAAATGTAGACTTAGATCGAAACAATTGCTCCCTCCACATGCTATATTTTATAACCATGTCATAAAGAAAATATAAGATTATTTGATTTTGGCATTTAGAGAATCAGTTTTGATCAATTTGCAAAATAGAATATAGCTTATTATATAAATTAAAATAATTTATTGAAAAAGTGTTTAAATAATTGATGAAAGCTCAATTTTTTACAAGATAAAAACATTATGCACAACCCATGTAGGTTGGGTTATGTTGGTTTCTACACAAGTGATGAGTTGGGTTGGAAATTTCTCAACCCAACGTTGTTGGGTTCGGTTGAAAAATCCTTCAACATGACTCAACACAACTCATTCACTCCCCTATTCATAACAAAGTGAATTAAAAAGAGAAACTCAATTTGTCACCTCATTGACTCCAGGAAATTTAAGTCCCATCACTGCTGCTTGCTGCGGAGTGCTGGCTAAGTATACAGAGGCCCAATTCTTGCTGCCAAATGTAGTGTCATCAACTGATACACCATCAGAAAATATTTTGTTGAGAGAGGACCAATCAACCTCTGGATTTTCTGTTACAGCCTCCTTGCTTCCATCAACAGCAAGTTTTTTCTGCAGAAATCCGCTTGCACCCTCTTCCAATAGTTTACCATGTCGTCTGAACCCACAAAGACCCATTTAAATTGAACTCTAAGCCTTTTGCAGAATTTATGATGCTTAAAGGGAAGAATGATACCTTCTTACAGGCCTGTGGATTTGAAGAAAGTTCTCAGCATCAGCTACTGACTCAGTAACTTCACTGGTTGTCTGAGACCCAACCCAGTGCACCCTCTTTTTCCAAGCTTCAGTGCTGCAACCATTAGGAGCCTGACTTTCAATCCACTTATAAAGGCTTGGTAGCTCAATACCAGCACCATCAAGTTGTTCCTGCTCAGTGTAGTCAGAAAAAGAATGATATAATTTTACTTAAAAATATTACCATTGAACAAGATTAAAGTGCCTTTGCAAACAAGTGAGCACATAGCAAACAACTATATTTGCAACAGTATTAAACTGCCTTTACCAACAATAAACTACGATCTGCAATCATATGGTCATAAATTATAACTCTATAAAACATAATTGAAGTATGGTCATAACTATATATAACATAATTACATAACTGATAAGCTTACATTTGCCCCAAAAGCTTAAGTTGATTGAAAATTGTGAATTTAATTACTTAACCATTATTCTAACAATCTCCCTTGTGTGGGCCCAAACTCCATCTCAATAAGTGGGCTCAACACGTGGAAAAAGAACTTTTTTAATGGGAAATAGAGTGAAGAAAGGATTCGAACTCAATACCATCTATTATGATACCATGATAAATTATCACTAATTCCAAAAGTTTCAACGGATAGAAAAATAGTGAATTTAATCATTTAACAATTATTCTATACAGCTAAATGCCGCTAGCATTATTTCATGTTTACAACTATTGTACAATATGGAGGCTTGACAAGCATATATCTCAAAAACAGAATTCAAACCAAAATTGTGCCAGACTAATCCCCTTGATTATTTAAGTAAATACAATATGTTCCAAATTAAAGTGGAAAGACTGATTTGGGGCTTAAATGAAACCCAAAAATATAAATCAAAAGAAAGTTGTGCATAATAGGTCCATGAGTGAATCCACCCACTCCAATTCCCAATCATTAGAGCTGCAAGTAAATCTTAGATTCCAATGACAGGGTCCAACCACGCTTGTTAAGCAAAAGGACTGCACTGTTGCATCCTTATTCATAGCAACCAAGAACAAATCCAGATACATCTCCTTAAGGGCCAAATCTTAGATTCCAAAGACATTATGAAAGAGAATATAACATCAAATCAACATAATTAAAAAGAATCACAAAGAGAGTAATAATAGACAGATCCCATATGATCAAAGAATAACGACCTCCTACCAATATCATTGTTCCTATAGTGACAATCAAATCAATACTTTTTTCTGGTACAACATCATCATTGAAACGTTGTCATTTAGGACAGAAAAAAGCAACATAGGTAGGCATAAGTAACCCGCAAGGTGAAGTCTTTTGGCATAGTACCAGAGACCTAGAATTGAGTTCCACCCATCATTAGGGATAGTAGAGGGAAGTACATATGAGCCTCAAATAGACTAACCAATTTTTTGACACAAAAAAAGGTAATAGATATGCATCACATTAAGATCTACATCAGCAATATGAAGAATATAATCCATAAAGTTGGGAATTCTGCACGTTTCACATCCAGGCCAACAAGGTAAACATTGCAGGTTCGGACCACAGTCTTATGCTAACACCATCCACTTGGATGGTCTATCAAGATATGAATTCCCAAAGAATGCATAATACTTACATAGAAAAATTAAATAAAAAAATACAAACAATAAAAAATTTGATAAACAATATGGCCCAAGGTTGGCCAAGATTTTTTTTTTAATAACATGGAACCTCACCAAGGCGAGGCCCTTTGGACCTAACCCTGGGGAGAATTTCATATTCAATTTGTGTAATAAGAAAATAAACAACAAATTTATTAAAATAAGAAAAATAATCCTCAACATACATGCAAACATAAAATATCTATAAACAAGTAAAGATTATTTTAAAGGTTGAAGAAAGAAGCAAACCAACAAATGAGCACTCTCGGTCTCAAGCTCATCAAGCGCAGTTTCCCACTCTTCTATAAGCGTACTCATTTCATCTGCAACAGCCGTTTCCAACTATTGACAAGTAGAAACGGATAAGTGACAAGCAAAGATTTTTTTTTTTTTTAAAAAGAGCCAAAAAGAGGGGGAGAATCACATAAACTAACATCGTCCCCTTGGAGAGTCTGTGCCAACTCCTCTCTAACTTCACTCTCCACATTGGCAAGGGAATCCTTTTCAAGTGCTTCTTGAGCCTCTGCAGCCTATATTAGCATTAGAGAACCTTCCTAAAACAAATAGATATGCATTCATAGATACATACACATATAATAACATAGATGCACATGTATATATGTGCACAAATGCACACACATACACACAACTAAAAATCAAACTCAACAATGAAAATACGATACCTTACTCTCAACTTCCAAGAACTCAGCAATCAGCTCTTCTATTTCTTCCTCAGTCAAAGGATCCTGCACAATAAAGATAATACCGAATCAAATTACAATGAAATGTAAAATGTAAATAAATATGTATAACAAAAGCTTTAAGCTTGAAAATAAAAACTTGGACAAACTAAACTTTTAGTACAAATTTTTTTTTTTTTTTTTGATAAGTAATAAAGATAATTTCATTGATATAAAAAAGAGAGAGTCACCCAAGTATACAGGGAGTATACAAGGGAGAACAAATCAAAGACGAACATTACAAAAGTCAAGAAAATCCAAAATAAAAAGAAAAGGACGGCTTCTCCACACAGAGAACCAATCAAGTAAGGTTCGGAAAAAAAGAAACTTAAGATCAGGCATGAAACTCACGATGTCTTCAAAACATCTACTATTTCTCTCCTTCCAAATACACCACAACAAGCAATGAGGAACGGTCTTCCAAATATCTCCATCATGATGGCGACCAAAACGACCTTGCCAGCAAGCCAAAAGCCCAACAACAGACCTTGGCATAACCCAGCAAACACCAAATAAACCGAAGACCATATCCCACAACTCCATCGCAACCGGGCAATGAAGGAAAAGATGGTCAACACTTTCACAATTGCACTTGCACATATAACACCAATCCAGAATGCAAACTTTTCTTTTTCTTAAATTGTCAACAGTCAGACATTTCCCCAAAGCTGCGGTCCAAACAAGAAAAGCTACTTTAGAGGGGATCTTCTGCTTCCAAATGCTTTTCCAAGGGAAAATTTGCTCCTTATGGCCAACTAGAAGATGGTAGTAAGTGCTAACCGTGAACCCCTTACTCTTACAGGGCAGCCAACAACTCTTGTCCTCCCCAATCCCCTTTACGGGAGTGCTGTAAATGGAATTGATGAAGCTCCTGAAAGCTTCCAATTCACGATTATGCACATCCCTACAAAACTGAAACTCCCAATGGAGGACTCCATTGGTGTACCTCATAAGATCCGCCACAGTTGCCTCTTTTCTACGACAAATCCTATATAATTCCGAATAGCGGTCGGCAAGAGAAGAAGATCCACACCAATGATCTAGCCAGAATAGCACCTTTGATCCATCTCCAATATCATACATAATAAAACGAGATAAAGAGTGCTACCCCCGTCTAATATTTTTCCACAAACTGACACCATAAGGACCGGAGAAAGAGCTAGAACACCAGCCACCCCAATCACAACCATACTTCACCTCAATCACTTGACGCCAAAGAGCATCCCTTTCTTGCCCAAATCTCCATAACCACTTCCCTAATAAGGCAACATTGAAGGTTCTTAGGTTCCTAATCCCAACCCACCTGAAGAGAGAGGAGTACACACCGAAGACCAATCAACCAGATGAAATTTGGGCTCATCTCCTAAACCACCCCAAAGAAAGTCTCGTTGAAATCTAGCAATTCGATTGGCCACAGAAGCAGGAATAGGGAATAAGGAAAGGAAATAAGTAGGAAGATTAGAGAGAGTGCTTTTAATTAAAGTGACTCTACCTCCCTTGGATAAATATAATTTTTTCCAACCTGCTAATTTTCTTTCCACCCTTTCAAGAATAGGAATCCATATTGACTTGTCCTTAAATTTTGCCCCCAAAGGAAGACCCAAGTATTTCATTGGGAGGGACCCTTGATTGCAACCTAAGACAACCACTAAAAGATCCATATCTTGAACTGACCCCACTGCCACCAGCTCAGACTTACCCAAATTTACCTTCATACCTGACACAGCTTTAAACCAAATGAGCACCATACGGAGAGTCAGCAGCGTTGATACACAAAATGAAATCCAACGCCTCCACTTATCGGAAAAACCGCAACGCTCAAGCAAGTAGTTAAGAAATCTCCAATTCACATGATCGAAGACTTTTTCTATGTCCAGTTTACATAACAACCCTGGCAGACCGGACTTCAATCTACTATCAAGACATTCATTAGCAATAAGAACGAAATCAAGGATCTGCCTATTTAGAACAAAGGCATTCTGAGGAGCTGAGATGATCTCTCCTAAAACCATGCGAAGATGACTAGCCAAAGCTTTGGCAAGAATTTTATAAATCCCCCCAACAAGGCTAATAGGTCGGAAGTCCTTTACTTCCACTACTGCAGCTTTTTTAGGAATGAGAGCAATGAAAGTTGCATTCAAGCTTTTTTCAAACTGGCTAGTTTCATGGAAATGGTGGAACACAGCCATGATGTCTGATTTGAGAATCCCCCAGCAAGTTTGAAAGAAAGCCAACGAAAAACCGTCAGACCCAGGAGATTTATCCCCATTAAACTCCATGATGACATCAAAAATCTCAGAATCCTCAAAAGGTCTCTCTAACCAATCCACATTATCCCTAGAAATCCTAGGAAAATCCAAAACATCTGGGAAAGGGTGCTGCTCTTGCCGCTCCGAGTAAAGGTTCAAATAGAATTGTTCAATATGGTCAGCAATTCTATCCTGGCTGGAAGACAAAGCCCCATCGATCATGAGGTTTTCAATACAATTACTTCTTCTATTAGAATTAGCCATCCTATGAAAAAACCTCGTATTGGAGTCGCCCTCCTTTAAAAACAACACTTTGGACTTTTGTCTCCAGCTAATCTCCTCTAACAAGGCTGCCTTCTCAAGATCGGCACGCAAGGATGCTTTTTCCAACATTTCCTCTTCTGTTAGAGGTTGATTGTCCGCTTTAATATCAAGAGCATTCAACTTGCTCCATAATTGCTGTTTCTTGACCGTGATATTACCAAAATCTGTTTCGTTCCACTTCTTTAGGTCAGATTTTAAAGCAGTCAACTTCTTGGCAAGAATGAAACTAGGGGTCCCTTGAAAAAGGTAATTATCCCACCAAGACTTCACCTTCTCTAGAAACCCTTCCGCCTTCAACCACATATTCTCAAAACGAAAGGGGATTCGCCCTCTTCGATGATTCCCACTCTCCAACAGAATAGGGAAGTGATCAGATAACACTCTAGGAAGCCTTTTTTGGGAGAAATGAGAGAAGTGATCTACCAAAGCCGGAGAAAAGAGGAACCGATCTATTCTAGAGGCCGAGGAAGAGTTAGACCATGTGAAAAGGCCTCCCTCCAAAGGGTTATCCATTAACCCATGAAGAGAAATAAAATCTGAAAAATCATTCATGCAGCGGGTGAATCTTCCCGCCCCTAACTTCTCCGAAGGAAAGCGGATGACATTAAAATCACCTCCCAAACACCAAGGTAAATTCCACCAACTAATCAAGCCTGCCAATTCCTCCCACAAAAATTGACACTCCCTATTTAAATTTAGGCCATAGGTACCTGTGAAGGCCCACTCAAAATGATCACTAACGTTTTTGAACCTACACGAAATTGAAAAACGCCCCACTGCTTCTTCTATTTTTTCAACCACCCTTCTATCCCACAAGAGCAGAATACCACCGGAAGCTCCCTCAGAACCCAAGTATAGCCAATCTATGAAAGGACAACTCCAAATACTTCTAACAAGTCCTCTTGTAATCCATTCCAGTTTTGTCTCTTGCAAACAAACGATATCAGCCCTCCAAGAGCGTAAAAGATTACGAACCTTGAGCCGTTTTTCCTTGCCATTCAGACCTCTGACATTCCAAGATATAATCTTCAGATTCATTGGGAAAAAAATAGAGCCCTGTCCTTACCATTATCCCTGCGCCTATAAGAGGCTGGACCATAATTGACAGAGCTAAACAAACCCCTCAATTCCCTTATCCCTTTCCTCCCTGAGCTCTTCATGGCTTTGTCAGATTTTTCCTTAATATCCCTTTGCTGTAACTCCGCTTCAACAGCCAACAAGAATTTGGTAGCTGGCTCTTCCAAACCTTTGAGGGATGTCCCATGAAAATCATCAAAGCCACTGAATTTTTCCTGAAACCATTCTGAGAACTTGTCCTCTCCCAGCAAACTTTCCACAACCAAAATTGCTGACCCTTCAAGAATTTCCCTGACACCCATAGGTAAGGAGAAGGCCAGAGGTTCGACATTTAGAGGAGGCAACAAATCAGAAAACTGGGAAGCATCCTCAGAACAAATATCTGATACCCAATCCTCCACGCTAACCTCAACCCCTTTAACCAGTTCTGAATTTATCTCCCTAGGTACCGATGACTCCTCTGGAACCAACGCCAACTGGTTCGACTCATCCACTCCAACAGCCGCAGCTTCCAATGGCAAAGAAATATGAATCGGGACAGCCACTCTCTTCCCGTCTCGTAATTCAAGAACCCACTGCTCAGAATTTCCAAATTTCCTGATGGCGTTGTCTGAGTGCTCATGGATGATCCGCTGGATGTCACGATGCAAGGCCACTTCATTATCGGAGCACAGGGACTCATCCACCGAAGCATCGGAACAGCTAGACTCAGTCACGGAGGCTTCGTAGTTGTCGGGCACTGAGAGAAACTTCTCGGTGCTCGTTGGTTCCAAGAGCGACGGCGAAGGCACAGCGACAGGCACATCGCTACCTGTTTCTGCTGTTGCCGACGATATTAGGTGGGAGGGAGGGGCTTGCGAGGAGTAGAAAGACAGTGGGTGGGTCTGAGACAGAATCACGGAGGGCTGGGAAGGTTTGGGTTTCCATTTAAAGGCAGTTTTCTGAATGGGCTTTGAGGTAGAGGTAGAGGTAGAGGTAGAGGCTGGGTCAATCGAAGGTGGATGGGCTTTGGGTTTGGAGTTAGGCCCACGGATAGGACAAGATTGAAAGGGGTTTGGGTTAGGAGTGGGCTTTGGGTTAGAGGCTTGAAAAGGTTTTGGGTTTGGAATATGGTTAATCAGAGGGATAACTTTGGGCTTAAAAGAAGGAGAGGGCTTTGGGTTAGATGCTTGGCCCATAGAAGGGTCCACCTCAGTAACTTTGGACCAGCTGATCTCCCACTTACCAGTAGGCCCACGAACCAGCTTAAAAGAGAGTTCCAAACTCATCCCACCATCACCTTCAGCTGAAAAGACCTTCTCCCCTGACAGAGTATTCTCCTTCCCAAGACTGCTCCTGCGAGAATCCTGGGTTTGAGAACTCAGATTTGCAAAGTTGGACTTTCGAGGGTCCAACAATAAATGTTTTGGATTCACAGTGCCGCGGGAATCCTGGGTCAGAGAAGACTTCACCGCCACTACCTGCCTGAGAGTTTTGGGTTCTTTACGACAGCCTTGCTCCACTGCTGCCTCAAAAGATTTGGAGGCAATGTAAACAGACCCAAGTAAGAGCTTAGGGGGCTGGTTAAAGGCAAGAGTTCCAAGAGCTATCGCCTTCCTCAAGTGACTACCAAAACCTCTCCAACCACAGCCCAGTTTTCCTTCCGGAACAACTATGAAACCTTTCCGTCGGCCATGTAAGAGTTCAGAGATCATAAGGAAAGAGCCATGTGCATTGAAACCCAATTGAAGAATGAAAACTATCTCTCCATCTCTAACAGTTTTCGCAAAGTGTCCAGGGGGCTTGGTGCAAATAAAATCTTCCATCAAAGTTAACAATCTCTTTGCGGACTCTTTGCCCATGAATACTGATTGTAAAGAGCCTCTGCCTCTCTCGAAAATACGTAAAAGGAAGAAGGAACCCCCTTCTTCAACAGAAAATTCAAATGATTTTGACTCAACAAAGAAAAGTAAAGAGCCACCCATGACAGATACACAAATGAATATTCTTAAGCTACAAAATAGTTGTCATATTTCTTCAAGAATCTGCATTGCTTCTGTGAAATCTTTAAGAGTGTTGCAATTTGTAAGGCCCCAAGCATAATAATATTGACAAAAGAAACACTGCTCTATAGATTCTAACTCCCTATCATGAATTGCTCAGGAGAATAATGGGTTTGAATAAGTGGATACATTGTGATATTCTAAATAACCAATCAACCTGGTGTCTCTGTTCTTAGCAATTAAGGAAAATGCAGGATAGGTTTCCTTCATCATAGCATCCCCATTCTAAGTGTTATGTGAAAAAATGAATTTTGGACCTTGTACCCACCTCAAATTTGAAAATTTTCAAAAGGTTATGCCAACATCTTCTGATTTTGCCCCAAAGACTCACTCTGTAAGGCCCTCTAACAACATTAGAGCACCAAGAAGTGTAAATCTGATGGAGACACTATAGGTAATCTCTTTCTACTCTGTCGGGGTAGCTGGGGAGTTCTGGGGTTTTGTATTGTGCTTATTAGGGTTGAGTTGGGCGATGCCTAGGATGGTGTTGGATTTACTGACCTATTGGACAGGTTTATGTGGCCAAAAGGTGCATGCTGAAATTTGGCCCAGGGGAGGGGGTATTCCTTTATGTTTGATGTGGATATTTGGAGAGAAATGAACGTGTACATTTAAAAGTAAAGAATGTTTGAGAATCCAGCTGAAATTTCAGTTTATGGGTACTCTTTTCTGGTGGGAGCAAGCTGCTAGGTCATCTTCTGCTTCAGATCTTGTAGATTTTATGGAAAAATTGCACCTTAGTTGATTTTCCTTGTGCTTTACAAATTTTATTAATGTTTCCATTAAGACCTCAATCCTCTAGTTGCAACGATGTTATCACCCAACTTTTCAATTTTTACAATTTAATCCTTCTATCAACATCCATATAGATTAATATTAGGGTTAGGTTTTTTAATTTAAATAGGACATAAATTCTTAAGTAACAAGAAAGAAACAAGTCTACCAGTAATAAGAAAAAATCTTAATTAATCCTTCCATCAATATCCATAAATTCTTATTGTGGCATAGAACCAGAGACCTAGAATGGAAAGTGATCCTAGGTCAATAGAGATGAGGAAGGATAGCACACAATGAAGATGGTGAAGGAAGCATTGTAGCTGCAGGCCTAAGACGTCAGGTATATACCAGTAATGGAGGAGGAGCCTTAGAAGGTAATGACTCAGCGAAATAGACAGGAATGGGTTAGAGAAGAAAGGGAACCCAGAGTTGGAAAAGGAATAGAAGACTCAAACCAATAGTCCTCAAAGGAGCTAGTCCACAGAAATATGACTGAGACTCAACAAAGTTAACATCAGCACAGGCAAAAGTAGCACTGCAAGACTAGGGAGTAGCATCAATAGCCCCTTCAAGTCCGGGAATAACCAAGAAAGGCACACTTTGTGGTGCGAGGATCAAGTTTAACAAAGCCCAACCCAAGGTTATGGACATAACAAACACACCCAAAGATTCTAAGGGGCAGATGAAAGCCTGGAGAAACCGAAAATAAGGTGGAGTGAGAAGATGCACAATCAAGAACAATGGTAGGCATCTTATTAACAAGATGGCATGCAATGAACTCTACATCACTTTCAAAACATTTGGGTACATGCATATGAAACAAGAGAGCTCAAGCTGCATCAAAGTGTCTATTCTTGCACTTTGATAACACAAAAAACTTAGTTGCAGCATGTGAGGGTAACTGATCTGATGTATAATGCCTTCGTCAGATAAGGAAGCAAAGGAAGTTTTGGAGACATTCTTTGGCATTTTTGAGAATCCCTTTATGGAGAAGTTGAAATATAGACATCAACTCAAGACAATTTTTCATGAAAAATGGCCAATTCATTCGGAGGCAGTCTTCAACAAAGTACTAGAACTTATTTGATGCAACATGAAAAGGAACCCATTATCAAAATGTATTACATCAAATGGGTTTAAAACCGAACAAATAGAACTTGACAAAAAAGACACGACAATGTTTAGTAAACTAACAATCATCACAAGGCGAAGATGATATGTTATTAAGACTCCTAACTTGATGCTTCAAGCTAGTTAGAGAAGGGTGGCCACAGCGACAATGCCATTACAGAGGGTATAAGGAATACTGAAGGCCCCGTGAAGGAGAGATGGGAGCAATCAAAACAATATAAACCTCCAACTTCATGCCCAATACCAATCATCTAGATCCCAAAATTGACACAGAAGGGTAAAAATTAACACAACACTAAAGGTATCTGGTAAGTCTAATAACTGACAGCAAATTGAAGGGAAAACCAAGATTATGTAGGACATAAAACAACTCTGGATCAAAGCTAAAATGAGTGCTTTCAGAACCTAAACCTTGGCTAGGGAACCACTGGCTAAAGTAACAATCTGAGGCGAGGTAGTAATGTGTTACACAAATAGATGAACGTAAGCACTAATCATTTTCTCAATAGCAACAAAATCAATGACCCATGTATTCGAAGTGGAAGATAAAAGACAATGGGATGCACTGCCTAATTGGGCTAGAGTCACAACAGAGGAAGAAGAATCCTGCCTCTAATGAGTTTGGAACTGAGATTACTTTTCCCTTCAGTATTAAGATCAATTCTGTCATCAGGGACAGTAATGGACAATCTTGATGCTGGAGTGAAGTCATTGCAGGAAGATGCTTGACTGTAGACCTAGAGGGCTTGCAACTAGCCATGGGGATCCTAACACTAGTCTATGGTACGATTGTTGCAGCCACAGTTTGTGCACTTCTCAGGCTCTCAATTGCCAAAGCATCCACATTCCCTTGAGTCGCATGACTCGCATCCACCATGCACACCGCAGCCACCCCAACTAATACGGCCTGCTCATGATCCACCAAAACTACCACAAGGCGAGTTGTGTAGAGCACTCACCAAAAATAGTGTCAGAATCAGAAATAGTAAGAGCACTCACTATTTTTGGTGTTAGAATCAGAAATAGTTAGAATCAAAAAATTCTATGCAAGTACTGCCTCATATTCATATTGCAAACCACTGAGATAACAAACTACATCCAAATCCCGACATTGCTTTTCCATACGCAATAGATCAGCAGTGAATAGTTAATAAATCCATATCCTGATGCTACATTAATTTAAATGAATTTTGGATGGGTGGATGAAATTAAAACAATTCCAAAAATTGGAGGACAAACATGATATAATTAGAAGAGTAGGGACCAAAAGAGAGTGAGAAACATTACTAAAAGTTGGAAGATCAAAAGTATACATTACACTAAAAAATTATTATGCATAAACAACTAATGGAAACAACAAAATTTTGTGAAAGGTCCAGATGTTGACTTGCCTCAAGACGCATCCCCTCATCTTGTCCAGATGTTGATGGTCCATCATCTTCTGAGCCATCTTCTAGGCCATCAATAAAAGAATCGCTAGAAGTGCTCTCAACATCATCAGCTTCCTCTGGCTTTTCTTCCATCCCTTATTCAAATTGCATTGAATAGAAAACAGCCCTTGAATTTTTACCTAATAAATAAATCAAATATAAAAGTATATCAAGCAAAACACAGTTTATTTCACCTAAGATCCTTTACCTTTGAAAACCAAAGAGAAGAGAGATAAAGATGCCATTGTATATCAAATACAATAACTAAAATGAGTAACATCATTATCAACATGATCAAACGATAACATCACTATCACATCACAAATTGGTAACAATACAAATTAAGCATGGTCAAAGACCTAGAATTACCCCATGGCGGTTATTTTTTATGTCCAATAATGTATAAATCAAGAAATGCATATTAGCATAGTTAACCAAAGTAAGAAAAAAGACAAGATTCAAGAACTACATCACAAAGACCATGCTCCAAAATGATGGACCTCTGCTCGAATTATTTGATGACAATAAAATGATCCAATGGTAAAGCTTTAAGAGTTCTAATATTTTGCTATTTAATAAAATCATGTGAAATGACTCACCTACATATTAGATATTTATATTCCTATGCAAGACATTATGACACATCATAGTTTCAGTATATACATAAACTAATCAAGGTGAATCATCTAAAGGTCAAACTCCTCAATCAACCCATAAACCCCAAAAAATTAACCTCCCTCCATATACATATACATTTAAGTCTCTTTATACATATAGTAACCCCTAGGGATTGGCTCAAGTGGTCATGAACTTGGGCTTGGGGGTATGCTCCCACCAAGTGTAAGGTTCAAATACCCTTGGGTGCAAACAATTTCTAGGGGCCACGTCCCATTGGCGAAGCCAAAGATTTACCTAATCCATATGATGTGGGCATGTTACGGAGTTTAACTGGGTAAAAAGACACAATACTCTACACAGTCACCGGAGTTCCTCGCCATCAAAAAAGTGTCCTTATACACATAGTATATCACTAAGATACACACATACATGTCTTGGTAATTAGACACATAAATATCAAGTAACAGATCTTCCATTACCACCTCAATACATATAGTTGATTGTAAATGGTTATATATTATTAAGTTACATCCAGATTAGTTCCTGATATCACTTGCAGTGATTTTAGATTATTTAATATATTAGTTGGATGTCAAGAATGCATTTTTCTTTTATAGGTAATCAAAGAACTAATATTAATTAGAAAAAAAAAAAAAAAATAGTACAGGATGTTCATGATGATGAACAATAAGAGACAGAAAGAAAAACTAAGGGAGGGATAATCTAAGGGAAAACATAAACTCTGAAAGAGACGAAGAATCAGTAAAACCCCAACAACGAGACCACTCAAAAAGGCTACGCTGGCATAAAACCTTTAACTCATCCAATGTCTTCTCCATGTTCTCAAAGGAGCGACAATTCTGTTCCAACCAAACAACCCACATTAAACACCCTAGAATCAAATTCCAAATATTCGAGTTATGCTTCCAAAGCCACTGATGCCAACAAGATAACAACTTCGTCACTAATCTTGGCATAACCCAATGAATACCAAAAGCCTGAAGCATAAGAGTCCATAAGGCATGTGAAACAGTACAATGAAGAAGAAGGTGGTCTACCGACTCCCCATCACAACAACACATACAACACCGATTTACCAAAGGGCGATGACCCCTAATCATGAGATTATCCAATGTGAGAATCCGACCGTATACAGCTGTCCACAAAAAGAAAACTACTCGCTTAGGAACCTTTGGTTTCCAGACACCCTTCCAAGGAAACAAAAAATTCAAGGAACCCTGAATTGCTTGATAATAAGAGCGGGTATCAAACTTACCATTGCCTTTGAGCCGCCAACAAAGAGTATCCCTCCTATCCCCCAGAGGAATATGAGGTTGGATAAAATGAAGAAAAAAAAAAGAAGCAGCAAGCTCCCAATCTTCAAAAGCTCTAAAGAACCTTAAATTCCACACTCTAGTAGTACCTCCTTCCAGAAGCCACAAAACCTCAGAAATGCAAGCATCCTTGGCAACTGAACACACATAGAGCTCAAGGTAGAGATCTTTTAGGGTATAATCCCCAATCCACCTATCATGCCAGAAGCAGATGCGGGTGCCTTCACCCACTACAAAAGATAGGTGCTTAGAAAAACTCTCCCACCCTTCATGAATGCTTCTCCAAAGGCCACAATCATGGGTCCTCCTGCACACTTTAGTACACCACCCCCCTTGACCCTCACCATATTTTGTGGAGATAACTCTCCGCCAGAGATGGGTAACTTCTTGCCCAAAACGCCACAACCATTTCCCTAATAGAGCTTGATTAAACGATGCCACACTCCTTATACCCAGCCCCCCCAATTTAACAGGTAAACACACCTTATCCCAAGCCAACAAAGGATATTTGAAACTCCCCTCAGAAGACCCCCAAAGAAAATTCCTCTGAATCCTTTCCATTCTAGCAGTCACAACTTTAGGAATAGTGAAGAGAGATAAAAAGTACGTAGGAAGACTCGATAGAGTACTTTTTAGTAAAGTGAGCCTACCACCCTTAAATAAGTAGAGACATTTCCACCCTGATAGTCTCTTCTCCATCTTCTCCAAAATAGAATCGAAACACTCTTAAAAGAAGTTCCCAAAGGCATCCCCAGGTATTTCATAGGCAAACTCCCCACTCTACATTGAAGAATACTAGCCAATGCAAGCTAGTATTTCTGAAAGCTATAGAAAGCATTATATGGTTTCAAGAAGTCACCAATAGCATGGTTTTGGAATATTTCTGAAGTTGCAATGGATTTTGATCTCCACCATTGTCAAACAGATCATTTCGTTTTACAGCTACACCCTAATGTTGAATACATACTATTTGTAATGTTGAATACATACTATTTGTTCTCTATGAGAATGACATAATTATTATAGGGAATAATTTTGAAGGCATCACTAGATTGAAACAATTTTTACAACAGTATTTCGAGACCAAATATCATGTCCTTCAACTACCTCCATGGGGTGTGTAATGCAGGACAATGAGAAATGGCCTAACGGTCATGAACTCATGATGCAAAAAGACAAAATGTAAACAATGTTGTGACGAGATGGGCTAGGGTACTCTATTGGGGTTTTCGCTTTTTTGTCATTTGAATTATATATAAGAATATTTTTTGGTTCCCAAAAACCCATCAACTAATTTCTCTACATGCCTAAGTTGAAATAGGGTCCAAACACTTAAGTTGGATTTTTAGACCAAAACACTCTTTAACCCCCAAAAGGCCATACCAAATGTGCTCTAAATCTAAATTTTCATCCCCCCAACAAAGGCATTTTAAGACAAGATAAATTACACAAGAACGCATTCAGTAATCAACCAACAACTTACACACATTTCCAACCGACCTAATAGACCTAAAATTGCTTATATTTGTAACACTATTATTTTAGGGAATTCATGCAATAAAAGAGGCATTAAGACATTTTTCAAACCTAAGTGATTTGTGGAACTCCTTAAAGAAGGCCATTATGTCATCCTCCACCACACTCCAACAATGTTAGAAGAAGGAAACCATGAACCCATCATTATGTTTATCTTATTTCATTATCTTCAAACTCTTTTTGATAAATTTCTTTGTTCATTTGTGAAATTTCCATCTAAATTTTTCTGTTAACACGGTTTACTTGAAGTATGTTTTTCATCCCTAAACTTTAAAAAATTCCTTTTTTTGTCTCAAAACTATTGAAGATGTTACAATTTCTTTTTAAAGAGTTTTTTTCCCAATAGTTTAAGGGCAGAAATAGGAATGAAAAAATAACTTGTTTTCAATAATTTAGGGAAGAAAAAAGATCTTTCTAATGTTTAAGAACAGAAAGTGTAATGTTTTCAATAGCTTAGGGGCGGAAAAAAAAATAACCTTTAAAAGTTTAGGGGGGCAAAAATCAAAAGTCATGCGAACTTTAGAGACAAACAATATTTTAACCTAAAATTATAATATGACAAGAATAAAATAAGTTTCAAAAAAGAATCATAAGATTTAATTTACCATAGACATGGTTGCAACTTAATAGTAGAATCATCCAATATCCTCAGTCTACCCAAGCAAAGAAAAATTCAACACATAACTCAATGAATTAAGACTAACCAAACCAAGATTAATTTCATACAGAGAATCAAATATCATGGTTCATGTGTAAATTAAAAAAATAAATAAAACGAGTGCCAAGAGCCTTTAAGCTCAAGTGACAACTTCGGGTGTTTCCAATGGAGATATCTAGGGTTCAAATGCCCCCACCCCCATTGTTACTATTGAACCATCAAAAAAAAAATTTAAGTTTTAATTTACCTTTGGTAAGGCAATGAATGGCATGATTAAAATCAACTAAAATCTAATGTCCAATTGTGATTTCGGTGTTGAGAGTGAGGGATTTTTTGGTGTGTGATTGTTGGGTGGCTAGTTTTGACAATCTACCATGTGGGAAACTAGCTTACACAAATTGAATCCTCAACACCATTATAAGAAATTGATCATCATGGGTGATTGGACACACTCACAATTCTTTGTAAGTAGATTAAGAACATTACATATAAGTTCTTGAATAAAGAAAATGTATTAAAGGTCTAACCCTATCTTTAATTCTTCCCATCAAAAGAATCTCTTACCTATTAAGATTTATATTGAAATTCCCCCAAACCCACCCCCAAATAAATGGCTCTCTGAATCTGGTTCGTATATAGAATTTTAACTTTTCAACTATGGTAGTAAGGCATGAGGTGAGATTAAATTATAATTTTTGCAAGTTTGAACCACACTTTGTATCATATTACTAATAACAAATTAGGATGGTACTCCCAAAAAAAAAAAGGTTGTACTCAATACACAAAACTCCCACTTTTGCAAGGTCTATAAGAGGTTATGGTAGGTAGTCTTCTAATTTATTGAGAGGCTGATTCCCATAATCTAACCCACAACCTGTTGCTTTTGGCGGAAGGCCTTTGCCATCGCACCAAGGCACGACCTCTTAGTATGTTACTCCTAAAAATATTTAAATTAATAAATACCCATTTAAATTTAAGAACTCATCTAAACCCACGATAAATTCAAAAAGCACCAGATTATATCTGGAATATTTATTATAAAATGCATTCTACACCCCCACCTTATACATCGCAAAGTCACCGATAAACACACTAAATCCATGATATTATGTTATTTTTTTGAGATTTTACCAACACAATACAATTCAAAGATCGATGTATCTTCAACAAATTTAACAAAACACCAACAATTCCATGATATTCATAACATGTACAAGGATTTTTTTTTTTAACAAGTTATTAATGTGCAACAAGCCAAAATGTTTTAACAGGAGAAAACATGTAAATCCGTAAATGGAACAATAAATACGAATGCCAACATATCTGCCTAGAAAGAAGACATTATCACCATTTGAAAGCATACATTAAAAATTTAAACTCATAACACTAACCTCAATCAAAAATGTAAAAAGTAAATTAAATAACCCTTAACGAAATAGAAAATGCGCTTAAGAGCACACATCACACACCCCCTAAACAAAGTGTATCAATGATTTAAAACATAATAATACTCTTTTTACTTATCAAAAAAATAATAATAACAGGGCTAAAATTTATGAAATTTACTATTAACACCAAAAAAACCCACTCATTAAAATTATAAAAACCATACATGGAACAATAAATATGTGATCCAACATATCAACCTTGCAAGAAGACATTATCACTAACCTCAATCAAAAATGTAAAAAGTAAATTAAATAATCCATAATGAAATAGAGAATGCGCTTAGGAGCACATATCATGCATCCCCAAAAGAAAGTGTATCAATGATTTAAAACATAATTAAAAAGGGCAAATTTATGAAATTTACTATGATACCAATAAAACCCACTCTTCATTAAAAATATAAAAAACCATATATGGAACAATAAATATGAATGCCAACATATCAACCTAGCAAGAAGGCATTATCACCATTTTGAAGCATGCATTAAAAATTTGAACTCATAACCCTAACCTCAATCAAAATGTAAAAAGTAAATTAAATAACCATAACTAAATAGAGAATGCGCTTAAGAGCACACATTGCGCACCCCCAAAACAAAGTGTATCAATGATTTAAAACATAATAATAACCGGGCCTTTATGTAATTTACTACAATACCAATAAAACCCACTCTTCATTAAAATAAAAACCTGGAACAATAAATATGAATGTCAACATATCTACCTAGCAAGAAGACACTATCACCATTTGAAAGCAAGCATTAAAAATTTGAACTCATAACCCTTACCTCAATCAAATTGTAAAAAGTAAATTAAATCGCACATAACTAAATAGAGAATGCGCTTACATTGTACACCCCAAAAACAAAGTGTATCAATGATTTAAAACATAATAATAACCGGGCCGAAATTTATGAAATTTACTATAATACCAATATAACCCACACTTCATTTAAATTGTAAAAACCTGGAACAATAAATATGAATGTCCACATATCTACCTAGCAAGAAGACACTATCACCATTTGAAAGCATACATTAAAAAGTTGAACCCATTACCCTAACCTCAATCAAAATGTGAAAAGTAAATTAAATAACCCATAACGAAAATGCGCTCAAGAGCATGTGATCACACAAAACATAACAATAACCGGACCAAAATTTATGAAATTTACCATAATACCAATAAAACCCACACTTCATTAAAATTGTAAAAACCAAATATAGAACAATAAATATGAATGCCAACATATCAACCTAGCAAGAAAACATTATCCCCATTTGAAAGCATACATTTTGAACTCATAACCCTAACCTCAATCAAAACGAAACAGAGAGTATGCTTAAGCATATAACCTCACAAACTGTACAAATTTTGTTAAAGTTTTTTTTTTTTTATAGTTTTCAAAAGCGAAAGCAATACGATTTGTCACAGAAAACTTGTAAGCAACCAAACAATGTCTTAAAAATTTTATTTCAATGCCATAAAATTCCTCTGAAAACCGCGATAATCAATCAACGCCATTAACTACACAGATCTACGTCAACCACAAAATCTCAAACAAAGCAAAAGAGCGAAAATCGGAAAACGATTCGAAGGGAAAGGAAGTGAAAACCTAATGAGACCTAATGAGAAGGAGTCGAAGAAGCAGAGGACTGACCTGTGAGCGCGCGCGCGCGAGAGAGAGAGAGAAGTGATTGGAGACGGAGAGAGAGAGAGGAGGGAAAATTTGGGTGAAAAGAGAGAAAATGAATTTGTGAGAGAGAAAAGAGAGGAATTTATTTGATTTGGGGCAGCGTGAGATTTTGATTTTGGAAAGTTTCGGCTTTTGGTTTGGGAAGGTGGGTCCAGTCCAAGTAGTTTTCTTTTACTCCTTTTTTTTTTTTTTTTGTGGTTAGATTATATATTTCATTTGGTACTCGACCGGTAAAATCTTTAAAAATAAAATAATAATAAAAAAGTACAATTTCTGTGAATTTGGTTGGGAGACTTTTAATTTTGTCAATTTAACCCTAATTGGATTCAAGAAAAAAAAAAATTTTGATCCTAATTGGACGGAAGTTGTTAATGTGTAAAAAAAAAATTACTACATAAGCAGGCACTTGAAATGCCAGATTATATTACATTAAGTAATTACTAACTCGTGCTTACGTTTTTTTCTTTTCTTTTTGAGAAAGTACTTCTGCTTACACTTGAGTGTCCTATTTTGGGATCAAAATCCATAAATCATGGTTTTAATTTCATGGGCTTTGCTTATTATGGTATATTAAATATATAAATTTAATACACCATAATAACTAGCTAATATTTTTTGGTTGGAAGACTATTAATTGAACTTTTTTATTTTGATCCTAATTGGATGGAAGTTGTTGGCGTGCATACAATATTATTTTTATGCCAAGTAAGAAGACACTTGGAATGCTAGATTATACTACATTAAAAAAAAAAAGTAGTCTTATTACACACGATCCACATGTGCAATAAAGCTCTTTTGTTTATTTTGAGTTTAATATAATTTTTCAATTTGAATTTATTTATTGTTAGTGAGAATACACAAAAAAGAATTTTTAAGAAACTAGGACCCGTTTGGTACGTGTGTTTAAACAAAAGTTTTCAATTTTTTTGGAAATATGTGCTAAGTTTAGTGTGTGCTAGTTTTTAGGAAAAAATGTATCAAATGTGCCTGAGATGTATTTAAATAGAAAGTATGTTAATTGTTAGGAAAAAGTTTCTCTGGTAGTTATTTGTTTTTTAATTTTGTTGAATTCCAATTTCAACCCTTTTTTTTTTAAGCATAAGGATTAACTAATTAGATTAAGGGTATTTTTGAAGTCATAACTAATTTTCTAAATCTTCTTAATATATAGAGATAAATGTCTTAGGTAGATTCACCAACTCATGCTTACACCTGAGTGTCCTACTTTGACATCAAAATCCATAAATCATGGTTTTAATTTCATGGGTTTTGCTTATTATGGTCTATTAAATATACAAATTTATTTGTGTGGGCTTTGCTATTTTAACAAAACTAAGCCAAAGTTTGATTTAATGCTTTTAATTATGTTAATTTGGTCCCTAAACTTTTTGGTGTTGTGTCAATTTGGCCTCTAAACCTTTCAATGTGTCACTTTGGTCTCTAACCTTTTGGTGTTGTGTCAATTTGGCTTCTAAACCTTTCAATTGTGTCAATTTGATTCCTACTATTAAGTATTGGACAAAATTTGCTAACATGTCTCACGAACTGAATAAACTATTATTTCCATGTCACTTAGGTGAACTCTTGGAGTACAATGTCATATTACATTTGTGTGTGTGTGTAGTTGAGGGGGGGGGGGGGGGGGGGGGTGCCTTGTGCTTACACCTAAGTGCCCTATTTAGGGCCAAATTAACACAAAGTGTAAACGTTAGGGACTGAACATAAAAAAATAAAAAAATAAAAATATTCTCTTTTTTCCCCCTTTTTGGTTAGAAATTATGAGCATTCTTTTAATTTAAAAATGAAAACTACCTGCTTGTAGAGATAAAACACTTTTAAATTTCAAAATACAAGTTATAATAAGGCAGGTTCTTTTACTTCAAATTTTTTGCATTACCCTACAAAATCTCAACCAAAGTTGTCAAGTGTTTCTTGATCTAGTAAAAACAACTCATTTGATACATTTCAACCTAAATATTATACTGGGTGTAGTAGAGAAAATCGGGTGTGCTTCGATTGTTAAGCCTTATGAAAAAATAAAATGAAATCCTTTTTCTCAACTAAGCATAGAAGGAGAGGTGCAAGTCCATCAAGCGACTTCACTTGGGATGCGAGACTTTTATACAAAGAGTCTCGGCCAAAATGGCCAAGTACTATTGTTTGGCAAAATATGTATCAATCTACCACTGTTTACGAAATAATTAGGGATATATCACTTTTTTTAAACTCGAGTTTGTGAAACTCAAGTTTGTCGTGTAGCTCAAGTTTCACAAACTCGAGTTCCATGAATAAAATTTTATATAACTCAAGTTCTAGGAATTCAAATTCCATAAAAAATAGCACAAAAATTTTGAATGTTATTTTTTCAAATAACTTGAGATTTTGGAACTCGAGTTACACGGCAAACTTGAGTTAGAAAAAAGTGGTAAATTACTAAATATTTCACAAATAATAATATATTACTAAATATTTTGCCAAACTGTAGTATATTACCATTTTGGCCAAAGAGTCCCTTCATTTTCTTCATTGCATGTAAAGGACCATCACAAGATGATCCTAGTCTACTACCAGAGGCCTTTGCCATCGCATAATCTCTAAAGTTCAATCATTGTAGTTGATGTACAATGAATGTCTTGTCGTGGCTCTCTTTTTTTCTATTACCTTATTCGTCACTTTATCTTTCACTGTAATGTGGTTTTTCGGTTCTTAATTTGTTTCCTACTTTTGGCTCACAAACAAAGATGTTGATAAAGTGTTTTGGAGCTTGTTTGGATAGCATAAAAACTAAGTGATATCACTCAATTTTCATGATCCATCATCCAACACGAGTGGGTCCCACAGATGACAAAGTGTTTGGCTTGGTTTTGGATGGTTGTTTCCATCACTCAAAAACTAAAAATAATGAGAATGAGTGATGATGTTTTTCTCTTTCTTCTTCGTGCCTTTTTTTAATCCAGGTTCTTTTAGTTCTTCCTCTTTCATTCTTTCTTTATCTTCTTCATGCCTATTTCTCCAGCTTCTTATTTCTTTCTTTTTTTCTTCACCTATTTCTTTTCTCAACTTCGTCTTATTTCTCTCTTTATTTCTTCTTTCAAGATCTGTGGGTTTTTTTGTGTGGTTTGTCTGGTACTTTTTATGAGTTTCTTTGTTTTAGTATTTACTAGTATTTTAATGGTGATTTCAAGCTTTCGATCTGATTTGTGGGTGTGAAGTTCGGACTTGAGATGTGGTTGTGGGGTTTGGACTTTTGAGATGTGATTATGGGTGTGGGTGTGGAGTTCGGATTTTGTGGTGTTGTTGTGATGGTTTGAATTTGAGATGTGGTTATGGGTGTGAGTGTGGGGTTTAGATTTGTGGTGTCGTTGTGGTGGGTTTGGATCTAAGATGTGGTGGCCGTTTCTCTCTCTTCCTCTATGGGTTTGGGTTTATGTTTGTATGTTTAAGACAGTTCTAACTTGTTTCAAATTTGATTTTCAAATATGGTGGCTGCTAAGTAAAGAAATTAAAGAGGAAGATGATAATTGTGGAGAGAAAAATGAACAAGGAATGGAGAGAGAGAAAATTTCGTGAGTGTGGACTCTTGTGGTACTGTTACCATTCTGCCTTGCAGGCTCCACAACTTTTGAGTTAAAGTAGTGAAAACCAAACCAAATATTTGAGCCAAACATGTTGTAGAGTGAGTTAAGAAAAAATTAGAAAACAAGAAATGAGATATAAGTTACAAGTTTGAGTCATGAGATTTAAGTTTTAAGAACTAAGTCTTGAGTCATCAGCAAACCAAACAGGCCCTTGGCCTTTGGAAAAGGCAAGGTGCTTGGCCTTTAGAGGAGGCAGCTTGTGGAAAAAAAAAAAAAAAACTTGGGATTTTAGCTTTGAAGATATGTATGGTTGTAATTGCTTTTTAAATATGGTAAAATGACGGTGATTTGGATATGCACTAATTGCTTTAGATGTACACTATGGGATATATGGTAATTGTTCGATTCTTCATTTTCTTTAATATAAATGGAAAGATTTAAAAATCTTAAAATATTGAATATGGATATTTCCAATTTTGTCCAATGTCAACCTAAATAAGAAAAATATATATTATGTATTCACTCTAAATTCTTTGATCAAACCAAAACATTATCCAATACAACTTTGAATATTTTCCGAATTAAAGCATGCACCACACACACGCGTAATTTACAGGAGAACACTCCACGCCTTATAATTTGTCCCCAATGTACAAATGATACTAAGGATCCTCTATACAAAACACCCACATGAGATGTGCCTTAGTCAAATACAAACACCAAGGCCTACAAAGTAAATACAGTCACATTTAATACACAATTTTCCCATACATAACACTATGGTATCCAATACCTATAAGTCTATAACTAACTATGTTAAGCATCATTTGCAAGGACCTACCAAGATTTTGGAATCAGCACACACCTTGATGATGCACAAAAATCGTTAGCGAGCTAATTGTCCTCGAACGCTCCAATAGATACCTGAAGAACAAAAAACCAAGAACTAACAAAGAGCACCAATGGGTGTCGGCCAAAGACCCTACGAAAGTTAAGTCAGCGAATGAAAGATCCCAAAGAACTCTATAGTGAAAGAGTTAAGGATTTTCTACGTACCTTAGAGAAAGGCATAGGGGGTTTAGTGTTTATATAGTGGCGTATAGCTTGACAAAGATCCCATGAATGTAGGAGCTTTCCTTGTAGAGAATATCTTAGATTTAAGGTCCCGAAATCTTAGGGTTTATCTTCCCATATAGGGAAGATACGAACGTATAGTTGGGTCCTTGGACGTAGCATGCAAGTTATTTCTGTGTAAAGGCTCATGAGTAAGGGACAAGCGAAAATTAGTGGGACCCACCATGCTCATTAGTCGACTTGGTCATCCATCCATCAACATGGATACTCCGTTCGCTAGTATGTGATGCAAGGGTCTCGTAGGTTCTAACGTTTCTCTGTCAGCATACCTAGTCCTCCGTCGGACAATTGTTACGTAAGGGCCAACCGTTGGTTTAACCAGATGATGATCGACAGACAGCTTAGGAGGCAAACGGCTGCTGGCCGAAGAGCCGTGGGTGAAGGTTTGACCATCTCAACAGATGAGGAAGCTCTGTTTTCATACGGGACAAAAATGCCCTTATTACACCTTATTAAGGATTACCAACAAGTTATAACAAGCACAAGAAGACTCTTCGAATGAGCCCAAAATAATAATAATAATAATAATAATAATAATAATAATAATAATAATAATAATAGAAGGTCAAAAGATGTGTTTTCCTAATTGATAGCATAACACAAAGCTAACAGATAACTTTTTTACAACTTTGTATTTTGTTAGTTTATGAGGCAACCCTTTTGATATGATAGGCTTGAGCGCCCAAGAACAACTAGTCTGGGTTTTTTTTTGTTTTTTTTTTGTATTCTTTCCTAAGAAAAATATTGTTATAATTTCTCTGGTATGAAAACAAAAATGTTTGTGACATTGCAACAGGGATTGTTCAAAAGACAACAACAAGTGAGGAAGTCACACAAGCTAAGGCTGTTAGCGATGGTTTGGAGAAAAAAAAAACGATACACCACCATAATATGACTCCCCATGATCTTCCTTGATGCACTGGTAGTTGAATAATTTGTTTTTATCTTTTTCTTTTGTCCAGTGTGAAATCCTGCTCTAAGCTGAGGTTAGCTCCAAAGTTTGGCATTTGTGAGGGAGTGTGGCTCTAGGCATTTTACTTTACGACTCAAGTCGAGGCACCTATGGCAGGATTTGTCCTCTTGGCAGGAATTCCTTTAAAATTGGGAACCTACGGGTTTTTAAGATTTTTAATACCTTGATGTGGCGTTTGGTACAGGAGAATCCACATTACTCCTAACATCCAGATTCCTAGGAATGTGATTTCTTGTAATTTGGATGCTTAGGAATGTAGTTATTCCTATGTTTGGTTTCATTGAGAATCTCTTAAGATTCCTAAGAATGTGAGATGATAATATTTTATTTATTTATTCCCAAGAATCTTAAACAAATTATTTATTTTTCTCATTCTATCATTAGATTTGAATGTGAACTACCAAGTCCTTATAAAAAATTATTATTCTAAATAAATAATGAAAATCAAAATATAAACTATTAATAATTTGTTGAGCAACACATACACAACAACAAAAGTCAATACCTAGCAATAATGGAGGGCCCCCTTCAAACTTTTGTTGTCCACACGTGAAACCTAAATAGAACTTTGTTAAAGAATATATCAACAAGGGAGTCTATCCTGATTATGTTATTTTGGAGGGAAAAGATAAAGACAAGAGAAAAGATATTGATGATTTGTTTTATATTTTATCTTAATTGCTTAAATGATAAGGAAAAAATTGTTAATATATAAAAATTACAATTTCCTTTAAGCTTGGGAATTTGGTACCCACTTGTTTTAAAGGGAATCCACATTCCTATTGAGAGAGGTTTAAAGGGGGGATCTAGATTCCCCTGGCATCTGATTTCCTGACTTGATTTGCAACCAAACATGAGAATCTTAAAACATTACCCCTTACCAAACGCCACATGAGGGATTTCCTTTCATGTTTGGACTTACATTGCAATTGTTTTTACTATCAATAAATATGTTTATATCTTATATTTAAAAAAATTAAAAAATAACTAGTTATTCATCATTTTATTTAATATTTGCATTAATATTTGGGTGATATTAATGTTAAACTTATCACAAATGTTGATCTATGTTAGGGATGATAATTTTGCCCCGCCTCTCTTAAATCGCCCCTCCCCGCTTCGCCCCGTGCGGGTTTTCCCAACCCATAAAGGTGGTGGGACAGGGATGAAACAATATTTTAGCCTTGCACCACAAGGTATGGCAGGGATGAGTTTAGACTTTTTAGACCCATGATAAGATTATAATAGATTCAATGGAGGAAGGAATAAATTTAGAATTGGAGAACAAGAGAACAAGCAGGAGAGAGAAAGAATAGAGTTGCAAAACAATGAAGATCCTTTTCTGAATGTCCTTTCCGATAACCTCCCTTCCCATATAAGCACTACACCCCTAACTAACTACCTGATACCTTGGCCCAACCAACTAACAGCTTACAATAGCAGTCTAGCTTAGCTGCACTAATCACCGTTTACCTGAGCACACACCCATGCACCCTCATGTAGGCTCACACGCACCCACTTGCAGGTACACATGTACAGCCTTGCACACACACACACGCACACCCCTCTTCACACCCTTACACAATTACAACTATCATAAATGTCCACAATATAATACCACTGTCAACAAAACAATACCTAACTCTTGGAAATCTTGACCTTAAAGCTATCTTCAACAGATATGGGAAGTTTCAACTACATCCAAATTAGGGATGGCAATTTTTCCCCGCCCCACTTGACCCGCCTCTTCCCGCTTCGCCCCGTGCAGGTTTTTCCCGCCCCACAAAGGTGATGGGGCAGAAATGGGGCGAGATTTTAGACCCGCACCACGGGGCGGGGCGGGGCGAGGCGGGGTGGGGATGGGTTTACACTTTTTAGACCCACCCCGCCCCATCCTGCGTTAATAAGGATTAAATTGTAATTTTTTCATACTCTAAAATCCTACTATTTAAACAAAAATATCATCATCTTATTTTATTCTACCTAACGTGGTTTTACCTCTCTTTTCTCTCAAGCAAAGTTAGAAATAAGGTACCAAAAATATCATCAGCTTATTTTATTCTACCTAACGTGGTTCTACCTCTCTTTTCTCTCAAGCAAAGTTGAAAATAAGGTACCAATTTTAACTCTTTTTTTTGTATTTTCATTCATGATTCATATATCTTTCTCAACTTATTTTTCATCATTAACATAATATGAGATTTTTGTGTCATACTATGAGATTTTTGTTGTGACATTGTCTTGTTAAACATTTAGATAATATTATTTAGTTTTTGCTAAAAATTAGTTTGATTTGATAGGATAAATTTATTTATAATTTCAAGTATATTTTTAATATTGAAACATGTCATTTTATTTGAAAAAATTATAATAGTTATAGGGAAAATTAACAAGACATAAAGTTTTACGGTGTAGGGCGGGGCTTCGCAGGTCTTCGCGGGGCTTTAAGGGGCAGGGATGGGGCAAGAAATTTTTCCCGTCATGCGGGGCGGGGCGGGGCGGGGATGGGGCAAGAAAAATCTATACAGGGTGGGGGCGAAGATCCCATCCTTCGGCCCCGCCCCGCCCCATTGCCATCCCTAATCTAAATGGATGTGTCCAAAAAATTATGAGTGCTACCCGTATCAATTAGGATCACCAATTCTTGATGATTAATTCTCTCAAGCACTCTCATGGTGCTTGGAGATGGACTGCCTAATAAGGCATACAATATGATTTTAGCAGTAGAATTAATCAAGTCAGAAGATACCTCAGAACTAAGGCACTCCTCCACTTGAGTCTCCTCAGAATAGACATCAACTTCTGGCACAAAAGCTTGCACCCCTTCCATCAGGAAAAACTTGGGAGTCTTGCACTTATGCCCAGCAACCCACTTCTCATCACAAGAAAAACATAGCCCTTTCCTTCTTCTATCTTCAATCTAAGCAGCTGGGACCTTCTGAAATTGTGGTTCAGAAGGCTTGAAATCAGTCTTGGTAGGTGGACCAAGAATTAAGGGTCTTGCTACCTGAGCTTCACCCCATGATTTAGTACCTTTCTTGCTAGCATTAAGGTACTCTTCTTGAATTTTAGCCAATCCAAAGGCAGTACCAAGATTTGGAGGGTTGAACATCTTCACAAGAAACCTAATCTCTTTCTTCAAGCCACTCAAGAAACAAGAGAGCTTATGCTTGTCTAAAAGTTCTTTAATACGATTGGATAAGTCCCCAAATTGCCATTTATACTGAGCCATTGAACTGACCTGCCTCAATTTTGACAAAGCTTCCTTAGGGTCATCATAGGCTGAAGTGCCAAATCTGATATGCAAAGCCCTGAAGAATGCATCCCAGCTAATAGATTGCCCTGCATCCTCAGCATCCTGGAACCAGACCAAAGCTTCATCCTCCATATGATAAGAAGCCAACAAGATCCTCTGATTCAGTGGTACATTGTACAATTGAAAAAATTGTTGAGCTTTATACACCCAACCCGAAGGATTCTCCCCTTTAAACCTTGGGAAATCTAGCTTTACAGTTTTAGTGGTTAAAAATGAGTCTTGGTGTTCTTGCACTCTTGGAGACAAAGCCCTTGTTGGAGAATTGGGTCTGGATTGCCATCTATTTCCAGGTTCAGAGTAATTTTAGACTGTCTCGGATAAGGTTTTCAACATGGTTGTCATGACATCCATCTTTTGGTGCAAAAGTTGGAATTCATTGTCATGTTGCTCTGTAGTCTTAGACAGAGCATTGAACCTTTTTGTGAGGGCATCTACAGATCGAGTTTCTGTCATGGTTACAGAAATGGGATCTGATACCAATTGATAAGATTCTAACAGATTCAATGGAGGAATGAATGAATTAAGAATTAGGGAACAAAAGAACAAGAAGGAGAGAGAGAGTAGAGAGGCAAAACAATAAAGATCCTTATCTGAATGTCCTTTACAATAACCTCCCTTTCCATATAAGCACTACACCCCTAACTAATTAACTAACTACTTGAAACCTTGGCCCAACCAACTAACAACCCACAATAGCAGTCCAACTCAGCTGCACTAATCACTGCTTACCTGAGCACACACCCACGCACCCTCATGCAGGCTCACACACACCCATTTACAGGTACACATGCTCCCACTTGCACACGCACACCCCCTGCACACCCTTACACAATTACAAATGTCCACAATACAATACCACCATCAACAATACAATACCTATTAACCTACCCTGCCCTTCCTCTCCCCATCCCCACCCCGCCTCGTGTTGCTAAGGGGTTATAATTGTAATTATTTAATACCATAAAACCCTACTATTTAAACAAATATATCAATATTAGCTTATTTTATTAAACCCAATATGGTTCTCTACCTTTATTTTGTTATGTGTTACACTATGATTTTTTTTTTTTTTTTTGTGATTGTCTTAATAAACACTTGGATATATTATTCAATTTTTTTCTAAAAATAGATTTGATTTGATGAGATAAATTTAGTTATAATTTTAAGTATATTTTTATTAAAAAATAGGTTTCATTAAAAAAATTATACTAGTTGTAGGGAAAATTAACAAAAAGTAGAGTTTTACCAGGTGGGGCGGGGCTTCGCGGGACCCCAAGGGATGGGGATGGAGATGGGGTGAGAAAGTTTTTCTCGTCATGCAAGACATGATAGGGATGAGGCAAGACAAAACCATATAGGGCGGGGACAAAAACCCCATCCTTCGAGCCCACCCCATTCCCATCCCTCTATGTACTTGGTTTTATCATTTCTCCATTATTATAGAGAAACTTCTACAACTCAAATTTTAAGAAGATCATCTATAATAAAGACATAAATGAATCTCTATAATTAATGAATGCATAAAATGGTGACACGTGTCTTTTTAACAATACAAATCACAATAACATGAGTCATTTTTTAGGATGATGTAAACTTATAACTCCATAGGGCAGACAACAATTTGTACAAATTATACATATTTAACACATTTTCAGGTTATTGTTAATTTATATTCATTTAATTATAGAATAAATATTTCTAAATAAATGAGTGTTTAAATATGTGATTAAATGCATTACAACTTAGAAAGAAGCCCAAATGTCTCCAAAAAAAAATTTCCCCCTCTTATAACCAATATAATTATATCTAATTATATATATATATATATATATTTTTTTTTTGTTTTAAAGCATATTTTTACATATAATTGTCAAATTTTAAACATAAAACCCTTAAAAATGAGATATCTATCATTTCTCCGTTGTCACTTCGTGTTTTGAACTGAGAAAATATAAATTAAAACAATTAATTTCATTTCCATAATTAAGTGTATCCAGGGGTGGAGCTACGTTTTACAATGGGGGCAATGCCCCCCCCCCCCCCCCAAAATGCTCAAAAATTTATTATAGCTACTAAAATATAAGTTATATAGAATTGTTGTAAGAGCTCGCCCCTCCAAATGAAACTAACTGCCCCCCCCCCCCATGTGTCCTTAACTACTTGTTTCATGCATATTTACTTCATTACTTTGACTTTTTTTCAGTTTTTCCTCCATCTCTCCTCCCCCCAACGCATCAACAAGCCCACAACTTTTGTAAGTTTTACAGTTTTACTCACTTTTACTATTAGCTTCTCTTTTTAATATGTATTTTCAATGTTCTACTTTCTAGTCCCTTCCAAAAAAACTCATCACTTAGTGCAAATGTTCTCATAGTCTAACTCTCTTCAATCTCTTTACAAAAACTCATTAGAACATTGATGAGTGGGTCATACATACATAAATAGACACATATATATATATATCTATTGTGAATCAATATAATTATTTAGTCTTGACTGGCCCCCTCAAAGATAAATTTCTAGCTCCGCCCCTGAGTGTATCATGGTTAGGAAAGAAGATCAAAAGTTTATTTTATTTTACTTTTTTTTCTTCACTTTTTATTGTTGTTACTTGCTTTTAAAATTGTACACACACACACATATATATATATATATATAGAACAAGAAATTATATATGTCATGTTCCTTTTTGAATATTTTTAAAAATTTATTTGGACCCATAATTAAATGTATCACACTTAGTAAATTTGGATTTTATTTCTTCACTTTTTTGTCACAATGGTATTAACTATCAATATGATATATTATTATTATTATATCACATCATTGATCCTCAAAAAAAAAAATTATATCACATCATTATTTTTACGTTATAAACATATTTATTTTATTTTTATAGAAGTGTATGCTCTTTCCCCCAACTTTTCACCTTCCTCACCGGTTCTTTATAGGTGAATGCGTTTTCTTTCCCCATTCCTCTCCACATTTTCAGATTTAAATATGCTCTCTATTTTTGTTTAAAAATTGCGTTATATTTTTTTATCTACACCACCAAAGGTACAATTCTCTCTCATTTTCAAATTCTTTCTAATCTCATTTTTTAATATCTTTTTTTTCATAAATTGCTTTCTTTATATATAGATTTTACAATTTTGTGACCATTGATTGATTTATTTTATTGTTTAAGAATGATTGATATTATTTTGAGATCAATGCCAATGTTCTCTAATTTTGATGTTTGGATTGGTGTACTCTAGACTAATTTATAGTAGGTTTAAATGCGTAAAATTTGATTAGTGGGTGATTTTAATTTTATTATTCCATCTTTGCATGTTTAAGTGCAACCTCCCAAATAATGAATACATATTATTTTATATGTTTTTATTTAGAATCACGGTATGATTTAAGATATATATTGTTTCATTTTTTTGGTTTTTCACATTTTATCTTTCTATTTGATTTATAATTTTTCTTAGCACTTTATTTACTTTGATATTTGTTCTAAATAATAATCAACATACAATAGTCATATTTTTATTGTAATGGAAGCTATAATTTATGACCACCTACACATTTTAGGTTGACTTCAAAGTTGTAATTGGGTTGTTGATTTTCTCTCTCTCTCTCTCTCTCTCTCTTACTTTTTATGAAATATGTTTGATAAACTAAAACATATCATTGACTTTTTTTTTTTCAAATCAAATTCCACCAAAAATATTTTTAAAGTGTTATTTTATTTAAAGCAAATATATATGCAACAATTTATCAAATGAAGGTTATAAGCATATATATACATACAAAGATGTGTATGAGTAATTATAAGTATTGTTTAAATAGTACAGATGTTTATGAAAATTTCTAGGATTTTTTGGTTAATTTACCTATTATTATTGTCCAAAATGGCATTGTTAATATTATTATTGTGGGGGGTAAAAACACTTGAATAAACGTTTGAGTTTTGGGCCTGATTAGTTGGTACAAATTTGTTCAATCAGGGTCTCTAGGCCCACAGGTCAGTCCGCACTATAGTGATTCGAAGGGTTGTTCGAGGAAGAGTATCTTCTCGGACAGGCCCAGCAAAGGCCTTAGGACTTGCTAAACGGTTTAAAGGCAGAATTTTGGAAGATCTATTGGGTAAAGGTGTGATCCAACCACCCTTTAGAAACAGAAACGTATGAAAAATATCTGAGGAAAAAGCTGCTATCACCGTATTAAAGACCCTGCATCTACCTCCCTGGCCACATTAATGGAGAAATGACCTCTGAATAGTAGAATTCAACCTTCCTGCTATTATTTGAAGACTTTAAGAAGGTGGTGGATGAGACAAGTATCAAGGGGAAAGATTTGTATGACATGTGGATAAAACAGGGAAGAAGAAGAAGTATATAGGAGGACGAGAGAGGAAATGAGAGGCGCACGGTTTCTTAGTTAAAAAAAGAACTAAGAATTGTAATCTTTGACATAGAAAGAGAAGGAATATACAACTCGTCCTCGACTTACGTCCGAGGAGGTTTCTTTGTTATATTTACTTATCATTTGCATAGATTGTGGCATTCTAGCCTGTTAATCAACTTCCAATACTCCAAACCTAGGTTTTAAGCCCATACTTTACAAATTTCATTGTATAAGGCTCATTGGACTTGAACCCATCACCTGCTTTTGGGTCCGGGTACAATCGTGCACTTACAATTATTATTACTACACACTTTCTCTTTAGTTTTTTTTTTCATATTTAACTTTATCTCTCTTCTTGATTTTTTTTTTTCATTTCAATTAATTGGAAAAAAATATTTTAACCATGGAAAAAAAAAACTAAGGTTTGGATTTAAAAAAAATACTTGTAGGGTCATTGGGCCCAGGAATATATGTGGGTTGGTCCAAAGAGTATTCTTCAAGCTAGAAGCCCAGTCTGAGGACACAAAATGGTCCGAGGGGGTATGAATGTTGACTCATAAGAAAATACTAAATAAAGAAGAGATAATGTCTGAAAAAGTATGTCCGAGGAAGATTGTGTCCTCAGCTATATGAAGCCGAGGTAAGAGAAGGATTGGTTAAAATCCACAGGCTATATTCTAGAAATTCCATAGGCTATGTTCTAGGCACAGTACACGTGGAGGATAAGAAGAAGGGTGATGGAATAGCTGAGATAAAGCTGTTTACCACCGCCTCCGCATTGAATGCACTGCAACTGATATTCTGGCTGCATTAATAGGGAAGTGAGATCTGAGCATCATGGTGGAACTTGGCTCCTATCTCCAAAGACTTCAGGGGAGGTGGATGGGACAAGTATCTAAAACGAGCAATCTAAACATGACGTGGAGGATGAAGAGGAAAGGAAGGAAGGAGTATAAAAGAGAGGGGGAACCTTAAGCAAAGGAGGGGGGGAAAAAAGGAAAAAAAAAGAAAAGGAAAAAAATACATTGTAAGCCTAACCATCTGCAATTATAGTACATCTTGAGAAGTAGTAATATAAATTATTCTCAGATTGTGTCTGAGGAGGAGTTTTCATTCATATCCATATAAACTAGTCCTCGTGATTACATAAGAACAAGAGCCCACTGTTCTTTGTTATTTTAACATCTTTAGAACTTAAATTTTAAGCCCACTCTCTATAAATTTGATTGTAAAAAGGTTTTTCAAGCCCATTCCCTTCTAATTGTGGGTCTGGGCTCGAATTGTGTCCTTACAATACTGTTGTGGATATCGATGAGGTTAGGGGGTTTTATAACTAAAATGGTTCGACCATTTGCTCATCATAAGTATTAGATTTAAATAATGTGCATATATTTTTTTTTGATGATTTATATATAAATTGCATAAAAATAAAATTGTTCATGTGTTTAAAAGTGTGCACAAACTATATTGGTAAATAACAATAGAAAATGAGCTTTTAATTGAATGTGGACTCAGTAAGGCTTTGTTTGGGAGTTTATAAGATAATGAAATGAAATGAAATGAAGTGATCATAAAGGAATGGAATGTATTTAAGTTAGGGAAATGAATGGAATAGAATTAAGTAACCTTATTTGGATGTTTTAAATTAAAGGAATGGAAAACCTTATTTAAGAGTAACATAGAGGGAAAAGAATGAAATCATTTTATGACAATATTACTATTAGACTTCTATTTTAAAATAAAGGGCTAAAGATATAGGGGTATTTTGGATGTTTTAGTAAAAAATGCATTAAATTGAATTTAATTTCCTCCAATTCATCCCAACTTCGAGGAGAATGAAAATTTGAGGTTTTGAGAAAATAGAGAAGAATGAGTATTCCTTATTACTCATTTCATTCCCTCCCACTTAAACTCTTACACAATGGAATGAAATTTTCATTCCCACTATTAAAACTCTCAAATAAGGGAATGTAAGAATATTCTAAAATTATTATTTTCATTCATTTCCATTCCATTCATTTCCCTCCTCCCAAACAAGGTATAAAGAAGGAAAACGTTAATTTACACTCCGTTTGTTTCTAAGTAAAATATTTTCAGGAAAACATTTTCATCATTTTACTATGTTTGTTTTGTAGTAAAATATTAGTCAACGTTTACCAACAAAAAAAAAAATATTAGTCAACTATAAAACATTTTCTGTCAACTGAAAAACTAAAGGAAACCTATGGCCCAAAGAGGTAAAATATTTTACAAAAAAAAAAATTGTAAAACATTTTACAAAATCTGAAGCACAACCCTCTCTCTCTCTCTCTCTCTCAAACAACAAACATTGGTGATAATAGCTTAAAATTGTAAGCTATTATCTTAGTTTTGGTAGGCATTATCACATTTATTTTTGTTTTATTCCCACACTTACACGTAAATATGAGAGTTTGCAAGTTTTCTCTAAAATATATTCATTACTTGTACTTTTCTATAATAGGAGATTAGAACTAATGAGTTAAGCATGCAGACATGAAGTTAAGAGAATCCAAGGGCGAAGATCAATTGAGAAGTGGCTTTTGAAAAATTTAATAAGTTAAAGATGTGTGGAAACATAAAATAAAAGAGAGAAATTTATTTAAGCCAAAGATGGAAAAAAATCTTGACATGAAAATATACTAACCAGTTTTGATACTTTAGTCATATATTTTTACTCCGATGTTGGATTAAATTGATTCTTGCGGCTATGGAAACATAACTTGTAGATCTAAAACTTTGTGGTTTGACAAAACTTCAAAGTCTGCTATTTTCAAAGCCAAAACTGACCTGAAAAAGTTAACCTATTGTTGAAAAATGAGAGTTGACATTTTTTTATTTTCCTTTTTGGGAGCATGTGTTTTAGGGGTTTGATTCTTTTGAATGTTATACAAATTAAAAAGGTGACAAGTGCAGCCACGTTTTTGGCGATTGAAAAAAAACTTATTTTTCATCAATTTTTTAGAGTTTTTATTTTTTATGGAAGCTTAAGTACCTAAGTTAGGGTTAGGGGTAAATTCCCAATGTTATAAGTTGTCCACTTATCAATCCAAGCATGTTTTTCATGTTTTGATTATTGAAATCAATTGTTCACTTTTTATAATTGTTTTGTTAGATTGATGTTTAATTGCTAATTCTTTCATAAGTCTATTCTTAAATTTTCTTATTGTTAGAATAATGTTTTATAATCTCTTTAGCAAAATGTGGTAATCTTGTTAGATATTACTTTTGCGATAGTATTGCCTTTAGGGTAGCAATGTTCTTGAGTTTTTTTAGCAAAATCATTATTTTTTAGACTAAATTATTGGAAGAATTAATGAATATAATCAATCAAAGAGAGTTTTATTAATAAAACTTATTTCTAAATCTTCCAATTGAATAGTTTATGTGTTTACTTACCCAATTGTGTACTAAATTAGATTGGTAGTGGATACTTAAACAATATTGGTGGGTGGGTTCCAGCTAGCTCAACTGTTAAAGTCTCTGATGGTTGAATAAGAGATCTAGGGTTCAATCTCCGCCTACACCAAAAACTGATTGGTGTCTTGGTCTAATGATAAAGAGTTATCATCAGGAGCGGACGCCATAGATTGAAAATCTCTAAAAAAAAAAAAAACAATATTGGTGGACAAACCTTGATGCTCTAGTGATTTTAATCATTGAATTTTACCAAACTTTCTTTATCCTAGTTTTATACACACACATTATTGGTGCTTTTGATGTGTTCTTATTTTCATTTTCTCAATGGAATGACAGCCTTAGCTACACTACACTACAATTTCCGCTACAAAATTGGACAACATTAGTTAGTCATTGGCTGGCATCGTTGTCGCCACTGGCACCATCATTGCTTGCTGCTTCACCGATTTGCTCTTTGATCTCGCCACCGTTGCTGCTTCGATCTTTGCTGATCTTGACAATCTCGTTGCTTTGCTGCTCCAATCTTGCTAATCTCGTGAGTTGAAAGCTTACTCTTTTCACGATTTCATTTTTTTGTTTTGTTTTGTTTTGTTTTGTTTTTTTTTTTAAATTTTGTTATTTGAGTTTATGGGTGGTGGCTCACGGCAGCATTGGTTTTAGCGGTGTTGTGGGATGTTGATAGTTCAATGAGCTTAACTGTGGTGTTGGATTTGCTGGGATGGTGGAGTTCTTTGCTGATTTGGTTTATTTATTTATTTTATTGCTTATCTCAGTTTTTTTTAGCCAATTTAAGTTTGGGTTTGATTCATGGTTGTGTTTCGGATTAAAATGTGAGAATTTTAGTTTAGGTTGTTTCTAACTAAAGGATTTTTTTTATAAATATTTTTTTTATTTTACAATGAACTAAACACATGAAAATGATTTTCACAGCATTTTTATATATGCAACCAAACATGAAAAAATATTTTACAATGTATACATTTTACTAAAAATATTTTAAGCGTAAAATATTTTACATTCGAAAACATCTTTTATATTGAAAAAAACAGAATGTTAGTCATTATCTAATTTTGTTCAAATGTCAACTTCTATTAAGCAAAATTTTACCCTTTGATATTACCATATTTCTTATGAGATTTATGTAAAGAAAAAAAACGCTATAGCTGTTTAAAGACCAATATTTACACACTTACAAATAACAAAATCAGTGCGGAGCATAGGCAAACCACTAGTCTAAGTAATTGTGGACTACATGGGTAATTGAGTCTTATTACAATTTTTTTTTTGTTGATTTTATATTAAAAAAAATTTATAATAAATTTTTTTCCCAAAAGCACGTGTCGCCTACTTCATAACATGAGTCACCTATTTCATAACGTGAGTCGCCTACTCCAAAATCATAAGACACAAAAGTCATTATTCCTTTGCTCTTTGTTTGATACCTCACCCTTACACACACCTCATACTCTCATGGCTAGCCACTCTCACAATCACACTCATTCTCTTACTTTTTCACTATTTCTCAGTAACAAAACACAAACTATAGATTTGAAGAGGTAAGATACAAAAATTTGAATGTGATGCTAAGTAATTGAACCATGCAATTATGGACAAGGAAAGAATGGCTGAGAACTAATGGAGATCTAACCATGTGATTGGTGGCTCTACTTTCTCGGATCCTTAATAAATTGTCAAGGAAAATCATAATTGAGAGGTTGAAATTTGTGGGTTGCTACATACCTAATTGCCAAGGTGATTTGGTGAGCACTAAGTTTGGAGTTTAGTTTAACATTTTAGGAGTTAGGCAAGGCAAGTACCCATGAAGCACGTTACATTGTTCCATAATATGCCTTTCATAACTCACAATTATTGTAGTTAGGTGATTCTTTCTTGCAAGTAGTAAAATATGGCCATGTATGCAAGCATATGTTTCTCCAATATCATAAAAAAAACTTCATCGTGCACAATGCTCCATAAAAACAAGCATGAGTAGGTTGTAGAGCTTGAGTTTTGTCTCATAATCCCTTGAGTTTAGTGAAGTATGTAGCAAAGAACATTGTATCTTGAATATAATATGGATATTTTTCTCTAATTATAACACACATGGACGGTTGACTTGTGAGAAGTCCTTTGTGAAATTCATCCAATTCTTGTAAGTCAAATCGTAGTAGATGATAATATGGAGTGGGTTGCGATTCTTGCGAAATAAGCACCA
Organism: Castanea sativa; assembly: GCF_040712315.1. Lineage (NCBI taxonomy): Eukaryota > Viridiplantae > Streptophyta > Magnoliopsida > Fagales > Fagaceae > Castanea > Castanea sativa. The sequence goes on along the minus strand of NC_134015.1, from coordinate 18,477,982 downwards.
CCTCTAGATGGTCATAATTTTAGAGAAAGAAATGGTGACTTTCATCAAAGCTTATTTTATCATCCATGTGAAAGAACTGGCTTGAGAAATATAGAAATTAACTAAAATTGTATTGATTCAGTTTACAAAGATATATAATCAATTAAAAGTGGTACGAACTAGTCCAAAATCAACTGATGTGGCCAAGAAACTGAGAAAATCTACCTAAAACGGTGAAAATACCAAACAATTGGTAATGAACCAATTGAATGTAGATAATCAATTTCACAACCATAGGAAAAATCCAAATTTTGAGTGAAATGACCCAAAGGGGAAAATTTGGTTATTTTATGCATCCGATGGTAAAATTGTTATTTTATATTTGTCCCATGATAAAAATTCACATCATAATGGTTCATTATGAACTTCAAAGATGTATTGGTCATCTTCAAGGTGAAATTTGAGATCTTGCAAGTTATGAGAATTAATCATTATTATTGATTAAAAAGTGATTCCAAAGTGAGGATAAATGCATTGAGTAAAAATTAATTGATTTTTATTGGTCCTTGAGAGGAGTAATGATGTTAATTAAGATCTTCATTTTTATTGATTGAATTGAAAGGTTATCGTGGTCATGCATGAATTAGAAGACCCTACAAGAAATTGTGGAATTTATAATTATCAAAATTAATTGTTTGAGTTGGATTGTTTAGTCTCAATATCGCATTACAACGAATAGAGAGAAGACCCATGGCGGGTTTGTTGATGGACATTAGCTAATGAGGGATATGTTGTATACTAGCATTTCAGAAGTGAAGGTTGCCATTTTTGTATACCAAGCCTCATGTGAAGGCCTATCTTGCAATAGGGCCACTAAACACACTGCTTCCAAACCAAAAATATCCTATATTTCCCCATGAAAGCTCATGAGCTTGGATTAGAGGTGAAATTTAGTGATTTTTTTTTTCTTTGAATAGTCATTGGTAGACAAAAAGTTATAGATTTTTTAAGAAAAATGTTAGGACTACAAACTGCACAACTTTTGTCACAACTTGCCATATGACGAATTATGAGTGGTGAAGAAAAAATAGTGGGTTCACACTTTTACCACTTACAACTCACATATGATGAATTATGGCAAAAGTTGTGTATTTATTTGCATTCCTAGCATTGCTGATTTCTTAATCTTCTTTAAAGTTTTGGCAATGACTTTGTGATACTTGGCTGCAACTTCGAAGGCAAGGAGTTTTTCTCTAAAAAGTTGAAAGTGTGCTAACTAGTGAAAGATATGGAAGTAGTCTTGTCCTTTGGCACCATGGGTGTGTTTTGTGAGTTGATTTTGACTTCCTTTGTCTTATAATAATAAAGTCTCTTAGCTCATTTTGGCATTTCTTGTTGGTATCCCACATGACCAAATTTGTTCATTTTTCAAGCTCTTCATTTTTCCTAATAATGTGGAGGAACTGGCTTTAGCAAATCTAGTTCCCCTTAAGGAAACATATTGGTTGCCTTTCAACCCTTTTCAATGGGTTTGACGGGCTTATATGCCCACCCCCTTGACGTCTTTTGTCTTCTAGTGAATTTTGACAGGATGGGCTATTTTTGGGACCAAATGAAATATTTCACCTGCTGGAGCTTGTGTCTTCCAAATATGTATATGAATTTTTCCGTTTTGCGGTTTAGTAGCCTAACTAATTTAATTAGCTTATTATAGTTTGATAATTTAATCAGCTTGTAGGAGCAGATTTTGCAGCACCAGATACTGAATTCGATGAAATTATTTTGGAGGGTGACACTCTAGTGGTGGTTAATTCATTACTGGTTAATACACATTCTCCCACCTCCATTGTAGCAGTTTGTTATGGCACTATCAGTTCTCTGCACCTATATCAGTCTGCTGTGGTTTCACATGTTGGCCGTCATGGCAACGGTCCTGCTCACCTGTTAGCAAAACACTAACACTCGTCTTCTATAGACGACTATGCTGCTTGAGAGGAACCATGCTTCTTACGGCATGCGTTATATCGTGATGTACCTTGTCTTTCAATAATTGAATAAAGTCAGTGAATTTCCTATGATAACAAAAATTAGTACTTGTGTAACTCATACTAAAAAATAAACTAAAATTCTGTCATCAATTTCATCACCAAATTTCTAGTCTAAACTCTCATCCACTAAGAAACAAGAACCCAAGAACACGAAAGGAAAACAGGAAGGAGAACGTTTGTAGTGGTGAGTGCAAGCACAGCACTTGAGACTTTGCCGTGTTTTATGTAAATGCCCATTACGATACCAACATAGAAAAGAAAACACATTCTCTTTCATGAAAACGGTACATATTTGCATTAAAACAAAACACTCCAGTTTAAGAAACATTATTTGGTAAAGGACCCTCTGTGCATGAAAGACCACAGAACAAATTAGACCCAAAACAGAATGATCAATGATCATCTGATGAGCATGCTTAAAGACTCCAACGCATGAATTTGGGTCCAAAAGCAAACCAGCTTCTCAAATAAAACATGCAATACATTTATTAATTGAAATAACCACGCATTTGATTAAATCATTAATACACAAAGCTCAAATCTGACTAAAATCATAAATCATATTAAGAGTACCACACATATTAAACACAATTAGAGAAAATAATGTTCAAAACAACCATGAAAACTCAAACAGAGAATAAAAGGGTCTATTATCCCAAAACATCAAAATGCAAAGCATACAGAATATAAAGCAGTTATTTAAATCTTCCCATATTAAAACCAAACTTGATTGTACTACTACCAATGTTAAAACCACTATACACAACCACCACGGAGGCGGAGAACAAGATGCAGAGTGCTCTCCTTCTGGATATTGTAGTCTGCAAGTGTGCGACCATCCTCCAGCTGCTTTCCTGCAAAGATGAGCCTCTGCTGATCAGGTGGGATTCCCTCCTTGTCCTGAATCTTTGCCTTCACATTGTCAATGGTATCAGAGCTCTCCACTTCAAGTGTGATTGTCTTCCCAGTAAGAGTTTTTACAAAAATCTGCATACCGCCACGAAGGCGGAGAACGAGATGGAGAGTTGATTCCTTCTGAATATTGTAATCAGCAAGAGTGCGGCCATCCTCGAGTTGCTTCCCTGCAAAGATGAGCCTCTGCTGATCTGGAGGAATACCTTCCTTGTCTTGAATCTTTGCTTTAACATTATCAATGGTATCAGAACTCTCCACCTCAAGGGTGATGGTCTTTCCTGTCAGAGTCTTCACAAAAATCTGCATCCCTCCACGAAGCCTGAGAACCAAATGAAGTGTAGACTCTTTCTGGATGTTATAGTCAGCCAAAGTCCTGCCCTCCTCCAGCTGTTTTCCGGCGAATATCAGCCTCTGTTGGTCTGGTGGAATACCTTCCTTATCCTGAATTTTTGCTTTGACGTTGTCAATTGTATCAGAGCTCTCAACCTCGAGAGTAATAGTCTTGCCGGTAAGGGTCTTTACAAAGATTTGCATTCCACCACGAAGGCGGAGGACCAAATGCAAGGTGGACTCTTTCTGTATGTTGTAGTCAGCCAATGTTCGACCATCCTCAAGCTGCTTTCCAGCAAAGATCAGCCTCTGCTGATCTGGAGGAATACCTTCCTTGTCTTGTATTTTCGCTTTGACATTGTCAATTGTGTCAGAGCTTTCAACTTCCAAAGTGATTGTCTTTCCTGTAAGAGTTTTAACAAATATCTGCATACCACCCCTGAGGCGGAGAACAAGGTGGAGTGTAGACTCCTTCTGAATGTTATAATCGGCCAGAGTTCGGCCATCCTCAAGTTGCTTTCCAGCAAAAATCAACCTCTGCTGATCTGGGGGAATGCCTTCTTTGTCCTGAATTTTCGCCTTCACATTATCTATGGTATCGGAACTCTCAACTTCAAGAGTAATGGTCTTCCCAGTGAGTGTCTTGACGAAAATCTGCATCCCACCTCTCAAACGAAGAACCAAATGGAGGGTGGATTCTTTCTGGATGTTGTAATCAGCAAGAGTACGACCATCCTCCAACTGTTTTCCGGCAAAGATCAGCCTCTGCTGGTCTGGTGGGATTCCTTCCTTGTCCTGTATTTTTGCTTTGACATTATCGATTGTATCAGAGCTCTCGACCTCGAGAGTTATGGTCTTTCCAGTAAGAGTTTTGACAAAGATCTGCATCTGCAGATAGATACATATAAAAATATATTAACAGGAACCCAAGAAAACAAAAATCCTATTAATTTACACACACACGCACACTATCAAACTTGGCATGAAAAAAAAGCAAGAAATCACACAAGATACTAACATGGTTGCAAAATAGCGTGTAATTTAAAGTAATCAAATCAACGCCCACATTCTTTTTGTGAAAAATCAATAATTACAACAATGGTCCATTGGAAACATCAGAATTGGGCTCTTGGCCAAATCAATTGTAAATATCAATCAACATATAACTAGTTCTGGGGTCCAAAGAACTTTATAAAACCCACAAGAAAAGCTAACTTGTCCATATCCCATATTTTTACTCTTGTTTTCATTCCCTTAATTAATTGTTAATTAAGAGGAAATACTTTACACATTATTATTTTTTGTTGGACCAATTTGGAACTTTATTTAAGATACAAAAAAATCGACCAGTATTTGTTTAATCCATACAAAGGAACGAATTTAAAAAAATTATATGCATTTAAAAATATTTTCAAATAATAACAACACGATCTAGACCTTCAAATCAGACAGTATTACAGAAACCCTATTGTGTCTTAAATTAATCGATCACTAAATCATCAAAACCCATACACAAAAACTACAGAAATCATACGAAAATATCACCAATCCATTTCGGGTGATCTAAACCCTAAAATCACATAGAGATACACGAATCCAATCCAAAATCAAAGCGACTAGACATTAAATCATCAAGTTCATATATAAAGAAATCACAGAAATGAAAAGAAAAGATTATTAACAACAATAGCGCCAAACAAACCCTAAAATCAAAAAGAAATACCCAAATCTGGTACAAAATCAAAGCAATCAAACAATAAAAAATCTTCAATTTTCATACAAAAGAAAAACCACATAAAATCGAACCACAAAAAACCCTAAAATTCTGCAAATTTTTCCGATCGAGAATCAGGTAAAATCAAAGCGCAAAGACAGCTAAACAAGGAATTGAATTTTGGCAGAGAAGAGAAGCTTACCTTGATGAAGAGAAGAGAAGAACCGAATTCAAAAGCGGAGAGAGAGAAAGATCAGAAAAACCTAATAGCTTTGATTGAGAGAGAGAGAGAGATGGGCGATGGTGAGGAATAGAGAGAGTATTTATAGGTAAAAAAAGAAGAAGAAGAAGAAGAAGAAGAAGGGAGATGTATGCGTATAAATAAAGAGTCCTTTTCTTCGCGTGCACGTTGAATTTATTTTTTACGTATAACAATTAACAACAACAAAGAAACACAATTGTCCTTTCTTTTCCGTACAAGATAAGTTGTTAGGGCATTCGCACGGAAAATGCCTAGTGCCATAGGTTAGCAAATTTTACCATCAAAACACAAAAATTCAAGCTCCAGCAGGACTGTTAATTGTAAATTTTTATACAATACTGTTACAATACCATCTTATATGGTACAAGATAAGTAGTTAGGGCATTCGCACGAAAAATGCCTAGTGCCATAAGTTAGTAAATTTTACCATCAAAACACAAAAATTCAAGCTCCAGTCGGATTGTTAATTGTAAATTTTTATACAATACTGCTACAATACCATCTTACATATGTAGTAGCTCCATTCGGACGGTTGATTGTAATTTTTTTTACAATATTGCTACAATACCATTTGTAGCGGTTTGTATTTATTTTTTACTAATTTCTTCTCTCCCCTCTAGCGGTCTCCCACTTCTCCGTCTCCCACATCTCTCTCTCATTTCTCTGCCTCTTCATCATTCTCTCTTCAGTCTTCAGGCTTCATCATTTCAGTCTTCACTCTTCACCATTTTCTTTATTTTTTCTCTCGTCACCTACCTAGTCTTTGCTGACCCATCGATAGTCATGGGTTGTTTGTGGGTTTGGCTTGGTTTTGGGTTTGATGGGTTCAGGTCTAATGGGTTTTTAGGATTGGTTTGTTTTGGGTTGATCGGTGGTTATGATTTGTTGATGGGTCGATATGTGGTTGATGGTTGTTGATGGTTTTGGTTGTGAAATAGGCGTGGGTCAGTGGGTTGCGAAATCGGCGTGGGTCAGTGGGTTGTGAAATCGACGTGGGTTCGGTAGTTGCAAGATTGGCATGGATCGGCGTGGGTGGTTTTGGCCGTGAGTATGGGTGGTGCTGAGTTTGCTTGCTAATGGGTGGGGTTTGCTTGCCGTGGGTGGTGTTGGGTTTGCTTCTTTTTCTGGTGATGGTGGGTTTGATGAGTGTGGGCGTGGTTGGATTTGTGATGGACGATGGTGGAGGTGGTGATTGATGGTGGTGGTTTTAATTTGTTGTGGTTGGTTCATGGTGGTGGTGATGGAAGCAGGTGGTTGCGGTGAATGGTGATGGATTTGGGATATATTATTTTATTTGTAGATATATTATTTTAATGTGTTGTATGAGAAAATAAAAGTTGAGGTGTTGAGTGAGTTATAAAGTGGTATGGTATAAAGGATAAAGTAGGTTTTGAGATGGTAAAATAGAATAGTTCGTAAATAGTAGATGCGAATGCTCTTATGTTATATATTAAATATATAACTTTTTTTTTGGGTTGAGAAACCTATAATGCTAAAATGCAAAATTGACCCTCTAATTTTTTTCAGATTTCATTTTAGTCCTCTAACTGTGCTTTTGTTCATTTCAGTCCTCTAAATTTCAGATTTATTTAATTAAGGCATTGCTGTTAACTTTTATTAAAATTTTTAGAAAAAAAAAATCTGAAAAATATTTTTCAATCATTAATTGAATTTTTTTAATTTAAAAAATTTGAAGAAAAATTTATAAAATTGAAAATTAACGACAACATATAACAAAAGTTGATGAAAAAATCTTAATTGAACAAAAGCAAAGTTAGAGGATTGATATGAAACTTGAAGAAACTTAGAAGGTTAGTTTTACATTTTACCATTTCTTTTTCAAGATGACTATAAAGTATATTTAATATATAATATATAAAGTATAGTTGCGTGAAATGAACATCTTACTATTCCTAAGTTAATTAGAAATCCTATCTTGATTATTATTCAAATCCTTTATCTAATGAAATTCTTTTTACTATTAAATTAATTAATTATAATTAGAGTTTTAATAGTAGAATAATACAGTCAAAAAAGAGATCAATGTCTATCTTTAAAACAAAAACAAAAAATTAATCACTTACTTTGACCAAGTTTAATAAGAATCTCCAATCTTAACAAAATAAAAAAAATAAAAAGATAAATAAGAATCTCCAAATTTTATGAGTTCTCAAGGTTCATATACAGTTATGTGTAAGTTTGGGAATAACTTGTCTAATTTTTTACTAAAATGTACTAAAATATATTTTTACTTGAAAAAGTTTTTTTAAAACGTATATAAAAGTTTAAAAACAAAACTAAGCTTATAGGTTTATATTATATAACCCTTTTTTTATCAACTTTTTATTAATTGTTTTTAAATTTTATAACAGTTTTTATTACCAAATGGGTGGCAAATTTCTAAAAGAGAAAAAAGTTTAGCTCTAAAGTCATCTCCAACCCACTATGTAAACGATTAAATATACCATTTTTGTATAGTTTAGTTACATTATTTTTTAATGAGTCATGTGATTTGTTTAAATAATTTTCATAGATAGTTTTATAAATGATCATGTACTGGGTCAAAAGAAATGACGTTTGAAGCTCAACTTTGTTCTTTCCAAAGAACTTTTTTGTTTGGTACAACTTATTTTTTGAGTTTTAGAAAATTGATTATTTATAAGGCTGTAAAATTGAAAAATGTGATATTTAAAAAAGCTATGCTTTGAAAAGATGCGGTTTCAAAATGGGATACCAAATAGTCACCTAAAATGCACTGAAGGTATGCCTAATGTAATGGCCGATAGACCCTTTCTCATGTGGAAAAAGTGGTCTTGGAAACTCATAGTACCAAACCTATCCCTCTATGAAACATTTTGTTTATTGTAGACATTGGATAATTAATGCCGTTGCTGTTGATCTGTTTTGGACAGCATGGTATGAAGTTATAACTTAAACTTCCAAATTAATCCTACACAAATTTGGGCTTTCAATTCTTTTAATCTTCTTTGCTAAATTTGATTTGTTGACATTGATTGCTAAAAATGATCACCCTCCATCTCAAAATAACAAAAGGAACTACATCCTTAATGTTTGATATAAAAAATTCCATACATAAAATGTTCACAAATTGACAAAAAGCACACATTTATCTTAGAACTAAACCAACAAATACTAAGATAAACAAAGAAACTTATTCATGAAATCAATATCTTCGAATGATGACTTAAAAAGAACCAAGCAATTTTCAATTCACATCACGATGCATTTTGGCTCATGATCACCACATGACATGTCCACGTAGTGGGCATTCTGTGGGGGTGGTGGTGGTGCATGGTAATCATAGTAGTTCTGCTGTGGATACACATATCCATATGAAGCACATGGGAATTCAACATTGATAGTGTGTGTTTGGGGCTTGTTTTTCACCACATGACCACCCCCACCATCACGAATGGCACAAGAACACTGGCTCTTTTTCTCACCTCCACCATGACTTGATCCAGCACCATTGTTATTTGCATGCTTTGGATTGGAGGGACCACTGTTATTTTTCTCACCATTTTGAGTATTATTATTGCCATCTTTGTGGTCATTGAATGTCAGTTTCCAGTTTCTAGATTGAACAATCTCTGCATTTTTTAACCTCTCAAGTTTACCCAATTGTTGGAGCTCTCCTACTTGCATAACATGGTTGTAGTTTTCCACCCTTGCTTCATATGGAAGCTCCCTTTTCTGCCATTGATCAAGAAGCCCCATGAACTCTTGGGGTTGTATAGTAGTTTGAATTCTCGCAGTTCCTTGTGCATCAATATAAACTTTATGTTCTCCTACCAAAATTACAAACAAAAAGGATATGAAAGTAAGTAGAAATCTGTATGACTGAATATATACTTATAAAGCACAAAATCACAATTAATTTTATTAAAAAATGGACTTACCTTGCATTTTTGACAGCAAATTATTCAGATTCGATTTTGGACTGGATAATTTGAGAATGTAAGTTTGTAACTGAAATCATTCAGAGAACAAAATTAGTCATTGAAGTGAAATATATGCTTATGATATAGATTTTTGCTTGCTAGTGAAATAAAGGTATAACAACTCATGTGCCTTGCACACACATGGGTTTAAAACCTTAAACCATTTTTTGAGTGCTAATGGGAACTAATGAGAAAATTCATGAGTCAGATCACTGAGCACACACAAGAACTCCAAAATTCCTTTACAATTTAAAATAAATACAAGATAAACCATTTGAATTGAATAAAAGATTAATCAACCTGAGGTTGAGGACGAATGTGGTAGTAGTCCATTGAAGTGGGTTCAAAACCTTCACAGCTAAACACAGAAAGTTCTTGTTTTGCTTTCTCTATGTCAAATACTTGTGTATTTTGGTTAGTGAAGAATTCTTACAAGAAGGCTGGCAGAGATGCCTTGTGGTTGAAGGGAATAAAAAGATTGATATTTATAGCAGAGATCTAGAATTTATTTGCCTTAATTTAATTAAATTCTTGAATGCTTTCAAAACTCACGCATCTTCTTTAAATTCGAAATTAAATGCCAGCCATGTGCGTCATCCTAATTTCTTTTTAGGAAATCTGAAAGCATGTTAGGATAGTTTAGGTACTGAGATAAATCGTGATTTCCTAGTTAAAAGAAAATTTGGGAGAATAAACATAGGAGATTTCCAAAGATAAGTACATTTTGTGTCAGTAATTAAAAGACTAGTTTGATCCTTTTTTTTTTTTTTTACATCATAATAAAAATGATATAAGATAAAAAAATATACCTTGTAAAAGAAAAAAAAAAGTATTAAGAGGGACCAAAACAAACATTACACTAAACCTTGTAAACTCATTACTGATTTTTCACACGAGTATGGATTTTTTTTCCCTACAGATTTGTAGTATTTGTAACCCATTGCACATTGACCTGATGAAATTGTCATTGTTGGCAGTGTGCAAGCTAGCAGAGGCTTGTTTGATTTTTGAAAATGAAATGCATGTAGAAATCCCCAATGTTGGATGATGCAGAAATTAGCATTTGATGATACTAAGTATCAAGTTTAATCGACCTCGTTCACTTAGAGGAATTTGTCACTATGCATTGTGCAACACTGTCTCATAAAAGAAACAATTTTGTCATTTCTGTATATTTGTATGTATTGCACACATCAACTTATAGTTGTGATGTATATTGCTTGTAGTCCAGTGCGGGATGTGGCAGATTCTCAGAGAGGTGGTGTTTTAACAAATGTGATTTTTAATTTGGCTCTATGGGGAAAAACCTGTCATCATCCCCTATTTGCCATTGCTATAGCCATTAATGTGAGCTTTAAGCTGCCATGTACAGAATTCCTGTGGCTGCTTTGGGAAGGCTCTGCATTATTGCAACTGGTCTTACCATAAAATGTATCGTCTGTATTAGCATAATCGATTTCAGTCTTCTTCAGCGTCCTTCCCAATTTAACACTCACTAAATACACGTGTGTCAGAGGCACAATCTTAACAAAGGGAGACCATTACTTGTTGGGGCTAGTTTTTCGATCTAGCAGGGAATAAACTTGAAAAGTTCGGTCACATGCATTGGCTGAAGAAAGGTGTTCTATCAATTACAGGATGCCTTAAATCTAGCAAATCTTTTCCCTCCCTTAAAAGCACGTTAGTCTCACATTTTAAACTATAGATGTGCAACATTATATCATTTCTGCATCAGCTTACCAATTGGTCGAAGTCTAACTAACTCTAAGCGCATCCATTGGTCAGCCATGGTTGGACTTTAGAAAAGGGGCAGGTGGTCATGGCCATAGCCACCCCCTGTAGTATTGACGCAATGGACCAAGGGAACAAGAAATTTTGTCACATTCTTTCTAATACATTATCAAGAAAAGATACTTGATAGAAAGATAGCAGCTAAGGGTCTGTTTGGATAGAATTTATTGCTGAAAACTGAAAACTGAAAATACTGTAAAAAAATAATTTTTTAATGTGTAAAAAGTACTGTTCATTAGCCTAAAATTACTGTTCATGGCCAATGAACAGTGACAGATGCGCATGGAAAAAAAAAAGAAAAAAAAAAGGGGCTGGACGTGGACGTAGACGTGCTATCCAAACGTCCTCTAAGTACTCAGACAGGAGGCATTATAGTATTTAGCTGCTACCTTAGCAAAATTTGATTCACAACCTAATATTCTTCTATCAACATATTTCTACCATAAATTAAGAAAAAGATCCCCTTAATGCTCTGATATCCTAGAAATAGGTGTCAACTTCCGGCTGCTAAAATTTTCATTATAAAGATCCAGAAAAATATGTCGATTATCTATCAAGGTATTCACCCTCTGCACACATTAGAGCCTCCTGAGAGCTTCAAAAGTGGCATTCTTTCCTGGTTGTTGCCGCTTGACTATAACATCCAAGCAGCATACTTCTCCCCAACCTGTCCTTGCACTCGAAAACAAAGGCAGTTGATTTTATTTCTTTTAGAAGAACACCTGCACTCTAGCATCAACATCCGAACAACTAACCATCCACCCCCTTCCATATTTTACCATCACATTAGGTGAAATAGACCAGCCTTCAAAAGCAACTTTGTTCTTGAAAAACCACACAGACCACAGAACTCCCAACCACCACAGCCATAAACAAGGAGTTAACAGAGCCATCCTCATAAAAAGCATTAATACAATGTTCTACTCTGAATCCAATTGACTATGGTTGCAACAGATCAAGTCTGACACCACATACACAAGCAAACCAAACTGCTCTAGCAATAAAACAAGTAGTTTGCAATCACTTCATTCTCACCACAAAGTACACATGCGGAAGATATAATTTGTCTTTTAACCAATTTTTCTTTAACAGGTAAAGCATTGTGTACTAACTTCCAAAAGAAAAGACCAGGCATTCGAAAGGCAATTTCAGCTTCCATAACCTGGTCCTAAGTTTCTGACTGACAGAAGAAGCAGGACTCAATTGATCATCTAAGCTTGTGCTTTATATGGATGATACTCTTTCTTCACAAAATAATTCCCAGACTATGAGTGCGGTTAAGTGACCTTATTCTTAAGATTCCCCTTGGACAGAGGCAATCTTAAAATCTCATCTGCCACTGAAGAATGGTAAAGGGTCTAAATGAAAAAGGTCTTCCAGCAAAATCCATCTCGAGGGCATATTTTGCCAAATAGTATAATTTTGGAAATATTTAGGAAAAAAGTACTGAGTCAAACTTATTTAGTTATATAGCATTTTCAAGTGAAACTTGAGTTTGCCACACTCGAGTTCCAAGTATCATGGCAATCTGATCAAACATAATGCTTGGAACTCGAGCTTGACAAATTTGAGTTCCAAAAAGTGCCACATAACTAAATAAGTTTGAACATGTGCTATTTAGCATATTTTTCTTCCATCTTGATTAATCAGATCTGCCACAGAATGCACAGAAGAACTATGATCATTATCTTTTTTTTTGATAAGTAAGAGATATATATATATATATATATATATATATATATATATATATATATATATATATATACGAGCGGCTACTCTATGCCTGAAGAACATAGAGCAACCCAGAAAATACAAGAGGAAAAACAAAGAGAGACAAGAGAGAGAACCAAACAACTAAGAAATTACAAAAGGAAAATGGAGCATAGAAAAGAAGGGAGGGAGTCACTAGACGTGAGTCCCCACGCCCGAGACCAATCAAAAAGAGTTCCACTAAAAGAAGCAAGCAACTGATCATTGGAGCAATCCAAATCCTCAAAAGTCCTCCGATTCCGCTCCTTCCAAATACACCAAAGGAGGCACAACGGGACTAAATTCCAGATCTGAGATGAGTGCTTTCCCAGCCAATTCCACCAACCAAAGAGCAAGTCTGAAATCAATCTAGGCATAACCCAAGCCAGGCCGAAAGTTCCGAAGACAAAGCTCCATAATCGATAGGCCACCTCACAATGAAGGAGTAAGTGATCTACCGTCTCTCCACAATGACGACACATAATGCACCAATCCACAAAATTCAATCTCCTCAATCTCAGATTGTCTCCCGTTAGGATCTTATTCCAAGCTACACACCAAACGAAAAAAGAAACTCGCCTAGGGGCCTTTACTCTCCAAATCGCTTTCCAAGGGAAGATAGTTGAAGGGGAGTTTCTTAATTTGTAATAGTACGACCGGATATCAAAAGCCCCATTAGGCTTCAATTTCCATCTCATCCGGTCTCCAACATCCATAGGAGGGGTTAAAGCACCCAAAATACGAAGAAATTGCAGCCCTTCATCCATCTCCCAATCATTAAAGAATCTGCTAAAACGAACATTCCAAGATCTTCTACCCTCCGCCCCCTGCCAATGCAAAGAAGCTTCAATAGAAGCCTCCTTATCAATGGCAATGCCACACAGCCTTGGAAAAGCCAATTGAAAAGGTTGATCCCCATACCACCCATCCTGCCAGAATCTCACCCTATTCCCCAATCCGGCCACAAACTGACAATTTCTGCTGAAATCCTCCCAACCCATGCGGATACTTCTCCACAAACCACACCCATGAGCTCCCCTACCCAGTTTTGAGGTCCATCCCCCCCAGTCTTCCCCGTATTTTGAGGCTACTACCCGCTCCATAACCGACCCTCTTCCTTTCCAAACCGCCACAACCATTTCCCCAATAAAGTTCTATTAAATGTAGTGAGTTTTCTTATCCCTAAGCCACCATTAGCTATAGGCGCACAAACTTTATCCCATCCTACCAAATGAATCTTGCTATCTCCCCATAGGAAATCCTTTTGCAACTTTTCAATTTTATTAGCCACAAGAGTAGGAATGGTGAATAACGATAGAAAGTAAGTCGGAAGACTAGAAAGCGTACTCTTGAGTAACATCAATCGACCCCCCTTAGACAGGTACAACTTCTTCCACCCAGATAATTTCCGCTTGAAATTTTCCAAAATTGTATTCCAAATTGAAAGGGAATTGTGAGAAGCCCCCAGCGGCATGCCAAGATACAACATAGGTAAAGATCCAACTTTGCAGCCCAAGATATCAGCCAGAGCATGCACGTCACCAACCTCCCCTATAGGAACCATCTCGCTCTTATGCACATTGACCTTCAAACCTGTAACCGCCTGAAAGCTGAGGAGCAACAACCGAATATGGAGAATTTGCTCCACCTTAGCATCACAAAAAAGGATAGTATCATCTGCAAATAAAAGATGAGAAACACGTTCCCCACCATCCCTCCTACCCCCGAGATTAAAACCACGAATCAAGCCAGCTCCCTCCATTCTTCTCAACATCCTACTAAACACCTCCATCAAGATCAAGAACAGCATAGGAGATATCCACCCCCTCTTTCATGATAAACCAAGCAGAGTGATTAACTGGGATAGATTTACCATCCCCTACGCACCACTTAGCCTCAGTCAAAACTGAATTTCTACAAGAGAGTATACCTCCAACCCCAAAAATCAAAACATCTCATCCTAACACTGAACATATTATTTTGTTTACAATATTTGGCCAGCAACACTTTAAATAACAAAAAATTTTGGTTCAAAGCAACTCTCCAAAATTGTTTAGCTAACAATTCTTTGTTCAAAGGTCCCATTTTCCTACAACCCAGCCCCCATTTTCTTTTTTGAAAAACAAATTGTGATCAAATTCATAGAATGAACTTTCCAACACCTTCTAAATGGTCCCAAAAAATAAATAAGCTTTTTATCAGTTTCCTTGCAAATTTCTTTAGCAGCTTTAAAGCATGAAAAATGATAGAGAGGCAGCGAAGTAAGCACAGGTTTGAGCAAAGTCAATCTTCCAGCCACAGACAACAGTTTTGCCTTCAACCAGACTCCTAAACAGGTCAGATTTCTTCTGGCCAGAATCTCAATTAAGATCCAGGTGTTACCAAGTCTATCAGCTTCTTTAACCTTAAAAAGAGTTAAAGAGCTAAAGCAGATTCTTTACACTGCTCAGGAAAAACACTTCAGATTTGTTAAAATTGATAATCTGACTAGAACGATTGCAAAACCACTCCAAAATTTTTAGGCTAAAATGCACAACACTCTATGTTTGGGGTTGCTTCTAAATTGGTCTTTTGACTATTAATACTTGCAATTTAAATCCCTCGTGTATTGCACCCACATCACTGTGCCCCTTCTGTCAACATCCGTTAGAATCTTTAAAACTGTCAGAAACTCAACTGAAGTTGACACTGTCATTGTTTCATTTTATAATATCAGATCCCAAACTTGATTCATTTAAAAAATTAATAATGACCAATTTAACTATATTAAAAAAAAAATCCTTTTGATGTTGTTACCACAAAAATAGTTTTACCAATCAGTCATTAGATTGGTCCTAGCAACTAAAATTTTTGTTAGTAGTATCCTTAGTAAAAAAAATACTCTTCAAACAAAATTATTTTTAAAACTAAAAATTTGATCTTGATGGCCAAAAATTTACCTAATCCAACTTTTTCTAGTGGGCAAATCACAATTAAATATATTTAGCCAGTAGGCAAATCTTTTGTAGGCTCAGTTTAATAAATAAATACATAAAAAAAAAAAAGATTCATTTAGATATTTGTTCCTTACTTCATAACAAAACGCTATCCAGTCATTGATTCCACAAAATTCTCAATGATCAACCAATTTCGTGATAAAAAAAACACTATTAAAACCTAACCAACAAACTCAACGCTAGTGATATGCAAGAATCCAACAGACGAGAGATGTAAATCTATAACAGGACAAGGAAAAAAATTATTTGAATTAAAAGATTACATATCAATATATCATGTCTAAAAAAAAATTCATCTAGCATATGACGTGCAACAATAATGAATAATCATAATACATACAAAAAGAACAGTGCAAAAACTTTCCAAATGACTATCTTACCATGAACTGACTAAGTCAAATTTTGAAATAAATACTAATGAAATGGCCAAACTTTATGAAAGCAAGAATTAACATAAACTGCATATCTGCCAAATTTTTATAATAGGTTCATGAAAATAGGCTCAAAGCAGCAGCATTAACACACAAAGAAATTGCAAAGAAAAACAAAACAATTAAAGCAACTAACAATCTTGTGCATAAAATTTAAAAGATATATCATCTTGTACAAAGTATAAAATTTACTCAAAGCATATATGCATTAACAGCCAAAACCTTTCCACATAATTGCAAATAAATCTCCAATGGCTGCATTATGTAGACTTCTAAAGCAATTCTTGAATGTTTTTATCAGCTTGATTAGTTGACAACAAGTCAATAAGCATGGTTGCATGAGTCTGTACATGAATTTGGACAAACACTTTATGAGACATGAAGTTCAGCATAATTCTCAACAATAGCGTATTTAGCAGGTATCTGTATGTGGAAAATTTCTTGCATCCTAGGATAATTATACAATTAATACCCACCACATGGGTCAACCAGCAATTGAATAAAATCAACCAATAAATTATTACCCTAGGATAGATGTAGAAAACAAAGGACAATAGCATCCAAAAGTTCACATTGTAATTCTAACTAATAATGGATAGCAATTATCTTTTTCATAGCTGGGCCAGGAGTCTTTGCTATGCATGAATCCCTGATGATGCTTCCAAACTCCTGCAGTATAGTTCTCTGTTACACTGAAACACAAGGAATTTTGTTTGATTGTCTCAAGAAACTTGTCCAATGAATTGCCTCTTTTAGGACTAAAAAAATAGCTTCAGAAGGCACCTCTTTTTTCAACAAGAATCTGATGATTCGAGCAAGGCCATTGTGGAACTCCTTAAAGAAAGTGTGAATCAGCTCACAATTTCAAGCAATGAAGGAAAATTCACTTGATTCACATGTGATGATTTTCCTCACTTGGTCACTTGCAATAATGACATCAAAAGCATTAGAGATAATTTGATATTTCTTCTTGATCCCAATGCAATGTCATAGAGCTCACTCTTGTAGCACCAAATGCTCCAGAATTGGCATCTATATTAAGAATCAACAACTTAAGGATTTCCATCTGATATTACAACTTCTACTGCCTCCGTGATTGCAGCAGTTACTAAACCAGCTAAGCCATAATCTGCAGATTTAGATATTGCATCATTAAGCTCAAATAAAGAGCTCAAACTTATATTCAATGTTTGTGTTAAAGAAGCAAAAACTCACAATTTATGAACAATTCAACTAGAAATGCTTAGCTGTTGAAAGTCCATAAAAACAAATGGCATGAGAAGTTATTTGCAAGTGACATATAAGTCCATAACTGCATTAAGTTTTTAGAAGTATTTAATTTCATATAGTGAAAGTGTGAAACTATCCAATTTCGCCAAATTTTGCACGTACCTATTGCTTTGGCTTAATATTGTTTCAAATATTCCAAATTTACTTTCGCTGGAGAAAATCTTTTTTTTTTTTGGTTTTAATGTTAGCTATCTCATATGGCTTTTCCTAAGAAAATGAAGAACCCTATCTCTAAAAGGAATTTGAAAGAACAAAATACTTGAACATGACACCCCCCCCCCCCCCAAAAAAAACTCAAAAAGCCTTTGCGCTTCGATTCAAGGGGGTTAAATATATAACGCTCATCCTCATTCAGTGAAATTCCCACTATTTTCAAAACCAATGTGCTTCCTATTAATGTCCTGCCACATTTATTCAACTTCAAAAGGCTCAATGACCATTGTCTAATATTCAATGTTTAGACTCTGGTTGTGAAGGAGCTAATTATTTTTGTACAAAATAGCAAAAGATCCCCTATTCCCTTGCTTTATTTTTTTATACCAATTTGACACTCATAAATAAGGACCACAGGGAAGATATAATTATATAGCCATTAATCCTTGAGGAAGCAATTGCACATTTACAACAGTAATTATGCAGCAGTAGTGCACATATACAGCAGTAGACATTAAGCCAAATGCAGAAAATTCAAATCAAGACCCAAAACATTGAAGCAGATGTAAAAATCAGTGCTCTAGAGCGATAAAGCCAAAACCTAGAACCTAGATAGTAGCAAATGTAAGGAACAATAGGAAATCATTCAAAACCACCAAATTGAAACCATCAACTTGTAGAAATACCAATAAATTTAAACATTGGTGGCTAAGAGATAAAATCTACTTCATATGATGAAAAAACCATGCAATCAAAATTTTGGGTACCAATTTTCTTGGTTGAGCCAATGTTCTCAGATCTCTGCTCTTCCTCACAAGTGGTTGAGCCGAACTTCAACTGAAAGTCACCATTTGTCATTTTGTGGGAGAGAGAGAGAGAGCTTCTACTTCCTTTGTTCTGAGAAGACAGAGAGAGTGAGACAAAGAAAATGAGAGCAAAGTGAAAGAAATGTTTTTTATTCAGTTGCTAGAATTTTTTAAGGAGAGAATCGTTTGGAGCATCTACAGCTGCTTGGTTGGTCAGGAGCTGCTTGGTTGGTCAGGAGAGGTACTGTAGATTAGGAAAAAACTTGTTGTTGTTTAGAGAGACCATTGGAGCAGCATTTTGTGGTTATACTCTCTAAGATAGAGAGTATTTTGTGTTTGCTGATGCTATTGGAGAAGCTCTAAGAAACGTATGAGCTATACTACAACAAAAATTGGCAAATATAGTAAAAAGGCCGCCTGACCCTAGAATATATTTTAATGAGGATATGTGTGGCTTCAAATCTAAGCCTGGAAGTATTTGGTGCCATCATCTTCCTCTTCCTTGGTTCAATTAAAGGTAAAAGGCTTCAATACCAAAAGCGAATCTTGCACTTACAACACAAGGAATAACTGTAGACCAGCCTTGGCTAAAGCCTTCTTAGTACCATCAATTTATTTAAACTATATTATGGGGATGACTGGGAAGGCTTCACGAATCAATCACTGGTTCTAGACTTGTAGGTTCTACAATGTCACTTTTGAAAGGGTTTGTGAAGGTATTCATACAGAAGCAGCTGATGTTGGTGCTTACCTTGTTGGAAAAGTTGAGAGGAATATCCCTGAAGATGATCATCCTGTGTAGCACTCTTTGTTGCATCAATATGATCTTTTGGTATCAATCATGAATACTTAGGCATGTCCAGTCATTTGGTTATAAGCTCAATGAGGATTGCATTTGTGTAATAACACCACCTTTTGCAACTGATCTCTTTGAGATTAAGCATGAGTGAGATTGAACCATCCTTGACGAGACAACTTCTTATCTCAACTGTCTTGATGACTTCTTCACGTTAATATAATTAACTGCATTCTGCAAGCCAAATATCTGTATCCAATCCATCTATTCTCTCTCCAACTAGAAAAGCGTGCACCTGGTCACCGATATGTACCCAACTACAACCAGGATTCTTCTTCACTCCCCTAGACTTCATCAAGTCCCTAACCATGTTTGCCTCATCCCATCTTCCTGCTTCTGCATACATGTTTGAAAGAAGTATGTAGTACCCACAGTGCTGGGGCTTCAACTTGAACAGATGCTCTGCTGCCCAACACCCCAACTCTACATTCCCATGAATTCGGCATGCCCCAAGCAAAGCTCCCCAGACATTGGCATCTGGCACAATAGGCAGACCTTTAATAAGCTCCACTGCTGCTTCCATTAGGCCAGCTCGGCCTAGAAGATCAACCATACAAGCATAGTGCATGTGCGTAGGCTTAATATTCCGAGCCTGCATCTCCTCAAAATACTTCTTCCCAATCTCAATGAGCCCTCCATGACTACAAGCTGATAAAACTGCAATGTATGAAACTGAATCATATTCTACACCATCTTCCCTCATTGCCTCAAAAAGATTGATTGCAGTGTTCAATTCACCTAACATTCCATAGCCCAAAATCATAGTATTCCAAGAGGCAACATCCTTTATTTGGATCTGGTCAAAGACCTTACTGGCGATATCAATTTGTCCACATTTGGTATAGAAGTCCAATAGTGAGTTTGCAATGAATAGATGAGTGTGAAAAAGCTTTCTCACTAATAATCCATGGATCTCTCTGCCTTGCTTGATTGCAGCTAGATTTGCACAAGCTGATACAACACCCACAAAAGAAACAATATCATGCGTCATACCTGTAAGCCTCATCTCCAGAAACAAACTCAAAGATTTTGAAGAATCACTAGTTTGAGAGTATCCTACAATTAGTATATTGTATGATACTTCATCTCTAAGGGAGACGTTAAAGACATTTTGGGCAAGATTTAGGTAGCCACATTTTGCATACATGTCTGTCAGAGCATTAGAAACAAATAAATCATTGGCAGATCCCATGTGAATTGTCCTTGCATGGATTTCTTTTCCAGGATGAAGTAGACCCTGCCGTGCACAAGCTGGTAGAACATTTGTGAAGGTGACAGAGTTGGGAGTTTCACCATGAGCTTGCATTTCTCTTACTAGTTGTACAGCAGCCAACTCAAGCCTGTTTTGAGCAAAATTAGCAACCATGGCATTCCAAGAGACAACATTCTTTTCACTTGTTTTATAAAACACATTGGATGCATCAGTTGTACGGCCTGATTTTGCATACATATCAATCAATGAGTTTGCAATAAAAACATCATCCTCGATACCCATCCTTATACTGAACCCGTGAATCTCCTTGCCTGCTTTAAAATGTTCTAGCTCAACCAACACCGGCAGCATACTAGAAATAGTAACAGAGTTTGGTTTAACCCCTGTATCAATCATCAAACCAAATCTCTCCAAGGCATCCAAATTACGATTCATAAAAGCAAGACTGGTGATAATTGCATTCCAAGAAACCTCATTCCTCTCAACCATTTCATCAAAAACTTGCTTTGTAGCCTTCACATTCCCACACTTCCCATATGCATCAACCATCGCATTGCCAATATTCACGTGAATATCCAAACCAATCTTCACAACATAACAATGAATACGTCTCACCATGATCCCATCTTCAAGACCAGCACAAACCGGCAACATACTAACAACAGTTACCAAATTCGGCCCAAACCCAGATTCCAAATTCATCTCTTTAAAAAGATCACGCGCCTCACCATAACACCCATTAACCGACAACACCCCAATTATAGTATTCCACGAAACAGCATCCCTTTCAGGCATTTCATCAAACACCTTCCTTGCATCAGTCAAACTCCCACAATTACCATAAAACATCAAAAGGGTATTCCCAACATAGACATCCAAGTCAAAACCCAGCTTAAACACAACCCCATGAACCTCCATTCCCTTCCGGACCTCCGTATAGTCCGAACACGCCTTTAGAACGAAAGGGAAAGTATGATCATCGGGTCGAACACCGGTCCTAACCATCCTATTATAAGTCTCAAACCCATCAAATACTTTGGCAATGGAGTTGGCACGAATAAGGGTGTTCCACAAGAAGGCATTGCGGCAATGGCGAAAGGTTTGCTGGAAGAGAAAGCGAGAGGCAGCGGGGTCTCCGAAGGTGGAGTAGCTGAGCATTAAGGAGGCGCAGAGAGAGACACTGTGAGGGAGCAGAGCGTTGAGAAGTGCAGAGGCGTGGGCTTGCTTGGTTTGGCGAAGAGAGTGGGCGTTGGAGATGAGAGTGAGGAGATTGGAGTGTGAGTGAGAGTGAGTGCATGGTGCGTGTGGGGTTGTAGAGAGAGAGAGAATTTGCATTGGTTTGGAATGGCATGGGATTGAGATAAGGAGCGTAGTAGAGAGGAAAGGGAGAGTTTTGCGTGCATGGTGGTGGAAGTGGAACAAGAACATAGAATGGAGTCCAGACCCAATGCTATATCATATATATGGTGTGGAGGAGAAAGAGCATCAGAGAATATCTAATATCATATCAGTATTAGGTTTTGAAAGAGAGAATAGATACTTGAAATTGGGATGGTTCTTGGAGAGGCCGGCGGCGGCGTCGGCGTCGGTGGGTCAGTGGACGGTGGTGGTTGATAGCTTGCTTGATTATCTATCGGTCTCTCTATCTCAGTCTCTCGTCTGTCTCCCTTTTTTTCCAATTTGGAATTAGGTTAAACGGCTATCTTTCCTTGTTGGGCTGGGGCCTGGAACTAAGGAAGGATCCATATAAATGAACTAAGTAAAAAAAAAAAAAAACTCATGTATTATATAGAAGGTCAATCCAATATAGTTTGGGTTTCAAGAAGATAAGTATAAGAGAGATATCTTTTAGGGCAAATCACAACTTTTTCACTTGTGGTTTAGCTAAAATTTAAGTTGCGATAAAAGTGTTCTGATGGATAGTTTTTGATCTTATTTAATCTTGTATTTTTTATGTTTATTGTGTTTTTTGAGAAGAGAGACATAAAAGTGGAGGAAAATTACATATTTAGCTATATTTTTAACAGAGGTGGGTTATTGAAATTGAACTGAGCTAACCTTAGGTGGGTAGAGTGTCAAATTTCAAACCACAGGTAGGCAACTTAAATTTCGACCAAACCACGTGTAGGTAAATTGTAATTTGCCATATTTTTTAAATATTTGGTTTAATTACCACTATTCTTCAATTTTCAAAATGCAAAATTACTAATTAAATTTTTGTATTTAGATTTTGCTAACATCTTTTTTTTTTTAATTGATAATAGTTAATATCTACTCTTCTTGCTTTCTTTGATATACAAAATCACTAGTCATCTTGATTGATGATGATGACGATTTGACACGCTTAAGTTATAACGATTTTGGGAAAGGGGGGGGGGGGAGGAGTGAAATAAGGGTTACAATTTGGTTTCAGTAGGTTAATGTTTAGTATGAATGAGTTTGTGACAAAACAGGTCAATCAGTTAATTCTGTGCTAATTTGCTTAACAAAAAATGACCCATATCATATAAGGAATTTAATTTTATCTAATATGAGTATGAATTCTAAATATAAAACTGAGTAATTTTAATGTTTATATTGATAAACTTTTCATTGAAACTCTAAAATCCATAACCTTTGTATCTAAAACAAAGAGAGAGAAAAAAAAAACTTTATGTTCATTTTTCTTTTCATATGTTGCGTATTTCTCAATTTGGGTGGAACTTTGTTGGGTTGAAATTATAATATATATTTTTATAGTATTAGTACTTTAATTGACGTTATTATGAAATATATTTTTTGTAGAATTTATTTGTTTGTAATTATTATAATTTATGTGGCTAACAATAACTAGTATATTGAGAATCCACAGTTGACCCAAAAATATTGTGATTAAGGCTTTTGTTGTTATTATTGTTTTATAATTATTACGTATTTTTTTGGTAGGAATAATTATTATAATTTTATGTACCTATAAATGATAAGGACTTAGTTTAGGTCCAGTGCATTTAGTGTATTAGATCCAGTCAGATGGTGACACGTATCTAAAAGTGGACAAATGTTATTATTTCAACGGTTCTAGTGCTAACATGAATTGCCAATACCTTGGGGTTTTTTCTCTTGGGGTTTTTATTTTGGAGGTGAGGGACAAAGGTAAACCAATCAATTAATACTTCTTTTAAAAAAAAGTAAAATTAATGAAACCAATTATTATATTAAGATTTTGAAGCCTTTTTGTAATGGGGTCTTAGGCTCTGCCTTGTAGATAGATGGTCTTGACCATATAATAAAGTTAGGTTCTATAAACCATGGTTATACCAAGTAGTTATCTTCTAGAGGTTTTGAGTGTAACACAACATACCTTTGTGGTTAATGTGGTATGGTTTTTAATATAAATACAAAAATAATATAGACACATGTCATCACATTAGCAACTCACGTGCTCTTTTTCATGAATTAATCTCGCGCGAGGAACAATTGCCACCACTCAAATGACTTGCACATGTTTTTACTTAGTCACATTCGTGCATACTACTTCTTATGGTTCGAGACAACTATCCTAACTTAGTTTCCAATACAATGACACCACTTACCTTTCTCTTAGTGCTTTCATTTGACTAATTGTTACTGCACTAGTGACATAAAATATTAAAATAACTATTAAAATATAGCTAAATAAATAGTGGCTGATGAAGCACAATTTCACCTTGTCAGTATGATGGACAACCTGGAGCTCATCAGTATATATCTCGTCAGTACGATGGACGACCTAGAGTTTGTCAGTATGTACCTTATCAGTACGATGGACGACCTGGAGATTATGTACCAAAGAAAACACTTAGCAAATAATGACACCGGTTTGGGGCCTGCCAAGGACTCTCCAATGCTTAAGTTAGCTTAAACTCTTTAGAAATCTGTAATTTGTAGAGTAATTTGTGTGTGTGTACAACATACCTCACTTACTTGTCTCTCCTGACTTTATATAGCCTTTGTGTGAGTAAATGCTTAGTCTACTGGCCTTTCTAACATTGTACCACAGTTGGAAGATTTATGGCCTAATAATGACTATTTATCCTCAGTCCTTTAACGTCTGTAACGGCTATTAAATGCGCATAATTGGATGGTAGTAACGGCTCTATGCTCATTTATCATTTGGACATTAAAAGCTGTTTGGAACTAATGCGTTTACACTCGTCTATTCTTTTACTCGTCATTAACATGGACGGTTTGCAATATGGACGAGCATTTTATCGATATCCATCAGTTATGGTTGAGCTGGAGGCTTAAATGCTCATTTAATAGCCATCCCCATTCAATGTTTTGTAACGGCTGTGTAATGGTCTGCTTAAGATGGTTGTAACAGCTGTGAGCTGGTGGCTAGAAAGGCTGTATGTCCGTTACACTTGTGCCATTTAAATGAGGAATTTATCTGAACATTAATGTGTGCTTACGATCGTTCTTAGTAATGACAGTTGTCCTTAGTAATGACGATCATCGTTAGTAATGACGATTGTCGTTAGTAATGACGATTGTCTTTAGTAATGACGGTCACTTTATGGACAATCATTTTACACTACTCATCAGTTGCCCCCCTTATTCCTTTGTCCTCCTTTGTTTGGACGAGCATAGGAATATGAAAGGTTTTTGGCCGTTCAATCTCCCCTTTGTGTCCCAAGATTCTCGTCCCATCGCATTTTATGCAAGGCGACTTTCTCGTCAAGTGATTGACACGTGCCTTCTCTTCATTGGTTGCGCGTGCGAAGTTTTCTTGAGCTTCCCGTGTGCCTTGATTTTTGTTTTCCTTTTTAGAAAATCTGCTCATCGGTTTTTAACCATGCAAATTTAATCATATGACTTACTCTTGCTTTGAGAATTTGATAGTCATTATGATCATGCTCATCGGTTTTTAACCATGCCAATTTAATCGTATAACCTACTCTCGCTTTGAGAATTTGATTGTCATTATGATCATGCTCGTCGGTTTTTAACCATGCGTATTTAATCATATGACTTACTCTCGCTTGGAGAATTTGATCGTCATTATGATCATGCTCGTCCATTTTTAACCATGCGAATTTAATTTTATGACTTACTCTCCCTTTGAGAATTTGATCGTCATTATGATTGTACTCGCCGGTTTTCAACCATGCAAATTTAATCATATGACTGACTCTCACTTTGAGAATTTGATCGTCACTATAATTGTGCTCCTCGGTTTTTAACCATGCGTATTTAATCATATGACTTACTCTTGCTTTGAGAATTTAATCGTCATTATGATTGTGTCCATGCAAATTTAATCATATGACTTACTCTCGCTTTGAGAATTTGATCGTCATTATGATTGTGTTCGTTGGTTTTTAACCATGCAAAGTTAATCATATGACTTACTCTCGCTTTGAGAATTTGATTGTCATTATGATTGTACTCGTCAATTTTTAACCATACGAAGTTAATCATATGACTTACTCTCGCTTTGAGAATTTGATCGTCATTATGATTGTACTCATCCAAATTGAACCTTATGTGATGATTTTACTCTTATCGAGATTTTTATCGTCTACTTGGTTTTACTCATTGGACTTTCAATGACGGCCTTTCTTTTCAATTTTTTTTTCTTTTGTATGGTAAATAATACTTTCGGATCTTTCAAGAGAATGGCATTATTCATGTGGGGAAAAATGCCCCCTTATTCATTCTTGCTTAGAAAACAATTTGATGAAAGAAAATTGAAAACATCATCTAACTAGCGATAATACCTCTTGAAGTGCTCTACATTCCATGGATGAGGTAACTGTTTGTCGTTGAGTGATTAGAGGTAACAAGTTCCTCTTTTGGAGTATTTAACGATCTTGTATGAGCTTGCGTATTTTTGTTGTCATTCTTTTGATTGGGGGAATGATCCTTCTTCTCCTTTTTTTTTTTGTGTTGGAGCTCATCAATTTCTTCCATCTTTCGCTGGCCATCTATTCCATTTGCAGTTAATGCATCCTCTTCGTTCATGTACTTTTGGGCTTTAAATTGGAGGTCTGTCATTGTAGTTGGCAGAGTCTTCCCTAGAGAGAAGACGAGGTCAGGATTGTTCAACCCTGCTTGGAAGGTCGTCATTATTACCTGATCATTTGCCTCATCAATTTCTAACACTGCATTGTTAAAGCGTTTTACATATTCTCTTAGGGTTTCCCCAACCTGTTGCTTCACAGTTAGTAGGTATGAGGTGGGCCTCTTATGGCGTTGGTCCACAATAAAATGGCGGACAAAAGAGTCGCTCAGTTGCTCAAAGTTCGCGATAGATGCCGCAGGCAGCTTGCTAAACCACACCCTTGCTGCTCCTCTGAAGGATGCTGGGAATGATCTGCAAATTACCTCGTCTAGGGTCTGTTGGAGGTTTAATATTGTCTTGAATGCTCCTATGTGATCTAGGGGATCCTTAGTGCCATCGTAAACCTCCAGCTGTGGGAGACAAAATTTGGGAGGCAAGGGGCACTCCAAAATGCTGGCAGTGAAGGGTGAGTCTGTCCTTTTGATCATGCCATCAAGATTTATTGTTGTCTTTCCCTTCATGGCATTTTTGACTTCGTCTAGCTCTTTCCTCATGTTTTTCTTCTTCTGAACGTTGTCATGAGTCGACTGTGCAGTGTGCTTAGAAGTTTCTCTTTTGCTATTTCTTGGACTATGGGCTTCGTCGTCATTGTCATTGCGATTGCGCTGTGATTATGATATATTTGTGCCCTTTGTATACGCTCTCTGCTTCAAGTCTTCATTTTGTTTCTTCAATTCTTGCACATTGGCTGTTAGTGCTTGGATTTGTTGAGCCATCACTACTGGATTTGGCGGCGTAGTTGTGATCAAGGTTGTCAAAATCGGGATCCTACATAGGATCGTGGGAGGTAGGTAGGATCGTGGATCGTAGGATCGGATCGTGGATCGTAAGATCCTACCTATTTTCAGATTTTAAGCAAAAAACCTATTGATAGTGACTTTGTATGTTATATAATCACTTAAAATATGAATCCATCTATTAAAAAAAAATTGCATCATAAAATGTAATTTGCACGCACTACATCGTTCTTATGTCATTTTAACGAAACAAAATATATTTAACTTTTGACATAATGTATCTAAAAAGTTCGGTACATGTTTAATTAGCAACTAAGTACCAAATATTATCTACACATATGGAAAATGTTTTCCAAATTCTAAGTTCCAAATCCAAAATAAGTTAGGCTAGTTAGCATATAAAAACTAGCAAACTACAAATTTACAATATGTAATCCAAAAGAGAATTCTCAATCTAAGGTAAACTAGCTAATTACAAATATGAAATCCAAAAGAGAATTCTCATTCTAAGATTCTTCTATTCTAATCACTGTCATTGTCATATCCCATTTCATCATATATATCCCTCCTAGTATCAACATCCAAAATGTTAAACTTAAGTACTATAGGTTTTTTTGAGATTTTATGTTGACATAAGGGTAAATTTGGGACTTCAATTCATTATTGGGCTTCTAATAGCCCGTTGCGCTTGTGGGTTTAGGTGGATTATCTTACCCAAATGGATCCCACTTAAAAAAAAAAAATCAAGCCAAATGGTAGGATTGATAGGATCCCATACGATCCTACGATCCTATACGATCCTACACAATCCTACCATTTTTGTTATCTCAGTACGATTTTAAACTTTTTGGTGAGGTGGGATTGTAAAATCGTGCGATTTTACGCTCCGGATCGCGATTTTGACAACCATGGTTGTGGTAGAGTTTATTAGTTCTAAGGAACTTAGTTAGTAGAGAATTCAATGGCTTATTGATTGATAGCCTGCCATTCCCACAGACGGCGCTAAACTGGTGAAGCACAATTTCACCTTGTCAGTATGATAGACGACCTAGAGCTCGTCAGTATGATGGATGACTTGGTGTTCGTCATTATGTACCTCGTCAGTACGATGGACAATCGGGAGATCTTGTACCAAAGAAAGCACTAAGCAGATAATGACATCGATTTGGGGCCTGCCAAAGACCCTCCGATACTTAAGTTAGCTTAAACTCTTTAGAAATCTGTAATCTGTAGAGTAATTTGTGTGTGTGTACAACATGCCTCACTTACTTGTCTCTCCTGGCTTTATATAGCCTTTGTGTGAGTAAATGGTCAGTATGCTGGCCTCTCTAACATTCTACCGTAGTTGGAAGATTTATGGCCTAATAATGACTATTTATCCTTAGTCCTTTAACGTCTACAACGGCCATTAAATGCGCATAATTGAACGCCAGTAACGGCTCTGTGCTCATTTATCATTTGGACATTAAATGTTGTCTGGAACTAATGTGTTTACGGTCCTCCATACTTTTACTCGTCATTAACATGGACGGTTTGCAATATGGATGAGCATTTTATTGATATCCATCAGTTATGGTTGAGCTGGAGGCTTAAATGCTCATTTAATAGCCATCCTCATTCAATGTTCTGTAACGGTTGTGTAATGGTCAACTTGAGATGGTTGTAACAGCTGTGAGATGGTGGCTAGAAATACTGTACGTCTGTCACACTTGTGCCATTTAAGTGAGGAATTTATATCTGAGCATTAATGTGTGCTTACGATCGTCCTTAGTAATGACAGTCATCCTTAGTAATGACGGTCATCCTTAGTAATGATGGTCATTTTATGGACGATCATTTTACACTACTCGTCAGTGGCTATGATATTTTTCACCTATAGTAACTATAATACTTATGTAAATTAAATATTTGGCCTAATAGGCAGGGTTGATTTTTGTTGAAGAAGCTATTGAGGCACTTCTCAGGTGTTATGCGTGAGGAAAGGGTTGGACTACTTGAAAGGAAATTCTTATTACATATTTCTATTACACACTTCGTACACACTCCCCTTTATTGTTATTTTGAAAAATGACAAATAATAGTTTCATGATATATTTGATATGGTAATAAAACTAGATAACATTTATTTCATTTCATTAAAAAAATTAAAACACATTAAACTTATCACATAAAAATAAAATAAAATTTAGTCTTCTATTTTTGTTTTCCTTTCTTGAGAATCAATTTTTAGCTTTCTTTGATTTTTTTTGGCTGAAAGTCTTCTATGAAATTTGATTTACCACATTATCAGTTCAACAAGTGTTTTATGCATTGGTAGTGGAATAGTTTAATCAGAAGTTGTCCTTCATCTTGAAAAAGAAAAAAGAAGGGTAAAAATAAAGTATTGGAGTAATGCCAAATAGGTCTAAGACTTTTCAAAATTAATAAACTTGGTCCCTAAGTACAATTTGGTTGCTAAATGGCGCTAGAGACGTTACCCATTCTCTGAATCTATCCTCTCTCAAATCACCACTATGACTACTGAAAATTAGTCGGCGAGACCCACAGCCACCGCACCACAATCCATATATGCTATGATTCACGCCACAAGTTTGAACCTGAATCTCACTAAATAAAAAAATAAAAACCCACCACAACCCATATTGTTACGACTCTTAAAAAAAAACCTCTTACAAAAATTTAAACTCCACAAATTGGAAATAATATCTACTATATAAAAAATGAATTGCAAAATAGAGGTAACTAAAATTCTATAAGTCTTCAAGTAATACTGAAGTCGCCTACAATTTCCATGCTCTACCTTGTATCTTACAAAGCGATCAAAAGGTTCTATATTCCCAACTACACTTTAATATGAAAAACAGTAATTGATGGGATGAGCCACACATCTAGTAAGTAATTATATAAAATACACAACGGAATAAAGTTAAGCAAAGTACAAGTTTGATTTCACAATTTCACTCAAAATATCAAATATAGTTTTCCAAACATATAAAGAACCACTTAATACATATATAATCAAATCTTAAAGTCTTTCGAAAACACATACAAATAATTGATCAGAGCACAATGTCACATATACACATCACATATTCTTACATACAATCCTGTGAGCATATACCAACATTTAACCCTTGCTGGTGAGGGATCAACACATATTCTCACATACAATCCTATGAGCGGATACCAATATCTAACCCCTGCTGGTGAGGGATCAACGCATATTCTCACATACAATGTTGTGAGCGGATTTACACAAATTTGATCAATTCTAAAAACACTTATTTTTATTCACATATCACAAAACAAAGTTTATACAAAGTAGAATAATTTTCTTAATATTACAGTTATTCCAACAATAAAGGCATATCGAATATCACAATGTCGAATTGAAACATAAATCAAAGGATGCTTAACTTTCTTAGAGAATGAGTAGGAACTGAGGAGTTTATACAAGTATTTTTACAATTCTTGAGTAAATCTAAGAATTCAATTTGCTAAAAGAACATATTAAATACCATTTGGAGAATAGGAATATGAATTTGAAATCACTTGGTTTTACACAAATTTAAAGAACAAGAACCTTTTTAGAAAACTTACATTGAAGCTCAATTATTTTCTAAAAAGAGTTTAGTTTCTTTTAAATGAGATTCGGACATTCAAAACGTTATTAACAATTCAAAGTTTCTTTTAAAAAAAAAAACATTCAAAAGTCGAAGTTTCTATTTCAATGATGTAAAATGCTTTCAATAAACTTTAGAAAATGTAAGCTTAAAAATATAACTTTTGAAAACCTTTGACATCTAAGAACCTAAATGACAAAACTTGTGCATATTATGCATAATTACTTATAGCACTTGGATCACTCTGAAAGTGCAATTGAAACACCCTCCAAGAGTCTCAATACACCCTTAAATAGGCCCTATAATCAACCATGAGAATTACTTAATATCTCCCACATAATATATGGCTTATTGAATTATACAAACTGACTCACTAAGATTATATTTGGCTGAACTAATACACTTTTAACACTAAAATAAAGTTTCTCTAACCAATAATATTTCCTTGCATTTATCAAAACTTAGAGGCAGCAGCTAATACTTTAAGATTTAAGTTAATATGCATAACCCCAAAAGTTAAAGCCACCTAATATATATAACCACAATTGAAAAGGTGAAAACCTCAAGACTAAAGATTTGATCCATGACTTGTTCATGGATATACACGATGGCCAAATCTAAAATTTAGTCTATATGTAAACCAATGAAAACGTAAAGCTATATAAATGAATTGAGTTTCATGATCCATGGCTTTGTTCTAAAATACTCATAGTGGCTACCTACGATTTAATATACATATAACCAAAAGGAGAAGTAAAGCCATATAGATAACCTTTTTCAATTTACGGCTTGTACTAGAATGCACACAGTGGCTTTGTTCTTAAATGTAATCCGTGGCTTTATAATCCCAAAGTAAAAAAAAAAAATGTTAAGCCAACCTAATCTATATAACCACCTGGAAACGTAAAAGCCATGTTTTCCTTGAATTAGGATTTGCAATCTAGGAATTAATATGTATATAACCCAATGAAGAATGTAAAATCATCTACACGAATTAAGGTTTATAGTGTAAACAATCCCCTTTTAAACAATTTACCCATCACTACCGATTCCATGATAAGGTTTTAACTTTTTAATTCTTTGATTCTAACAAATGAGAAATCGTACCTGGAATTCTTTGGTTGCCTCTTTAATTAACTCCAAGGAAAAATACACCTTCTAGCCTCCTTAGTGATGAATCCCTTTCTATGAAAAACCCTAATTTATCTTTTCCTCTACCTTATATTTTAACACATCAGAGATGTGGGCTTGGTGGGGTAGTGGGCCGGAGTTTAAAACCCACTTAAACTTATCTCTTTAGTCTCCAAGAGGCCCATAAAACATCTTCCTCTTTTACTTATTTATTTATTATTTTAACTACCGCACTAAATTGTATGCGCTAAAACTTTAATCTTCTCACCTATTTTGTAATACCCAAAATTGTCTACTCCCATCTTACTATGCACACATATATAGTACCTCAACTCTATATTAATAATGACGATGACGGTGATGATCATAAAATTAAATCGGGGTATTACCCATATAGACCCACTTGTAGAGACCCCAACCACCAACTCACCACTATCGTTACAAACCCTACCACCACCACAAACCAGCCATCGAAGACCCACCCAAATAAAAAAATCCATGGTTAAACAACAAGAATACACAAAGTTCACAAACCCACACCCCACCTAAAAAATTTCAACCATCCCCACCTCGTCTAAAATCCAAACCTATCATCAATGAGATCTACAGAGAAAACCACCACCATTTCAAAAAAAAAGAAAAAAAGAAAAGAAAAAAGAAACCAACCCTTTCAGAAATACCAAATCTAATCTAGCAACCAAACCCAACAAATACCCCAAACCAAATTCAATAACAGTAGTGGAGAAACCAATATTCACCGCTGATCACGGTGGTTGTGAGAGTTTCTTTGATGATGGGTTTGGGTTTTGTGTTTGAGAGAGGAAAAGAGGTTTGAGATCAAAGAAGAGTTAGAAATAGACAGAAGAGACATAGAAGAGAGAGTAAAAGGGAAAAATTTGCTGGATAGTACCTTTTTAGGAAAATTTTAGGTGAATAGCATGTGGCTGAAGTTATTTAGTTATGTAGACTGTTTCTGGAACTCGAGTTTGTTAAACTCGAGTGCCAACTCAAAATCGAGTTTATCAAACTCAAGGTCCAATGAGTATAGGTTTGACGTGGAATTTAAAAAAAAAAAAAAAAAACCATGTGGAACTTGAGTTTAGCAAACTTGAGTTCTAGGTCGACAAAAAAATTTACTCACCTGGAAATCGAGTTTACTAAACTCGAGTTCTTGGTTGGTAATTTAAAAAAAAAAATGGAACTCGAGTTCCAATTAATTACAAGACCTACCCCATCTGTCTTAGTTTTCATAACTATCACATAACTCACACACACAACTCACAGATCACATTTGCTCTCACCTGTCCCAACTCTCCCACGCCCAAACTTTCTTTGTTTACTTCACACCCAGCACTTTCATTGATCATTTTACAAAATTAAAAGCTTCCTTCTTCTTCAATTTGTAGGTAAATATCTAAACATTTTTCAAATGTTTTTTTAATTAGACCTGGTTAATATAAGTTTTCATTTGGTAGATATATATATACACATACCACTTTTATAGTGTTTATGAGTAATGTGTTATTTGTTCTTTGTAGTTTCTTTTTTTTTGGTATTTGTAATTGGTTGTTATTTGCTCTTTGTAATGGATTGTTATTTGCAATGTGTGTAGACACCGCATTTTGTACACCTTACAACTCGGGCCCCTGTTCCCCAATGATGCTCGAACTCTAAGGCCCAAGGCCAGTTCAGAGCCTAATCAGATATTAAATTGACGTGAGGAGTGTTAAAATAGAAAATATAACCTTTTAAAAAGGAAAAAAAAAACCTATTTTTGAAAATAAAATGACCAAAGTGGCCCTTGGCCTATGTACGTGGGTCGTGGCCTAAGTACGCAAGCCAACGCATGCGTACGCAGGCATATTCTCACGCATGCTGCTAGGGTTTCAGAAGTATAAGAAAGACAAGTTTTCTACAATAATAATTGAGGTTTGAAACGAATCCCACATCATCTAGGAGCCGTTCCAAACCCCATTTTTTCAACTATAAAAGCCTTACATGGTACATTTTCAAAACACAGAAATTCCACAGGAAAAAACCTAAGATTTACTAGAAAATAGTGAATCGAAATGAAGTTTTTCATAAAACATCCTCAAGTCAATTTTATTTGATTGAAACCTTTTCTGGCCCCAATCCTTTTAATTTAATGTTGGTAATTACTCTCTTATTAGTTTATGAATAGATTTGACCGAGGGGAACGGTCAAAATCAAGCTTGGAAAGCTTTTGTTTAAGGTATTGAGTCTAGCCCTTTTTTTTTCTTCTTCCTTTTCTACTTTTCTTTTGTGTTTTAATCCCTTTTTCTTGCTTAGTTTATGTTTGTACATGTTTGTTTAGTTTAGCCCTTTAGTTCTTTTCATATTTTGTGTACGATAGGTTGCTAGTTTGTTGTTTTAAAGTTATGCTATGTTTCTATGTTTTTAGGTTTTTTGGGTAAGGATCTACGTACGCATGATTTAGCCTACGCACATAGGCTTGATTCTGTGTACGAAAACTTGTTCTAGCATGTGTGATGCCATTACCCAAAAACCTTAATTTTTTGTTTGTTTTGTTTCCGCACTCACATGTTTGTTCTATAAGCCCCATGAGTTCCTGCTCACCTTTTAACATGTTTGTTTGTCTTTAACAAGCTTAGATTAGGGTTTCAAGAAGATAAGTAAGAGAGATATCTTTTAGGGCAAATCACAACTTGCTTACTTGTGGTTTAGCTAAAATTTAAGTTGCGATAAAAGTGTTCTGATGGATAGTTTTTGATCTTATTTAATCTTGTATTTTTATGTTTATTGTGTTTTTTGAGAAGAGAGAGACAAAAGTGGAGGAAAATTACATATTTAGCTATATTTTTAACAGAGGTGGGTTATTGAAATTGAACTGAGCTAACCTTAGGTGGGTAGAGTGTCAAATTTCAAACCACAGGTAGGCAACTTAAATTTCGACCAAACCACGTGTAGGTAAATTGTAATTTGCCATATTTTTTAAATATTTGGTTTAATTACCACTATTCTTCAATTTTCAAAATGCAAAATTACTAATTAAATTTTTGTATTTAGATTTTGCTAACATCTTTTTTTTTTAATTGATAATAGTTAATATCTACTCTTCTTGCTTTCTTTGATATACAAAATCACTAGTCATCTTGATTGATGATGATGACGATTTGACACGCTTAAGTTATAACTATTTTGGGAAGGGGGGGGGGGGGAGGAGGAGTGAAATAAGGGTTACAATTTGGTTTCAGTAGGTTAATGTTTAGTATGAATGAGTTTGTGACAAAACAGGTCATTTAGTTAATTCTGTGCTAATTTGCTTAACAAAAAATGACCCATATCATATAAGGAATTTAATTTTATCTAATATGAGTATGAATTCTAAATATAAAACTGAGTAATTTTAAAATAATTTTAATGTTTATATTGATAAACTTTTCATTGAAACTCTAAAATCCATAACCTTTGTATCTAAAACAAAGAGAGAGAAAAAAAAAAAACTTTATGTTCATTTTTCTTTTCATATATTGCGTATTTCTCAATTTGGGTGGAACTTTGTTGGGTTGAAATTATAATATATATTTTTATAGTATTAGTACTTTAATTGACGTTATTATGAAATATAATTTTTGTAGAATTTATTTGTTTGTAATTATTATAATTTATGTGGCTAACAATAACTAGTATATTGAGAATCCACAGTTGACCCAAAAATATTGTGATTAAGGCTTCTTGTTGTTATTATTGTTTTTATAATTATTATGTATTTTTTTGGTAGGCATAATTATTATAATTTTATGTACCTATAAATGATAAGGACTTGGTTTAGATCCAGTGCATTTAGTGCACTAGATCCAATCAGATGGTGACACGTATCTAAAAGTGGACAAATGTTATTATTTCAACGGTTCTAGTGCTAACATGAATTGCCAATTCCTTGGGGTTTTTTATCTTGGGGTTTTTATTTTGGAGGTGAGGGACAAAGGTAAACCAATCAATTAATACTTCTTTTAAAAAAAGTAAAATTATTGAAACCAATTATTATATTAAGATTTTGAAGCCTTTTTGTAATGGGGTCTTAGGCTCTGCCTTGTAGATGGTCTTGACCAGATAATAAAGTTAGGTTCTATAAACCATGGTTATACCAAGTAGTTATCTTCTAGAGGTTTTGAGTGTAACACAACATACCTTTGTGGTTAATGTGGTATGGTTTTTAATATAAATACAAAAATAATATAGACACATGTCATCACATTAGCAACTCACGTGCTCTTTTTCATGAATTAATCCCGCGTGAGGAACAATTGCCACCCCTCACATGACTTGCACATGTTTTTACTTAGTCACATTCGTGCATATTACTTCTTATGGTTTGAGACAACTATCCTAACTTAGTTTCCAATACGATGACACCACTTACCTTTCTCTTAGTGCTTTCATTTTGCTAATTGTTACTGCGCTAGTGACATAAAATATTAAAATAACTATTAAAATATAGCTAAATAAATAGTGGCTAATGAAGCACAATTTCACCTTGTCAGTATGATGGACAACCTGGAGCTCATCAGTATATATCTCGTCAGTACGATGGACGACCTAGAGTTTGTCAGTATGTACCTTATCAGTACGATGGACGACCTGGAGATTATGTACCAAAGAAAACACTAAGCAGATAATGACACCGGTTTGGGGCCTGCCAAGGACCCTCCAATGCTTAAGTTAGCTTAAACTCTATAGAAATCTGTAATTTGTAGAGTAATTTATGTGTGTGTACAACATACCTCACTTACTTGTCTCTCCTGACTTTATATAGCCTTTGTGTGAGTAAATGCTTAGTCTACTGGCCTTTCTAACATTGTACCACAGTTGGAAGATTTATGGCCTAATAATGACTATTTATCCTCAGTCCTTTAACGTCTGTAACGGCTATTAAATGCGCATAATTGGATGGTAGTAACGGCTCTATGCTCATTTATCATTTGGATATTAAAAGCTGTTTGGAACTAATGTGTTTACACTCGTCTATACTTTTACTTGTCATTAACATGGACGGTTTGCAATATGGACGAGCATTTTATCGATATCCATTAGTTATGGTTGAGCTGGAGGCTTAAATGCTCATTTAATAGCCATCCCCATTCAATGTTCTGTAACGGCTGTGTAATGGTCAGCTTAAGATGGTTGTAACAGCTGTGAGCTGGTGGCTAGAAAGGCTGTATGTCCGTTACACTTGTGCCATTTAAATGAGGAATTTATATCTGAACATTAATGTGTGCTTACGATCGTTCTTAGTAATGACGATCATCCTTAGTAATGACGATCATCGTTAGTAATGACGATTGTCGTTAGTAATGACGATTGTCTTTAGTAATGACGGTCACTTTATGGACAATCATTTTACACTACTCATCAGTTGCCCCCCTTATTCCTTTGTCGTCCTTTGTTTGGACGAGCATAGGAATATGAAAGGTTTTTGGCGGTTCAATCTCCCCTTTATGTCCCAAGATTCTCATCCCATCACATTTTATGCAAGGCGACTTTCTCGTCAAGTGATTGACACGTGCCTTCTCTTCATTGGTTGCGCGTGTGAAGTTTTCTTGAGCTTCCCGTGCGCCTTGATTTTTGTTTTCCTTTTTAGAAAAACTGCTCATCGGTTTTTGATCATGCGAATTTAATCATATGACTTACTCTCGCTTTGAGAATTTGATAGTCATTATGATCATGCTCATCGGTTTTTAACCATGCCAATTTAATCGTATAACCTACTCTCGCTTTGAGAATTTGATTGTCATTATGATCATGCTCGTCGGTTTTTAACCATGCGTATTTAATCATATGACTTACTCTCGCTTGGAGAATTTGATCGTCATTATGATCATGCTCGTCGGTTTTTAACCATGCCAATTTAATTTTATGACTTACTCTCCATTTGAGAATTTGATCGTCATTATGATTGTACTCGCCGGTTTTCAACCATGCAAATTTAATCATATGACTGACTCTCACTTTGAGAATTTGATCGTCACTATAATTGTGCTCATCGGTTTTTAACCATGCGTTAATCATATGACTTACTCTTGCTTTGAGAATTTAATCGTCATTATGATTGTGTCCATGCAAATTTAATCATATGACTTACTCTCGCTTTGAGAATTTGATCGTCATTATGATTGTGTTCGTTGGTTTTTAACCATGCAAAGTTAATCATATGACTTACTCTTGCTTTGAGAATTTGATTGTTATTATGATTGTACTCGTCAATTTTTAACCATACGAAGTTAATCATATGACTTACTTTCGCTTTGAGAATTTGATCATCATTATGATTGTACTCATCCAAATTGAACCTTATGTGATGATTTTACTCTTATCGAGATTTTTATCGTCTACTTGGTTTTACTCATTGGACTTTCAATGACGGGCTTTCTTTTCAATTTTTTTTTTCTTTTGTATGGTAAATAATACTTTCGGATCTTTCAAGAGAACGGCATTTATTC
Source organism: Castanea sativa (assembly GCF_040712315.1). Lineage (NCBI taxonomy): Eukaryota > Viridiplantae > Streptophyta > Magnoliopsida > Fagales > Fagaceae > Castanea > Castanea sativa. The sequence continues at coordinate 18,439,432 of NC_134015.1, read as the reverse complement.
ATGTGGGGAAAAAATCCCCCTTATTCATTCCTGCTTAGAAAACAGTTTGATGAAAGAAAATTGAAAACATCATCTAACTAGCGATAATACCTCTTAAAGTGCTCTACATTCCATGGATGAGGTAACTGTTTGTCGTTGAGTGATTAGAGGTAACAAGTTCCTCTTTTGGAGTATTTAACGATCTTGTATGAGCCTGCATATTTTCGTTGTCATTCTTTTGACTTGGAGAATGATCCTTCTTCTCCTTTTTTTTGTGTGTTGGAGCTCATCAATTTCTTCCATCTTTCGCTTGCCATCTATTCCATTTGCAGTTAATGCATCCTCTTCGTTCATGTACTTTTGGGCTTTAAATAGGAGGTCCGTCATTGTAGTTGGCAAAGTCTTCCCTAGAGAGAAGACGAGATCAGGATTGTTCAACCCTGCTTGGAAGGTCGTCATTATTACCTGATCATTTTCCTCATCAATTTCTAACACTGCATTGTTAAAGCGTTTTACATATTCTCTCAAGGTTTCCCCATCCTGTTGCTTCATAGTTAGTAGGTATGAGGTGGGCCTCTTATGGCGTTGGCCCCCAATAAAATGGCGGACAAAAGAGTCGCTCAGTTGCTCAAAGTTCGCGATAGATGCCGCAGGCAGCTTGCTAAACCACACCCTTGCTGCTCCTCTGAGGGATGCTGGGAATAGGGGTGGCAAAATTAGACACGACCCGCGAACCCGACACGACACGACACGAAATTAGCAGGTTATGGGTTGAGGTTTAATGGGTTCGTGTCATATTCGGGTTGACACGACGAACCCGTTTGATAAACGGGTTGGGTTAGGGTTCAACCTATAGAACCCGTTTGACCTGTTTGACCCGTTTAATTAAATGAAAATTTACCAATATATCATTCAAACTATAAGTATATAAACTTATTAGTTGTTGTAGTTTATTTTCTTTGATGTATTGTGATTGATTATTTATGATATTGAGATATGACTTAGTTTTGAATGATTATTTGTAATATAATTACTCATTAGTTCTGAATTTTATATTTAAAATATTTATTTGCTTGTTTTTTCATAAATGTTTTTCTTCATTTTGATAAAATTAGATAAACAGGTCGACACAACTGACCCGTTTAATAAATGGGTTGTGTTAGGGTTGAGGAATCTTGACCCGTTTAATAAACATGTCGGGTTTAGTGTTGACCATATAATCGGATACGTATGAGTTAACACGACACGAACCCGACATGCGAAAACAAATTGCCACCCCTAGCTGGGAATGATCTGCAAATTACCTCGTCTAGGGTCTGTTGGAGGTTTAATATTGTCATGAATGCTCCTATGTGATCTAGGGGATCCTTAGTGCCATCGTAAACCTCCAACTGTGGGAGACAAAATTTGGGAGGCAAGGGGCACTCCAAAATGCTGGCAGTGAAGGGTGAGTCTGTCCTTTTGATCATGCCATCAAGATTTATTGTTGTCTTTCCCTTCATGGCATTTTTGACTTCGTCTAGCTCTTTCCTCATGTTTTTCTTCTTCTGAACGTTGCCATGAGTCGACCGTGAAGTGTGCTTAGAAGTTTCTCTTCTGCTATTTCCTGGACTATGGGCTTCGTTGTCATTGTCATTGCGATTGCGCCGTGATTATGATATATTTGTGCCGTTTGAATACGCTCTCTGCTTCAAGTCTTCATTTTGTTTCTTAAATTCTTGCACATTGGTTGTTAGTGCTTGGATTTGTTGAGCCATCACTACTGGATTTGGCGGCGTAGTTGTGATCAAGGTTGTTAAAATCGGGATCCTACATAGGATCGTGAGAGGTAGGTAGGATCGTGGATCGTAGGATCGGATCGGATCGTGGATCGTAAGATCCTACCTATTTTCAGATTTTAAGCAAAAAACCTATTGATAGTGACTTTGTATGTTATATAATCACTTAAAATATGAATCCATCTATTAAAAAAAATTGCATCATAAAATGTAATTTGCACGCACTACATCGTTCTTATGTCATTCTAACGAAACAAAATATATTTAACTTTTGACATAATGTATCTAAAAAGTTCGGTACATGTTTAATTAGCAACTAAGTACCAAATATTATCTACACATATGGAAAATGTTTTCCAACTTCTAAGTTCAAAATCCAAAATAAGTTAGGCTAGTTAGCATATAAAAACTAGCAAACTACAAATTTACAATATGTAATCCAAAAGAGAATTCTCAATCTAAGGTAAACTAGCTAATTACAAATATGAAATCCAAAAGAGAATTCTCATTCTAAGATTCTTCTATTCTAATCACTGTCATTGTCATATCCCATTTCATCATCTATATCCTTCCTAGTATCAACATCCAAAATGTTAAACTTAAGTACTATAGGTTTTTTGGAGATTTTATGTTGACATAAGGGTAAATTTGGGACTTCAATTCATTATTGGGCTTCTAATAGCTTGTTGGGCTTGTGGGTTTAGGTGGATTATCTTAACCAAATGGATCCCACTTAAAAAAAAAAATCAAGCCAAATGGTAGGATCGGTAGGATCCCATACGATCCTACGATCCTATACGATCCTACCATTTTTGTGATCTCACTACGATTTTAAACTTTTTGGTGAGGTAGGATTGTAAAATCGTGCGATTTTACGCTCCGGATCGCGATTTTGACAACCATGGTTGTGGTAGAGTTTATCAGTTCTAAGGAACTTAATCAGTAGAGAATTCAATGGCTTATTGATTGATAGCTTGCCATTCCCACAGACGACACTAGATTGATGAAGCACAATTTCACCTTGTTAGTATGTTCCTTGTCAGTATGATGGACAACCTAGAGCTCATCAGTATGATGGCCGACTTGGTGTTCGTCATTATGTACCTCGTCAGTACGATGGACAATCGGGAGATCTTGTACCAAAGAAAGCACTAAGCAGATAATGACACCGATTTGGGGCCTGCCAAGGACTCTCCAATACTTAAGTTAGCTTAAACTCTTTAGAAATCTGTAATCTATAGAGTAATTTGTGTGTGTGTACAACATGCCTCACTTACTTGTCTCTCCTGGCTTTATATAGCCTTTGTGTGAGTAAATGCTCAGTCTGTTGGCCTCTCTAACATTCTACCGTAGTTGGAAGATTTATGGCCTAATAATGACTATTTATCCTTAGTCCTTTAACGTCTACAACGGCCATTAAATGCGCATAATTGAACGCCAGTAACGGCTCTGTGCTCATTTATCATTTGGACATTAAATGTTGTCTGGAACTAATGTGTTTACGGTCCTCCATACTTTTACTCGTCATTAACATGGACGGTTTGCAATATGGACGAGTGTTTTATCGATATCCATCAATTATAGTTGAGCTGGAGGCGTAAATGCTCATTTAATAGCCATCCTCATTCAATGTTTTGTAACAGTTGTGTAATGGTCAACTTGAGATGGTTGTAATAGCTGTGAGATGGTGGCTAGAAATGCTGTACGTCCGTTACACTTGTGCCATTTAAGTGAGGAATTTATATCTGAGCATTAATGTGTGCTTACGATCGTCCTTAGTAATGACAGTCATCCTTAGTAATGACGGTCATCCTTAGTAATGATGGTCATTTTATGGACGATCATTTTACACTACTCGTCAGTGGCTATGATATTTTTCACCTATAGTAACTATAATACTTATGTAAATTAAATATTTGGCCTAATAGGCAGGGTTGATTTTTGTTGAAGAAGCTATTGAGGCACTTCTCAGGTGTTATGCGTGAGGAAAGGGTTGGACTACTTGAAAGGAAATTCTTATTACATATTTCTATTACACACTTCGTACACACTCCCCTTTATTGTTATTTTGAAAAATGACAAATAATAGTTTCATGATATATTTGATATGGTAATAAAACTAGATAACATTTATTTCATTTCATTAAAAAAATTAAAACACATTAAACTTATCACATAAAAAATAAAATAAAATTTAGTCTTCTATTTTTGTTTTCCTTTCTTGAGAATCAATTTTTAGCTTTCTTTGATTTTTTTTTGGCTGAAAGTCTTCTATGAAATTTGATTTACCACATTATCAGTTCAACAAGTGTTTTATGCATTGGTAGTGGAATAGTTTAATCAGAAGTTGTCCTTCATCTTGAAAAAGAAAAAAGAAGGGTAAAAATAAAGTATTGGAGTAATGCCAAATAGGTCTAAGACTTTTCAAAATTAATAAACTTGGTCCCTAAGTACAATTTGGTTGCTAAATGGCGCTAGAGACGTTACTCATTCTCTGAATCTATCCTCTCTCAAATCACCACTATAACTACCGAAAATTAGTCGGCGAGACCCACAGCCACCACACCACAATCCATATATGCTATGATTCACGCCACAAGTTTGAACCCGAATCTCACTAAATAAAAAAATAAAAACCCACCACAACCCATATTGTTACGACCCAAATCCATGGAACATGAATTTAGATGTATGATTAACTTGCTGAACTTATATGACTCAATAAATATAATTAATGCAAAATAAATTAAAACTCCAAAGAAAGAATACTCTTAAAAAAAACCTCTTACAAAAATCTAAACTCCACAAATTGGAAATAATCTCCACTATATAAAACATGAATTGCAAAATAGAGGTAACTAAAATTCTATAAGTCTTCAAGTAATACTGAAGTCGCCTACAATTTCCATGCTCTACCTTGTATCTTACAAAGCGATCCAAAGGTTCTATATTCCCAACTACACTTTAATATGAAAAACAGTAATTGATGGGGTGAGCCACACATTTAGTAAGTAATTATACAAAATACACAACGGAATATAGTCAATCAAAGCATGAGTTTGATTTCACAATTTCACTCAAAATATCAAATATAGTTTTCCAAACATATAAAGAACCACTTAATACATATATAATCAAATCTTAAAGTCTTTTGAAAACACATACAGATAATTGATCAGAGCACAGTGTCACATATACATATCACATATTCTCACATATAATCCTGTGAGCAGATACCAACATCTAACCCTTGCTGGTGAGGGATCAACACATATTCTCACATACAATCCTGTGAGCGGATACCAACATCTAACCCCTGTTGGTGAGGGATCAACACATATTCTCACATATAATTCTGTGAGCGGATTTACACATATCTGATCAATTCTAAAAACACTTATTTTTATTCACATATCACAAAACAAAGTTTATACAAAGTAGAATAATTTTCTTAATATTACAGTTATTCCAACAATAAAGGCATATCGAATATCACAATGTCGAATTGAAACATAAATCAAAGGATGCTTGACTTTCTTAGAGAATGTGTAGGAACTGAGGAGTTTATACAAGTATTTTACAATTCTTGAGTAAATCTAAGAATTCAATTTGCTAAAAGAACATTTTAAATACCATTTGGAGAATAGGAATATGACTTTGAAATCACTTGGTTTTACACAAATTTAAAGAACAATAACCTTTTTAGAAAACTTACATTGAAGCTCAATTATTTTCTGAAAAGAGTTTAGTTTCTTTTAAATGAGATTCGAACATTCAAAACATTATTAAAAATTCAAAGTTTCTTTTTTAAAAAAAATTCAAAAGTTGAAGTTTCTATTTTAATGATGTAAAAATGCTTTCGATAAACTTTAGAAAACGTAAGCTTAAAAATATAACTTTTGAAAACCTTTGACATCTAAGAACCTAAATGACAAAACTTGTGCATATTATGCATAATTACTTATAGCACTTGGATCACTCTGAAAGTGCAATTGAAACACCCTCCAAGAGTCTCAATACACCCTTAAATAGGCCCTATAATCAACCATGAGAATTACTTAATATCTCCCACATAATATATGGCTTATTGAATTATACAAACTGACTCACTAAGATTATATTTGGCTGAACTAATACACTTTTAACACTAAAATAAAGTTTCTCTAACCAATAATGTTTCCTTGCATTTATCAAAACTTAGAGGCAGCAGCTAATACTTTAAGATTTAAGTTAATATGCATAACCCCAAAAGTTAAAGCCACCTAATATATATAACCACAATTGAAAAGGTGAAAACCTCAAGACTAAAGATTTGATCCATGACTTGTTCATGGATATACACGATGGCCAAATCTAAAATTTAGTCTATATGTAAACCAATGAAAACGTAAAGCTATATAAATGAATTGAGTTTCATGATCCATGGCTTTGTTCTAAAATACTCATAGTGGCTACCTACGATTTAATATACATATAACCAAAAGGAGAAGTAAAGCCATATACATAACCTTTTTCACTATACGGCTTGTATTAGAATGCACACAGTGGCTTTGTTCTTAAATGTAATCCGTGGCTTTATAATCCCAAAGTAAAAAAAAAATGTTAAGCCAACCTAATCTGTATAACCACCTGGAAACGTAAAAGCCATGTTTTCCTTGAATTAGGATTTGCAATCTAGGAATTAATATGTATATAACCCAATGAAGAATGTAAAATCATCTACACGAATTAAGATTTTTAGTGTAAACAATCCCCTTTTAAACAATTTACCCATCACTACCGATTCCATGATAAGGTTCTAACTTTTTAATTCTTTGATTCTAACAAATGAGAAATCATACCTGGAATTCTTTGGTTGCCTCTTTAATTAACTCCAAGGAAAAATACACCTAGCCTCCTTAGTGATGAATCCCTTTCTATGAAAAACCCTAATTTATCTTTTCCTCTACCTTATATTTTAACACATCAGAGATGTGGGCTTGGTGGGGTAGTGGGCCGGAGTTTAAAACCCACTTAAACTTATCTCTTTAGTCTCCAAGAGGCCCATAAAACATCTTCCTCTTTTACTTATTTATTTATTATTTTAACTACCGCACTAAATTGTATGCGCTAAAACTTTAATCTTCTCACCTATTTTGTAATACCCAAAATTGTCTACTCCCATCTTACTATGCACACATATATAGTACCTCAACTCTATATTAATAATGAAGATGATGGTGATGATCATAAAATTAAATCGGGGTATTACACATATAGACCCACTTGTAGAGACCCCAACCACCACTTCACCACTATCGTTACAATCCCTACCACCACCACAAACCAGCCATCGCAGACCCACCCAAATAAAAAAACCCATGGTTAAACAACAAGAATACACAAAGTTCACAAACCCACACCCCACCTCAAAAATTTCAACCATCCCCACCTCTTCTAAAATCCAAACCTATCATCAATGAGATCTACAGAGAAAACCACCACCATTTCAAAAAAAAAAAAGAAAAAGAAAAAAGAAACCAACCCTTTCAGAAATACCAAATCTAATCTAGCAACCAAACCCAACAAATACCCCAAACCAAATTCAATAACAGTAGTGGAGAAACCAATATTCACCGCTGATCACGGTGGTTGTGAGAGTTTCTTTGATGATGGGTTTGGGTTTTGTGTTTGAGAGAGGAAAAGAGGTTTGAGATCAAAGAAGAGTAAAAAATAGACAGAAGAGACATAGAAGAGAGAGTAAAAGGGAAAAATTTGCTGGATAGTACCTTTTTAAGAAAATTTTAGGTGAATAGCATGCAGCTGAAATTATTTAGTTATGTAGACTGTTTTTGGAACTCGAGTTTGTTAAACTCGAGTGCCAACTCAAAATCGAGTTTATCAAACTCAAGGTCCAATGAGAATAGGTCTGACGTGGAATTTAAAAAAAAAAAAAAACCATGTGGAACTCGAGTTTAGCAAACTTGAGTTCTAGGTCGACAAAAAAATTTACCCACCTAGAAATCGAGTTTACTAAACTCGAGTTCTTGGTTGGTAATTTTTTTTTTTTTTAAAATGGAACTCGAGTTCCAATTAATTACAAGACCTACCCCATCTGTCTTAGTTTTCATAACTATCACATAACTCACACACACAACTCACAGATCACATTTGCTCTCACCTGTCCCAACTCTCCCACGCCCAAACTTTCTTTGTTTACTTCACACCCAGCATCTTTCATTGATCATTTTACAAAATTAAAAGCTTCCTTCTTCTTCAATTTGTTGGTAAATATCTAAACATTTTTCAAATGTTTTTTTTATTGGACCTGGTTAATATAAGTTTACATTTGGTAGATATATATATATATACACATACCACTTTTATAGTGTTTATGAGTAATGTGTTATTTGTTCTTTGTAGTTTCTTTTTTTTTTTGGTATTTGTAATTGGTTGTTATTTGTTCTTTGTAATGGATTGTTATTTGCAATGTGTGTAGACACCGCATTTTGTACACCTTACAACTCGGGCCCCCGTTCCCCAATGATGCTCGAACTCTAAGGCCCAATGCCAGTTTAGAGCCTAATCAGATATTAAATTGACGTGAGGAGTGTTAAAATAGAAAATATAACCTTTTAAAAAGGGAAAAAAAAATCTATTTTTGAAAATAAAATGACCAAAGTGGCCCTTGGCCTGTGTACGTGGGTTGTGGCCTAAGTACGCAAGCCAATGCATGCGTACGCAGGCATATTCTCACGCATGCTGCTAGGGTTTCATAAATATAAGAAAGACAAGTTTTCTACAATAATGATTGAGGTTTGAAACGAATCCCACATCATCTGGGAGCCGTTCCAAACCCCATTTTTTCAACTATAAAAAGTCTTACATGGTACATTTTCAAAACACAAAAATGCCACAAGAAAAAACCTAAGATTTACTAGAAAATAGTGAATCGAAATAAAGTTTTTCATAAAACATCCTCAAGTCAATTTTATTTGATTGGGACATTTTCTAGCCCCAATCCTTTTAATTTAACATTGCTAATCACTCTCTTATTAGTTTATGAATAGATTTGACCAAGGGAATATTCAAAATCAAGCTTGGAAAGCTTTTGTTTAAGGTATTGAGACTAGCCCTTTTTTTTTCCTTCCTTTTCTATTTTTCTTTTGTGTTTTAATCCCGTTTTCTTGCTTAGTTTATGTTTGTACATGTTTGTTTAGTTTAACCCTTTAGTTCTTTTCATATTTTGTGTACAATAGGTTGCTAGTTTGTTGTTTTAAAGTTATGCTATGTTTCTATGTTTTTAGGTTTTTCGGGTAAGGATTTGCGTACGCATGATTTAGCCTAGCACATAGGCTTGATTCTGTGCACGAAAACTTATTCTAGCATGTGTGATGTCATTACCCAAAAACCCTAATTTTTTGTTTGTTTTGTTTCTGCACTCACATGTTTGTTCTATAAGCCCCATGAGTTCTTGCTCACCTTTTAACATGTTTGTTTGTCTTTAACAAGCTTAGATTAGGGTTTTATGTTTGTTTCTTGCTTTGATGTCATGAACATGCATTTACATGCCCATTTATGATGCCATAGGTGTTGGGATGTTGTAAGGTAAGTAAGTTAAGTCATGCATTCACACAAACATGCATTTTGTTTGTTTAAATCCTCCTTTGACATATGTGTGTCGTCTTGTCTATAATATGATTTCCTTGCTATGATGATATGTTTGTTGCCGTACTTAGGTGACTGCTTTGTTTTATACATGATAGGGTTTCATATGCTAGGGTTTCTTTTGTGTTTGGCTCTCTTGCTTTAGGTTGATAAGTATATTGTTTTGGGATAAAGATGCCATGTTGTATGTTTAGATGTATGCTAGTGTGTGTGTGAGTATAGATGCAAGTGTTGAACATGCTTTTAATAAAGGTTAAGACATAAGACATAAAGGTGGGAGGCCAACCTTAGGATTGGGCAATATTGGGTGCCTAACACCTTCCTAAGAACGTATCTAAACTCCAAACTCATACTTTGGCAGTAAGATCAATGGTTTTTCCTCGAAAGGACGTTATATTCATGGTTCCTAAACCATATAACTATGTGGCGACTCCAAAGACCCCTTGTGTCCACAATGTGTAATGGGTTGTTATTTGTAATGTGCATGAGTAACATGTTGTTATTATTTGCAATGTTTTGTTATTTGTAATGGGTTGTTATTTGTAAGGTGTAACGAGTTTTAATTTTTAAAGGTTAGTGACCATATAAAATTTTCTTGAGTATAAAAATTCGTATATTTATATTTGCTTGAAGATAGTATTTTATATTTGCTTGGTTAGTCATACAATGTTAACTTTAATAAAAATTTGCTTGGAAATTTCAAAAATATTATCTCTAATGTTATATTTTGTGGACCATGCAATGTTATTTTTACTTGGCGGACCATACAATTTTATATTTTATATTTTCTTGGAGATAATAAAATTTCAATTGTTTATAATTGTTTGGTGTATTATACAATGTTAACTTTATATTTGCTTAGAGACAATATTTTATAGTTCATATAAGATAAAAGTGATATATTTGTCACTAACTTTTAGCAAACTTATTTGACTTTGAATAGGCTTGTAATGAGTTCAATTGATTTATATCTATATTATGGTAGGGAGCCTCATAGCGATATGACTCATGGTGCAACGACCCAAGGAAAAGCGCTAGCCACATCTACGCTATACCTCAAATGGACTAGTCATAATTGAGGCTCCTTACAGTTGTTAATAAAGCACAGTTTAACCCAGTAAATATCTGATGTGGGACTCATTACACATCCACACACATCACACAATCAATCAAATTGGGGCATCACAATCTCCCCCACTTAAATCCCTAACGTCCTCGTCAGAGCCCACTTTGTGGGATAGTGTCTCCGAGCCCAAACAGGGTTACTGGGCTGGCTTTGATACCATATGTAACGACTCAAGGAAAAGCGCTAGTCACATTTGCATTATACCTCAAAAGGACTAGTCATAATTAAGGCTCCTTGCACTTGTTAATAAAGCTCAGTTTAACCCAGTAAATACCCGATGTGAGACTCATTACACACCCACACACATCACACAATCAATCAAATTGGGGCATCATAATCTCCTCCACTTAAATCCCTAACGTACTCGTTAGGGCCCACTTTGTGGGGTAATGTCTCTGAGCCCACACAAGGTTACCGGGGGAAGCGTGGTGGGCCCATAACCCATAGGTCCCAGGATTGAAACCTGGCTCTCACCACTTTCACGATTCAAATCCATGGAACATGAATTTAGATGCATGACTAACCTACTGAACTTATATAACTTAATAAACATAATTGATCCAAAATGAATTTTAAACTCCAAAGAAACAAGTACTCTTAAAAAACCTCTTACAAAAATCTAAACTCCACAAATCAAAAATAATCTCCACTATATAAAACATGAGTTACAAAATAAGGTAACTGAAATTCTATAAGTCTTCAAGAAATACTGAAGTCGCCTACCACTTCCACGCTCTGCCTCGCACCTTACAAAGTGATCCAAATGTTCTATATTCCCAACTACACTTTAATCTGAAAATAGTAGTTGATGGGATGAGCCACACATCTAGTAAGTAATTATACAGAATACACAACGGAATAGAGTCAAGCAAAGCACGAGTATTTTCATTTTTCACAAACTCATTCAATGATATCAAAAATAATTATTCCTCCAAACATATATTAAATCACTTAATACATATGTAATCACATCTTAAAATCATTTGCAATCACATACATATGATTGATCAGAGCACAGTGTCATATATACACATCACATATTCTCACATACAATCATGTGTGTGGATTTACACATATATCTGATTAATTCTAAAAACACTCATTTTGAGTCACATATCACAAAAAATAAAGTTTATACAACATAAAATAATTTTCTCAATATTAACAATTATTCCAACAATAAAAGCATATCAAATATCACAATATCAAATTGAAACATAAATCAAAAGATGCTTGACTCTCCTAGGGAAGGAATATAAACTAAAGAGTTTATATAAATATTTTTAAAATTCTTGAGTAAGTTTGAAAATCTAATTTACTAAAAGAAACGTCTTAAAAACCATTTGAAAAACAAGAATATGACTTCGAAATCACTAGGTTTGAAACAATTTTAAGAACAAGAATCTTTTTAGAAAACTTACTTTGAAACTCAATTATTTTTGGAAAATAGTTTAGTTTAGAAATCATCTTTGAAATGGGATTTGGACATTCAAAACGTTATTTAAAATTCAAAATTTCTCTTTAAAACATTATTTTAAAAAAAATCAAAGTTTCTCTTTCAATGATGTAAAAATGTTTTTTGATAAACTTTTAAAAATGTAAGCTTAAAAAGAATATAATTTTTGAAAAATCTTTAACTTCTAAGAACCTAAGAAAAAAACTTGTGCATATTATGCATAATTACTTACTGCACTTGAATCACTCTGAAAGTCCAGCTAAAACACCCTCCAAATAGTCTCAAAATACTCTTAAATAGGACCCATAATCAATCGTGAAAATTACTTAATATCCTCCACAAAATATAAATCTTATTGAATTATACAAATTGACTCACTAAAAGCTCTATAATCGTAACTTTGTTCTAAAATTCACACCATGGGTAAACCTAGGATTTAATATATATATCATATTTAAGCAGTCTGAGATGCAATTAGAATTGGATAAAAGAAGCAAGTTTGTCATTATCTTTTTAAAGAATTGTAGACGTGTTGATTTCTAATGGTTCATTGTGGTAGGGAATAGTCAAAGTTTAGGCAAAGACTACCAAAGCATTAATCATCCATCAGAGAACTTGGACTTTGACAAAAATGTAATTTCATGTACATTGACTCACTAAAATCATGTGGGGTCAGTTGCAATTTCTCTAGCAATTCATAATAAACCCTACAACATAGATCAATAGCCCTAAAAGTTCCTATCCACCTTAAAGCCCTTATAGTCCTACAAAACAATGCAGCCTTATTCATGCTTTGAATAATTTCGGCTGTTCTTTTAGACTCCAAACGGTGGTATTCTAGGATTCAAGAATAATTGAAATAGTGTAAAAATAGTAATCTAAGAAATTACCAATTCACAATCTACACATCACTAAAGTTTTCCATGATCAAATTTTAACAAACTCATACCTAGAATAATTGATTGCCTCTTCAATTGTATTTGTGCTAAACTCCAAGGAAAAACCTCTTAGCCTCTTTGATAAAACCCTTTCTATGAAAACCCTGATTATCTCTTCCTCTACCCTGTAGTTTGTATTAGAGATGTGGGCTTAGTGGGTAGTGGGCTGCAGTTATAAATAAAAGAAAACCTATGACTCATCAATTATATTTTAAAGAAAACTCTTAAATAAAATTATGTGGGGTGTTACACATGGAGTGATGAATGAAGGGCCTAGTAAAAAGTTAGAGATTATTTATCTAAAAAAACAACGGGAGGTAAATTTGAAGAAGTTCAAAAATAAAATTATGAAAGAGTTGGATTTGGGCCATCGGTTTCATGACATAAAAATTATCTTTACGCCTATTGAAATAAAAGGACACAAGTAGGTTAAGATTATGTTTGATAAGAAAAATTTTACGCCATAGTTAAAAGTTGCTGAGTTGTATATAAGTGTGGAGTTGGCGGTGAAGATGTGCAACAAACAACTTTGGAGGGTGGTCGAGGGGAAGAATTACAATTATTACTTGCGAATGGTCATCCAAAACTTACCCCATGCACCACAGTTAGGGGTTATACACTATCATGTCATGAGACACCAACTCCGATGGAGGTTTTTGGATCTAGTTATCAACATGAATATATTCAATCTCTAAGGGTGGAAGACAAAGTCGATGTTGATCATGGTAGAGATGAGTATGAAGAGATGATTGGGAGAGATGACTTCCATGAGTATGTTGATCACTATGAAGATGTTGATATGGTTCATAATGATACTAAGGATGATGATGATGACATGCTATGGAGTTTCATGATAATGATGATGTAGACAATGATACAGGTGTGCAACATGTTACAAATACAGTCCCTACCTATAACGCTCATGGTCTGTCATTCCATGCAAACACTTGGGATAATATAGTTAATACTTCAAATGTTGAGATACTATTTTCACCGAGTTGGGTGCGGGGAATGAATTTTAGCAAAAGGGTGATTTTCCCTAATAAAGAGGCAATGAGGCAGGCATTAATAGTTTATTCTATTGACAACAAGAGTTATATAACTGAGTGGTCCAACTAACAAAGACTGTGTGTGAAGTGCTTGAATGATTCATGTGCATGGAAAGTCCGAGCATGGTACACAAGTGTCTTACCGGTCGATCAATGGGGACACACTAGGTACTATTATATTCAAGTATGAGTTATGGGCTTTCGCTTATTCTATTGCTGGATTCGCACATTGTAGGCCAGTAATTAGTATTGATGGAACTCATCTTTATGGAAAATATAAAGGAAAGTCATTGTTTGCAATGGCTATGCTAACAATGAGATTTTTCTACTTTCCTTTGCGGTTGTGGATGATGAGAAGGGGGCTCGTTGGGGATGATTTTTATCTTGCCTAAGGACCATGATACAGGATGTGGTACCCGATTTCGACATTTGCATAATATTTGACCGACAAATAGCTATCATATCATCCATTGCACAATGGCCCCGTGATTATGTACCGGTATATTATTGATATTGCACTAGACATGTGGCTAGCAACTTCAACACTTAATTTAAGGACCTATTTTTACAGTCTCTGACCTTGAAAGTAGGATACACTACTCAAGTTCGCAAACTTGATAAAATATTGGACTGCTTTAAGGAAGCTGAACTCAAATTCAGTAAGAATCCCAATACAGAGTGTGAGAGACTGGCAAATTAGGCCCTCTAAAAAAAAAAGAGATTTGAGTGCTTTAAAGGGCACCTCTCTTTTTGGGTAAGTGGTGTGGAGTCGCCACTTATTTTTTTATACAAAAAAATAAGAAAAAATTAATACAACTTTACATGATCTAAATGCTTCATTGTTAATGATTAAATAAAAATAAATACAAGCTTGATAGATTGATTCTTACAAAGCTTTGAGTCATAGTTACAATCTACAAAAAAAAAAAAAAAAAAATACATGGTTTTATGTCCTAGTTACAATCTACCCAAAAATAAAAAGAAAGACAAAGCATAGGTCTACCTATCTAAAAGAAACTAAGTTTGGAGGCTAGGTTACAGAATGGGAAAGTGTTAGGCATCCATTCCGCCCAGACAGAGTCCGGTCTTCTAGACTCTAATGACCAATATACCCTTTTTGCATGATATGAATGGTATGTTGAACATACATAACACACTTGACTAAAACTAACTCACATAAATCTATTTTATGAATGCATCATCATTTTTAGGAAAAAAAAAATTAAATATGTTTTTGTAATAAAAAAAAAATTGATTTGATTTGTTAAAAAGATACCAGATCTGTTTTTGTGTAAAATAAAAAGTTTTGTAAAGAAAATCAGATCTGTTTTTATTATAAAGAAAGAACAAGGTTTTTGTAAAAATATCAGATATGTTTTGAAGCAAAGTTAATAAAAAAATATTTTTATTAAGAGAATTAGATCTGTTTTGTGAATAAAAAAAAAATCTAGATTTGTAGAGAGAGAAAAAAAATCGGATTTGTTTTTTATGAACAAAATAAGAAAAAGACCCCTTTTTTTAGAAGAGGAACTACACTCATGAAAATAGATCTATGCTACATGCATCAAACAAAAACCATCTAAACTTTTGATTTCCTCTTTTAAATTCCAAAAATCTACTATTTTGTTACAAAGAAAAGTTTCTTAAAAAAAATCAGATCTTTATTTAATGAAAATACAGATAAGTTTTTGAGAGTTAAAAAATTAAATCTGTATTTAATGAAAATACAGATCAATTTTTATGTGTTAAACAAATCAGAGCTGTATTTAATGAAAATACATATAAGTTTTTGATATGTAAAAAAAATTAGATCTGTATTTAAGGAAAATACAAATCCCTTTTTGTTTGTTAAAAACAATTAGATTTGAAAAACTCAGACCAGTTTTAGTTTTAAAAATGGATTTGTTGATTAGTAGATTTTGGGACTCAAAGGAGAAATCATAACAATAAAAGAATTATCTGAAGACATATTTAAAGAAAAGTTTAAACAACCATGGCAATAACATTAGAAATCAGAAATAATAAAAAACATTCTAAATCTATTCATGTATCATCAAGTAGAATCAATAAAAAGGAACATAAAAGAAAAACTACCTCTTGCATGGACGAGCTCTTCTTAGTGAAGGAATATTTTAGGGTTTAAAGAAATTTACTTAGTTCTCTTTGAAACCTAAAATATTTTTTTTATAGAAAAGAAATTCCTAAGGCCAGAGCCTCCAGATCGTCTTTAATGTAAGAGGAAAAAGAAGAATAAAAGAACCAGAAAGAGGGGAGTCAGAGAGCGTGAAAAAGTGTGTTGAATTCTGAGAGACATCATTTATTTATAGAAGCTGGGATGCTTAAAAAATAAGCTAAATGATTAGAATATGAACTGGGACGCATCCTTATCTCTAAAAAATCGAAAATGATGAGTTTTATCTCAATCCAAGTGCCCTTGGGCCGGGGCCCACGTTTGAGTATTATTCCATTTTGTACTCTTTTTTTGAGGTTTATTGAGCTGGGACTTGCACTTAGATTCGTTTTAAATCCATATTCTAAAAAGTAAACTCCTTTTCCGATGATTTATGTATTTACAGCAATGATTATCTTGTAGATAAGCATTCCTAAAAGTCTTGATTATCCACAATTTTATTGTTATTTGATAATCCTCTTAATTCCCATGCAAGCAAATTTATTTTTGATACTAATTAACAACCAATCACAAAATTACTTAATTAATTTTAATTGTCTAGCCTATCAGAATTAATTTAAATTAATCATATGCGGTTGGTTCCACCTAAACAAAATGCATGTAGATCGTGCAAACTTAATTATGCGATATCTTTCAATCTGAAGGTCCGGTTTGGAAATTGGGCATACCATTGCGACTGTTAGAATCTCAAGATCATTTTTACGATATTTAACAAATGAATTAATGCATGTAATGTAATCATGAATTTTGGGTATATAAATGGTCACTCTAGCCATCTTCCTTAATTAAATCATGAGTGCAAAATCAAGTGTCTACACAGAGAAAAAGAAGCCCTACTCATACAGAGAAAAAAAGAAAGAAAAGAAAAGTAGCAACACTACACAAACATATAAAGACTAAGATGCAACTTTTAACTATCAAAATATAAAACACACTACCAATAAAACCGCTAAAGAGAAGCAACAACTGCTAATCACTAAGAGCAGCACTAATTGCAAACAGGTTACTCAATACAATCTAACCAAACATATTATTCCTTCAAAGGCTATAAAACACAAAACTCATGATGACATTCTTTGTCTTGGACTTTGAAGCTGAGCAGCTTCTCACACAAAACTATGAAATTTAACAACCATAGTACTTAACTACTAAGATTTATCCTAGCATGGGGAGGCAAAGAAGTCAAATGAGAAGATCACATATCAAGTCTAAAAGGAATTTAGGATATGTTGGTGCAAACACAATAATAATGGAAATAAAATAAAGAGAAATTGAATAATACTTCTGAATATTATTAATTTGAAGATAAGAAATACACAACACTATTTGGACTGAGGCATGTCACTTGCTCTTTTTAAGGAGATTCAAGCCCTTGGTTGACTAAACTTTGTAACTGGTGCAGACCTTCTTTGGCTTGTTTCTTCCTGGATACAACAGCCCAACAATGTTGTATGACTAGTCCAACTTCTGCACAAAGTATTCAAGCCCAAAACTCCACCAGAAAGAACACCCTTCTTTGCCAAGAACCTCTCTATTTTTTAGTGTATTTTAAGCCCAAAGCTCCACCAGAAAGTACACCCTTCTTTGACAAGAATGTCTTTGTCGGACTGTGAGCTGCCATTCCACCTTAAAACCAATTGGTGTTGAAGAAGATATACTCAAATCTTTTATAGTATTCGACGTTACGCCATGCGAGTCTGTTTAGAGTGGTTATAGGGAGTCAAATTGTGGTGCTCCTAATAATTCCTCCCTCACAATGACACTCCCATGACTCAAACTCATGAACTTGGCTCTAATACCATTTGTTGGACCATGAGGTATGCCATTCCACCTCAAAACCAATTGGTGATGAGGAAGACACACTCAAATCTTTTATGGCATTCGATATCACGCCATGTGGGTCTGTTTTTAGAGTGGTTGTAGGGAGTTAAAATGTGGTCCCCTCATCACTCTATATATTTTAGTCTATAAGAATGCTTGTAATTGCTGGATTTTTTGGTGTGTAACGTTTTAATATTGCAATTACTTGGACGGGTCTGAATGAGTTTATTTATAGGCTCAATGGGCCTTGTGAAATTATTACCCAAATTAATATGATTAATTAGTTCCATAATTATGATGTAGTGGGTATTACAAGATCAATTGCAGGACATAAATTTGATGGGTTGGTGTTACATAATTAATGAATAAGATAAAGAGTTTATGAATAAATAAATCGGCCCAACAGTTAATCTATTAAGTGGGCGAATGACTCTTAATTTTCCATAATAAAAAAACCATTTACTCACCAATGAATTTGAATATTATTTCTGAATGTATCTAGCCAAATATTTGCTTTAATACATATCAGCTCATTAATCACCATAATTAAAAAGAATAAAAGAATCTCTCTCATTTTCAATGTGGGTTAAACATTCCACTAACTTTTTATCTTTCACATTAACTCCCACATCTTTATATTTATGTTGTCATATAAATTCATTTTAATTAAATAATATTAAAATGCTCCAACAAGATACATAACCAATTTGGGAGGGAAAGGAAAGATGGTGGAAGTAAATATACAGACCAATAATTTCAGAATGCGGGATGCATGAGGAAACATATTATAAACATGTGACTGATGTGAACTGATAGGCGTATTCTTGTAAACAATGCTACTTTAGATGCAAAATGATATCCTACTCCTTGTTGGTTTCCATGGACATGGACACAGGTTTAAACCAAATAGATTCACAATGGAGCAAAATGTTAAAATCTCGGGCGCCAAACAAAATAGCAAAACAATGTAAAATTTAATTTCACAGTTGTAAAGAAAATAAAATTAAATCTTCTATGGGTCATCCATGTTAGGTTTCTTCTATCACTTCACAAAAAAGTTAACAAATTATCCCCTCGTCTTGCCCAATCATACTCTTACTGTCTTACCAACAATAATTGGACTACTGGCTTTATTTATTTTTGAGATGTAACCATATTGATAAATAAAATCACCAAATAGTATTATGTGAAAATTTTTACCTGGCCTCTAGGGTTCCAAAGTAACTCAAATCGATGATTCATTTGTTCCGTCAAAACACTACGATCAATGGGTCTAGGTTCTACTGTCATGTTGCAAAAAGTTTTTATGTCATATAAAATAGAGGAGCATTATGGGACCAATTAAAGAAATCAAAGAGAGGAAAAAGAGAAGACACAAGATTTAATTTGAACCATACAATATAAAATATCAACAAAAATCCTTTAAATTTAGAACATTCAATAATCAAAGTAATAACCGAAAAGAATGCATATGGCTAACATTGCATAATCTTTTAAGGATCCATAGCCGACCAAAAAAAAAAAGGGACTAAAAAGCTTGGTTGTTGTTGTCAAAATAATCAAAGTCATCTAAACACTCAAGACTTTATACTACCCAAATATTAATTTTCCACACTCAAAAACCACAAATCTTCACATTCATCTAATAGAATAGCGTATTCAAATATCTAGTCCATAACTCATCTACTCAATTATCCTAAACAAACTTAAAGAAATTCCTCAAAAAACCTAAACAAATTTAAACAAATTATTCAAAACCCAAAATATATTTACAACAAAATCCTAACAAAATCACAAACAAGTACGGTAAAAAAGATCGAGCTTGCCTTGTTTTCTGATGGAGTGTTGCCAC
The DNA here is from genome assembly GCF_040712315.1 of Castanea sativa. NCBI lineage: Eukaryota > Viridiplantae > Streptophyta > Magnoliopsida > Fagales > Fagaceae > Castanea > Castanea sativa. The sequence goes on along the minus strand of NC_134015.1, from coordinate 18,419,595 downwards.
TTGTCATCGTAGTTGAGAGGCCATCGTCCGTTGAGCAAGAAGTAAGGGATGACATGGTGGCGGAGCAAATAAAAGAGACGAAGAGAGGAGGCATTGAGAGAGACGAGAGATTAAGGGAGACGAGGGACTAAGGAAGACAAGTCAGAGTGAAGGAGGAGAGCGAGAGTGAGAAACAATGATACTGTGTGAGTGAGAAACAATGATACTGTGTGAGAGAGAGAGAGAGAGAGAGAGAGAGAGAGAGAGAGAAGGACACTCTTGTGTGGCTTGGGAAGAATACAAGATGTAGGTTTATTGGCCTGGAACTCGAGTTCCCTGTGGTTTTCAATTTTTATTTTTATTTTTAAAATCCGCATCAAACAACTAAACCAATTAAAACTCGAGTTTGCTAAACTCGATTTTGTGTTGGGACTCGAGTTTGACAAACTCGAGTTCCAAAAACAGTCTACTTAACTAAATAATTTCAGTTGCATACTTTTCACCTAAAATTTTCTTAAAAAGTTATTATTGAGCAAATTTTGCCAAGTAAAAGAATTTGTAATGTCACTAACACCGTTTAGAATCAATTTAAAGACTAAGTTGGTACTTGGTGGTATTATCCCAAATTTTAGTAAAATCTTAGGGATAGTTACTGGTATATTTTACCCAAAAATAGAGGAAAAGCGAAATTGTGAGTTTAAATTGCGATTTCAGGTTTGGAACCGCTAGATTGGAAGTTGGGTCACCATCTATCTATCTATCTCTCTGTAGTTTTCAAAACCTCACCTCAGTCCTCACACTTTCTCCCTGTTGTTTCTTAAACCCTTCCCTAAATCTCTCTCTCTGATCAAAACCTTGAAATGGATACTACTCTTATACTCATTAACTTCCCATAGTCTCTCTCTCTCTCTCTCATGGACGCCATTCTCTTCTCACTTCCACCAACCAATCCTTTCACCTCCCAATGCCCACCTCCATATGAAACCCCTTCTTTTTCTTCACTCACCAGTAAACGCCGCATTAGAATCCAAAGACCTCCCACCAAATCCTTCACAAAACCCACAACTTTCTTCCATTTTGCCACCCATTTCAGTTCCATTTCCTTCCCAGAAGCTTCCAGGGGCTCTAAATTCAAAAACCCAGATGCAAATTCAGCTACAGAAGCCTCTAGCAGCTCAAATTCCCAGTGCCCAGAAGATGAATCAGTGCTAGAAGTTTGTAGCAGCTCAAATTTCCAATACCCAGATAAGAAAAATGTGAATTTGATTGTAAATTATGTGAATTTTGATAAAAGTGTACTACAATGCATTGCAAAGCCTATAGTGTACTCGTTGTTTTGTATTTTGATTGGTTTCTTTCCATTTCGGGGATTAAGAGTGTGTGCAATTGCTGCTCCGGTGGCTACTGAAGTTAGGATAGATAAAAAACAGAATGTGAAAGAGGGATTGAGTTCAGTGAGTTCGAAGGGGCACGAGTACTCAGAGTACACTCAGAGGTTGCTAGAGACTGCGTCAGTGCTATTGAGGAGTATAGAGGAGGTTAGGAGGGGGAATGGGGAGATAAAGGAAGTGGAGGCGGCATGGGAGGCGGTGAAGTTGAAGAAAGAGGAGTTACAAAAGGGGACAATGAGTGAGCTATATGCGGAGTTGAGGGAGTTGAGAAGAGAGAAACAGGGGTTCGAAAAGCGGGGGGATCAGATTGTGGATGAGGTGGTGAAGGCCAAGAATGAGCATGAGAGATTGGTGAGGAAGGCGGAGAAGGAGAAGAAGAAGGAGAGGGTGGGGGTGGAGAGGTTGGAAGAGAGTTTGAGGGGATTGGAAGAGGAGTATAATGTGGTTTGGGAGAGGATTGGGGATATTGAGGATCAAATGGCAAGGAAGGAGACAGTGGCTATGAGTTTTGGGGTGAGAGAGCTTTGTTTTATTGAGAGGGAATGCGAGCAGTTGGTGGGGAGGTTTACGCGAGAAATGAGGCAAAAGGGTACTGACAGGTAAAACTAGAAGACAATTTTTAGTATGAATGAATGTAATTCGGTCTGAGTATTCAAGAATGTAAAGTGGATTTTCTTAAAAAGGTTCAAGAAAGTATTTTTTAGTATACTTGCTAATCTTATGAAGTAAACTGGCCGTGGGATTATAATGTGTTGTCTCTTGTAATGGTGTGTTTTCAAGCTCTAGTTATATGACACAATATGAATGCATTGGCCAGAATAGGGTTGTGCAAGTTGCATTTTAACTGTGGCCAGAATCAAGGCTAATTAGTGAAAACTTCGATAATGTAATTTTTGGCATATAATCTCTCATTGGTGCTGTAAAATTTCATTGGTAATGTAGAGTTAGATTATTAGATTTGCAAATGGAAGCCAGTATGAGAACTTGCCAAAAAAAGAAAAAAGAAAAAAGAGAGAAGAAGGTCAGTATTTGCTTTGATTATCCACTTTTGGGCTTTTTTTTTTATGGTACTTCTGTAAGTTTTTGTCATCCAATTGTATTTCTAAGCTATGGTATAGGCCACAAATTGGTTGTTGAAATTTTGTCAAAAAGGAGAAACCAGACAATTGGCTGATGGTATTTAGTAGTTCTCTACTTACTATTATTAATTTTTTACTTTTTCTTTGGAGAGGGAATCTCTTCTGCTTAAACTAATTATGCGCATTAGTTTTTGTTAATTTTGGAGGGATTAAAATATTTATTGGTGTGATATGATGTTGAAAGTAACTATTCTTTATCACAATTGAGTCAGGAGTTTTGCATTCTACTTACTATGATTAGCTCCTGCCTGATGCTTCTCAAATTTTTATTATTTAGTTGATGTTGGTAGTGTTGATGAAATTTATCTTCAAAATTTGGGATTCATCTCTTTATTTTAGCATTGGGTGCTATGTGGTTGCAGTTTGCCAAAAAGGCCACTTTCCAAACTTTCTAAGTCTGATATTCAGAGAGATTTAGAAAGCACACAGAGAAAACATTTGGAGCAAATGATTCTGCCTAGAATCTTGGAGCGCGAAGATCTTGGGCCTTTCATTGATCAAGAGTCAGTGGAATTTGCGCAACGTATAAAACAAGGTCTTGCAGATTCAAGGAAGCTACAAAGAAATCTGGAAGCTCGTATAAGGAAAAATATGAAGAAGTTTGGTGATGAAAAGCGTTTTGTTGTAAACACACCAGAAGAGGAAGTGGTGAAGGGTTTTCCAGAAGTTGAGTTGAAGTGGATGTTTGGAGATAAGGAAGTAGTGGTTCCCAAGGCTGTTGGCCTCCATTTATACCATGGTTGGAAGAAGTGGCGTGAAGAGGCCAAGGCAGACTTAAAAAGAAATTTGTTAGAAAATGTTGACTTTGGTAAACAGTATGTGGCACAAAGACAGGTATCTTTTCACTTTGAATTTGCAGTAGTGAATCAGGAGGAAGCACATGCTTTTGTTTATTCTGATTCTGTTTTTTCATCCTTTACTGGAAATGGGAGGTTGTTGATGTTATAAATAGCAGTGGATCTTTTTATTTCATATTACATTCTCTTTCCTGCAGGATTGTCTAACAAGTATTTTGGAACAAGAAATTAAGTTAACATTTCCTCACATAACTCACACCTCTAATCAAAAGCCTTGCTCAGATTTTATAAATTTAAGCATTCAACCTCCCTCATTGGATTGCTTTAACTTGTCAATAATGGATTTTGTTCTCATATCTGCTATTAAATTCTTTCATTACTTCAAGATGCTCCCTTTCATTAAATTTTCTTTTTGGTATTTGTCATATCACCCTGATATCAAAACGAAACCTCGTATAGTTTTATATTTATTTATTTTTATTGGGGTTCTAAAACATAGGGGGTGTGTTTGATCAAATATTTGATTGTCTCTTAGTCTTGAGGATCTCCGTTGAGCATATAAAATTGATGTGAACTAGACTTAACCTTTTAACTGTTTTCTTCGCATTTAATAAACACCCTATATATTATATTCTCAGATACAGTTGAACATTTGATGGGAAGTAATGTTCTTTCAAGTGACATATTTGTGATATGTGAGTTCTTGCAATTCTTTTGAAGTATTTATTGTTATTCACCATTTTGCAAATGTTCATTAGGAACGTATTCTGCTGGACCGAGATAGAGTGATGTCAAAGACCTGGTATGATGAAGAGAAAAATAGGTGGGAAATGGATCCGGTAGCTGTTCCATATGCTGTGTCCAAGAAACTAGTGGAACATGCCCGGATTAGGCATGATTGGGCAGCTATGTATATTGCACTAAAAGGAGATGACAAGGAATATTACCTTGACATTAAGGTTTAACATGTGTATTCTCTGTTTTATTTTTCTCTCAGTTATATCTGTATGCTTTTAATATTTGCATCCTCATTCCAGGAATTTGAAGTGCTATTCGAGGAATTTGGAGGGTTTGATGGGCTATATATGAAAATGCTTGCCTGTGGTATTCCAACTACTGTTCATCTGATGTGGATCCCTTTTTCAGAGCTGGACTTCCGTCAACAGTTTCTCTTGACTCTAAGGCTGTCTCATCAATGCTTGAATGGGTTGTGGAAGACTAGAATTGTATCATATGCAAGGGACCGGGTTTTTGAGGAAATTAGAAATTTAAATGATGACATAATGATGATGGTTGTGTTTCCTATTGTGGATTTTATAATCCCTTACCCGGTATTAATTTTTTTGACTGACGACACTTAGTTTCTAGTCTTATTGTTCTTGTTGTTATTGCTATTGTTATTATTATGTCCCTTAATTCTTGTTCTGTTTCAGGTAAGGATGCAGTTGGGGATGGCATGGCCAGAGGAAATAGATCAAGCCGTTGGCTCAACATGGTACTTGAAATGGCAGTCTGAGGCAGAAAGGAATTTCAAATCCCGAAAAAGAGATGACACCCAATGGTTTCTATGGTTTTTGATTAGAAGCTTTATATATGGATATGTTTTGTTTCATATTATCCAGTTTATGAATAGAAAAATTCCACCACTTCTTGGTTATGGGCCTTGGCGTGAAAACCCAAATTTGCGGAAGCTGCAGAGAGTGGTATTGTCTTCGTCCTTTTCAATTATTAACCTTATATCTAATTCTTATTTTAGAATTGTAGTGTTGCATGAGCTGTAAGTATGTTGTGATAGCTGTAGGATTGATACCAATTTGCTGTAATTTGGTGCTAGTGGGAACATATTCATAGAAACAAGAAATTAAAAAATCCACACAAGACACAAAGGTCAATGTTGTTCAACCAACTTGATGCGGTGACGAGAACTAGGTCTAGTCTTGAAAAGGGCTAAGGAGAGATAAATAGAATTGAAATTGTAACAATCAAATACTTCCTTTGTCCCAAATTGTTAGTCCTTTATTTCATTTTGGGATGTAAATGTAGTACTCTTTGAGAAGTCAATAAATAAATTTTCTAACTTACCTTTTACTTGTTTGAAAAAGTCAATTATCCTCTTTCACAAGAGTTTAAATTGAGGAGGATTATTTTGGAAAATTGTTCATTTTTATTTAAAAGAGAATGCATTAAATGATTTTCCCTATAAAAGTTGAATTTTCTAAATAGGACCAACAATGTGGGACAAAGGCAGTATCATTTTCTAGGGAGGCTCAAAGAGCTCAAGAATTATTCAAATATGAAGTTTCATGAAATTGATAAGAAAATATTGCCTACATGAACTCAAAGAGGCTTCTTTTTATAATTTATTTTTTTTATAATTTTTTATAATTGCTGTTAGTAACTTTAAAATCCTAGCCCTTCATCTTAGATGCTCCTGCATCAATTCCTCAAGGTTGGGAAAATTCGGCTCTGACAAAAAGTTTGGTTGTTTCAGCATTCGACTCAGGAACGTTTTCTCTTTAGTTGGCTTACCCAACCACTTTAGCGAGTATCTCTCATATTGGTTGCCACTTCTTGACATAACCTCTTTGCCATCAACTTTATCTTCAATAACATCTCACTAAACTTTAGTTAGTTGTTCCCTTTAACGAATATAAACCAAAGACATTAATGATTGAGATGATTTGCAAATAAACATTTGAGTTAATCTTCTTCAACACCTTACGTGGCCCAAACTTCCTTGACTTGAGCTTGTGTTAAGTCCTTTTAGGAAACCCTTCACGTGATGCACTAGTACCATATCACTGATGCAACAGTCTAATGCAATGCATTGAAGATGTTGACATGGCATGGTGATGTTGCATGTGGGAGTGACATGGCACAAGGTAAGCCAAGCCTAAGGGCTACAATTCACATGTCTCTTGTGGTTGTTGTGGCTAGGTCCGCATGTCCTAAGCTTGTTGAAGTATTTGAAAAAGGGAGGGAAAATTAATTAGAGGCACATGCACATGCACATGCACATGCACATGCTAGGGCTCGCAGTCGCCTTTTAGAGTCTTCATATGGGATCCCATTGGTTACTGTCTTTGGAGAACTTGTACTGCTCCTGACAAATTTTCAATAATATGCCTCATCTCATCCGTCTCTATCTAATGACCCCTAGGCCCCCTACTCCCACGACCCCTACAATGGCCAACCATAGCTTAAAGTTGCAGCCTTTGACTCAAATCTAAATTTTGTTGCTTAGATCTAGGATCTTATGATACCACTTGATGTGGTGAAGAGAACTTAGGTCTAGTCTAGAAGAAGGGTTGAGAAGAAATTCTAGCAACAAACAAGATTAAAGAAAATAAAAAGATAAGGGTAAAAGTAAAACTTAATTATGGTTTCTAAGGTGTAGTACATTAGGTTCCCCAATTAAATTCAAACACATAGTTGTATTAAATTTAATTGTCCTTGGAAAAGATAAAACTATTTGTGCTTTATTAGTCAATGCAAACATGTGTTTGAATTTTTAATTAAAGAACCTAATGCACTGTACTAAAGGAATTGTATCTAAGTTTTTCCCAAAAGATAATAGGATTGAAGTTGGAACAATCGAATATCAATTTTGAGGCTCAAATCACTCAAGAAATAATAATAAATAAAACAATAACATAGAGAAGTAAAAGACTAGTCTTATAATAACTACGGGCAAGATGAAATAATTTATTGTACCTTCTTTGCTTTGGGCTCAGATGCTCTTGCCTCACAACTTCATGCCTATCCACAGACAACACCAACTAAAATCCATTATTAGCTATACAAATTCTAACTACATGACCAACTCTCACAAACCGTACTCACATACTCTCAAATAAAACTAACAAACATAAACTAACCTAAATCCCATTACTCTCATGACAGACTCTCAATACCAACTTACAGAATTGCCTCTCAAAAACCTGATAGAGCCAATATATTTAGTGGTGCTCTCTTTGTCAAACAATGGACAGACTTTCAACTCACATATGTGGCTATCTTTAAAACCCAAAAGAATGCTCAAACTACTCTTCAAAGGAACCTGCTCCATGTTCTTCTAAGAGTCTTCTCATCTCCTTGTATTGGGGGACCACTTGGGCCAAAGCACCATACACATAAGAATAATGCCTATATCTAAGACTTAAACTATTTTTGTCTGATGGACGAGGAATATCTTATTTAACAATGGATAGATTTCCTACCACACCAAGAACACTCAAACAGGTAACCAAGTTTTCCACCAGTAGGATCCTATCTCTCCTTGTCAATATTATCTTCATGATAATTAATATGTTTTGGGAGAGTTTTTTGTGGCTATGATATTTGTCATTTCTCTTGGGCTGACTTTTCTCATGAAAGTTCTGTGCTGTGGTTTTGCAACATGTTGCCCCATGTTGAAGTCCACAATTAAACCCAATAAATATCTATTTTTTATTTTGGTAAAATGACTCATGTAATGCCTCATCTTATAATCACATTTTGAAATTGTCTCACATTTTTCACCTTAATGGTTGACTGCAAACTCAACATTTCTTTTTGTCAAATTTGCTTATACGATTTTTTATATATCATACCATGGAAATGTCATCTTGCCAGACTTTCTTAAAATCCCAAAGATAATTTGTGTTAAGTTAATATCATCCCAAGTGCTCTATGTGATATATAATGTGTATTGGGCACAATGTTGATTGGAGCCTTGAAGAAATCTTTTCTATCACAGAACGAGATAGCTTGGTAGCTGCTATCTTAGTTTGACTTAAGTTTGCCTGCTGAAAGGATATTTTTGGATATGGTTGACACTTAGATGGCCATTGGAGGATTAATTTTTCCAGGACAGCCGACTCTTTACTAAGCTAAAAGTAATAATATGTACTTTATGGTTAGATTTTCTGCATTGTAGTGCATCTTTCCCTTTTCAGGACCTTTAGGTGCAGTTGACTAAATTTAAGTCATCATTTCTGTTTTATCTTGCAGAAAACCTATCTAAAGTATAGGGTGAAGGGAATCAAAGATAAGAAAAAAGCTGGCTTTGATCCCATAAGGACTGCTTTTGATGGAATGAAGGTTCACACTTTACACTAAAAAGCTTCTGTTAAGATCAGAAGAATTTTTAAAATAGAAATCTTCTCATCCATAGATTGTTTGCAGAGGGTGAAGAATCCACCAATACCATTGAAGGACTTTGCTAGTGTTGAGTCCATGAAAGAGGAAATCAATGAAGTTGTAGCATTTCTACAAAATCCTAGAGCATTCCAAGAAATGGGTGCCCGTGCACCTCGGGTATGTTATTATGCAAATAATGTGTGTGTGTGTGGGTGTGAGCATGTGCGTGTTTTGTATGTTCTTCATTATAACTCTTTTTTATTAAAAAAAAAAAGGTTTACTAAGATGGGTTTGAACTTGTGAACTTACTTATAGGGGAGGGACGCCATTTGGTATGTATCAGCAATCCTTTTATCATTATCCTTGTTTAATAAATTTTTTCTTACTTATAAAAAAAAAACGTTTCTTTAACTTCTATGTATAACAAAACCATAGTTATATTTTTTAATAGACATTTCTGTTACTTAAGTTCTAAATACCAAATATATAACAACAGGAGATTGTGCTAATAATTGCACACTATGTGCTCACAGTTGACTAGGTATCATGCATGCATTTTATTTTTTTTAAAATTTTTTTGTTGTATGCTATGATATTTTCAAGGGATATTTTTCACTGCTTTTCAAATGTTCCATTGTTCCTCTAATTACTAATTTTTTACCTATAAAAAAAAAAAAAAAAGTTCCATTGTTCCTCAAAGTTCCATAGAACCCAAACTTTTTCTTTTTCCTATAGATACAATGGGGAGGTAGAATTTGAACAGAAGTCTTTGTTGGAGGTTTCTAGTTGAGCTACACGGCTATTTGCATCCATAGCACCAAAAATTGTTTAACAGAAAGGTTTGAACACCTTGATTCTATGGCAAGGTTGAGATTGTGGGGGTCCTTTGGAGATCCCTTAGCTACTTAGTTGTGTCAGAGTTTGTAAATGTTTTTCTCTAGATCTTTTATTTTTTGAAATTTTAAATTATTGTCTTTTTTTGGGGTTCTGAAATGCTTTTGTTTTGCATTTAATTTAAGCCATATGCCCTAAATGATGTGAGCATGTTTGTTGGTGCTGTAAGCTGAGATTTAGTTTTGGACAAGTTTCAAAGGCAGATATACATGTGAGATATGGGATGACCAGCTTCTCAGGCGGTTCATACTTATGTTGCAGGGAGTTCTTATTGTAGGTGAGAGGGGAACAGGAAAGACATCTCTAGCATTGGCTATAGCTGCAGAAGCTAAGGTGCCTGTCGTTAAAGTTGAAGCCCAACAGTTGGAGGCTGGACTCTGGGTTGGCCAAAGTGCATCGAATGTTAGGGAACTGTTTCAAACAGCTCGGGATTTGGTTGTCTTTCTTAAACTTTCATGTTAACTTCATTCTTTCCTTTTAGATTATACAAGTAGGAATTAAACTTCATATGACATGCATGCATTTTGCTGGCTTTTCTTTTCTCCCTCCCTGCCTCTCTCCAGAATAAGTTATTATAAACAATTGTAATATCTGCACGATCTTGTGTGAGTTAAGGCAACAATCTGGGCTCAAAACCGTTGTGTGGTTTGTAGACATAGTGTTTGGGTCTAATCATGGTAGATAAATTTTCAAATGCTTTAGTTAAGTCAGTCAAATTGAATTTAATACCCCCCCCCCCGCGCAAAGGTGTGGGATCAATTTCTATGAAACTTAACTTTGAATTTTACTTTTGTTAAATATACAGCTTTCCAATTTTCTATATTTCTAGAAATGTAAAAATTACAAGAAGCTGAAAGTAATGTGAATCATAATTTTCTGTCTTTTTTAAGACAAGATCTAAATTTGCATTTTGTGATGGTAAGTTTTCTAATTACGGGGGTTTCATTTTTATTTATAAGATGTATCTTATTATCAAATGATTTTTAGGTATCATTTTTGTTTTGGATCTTTTTTGAAATTATTTTTTCTATGTAGCTTTTTTGTTGAACTTATTTTCAATTTATTCAATTCATGAAACGTGAAGTTGAAATGAAGAACCTTGGTCCACATAGGATGCAAAATTTTGGAATGAAGCCTTTGTTTATTTTTATTTTTTGATTGGTAAGTTACACACGCACTTAGTTGGGCTTGAACCCATAACCTCACCCTCTACCTTGTAATTAGAAAGGGAGGAGGTGCTAGTTGAGCTAAAGCTCATTGGCAAGCCTTTGTTTATTTTTGAAAATTGGAGAATGAATCTCTTAAGCAACTTTGTTGTTGCTATTGTTATTTTTTGTAGGCAGATATTTTACTTATTTGAATGAGATTGAACACATGACTTCACCCTTTTTGGTCTGAAGACTATTAGCTTATTAGTAGTTGTGTTATTATGTGGTCATGTAATTTGCTTTATTTCATTGATAAACAATTAAGTAAATATGTTATATTATTATTTTGGCCTTATCAATGCGTTGAGGCAATTGGCCTTTATCATCTTGCTCTTAATGACATTAAAGAAAGAATCAGAAATTCTTCAAATTTAGGCTTGGTTGTGGGTTTTATGTACATGTTGGGTCTGTCCACTTACGAACTTAAGCTTTTGGGTTGAATTCTCTAACATGTAGTAGAGCGTGGTCTGTATTTTTTTTGGTCTCTTCATGCTTGGCCCATTTGCATCTGTTGCTGGCTTTGTTGTTGGTTGTGAGATTGGTTATAGGTTTATGTACTAGTTGGGTCTTTCTGCCTACTAGCTTAAGCTTTTGGGTTCCTTAGAGAATATTTACTATGTACACTAAATGGTGTTCAAATTATAGTTTTCCTTCTTCTTCTTGTTTGTTTGTTTGTAATTTATTTATTTGTTTTATTTATTTTTAGTTTGGGAGCTTAATTTGACTTCTTAGATTTTTTTATCCTTGAATGAAACAAATCAGTTTTCCATTTCTTATTATCTAACTTTTTCTAGTTGCATAATCTTACTTCTAGGCACCTGTTATCATATTTGTGGAGGATTTCGACCTCTTTGCTGGTGTACGTGGGCAGTTCATTCACACTAAAAATCAGGACCATGAGTCTTTCATTAATCAACTTCTTGTGGAACTCGATGGGTATTGTCTTCTTTTTCTGTTCATTGGTAACAATCCTCCTCCCTCCCCCCCCCCCACCCCACCCCCAAAAATAATGGTATGTCTTACTGTAAGATTTCTAAAATGGCCTATCTGTTTTCCCTGTTTTGTTTTTTTGGTTCCAGGATTTATTCTAAACCTTATCCATAAGGACTTCCTATCTGCTTCTTGTTAAAACCTATGTTTAAAATTGAAAGCTCGAATTTGTGTTAAAAACACAAGAGCTGTTTAGACCCCAAATTAAAAGATTATGGCTCGGTTGATTTTATTCTAACTTAAACTAAATGCGGAATAGAATAAATGCAAGCGAACAAATAATAAAACTATTCTAAGTCATATTCATCAAATCACAGCAGTAAAATGAAAGCTAAAAGAGTAGGGAAGAGAAATGCAAACACAAGATAACACGCCGATGTGTTATCTAAGAGGAAATCGAAGAATTCAGCGAAAAACCTCTCCGCCGCCCTCCAAGCGGTAAATCGATTCACTAGACAATAAGTTGGGGTACACGAATAGCAAGAGACCCTCCAAGTCTAATCTACCCAGTGCATCTAAGCCCTTCAACAAGGCTTCTCGGAACCGTGTCTTGTTTAGCTTTCTGAATCCCGCAATGCGCCCGATTGCATCCGCCAAAGTTTGGCTTTTTCCAATGCTTCCTAGTAGCACCAAAACCTCACTTGACACTCAGAATAGGTGTGGTAAGTGTTTGAGCTATTAACCTCTCAAGGATATAGATATGGAGAGGTAGGAGTATGAGGAAAACCACAAAGGATTGTGTAGATGATTGTGGGTATACAATCTCTAACTCTCAAGTGTGTTTGCTAGGGTTTTCTCTCTGAAAAATACTCCTTACAATATGTGGGTAATGTGACTATATATAATGTGGGTGAAGACATGGTGGAGCAGATAAGCCAAAATAACAAAACAAAATGTTTCACGGGTATATCGCGGGAAGGCCTTCCCCGCGAGCTATTCACGAAAACCAGTTGTCACTAGATTGTCACGATTCTTCACGTTTCAGTTATGTGCTCTTAACGTGGCTTACTTTACTAGAAGTTTACTCGCGAGATACCTGCGAAAACCACTCCTTCAATGCAAGCTTGAGTCTTCACACTCTCTCTCACACACAACCCATACAAAGAAATCCCATATAAAATACAGGGTAAACATGGTTGAACAAAATTACAATCAACTTTGGCACGAAATTAAAGCCAACACAAAATAGTTGTAAATAACAACTTTACAAAAATTTCACAGAGTAGGCTATAATTGCTTCATACATCTTCATGTTGAGGAAAATACATAGTTGGTGGCTGCTTCAATTTTGCATGTTGCCATATGTCATTGTCATATTAGTTACTATACAAGAATGAACTAAATGAGTATTTGGAAATTAGAATTTCGTTTAGCCATATGATTTGTGTTCCCTTGCCTCTAAAAGTGAACACTAAGGGTATGTTTGGTAACTGTTTTTTCCTCTTATTTTCTGTTTTCAAAAACAAATTTCTAGTTTTGAAATTAAAAAACTTGTTTGGCAACCCAAAACGGACAAAACAAAAACAATTCTCAAAACTCAGTTTGTGAAGGAAACTGAAAACATGCAAAATGCTGTTTTCAGTTTCTAATTTCCAAGTCAATAAAAATACGTATTTAATTTAATGAATCTAACTCATTTAATGAGTTATCGTTAGAGTTCAAATCTTAATAACAACATATTTTAGTATTTTTTGTTTTTTTTCTTCAAAAAATTATTTTTTTAATTTCAACTAACCAAACATGTTTTTTACCAAACACAACCTAAATCTTTTGGCCTTGAACATAGTTCATATTTTTGCAATATAGTTTGATAATAAACTTGAAACTTTTGTATCAGTAGTAATGGAGCAGTCTGCATCTTGTACATTCCCAGTTTATATCATGAAATGTTGCAGGTTTGAGAAACAAGATGGGGTTGTTTTGATGGCTACTACGAGAAATCTCAAGCAAATTGATGAGGCCTTACAGCGACCTGGTAGGATGGATAGAGTATTTCATCTTCAAAGGCCAACTCAAGCAGAGAGGGAAAAGATATTACACAATGCTGCAAAAGAAACCATGGATAATGACCTAATTGATTTTGTAGACTGGATAAAGGTGATTGCCTAATCAGTTTCACAGGTTATTTACATTAGCATTCATGTTGTCATTGAGATCAGTGAAATTGTGTCAATTGATCAAGTTGGTTAAGATGGTAATGTCTGTTTCCTTGTTCAACTCTGCTACATATTGTCATAACACATATCTGCAAAGTTATTTAGCTGTCAACTGTTATCGCCTATATGTTGTTCCTTTATGTTTTGGTACATTAAATGAATAACTCTTTAGACACTGTACTTTTTGAATCCTTGGTTTAATCCTGGCAATTATTCTTTTAGATACTGTAATTTATCAACCCTTGGTTAATCATGAGATTTTTTTGTTTCCTCTAGGAGTTTATTTATTACAAGAGGCGTTTGTAATTCATTTACAAAGTGTCGCATAGTTTTCTTTTGCCATCCATGGTCAATAACTATTCCTCTTGGATAGCAGATCATTACAATCTTGACCTGCAGTGTCTACTATACTATTCCTCCTTATTTATTTATATATTTATTTTTTTGATTGAAAAGTTCTCTAGTTATTTTCTCTTGATACATCAAGATTCTCTGCCTTCAGGTTGCTGAGAAGACTGCACTTTTGCGGCCCATAGAACTAAAACTTGTTCCTGTGGCCTTGGAAGGTAGTGCTTTTAGGAGCAAATTTCTTGATACGGATGAGCTAATGAGCTACTGTAGTTGGTTTGCGGTAAGAAATTGCTGATGCTTTTTATCTGTTGCCATGTATGCATGTTAATCATTTGGATCAATCTAGGGGTTTTGAGGTTTCACATGATTAATGGAGTGTTTAGTTCTTCTCTTATCTTGTTTAATGCTACTCAAATGATGCTTTTATCTGTTGCCATGCTTGCATGCTAATCATTTGGATGATTCTAGGGGTTTTGAGGTTTCACATGATTAATGGAGTGTTTAGTTCTTCTCTTATGTTGTTTAATGCTACTCAAATGAGGCTTGGGAAACGGATCATGGGTTAAAATCTGTTTTTTCACAATTGAATTATACTTCTTGTAAGCAATTTATTTTTCCTTTCAAAACTAAAATTATTTATTTTGTATGCTGTGTGGAATAATTTTCCTGATTTGTAGCTCCTTTGTTTGGACTGTAGCCCCTTATGCTATTATGACTGATATGGAGGTACAGTAACAATTGCACCTTTGATGGATGGAGGTATAAATTTTTGACATCAAGACAAAGCTCTGCTACAAAACTACAAGAATGAAGAATTACAATTGGAAAGAATGTACAAGATGTGTACATAAATAATAAATTGACAACCCATTGCTAACAAGATGTTTACAAAAAGCTCTGCCACAAAATTACAAGAATAAAGAATTACAATCAGAAAGAATAGGAATCAATGAAATCTACAACAGAACTCTATATAATTTCTGCTAACCAAATGGGACCACTGGAAACACTGATTTCAGCTAAAAAAAATGCTGGGGTTGATCATGACAGCAACCACTTCATGTCAAAGTTCCAAAGGTTAGGACTTTATCCAATCTTCCTTCCTAGGACCCTGCTTTAGTGGGACCAAAATTTGGTAATGGACTTTCTGGCTGAGGGAGGACATTGTGGGGAGTGTTTGCTTTCACTGGATCAAGAGCAGTATTATCTGCTAGCTGGTGGGGAAATCCTTTTATGTTTGTTTTCTGATAAAAAAGAGAGAGGAAAGATTACATCTCGCTTGATGTTACTGAGGACATTGACCAAAAGGCTTAACAACAAGGGAGGCAAAGGGTCCCATTTCGTAGACCTGTCAATGGCCTTTGTCACTATATGTAGATTTATAGCTTTGGGTCAATAAGTTAAGCAATTTCCTAATGCTCTCACTGGCAAATATTACATAAGTGAAGCTGGCAAATTTGAAAATCCAGCCTAAATAAATGAGCTTGGCTGACTGAAAGTAAATCTATATATAATTGAAATGGAATAAACTTAGGCTTTGGACCTGGCCAGTTTTCAGTAAGAAGTTGTGCAAGCTAAAAGCTTTGCCTGCTTTAGCACAATGATGGGGCTTTATGAAAATTATGTCTCACCTTAGTTACAATTTGTATTTATGCTTCTTTAAGTATTCTATAATTTTTATCTTTGCTTGAAACTCCAACAAGTAAGTATGGCAAACAAGCATGTGAGAGGTTTATGGGGTATCTGAAGTTAAATCAGATTCTGATCAGGAATCATACAGTCAGACTACTTTATCAATACACTGTCATGCACAATGATTGGAAAAAAAAAAAAACCAAGGAACATAATGCATGAATTTTATCATTTTTGTAGATTATTATTATTTTTAATTTAATTTTTTTATTATAAATAACGTAAGAAATTTTATTAAGAATTAAAAGCCAACCAAGTACACTGGAAATGTACTACAGTGGCAAAAATCAAGAACCCAGATATTTTTAATTTAATTTGAGCTTTGCAATATGAAATATGTTATTTAGTCAACCTGAACTAAGCTGCCTTTCAATTGTGATAGATGTACAACTGATGTCAATGACAATATTATCCGATGGTCCGTACAACTAATTAGATCCTCCTCTTTGTTATCAGCTGCTCTGTTAGCTATGATTGTTTACATTGATCCGGCCTGACTTAATATCAATTACAAACGTAACTTTTTCATGTCAATTGTTGCATGCTTGCTTCAGCTCTTTCTTATAAATTTTTTTGCATACACATTTAAATAGGTATATGTCATATATTGTTTAATTTTCTTTTTCTCTTTCTTTGGGGAAGTTTGTTTAAACTTGCTTAATGCATGTGTCTAATGCATATTCAGATATTCTTCTTTTCTTTTTCTTTCAATTACTCTTTACCAAATGAAGCATAACTTTTATTGTCTTTGCAGACTTTTAGTGACAATGTCCCTAAATGGGTGCGGGAAACCAAAATAGTGAAGAAATTAAGCAAATTGCTGGTGAATCATCTTGGACTGACATTGACTAAAGAAGATCTGCAGAATGTGGTTGATCTAATGGAACCATATGGTCAGATAACCAATGGAATTGAACTTCTAAACCCTCCTATTGATGTAAGGGACTATCTAGTACATCAATTTTAAATAACTGCATTGCTCATGTCATCTTTATCTGTGACGGTTAAGGTTTCTTCTTCTATTTCTGAACTATTATGCCAGTCTGAATTCCTCTTATGTAAAATTTTCTAAATCTTATTGCTAATTACTTTTTTTTTCCTTTCACATAATTACTGAGATAATTGTCTTGTTTTTTTTAATCAGCTTCTTTTTCTATTCCTGATATTTACAATTATGCTAGCCTGAATTTCTCTTATGTAAATTTTTGAATCTTCTTTCATATTATTACTGAGAAAATTCTCTTGTTTTTCCACCAGTTCATTGCAAATTATGTAGTTTAAGTCATTGTAATCATCCTTCTTCCTGTTTCCATTGCATTTATCTATTTATTAAGTTATTTTCCTCTCTCTCTCTCTTTCTGTCTCTCTAAGTTATGGTTTGTTCAGCCCTTGATTTTATATTTGGTATGACCTGTTTTTGGGCAAGGAAGGTGGCTGGGTTTCCACAAATTAACAAAGACAAAAAGTATGACTAAAACGGAGTACATGAAATGTGAGTTTAGTAAAAATAGAAACTTGGGACTAAGGTTTTGTTGTTGTTGAACAAAGACAAAAAGTGGCAAAGGCTGTGTTATTGCTAAACCTGAACTGATTGAAGAATAGTGCTATGCGTGGGAACCTTTTAATTAATTAATTATTGTGTAATCTATTAATATTCAATTTTATTTAATTGATAGTGTTTTCCCTTGCAAACCATGTTTTATCAGTAGCGTATATCTCTCAAAGATTGACAAATTTTATTGTTTCTTGAATTTCCTAATAAATTCTAGGACAAATGTTTTTCTAATCCCATCTGTGGACTTAAGGACAGTAAAATTTGAGATTGTGGTTTTCAACATCCTAAAGTGGAAAACAATAATTTTGGCTTTGGAATGCCTAATCAGGCATTTAATGTTTCAGTAATATATTGGTTACCTTGTGTTGAATCAAAATGTTGAGTTATTTTTATGCACTATGAAGTTTTTAAAATGACCCTTCTTCAGAGATAGTATGTCTTTCCAATATGTGCATGCTCTCAATGATAGAGGAGATAGGTTCCTCCTGTTGTTTTAGAAGTGTGCACTGTACTCATTGTTATTTAATGATTGGCCAGTGGACAAGGGAGACCAAGTTCCCACATGCTGTTTGGGCTGCTGGTCGTGGTCTTATTGCTCTTCTCTTACCAAACTTTGATGTCGTAGATAATCTATGGCTTGAGCCATTGTCTTGGCAGGTTAGTCATTTTCTTATCTTCTTGTGATTTTGTGTCTACAACATATTCAATATATAATAATTCTCCAATTTCTATGCCTCCTAGGGATTTTATCCCTCTTGTAATGGCCTGATATCCAGGCATGGCAGTTACATGCAGTATTTAGATGCCTGCTAGTTATTTTTAATATGCTGTTTTCCCTTATTTTACTTCTCCATCTGTCTCTAGTTGTGTGTTGTGTGAAATGGAAAAAAAAAAAAAAAAATCTAAGAATACTCAGTAGTGCATTGGGATATTATATTTAGTATTGATTTTCCAAAAGTGCCCTTATATAAGTTAAATTGTTTTCTTGATGCAATATTTTTTATTTTTTTATAATTTTTTTAAAGGTAAGAATAATTTTATTGAAAAAGGAATACTTAATGTATAAAAAACACAAAGAAGTCTAAAGAATTACAATATAAAAGGAATTATCTACAAGAAGGTGGTGACTATGAATAATTCAATGGAATCACTGTGTCAAACACCATGCATGTGGCCGCTTATATAATGGACTAGTAAAAGTTGCTAGCAATTGATTGCCCATGCCTTCCTAATCTTTGAAAAGTGTGTCGATTTCTTTTCCTTCATAAGGTCCACATCAAACATAAAGGAGCAAGATTCCAAATATCTGATAAATGCTTGCCAACCCAATTCCTCCATCCATGCAAAACATTGGGGACTGTTTTGGTAAGACCCACTGAATTACAAAGGATCTGAAAAACAAAACTGGTCACTCTAAAATTTATCAAAAGTTGGTCCATTGTTTCCCCACTACATCAACATATTCAACACTAACTCACAATATAATATCCTCTCTTGATATGGTTCTCAGAAGTGAGTATCCTCCCCAAACCACTGTCCAAACAAAAAAAGGGACCCTCTGTGGAGCCTTAACAACCCCCCCCCCTCCCCAACATGGCTTTCCAAGGGAAAAGAACAGGAGATGAACCCCTGAATACATTATAAAAAGATTGAACATTGAAATCTCACCCTTTAAACTTCCATCTCCTCTGATTTTTCCCCCTCTAATAGGGATACGGGAGTCTATCAGTTTGAGAAATGCAGCCACCACCTCTAACTCCCAATCGTTAACATTCCGCAAGAAACTCACATCCCAGTTCCTCCTCTCCCCCTCTGCCGGTCTATCTAACAATGACTCCACCAAAGCTTCACTATCTGTGGCATTTTCAAACAATACAGGAACACCATCCTCAAAGGCTGATCTCCACACCAACAGTCATGCCAGAAATGAATTCTATTGCCAGAGCCAACATCGAAATGGATGTATCGTAAAAATACTATCCCCTCTCATTTTAATCTCCTTCCACAAGTTACAGTAGGGTTTATGCTTCTATGAACAAACATTTGTATCTTGTGCTTTAAGATTTAGTTTTGTCTATAACTTTTGAATGTCATGGGGGGTTCCACATTTTTCTTCATTGAATCCAAAACTTTTGAGTTTTCCGTTGAGGAGGGGGGTTCTTTTTTCTCTTTACGGATTTTTGAGAGAGGTCATTCTTCAATGCGCTCTGTTTTTCTGGGGAAGGAAAGTGCAAACCTTTTCTTGCTCCACTTGGAGGATTTACTTTCAAAGAAATCACCTGATCAATATGCAAGAACGTTTAGAGAGGGTAACATGGTGTTCATCCTTCAACTGGGGTCAAACGCACATGGTAAGTTTTTAATGGTATCTGAAATTCTGCATGGTCGACGGAAAGGTACTATTGTGATACCTGAAGGAAGGGTGGGATGTGGCTGGCACTATTTTAGCATAAACCTGAGGAAGATTTTGAAACCAGCCTCACTCTTCAGACAGGGATCTTCGCAGAGAAATCAGGGTGCCATAGCGGTGGAGGCGGCGGTGGTGGGTGACAGCCATCATCTCCAAGGCGGTGCGAAAAAAATAGGGAAACCAAACACTGGAGTTCCCAATACAGATGTCTCATCTTCCTATGCGTCGGTGGTGGTGGGGCATCGGAAAAATACCACCGCGAGAGGGTTGAAGGGAAGAAGAAATCTGCCTTGGGAGGGGTGAAGATTTTGTCAGAGAGCAGTCGCAATTTCAGCAAGAAAAGGGTCCTAGGACAGAGGGAGCAGGTTGGAGAGAAGCTTGTGTCAGATCCAAGCTGCGCTTACCGTGTTTCATGCAAGGCAAGTACCCTTGGTCAGAAGGAGCTTCTCGGGGCGAAGGACATGTCTAAGGGAAAGGAAACTGAAACTGATGGGATGAAATCAGAAATTTCCTTGGACCTCTTTATGCGCTTGGAACGTGGGCTTGATGGGAAATGGGCTATTGTGTGGTCTGAGGTAAATGAAGTGGGCCCAACTTTAAAACCCTCAAAGCCCACTACTCTTAATTTTATTCCCTCCAGCCCCATCGTTCCAGCCAAGCCCAAGAGAATGGAGGCCACGCCAAACCCCGGTAAAGTTAAACTCGGCCCCATCGCCGAGCTCTAATCTTGAAGCCCACGCTGCGGGAGCCGGAGTTCGGGGTGCCGATGGAGGGCCAGGGAGTGGGACAAGTGGGCTCGAGCTCTTGGGATGAAGAGGTGAGGTCGGTGTCTGCTCGCGGTGATGACCCAGTGACCGGAATCGATGGAGATGCTTCTTGCAGCGCCGATAAAGATAGTATCAACGCCGGCAAGGCTCCGGCTGGGTTTTCGAGCCCCGACACCGAGATGCATCATCGGCTTGGGTGTTGGGACTTGGGTGACACCGGGATTTTGATGGTTGGCTCGGATTTGGCAAGGAAGGGGCCGGGGATGTATAACGGATTGGTTCCTAGTTTAGACTTGGGTAAAGTATTGGAGGTTGAGTTCGGGAAGGAGATGCTCGGGCGAAGTGGTGGATTCGGTTGGGGCTACTCGGTCGAATGCGGGTTTTTTTTCTTCCTCGGGAGTCCGGTGGGGTGGTGGACGGTGGTTGTGGCAGTGGAGAGAATGAGAATTGTGTGTTGGAATGTGAACCTCTCGTCTCATTGGGTTCCTAACGATCTCAATGTGGGTTCATTGATTCTGGATTACGTAGAGGGAACACGGATGATCGAGGCTGGTCCCCCTCGGATTGGGTATCCAAGTTGATGAGAAAATTCGTAAAATGGTGGGCTTTCCTATTGTGAGACATGAAGCTCAATGTTTGGCCCTTTTTCGTATCCTGGAACAGAGTGTCTCAAGGTGAAGGACGAAGAGGTGTCTAAGAGACCCGCTATTTCGGGGACACGAGGCCTCGGGGAGCTTAAGGGGCTGATTTCTTATGTCAATTATGAGGGTGCCAGCTAGGAGTAAGTGCGTAGATGCTTTGACGGACTCGGGGGCTGCTAGTAGTTTTTAAATGACACTACGACTACTTTCTTGGAACGTGAGGGGCTTAATAATCCGGAAGAGAGAGGTGTGTAAGAACCTTCTAAAAGAGTGGAAGTGCGATTTTGTGTGTATTCAAGAAACGAAAGTATCGTCTATTGATGGGGCATTTGTTCGGAGTTTATGGGGTAGTCCGTACAACGATTGCTGTTTTGGATGCTTGTGCGGTCTTCGGGTGGGGTCTTGCCGATTTGGGATAAGAGGGTTGTTGAGAAGTTGGATGTTATAGTGGGTCGGTTTTCGTCGGTGTATTATTGAGAGGTGTGGTGGATGATTTTGTTTGGGCTTGTACGTGTGTGTATGGCCCTAATGACAATGGTCAACGGCCTAATTTGTGGGGGGAGTTGTCTCGTGTGCGAGCCGGAGGTGGCCCGTGGCATGGTGTCTTGTAGGTGATTTTAATATTATCGGATACCCAAGTGAGAGACTTGGTTGTGAGACTTTCTCTCGCTATGCTCACATTTTCTGATTTCATAGAGAATAATTCTTTAGTTGATTTACCTTTAGAGGGGGCTTCCTTCACTTGGTTTAGAGATTCCGGTCTTCCCTCTATGTCAAGAATTGACAGGGGCTTTGGTTTCTCTTGATTGGGAGGAGCATTTTGAGAATGTATCCCAACGGGTGCTTCCTCGAGTTCTTTCGACCCGCCGCCTCTTTTGTTAGAAGCCGGTGTTGTTCGGCGTGGTCGCAGTGCCTTTAAATTTGAGAACATGTGGTTAAAGGATGAGGGTTTTGTGGATAGAGTTAAGCAATGGTGGGATGGCTACGTTTTCGAGGGTTCTCCAAGTTTCATCTTGGCCCAAAATTGAAGGCTCTAAAAGCAGACCTAAAAAAGTGGAACGGGGAGGAATTTGGTGATTTGGCGTTTAGAAAGAAGAATAAGCTAAGCGGCGATGGGGTTAGATGTGAGAGAGGAGCTAGTGGGTCTCTCAAATGAGGATCGAGTCGGCGCATTCAACTCGAAAGGAGACATAGAGCATGCGGCTTCTCGAGGAGACATCTTGGAGGCAAAAGTCTAGAGCCTTATTTGTGAAAGAGGGAGATAATAATACTCGGTTTTTTCATAGATTAGCAAACTCCCATAGAAATGCTAATCAGATTAAAAGGATGGAGGTGAATGGTATTCTTTATGAGGATGAGCACGATGTACGCTCTCAAATAGTCCATTTTTACCAAGAGTTGTATAAGGAAACTGAGGTGGGGCGTCCTTCTATGGATGGGTTAGAGTTTGCTAGTATTGAAGAGGATGATCGGGTGTTATTAGAGAAGGAGTTTTCGAAGGAGGAAGTCTTTCAGGTATTAAAGGAGATGGAGGGGGATAAAGCCCCTGGTCCTGATGGCTTCACCATGGCCTTTTTTCAGAAATGTTGGAGTGTCGTGGAAAGGGATGTAATGGACTTTTTTGAAGATTTCTATAGCCATTCTTCGTTTGAACGGTCTTTGAATGCTTCGTTTCTCACTTTAATTCCTAAGAAGTGTAGTGCCGTTAATATTAAAGACTTTTGCCCCATTAGTTTGGTGGGTAGTGTTTACAAGCTGTTATCCAAGGTGTTGGCTAATAGGATGCGGAGGGTTTTGGATAATCTCATCTGCGAGACTCGACGATTCGTTTGTTGGCGGAAGGCGCATTCTCGGATTCGGTGCTTGTTGCAAATGAATGCTTGGATAGTAGGTTGAAGAGCGAGTTCCCGGTGTAGTTTGCAGCCGGATATTGAGAAAGCTTATGATCATGTGAACTGGGAGGCCTGTTTTATTTGTTAGGCCGGATGGGTTTTGGGGTGAAATGGAGGGGTGGATCAAGGCTTGCGTTTCGTACGTCCGTTTCTGTCCTAGTAAATGGGTCCCCCGAAGGTTTTTTGGTAGCTCCCGTGGGTTGAGACAAGGGGATCCCCTATCCCCGCTATTGTTTCTTTTGATAATGGAGGTATTAAGTAGACTTTTGAAGAAGACAGAGAGTGTAATCTTATTCGGGGATTTCGGGTGGGAGGTTGTGAACTCGTTGGGGGTGAGTATTTCTCATCTTTTATTTGCGGATGACACCATCATTTTTTGTGAGGCCTCAAGGGAGCTACATGTCCTATTAGGATGGTGTTGTCTTGTTTTCGGGCGTTTACGGGTTTGAAGATCAATGTTGGGAAAAGCGAGATTGTCCCGTTGGAGAGGTGAATAATCTAGATGCTTTGGCTAATGTGCTTCGGTGTAGAGTAGGCGGTTTGCCTATGAAATATTTGGGGATGCCTTTGGGATCTTCTTTTAAGTCTCCCTTGATCCGGAATCCTATTTTGGAAAAGATGGAGAAGAGACTCTGCGGGTGGAAGCGTCTCTATTTATCTAAGGGTGGTAGGCTCATGTTACTTAAGAGTACTCTCTCAAGTCTCCCGACATACTTTCTATCTCTCTTTACTATTCCTAAAGCAAGGTGGCGACTAGATTGGAAAGTATTCGCAGGAATTTCCTTTGGGGGTCTTCGAGGGGGTTTTAAATATCCTTTGGTGGCTTGGGATAAGGTGTGTTTACCCGTTGAGATGGGTGGATTGGGGTTAAGAAAGGTGGTGTCGTTTAATCAAGCTTTATTAGGGAAGTGGTTTGTGGAGATATGGCCATGAAGATACCCACTTGTGGCGTCGGGTTATCTCTTCAAAATATGGCGAGGATCAAAGGGGGTGGAGGACTAGAGACCGCGGAGGTCCCATGGGTGCGGCCTTTGGAGAAGCATTAACGAAGGATGGGAGGACTTTTCTAAGCATCTTTCTTTTGTAGTGGGGCAAGGAACTCGTATCCGTTTTTGGCATGATAGGTGGATTGGTGACGATACCCTAAAAGTTCTCTATCCTGAGCTTTATGTGTGGTCATCGGTCATGGATGCCTCGTATCTACGAGGTTTTGTGGATTCCGGAAAGGGGTACTTGTTAGAGTTTGGAATTTAACGTTTTATAGAGCGTTTGAAGATTGGGAGTTGGCTGCTTCGTTTTCTCTTCTCCGGCTTATCCAATCCCGCATTCCTCAGGGGAGTAGGAGAGATACCCTTTACTGGCGGCTTAAAGGGGATGGTATGTTTGACACTCGGTCTTACTACCTCGCGATCCGAGGTGCTTCGAATTCTTGGCTTCCTTGGAAGGGGTTTGGAAACCGAAGATCCCCAAGCGCGTGGCTTTCTTTCGTGGTCTCGTCGCTCATGGTCGGATCCTCACCTTGGACAACCTTATGCTTAAGGGTCGGCCCTTGGTTAATAGGTGTTGCTTGTGCTGCAAGGATGGGGAGTCGGTTAACCATCTTCTTCTGCATTGTCCTGTTACCCATTCTCTTTGGTCTTGTATGCTTCAGACCTTTGGGATTCTTTGGGTTATGCCAGGGTCGGTGGCGGAGTTGATTCCTTGTTGGCATCAGTGGCATGGAAAGGATAAGTCAGACATATGGAATTTGGTTCCAGGGTGCTTAATGTGGATTGTGTGGTTGGAACGAAATCGTCGTTCCTTTGAAGACAAAGAGAAGTCCTTGGTTGAGTTGAATCTTTTGTGCCAGCGTAGTCTCTTAGAGTGGTCTCGTTGTTGGGGACTTTCTAATTGCTCGTCTCTCGCTGAGTTTTTGCCCTCCCTTAACTTTTATTCCTAGTAGTTTTTTCTTATTGTTCATCATCATGAACTCCTTGTATGACGTTATTTCCTTTATTTATAAAAGCTTCCAGATTACTTATCAAAAAAAAACAAAGCACAACCATGGGTGCCTTGCAAAGGTTTCATAAACCATTCACCTCACTCCTCCCCAAACTGTGACTCAATTTGTATCTTTTTGAATTAAGAATGGTGCAGGAAAGTGAAAACTGTAATGCTTTGACATTTTAAAAATAGACACTCTTTTAAAGAAATTTGTGTACCACCAAAGGAAGGAAACAGATGGAAACTGCAACTCAATTTGGGACAGAGGAAGTATCACTCTTGCTATTTTCTGTTATATTTCTCTAGACAACTTAAATGATATATTTCTTGTTAAATAATTTTGAATTTTTGGTAATA
Organism: Castanea sativa; assembly: GCF_040712315.1. NCBI lineage: Eukaryota > Viridiplantae > Streptophyta > Magnoliopsida > Fagales > Fagaceae > Castanea > Castanea sativa. Next base: position 18,394,272 of record NC_134015.1, on the reverse strand, counting down.
TGATTATGCTATCAGATTGTTAAGGTATTACTCGTCCCTCCCAAATTGTTAGTTCTTTATTCCTCTTTATTCCACTTTGGGATGTCCCAAAATGTAGTAATCTTTGAAAAGAGTCGATCAATAAAAGACGTGTCTGTGCATTAGATGGGGACTGACCTGCACTTATAACTTGCTTATGTACAATAACAACATGCGATTGGAAAAGACAAAATGTCATCCCATTGGAAGTAAATAGAGCCCAACAAGGAAGGTATAATCTTATTAACTTTTATATCCTGGAAGCAATTTTACATGATGTGTCAAAAATGGATCCTTAACAACAAGTGAACTGCACCCAAGAAAATGTATGAGCATGCAGTATACTAAGATATGTCTATAAAATGATCATATTTGCTTTGAAGTTCAAATAATCCCCTTATCTGAACTGAGGCTTGCCAGTGATATGTCTTTGTCTGTGGTTATTTACCCAATTTTTTTCTCCCAACTATGTTTTGATATTTAGGATAGTTGCAGCCATTTGTCTCTGGAAACGGTGAAAAAATGTTATCATTTTGTTTGAGTCATATGCCATTGATCAAATTGTTTGGGGAACTCCATTGAGTGGAGCACTGATTAACTCTTATGCTTCCTACAGGGAATTGGATGCACAAAGATCACTAAGGCGAGAAATGAAGGCTCTATGAATGGGAATTCAGAATCAAGATCATACCTTGAAAAGAAGCTTGTATTTTGCTTTGGTTCATATATTGCAGCCCAAATGATACTTCCTTTTGGGGAAGAAAATTTTCTTTCTTCTGAAGAATTAAAGCAGGCACAAGAGGTTGTTTCATGAAATGCATTATGCTTCTGTGATATTTCAAAGTTGATTTTATTATGAATGAGAAAAACCTATTGAACTTAATTTTGAGCATCATAGGGATTATTTGTTTATTTTTTCTATCTTTGGGGTGCAACAGATAGCCACACGTATGGTGATTCAATATGGATGGGGTCCTGATGATAGTCCGGCAATTTACCATCATAGTAATGCGGTATTCTCCTTTCTTCAAATCCAAAAGTAAATTATTACAAAATAACTAGTTCCATTGTTCTTGGATCATTGTGAAAGTGAAATGCATATTAGTAGAGCACCTCCAAGAGTGAGTTGTGGTCTAGACACCTTGATGGTGATGATGGTTGCTCTAGCAACATATAAAAAAGTGGTAAATGCTGTGTTGTAGAAATGGCCAAAATTGATTATAAATTATGATGGACCTGGATGTGACTTCTTATGGAGAATGTGTTGAGGAGCAGTGGCAATGACTGGTGGTGACACTCATCGTAGGTTTTGATAGTGGGTGATATATCCATTTTCATAATAAACATCATAGTGCTCACTCATTACGCAATTCTATGTTATTGATGTATTTTAGAACAATATGACGATGATGCTAGTCTGGGCTTGCAAGGGATAATGTTTACTTGTTGCTCTTGACTATTTTGAAAAACTCTTGTTTCAATTGTCTTTATTCTTTTTCAAGGGGCTTATGAGCTTCTTGTTATAGTGATTGAATGTTCATATTTTACTGGCATAGGTTACAGCTTTAAGCATGGGGAACAACCATGAGTATGAGATGGCAGCCAAAGTTGAGAAGGCAAGTATATGTTATAATTGTGCATATTTACTTCATCTTCTACAATGCAACTCTTAGGCTCTTACTCCTAACCCATAATCAGCATCTTCTTCCTTTTAATTTGTTGTCCCACAATATGTGTCCTATATTGAAAAATTTAATTATAAATTTTCAGTTTCCCTTTTTATCCCTCAATTTAAAATGTATTTCCTTACTGGAAATGTCAAAAACCCACAGTTTGAGGTTAATTTTGAGAGTATTGGGAAATGGCAAGACTTAGGTACAGTACTTAGGTGCTGTTCCTTGGGTTCCTCTTTTAAAATTCTGTCATGTGGATTTTTTTTTCATGGGATAGAAGTGTATTTATTAGTTAAGTAGCTACATGACTGAATCTTAAGAGGGGAACTTAAGGAATAGCACCTAAGGTACTGTGCATAAGTTTTTTCCATTGAAAAATATATGTGTAAAGTATTAAATGCTTCTCCCTAGAATTTGTGTTCTTCTTTTTCAATGAAGATATTCATTATGGGACAGAGGGGGAGTATGTGATACGCCAAACACCAATAAAAGAGCTATTTGGAATAAGATTGATTGATAACCTTTGGTAAATGTTTGTTATGTTGTAGATGTATGATCTAGCATATTGTAAAGCAAAAGAAATGCTTCAAAGAAATCGTCAAGTTCTTGAAAAGATTGTTGAGGAATTGCTTCAGTTTGAAATCTTGACTAGAAAGGTAAAGAGTCATTATTTGAATTGTTTAAATTTATCATGCATATTCTAACATGTCCCTTAATATAACTGTTGTACTTGTTGAATTTCCAGAAGTCAATTATTTTCAGTCTCTGTTTAAATATTTCTGAAGGACTTTGAGACGTAATATGTTGGTGCATGTGTGTGTGCATGACTGCATGTTACTTCCAGAAGTAGTAGAAAATAAAAAAAGTCAGCATGTCAGATGGAGCTGATTTGGAGTCTACCTTGACTATTTTCATTTTGGATTCTAAAGGGTCTTCTGATAAAAGAATGATGAATAATCTATATAGTTCATGAGTTTCTTACAAAGTATTGTCTAGGTTTTGTTTTGGGACTTAAATAGGCTCAACTTTGGTGTGAATTCAAGAATATCAGAGTTTGAATTCAAGTTCTATATATCCCAAAAATGCTTCCTTTTAAGACCGAATACAATTATATATTTGATTTCCAGATATGACAATGACCTTGGGCTCAAATAGTACTTCCTCCTCCCACAAGAATGTGTTGTGGGTTAGGTCATGGGCTCAAAATTCATTGGGTGTATAATTTACCGGTAAAAAAGTTTTAGATTTTTTCTGAATTCAAGTCTTAATACCAACTATATTGGATGTGTGTATGGTATAGTTATACGGAAGTGCTATGTATAAATCCCATTGCTTCTTGCACTCTCTTCTATGTAAAAAATTGGCAATTTTCCCCTGCAACTAGCATCGCTGCACATATAAAGCTGGTGCATAATGTATTTAATTGGATTTGGTTAGGTCAAATCTGAGGGTTTTTTAAAAATTCAATTCAATTACAATCAAGTTTCATTGATTTCAAATCTGGATCTGATTGGCCTTCGATTTGGTTTATCACCCCCCCCCCCCTTCCCACAAAAAGAAAAACTGCAAAAAGGGGAAAAAAAAAATAGAATTAGAATCACGATATAGTTTGATGAAAACCTGGTTATTGTTGGTTTAACTCTGGAAATATCGATGATATTTTAGTGTTGTCGATATATTGATTTACTCTCCATTTATCAGGATTTGGAAAGAATGGTTGAAGACTATGGTGGGATACAGGAGAAAGAACCATTTTTTCTATCAAAATCTTATGATATTGAGGTACGTTTGAACCAATAATTCATTTTTTTTTTGGTAACTACTAATAATTCATTATGTTCTCATATAATACAATTTTACTCATTAGGATTTATTATTAAAGCATTTAGTCATATAAGGTTAAAATGCTTTGGTTGTCCTAGTCGGTTGCACTTTTGGCAGTGTTCTTGATGGAGTGCGTTCATATTATGCCCTTGCTTTGAGCAGAAAATGGTAAAAAAAATAGAGTTCATTGACTGTCCCCTTATATAGGCATATCTCAAAAATCCATGGACTTGAATCAGGTTCTCTGTGGTGCTCAGCTAACAAACCAAGTAGTGAATTTTACAATTATATTAACAGGCTTGCACCTTGATATTGACATTGTGACCCCTTTATAATTATGGGATAATTTGGCTGAGAATAATCACTAATTTCCAAGACAGTTAAAAGGGAATTGGAAACCAAACAATATAATATCTAAAAGTTGAAGCGTAATATTTATTAACATTTTGGTTCACTTTGGACCATTCAGTCCACTTGGGTCCATTTATTTTAGTTAACTATGGTCCACTTCGGTCTAATGTGGTTGTCTTTGGTCCATTTTGGGCCTTAAATTGATTCTTTTTTTAGGTTGCGTTTCCAGTTTTGGGCTTAAAGTTCATTTTTTTCTTAAATTTTGGGTTGAAAAGTATGAAATTTTCATCTATTTGGGCCAAACTTTTAGTTTTTAATTAAAAAATACAAACAAAATAGACCTTAGAAATTAGAGATATGAGCTCTCAAAAAGAAATAAAAATGATAAATATTCACAAGATTACCTTAAAATTCAAGCTTTAATAATATAGGCATTATACTTTTATTTTTGGAAATGTTCAAATTAGTCAACCGATTATGGTATATTTTAAAAAAGTTCTTAAAATAACATCTTCTTCATGTATACAAAATAATATCATAATTTTCATTCATATATATATATATATATATATATATAAAATGTAAAATACATTATATGTTCCATTACATAAAACTTATAAAAATAGATTTAAAAAAAAAAAAAAAATAGCACATACACTATTTTACCCACAAATTATTCTTTATATTCTTATAAAATAATTATATTACATTTTCCCACGCATCATGTGGGTTTGCGACTAGTTTTGATAAAATATAAGACGATTTATATTTTGGACAAGTGATGCATCGTTGTTTAGAAAAAAGCAACGTCATCTTTCTATAATCATCAATATAAATGATTTTGTTTTCTACACGACTTATGTGTCAATAACTTTTAAGTCTCTGAACAATAGATAAAAAATTTATCCTATATTACAAATGGCAGCCCTTGCCTTAACTATGAACCCTTACCCTGATTATAGTCAGAGTTGATCCTAGGTCCCTGGCACAAACCCATAGAGGCTTAACTAGCAAGCTGAGTATATTCCTATTGTCTATGTATACTTTATGTAAAAGTTGATATAAATTGGGAACTGTATTACAGGTTACTTGTTTTTTTGTGTTTCATGCATAAGGTTTTGCATTTAAGTTGATCAGTAATTTTTTTTTGTCAAATTATATACTTGTCATATGGATCTTTAATCTTTGAATTGGCCTTTCTCTCTCTCTCTCATGCACACTTTTTGCCTCCACCTCTTTCCAGCCATTCTCTAGAAGCTTTCTTGATGGTGGTAATACAACCGGGACTGCTCTTTTAAGTGCACCAACATCAGACTAAGTTCAATAAAATATGTGGTTCTGAAGCTGACATCTACTATAGATTCAAAGGTGATCCCTAGTTTTTGCTTATGCAGCATTGATGGATTTTTTTAATGGTGCAATATATCCCTTTTTAGCATAGGAGATAATGATGTAAACTAGTTGTACATAAAGTAATTTTGGGTTGAGAAGAGGTGCCATTTTTCCTTCTTAACCATTGTTTATTGTTTTAATAATGGGTTGAAAGTCCTTCCTGCTCTCTTTTCTCAACAGTGTTATTTAGATTATTGTTCATAGCATTAACCATTTTAAAAGCATATCTTGTTCTGCTTGTAATGATGTTTAGGAGTACCTAATTATACACACACACACGTATGTTGATTGGTAATTTTCACACCCACCATCGAGTGGGTTTGAAATCTATGAATCACTTTCAACCTGTCTGTTTATGCACTTAGAACTATAAATTGCCTAGTCCTTGAGGATCATATCGTAGATACTGTAATAAAATAATAATCTAGGCTATTAAATATAATTTTTATTGTCATGAAAAGAGTTGTGACCTGTTATGAACAGTTGTCATGTTTGGATTGGTTAATTAATTAATTTTTTCTTCCTAAAGCTATCTATTTTTCACAATACAATCAACACTTTGCCACGAAAGAGAAGGGAATACTAATATGATTTAGGACAGCAAAGCTGGGAGAAAAAGAAATTATGAAAGCACAGGGAAAAACTCAGTAACATCAATTTGGTTTCTGGTTTCGAATATATGGGTATGTGTAAAACATATCATGGTCGATTTCTAATAGCTAAAGCCTCCAAAAAATTAAGGGTAACAATAAAAAAGGAACTATAAATAATTTGTTTACTATGATGTCTGCAATTAACATGATATTGGATTGACTCGACATGGATACTCTTTTTGTGAAATAGAGGAACTATAAAGGCAATATCTCAATTTCTCAAGCAATTGATATCATAAATAAAATAAAATTAAACATTATTGATTTGACATTAAATAATTATACATGAATTCTTGGCTCCTGTAATTGAACACATGATATTGAATTTAGCCGGAATGGAAAAGGAGTTAAAAAAAGAGAGGAAAGGATTAAAGCTCGAGAAGACTATTTACTCATTAAACAGCCTGCAGAAATTGTTCCTACAAAAGGGCTATTATAGGTGAAGTACTAAAGATTGGCTTCTCTTTTCTACCATTGTTTACCCCATTATGGCAAATGCTTTTCCTTCTTGGTTTTGCCTCCCCAAGCATTGTTATGATGTCCCTCATAGATGGTCTATCCCTGGGGAGCTTTGCTGTGCAAAGAAGTGCTATTTGAAGGACAAGAAGCATTTCTTCTTGAACATGTTTGCATTCTCCAGCTATGCTTGGGTCCAGTGCTTCATCTAAGGGTCTGTTTTTTCTAATCTTCCTTCGAAACCATTCGACAATATCGACTGATTCCCCAAATGAAGGATCTAATGGCATTTTCCCAGTCAGAAGCTCCAAAAGTACAACGCCAAAACTATATATGTCAGTCTTCTCACTGACCTTCAGAGTGTATCCATATTCTGTCATTAAAGAAAAGAAAGAACAATATTATTCACGACGTTATTAGCAGATTTTCAAATGCATTACAAATTTCTAGTAGTATACTTTTGGAATGTTATTCTGGCATTGTGGAATTTAATGTGCACAAAGGTGTTGATTTTCTTGTTCTACCAACAGAATTCCCAGAAAGGGAAAAATGTCATCAAGCTTTAGTTGATCTAATAATTCCTATCTTCCTCAACTAACTAGTTTAACAAAGTAGTGGTCAGTGCAACTGAAACTAGTCATTAGTGTGAGAGATATAGTTTGGTTACTAACCAGGTGCAATATATCCATATGATCCAGCCACCATAGAAACTGTCTCATTCTTATGAACCATCATCCTTGCCAACCCAAAATCTGCTATCCGAGCATCAAGATTGGCATCAAGCAGTATGTTGTTGGACTTAATATCCCGGTGGATTATAGGCGGGTGGCAGTCGTGGTGGAGGTAATGCAATCCGTGTGCCACACCGACAGCTATATTGTACCGTGAAACCCAGTCCACCAACAACCTTCCAGCTTGTTCACCGTGGAGTGCTGTCCCCAGGTTCCCATTTGGCATGTACTCATATGCGATCATTATGTCAGTTTCATTGTGAATATACCCTAAAAGCCTGACAATGTTCCGATGCCGAAGCCTCCCTAAGAGATTCACCTCTCCCAATAGATCATCACCATTTTCAATGTCTGATCCTGATCTCCATAGCTTCTTAACAGCCACAACTACATGTGGCCGATGGATTTCTGCCTTGTAGACCACACCAGTTCCCCCCATGCCGATGATATTTGATTCCTTGATGCAAGCTAGTATGTCACTGCTGGTGAAACTGACCCTTTGGAATGCTACTAGTCTCCAAGGCCAGAGCTCATTGCTCTGCTTGAACAGGTCTACAAAGAAGCTGTTACATAGGTACCATCGTCTATATAGCCATCTTCCAGTGAAGAATGCAATGCCAAGAAAGAAAATTGTTGAAATTCCAATAATAAATCCAATAATGATGTGCTTGATATGCATTTTCTGCAGCTGCCCTTTTGGTGCAGCATAATTTTGAGAACATGGTGGAAGTATGCCACCACAAAGACCAGCATTGCCCATAAGATCATTGGGATTTATGGCCATTAACATACCATTTGAGGGGACTGGACCCTCAAGCTTATTGAAAGACAGGTTGACCATTTCCAGGGCTGGTGAGCTTCCAAAATTTTCTGGTATCCGACCAATCAGAGAATTGTTGGATAGATCAAGAATGGCTAATGTGGGCATTGTTGAAATTGCTTTTGGGATTTCTCCAGTGAGCTGGTTGTTTCTGAGGTTTAGATTCACCAGTTTTTCACATGAAGCAATACTCTCCGGAATTTTTCCAGAAATATGGTTCTTTGAAAGATCAAGCAAAGAAAGTGATGAACAATCTTGGAACTGGTCTGGGATGTTCCCATCCAGATTGTTGTTGGAAGCGATGAAACTTTGTAGATTAGGAATGGAAAGAATGGTGTAAGGAAGAGATGATTCAAGATGGTTTGAAGACATATCAATGAAAGAAAGTGATGTAGACAAGGCAATATCTTCTGGGATTTGGCCAGTGAGATTGTTGTTTGCCAGTTCCAGTCGTTGAAGTATTGGGATATATCCTAAACCAACTGGAATGGTCCCGGAAATGTGATTATTTTGCATCCGGACACGGACTAGTGACTTGCATGTGGAGAGACCAATAGGGATGGGACCCGAAAAGGAATTGTTGAAGAGAATGAGTTTAGTGAGATTGCCTGAATCACATAAACCTGGTGGAATCTCACCCGACAATGAATTTGACGACACATCTAGCCATTGCAAGGGGGACTTTCGTCCAAGATTTATTGGTAAAGGTCCTGTCAAAACATTCTTCCATAGCTCAAGTACCTCTAATGTAGTCAACTCACCGAGCTTGCTTGGAATTGGACCAGTCAGTTTATTGCACATTAGATTTAAGAGCTGCAAGTTCTTCAATTCTGCTAGCTCGGCTGGAATCTCTCCTGAAATCTGATTATCGGAGAGATCCAGAAACACCAGCGATGTAATGTTACCAAATTCTGGTGGAATCTTTCCTGTGAAGTTGTTTTTGTACAAATAAATTGTAGTAAGTTGTTTAAGCTTACCCAATTCAGGTGGAATCTGGCCACTGAGACTGCCAACTGCCAAGTCAAGATACTGGAGTTTGGTAAGGTTGCCTAGCTCTGCTGGGATTTCGCCTTCAAAATCGTTGTACCCAAGAATTATGGTCTCCAAGGAAGAAAGTTTCCCAAGTTCTGGTGGAATTTTTCCAGTGAAGTTATTCCCTGAAAGGCCAAGGAACTTCAGTTTTTTCAAATTCATGAAAGATGCAGGGATTGACCCTTCCAGGAAGCTCCCTCTCAAATCGAGTATCTCAAGTGATGTTGCATTTCCAAGATCCTCTGGAAGGAGACCTGAGAAATTATTGCTTGATGCATTTACTGACGTCAGTCCTGAGGCACTTCCAAGACCTGTAGGGAAGCTGCCAACGAAATTATTCTGACTTACATCAATGCTCTTCAATGAAGTAAGATTGGGTAGTGATTTTGGCAAGGATGAGGCAAATCCATTACAGCAAATGTTGAGGGAAGAAAGACTATGGAGGCCTTGAATGTTGTCTGATACACTGCCACTGAGATTCGTGTTGGAGAGATCAAGCTTCTCCACAAGGCCTCTGGAGTTGCACCAGACACCAGTCCAGTTACAATGGGATGAACCATTCTCTACTGCTTTGCTTGGCATCTGCCAATCCTTCAGGTAATCTAAAGGATCAATAAGACTAGATTTTATTGATATCAATGTTGACAATTCATCATTTAGCAAAGTTTGAGCACCCTCAGAAAAAACAAGTGAGAGGCCAATGTAACAGTAAAAGAACAGCAAGTGGGTTTGCATTTTGTTCTGTTGGTTCCTGTTAGTTCTATTGCATTTTCTGACTTTGTGGAACAAAGGAGCTAGAGGGTGGCAAGAGGGAGTTATATGAATTTGAGAGAGAGAAAAATAGAGTTTAGGTATTGATAATTAATAACAAATGAGGATTAGATTATTGTGAATACGTGGGTTATTGGGATCTGTACCAGCTAATGATCTGCACTTAATGACTGTAAAGCTTTGGACTTATTGGATATCTCCTAGACATTAAAACATGGAGAGAATGTGTTTACACTGACTACTGATAATTGTACTCATGTTCTTCCTATAATTTGATCTTGGTCAACCCAAATAGGTTATAAACTAATAATATTACCTGTGTCTCATTTTTTTATTACTTTGATTCCTTAATTTTTAAGGGAAAATGAACTTGCATCCCTGCATTTATTATCTTTTTTTTATTGGAAATTCATTATCAAGATTGAATTGTGTAACTTTCCTACCTTATTTCTATTTAAAAAGGTACTGTAAGTTTGGAACTATAGGCCGCAGCACAATGGCTTGCTTCGTTTTTTCCCTAACTTGTCTCTTAAAACTTTCATTCTACATAAATCATAATACAACAAACCATATAGTCCACCATAAAATAAATCCTCTGACATCCTTTTCTTCTAGATTTGGCTGCCTCTCAGTTCACTTTCTCCTAGACTTGTAGTTAAAGCATCATTAGATGCTGTATTCGGTCATTCTTATCGTTGCCACTTAATACTAAAAAGGACATAACTACTGAGCATTTCTTTTCTTTTTATCCTTTTCATTTAAAAAAAAAAATATACTATAGAATTTGAAAATTATGATGACTACTTTATAATGATTGTCATTTTCCACTAAGTCAAATACTAATAAGTTTGTTTTTTATGCGGATAGAATTTGAATTTAGGTATTTTATTTGGCAACAAATTTTTTTATTTTTATTATCAGCTAATTGAAATCCTGCATTTTTTTTAATCAATAAAGCTAATTGGAATCCACTAGCACCATAGTTATTGATTATCACTTTTGCCATTACCTCATGCCTTTTAATGCTTATATTGGGCTCATGGTCATTCAATTTTGAGTTTATATTTATCAAGTTAATTGTTTCCTCAAACCTCAAAAATAATTAAGTGGGCTTTAGAGAATCTCATCATGTTACAAGGTGGAAAAAGATTATATAAACAAACAGACAAGTTAGAGCTTTCTCATGAAATAGAGAAACACATATAATGGGTCCCATGGGGTGGAAATGTTTTGAGACAATCATTGTCCGTGGCCACCAACCGCCATTCCCTGACTCCAATAAAACAATTGAAGCCCATTCCTAAGTCTCCACATGCACAACTCTGGCTCTATGCAATTATTTAACATTTAAAAATGCAAAGAATATTAATATATGATATGAAAGCTAGTATTACAAAACTTTTGCAATTAAAGGGTAATAATTCTATCCATTTAACATGGTGAAGAGCTGGAAGCCATGTGGAAGGGCAGCTTCCTAGGGAAAGAACTCAAATTCCTCATCATTGGTCATTTTGCCTTGAGGAAAGTGGTGCTTACATACATATTTTCTCTTATATTTTTTGTACCCATTTGAGAATCCACGAGCAATAACAAGATTAGGTGCCCCACATGGCTTTATGCCAAAGCCTCCACAACCAATGACTATTTCATCATTATAGAGTGCTTGGGGAATCAAATGGTGGGTAGCATATGATTTCAATGGTGGTGCTGGTGGTTTGGCTCCTCCTGCATTATCTTCGATTGCGATATATTGAATTACCCATATAAGCATTTGCCAAGCATAAAGGATAAAGAAATGGAAAAGAGTAAATGTCACTAAATTTGAGTGGTGCTATTGTTAAATAATGTATAAATCATGCCATGTTTCGGGACAATTATGTATGTGATATCTTTTTTTTTGAATTTTAACAATATGTTACAGTGAAGTCCACAACTTTACAACTTTTCTTTCACAAAATATTATGGGTTGAGCCTGCCCAAATATAGTTTGAGGTATAAGACAATAAATTTAAGTGAGATATTTTATTTTTATATATTAATTAAATAAATTTATTTAATGTTAATTAACCCAAAGTTAATTTGATGAATTGAATACAAAACTAGATAAATTATCTAACCAAACCAAGGTTAATTTCATGTAGAGAATCAAATATTATAGTTTGAGCATAAAATCTAATAAAAATAATTGAATATTTATTTTTTAAAAAAGTTTACTTTATCTTGCATATATTGCAATGCATGGTTAAGTTGTAATTTAATTTCCAATTTTCATTCTTGTGTTAAGAGAGAGAGAGAAATTTTTTGGTATGTGGCTATAAGAGAAATTGAGCGACTAATGTTGACAATCTACTGTATAGGATAATGATTTACAAAAATTAAAGTTTCAAGCTATTTTGATACATTTACAACATTTTTTTTTCCAAACAATTTAAGGTTTCAATTGGGTTGGGAAACATTTTTACTTATATAAAAAAATATGATGGAAACCTTATCAAGAGTTTAAAAAAATAGTGTATAACAAATTTTTATTTTTATTTTTCGTTTTTTAAAGAACAATTAGTATGATAAAATTTGGGTCTCTTTATACTGTGGGGTGGGGCCTTTTTAGGGCATTTTGTAATGGGGTCTTAGGCGTAGTCTTGGGCTGACCTTGATTAGGGGTGTGTCTAGGTGAGGTGGAGTTGGTTTGGAGTATTTTTTTAAACCCGAACATAACTTTCTTGGATTGAGAAATCTCTAGTTCAACCCAAGCAATAAGAACTCTTGTGTACCTGATTTGGGCCATGTTGCAAGGTCCAATAAAAACACAAAAGGTTTTCATTCAAGTATTTAAGCCTATTATTCGATTCATATAATCGGGCTTAATATTCTGATTTCATCCAAACTAAGTCTAGACTCTGGAGTACTAACCTGACACCTGATCAATTCATGTCTGGAAAATCTCTGTTACTTATCGGGTATCAGAGTGATTTATCGAGTGAGGCAGGTTCATAATTTCAATCAAAGAGGAGTTTGGCCATGTTGAATGTAAACCAGCAAATGCAATGCAAGCAAACAAAAGTATATGAAAAACAAATGAAAATCAAGAACTTGTGTCATTCGAAAGAGAGAATGATTACAAGGAACTCCTGAGTAGTCTCGAGTATTTAGCCAATGAAAAAGTTAAGAGAGTTTTGATGATCAAAATCTATTAAAACTGAGTGGAAACAGTTATAATGATCCCAATTAAAGCTACGCCTACTCCTAGAATAGGATAAAGAATAGTTGCTTGATAATTGAGCAGTGGATCCTTTTTCGATTCATGCATGCCTACTCCTGTGGGAATGATTGCTTCACTCAGGCCTAGACATTTGGTGTAAAATATTATACTCCTTTTGTTCTCAGACCTAGCTAGATAGTTATACTGAATAGTACTGACAAACTCTCTAAACCATGATGTGGGGCTCTAGTCTCCCCTTCTTTCTCTAAGGTTTTATGTTCTATGGATAAAGAGTGTTTGAAATAATTTTGGGTAAGTTGGGAAAGGTTTTTTACATCTAATTTTCATGGATTTGGGTTAGCCATTCAGAAAATTTTAGTTGGAGGTCACACTACTAGTGGTTGAAGCCCTGGTAATTCTCTCTAGCTCTCTCGAGTCGAGTCCTTGTTATTGTTGTTGTATAAGAACTGAGAACTCTTCCATTTTAGAGCTATTTCAGCTTACATTTATCAACCAAGGTGATAAGATAAGAGTGAAAATCAGGAAAAAATTGGGTTAAATGTTGAATTCAAGCCAGAAACATGGAAGAGTACTGATTGGAGCAAACTTACCGATTGCATACTATTTTTTTTGGTTCGAGTGTTAGCACTCTAACCTTTGGGCCTCTTTTTCTATTTTATAGGATAGGATTTTGTTTGACTTTCTGAATAATTTTGGGATTATGAGCTTTAAACCTGATTTTTTTTCTTTAATGATCTCATTATTTTAAGGAATAATTATTAATTAAGGTTTTTAAATTTTAATTAATTTTATACATGTAGAAGATAATTAACTAATATACAAAAAAAAAATCCTATATATTCTTTCCCATTTTTGTTTATAAAAACTTAATCTAATAAGATTTTGACACATAATTAATTAAAATTGATTATTTTTAAAAATTAATCATAATTAATCACTCATAATCACATGTGGTTATCCTAATTTCAAGAATGCTTTATGTCCATTAAAACTAAACTTGATTTCTTGATTCGGTGGTTATCCTAATCAATCATAATTAATGACATTTTTTATCCTCATGTTGTGAAATTATGCTTATACATTTAGTTTTAGTTTGAATGGCAGTTGCAAAATCGGGTGTCCACAAGTCCATCATTTGATGATATTTGGACATAATTTATTTCAAAAAAAAAAAATGCATGTCTCATTTTTTTTATATATATTTTTTATGAACCAAAAATTTTATTGAGAGAAAGAAAACAAACTACAAGGCCATACTGGACTCCTCCAAAATAATGGAAGAGAAACAAGCAAGGCTATTACCAATATCAAATAGGCCGAAAAAATTACAAGCTAGAGACCATTTTGCTAAAGAGTGGGCTACAACATTACACAACCTAGGTGCCCACTTCACAAAAAATTTATTAGAAACAGTCAACATATTCGTCAAATTAGAGCATAAGGACCTGATCCTCCAAGGGTGGGGTGGGGGGGGGGGGGGGGCAGCCAAATCATTGAGAAGTTGCACACAAGATTGGCAGTTCGACTTCACTATGATGCACTCATTACTCATGGCAGGAGCTAAAGAGAGGGCCCATTTAATGGCCTCATCTTCCGCCTAGAGAGGGAGGATGGTGTTCACTTTCATAGTACCGGCAAATACCAACTACCCTTTCTGGTCTCTCGCCATTGCGGCTATAGAAGATAAGCGGGGCCCCACAGCAGCATCAACATTAATTTTAAATGACAAACGTGGGGTAGGGATCCAAGTCTGGGCAAAGGAAGGAACCAACTGTCTTGTGGTAGAAGCATTGGAGATTTTGTGCTCAGAGTAGACACAGTAAATTTTAGTAGAAACCCCATCAATATTTAGAGCGCTGTCTCCAAATAGAGCCTGATTTCTATGCTTCCAAACCATGTCACAAAGGATTGCTCCATACAACAAAAAGTCTTCTTTCTGATCCAAACAATGATTATCCATAAAAGGGGGAGACAAGAGGAAGCTGGCAAAATCTAATGCGGACCCAAATGCAAATGAATATATTCTCACACCCTAATGCCTTCGGAACCATAAGGATTTAGCAATAGGGTAGACAGTAAATAGATGAAGGGATGTTTCCAGAGCTGAATTACACAAATGACAGCTCCCATCCACATTCTCATTGAACATACTGATTACCTTTTTAGTAGGCAAAACATTGGCAGCAATTCTCCATATATGCATCTTAAGGCTCTCATGAATTTCGGATTTCCAAATTTGACCCCTAATGTTAGGGACATATTTATGTAATTGGCTAATCCTTTGACAAAATGCACTTTACTTGTAATTGAGAAGATTTAGGATGGGATTAAGGCTTCAAGAAACATATTGTTCAGGTCAAGTGTCAAAGCCATGAAGGTCTGACCAAGAAACAAGTGAAGAAGAGTTGTTCATTAAAACTCGACAGAAACCTTGACAGAATCCTTTCTATCGAGATTTAATGTTGAAGCTCGACAGAAGCTTGACACAAGCTATATCTGTTGAGAATTACGAAATCAGACTTTTCAGATCTGATTACACACGTATGCTTATGTATTTGTGTAGGGTTTCTTTCCTTACAACCTTAGATATATAAAGCTTATTTTAAAGGCTATCGCATACAGTACGTATGCAAAGTGGATGCGAAGAGAATACAAGCAAATTGTGACCTAGTTCATTATTCTCTCTGTAGAAGCTCCTGCATCTTTACGCCAAGGGTTTTGTGACCAAGGAGTTTCTTGATCTTCATTGTTGATGAACTGATGAACTTTGCAACAAAAAATCTTCTTCAAGTTGGTGAGTTAGTCATGTACTGGGATCCGTGCATCATTGGTTAGTCACGTACTGGGATTCGTGCATTGAACATAGAGATTGCCACTACAATACAAGTCCAATTGGGTATTGGGGTAAGGTTTCAACTGTAGGTTGGTATTTTGGGATAGGCCAAAGGGTTTGGTAAGATTCCTTATACTTGTAACCACTTGTGATTGATAATAGTATATTCTCGAGAGTGGTGACCTTAAATTCACTCGGTGGGGTTTTGCCTCGGTGGTTTTCCTTATTTGTAAACAAATCACCTGTGTCAAATTTAATTTTCACTACATTTAGTTATTTGATGATTTGTTTGTGCTACCACGCTATTGCATATAATTTGATTAATTAATTAACTTGGGTAATTAATTAATTTGCAAGGGGTCGATTCATTTTAACCTAACAAGTGGTATCAGAGAGGGCATACTTTGATTAGGTTTTAATCTTTGCTGTGTGATCTATTGACCTGTCATGGATAGAGGATTGTCTCTTATTATACCTCATTTATTTGATAATACTAACTATGCATACTGGAAAGTACGCATGAGAGTTTTCTTGCAGTCTTTAGACGAGAAAGTGTGGCAAGTTATGGAGATTGGCTGGACTAAGCCAAAGGAAGCGCCGACTGATTGGGATGATGCAAAGATTAAAGCGGCAAACTTCAACAGCAGAGTATTGAACACCATATTCAGTGCGGTCACGAATGAGGAGTTTAAGAAAATATCCTCGATTGAAACTGCAAAGGAAGCATGAACCATTCTCCAAACAACCTATGAAGGAACTAAAACCGTTAAAGATTCCAAGCTTTAAAGGCTTACAACAATCTTTGTGGAGATTAAGATGGAGGAGGATGGGTCATTTGATGAGTTCTATGCCAAACTCAAGGATATAGTCAACCCATCATTTAATCTTGGGGAAACTATTTCTGAACACAAGGTTGTGAGAAAGGTGCTCAGATCTCTCCTTGAGAGTGTTCATGCCAAGATAACAGTGATTGAAGAATCGAAGGACATTGACTCAATTCCTTTGACAAAGCTGATTGGCAACTTGCAAACCTATGAATTGGGTTTGACTAGACTTGGGAAAGGAACCAAAAGTATGAGTATGACACTGAAGGCCAAAAGTAATGAGACTAATGAGTCTTCAGATGATGAAGATTCCAAGATGAAGTTCTACATCACTAGGCAGTTTAAGAAGTTCATAAAGAATACCAATGCGAAAGGTTTTGACAAGGACCATAAGCAATCCACTTCTTCTCAATTCAAAAGTCAAGACAGAGGGAAGAAGGACGTTAAGGATGACAGTCAGTATACTATTCTTTTTTGGACCAAATTGTTTCGGATGTTAAGGTTTTTGACACATGAAACAAGGATGTCCAACATATCTCAAGTCAATTGGGAAAAGCAAGGCTCTTATTGCTACCTTGAGTGATATCGAGCTTGAGATTGAGTCAAATGACAATGATGACTTTCACGGCCACAATGGATCCTACTAAGGGGATCATAGAAGCAATGGATGAAGAAGAGGACTTGGTGGAATCCAAATTTGAGAAAATGAATGATCAATATGACATCTATACAACCTATGCTAAGTTGTACAAGGTTTCCAAGAAACATGAGAAACTGTATAGGCTGGCCACCAAGAAGCTGAGTGATGTGAAACTAGATCGAGAGGAGCTCTCTACCAAGGTTGATGAAGCTAATCAAACCATTGGAGTACTACGATTTGAGAATAATTTCTTGACTAAAAGGACCAAGAAGTTTGAAGCGGTGTTGTTTCAAGTTAAAGCTCTATTGGAGAGGACTTCTAGTGCAAAGCTTGACGAGATGCTAAGTTTTCAGAAAGTTGCTTCTGACAAATCTGGTTTGAGGTATGATTTCTCTTTTCCTAATATTGCCTCCTTTAGTACAACTGTGTTTGTCTCACCTGTTGATAATGTTAATTCTGAGAACAATGAATCTAAAACTAAAATAGCTAATGAGAACTTTGACAAGGGCAAATCTATTCTAGGAGCACCCCCTAAGGTTAAAAAGAAAGAGACTAGAAACCCTAGGAATAAGAAGGATAATGATAAAAAGTCTTAACAAAAGAAGCCACATTTCTGTCATCATTGTGGAGCTTCGGGACACACTCGTCCAAATTGCTATAAGTGGTTAGCCACTCAACAGAGCAATAGTATGTTATCATCTGGTGGTCAAGGTCAGATTCCACCATCTTTGGGTCTTCTTGGAGATCTTCTCAAGGCCCTGATGTTCCTTTTAAATTTGAACGGTTTCAATTCTTCCCCCTCACCTCCAGAACAAAGGTTCAACTCTAGGAAAGGATCTTCTTCCAACTCCAAAGTGTGGAAGGAAAAAGGCTCCAAGTGATTAAGTCACTTTCTCTCTCTCTCTTTCTCTCTCTCTTGCATTACTTGTTTGTTTTGCTTTCTTATTTTTAAGTCAGTCTAGTTTTATGCTTTGTTTGTTTAATATGTTTTTGTTTGTTTGTTTTCAGTTTTGTTTTATATAAAAATTAAAAAAATTGAAAAATAAGAAAAATACAAAAACAGTGTGTGTTTGTGTATATTGGTACTTGTGTATCCTGGATGGCCATTGAAACAAAATTTTCTAAACTTTGTATCTCTTGTAGCTTAAATGAGCACTTTAATGCACAGTTAAGCAAGTGAGCTTTGTGGCTTGTGTTTGTGATGAGTACGTTTAAGATTAATCTTTTATATACTTAATACTCATATTACTTTTTTTGATGGAAAGGACTAAAAAATCTTAAGAGAAAAGTATAAATAACCATCTTACCACTAAAGCCTGCCAATCATATATAATATATGTGTGCTTCGGCATAATAAAATTGTGATGTTTTGACTTACATAATTGGGTATTTCTCTTCTCTCTTATATGCCCATTCATGATATGTTCAAAAACAAAATATGCAAAGAATATAAAAGCAAAAAGAATCAAAATGCTTTTAAATATAGTTGCAAGTGTGTTTCTAGGAGATGTGAGAGTAATATGATGTACCTTGAAGGTGATAGTCCCCATAAAACAATTATGATTGTGTGTGAGTGTATTATATCATCTCATATCTCAAATCGTCATAATATGAGAAACTTGTGCACACTTGCTATGTTTTCACACATAACATGCAAAAATTCTTTACTATTTTTGATACACGTGCAGGCACAATGTGATTTGGCCATCACAGGAGACACATGTGTTGATATATGGTCACTAAATTGTCTTAACTTGTTTTTGAAATATAAAATTGGTTAGACTTGTTTAGTGTGTGTGTGTGTGTGTTTTTAGATCTATAGATGCTATGCTTATATGTTGAGAGATGTTTTGAGAGCTTAATATGTTGTTTGGATCTTTGTTTGAGTAGTGTGCTTGTTGCATTCATCTTTATGTGTTTTTCTTTCCTTGAAAAACTCATTTTCTTCAAGCTCGACAGCTTCTTGACAGATCCTCAACAAATTCCATTTCTATCAAGCTTTCTTTCTTCAGCCTCGATAAAATCTCGACAGATCTTCGATCCATCGAGATTTCTGGGTTTCTTCTTGATAGTATCTCGATCCATCGAGCCAAATTTCTGAGCATTCTGTTTAACCAATAGATTCTCGATAGCTTCTCGATCCATTGGGATATTTTTTGCCGTCGACAGATCCTCGATAGCACCTCGACAGATTCAATTCTGTCGAGATTTAGTGCTTGACAGATCTCAATAGCTACCTCGATCAATCGAGCTGCGATTTCTATTTAAAGGATAAGCGCGATTTCAGATTCATTTTTTCTCACTTCTCTCTCGACCCATATCTCTTTCCCTCACTCAAATCCTTCAACCCACGTGTTCTTCGGCCTAGATCTTGCTCCAAACACTTGGTAAGTGTTCTAATCCTCCTTCTTTTCATGCATTTAATGCATTTAGACCTAGGTTTTGGGGTTTTTCAAAATTTTGGGTTGGGCTTTGTGAAATTGTTGTTATTTGTTCATTGCAACTTCTATACATTATAACAATGTTTCATGCATTTTAGAATTGTGTGCTTGAATAAACTTGTGAGTGCTATTAGGTTTGAATTGGGTTTTACCCATAATGCTTTTACTTTATACACGTCACATGTTCATGCATATGTTCTCTCTTTTCTCTCCTATTCTGCGTTGTGTTGTGTTTCTTTATGTTCTCTCTCTTTCTCCCTCAGATAGACTGTGTCATGGCACCCAAGGCTCACAAATCTACTCCGGCTCAGAATGCTCGTCAAGGTTTCGGGTCATCTTCTTCTTTGGATACCATTCCTCTTCATGTTCTGTTCTGTGATGAGAAGGCCCAGAGGGACTTCTTTGAGAACTTCCAGAAACATGGCGTTCATCCGGAACGCCAAGTTATTCTATTGGACTTTTTCTACACTTTGCTACCCGGTGTCATTCAGACTCGGGGATAGGAATCTCTCTATGAGAAACCCTTACTGTGTCCTATCGTATTTATTCAGGAGTTCTACTCTAACATACACGACATCGATACCTCTGTGCTTCAGTTTGTCACCACATTTTGAGGACACCTATCCTAATTACTTTGGATCTTATATTCGAGGTATTACATGTTCATAGGATAGTGTATCTTGACTACCCTGACTGTGATCGTCTACGGACTGTGTCTAGAGACGAGCTTCTTTCTCACTTTTGTGAGACTCCTTCTATATGGGGTGGTAAGCTAAACACTCCATGCTCGGGTTTTGCCAAGGGCCTGAGATTCCTTAACATGGTGATGACTTTCACTCTCAAACCATTGTCTTATTATAACTCCATCACTGAGCCTCGTGCTTGTTTTCTTCTTGCCTTGATGGAGGATCTTTCTATAGACTTTCTCTTTCACTTCATCACATCTATTCTCAATGTGTATTTGGACACTGCTACCCGTGATAAGCTTATATTTCCTTCAGCTATCACGCGGATCTTACAGCACCTTCACATTCCCATTCCTATCTCTCTTTTCTTCACCACCATGGGTGCCATCAGCGCTGGTTCTGTCCAGTGGAGCGAGGCCCAGTTTCGACTGAAGCGGCCACGAGTGGAGACGACTGATCCTGCAGCTTCTGCTGTTCCACCTTCTTCCTCGGCTCCTTCTACATCCACGGTTGGTGAAGTGACCCTCGAGGCCATCATGGCATAGCTTCAGCGGGTGGAGGCTGACTTTGGTGGTCATCTTGAATATCTCACCGATGAGATGTGTTAGATGAACACCCAAGTTTGTCGCATTGCCTGCTGATAGGCTTGCGTGGCTGGCTTTGTACTTTCTCCCTCTCCTTCTCCGGAGGCCTCACATGATAAGGGTGATGATGATGATGAGGATGATGCTAGTTCTTTCGGTGATGATGACCTCTCAATGACTTGCCCTTTGTCATTCGTGGCAAAAAATGAGAGTAATTTTGGGTTTGAGAGTAGTCTTGTACTTAGGGGAGAGTTAATATATGACATTTTTGTTAGGGGGAGTGTGTATAGTTTTGAGGGATGTAGTGAGGCTTATATGTACTTTTCTTTCTTTTTAGTTCATTAGCCTCTTATACACTGGTCTTGTGACGATTTTATTATGACATACATTGTACTTTACATTCTTATATATTGATGATGATGTATGTTCATTTTATTCACTCATCTCTACATGTGTTGTTTCTTATTTCCCTATATACACATGTTTCTTTATGTATGCAATCTTTATTTTTGTTTCACACATGGTGCCTTGATGAGTTTTGTTTAAGTGTTTTAAAAAGATAGGTTGTGAAAGTCTATCTTGCCATGAACTCTCTTCTTGTAAAGTTTTTCAAGAGTTTATGTTAGGTTAGATTTATTATGTAATACAACAAGTTGTTATGAGTTGAGTGATTTAAGACTTCTCTCATGATTATTTGTTTTGTTGTGGTTTTGTCACGGATTACCAAAGGGGGAGATTGTTAGGGACATATTTATACAATTGGCTAATTCTTTGACAAAATGCACTTTACTTGTAATTGGGTAGATCTAGGATGAGTTTAAGACTTTAAGAAACATGTTGTTCAAGTCACGTGTTAAAGCCATAAAGGTTTGACCAAGAAACAAGTGAAGATGAGCTGTTTATTAAAGCTCAACAGAATTCTCAACGGGATCCTTTCTATTAAAGCTCGACAGAAGCTGAATCTGTCGAGAATTACGAAATCAAATTTTTTAGATCTGATTACATGCATATGCTTATGTATTTGTGTAGGGTTTCTTTTCTCGCAACTCTAGATATATATAAAGCTTATTTTAAAGGCTGTCGCATATGGTACGTATGCAAAGTGGATGCCAAGAGAATACAAACAAATTGTGACCTAGTTCATTATTTTCCCTGTAGAAGCTACTGCGTCTTTACGCCAAGGGTTTTGTGACCAAGGAGTTTCCTAATCTTCATTGTTGATAAATTGAAGAACTTTGCAACCAACAATCTTCTTCAAGTTGGTGAGTTAGTTACATACTAGGATTTGAACATCATTCGTTAGTCACATATTGGAATTAGTGCATTGAATGGAGAGATTGCTGCTACAATACAAATCCAATTGGGTATTGGAGTAAGGGTTCAACTGTAGGTTGTATTTCGGGATAGGCCAAAGGGTTTGGTAAGATTCCTTATACTTGTAACCACTTGTGATTGATAATAGTGGATTCTCGAGAGTGGTGACTTTAAATTCACCCGGTGGGGTTTTGCCTCGGTGGTTTTCCCCATTCATAAACAAATCACCTGTGTCAAATTTAATTTCCACTGCATTTAGTTATTTGGTGATTTGTTTGTGCTACCACGCTATTGCATGTAATTTGACTAATTAATTAAATTGGGTAATTAATTAATTTGCAAGGGGTCGATTCATTTTAACCTAACACCTAATATAGTCGAGGGTTGAGGGAGGAGAGCCTTCCCTACAAAGCCAATAAGCTGACTTGATAGAAAAAAACCCGGAGTTTGTTGCAGTCAAAGACCAACTATCTTCCATGGGGCAACTAGGAATGAGAATTTTCTGGATTAGATCAACCACATGCTTCTCAAACAACAATCTCAGCTTTGAAATATCCCAGCTGCTTCGGTCTAGAGTAAGGAGCTAAGAAACCACCAAAGCAATGTCCAAATTAGCATTAACTTTAAGGGTAGGGGTGAAACTTTTGAGGTCAGGGATCCACGGGCCTGACCATGTTCTAATGGAATCCCCATTGCCTACTAAAAGGCAAGCTACCTTTGCGATAAGGTGTTTTATGCCCATCATGCTTTTCCAAAATGGGGAAGCATTGCTAGGAGAATGGGGAGATAGCCAATTGTCCCAAATCTTGTATTTTGCCATCAAAACCTTAATACAGAGACAATCCTTTCTGAATAGAACCCACTAGCCAATTTGGAGAGGAGAGCTTGGTTGAAATCCCAGATGAATCCCAAGCCACCCTCTTTTTGTGGCCAACAAAGAGAAGACCAAGACATCGGAGTCTAGTACGAACCCACCTTTGATTTGGGGCTCCACCAAAATCTGCGCATTGAAGCATCTAATTGATCATAAAGACCTTTAGGGAATAGTATAGCTGACATATAATAAGCCGGGATGGCTTGGGCCACCAATCTAATCAAAGTTGCTCTACCAAACCAAGACAAATTTTTACTTTTCCACCCATTGAGCTTACTGTCCAATCTTTCTTTAACAAATCTGAAATCTTAGGATTTGCTCTTTGACAAGAAGAGAGGAACACCCAGATAGGTTGTACTTTGTGGAAATGTATTGAGACCCAAACAACACTTAACTTGATTCATAAATTGAGGGCTCACACCTTTGGAAAGGAAGCGGCCAGATTTTTTCACACTGATAGTTTGGCTTGACCAAGATTAGAATTTCTCCAAGCAATTTCTAAGAATGGCTAGTTCGGAGGACTTAGCTTTGCAAAATAGTAAAATGTCATCAGCATAGCAGAGCTTAGAGATGGGGGGGGGGTATTGGAAACTTTAACCCCAGTTAGATTCTTTTGAGACACTTCCCTGTTTATTAGCCTCATGAAAACCTCATTGGCCAAAATAAATAAGTATAGAGATAGGGGGTCCCTCTACCTAAGCCCTCTAAAGGGAGAGAAACTTGGTCCAAGACCTCCAGTTAAAAGCAAGCTTCTCTCTTATGTTCATGCATGTTCATCAATACATAAATTTTGAATAAAACAATTAGATTGTTTCCACAATAGAACCCGATTGAATGCATTTAAGCTGGGCTTGAGAGTATCGTAATATCAACTGGACTGGCCCATATGCGAGGTAACAAAAATCAGTGCAAAATCCACCAATTGGAATGCTAATCTGCGTGTGTGTGTAGAATTGTGGAAATGTGCGACAACATTGTCTTTTTTTTTGGGTTAAAAAAATGGTTAGAGGGGGCTATTCATTGCGGTTTTTTCATATCAACATGACCATAGTAGCATTCTAAGTGTTTTTGGGCTAATACTACCCTACAACATTATCAATTATAGGGATGATGACTTCATAAGACT
This sequence comes from Castanea sativa, assembly GCF_040712315.1. Classification (NCBI taxonomy): domain Eukaryota; kingdom Viridiplantae; phylum Streptophyta; class Magnoliopsida; order Fagales; family Fagaceae; genus Castanea; species Castanea sativa. The sequence goes on along the minus strand of NC_134015.1, from coordinate 18,370,009 downwards.
GTACCGATGAAGTCACTTTTGAGGATGAGGAGAGGACACAATCACACAAAGGTATAAAGACTAAAGTTGTGAAAGATTTCATTGCTGAAACTTACGGAGCTATAGCCAATGTGTTAAACAAGTTTCAAATTTAAAGTAATTAATTTTAAATTGGAAGGACACAAATTTATAGTAGATTTGAAATGTGATTGGAGAGCCTTGACATGAAATTAGAGTGGATGAACTTAATCCTATGTTGAGTTTTCATTTTGGCTATATTTTATAGATAAGAACTCATCCATGCATGGATTAGGGTACAATATAGAGTTTCTAGGATAAATGTACTATCAAGTTCTTAAAATTCTGTTTTACTATTTCAAAACTCGTAGATTAGATTTTAAAATATCATCTTTATCATTAATATTTAAATAGACATTAGCTATTATCATTTTAATATTTTTTAAATTATTGATTAAATGATAATAAAAAAACATTTCATCCTAAAATGGACTAATAAAATAATTAGCTTAAGAATGTAATCTTCTATCTTACTACTAATAACAGGATTTCCTATTTGGGTTACATCATTTTGTGCACTAATATATCCTCACAAAAATTCTTAAACTCTCTAAAATACCCCTATATTTTAGTTAAATAATTTTAAATTTAAAAGCACAAATTAGTTAAAAGAGTAATTTAGTATTTTTAAAAAGTTCTTAAGTTTTAAACTTTTTCTTTTCTCTTCTCCAATCTAAATTACCACTTTTTATTTTATATTCAAACTTTTGTCAACTCTCATGTAAAGAAAGATCCTAAAAATTAGGACATCATCTCTATTTCACTTTTAAACATTATTCCATGTTACCTTATCTTTTTCTTTAAAAAGAAATACTCATATAGAGAAAGATCCTAAGAATTAAGATACTATCTCTATCATTAAAAAAAAAAAAAAAATTACTCACATAGAAAAAGATCCTAAAAATTATAACATTATCTCTATTTCACTTTTAAGTATTATGACACTAAATTTAAAATGAAAAATAAAAAAAAGAGTCTCATTACATGCGGCTAATATATAAATGGGGATAATTTGAAAAAGTCTAAACAAAGTTGCCAACTCTACCTGACAAATCTCCATCTCAAAAAAAAAAAAAAAAACAAAAAAAAAACAAAACAAAACAAAACTCTACCTGACAAATTTTTCTTTTATAGTTGTCCATTGGTTTAAAACTTTAAACCTCTATATTTGGGATTCACAACTCTTATTGGCTTGGATTTACATCCATTTTTTATAACACAAACCTTTTGTTCCATTTTTTGTTTTGCTTTGTTTTTTTCGTTTTCCCTCTATATACGTTTTTTGAAACATATGAGTTATTAGGTTTATAAAAAATTTCACTGAAAAAATCGGACGCAACAAACCTTTTCTCTCATGTACAACATGGTTCCTCAAGCCTTTGTTCCCCCACACCCTATGCCTCCTCCTCTTCATCCTATTTTATCATTTATTGCTATTGTTTGCATCGCTATATTATTCTATGTAGTCGTTATTGTTGTCTCCGTAGTAGTACCATTGTTCATTCTCCTTGTCATTGCCGATATTTGTGACCTCTTCTGCATGCCCTCGAATGAAAGCCGTGATCGAGATCTAGAAGAGGGAGAAAGAATAGCCCATCAACCAGAGGACATTCCATATTCATCTTGTTTCATATTAAACATACGGATTTGGGCTTCATTGAAAATGCTTATAGGGGCGGTCATAGAGGTAGGCAAAAGGGAAAAGCAGCAAGCATTAGAAAAACTACCTCCATTGGTAAATTATGGAAGCAAGGAAATAACATCAACTTGTAATGTATGTGTTATTTGTCTGGAGGATTTTAAGAATGGCCAATCATGTCAAGTTTTTCCATCATGCAACCATATTTTCCATTCAAATTGTATTGGATATTGGTTGAAGAAGAGTCCAACTTGTCCAATTTGTCGTGTTCCTGTGGTGTTTCAGTCATGCAGCTAAAGATATTCGTTAGTTTGTCACTAATTCTTTTGGGCTACGCGGAGCTTAGTTTGTTTTTATCTGGATTATAACCCGACTCGATATAAAAATATTACAGTTCTTAATGAAAGATTTTCTAAGGTTAAGTCCATGGAGCGGAGACTTGGGTTGATAGGGTTGGCTGTGTTGTTTCAGGTTAGAGTTGGTTGTGTTGTTTTGAGAGAGAAAAACTATATTATTGCATCTTGTATTTTTCCCCTGAAAATAGTAACATTACTGCAACTCCGTAGATGTAAGCAAATTGTCGAATCATGTAAATATTGTCTTATATATTCGTATTTTCTTGGCGCATATTTTTTTTTCTTTATTTTTGCATCTCATAGATCTAGGAATTGGGTTTAATTCCTAATAGAGTTGAAATATCAAACTTTCTTAGATGATTTTGATTATAGGTGATTTTGATTGGGTTAGCTTAAATGATTCCAAATCTAACACTAGCTTAAATGATTTTAGATTTGTTTGCAGTAGTTTGTATTGCTTTTGTTTTTTGGGGTGAATAAGAGATATAGTTTATTGAAGAAACTCACAGTACAAAAGAACACAACTGGAAATCCCACTTACACAGCACCAATTACTCCTCTGCTTTAACTAAAAACAAAAAATTTCAAAACAAGACCCAGCAAATTACATAACCATTGCATTATAGCCAACTACATAGAACTGAACAAACAAATCATCACAAGAACGAACATATAACCTCACTCAAGCCTTCTTTGTTAAGATTAATATACTGAAACTCCCGAACCCCAGCGAAGAGTTCTTGAAACTGATTCTTGCTCCAACCCTTCTTCTTACATCCCATTTGATAGCTTGCAAATCCTAATCCTCATTCTTCACCATTACTCCATGAATTTTGGGTTCCTCTAATTCTACAAGTGATCAACCATGCACTGCACCTGCAAGCTAGCCTACATAAGGAGCCTTCTAATCAAGTTTTCCCTTTTGAGTCCTCAAGTCCTACTCTACCATATTACCCCATTTTGTCTCAGGGTTAGACCATTTCATAGCTTGTTTCCATATCCTCGGTGAGAAGCTACATTAAAAAAAAAAAAAAATGATGTATACTACTTTCTACACAACTCCTACAAAATACACATAAAGCATCAACCTTATATCTTCATTGAAGAAATCGAATCTATATATATATCCCAAAATGCATGGATCTTGCCTTTAAAATGTTGGTAATGGTAGTATCATGTATTGTCCAATGTCTATGTCTAGAGACATATTTACCCCATTTGGATGTAACCTATACAGCCACAAAAAAGAAAAAAGAAAATCCATCTCCCACATCAAACGTTAGGATTCAGGTCTAGCCAGCTTTTTGAGCTTTTTAGTAGCTTCCTCCATACCCAAGAACTATTTGAGGAAATTTTAACTATCCACAAACTCCTACCCTTGAGCAAGTTTGTGAAACTTGAGTACTGTGTTTCGCGTTTTATACTTTTGATGAATAAAATTCTAGTTCATCTAAAACAATATTAAAAGTTTGCTAGCATGCGTTGGAAGCATATTTGTTAGTGCAACTCCTAACATCAATTAATAAAGATGCAGCAGAGTTGATATGATCAAAATCATGCTCATGCAGGCTGGAATGGATTACTGTTTTATTAAAGCCTGTTAATTGAAATATAAATGAAGAGAACCTTGCTAGAAATATAGTTTCTTCTACATTATTGGAGAGGAAAGGATGACAAAAAGAAAGACCACTTTTGGATTTTAAGAGTCTTGAACTCCCATATTTTTGCTGAACTTTTATCCGTTTTCTTTGGTACCATATGAAGAGGGAAATCCAAAAACAGCAGGATAAAAGAGAGTCAAGGAGCAGACTTTCTTTGAGGTTGCATTCCTTCAACTTAACCCTTTGTTTTGTATTGGAACAAAGCAAACAAGGAACATAAGCCAAGGATCTGAGTTGCTAGGAGGTTGCATATCTTTAACCCAAAAAGTTTGTAATTTTTATTTATTTATTTTATTTTATTTGGGGTGACTTTTGTTTTATGCCATGGCCAAAAGATAGGGCTTGACTCCAGGAGTGAACCCACTGATCTTTTCCTATTCTAATCGAAAATGGAATTAAAAAAAAAAAAACATTATCTATAAGACATGAAATAAGTGTTAAAATTATTTTGTGTGATTATTCACATGTTAGTCTATAAGACATGAAATAAAATTTGTAGTATTTTTAGCATTATTTAAAAAATATAATAAAAGATGCTATATACGAGGGCATATTTGATAATTCCATTTATTTGTTTAATTTAAGGAATTAATAAATAAAAGTGAGATTTGATGTTGATGAACCAACAACTCGAATCATGGGTCCAATGATAAACTTCCAAGGAAACAAACAAAATGTATAAGCTTTTCCTTTTGCAACTGCCTAAAAAATAATCAAGACTTCCTCTCAATGCAATATCGATCTACAACAAAGAAAGCAAAGAATACCACTGACTTGACTGACATCAAGTGGATTAGGTAGACCAGCTAGCTAGGTTAGAAACACAAAACTTAGTTTAATTAGTGGCTCTTTTTTACTGCAAATATTGTATCGCAAGCGTGCGTGTCCAAAGTATATATATTTTTTGGATGAATATCCAATACTTCTAGTATTTCTTGCAGTGCCGTACTTAGATTTAGTATCTTTCTCTCAAATTTAATTAAATTAAAACATGTTCAAATGTAGACAGCTTCTTTATTTTTTTTGGTTAGCCAAGCATATATTCTTGTAAATGTAGACAGCTTCACCATATGTGTATCAGTGTATGTGTTTGATCCGACTGGATGATTGAAAAAGAAAAAGACTGCATTATATCCAGGGAAGGTTTTCCTATTAGTTTTTCATTTACGCATTTAACATTTTCCCTTTATAGTATTAAACTTGTTGCCCAGGTTTTCCTTTTTTTATTAAAAAAAATTCAAATAAATAATTGCTTTTGTAAATGAGGAAAAGGGGTTCCATTTACATTGAAAAATATTTAAAGATAATAAAATCCTGACCATAGGTTGAAAGCGCAGTACGTTTGCCTTCTTTTAGAAATGGGTATAAAACCATTATTATACAAGGGCACCAGCTAAGTGCACCCATTAACGGAGTGCATAATTAATAAAATATATCAAAACATGAGCAGTTTAAAAGTGTGTCTATGTGTGTCAACTCCATCAACTGCACTAGTGGCTACATAATATAGGGAAGACCCTTTCTCTTCTTTTCTAACATGATTGAAACTCCTCTTAATAGGTGTGCTACTAAGGAGGTTAATTTCTTTTTGTTTGTTTGTTTATTTTTTCTTAAAGAAAACACTTTTGATGGATATTTTAACAGCTCTCTAAAATTGCCCCACTGGACAAATAGAAATTTTCAAGTTATAAAGAGAAATTTCAAAAGCCTTGTAACTCAATTAATACCTTATAGTATTTTTAACGAAGATGTCTAGGGTTCAAATCCTTCCCCTACTTTGTTATATTACCATCAAATTTATCACAAAATAAAAAAGATATAAAGAGAAACTCTCAAGTTACTAGTGAAAATTTTCTTGTATGACAACTAATCAATTAATCAAAGTGCCTACAACAACACCTAAACTCACATCCAATTTCACAACTTGTTTGGGTATCATTTTGTGATTGAATTTTAGTATGTACACACGCCACCATAGGAACTCAATGAAAACAAAAATTTGGTACTCCAATTATATTGTGACACTTGAGCATATTATGGATTTTGGTGTGAAGTTGGGTGTGTCTCTAGATTTTTTCAGTTAATTAAACAACACATATCACACTCGCCCACTTAAACAACAATTATACACTTTCCCACTACTAACTTTTACAACTTAATATGATGATATATTTGATTGGTAGATGTCAACAACATAATAAATGAATGTTAGATTTTCTTTGCATGATTGATGATATATTAAATTTATATAGATTCATAATGAATAACATGTTCTATATATCAAAGACAGATAACGGGGTTGTTTGAGACATGTACGCATCTTTCGATTCTTAATTTCGAACAATATATTCCCACCCTTTAGTGTATTTGGCATGCAATATAGATACGAGTTGTTTAAGGATTGAAATATATATGGACTAACCACTGCGCATCCTTGACGCAATGGTTACTTCACAAGTATTAAGTGCTTGTGGAATGTGGGGGGTAAGAGTTGGGGTTCAAGTCTCCAGAAGGGAGCTTCACACACATATATACTTAGATTAGGCTAAAGTAGAATTTCTATTTTATATATATAAAAAAACATATGGACTATAGAATTAATACTTGTTAATGATTGTTAGGTTCTAAGATCTTAGGGACTAATGTATTAGAACTTCAATATGTAATGTGTTGACAAACCATGATCAAAATCAAGAGTCTAGGTTTAGGTTTGCTCAAAGTATGTTTAATTGTAAAATTGGAATCGAGTTATTGCAGAAATTATTGGACAAAATTTGCAAGGCTCGATCAATCGAAAATTAGATTTGATCGATTGAAACTCGTGCAGATTTAATTTTCTGTAGAATTTCCAATTTAGCTCAAGCCCGTTTGACGTGTAGGATTTTATGTTTTACTTCACATATAAAAGGAAAAATCCTAGATACGTTTTAGTGTCTTTTTGAGTGTTGTGTGTTGAATCTTTTGTGAGATCTAGAGGTGTTTACCTTCATACACACACATAGGGTTATCAAAATCAAGATTCCTATCAAGAGCTTGATGATTGCTTCAGTTGCTACTTAAAGAACTTAAAGAAGATCTAAAACCTTTGAATGGAGTTTCAAAGTCACAAGTAGGAGAACTTGTGGTTATAGCAGATCAAGGAAAGAAGTAGTCCGTGGATTCGGAGCTGTCACGTGGTTTTGGTAATAAGTTTTCTACATGAGGTAGCAATAGGATGTTAGTGGTTTAAGTCTTATTGTAAAAACTTTAATTTTTTCATAGTGGATCTGTTTTTACCTTGAGAATAGTTAGGTTAAATCTTCTCTAGGTTTTTTACTGGTTAGGTTTTCTTGGATTATCATATTGTTGTGTTCTTTATATTTATGCATTATTAACATGATATGATTTATATGTGTTAACCTAGAATTGAATAATTTATCTAAGTAATCACTTGGCTAAATAACTAGGTTAAACATATTGTGTTAGGGGGTCTAAAACTTTACAATAATATCACATCTACACATGTTGCAGAGAATTCTTAATTTGACCAAGGGAAATAGATAAGATGCAGATAAAAATCAGCTGAACTTTTTGGCGAGAAAATCTTGATTAATGAGCCAAGTTTCTTGGACGATACTCTTTTTATATACACACAAGAAACTCTTTTTCTTTGTTTGCGAACATATACACACAAGAATCTAAGTGGTCCATTACTCCATTTGTAGGATATGAGAAATAGTTAAGTCTTCTTTGGGGCATAATTGTAGGATAAAAGTATGAAAAAACCTTTTAAAGAGGAAAGAATCTTGATTAAGGTAAATTCACAAAATGAAAATGAGATTAAAATATATATATATATATATATTGCGCTTCTTTAATTTTTATACGAGACATGCTAGGAAAATTGAAGAGGAGGAATCTTGAGAGTAGCATAATTTTTTGAAGTAGTTCCCCCAAAGATTTTAATATTGATATGTACTAAAAACTTGTGGTATCTTCTCAAAAATATTGTGGTATAATTTTAGGAATTAGGGAGAATGTGAGAGGGAGAGAGCTTAAATAAAGTGAAGAAGTGGGATAGTAGAAGCAGGGACATACCCCAGATTTTAAGTTAGAGGAGGCCGAAGTATAAGCACAAAAAAAAAAAAAAAAAAATCCAAATAGGCATCCATATGGTATTAACAAATTATAAATATACAAAATCATTTTTTCTTAATACATTAAGATGCAATCATCTACCAATAAAGATAAAAAAAAAAAAACATAATAATAATGTTTTTTTTTAATACTAGGCTAGCTAGGATTTTTAATTTTGTTGAAGTTAGAGTATTCACAATAGTGGTGCTAAAATTTTTAGCTTTTCGCACCTTAAAAGCTATTTTATCTATTTTTATTACCTCACTTTATAATAAACCAACATCAAATGTTTTATTTTTGACGAAACCATATTTTCATCCTTACATTTTACGCGATTCCCATTTTGGTCTCTATCTTTTATTTTCATCGCTTTTACTCCCTATTTAGAAAAACACCATCAATTTTAGTCCTTTTCGTCAGTGTTCTAACGGCAAAGTCCTACATGGCAGATGAAACTATTAAAAAAATAATTTTGGCATTAAAAAATGCCACGTCAGCATTTAAATTTTTTTTAAAATTTATTACTTTTAACTAAATAAAATAATTAAAAATAGAATTAAAAACCAAAAATCACATGAATTGAGATCTAAGTGTCTTGAACAAGAACAACAAGAACACAAATCCAGATCTAAGAACACAAACACAGAAATTAAAATCTAAAAATAAAAAAATCTCAAAATCACTATTTTCTCAAACCTAGCAAAATCATCAAATCCTAAAGCCCCAAAGTACCAAATCAATCCAAAAATACAACACAACCAATCCAAACAAAAAAAATCTCAAACTCAAAAAAACCCATCTCAATCAAGTTGAACCCAGCAAACTCACCTCAAGCAAGTTGGATTTTAATTAAACAGAGCCTCACATCAAACCCACTTCGCTTAACTTCACTCACATCCTTCACAACCGCTACACCTCCTAGCAAGACCTCAAAGCCTACACTATCCACCCCCGCCACGAAAGCGCCGTCAAAGATCACGGCCTGCCCATAGTTGAAGACATCATGGCCTTCGATTGGGTCGCCCCCGATCTTCAACTGGCTGTCACACCCAAACCCAAACCCAAACCCAAGTCCACAATTCAAGTTAGCTTCTTCAAATTAAAGGAACAAGAATAAGGCAAAGATGTAAAAAAATCAGAGATACTTGGGGTTTTTAAAGATTTGAAGGATGGTTTGTTGTTAGGTCAGCAAAAACAAATTAGTGAGTTGAGTTATGGAGAGAAATTTTTTCTAGAGAGAAGCAGAGGGTACTCGTTAGCTTATCTGGCGGTTTTTCCTGGACACAGAGAGTTGGAGGATTCGAATGAGGAATTGGGGAAGTTGAAAGACAAGTTTAAGGATTTTGTGTAGAGTGAGGTCGTCGTCGATTTCCTCATCCCCTCCTCCTACTCTGTTTAATTATTTAATGATTTGGATTTGGAAGGATCTCAAAATCACATGATTTTGAGATTTTTAATTTTTGGATTTTAATTTCTAGGTTTGTGTTCTTAGATCTGGGTTGTGTTCTTGTTGTTCTTGTTCAAGACACACTTAGATCTCAATTTATGTGATTTTTAGTTTTTAATTTTTTTATTTAGTTAAAATTAATAAATTAATTTTTTTAATTTAGATGTTGACGTGGCATTTTTTAATGCCAAAATAAAATTTATTATTATTATTTTAATAGTTCCGTCTGCCACGTTGAACTTTACCGTTAGGGCACTGACGGAAAAGACTAAAATGGATGTCGTTTTTATAAATAGGGAGTAAAAGCAGTGAAAATAAAAGATAGAGACCAAAGTAGGAATCGCGTGAAAATGTGGGGACGAAAATGTGGTTTTCGCCTTTATTTTTTTACTACTTCATTTAAAATAATATAAATAACTTATTAAAATAATAAGGAAGAGAGATAATTTGAGTTTTTTAATTGAAGAAAGAGAGATAATCTTAATAAAATATTGTATTTTATTTTTAACAACTTGATACAGTCAATTGGTATTTATATCATTTTATTATAGTTGTAAAAAAAATTTAGTTTTAGCTTCTCCAACAACACATGGTTTTTTGGTTCTTTGGTGGTAAAATAGTTTTATTTATTTTTTGGTGCTAAAATACAATCATTATTGGGATGCTTTTATTATTTTTGTTAAGTTTTTGGATTAGATAGTTGTTAGATTTGCTAGGCTGAATGAGGAAGAGGGGGGCCTAAGGTTTTAGAAAAGTGGCTAACTACAAAAATGAAAAATATCATAAGTAAAAAAAAAAAAAAAAAAGGGCCAAGTGGGCTTGGCCCCCCTTGAGCTCCCACCTGGGTCCGTCCCTAATTAGAAGCTTAAATTGGTAGCCAAATTAAAAAGAAAAGTTTCTTGTATTAACTTTTAATTACAAAAATCAGTGGGTCTTATTAATTGTTAACTTGTTAAACTATTTTTACAAAACATTTTTTAGTTTTTGGTTTTATTTTTTATTTTTGATGTTTCTAAAAAATTGTGAAAACAGTTTTGAATTTTAATAACTGTTTTCTAGTAAGAGTTCTATTAATTTTGTAGTGGTTACTAAATTTTCGATTTTTTTTATAAAAAAAAAAAATTTTCTATTAGTTTTAATTTAAAATTGATGAAGTACTCTTTCAGCCTTTTATTTGTCTTTTCGGGGGGAAAAAAATTAAAGTGAAAACTATGATTATTTATTTATTTCATAGAGTTAGTTTGTTAAGGTGGACAGCAGGCCTAAATCTAAATAATATATTGAGATACAGGCAAAAATCTAAAGAGCTCCCTTTGTAAAGTTCTTTAATAGTTTAATTATAATATAATTAAACAAGTTTTCATTGCTAGAAGTTGGTCCTTTGGAACTTAAAAATCTGGTAGACTTTAGAAAGAAAAAGAATCTAAGATCAATTATCGTTAAGCAGATCTACAAATCCGTTGAAAGTTGTACGTTTAGGAAAATATTGCCCTTCTATAAATTTATCCATACAGACAAGAAAAAATGTGGCGTCGTACTAAAAACATTTGACTTTTTGTTGACTCTTTGTTAGTAATTGTAAGATTCTAAATATTTAGATATAAATGTTTAGATTCTAATTGATTTTTTTTGTTGGCAAACTGTGTACATAAATTTTTCTAGGAATAGATTTTAGTGTCTATGAAGCTCAAAGTGCTACAAGTTAGAATTCAAGAACATACAAGTTACTGGTCTAGGAAATAAAATTCAGGTTGGCTCGACCGGTCGAGAGAAGCTTTCGATTGATTGATCGAGATGCAATTCTGTAGAATTTTATTAAAGCCCAAAAATCTATTAAACGTCTAGAGTTTCAATCCAAATCTACTTGGTATATAAGAGAAACCCTAAAACAAGTTTTCCAAGTCTTGGAGAGCTACTCTTTTGAGATCTGAGAGGTTTTGTGTCTTCTACTCTTTCATGCATCTACCGAAGATCAATCTTATTCCTTAAGTACCAGTGGAACAAGTTGTAGCCCAAGCTTCTGATATCAAGAGTACTGAAGATCAAAGGCATGCATAAACTAGAGGTTCATGTTAGAGTAGATTCACATGAAAGAAGTCTGAGGGTTTCAGAGTTAGGTTTGGTAATTATAGTTAAGTTTACTATGAATTGAATATTCTTAACTGTAAACTTCTATTTGATATAATAGATTGTTCTTCTTGGGATTGGTTCTCTCAGGTTTTGTTTCATTAGTTTTCCTGAGTTATCATACCTGTGTTTTATTTATTTTTCTGCTGTATGATATGATTGGTTTGTGTTTAATATAATATTTATGTAATTGACTTAAGTAACAACTTGGCAATAAAATCAGTTTAAAATGGTGTGTTTAGGGGTATAAAAACCTAAGAGTAATCAATTAAACTTTTGAAAGTAAATATCTTTCCAAACCTAAGTTATGTATTATTTGTAATTTATATTTGTTTGATGTGATGAAATATTCAATGCATGAACAGTTTGAACCTAGGTATTCCATGAAAGAAGAATTGGGCAGTACCCAGTTCCAAAGCCCTCTATTTTTTTTTTTAGGTGTAGCCAAGCAAAATAGATAAATAATTTTTAAATTTATAAAAAAAGAACACGTGTATGTATATATAATGTTCTTGTACACATAAGAAAATTTCATTAAATCAGTTCTATATAATTCAATATAGATATTTCCAGACATCAAATCATGAGTAATTATCCTTTAAATTACATTAATCACAATTCAATCATGAGTAATTAGTACGATTCAATAATTTTTTTTTGAAATCTACAATTCAATCATTTTAAAGCATGGTTTCTGTTAAATTAATTAAAAATTATACGTTAGAGTATAGTAATAGTTATAGAAATAAAAGGGACATAAATCAATTAATTTAAAATAAATTAAAAAATTAATTCCATTTTTATATACAATATAATATAAGAGAAATATAATAATAACAATACTAAATGAAAAACTTTTATTTTGTTAATGGATGACAAAGTACGACATCTCCTCAACGTTTAACCACAAAATAAATAAAAAATTTCTACTAATGAATAAAGACCAAAAACATCAAGGCATTCCTATATCCTTAACTCTCTGAATACAAAATGAAAAGAGTTATGTTTTAAAAAGAAAAAAAAAGTTTTTACTAAATAGGTTAACACACACATATATAATATGAAGGAACAGAAAAAATTACTTAATTTATTAAAAAAGCATTTTATTAACATAGAACATATAATATAAACGCAAGTCATAATTTGTTTTTCGTGCTTGGTTTCAATTTATTTTTTGAGCATAATATTAGAGTTAGTATAATCAATGCTATACTTAAACTATTTCATATTTTAAGCTAACTATATATATATATATATATATATATATATATATATATATATATATATATTTCAAACAACTAAAAAATATAAGTAAATAATCAATATATAGTCATTAATACATGAAGTTGAAAGATTAATCTAAATATAAGATAATCAAATAAATATTTGAATTTTTCAAAGTAAAATGAAAATATGTTAACTTATATGTATTAAAAATATGTTCTTATATATATTTGAAAACTGAAAAGGATTCTATTTATGCAATTTGAAAAATTTGTGTGGCATTTTTTTAAAATTAACTTAGAATTATAAATATTATTCTTTCTATCTTAAATTTCATTTTCAACTGTCAAAAGGTAGAACGATTGAAAAACATCTTATTAAAAAGTATACACCATTGTAAAAGAATTTTAAAAAAAAGAACATATACAATTCAGCACATTGGTACGGGGTTACAATGATAATATACCATATTATAATTTTAAGGCTAGAATTAAGAATTTTTTTTCATTGACCAATTAGGAAAGCTAAAAGTTAATTTCAATAAGCACTAGGCCTCACCAACTCCAAGGTATGAGGAAAAAAAAAACCCTATAAAACTTGTTATACTTATACATGCAATTGATATTTTGGGTTTGTGAGTTTTAAATTATCTGAGAAACTTTGGTCAGCACTACGTGAGGTATCACCTAAGTTGCACGGATACGGGCACGGATATTGACACAGACACGGATACGAGGACACGAAATTTTTTGAAAAATAAGGATATGACACGGCGTGGATACGACAATTAAATAATTAATTAAATTTTATATTTAAGAATATTTTTAAATATTATTTGACATAAAATACGTTTATGTCTAGAATTTAAATTATGTAAAAATTACAAATAAGTAAACTAACACCCAAAGTAGTACAATAATACACATAAAATGTTTAGAGTATAAACCAAAAGTTTAAATAAGCTACATTCAACATCAAACTAAAAACATAAAAGGAAACCAAGCTTTAAAATTTCATAATAAACATTATAATTTATAAGGCAAAACAAAAGGTTGAGTAAAGAAAGAAAAAAAAAATTCATAATAAAAAATATAACACAGTGATATTGTGACAGTGAGAGTGACATTAAAAAAAACGCATTATAACTTATAAGTGAGCAACAGTACACCCATTCACCCAAATATTTGAAAGAAAGAAAAAAAAAAAAAACAGAGAGAGATAAGAGAAGAGGTTGGACTTGTTGTCCACGCCGAGAGAGAGAGAGAGAGAGAGAGAGAGAGAGAGAGAGAGAGAGAGAGAGAGAGAGAGAGAGAGAGAGAGAGAGAGAGAGAGAGGGCACGGCGTCGACATCTATGGAGTTCACTGATTGGCCCGATCTAGCTTCGGCGAGGGATAGTGGGCAGCGGCAGCGGTAGCGAGTAGAGGTTAGAGGGAGGGTGGGTTGAGAACTTGGGATGTGGGTTTCAACTTTCAGTAACAAAATCGATGGTATTGGTAAGTCTATCTGTCAAAATCTGAGATTTTTTTTTAACTGCTGGCGTGTCGGATGTGTCGGAGCCATGTTGGAGAAGTGAAAAAAAAGAGACACTACTCAGACACTGGAGTTCGGCGAGTCGTACTAGTTCCGGTGTTGGACACCGGTACGTCGTCAAAAATGGCATGTCGGTGCAACCTTGGGTATCACTTCACATGAGAATTTTTATTTATTGTGTACTACAGGTTTTTCAAAATATTGTTTGGATGAGTGATCCACAGAGATTTGTAGCATCATCAAATGGCATAAACAACGTCAAAATGAGAAAAAAAAAAGTGTTCGATCTGCTTGTGAACTGTTTTCCATTTTTGCTCTTCTCACTAATAAAATTCTCATTCATCTAAAACAAATTACTCCTATATAAGTTTGCAATCATAGCCTGGAAGCATATATTTGTTAGTGCAACCTTAAACATCATTTAATAAAGAAGAGTTGATATGATCAAAGTCATTCTCATTTGGGATCATAGATCATTTAAAAGCTTACAAAAGATATGGTTTCTCCTACATTCTTGGAGAACAAAGGACTACAAATTAAGATGTTACTATTTTTTTCCATCGTTGTTCAGGAAAAAAATAAAAAAGAAGACGATTTGGAATTTAACATGCAACTTAGATTTTGCTTTACCTTTGTCCATGTTATTTTCAACCATATACATGGAGCTAAAAGATACAGAGGGAAAAAAGAAAAAGAAAAGTGCTTGAGCCAAGGTTCAGACTTGCCATGGGGTGGCCTTTCTTAAACCTCAACCCTTTTGTTTTGCAATGAAAACAAACCAAAAGGTTGAGACAAAAGAAAGCCATATAGCAGACTTGCCAGGAGGTTACAATATTTCTATAACTCAACCCCCTTCGAAGTGAATTTGTTTTTTTTTTTGTTTAATGTGTTTTGAGACTTTTAGATTTAAGCCTTGGCCAAAAGATTGGGCTTGTATCGAGGAGTGAACCCTTTATCATGATCGATGGCTGACCACCTACAATTCTTCCTCTGACCCTCAAAAGGAACATCATGTTTTCCTTGATCGAGAAAAACAATGGAAGACAAATAGTCTGTGAGTTTTTAGAAGAAGAAGTTGAGAACTGTGGAAATGTTGTGATAATCACAGGGTATATATAGGGGAAAGGGGGGGAACTCTGTCCCATTCACAGATTCACGTGTCGTCTGTGAGGCACACGACTAGGGCGATCCTCATTTGAGAATGGCCTCCTCATTTCTCGCACATATGAGGATAATTATTGGTACAGCTGAAAGCAGATAGGAATTAAAAAATCTTACACCTATATAAAATTTGAATCATTCTTATATTTGTATCCTCCAAAATCCTAAAACACACGCAGCTAAAAATATTAATTCCCTTTTTTCAACTGTGGGTCAACTTTCAAGTCAATTTTGATCTTAAAATTGACGATTTTGAAATTTGGTAAACTATAAAGTTGTAGATCTTTGAAGTCCAAATCTTCTATCATATTTTTCTTATTCTATTCTATACTTTAATAATATAAACTTGCTACGTGCACACCTATTTGAATAAAATCTAGTCTTATACCTTTACTTAAGTTAAAAAAAAAAAAAAAAACTCAAATAACCTTAGCCCATTCCCACCAGCCACCACCACCAATCTTTGTCGACGCCACTAGAAGGAAATTGTTGATGCCATTAATAGCCAATTACCACCTTTGGCCAGCCATATCCACAACCTCCAACCACTGTCCAAAACTCAATTAAAAATCCAATATATTCCCCACCACCCTTCTCTTGCCCCATCAAGAAGAGATCCTGACGACAACACCTCCACCATGACGTTGTGATCTCTTTTTGGTGGTGCTAGAGAAGAGTGGTGGTAACTGGTGGGGATGTGTTGGGTTTTTATTTATTTATTTTTTAAGTTGGAATCTGGAGGTGGTGGACGGTGGTTCCAGATCTGTTAACTAGGTGTTGATCTATTTATATTTATTTTATTAACCTTCTAATCTCTGTCTTTGTATGATTGTGATTTCAAACCTATTGTTTTTTTTTTTTGGGTGTGTGTGTGTGGAGGGATGATGGTTGTTGAGGGGCAGTGAGATTGGCCTGGATATCCAATAGTGGTGTAGATTAGATGACAGTGTTTGCCTTGACTAGCAATGTCGAGGGTGGCATGGATGGTTTTTATTTTATTTTATTATAGGTAGTTAAAAAAAATCATAATAGTAGGATTTAATTAAAATAGCTAGACACGTGACAAGTTTTTATTGGTGGAGTATACAATGGAGCATGAAAAATAAGGCTGCTCAAAATTATTTCTATATCAAGATTTTTTCCAATTTTGACTTGTAAGAAATTCTCTCTTGCCTTTTATATTTCTGTGCATTTTTTTTTTTTTGAGAAAGAAATACTTGTTGTATTATTATTCATGAATAGGAAAGTTAGATAAAACAAAAGACAAAATATCTGGTGGAATAGACTCTAGTCCAGCCAGATTTGTAATGGAAAAGAAAGCTTTACTTTCTAAATTAAAGTATGTGCAACTGCATTACCTTATTGAACTACATGAGATAAAGAAATATTCTGAAAAGAGTTTACACGGGACAAAATGTCTTTGAATAGACTCTGCACATCCTTGATTTGTTAACATGCTTCAAAAAATCATTTCTAAATTGATCTTAATTCCTGGATTCTCTTAGCCACGTGCCTGCATGATTAGCTGATTAGTTTTGATCTCATACAAAATAAAAATACAAGTAATGAGTAAATTTTTTTTATAAAAAAACTTGTAAATTATCATATTTAGGTGTAATTAAGTACGGAAACAAACATAAAATAGATGCAGTGGCAGAGGCAGGAAATATTTTCAAGAGGGGCCGAATTATCATGACTAAAAAAATATTTTATTTCATAAATTAACTTTAAGTCATTAAAGTTGTGCTTAGTAAAATCATTTATAATTAATTTTGAACTAATTTGTTTGACAAGTACTTTTTCTTTATATATATAAATTTTTTTTAGGGAATTCTTTATATATAGTTGAGTGACTCAAAAACTCTTTTATTTATTTATTTATTTTTTATTAATCTTAGAAATGTTTGTATTCTAATTTAATAACAATGTTAACATTCAATTATTCACTCACACACGGTAATAGTATATATACAGTGTATATATAAAAATAATAAACTGAAATATAACAGCCGCAATCCATCCAAATAAAAATAATTAAAAAATTGAGAAACTAACAACCACACAATTTACTATTATAAGCCTAGTGCAGTACAACTGTATAGCACACAATCACAAAAGAAGAAGAAGGGCAATTTTTCTTTTTTGGTTAAGAGAAGAGCAGTTATTTATTACCATTTTAGTCTATACCCTGTAGCAGTAGATTAAAAAAAAAAAAAGTCTGAAGGCTGTAGCAGTACACTGTAAACAGAGCAAGAGTGAGAGGGAGAGTGCAAGAGATATGTACCGCCGTACCGATGATGATGGTCGCCGGCTTGGACTGGAGCCGGAGCCAAGAAGAACACAGACTCATGAACTCACGGTAGGTGACTGGCGACGGAATGGAGCAGGTGCACTACAAACACAGTAACTAGACAGATTTGTCTGATTGTTGTGTTTTTTTTAAAAAAAAAAAATGCAAAATCGTTTATTTAAATTTTATTTATGTTTTTAAACTTTGTATTTGTTCATTTTAGTCTCTAACTTTCAAATTTATTTAATTAAAATTTTTTCATCAACTTTTATATGTTGCGGTTAATTTTTAGTTTTATAAATTTTAATTTAAAATTTTTAAATTAAAAAATTTAATTAATGGTTAAAAAATATTTTTCAGATTTTTTTTTTCAAAAAATTTTAATATAAATTAACGGAAAGTTTAAAGGACTGTATTGAACGAAATGAAAGTAAAGTTAGAGTATGAAAATAAAATCTGAAGAAATTTTTTTGTTTTGTTTTAGATATTAATCTTAAGAAAGTTAGAAGGTGAGATTTTCATTTTATTATTTCGTTGATCTCTGTGATTTTAGAAATGTTGTGGACCCTGGCAAATCATATAAAATCAAAAGGTACATGGAAGATATTTGGCACTGTTTCATTATAAAGTTTGGATTGACTGAGTCAGATATGCCAAATAAAAAATGAGAAAGAAAAGGAAAATTCGAAGGTCACCCAGCTATAGTAGGGTAGCCCACCCCCCAAACCAACATGCCCCTCTATCTGGGAAACAGCCTCATGAGTCATCATCTTTTCCACTTCTATTATATATGAGTTCGGTTTATGTGTGTGGTAAGGATACATGTTAAATTATCTATTTATGATAAAAGAATTTTAAAAATTAAAAAAATTGTCAATATTTTTTTAACCCTCAATAAATTTTTAAAAAGAAAAAAATAATTATTGTGTGCCAGGCAAAATCCATTATATATATATATATATATATATATATATATGCGCGCGCGCCTCTTCTAAAAAGGAGCGTGAAGTAAAAAATCCACCTCACAATAATGCACACACAACTTGAACTTGGAGGCAAGCAACAAAGTGCTATTCTAATCTGATGTATATATATTGCTGGCTTTGTGGATGGCGCGCGTGGTTATGGTTTTTCTCTTATTTCACCGTGGGAATGGGATGCTTTTTATTTTTTAATCCTTGGTTCTAAACTTTTTTCTAATTTTAATAGTAGTTTTTCAGACTTTCATGGGATTCTAAAGTTAGACTTTAGGTGCTTTCGTACATCGTGGTTTCACATTTTAAGACCCCCTTTTTATTTTATTTTTTATTTTATTATTTTTTTTTTCTGGTGATTTGGAATGTATCAAAGGAGTAATTTAGGATTTGTTAGTGTTTGGACAGCCAGGGCCCAGGGTGAATGGGCCATTATATGGATAATATTTATTTGCACTATTTTTATTTTTTTGGGTACTAATTTAGTGTCTATTTGGATAGCTTATTTTTTGGAGTTTTTTTTTTTTCTAGCTTATTTTATTATTTAGTTTATTTTTATAATTATTATTATTCATGGCATTACTATATTTTTTGGTATTATTCATGAGTTTTACAGTATTATTTCAATTAATTCTTAACTTTATCTAAAGTATTTTCAGAAAAAAGTTTTCAGTTTTAACAAAATATCTCAAATAGATGCTTGGTTCTTTGGGTTTTCTGGACTGCTTAGAAATTTCAAGAGCTAAATTAATCTTATTATCGTTTTTTTGAGAAATTATTATTTACAAGGGAGGTCTGTTGATGTGGGACCAATGAAATGATGCTATTTATGGTAAATATATGTGTGAACTTCCTAATCAGCACCAAAAATAAAAAATAAAAATTACCAAATGATGTCACATTTGCATAAATAATAGCATTTTATTGGTTAGGAGGTTAAAGAAAATTTTTAAAAGCTAGAACATTAGCATTCAGGAGGCAAAAAAGTGTCTATTATACATCCTCAAATATTACTTTATTTATTTTACCATATCATTTTACAACTTATCTAACATTTCAATTTCTATTTTTACATACAATTTATTAAAATAATATAAATCATACCAACAATTAATATAAACAAATCAATTCTGTCTCTTTTTTCCCATCTCTTCCTCCCTACTTTCCTTTATCTCCATTAAAATATTTATTTCTATTTTTACAACTTAAAAATAGTAGGAATATATATACACACACACACGCACACACACAACCTTACTATTCACAGATGGTATAAATTTTTAGATACCCACTTGTAGATGTAGTATGTTTTTAAAGATCTAGGTTGTAAAATAGCATCTGAGAGGTTTTTACACCCCTAATGCTAGTGCTCACAGGGCCATGATCCCGCTAGTGAATAGGGGCTTGTTTGGTTGTGTTGTTTTTTATTGTTTAAACAACACAACACGTGTTTTCACAACACTTTTTTACTCACATATTTCCATATTACTTAAACGTCACTAAAATAAGATAACATTACCGACCGACCTTAGATGTGATAATATTGTAATCGAAGATAATACTTACTAAAATTAAGATAATATTGTAATTTAACTGATTATTAGAGCATCCTCATTAAAGGTGATAAAAATGCTAAATACTATTTTTTAACATTTTTAGCACCTCAAATGATCAAAACCCACTTCCATCAAACATGCCAAATCTTAAAAGATTTAGCACCAAGTTATAGTGAGCTTGTATCAATACAAGCTCATTGAAGCTGGATTATAAAAAAAAAAGGTTTGTTATTCCCCCAACGGATTTATTTCTTTTCTCTCTCTTTCCTATCTCACTTCTCTCTTCCCTCTTATCTCTTTGGTGTTTCATGGTCTGTTGTGGTTTGGCGTTGTCTCTTCTTCCAAAATCTGATCACTGCTCGTCGCCGATCACTCTCATTGCTAGCTCGTTGGTGGATGGACTAGTGGTGGATAGGTATGGTTTTGTGGTGGATCGATGGTGGTGGATGGGGATGGTTTATGATTTGGTGGGTATCGGTGGTGCTCGACGACGATTTTGATGGGGTTGAGATCGGGGTGGTTGGTTTTGGCTGGGGTTAAGAATGGGGTGGGTGGTGGTGGGGTTTGGGTTCGATGGTTAGATGTTGTTCTAGGTCACGGTGCGGTGTTACTGGGTCATGGGTTGTGGTTTTGATCTTGATTTTGGGTCATCGATGGTCATGGGTCGTGTTCCTGGGTCGTGGGCGTGATGGCATTTGAGATCGGAGTGGTGGCATTTGAGATCGTACGTTTGGTTCAAGTTTGATTCTCGTCGTGGCTGTGGCTGTAGTGTTTTGCCATGAGTGTGTTTTTGGTGATGGGTTTTTGGTTGTGGATGGTGATGGGTCGTGGGTTTGGTTGGGTTAAGTTGGGTATGGGTGGTGGTGGGTTTTGGTTGGGGTTGAGATCAGGGTGGGTGGGTGGTGGGTTTTGTGGTGGTTGGCAGTGGCTAGCCTTGGGTGTGGGTTGTGCCATGGGTTGAGAAAGATGGAGAGACAGTAAGAGAGAGACAGAGGGAGAGTGAGAAATAATAAAAAAAATGAATAAAAATATTAAAGAAAGAATATTTAAATGAAGTTGTAAAAAAAAAAAAGAATGTTTGATGTTTGGTATATTGTAAAATGATGTGTTAAAATTGTAAAAGTAAGGTTTTGAGAATGTAAATGCTAAATTTTTTACAATTGTTGATGAAAATGCTCTTAGTAATTAAAACACATATACACATCATAAAGTTGTCAACAAGTTAAAATATTTTATTTATTTAAATTCGTGAAAAAAAAAACTCATTTTAAGTACTGCAAAGCAAGCTGTTTTAGCGTTCTTTTGGGTAGAGATTAAAAATGAAAATTATTTCACTATTCAGCTTATTTTTGCTACTATTTATGAGTCTTACTACACTTTTTGATACTATTTATGAGTTTCACTGTATTATTTCAACTAATTTTTATCTTTATCTACAGTACTTTCAGCAATAATTTTTCAATTTCAACTAAATAAGCGGTATCTAAACACATCCTTAATTAACTTTATGTTTAACCTAGTCTAGCTAGCTAGTCCACTAAATGCACCGGTCAAGTCAAGTTAGTGCATATATTAATAAATCCGTTTTTGAAAATTTTTTATCGGGAATTGAAAAAGTGATGAAAAGTTTTTTAATTTTCGATAAATTTTTTAAAATAAATAATATACTATTGTGTGTCTTTAAAGTACACGTTAATAAAATACTTTTAGAAGATAGTGATGGTTGCAAGATATTGCGCATTTAGAAGATTGATATTGCGTTTAGAATATTGATATTGCGCGTTTAGGTATTGGTATTGCGCGTTTAGAAGATGTCTTCATTATTTCTTTCAGGACCCACTTGAAAGATTTTGATGGTTGCAAAAGAAAACCTTATTATTATACATTATTTTCGTTGTTTGTTTTTATCAATGGACCCATGAGTTGGTTCTTCAACATCAAATCTCACTTTTATTTATCAATTCCATTAAGTCTTACTATCCAATGAAAGATAAAAAATGCTTGCCCTCGCACATATTCCGCATCTTTTAATTTGTTACAATTATTTTTCTAATCCATGCTTTCCAAAATTCTTACTTTCAATGCAACAACTTTGATTATAATGCAACAGATATTATATTTAATCTGTTTCCGGCGGCTTTCATATATATGACTATGATAACATTTGCACAATTCTCACTTTTATTTTATAATTCCATTAAAGTCACACAATCACATGAAAGATCAAATATGCTTGTGTATACTGCATGTTTTATTATAATTATGTTTTAATATTTTTTCTAATGCGCGCATGCTCTCTTTTGTCCTTAGTCCTTGCTATTATTATTACAAAATTTGCTCCAGATCTCATCGTCGTCTTTACTTCTTCTTTTGGCCATGCATGGCTTACAACCAAAAGTCACACAAAACAGAAAGAGAAAAGAAAGAAAGAAAGAAAAAAAAACATTGGATTGAGCCTAAGGGAATGTTGCCTCACGCCAAGTTTGTGATAACTGGATTGTATTAATTAAATTAGATAAGTGTGTGTAATGCGAGCTGCACTGAGTCTTACATTGAGCTTTTACTAGGCCAAACTAAATTATAAAATCACTACAAAAAAACCCAATTATAATTTGACTAGTCTTATTATGATATAAGCGCAAATCTGATTATAGTTTCCTTCGTGACACCACTCCTTGGGTGATTTCACCTGAATTTAAATTTCTTATCTGCGGTGTAAAAATTTACACTTTGTTCCCTTGTACTTATATATCTCCGTTAAATTTCCGCAACTCACCTCTTCATTTTTTGTTAATTTTTTTTAATTAAAAAACATAACATAAAACAAATAAAAAAAACTAGGGTATAAACATTGTGAAATTTTAGACCAATCCTACCCCACTTCGAAACTCAAACCAAGTAATATCCCTCTTTCCCTTTTTCTGTAAAAGAATTAAAAAGCACTTATCTAAAATATATAGAAGCAAACAAATTGAAAGATAAAGCTATTTCATTCTTTGTAAGTCTGTAGTAAGTTTCTTTCCTTCTTCCTTTCTTCCAAGCAATCCATCACCCCTCTCCCATGTATGTCTCTTTCTCTTTTTCTGTACATTACTAAAAGGCAATATGAGGATTGAGGAGCCTCTTTATTAGTCCACTTTTTTCAACTCTCACTCAAACTTGACTACCAATTACACCAACAACAATAAAAAGACAAGCATAAAAGCTTTTTTTTTATTTAATTTTTTAATTTTTAAAGTTGCTCCTCATAAAAGAAAGCTGTTTTTAATTATAAAAACTGTTTTAAAAAAAAAATCTGTTTTCCTGGAAAATAATAAAAACAGTTTTCTGTACAAGATAATTTTTTTTTTCAAACTGTTTTATGGAAAAAAAAAACTGTTTTCTGTATAAAAATCTGTTTTTCAAAACTGTTTTCTAAGTAAAAAAATCTGCTTTCAAAACCAGTTTTTTCCATTAAAAAAACTGTTTTCTAAAAACAGTTTTTCAAAGTCAAAAAATCTGTTTTCAAACATAATATGAAATTTTTTTTCAAAACCCTTTTAACCAGAAAAAATATGTTTTCTTTAAAAACAAAATTATTGTCCGAATACTTTTTAAAACAAAATAAAATATGTTTTTTTAATGAAATATAAGAGTATGTTTGGTAACTATTTTTTTCCCTTATTTTCTGTTTTCAAAAATAATTTTTTATTTTTGAAATTAACAAACTTGTTTGACAATTCAAAATGGACAAAAAATAAAAATTGTTCTCAAAACTCAATTTATGAAGGAAACTGAAAACATGCAAAAGACTATTCTCAGTTTCTAGTTTTCATAAGTTAAAGAAAACACGCATTTGATTTAGTGAATTTGTCTCATTCAATGAGTTAGCATTATAATTCAAATTCTAATAACAACATATTTTTTTTTCTTCAAAAAACTATTTTTTTTTTAATTTCAATTAACTAAACATGTTTTTGATTTAAAAAATACAAGAAAATTGTTTTTTTTTTCTTTATATTCCCAAAAACAAGTTCTTTAAAAAAAAAAATTGTTACCAAACATAACCTAATCTTTTTTTTAGGGGACTCCGAAACTTCACAAAAAATGTGTTTTCAAATATCCGTTTTCTTTTTTCAAAATATAATGTTTCCAAAAGGGTTTTTTTTATATTTTTATATTTTTATATTTTTTATATTAACATAAATAAAAAAAAAATTCCTTCAAAAAGATGCAAATCTTCAAAAAGAAAATGTTTTCTTGAAACCCTTTAACAAAAAAAGAGTTATATTTGTTTCCCAAAAATGTGTTTTGTTCTTCAAAAATAATAAAAGTTAACGTGGTAGTCCCTTTTTTTTCCAAGTCTTTCCTTAGAGTAGGGGTAGTTTGTGGGTTTTGCGTTCAAGGCTCATTTTCTTGAGTCTTTGAACACCCAATAAGCTTACATTTGTCTCTAACATATTTGGCACTAACAAGCTTCTTTTGTCATATGTTTTGCATGAACAAAAAATGAGAAAGTGGGGGATGACAATAATGTGTGATTCGTCCAACCTTATCCTTTTTTTGTGTTTAGTTTTGTGTAGATTTAGTATTCACAAGCTAGTTATTTTTATATATTAAGAAGATTCAGAAAGTTAGTTATGACTTTAAAAAATGTCAAAAATACCCCTAATCTAATTAGATAATCCTTATTCTTAAAAAATAAAAGATAGGATTAAAATTGTAATTCAACAAAATTAAAAAAAAAAACTACCAGAGAAACTTTTTTTTCCCCGAAAAATTAGCACACTTTCTATCTAAACATATCTCACGTACATATGATACATTTTTCCCCTAAAAGCTAGCACACACTAAACCCAACTGTTTACTCCATTTCAAATCCTAAATTTTAGTATTATAGAAATGCTTTCCTGTGTAACCTTACTAACAATAGATAAATTCAATTTGAAAAATTATATTAAACTCAAAATTAAAAAAGAGCCTCATTGCACCTGCTGAGTGCGTGTGATGAGGCTGGTGTATTTAATAGATATGCACATGTTATTGTATAATATGTTTGTATGCTTTTGCCACATGCTACCTATGTATATACTTTACATGTTTGTTGTATATTTTGATGCAGTTATTGTTCACAAGATAGTTATTACGTAAATATTTACTCACATGTACATATGTATGTATATTGTTTGCTAAAACCTTTTCAAAAAATCAAAATGCCAAGTGTTTCATTTCTTTATAAAAACTTAACATTGGGAATAAATTAAAATGAGGGACTATCCTTTGAATAGGCATTGTGGGGTGCCTAACACATTCTCCACACGTAACCAAACTTCCGAGTCTCAAATCTTTCGTTCAAAGACTTTTGGTTTAATTTAATTAATGGACTTTTAAAATTTGGTTTAGTTAATTAGGTAATCTAAAATAAATTAGATATCTAGGTGACCAATCACACCAAATACAAAAATAATGATTGGTGGTGACTCCTAAAATAAAAATTAGAGAAAGGGCCTCAGACACACACACCCCACTTTGAATACACAATCACACATGAATCGCATCGTCAAGGACCCAATGTGTGACGACACCCCTCAAAACACAGGGTGGAAAAATCGGGCATCCACAGTTACACTCACAATGATAACATTAAAACATTGCTCACGGGAATCATATTTTGTCTACTCCCTAGATATAACAAACAAAGGCGTCGAGACACCATACAAAAAGATCCAAAATTTTCTTAAAGCCATTGATCTCTCAAGCAATAAATTTGAAGGAGAAATTTCAGAAGTCATTGAAAATTTGAAGAGGTTGCATTTGCCCAACTTATCCAACAACATTCTTATTGGTCACCACCATCCTTGGGAACTTAATTGAGCTTGAATCTTTGGACCTTTCTCAAAACAAGCTCATAGGAAAGATTCCCCATCAATTATTGCAACTCACATTCCTTGAATTCTTTAATGTCTCAAATAACCATCTCATGGAACCTATTCCACAAGGGCAAACAATTCTCTACATTTCTAAATAATTCATATTTGGGAAACTTAGAGTTGTGTGGTATTTCAAAAGTCGTTGAAAATTTGAAGAGGTTGCACTTGCCCAACTTATCCAACAACATTCTTATTGGTCACCACCATCCTTGGGAACTTAATTGAGCTTGAATCTTTGGACCTTTCTCAAAACAAGCTCATAGGAAAGATTCCCCATCAATTATTGCAACTCACATTCCTTGAATTCTTTAATGTCTCAAATAACCATCTCATGGGACCTATTCCACAAGGGCAAACAATTCTCTACATTTCTAAATAATTCATATTTGGGAAACTTAGAGTTGTGTGGTAGCCCTCTAAACAAGAAATGCAAAACCTTTGAGATGTTGACACAGCCACCACCAAATTCCAAACAAGATGAAGTTTCAAATTTTCCAAGTAAATTTGATTGGGTAGTCATAATAATGGGATATGGAAGTGGGTTGATAATTGGGTTCATTATAGGGCACAACTTGGCCATGAGAAAGTTGGAACGGTTCTTCAAGAGCTTAAGAAAGCAATGAAATGAATGAAGAAAGGAAACATGAGGGAAAACATGAAGTTGTTTTTAATTTGAGTAGATACGTGTCTAAGAAAATATAGTGTCTATAATGTTCCAGTTTAAAGTATATTTTAGCATTGCACTTTTAATTATAATTTTTTACTTTTGAACTTAAAAAAATGTTATGATGACATTAATTAAAGTATTGTATGTTTGATATGTATGAACTATGAAGGTCTGCAATCCTAAAAAAAAAAATGAAGCTATGTAGCTAACTCAAAGATTGCAACACAGTGCCAATGACCTTGTAGCTGAATTGACACCTCCCCATGTACAAAATGCTTGGGGGTCTAGGGGGGAAAGGGTTCAAGCTGCGGGGTTAGCAGCATGTTGTAATTATTTATCAAAAAGATTGCAACACATCATTAATTATCTGACCACCACTGCAACCTAGTACCACCCAACTTCCACCACCACAACCCATTACATTACATGATAATTCAATCAAAAAATCAATCTAAAATCAAATAAAAAATAAACGGAAAAATAAACTTAAACCCATAAACCCAAACCCAAAGTCAAACTCAATTCATTGTCATCGCCGTGTATGCCTTGAATGGCCATTTTGAAGAAGAGGTCGGAATTTTAGTGATTGATAGAGATGTGGGGGTTGTGGCCATGTGTGAGAGAGAGCATAGAGGAGAGAGAGAATTTGAGGGAAATGAGGGAAGTTCCTAAGAGAAAGAGAGAAGGTGACTCTGTATGAATGGATGAAACGAGAGAGAGGAGAGGAAAGCAAGGAAGTCAATACCGTACTGAAGACTGTACCGGTTTGGCTACCGGTACGATATATTTTGGATGCCGGTCAATTTCGGTGTACCGTTTCGGATTTACCGCTATTTTATATACACACACACACACACACACACACACACACACACACCAAAATCTCTAGAACCGTGTTTATAAACATATAATATTTCACTTATATTATAGTAAATATAGTAAATATAAAAGTTTATCATAAAACATTACCTCAATTCAGAACAAATTTTTCATAATTTTAGACTTTAGTCTCAATTAAAAGAAAAAAAAAACACAATATAAAAAATAGAAAGCTTAGTTGTTCATTGCATACTAAGAAAACAAATAATACTAATAAGTTAATGTAAATAAGTTACCATTATGCCCTTACAAAAATTCAAAAATTACAAAACTAAAAAAAAAAAAGAAGAAGCTTTTTTCTATATCGGCCGGTACACCCGGTACCGGCCGGTATTTCCCGAAATTGGCCGGTATGGCCGGTATTTTTTCCGGTACAATATAGAAGTGTACCGGTACCGGTGTACTGGCCGATACGGTATGTACCGACCGATACGGCCGGTACTGGTACGGTATCGACCACCCTGGAGGAAAGCCATGTGAATTTTTGTGAGTTTGGGATGAGAGAGAGTTGAGAGAAGAGAGACTTGAGAAGAGAGCCGAGAGGCAAGATATGAAAAGGAGATGAAATTAATAATAAAAAAAGTTATTATTTAAATAAAATAAAGTGTAGAATAGATAAATTGAAATGGTTGTGTAAAATATAAAAAGTAAGTTTTTATATTAAAATAGGTAGAAATTTTAGTATGGCTTGATAAAAATGCTCTTACTATTCATTTTTTTATAGCACCTGATTCCAAGGTTGCATTGTTTGAGATGAAATTGAAACAACCGTATTCGCAGCTGTGCACCTTTCGAAGGTCACTCCCTAAGAAGGTAGACATGGAAAAATGGGTTAGAATTTCCTGACCTGTGACCCAAACTTTTTTTATGGGTCAACTTGACCCGACCCGTGACTTGAACTATTTTTCAAATCTTCTATATTTTTTGGTAAAAAATATTAAAATTAAGACAATATTGATTTAATTGTTTATTGTGAGTTTTAAGGAAACAATTGAGATATTTACATAACTGTATGCAAATGAATTGAAAGATAAATGGTTAAGACACTCTGTAACGAGTAGATATTAACCCCTTTTCATTTTCTTCTTTTGTTGCTTGGGATTTTTGCTATATTCCAAGACAATCTAGTTTCTTAATTTTGACAATTTGGGCTACCTCTTATTTGAGGTCCATCCCCATGTCATCCTGAGCTACCCTCTTTGAGTGTTTTTTGAAGGGTGAGATGGGCTGCCCTCCAACCTTTAGCATTTTTGTTGCACTTCTTCATTAATATTCACTTATTTACTTTAAAAATAATAATAGCATGGCCCATTGAGACATATAATTTAAATTAAAATAAAAGTTAAGATTTTGCTAAGGTCAAGTTTTACAATTGGGTGTCAAGAGTTTTCTAAATCAATTGGCATGTATTGATGTTTCAATGAATATGTTTTTTTTTTTTTTTTATCTTTTTTTTTTTGGGTAGAAAAGGAGCTTCATTAATTAAACTAAAACAAAACCAAAAACATGAATAATAGTCTCACGGCATAGCCTATTTCCAAGGAATATGTTTACAATTTAAATTCCCCTTCTGCAACTATTAAATTATATAAATAATAATAATAAATTTACTATTAGGACCCAAAAATAATCAAGACCTCTTTCAGCACCAATATCAACCCACATTAAATTCGAAGTAATTAAAGAAAGAATTAGTGAAAAATATGGCTCACTTGGCTCATATCTAGCTAGTGACTAGATTAGGTTAAAAAAAGAGAGTAAAAGAAACCAAAACAAATGAGGGAAAATAAAAGGATGAAAAAAACCCAAAATAGACAAAAAAGAAGAAGATGAACACAAAAAAGGAAAAGAAGAAGAAGAAGAAGAAGAAGAAGAAGAAGCCATATGAGGTTGCATAAGTGACAATTTCAATGGAAAAAAAGAAAGAAAAGAGAAACAAAGGCCGAAAGGAAAAAAAAGAAGAAAAAAAAGAAGCAAGAACGTTGCACAGGGACAAATTTGTCCAAAATGGTAGTCCCACATTTTCTTCCAATTTTCTCGCCATTTTGGAGGGCTTGGGGAGAAAACTCTTGGGCCCAACCAGTTTTCTCTCCCCCTTTCTCTCCTAACCAAACACACAAAATCATCATTTTCTCTCTACTTTTCTCTCTCATTTTTTTCCATCAACCCTAAAATCCACCTAACCAAATGGATCCTAAAATTCATGCTCCCAAAAAATAAATAAAAAAATGTCACAATTCCCAATTTTCAGCAACAGGTCAACTTTCAGGTCAGTTTGACCTAGAAAATAATTAATTATGAAGTTTTGGTAAATTATAAAATTGTAGATCTTTGAGTCTTCTTTCGTGGCCATAAAAATTAGGTCAATCTGACATTAGAGTAAAAAGATATGGCTTCTATCAAAAAAAAAAAAGAAGAAGAAGAAAGATATGGCCAAAATACCAAGATTGATATGAATATTTCTGTATCAATGTTTGCAAATATATTTGACTTGTTAAAATACTTCAAAAACTACTTGTCAATTGATTTGAACTCTTGGCTTCATGTTTGTATGATTAGCTGATTAGTTTTAATCTCTTACAAAAGAAAAATACATGCAATGAATATATTTTAGGGGAAAAAAACTTGTAAATTTTCATTTTTTTAAGTGCATGCTCTCTTTAGTCCTTACAATTATCATGACAAAATTTGCACCAGATCACATCTTCGTCTCTACTTTTTCTTTTGGCCATGCATGTCTTACAACTAAGGATCCGTTTGGTTGTGCAGATAAAAAAAGGGGGAGGATATATAGAAGATATTTTAGTTTTTCTCACTTGTGTTTAGTGGCAGAGCTAGGATTCTAGTTTGGGGGGAGAGGAGGGGAGGGGGGGGGGGGGGAGATGAAAATAAAGATTTGAAGGTAAAATCAATTTCAAAATTTTTAATTAGTATAATTAAAAAAATACTTAACTAATTAATCAACAATTTGATTAGCAAATAAAATATAATGTAGGTGTTAAGTTGTTTCTTCTTTTCATTTTTATTTTATTTTTATTTTTTTACCTTATGCATAACATTAGATTTTTTTAGAATAGAGTGTATGACGTTTTTTATTTTTAAATCATAAAAGTATAGATGTTTATTAATTCTATCCTATATTGTGTTTATCATAAAAGCATCATAGAAGAATTAAAGAAAGCACCATAATTTTTTTGGCATAGGTTAGAGATGCTATGATAATATACCATTTTTTTTTAAATTTCAAGACTACATAGAGTAAATATAAGAATTTTTCTCTTCACTATATTAGACAAGTTTGAAATATTTTCAAAATAAAATTTCATGTCAAAGCTATTATTACTATTTAGGGGAATATAATGAGCCTCTTACTAATCATCAGCCTAGAAAAGCACATTACAATTGGAGCAAAGAGCATGGTTTTATAAACCGGTACGGTGAAAGAACCGGAAAAGGAGCTAATTACCGATTTCATGGTCGGACCGGGGTCTGATCGATGGTCGAATCGGCGAGGTCATAAATAATTTAATTATTATTTATTTAAATTATATAAATAATTAATAATTTTTAATATGCTAAAAAAACAAACCAATAGTAATAAATATGTTTCTTTAAAAAAAAAATACAAGTATAGAAGTATATAACATCTTTTTAAAAAAATTTAACATAATAACATTACAAAACAATCATTCTTAACATAATAAACTTTCAACAAAACCAAATAAGTAAGTTCATTAGTCATTACATTTACATTCAAATGGAAAATAGCAAATAAGTTCATTACATCCAAATAGCAAATAAGTTTTAAAGTTTCAAACAAACAACTACTAATTTTTAAGACCCAAGCCTCATTTGTTATGAACAAAATTGAGATCAATATCATCATGTGAACCAAATGCTTCACCACTAGCATCATTATCATTATCATCATCGTCATTCTCATCTTCTTCATCTTCAACTTGAATAAGATGATTTTTGTCTCTAAATCCGGGAGGGGCATCAAGTTCATCATCAAATGATTCCAAATTGATGTCATCATCATCCTCAATCACTTCATTGTCCATATCAATAAAAATTCCAAAACTAAAGAACAATAAATGAAATAACGATTCTAATAATCATTTCTCATAAATCATAAATAGTCTAATTAAAATATGTAACTAGGCAAAGAATTGTTATAAGCTAATATTCAAAAATTTAGACCCCGGTTAATAGAATTAACAAGTTTTAAACCCAAGTTGTAAATTAGATTTGTTATGTATAAAATTTTTTAAAACAAACAAACATCAATATAATGTCAATATCATGCACAGTGGAAGATTAAATAAGACAAGATATGATGACCTAGGAAAACCAATGAAACAAACTAGTTTCACAGTAAAAAACCTGGGGGAAACCTTCCCGAAAAGCAATTCGCTATAGTAAAGAGAAGTTTCAGATCTAGTGCAAAACCTTTGTCCTTAGACTCTACAATCTCTGTAGATAAACTTACAGTAGAAACCTTCTACCGCTTCAGAACCTCTGAACTCTTCAATATATGAACGCCACCCTTTTGCATGGATCCTAGTACATGACTAACCAATGATGCATGGCTTTCAATACGTGACTAACTCACCAACTTGAAGAAGATGTTGGTTGCAAAGTTCTTCACTTCATCAACAATGAAGACCAAGAAACACTTGGTTACAAAACCTTAAGGCGCAAAGACGCAGTAGCTTCTTTCAAAGAGAATAAAGCATCAGTCACTTTTTGCATGTGTTCTCCTTGTATTCTCTTATGTGACAACCTTTAAAATAAGCGTTATATGTGTCTAGGGTTATGAGAAAAGAAACCCTACACAAATACATAAGCATGGGCCGAAAATCAGATTTGAAAAATTGATTTTCGTAATTCTTGATAGATAGAATTTGTCGAGAACTGTCGAGACCTCGATAGATAGAATTTGTCGAGAGTTGTCGAGACTCATTAAACCTTGATAGATAGTATTTGTTGAGTAGCTGTCGAGCCTCAATAGATGGCTATTTGTTGAGAGCTGTTGAGCTTTAATGAATTAGCACTTTTGCACTTGTTTCTTGGACAGATTTGCATGGTTTTAATACTAGACTTGAACTCTTGTTCTTTGAAGTATTATACACATCCTAGATCTACCCAAATACAAGTAAAGTGTGTTTTGTCAAAGGATTAGCCAATTTTAAATGACATATGTTCTTAGCATGATTCACATATATCCTAACAGCTAACCTCCTTGTACATAGCTAGAAGACCCTTCTTCGATTGGATAAGCTCCTTTTTTATATAATGTAATCTCTATCTCCTCATGATTAAGAAATGAAAGTTCCTCATCTTCCACTACCCAAACACAACATACACAAACAATAGTATAATACTTTGTAAACTATATTTCACAAACAATAATGCTCTGTAAATCAAATCCACAACATACACAAAATCCACAACATACTTTGTAAATACTCTGTAAACTATATTTCACAAACAACAATGCTCTATAAATCAAATCCACAACATACACAAAATCCACAACATACTCTGTAAACTAATAATTAAAAGGAGAATTAATGATAGAAGTTACCACTTATTAGTGAAATCACAGAACGGAGAACCTGAGTTGAAGCTAAGAACATGAACAAAGAATCTGAGATGAAGTCGAGAGAAATGAAAAAAAAAAAAAAACAGAGAGTAGAACTAATGAAGTCGAGAAGCATAGACCAGAATCAAAATCAAAAGAAAAGAATATTACCTGATGAAGCCAAGAAGTAGAGAGCATAGATGAGAGCTCAGAGGAAGAGGGCGAGATTGAGAAGGAAAAAAGAAAAAGAAAAAAAAACCTTTGGATTTAGAGATGAACACTTCAAGATTTTGGTCGATTTTGTCTTTGGTTTTGATGAGGAAGAAGAGAGGGTTATTGGGGTCTTCGGATTTAGAGATGAGAGTGGAGTGGTTGATGAGGTTTTGAGAGAGTGGGCTTGAGTTGAGCTTGAGTGAGGCAGAGAGTGAGGCATGACTGCGTGAGATGAGGTTGAGGGACTTGAGGCATGAGATGAGAGTGTGAGAGTGTAGTCAGTTAGTTTTTACGTTTTAGCCAAAACGACGTAGTTTTAGTCTAGGAAAAGGACAAAATATCCCAACCAGACGGTAACCAGTTTGACCATTCTGATTACTGGTTCTCTAGTTAAATCGGCTGGTTTTCAAATTCTCCTAGTTTTTAAGCTATTTTTGGTTTTTGCCCATAACCAACTAGATTGAAGGCCGGTCCCCGATAGGACCGGCCGGTCTGGTCTGGTTTTTAAAACCATGGCAAAGAGTGACAGCCCCGTATATGTAGTACAATTACATGTAGAGTTGCAGCTTATAAGTTTAAAGCAAATATACAAAGCAAATATTTAAGGTAGGGGGGGTCCCTAGTTTCGCCCCTACTTGCGGGATGAAAACCTTTTTTATGGTTGAAAAGAAAAATGGGAGAATAAAAAAATGATTTTGTATAAATTTACTTATATGTTCTTGTGAGAGACCACAAAAGGTGCCCTAAAAAAAGAGAGATTTTTGAGTGCTTTTTCAAGACACCTCTCTTTTTGGGTAAGTGGTGTTGAGTCGTCACTTATTTTTTATACTAAAAAATAAGAAAAAATTAAATGCAACTTTACTTGACTGAATTGTTCCATTCTCATTGATAGAATAATATATATATATATATATATATATATATACAAACTTGATAAATTGAGTATTACATGGCTTTGGGTCCTTATTACAATCTACCCAAAATAAAAATAAAGATAAAGCCTTGGTCTACATATCCAAAGAAACCAAATTCGGAGGCTAGGTTATGAAATGGGAAGGTGTTAGACACCCATTTCACCCAAACAGAGTTTGGTCTTTTAGACTCTCATGACCAATGTACCCATTTATGCATGATATGAATAATATGTTGCATACATGGAACACTTAACTAAACTAAGTCACATAAATCTATTTATGAATGCATCCTCTTCTTTGTTTAAAAAAATTCCAGATCCGTTTTTGTGAATAAAAAAAATTGATTTGATTCATAAAAAAAAAAACAGATCTGTTTTTGTATATGTAAAAAATAGTTTTGGTGAAGAAAAATCAAATCTGTTTTATTAAATAAAACAAAGTTTTTTGCTTAAAAAATATCAGATCTATTTTGGAAACAAAAAGAAAAGATTGTTTTTTGGTTTGTATGTAAAAAAAAAAAAATCAGATTCGTTTTGTAGATAAAAAAAAATCTAGATTTGTGGAGAGCTTAGAAAAAATCATATTTGTTTTTTTATGTGAAAAAAAAAATAAATACAAACCTTTTAGAAGAGAACTACACTCATGAAATAAACCTACGCTACTTGCATCAAACAAAACATCACTACTCATGACTTTCTTTTTTATTTCAAAATCTGCTATGTTTAAAAAAATTCAGATCTACATCTAAAGAAGATGTAGATCAGTTTTTAAATAAAAATTCAGATATGCATTTAAGGAAGATACAAATAAGTTTTTGGGGTTTTGAAAAATTCAGATTTGCATCTAAGAAAGATACAAATTAGTTTTTTTTTTTTTTTCCTTGTTTTGAAAAAGATGTGATAATAAGCAGATTTTGGAAACCCAAAAAGGTAGATCATGACAATAAAGACATCAAAAAAATATTTTAACAAAAGTATTGACAACACATGGTTTAAACATTGGAAATTAAAACTAAAGAATATCTACTCATGCATCATAAAAAAAGAAAAAAAGACACAAAAGGAAAGGTAAAAAACACCTCTTGCATGGACGTACTCTTCTTATTGAGGGAATATTTTAGGGTTCAAAGAAATTTGATCAATTATCTTTGAAACCTAAAATACCTTGCTTACAAAAAAGAAAGTCTTAAGGATAGAGCCTTTAGAACATCTTTAACGTAAGATAGAAAATAATAGAAATGAGAGTCAGAAATAGGGGAAATTTGAGAGTGTGAAAAAGTCTCCCCCCAAAAATAGTGTGTTGAATCCTGAGATGTAGCCTCTATTTATAAAGGCTGGGGAGTTCGAAAAATTAGTTAAATGATCAGAATACGAACTAGGATGCGTCCTTGTCTCTAAAAAATCGAAAAGGATGAGTTTTATCTCAATCTAAGTGCCCTCAGGCCGAGGCTCGAGTTTGTGCCAATCGGCACTCCAAAAGTGCTGAATGGCGCTTTTGGGTGCCAATCCCTTGTTTTACTATTGGTTTGTTTTGGACTCCTTTTTTGAGATTTTTTTGAGTCGGGACTTGCACTTAGACGCTTTTTTAATCCATATTCTAAAATTTAAACCTTTTTTGTGTGGATAATTCAGGTCTTTTCAGCAACAATTATCTTGTAGATAAATACCCTTAAGTCTTGATTATCCACAATTCTATTGTTATCCAATTATCCCCCTTTTTTATTCCCATGCAAGCAATCTTATTTTTGACACTAACTAACAAACATTCATAAAATTATTTAATTAATTTTAATTGTTTAGCCAATTAGAATTAATTTAAATTAATCATGTGTGGTTGATTCTACCTAGACACAATGTATGCTGACCGTGCAAACTTAATCATACGATATCTTTCAATCTGACAGTCCGATTTGGAAATTGGACATATCGTCACAACTGTTAGAATGTCAAGATTATTTTTATGATATGAAATGAACAAATTAATGTATGTGATGCAATCATGAATTTTGTGTATATGAATGGTTACTCTAGTCATCTTCCTTAATTAAATCATGGGTACAAAATTGAGTGTCTACAGTTTTATTAAAAAATGTTGGCCAATTAAAAAAAGAAAAGAAAAGGGAAACAAACAAAAAAATCAAAGCAATCACCCAAGTTTATTAAAATCATGCCCAGAAAAAAGAAAATTTATTTAAAAAAAAACACCCTACCAACCAAACCAAAAAAAAAGAAGAGAATAAAAAGAGAAGTAAAGCAAAACACCCTACCAACCAAACCAAAAAAAACAAGAGTGATGTATCACACCCAAAAAAAGAAAAGAAAAAAGGAACAAGCAGCATGTGAGAAGGAGGGGGAAGTTTAGTCATTTGACTGCAAATTGGGGAGAGAACATTTTGGTGATCCGGAGAGAAAATAACTTGGCTCCACCAATTTTTTCTCCTCTCTTCTTTCCAACTAAACACTTATGAAACTACTTTCTATCCTCTCTAAAATCTCTCTAACCAAACGGACCCTAAAAATCTTACACGTGCACCTACACACACGTACAAAAAAGGAAAAAGAAAAAAGAAAATAGAAGAAGAAGAAGAAGAAGAAGAAGAGGACAAGGTAGTACAAGAAATGCAACCTTCTGGCATGTTTAGTCCTTGGCTTTCTTCTTAACTTATCTTCCTTCACCGTATTGTTCCAATATAAAACATTGGGTTGAGCCTAAGGGAATGCTGCATCACGCCAAGTTTTCTTGTGATAGTTGGATTATATTGATTGAATTGGATAGGTGTGTGTAATTTAAGTGTATATTGAGTTTTATATTGTATGTTTATTAGGCCGAACTAGGTTATATAAGTCATTATGAGGAATCTTAATTATAATTTGACTAGTTCTATTAGAATATAAGTGCAAATCTGATTATAGTTTTCCACCATGACACTACTCCTATGCTCTCTTTTGTCTTGATTTATTTTTTCCTCCGTGTTTGGTAGCAAATTAAGATGATGGACAAAAGTAAAGTTCAACCGAAGAGGTTACATTCCAAAATTTGTATTCATTTTGTCGTCCTTTTAGTAGCCCTTTGTTCTGTAAGAATATAGAAGAAACCATGTCTCTTGTAAGGTTCTCTTCATCTATCTTTCAATAAAAAGGTTTTCAATTTTTCTGCACCTTTATTAATTTGAAAATCCTCATGATGATGCCAAAAATCGTCAGTAAGTCGCACAGTCTTCACGTGCTTTAGACAAAACTTGCAAACAAAGAAGAAGAAGACCTCATAGAGAGTATCGGTGTGGTACCGGCTAAATACCCTTTGAAGGATAAGTTAAAGGTTAAGTTAAAGAACTTTTGCAACTCTAGAGTGCTAGAGTTGGAGTAAATTATGTGTACCTTGATTTGTGAGGGTTTTGAGTTTTTATAATAGTGTAGAACCGATCTTCGTTTCTTTGTAGAGAATGTGTTTCCTTGTGGGGAAGATCCTTATTAATACACGTATTTTGTGGGATCATTTCCTTGTAAAGACTTTGTTGATTAGGGTTAATCATGTGAGACAAGACATTTCCATATTACATTTCTTGGAGACCACTTAGGCCACGTAGGTGCCATGTGGCTTTGCTACTCGTCTCCCTTACGTCTATCCATTTTATTGGAATCCGTCCACTACACAGAGTTCATCCGTCTTCCTGCCTTTTCGTCTGAGACATGATTCCCTTTACCAGTTCTTTGACTGTTAGTCCATTTAGACCGTCTCTTTCGGCAACACCATCGCTTACGACTAACTTAATTGATTGGATCCGTCTTCCTTTGGTTTTATCCCTATCAGCTGCCCCCTCACTCTATGGGTCCATCACCTGGTATCCTAGACGGACATGTGGAGTGACGGTCTAACCCAGTTCTAGGGAGTTGTGTTTTGATTGATAGGTTAGTTGAGAGTCATAAATGCAGGGGGACACGTGGCACAATTTCAGTGGTTGGTTACTCGAATCGTCTCTTCATTTTCTACGTTGTTCCCTCTATATATATATGTTGCTTCTCCCTTTCATTTCTATTTTTCACAACTAATTTCCAGTGTTAGAGCACTACCGTCACCTGCAAGAAATTTTCATACCGTCAACTTAGTGTGCCCGTTCGCTATGCTGTTTCTGTCACTTTTTGCACTGTTCAACTGTAAGTACTCTTTGTCCTATACTGAAAATTTTCTTTTCTCATTCTTCTTAAATATTGTATGTCCAACGCATATGCAGACCTGTATAGTCTTAGGAGTTTATCCGTTAAGTGTAGGTGTAATAGATGTCTAGTGAAGCGTCAAGTGAGCAATCGTGTTTCCGCGAAGGAGTAGGCTACGATGAAGTGTACCTGTCAGGTCAAGACGACCCCGGCACTTCTCATACTGAAAGGGTTCCATCTACCAACTCACCTTCTGAGGAGGAGGATGAGGACTCGGACGTGGACAGGTCAGAGAGTGATACAAATGGGGATTCAAACGGCGAGGAGAACGTTAAGAATGTCGAATCCCCTATTAGATCCGTCATTGGCCCTGAGGGTCTTAGGAAGTTCATTCTTCCCTTTATGTAGATGGCCAATGATTTCAACTCAACTATTAAGGGACCACGCTTCGACACCCTTTAGGAGAGATATCAAATTCCTATTAACATCCCCATCCGTCTGCCCTTTAAGTTCGAAAAGTGCTATTACCGGGATGTTAAAGACGTCGGGGTGTATGAGCAAATGTTCAATATAGGACTTAGAATACCTTTGAGCACTCTTCACCGTCGCCTACTTCAATACCTAGGACTAGCCGTCACCCAAATTGCTTCGAACGCTTGGAGAATCTTCCTTGGTGCAGAAGTACTATATGGGGTTCTAACTAATGGGGAACGTTAAAGGTTAATTTTGAGCAGTGGAGCTTTTTGGAGAGGATTTTCAAAATCTTGTTGAAGGAGAGGATGTGGCAGAAGCTCGTCACTTTGGACACCCTTCATTGGTACTATGAGGGTCTCGAGCCTACAACCACTGCTCGTTGTTACGATAAACAAGTGTGCAAACATTAGTCTGTCGCCTATTCCTTGTTTACATTTTTCAACTTCTTTAGTAATTTTTGTCTAACTTTTTCTTTCCGTCCCCTTTGGTGCATAAATGAAAGATGGCAAGAGGAGGGCTTACATTCGCCAATAGGCTGCCCTGTAGGTGAAGAAGAAGCAGGAAGAGGGTGTGCCCCCTATAGGGGGGACAGGTCCACTAAAGGAGGTCCAGATTAAGAAATTTGACTTGACGAAGAAGGCCTTAGAGAAGTTTGAGAGGCAGACCGAGGTGCTAGGAAATGTGCTCAAGGACAAGGAGGGGGAGATCTCCACGTTAAGGAAGTAAGTCCTTCAGGCTAAGGAGGACAGGAAGACGAAGTTCCGTAACTCCAATGCCTTCCTTTACGAACGCGGCGATACTTTAACTGACGGCTTCAACGACTACTTTCGTCAGGTCAAGGCTTCCTTCTCCGATCTAGACTTGTCTCAGATTTCTATTGACTCCGCGGCCCAGACCCCAGCCAGACCTGTCAAGTTTAAAGGTAATGATGAGCTTTTTGAAGCTGACTCTCCTCCCAATGCTCGAGATGACAAAGACTCTGCTCCTCAAGACGATCAGGTTAAATCCATCAAGGATGAGACCCGTCCTCTTAAGGAGACCAAGACGGTCGATAAAGAGAAAGATGAGGAGGCCATTGTTGACCAACCTTAGTTTTAAAATTCATTATTGTCTATGTTTTTTTTTTTAATCATGAAAATCCTTAGGAGAACAATATTTATGTTATTCTTGTCGTCACCCATTGTTTTTGGGTTTTGGATGTAAACATTTGCCCTCCATGGGCTTTTATCTATAATCTTTTTACATCCGTCGCTTGTATTTTTTAATTATATGTTTGAACATGTTTTTTGCCATTATATTTCAACGGATTTCTCCCGTCTACGTGGGAAAACACACCTATCCGTTCCCTTTTGGGATCCGTCGCATGTTGCAAAATTTTTCTTATCTATCCATAAACTTAGCAACCTTTGGACTTTATAAATTACTGAATATTGGGATGCATCCGTTCACATAAGGACTTAGTGAATTTCAAGGCATCCCTTGGGATGCATCCATCCACTGAAGGACTTAATAAGCTTCAAGGCATCCATTGGGATGCATCCGTCCACTTAAGGACTTAACAAGTTTCAGGGCATCCCTTAGGATGGAACGTCCACTTAAGGACTTAATAAATTTCAAGGCATCCCTTGGGATGCACTTGTCCACTTAAGGACTTAATAAATTTCAGAGCATCCCTTGGGATGCATCTGTGCACTTAAGGACTTAGTAAATTTCAAGGCATCTCTTGGGACGCATGTCCACTTAAGGACTTAATAAATTTCAGGGCATTCCTTGTGATGCATCCGTCCACTTAAGAACTTAGTAAATTTCAAGGCATATATATACAGACAACATGTCTGAATAATTCCTCTTATTGTGATAGGTACGTGCATAAGCC
Source organism: Castanea sativa (assembly GCF_040712315.1). Classification (NCBI taxonomy): domain Eukaryota; kingdom Viridiplantae; phylum Streptophyta; class Magnoliopsida; order Fagales; family Fagaceae; genus Castanea; species Castanea sativa. The sequence continues at coordinate 18,329,197 of NC_134015.1, read as the reverse complement.
AAAAATTATTCTTAAAAAAATGAAAAGCTGCCCTTTGGGCTTAAAAAGTACTGTAGATAATAAAATTAACTAAAAAGAAATAAATTGGAAATGAGGAGTGGTGCTTTGCATGCCGTCGTCTACTGGTAGTATTTCTTGAGGTGGTTGGTGTTCCATAGGTGGTGCAACGTATACCAGTCTAGCATCTCCAGGTAGTAGGTGCCTTTCCTTTGCCATGAAGTGATTTTGTAGGGTTCTTTCCAATTAGGTCCTAACTTTCCTTGGGAGGGATCTCTTGTGGCCCCCGTCACCATCCTCAAGACGAGGTCTCCAACTTGGAAGTTTCTGCATCTGACTCTAGAGTTGTAGTGTTTGGCCATGAGGTCCTAATACCGTGCTAACATTTTTTCGATTGTTGCTCTAACCTCATCCACCAAGTCAAGTTGTAAGCACATGGTATGCTTGCTATTGGGAATGGACCCACGATGTCTAATCCTCATTGAGTAGAAGGCATGGAGCTGTCATCGGAGTGAGCTCTTCTATTAGCTGTCTAATGATGTTGCTGAACCTTTGACACTTGTCGCTGACTTTAACATAAGCTTGGGCATCCTTCTGCATGGTAGGCCAATAATATCCTGCTCGAATCAGCTTGTGCACTAAAGACCACGATCCCGAATGATTCTTGCAGATCCCTTCGTGGACTTCTCTCATGACATAATGTGCTTCCTCGGGGCTTAAGCACCTTAGGTACGTGTGGGAGAAGCCTCTTTTGTACAAGACATCCTTTACCAGGACAAATCGTGTCGCCTGAACCTTCAGCTTCCTTGTGGCCTCCTTACCGTCAGGTAGTGTACCGTCTTTTAAGTAAGAAACCATTGGTGCGGTCCAGTTTTTTCCAGAGTCTATTTCCTTCACATCGACGCCATCTATCAAGGGAAAAATCTGAACAAAAGAAATTACCTTATTGGGGATGAGCATGTGTTCCGTTGATGCGGCTTTAGCAAGACGGTCGGCTCGCTCATTCTCTTTCCTTGTGATTTGAAAAAACTTGGCTTGAAGGTTGTCCACCCATTTCCTTACTTGCTCCAAGTACTTCTATATCCGTTCGCCTTTGCACTCGTAATCACCATTCACCTAACTCGTGACCATTTGAGAATCGCAATAAACAACCACACTTGTGGTCCCTGTTGCTTTGGCAAGATCTAGTCCTATCACTAAAGCTTCGTATTCCGCCTCATTATTGGTCGTAGGGAAGTCGAGTCGAAACACGCACTCGATCTCGTCCCCTTCCGAGGAGTGGAGTACTATACCTGCTCTGCTAGTCTGCCTGTTAGACGATTCATTCGTGTGCACACTCCATTGAGGGTCCTCTCCTACCCCCTAGCCTTCCATATTGGTGAACTCCGCGATGAAGTCGGCGACCACCTGTCCCTTCATGGCAGTGCGCGGTCAGTATTGCATGTGAAATTTGCTCAACTCAATTGCCTATAGCACCATTCGTCCCGCGGCTTTAGGGCTGCTCATTTCTCTCTGTAGAGGCTTATCTATCAGAATAATCACCGTGTGGGCTTGAAAATATGGTTTGAGCTTGTGAGCTACGGTCACTAAGGCGAAGACTAGCTTCTCCATTAGGGGGTACCTCTCCTCTGCACCTCGGAGCTCTCAGCTAGGGTAGTATACGGGCTTCAGCACCTTGTCTTCTTCTCTGACCAAGACTACGCTGACGGCTACTAAGGAGGCGGCCAGGTAGAGAAATAGCTTTTTCCCAGTTTTAGAAGGACTTAGAAGTGGTGGGGAGGAGAGATATGCCTTTAGGTCCTCGAATGCTTGTTGACACTCGACCGTCCACTCAAAAGAATTCTTCAGCGTGTGAAAGAAAGGTAGGCACTTGTCCGTTGCCCTTGACACGAACCTATCCAGTGCTGCTACTTTGCCATTGGGGCTTTGTACTTCTTTTATATTCCTAGGTGGTGTCATTTCCATTTTGGCCTAGATCTTGTTTGGGTTGGCTTCAATACCCCCTTAAGACACCATAAACCCTAGGAATTTTCCCACTGTTACCCTAAGCGCGCATTTACTTGGATTGAGTTTCATGTTGTAAGAGCGGAGGGTAATGAAGGTCTCTTTGGGGTCGACCAAATGGTCGTCTTCCCGTCGACTTTTCACTAGCATGTTGTCCACATAGACTTGGACATTCCTTCTAATCTGATGTGCAAACATTTTATTCATTAGCCTCTGATATGTTGCGCCCGCGTTCTTGAGATCGAATGTCATCACTTTGTAACAGAAAAGGCATTGGCTAGTGACAACGAGGTCTTCTCCTAATCATCCTCGTCCAACTTGATCTGGTTGTAACCAGAAAACGCATCCATGAAGCTCAGCAATTGGTGTCTTGCTGTCAAGTCTACCAAAACGTTGATACGCGGGAGTGGGTAGCTATCTTTGGGGCACACCTTATTTTAGTCTGTGAAGTCCACACACATCCTCCACTTTCTGTTGGCCTTTTTGACTATCACTGCATTGGCCAACTAGTCGGGGTAGTACACTTCTCATATGAATCCTGCTTCCTGTAATTTGTGAACCTTTCTACTATAGCCGTTTCTCGCTCCTAGGCGAACACTCATTTCTTTTGATGGATAGGGAGAAAAGATGGTGATACATTCAACCTATGAACCATGACTGAAGGGTCAATCTTGGGCATGTCTTCGTGGCTCCAAGCAAATACATTTTGGTTCTCCTTCAGGAATGTTGTAAGTGCTTGACGGACTGGTGGGTTGGCGAGGGTGCCGATCCTAGTCGTTTGCTCGAGTCTGAAGCCATCAAGGAGTATCTCTTCTAACCCCTCAATAGACTCTACAACTGTTTGTTGTTCTTTTATGGTCATGGTCTATAAGTGGTCGTCCATCTCCAACATTGCTATATAGCACTCGCGTGCTGCCACCTGGTCTTCATGTACTTCTCCTACTCCATACTCAGTGGGGAATTTGATCATTAGGTAATAAGTCAAAGTCACAGCCTATCCTCTCGTTCTCTAGTCCTGGTCATCTTTCGTCCCTTGTCCTGCTGTGTATCCTCTTGCCTTTCCCTCTTCTTAGGCTTCTCCTCTTGGGCTAGCAGTGCGTCTTCTACGTTCATGTACTTAGTAGCTCGATAAAGTACATCCGACATGGTTTTCGGGTCATTTTTGTATAAGGAAAACAAAAACTTCCCCTTCCGTAATCCATTAGTGAACGCAGCAACAAGTATCATGTCATCATCTTCGCCAATCGAGAGGACTTTCTTGTTGAAGTGAGTTATGTAAGACCTCAGTGTCTCATCCTCCCGTTGCTTGATGCTCATCAGGCATGCAATGGACTTTTTATGCTTGTGCCCTCCGATAAAGTGCGAGGCAAACTACGCGCTCATACTTTTGCGGGACCCTTCAATGTAGTTGGGAAAGCTCGGCATATGATCTTGTCCGCCACACCTTGCAAGTGCATGACGTTTTTGAATGACTTTAGGTGATCTAAGGGGTCTTTAGACCCGTCATAGGCTTCTACCTACGGCATATAGAACTTTGGTAGAAGGGGGAACAAAGTGACGGGTGCAGTAAAGGGCGAGTCCGTCCAGTGGACGAACTGGTCGAGGTCGCTTGACACCCGTCCTCTAAGGGTGTTCATCATGAAGTCCATACGTTCCTTCACCATCTGCATCTTGGCAACCATGTATGGTGGTGCCGTATCTGCAATGGATGGACGGCTGGTGTCTTGTCGCTCTTGTCTTCTTGGGGCGTTACTGCCTTCGACATGGGCGCAGTTGTTCCTCTAGGTCGTGGTTTTGTTTAGTAAGGCATTCCACGGCCACGACAAAAGTCTGAACCTGTCTTTCAAGGGCAGTAGTACGTGGTTCATCTCCTTGGTTGTTATTGGTTGCCATCGAGGGAGTGAGTACCATACAACTCTTTGTTTGGGAAGTGGTAGTATGACTTCTACTACGATCTTCGCTTCCCTACAGACGGTGCCAACTGATGATGCCAAAAATCGTTAGTAAGTTGCACAGTCCTCACTTGCTTTAGATAAAACCTGCAAAACAAAGAAGAAGAATACCTCACAAAGAGTACCGGTGTGGTACTAGCCAAATACCCTTCGAAGATTAAGTTAGAGAACTTTTTTAACTCTAGAGTGCCAGAGCTGAGGTAAATTATGCGTATCTTGATTGGTGAGGTTTTGAGTTTTTATAGTAGTGTAGAGCTGACTTTCGTTTCTTGGTGGAGAAGTTGTTTCCTTGTGGAGAAGATCCTCATTAATACACGTATTTTGCAGGATCCTGTCCTTGTACAAACTTCGTTGATTAGGGTTAATCGTGAGATACAAGACATTTCCATATTACGTTTCTTGGAGACCACTTAGGCCACGTAGGTGCCACGTGGCTTTGCTGCTCGGCTCCCTTGCTTTCGTCCATTTTATTGGACTCCGTCCACTACAAAGAGTTTGTCCGCCTTCTTGACTTTCCATCTGAGACACGATTCCCTCTACCAGTTCTTTGACTGTTAGTTCATTTAGATCGTCCCTTTTGGCAACACCGTCGCTTACGACTAACTTAATTGATTGGATCCGTCTTCCTTGGGTTTTATCCCTATCACCTCATGACCAAAATTTTTTGGGAGCTGAGACTAGCACATCATGAGAAGATCTCCTATAGGACCTATACTACCCATCCGTAAGTCTAAACCATTCCTCCTTTGCCTTCTTCTTCATGCATCCCACAACACATGATCCAAGGTCACTCTCCAAGAAAGGGTGCCATGGAAAATTTTCAATGTCTGAGTTCTTCTAGTACCATAAATAAATGCACAACTTTTATTATAACTCTCTTACATGGAAAATTGTAATTATTTATATGTGATTTTCATATGGACTTACAATTTTTTCTCCACCAATTGTAGTCATCCACATGAAGAGTTGTGATAAAAGTTGTGTTTTTAAAAAAAAAAAAAAAAAAAAAATTTAAGTTATAAATCTCGGCATCTTGTTCTATCATTAGATATTAACAATTTATTTGCTCCTTTTGTTGTTTGGGCTTTTTACCGTACTTTGAGGCAGTCTATTATCTTAGTCCATAATTTGACAATTTGGGCTACCTCTTTTTTAATGCCTAACGCCCATTCCCATCTTGTCAACTATCCGCTCTTGAGTTTTTGTTGAAGGGTGAGGTGGGCTAGCACTTCTTCATTGATATTTACTATTACCTTTTTTTATTTTTTATTTTTTTTAACATGGGTTCACTGAAACAAATAATTTAAATTAAAAAAAGAAAAAGACTTTGCTATCGTAAAATCTTACAATTATATTAAGAGTATTATAGTTCAATTGGTACCTACAATTATTTTCAATAAAGACGTTTGGAGTTAAAATTCTCATTTTTTATCTATCAAATTGAAGAAGAAAAAAAACTTACGAGTCCCAAAAATAATCAAGACCTCTTTTAACACCAATCACTCCACATTGAATTGGAAGAAATTAGAGAGAGATTTGGTGAAAAATATGGCTCACTAGGCTTGCGTCTAGCTAGTGACTAGATTAGGTTAAACATGCAATACTGTTTATAATTATACTTTAAGCCCAAAAGGCTAAGGGTCTATTTGGTTGGGATGAAAAAGTGGGAGAATAGAAAAGATTTTAGTTTCCCTTATTTGTGCTTGATTGGAGGGGTGAAAAAGTGGGTGGATGGAAAAAAAAAATTGTTGAGAAGAAAATTGAGAGGATTTAAAATAGAGTTTATATAAATTTACCACCATGTCTCTATTAAATAAAACAAAAAGTAATACATTATACTTTTAATAAAAAATTATGTATGAATGGACACTTCATTTTTTTTAATTAAAAACCACAAGAAATTCAAGAACCCAAAATTGTTTTCTAAAAATTAACAAAAATTAACAACAAAAAGAAAGAAAGAAAGAAGGAAATGAATGATTCTGAACAAAACAAAAAGACCCCCTCCCCCCCCCCCCCCCCCCAAAAAAAAGAACACAAAGAAGACAAAATGTTTGAATGAACATTGCTATTAAGATAATTTTGTCTAAAGCACCAAGGAATTTTGCTCCTTGTTTTGACTCCTATTATCTCTTCAATTTAGGAAGATTGAGTTTTGGTGGGTCCGATGAGAAAAAATCTAGGTCCCACTAGTTTTCCTTTACCAAATCACTCCAATCAAACACCTCAAAAAAATCATTTTCTCTCTACTTTTTTCCCCTCATTTTCTATCTCTCCTATTTGTATAACCCTTGAACCTTTCGTTCTTAGTTTCCTCCCTTCGTTGATATTTTTCCCTCACCTTCACTCCTACTTCTCAAACCCCAATTTTTGCCAACCAACCCCCTATCATCCATCCTCCCTCCCCTTTTATAGTCTCTCCTTAGTGGGGATCTAAATAATTAACTTTTCATCTTTTTCCACGTGGTCCCCACATTTGTCCAGAATCCCTAGTAAATTGATCTATTTTGGGGATTCTCTTGAAACTTGCACTTGATGCCAGATAGCGTTCGGGGGTCGATTTGAATATTGTCGTTACCCCTTTGGTCATCCCCAATTCACTCATTGCTATTGAGCCAAGCCCTGCTCAATAACAATGGGCCATTACTAGGCACTAATCCTATGTCTCGATAATATTACTACTGGACTGGGCCCATCCTAACAACAATGGGCCACTACCGGGCACCTATCCCGTGTCCCTACATAAACTCATGTAATATGTTTGAAAATTATATAAAAATCACAAAACAAAATTGTTGGATTATTTCAATAGAGCAAAATAACTCAAAAATGTTGTATTTTATTTCAATTATTAATGGGAAAAAAACACTTTTTTCCCTCTATATTTAAGGTAGTTCACAATTTCTCTATTTTTGTTTGAAATCAATCAATTTCCCCCAAAAGAAGAAGAAAGAACCAAATGGTGTTAATGGATGTTAGCTTTTTTATTTAAGCAAACATGTGACTATAATTTAAAAGGAAAAACAATAACTAAGGTACCGTATGTAAGTTTTGCCCCTAGGGAGAATTTGAGAGAGAGAGTAAAAGAGATAGAGCATATAGGAAACGGGATATATAGTTAGAAACTATTTCGTAATCATATTACAAAACTGGTTCCTTGTTTTGACTTCTAATAACAGAAATTGGTGGGTCTTACAAATTGTTAACTTGTTTGTCAAAATATTTTTACAAAACAATTTTTAGTTTTTGCTTTGTGTGTGTGTGTGTGTCAGTGTGTGTGTGTGGGTGTTTCTCTTCTCATTTGTTGTTCTCAATGTTACTATGATATTAACTCTCTCTTTCTACCAAGGAGTAACCCACTGCGAGTCAGCCATGATAACCACCGCGACTGAGAAATTGAGCTGCCAAGCTCTAGACTAAGTTCAATTTGACTGGCCCAGGCCCATTTCACCATGACAGGTAGATTGCATGGACTACCTGACTGTTATCGATTCACTATGTCGCCCTTAGCCCACTAATACTATCGCTTTGCCAAGGAGGGATCCACCGTTGTCAATTCATTATTATTATTATTATTATTATTATTATTTGAGATCAGTTATTATTATTTTTTGAAAAATGTTAAGGAATGTTTTAAGAGTATTGATTTAATAACTATTTTCAGAAATTTCTTATGGAAAAATGACAAAGCAATTAATTTTTTTAATGGCTTTTTATATTTTCCATGAAGGTGGTGTCAAAATTCTTTTTACATGATTTATTAATAATTGCCCTAAGGATACCCGTTAACATAAACTTTTATTATTTTTATTTTGATTTTGTTTTTGTTGTTTGTTGTTTGGATTTTGGATTGATTTTGTTTTAGTTGTTAGATTGGCTGGGTTAGGTGGATCTAGATTGTGCACCACTATGGACGACAGCTTATGTCGGTGGTCGTGTTAGGGAACTATTATTGTTTGTTGGTCGTGTGATTCAGAATTTTTGTTGTTGTAGTTGTTGATTTTTTTTTTTTGAGGAAAGAAGTATTGAGTAAAACAAAAGTTTAAATAGAAAACAAGTGCCAAAAAGATTCATAATTTTTTTTGGGTGAGAAAACACCTAAAAATTCAGTTTGAGAAAATATGAAAAAAGTGCCTTTTCCATATTTAAATTTAATAAATGTTTTCTAGTAGGAGTTCTACTTTTGTAGTGGTTACTAAATTTTCGATTAGTGTTTATATATATATATATATATATATATATATATATATATATATATATATATATATATATAATTTTGTATTAGTTTTAAAAATGATGAAGTACTCATTTAGTCTTTTACTTATCTTCTCCAGGGGAAAAAAATAGTTTATAAGTAAAAATCTATGATTCTATTAAAGATTTTTGTTAAGGACACAACATCAAAAATTCCTTCTACATATTCGTGTTTTTCAATTCTACATATTCATGTTTTTCAAATATGGGAATTAAGGTCTTAAAATCTCAGAACATTAACTTTATATCTTCCTTATAAGGGAAGATCTTACGTTCATATGATCTTGGTCAGTCTTATGTCACTGTATAAGCACCAAGTCCCCCTCTTCTCCAAGATATGTGCAATTTTTTAATTCTTATACTTTTGAGTTATTGAAAATTTTTCTGTCACTAACTTAACTTTCAAAGTGTTTTTGGCCGACACCCTATTGATGCTCTCTTTAAGTTCTTTACCTTTTTGTTCTTCAAATATCTCAATTACCGCTTGTGTGGATAATCAATTTTCTAACGATTTTGTGCATTATTAGTAACATACTAGTATAGTTTAAGAATTTCAAAGAATAATAAGATTCACTTGAGCAGATCCACAAACCCAATGACGATTTTGTGCATCAGACATCAGTGACATGCTAGTATAGTTGAAGAATTTCAAAGAATAATAAGATTCCTACACTTGAGCAGATCCACAAACCCAATGACAGTTGATTTGGAATCTATTGTGATTGCCTTCTATAATTTTATCCGTACAACATCCAAGGAAAAAAGTCGCCTCGTATTCATTTAAAAAAAAAAAAAAAGTGCCTCGTATTAAAAAAATCTTTGCGATCTTGTCTATGTCAAAGAATAAAAGATTCCTAAAACGTTAAACGTCGGCCAGGGAAGGGAGTAATAATGTAAGGGAAATGCTAATAAATGCTTTTAGGGTATTGGTTAATAATCTATTTAAAGAAAGTTTTTATGGGAAAATGAAATAAAACAATTAATGTTTTGACAGCTTTTTTCATTTCCTATAAAAGTAGTGTTAAAACTTTCTTAAAATAGATTGTTAATTAATGTCCTAAGAGCATTCGTTAGCATACCCTATAATGTAATATGCGGCTAACTTTTTTATTTTTTTCACTATGAAAAACTTTTTTTAAAATTTTTTTAAAAAAATATCTTTCTGGTTAAGAAGAGCAAATAAGGATTATCCATCTATTTTCCTGACCTCTATATATAATTACTTGAAGTCTAATAACACTTTTTTAAAATTTTTTATTTTTATTTTTTATAATAGTTGACATTGCTTATTATGATTGTTGTATAATAAAAGTATTATTAATGATAAACTTGGGTGAAAGTGCTATGCTCCAATCATAAGATGTCATGTTAATAATTGTAGCCAAAAACTTTGTAACCCAATTGGTACCTCCTAGGCGTCTATGGTTCAAATTCATCTTCCAATAATAGCTATTAAACAAAAACATTAATAGAAACAGGGATGGTTTAATCGTATGTTCATGTGTCATCCATCTCCACTAAATGTACTAGTGGCTACAAAATCCAAGGAAGGCTATTACTCTTCTTTTCTAACATGATTGAAACTCCTTTTAAGAAGTATGATATGTAAGTGTCTTTAGTTAGTCTTTTTTATTTTATTTTATAATTCTATAGTCTTTTTGTTATGAAAATTTCTAATTAACAAAGTTATTGAAGATACCAAAGATATTTGATTAAAAAAAAAAAAACAAGAGGTGTTAATTGGAGTACAAAAGCTTTTTGTTTTGAAAATTTCTAATTAACAAAGTTATTGAAGATACTAAGGAGATTTGATTTTTTTTTTAAAGAAAATAAAACTTTTGATCAATATTTTTACAATTCTCTAAGATTATCCGTCCTTGGAGAAATAAAAATTCTCAAGTGAAAAAAAGAAATGCTAAAAGTCTTATTGCCCGATTGACACATTTTGGTGTTTTTAGCAGAGACGTTTAAGGTTTAAATTTCTCATTCCATTGAAACCATCAAATTTTAAATAATAAAAAATTGATGAAGAGAAATTCTCAGGCTACTGGTGAAAATTTTCTTACATGGAAATTAATTAATTAAACAACACATGTTACACTCGCCCACTTAAGCAAAACATACACACTTTCCAATTGCTACATGGCTACCTCTTCTCCCCTCTTCCTTAATTTACACCAATTAAAAAAAAATGAATTCAGACTCTCCTAATTAACGAAATTAATCATACATAACAAAATTCTCCTCTAAGCTTCAAGACACAACCACACAAAGTTCTTGACATACAATGCCACCCCTATATGTTTTAGTTGTATGCGTACAAAGTTTGAAAAATGATAAAGAAATTATAAATTTTAGAATGAATGTTATTGATAGATATCAACAATAGTATATAAATTTCAAAATTATTATTATTTTAATGATCGGTGATATAAAGGTTACACAATAAATAAGGTGTTCTCTATCAAAGACAGATAATTGGGTTTCTAGCAAAAAGAAAAAAGAAAAAAAGATAATGGGATTGTTTGATATACTTAGTGGAACTCTTATTAATGATGTGACACAAGTCACATGACATCTATACATCTTTTTGTTTTTTTGAGCAAAGACATTTTATGCATCTTAATTTCCAACAATGTCAACCTTTGTGTATTTGGTGTATGTGAAACATAGACAGGTTTTGTTTGTTTAGACCCCATAAAACAGATTATTTAACATAATATACTAGCTCTGTGATTACTAAGGTTAATTATTCAAATTTAGGTTAAACAATAATAAATCATATCATGCAAAACAGCGTAAAGTAAATAACACCACAATATGATGATCCAAGAAAACCAATGAAACGAACCGTGTCAAGGTAAAAACCTGAGGAGGATTTGATCTAGCTATCCTTAAGGTAAAACAAATCCACTATGAGAGAATCAAAGTTTTTACAATCAGATTTAATCTTAAATCTATTGCTGCCTCTAGTAGTAACTTACCAATACGACCACATGCAAGTTCCGAATCCACAGACTCATTCTCTTCTTGGACTCACTGCAACACAAATACGCACGCTTGTGACTTTGAGATCCCACTCAAATGTTTCATATCACCTTTAGTTGTTGATATTTATAGTAGCAACTAGGTTCTACCAATACTTGATTATAGATCTTGCTTCAGTAAACACTTGTGTAGTTAGAAGGTACAACACCTTTCAAATTTCACAAGGAGTGTCTTTAAAAAGTAACTAGAGTTTCCCTTTTATATAGAGACAAGTTGAATTGAAACTCTAAACGTTTTCGCGGGTCCGGGCCTTGTTTTAAAATTCTACGGAATCTGATTCCTACGATTCTCGATCGGTCGAATTTAATTTTCGATCGATCAAGCTTGGTAGATTCTCAAGTCTCTTTTCTGTAGTTAGCTTGAACTTGTAGCTTGAAACATACATCTTTGAGCAATGTCTAACACATAGACTAGACATGTTTTGTTCTTGGTTTGCCTAAACATACAAATAGAATTCTAAACAGTTAATCTTAAATCTTTAGAACCTAACAGAAATAGATATAGATGAGATTAGAATCATTTGATATAGATGAGATAAAATTCGATAAGAGAAAATCTTTATTAATGATTAATGAGGGTGTATGGTATTGGTATCTTAATTGATATGAGAAATCCCTCAACCAGGAAAAAAAATTGATAAGTCTTTTTGGTGCATAATTGTAGAACAAACATTTGAAAAACTTTTTAAAGAGGATAGCATTTCGATTATGATTGAGCAAATTCACAAACATGTACACGTGAGATATTATTAATAGTATGTAGTTCTGTGCATATGAATGAATATAATTAAAAATAATCAAAATTATAAGGTTCAAATTATTATACAGGTCATGCGGTATTAACTTACACTTTTTGTAAACCATACATTTTTAAAATATGTCATGGTTTCTCACATTATATATATATATATAATTAAAAATTTAATTAGTTTTAAATTCTTTGGTTTTGGTACCCAGTAATTCACTTGCAATAAAAATTAAAAATTTAGATGGATACGTGGTGAAAAATTGAACTCTAATTGAAATCCAATTTAGAATCTAATTGAATTTGGACTCTTCAGTTTTTATATTTAACAGTTTACTTGGCATAAAATTATAAATTAAATAAGACATGTGGCTCAAAATTAAAAATTCAATTAAAATTTAATTTGATTTTCTCTAAGTTTTGCCAATATATATATATATATATATATAATTTTTAAAACGATATTTCAATTGTTTTAATTTTATACGATAACATGCTAGGAAAATCGAAAGAGAAGGAATTTCAGTGTAAAACATTGAAGTGTCCTGGACATTGGCAAAACTCTTTGTATGTGTGTGTGAATGCAACCTTTTCAGCCTTTAGTTGTCTTTTTAACTTAAAAAATAAAAACAGTTTAAGTAAAAAATATGATTATTTTAAAGAGTTGGCAAAACTGTGTGTGTGAATGGAATATTTTCAGCCTTTATTTGTCTTTTTAATTTAAAAAAGCAAAAGCAGTTTAAGTAAAAAATATGATTATTTTAGAGAGTTGGCAAAACTTTGTGTGTGTGAATGGAATATTTTCAGCCTTTATTTGTCTTTTTAATTAAAAAAAAAACAGTTCAATTAAAAAATATGATTATTTTAGAGAGTTTGTTAAGGTGGACATTGGGCCTAATTCTCAATAATATATTGAGATACATACAAAAATCTAAAGTGCTCCCTTGTTTTTCAAAAGTAAAAAATTAGACAAAGTGCTCCCCTTGTATATTACTTTAATTAATAACAATAAAAGAAGAAAAAAAATGTTCTCTTATAAAGAAAAAGAATCAACATCAACGTTAAGTAGATCCACAAACCGTAGATAAAATAAGTTCGGTTCGAAAATATTTCCCTTCTACAATTTAATATTATATACATACTATACAACCTAAAGTGGTCTCAATAATACACAGGTATAGTTGAAGAATTTCAAAGAATATAATAAGATTCCATTAGCAAAAAATAATAAAGATTATTCCTACACTTGAGCAGATCCACAAATCCATTGACAGTTGGTTTGCCCTTTCTATAATTCCATCTATACAACATCCAAGAAAAAAAGTGGCCTCGTATTAAAAAATTCAAGTGATCCTGTCTATTTCAAAGAATAATAAAATTCCTAAAATGCAGGGCAAGGAAGATAGTAATATGCCACTAACTTTTTAGTTTTTAAGTATCTTTATTCTGGTCTAGAAGAGCAAATGAGGATTATCTATCTATCTATTTTCTTATATCTATATATAATAACAATAAGTGTCATTTGAATAGCTTATTTTTTGCCAGTTTATTTTTGTTATTATTCATAAATCCCGCTACACTTTTTGGTACTATTTAATGTATTCATAAGTCTTATTGTATTATTTTAGCTAACTTTTACTTTTATTTACCGTATTTTCAAGTAAAAAATTTTCAATTTCAACAAAATAAGTGAATCTCAAACAGACCCTAAGTTTGGACTATAATTTTAAAAACAGTCAGAATAAAAAATGAGACAAATTTTCGGTTTTTTTTTGAACAGTTTTCACTAGCTCGGTCCAGCTTCTAAAATAGTGGTCTAGACATACAGTATTAATCACATTAGACCATGGTCTATTGTAACTTGTCAGTGTCGTATAATTTAAATAGTTTTAGCAATAAACCTCAGTGAAAGTGATTATATGCTCCAATTTATAACCTATTATGTCAATAATTCTGAAAAAAAAATGTGAAAAATATTTTGTTCCTCATGAAAGATGAAAGTTTATATTTTAACATTGCTAATATATTTTTAATTTTTTTTTTACGTGTAAGGTAATAAAGTTTCCAATGTATGTACAATTTTAACCTTGGTACTCCATGAAAGAAGAGTTGAGAAGTGGCGAATGATAAAGTTAAAAGATTACCAAAAAAAAAAAGAATGATAAAGTTAACATCATTGTTTTTTAGGTGGAGCCAAGCTATATACCGTCACTGACACGCATACATCTTTTCCTTTTTTGATGAATCGCATACGTACATATTTTCCTTGTCCATATTTCAGAAGAAAATTTCATCAAGTAATATTTATATGATTTAGTGAATATATTTTCAGTCATCAAATAGTGTGTAATTATTTTTAAATAATATTAATCGTATTTAATATTACTTAAACATTTTTAATCCTGGATTTTGTTGAATTAATTAAAAATTATACTGTTACACATTAGAGTATAATAATTGTCGTTTTTCAAAAAGAAGAAGAAGAAGAATTATAATAGTTTTTAAAACATAAAAGGTATACAAATCAATTAGTTTTAGACAATTTAAAAAGTAAATGTCACTTCTATAAGCCTTAACACATACAATGTAGTAGGAGAGAAATATAATAATAACAATACTAAATGCAAACTTTTCTTTTGCTAATAGATGACAAAGTAGAAAATCTCTGGCCTAAATTTTTAACCATAAAAATCATAACATCTTTTTTTATAATTAAAGAAGAAAAAGAAATCAATACATTCCTATATCCCTAATTCTCTAAATATAGAACAAGGAAGAATTTTTGTTGGGAAATTTTTTTTTTTCCACTAAAAATAGATTTACTTACATATTTCTTGGGGAAGATATGCTTTAAATATTCTTAAAGTTAAATATGACAATAAAAATAAATATTAAAATAAAATGAGACATTAGTAATTTAAATGAGTGCTAGTACCCTATCAAAAAAAAAGAAAAAAAAAAGAGTGCTAGTACATTTTTCTTTTTAAATATGAAGGGGACAATTAGGGAAAGAAAAGATTAAAATTAAATAGTGAATGTAAGTTGTAATTTCTTTTTTTCGTGCTTGGTTTTAATATTTTCTTAGAGCCTAATATTAGAGCTGAGTTAGTATAATCATTGCTATGTTTAAGCTATGTCATAATTTTAGCTGATTATATATATATATATATATATATATATATGAGAGAGAGAGAGAGAGAGAGAGAGAGAGAGAGAGGATACTGAAATAAATTATTAGAATACTTAGAAGTGAAATGATAAAATAAAAAACATATAAGTATTAACAGTATGATTATATATTTGATAGTTTTAAAATGTTCTATTTATGAGATTTTTTTAAGGAGGTTTTGTGATGCTTTTGTTTTTTAAATTAACTTAAAATTTTTATTTCCAACTATCAGAAGCTGAATTGATTGCACATGTCCTTAATAAGTATATAACTCTGTAATATATATATATATATATATATATTTTTTTTTTTTTTTACATGGAACAACATGTAAAATATATTTGGCACATTGACAAGGAGATGTTATGATAATATACCATGTTATAATTTTAAAGTATTTTGATTTTGGAATATTACTAAACAAATTTACACCTATTTGTTTTAGAGAACTTTTTTTGGGGAGGGGGATTGCTAAAATTTATGTTTAATTTAATTTTTTATTAATAAAATAGAGGGGATGAGAGGATTAAAAAAAAAAAAACTGGGACCACAACCTACCCTAGGCCAACCTCCCTTCTCTTTTAGTGGTGTCAGTGAACCACAAAGCTCTTAGTATGTTCATTCAACTAATTAATACCCAGTTATAACTGATTATTATTGTACATATTGCATATTAATAATGTGGAATTGATATGTCGTCCATCTATTCCATTCAAGAATATAACATATAGTTTTCGATTTGTTTTTTGTTACACGATTAATGGTCTTGACAAGATTTGACTCCAATGGTGTAAAATTTATAACTTACATACAATATTGTATGTCTTTATACATCAATGGACCTACAATGATTTATAAACATTATGAACTGCCAAAGGTTTTGTAGCTGAATTAACACTTTTCCATGTACAAAGTGTATGGGGGTCTAGGAGGGAAACTGGAAAGAGTTTAAGCTGCGGAGTTAGCAGCATGTTGTAATTATTTCTATAAAAAAATAAAAACATTATGAATGAGCACAATGCAGATGTGTTATAACTAATTTGCATCAAAATTTCACTAATAAATCTCATATAATTAGATAAACCTTAAGTACAATAAAAAAATATTTATTTATAGGAAGTGCAATTTATATTGTTTTTTTAATTAAATTTATAGTATGATTGAACTATTACAATTTTAAACCACAGAGTAATTATTTATGCAACTAAAATTTTTGATTTTAACTTAAAAAAATTATTATATATATATTTTCAAATTTTACTACTTATGCACATTCTTTTGATAAATAATTAGTTGCTACGAACAAAATTTAAACTAATAACACTTTTGAAAGGTAATAATATATTTTTATTTTTTTTCTTTAATTAAAATTTTGCTTCTTTATTTTTTTAATTTTTTTATCCTATCCTTAATTTTCTTTTATAACTTTTGAAGCTTAAAACATTTTACTATAATAGGAACTATTGTCTTTGTATTATTTCAATGAAACTTGACAGGTAGAAGAGGTATATATAAGAAAACACATAAAAATGTAGAAATATAAGTTTAGAAACAAAAAAAATAAAAAAATAAAAAGAAAAAAGAAAGAAAGGGAAGAAGTATGTAGGGGAGGGGGACGGGGAGGGGGTTTAGGTGGGGCCAGGGGTTCGCCCTTGATTGGTAGTTACTGTGGAGGGTAAAAATGCTTAAATGCACATATGGGCCTTGGGTCTGGTTTGTTGGTATAAGTCTGTTCAATCATAGTCTTCGTGGCCCACATGCCAGTTCACGCTGCAAGGGGTAGAGGAATTGTCCGAGGAGGAGTATCTCCTCAGACGGGCCCAGTAAAAACCATGGGACGTGCTAAAGGATTTAGAGACAGAATTCTGGAAGATTTGTTGGATAAAGACATGATCCAAGCACTCGTTAGAAGGAGGAACGTGTGAGAAATATCTGAGGAAAAAAGCTGCTACCATTGCATTAAAGGCCTTGCATCTATCTCACTGGCCGCATTAATGGAGAAATGATATTTGAATAGTAATATTCAGCCTTCCAGCTATTATCTGAAGACTTCAAGAAGGTAGTGGATGGGACAAGTATCTATGAGGAAAATCTGTGTTACACGTGGATGAAACAGGGAAGAAGAAGAAGAAGGTTATAAGAAGATGAGAGAGGAAAGAAGAGGGGGGGGGACCTTTTTCAAAAAACTAAAAAGTTGTAATCTTTTGCTTAAAGAAAGAAAGGCAATACGAGTGGTCCTCAGCTTACGTCCAAGGAGAGTTTTTCGTCATATTTATTTATTATTCGCATAGATTGCAACATTCTAACCTATTTATTAACTCTCCAATATCCCTAACCGAGGTTTCAAACTCATACTCTACAAATTTCATTGTATAAGACTCTTTGGGCCTGAGTCCATCTAGGGATTGGACCGGATACAAATTGTGCACTTACAATTGGTGCTGTCTGTGGGGATCTAGTGTTGAAGGAAGTGGAACATCATGGCAGGCTTAGGTTCGCATCATGCAGAGTCTCAAGGGTCCCAGCGCGGAGATCATTTTGAGCGTCGGAGGGATCGAGAGGGAAGTGTGTATACAGTACACCCTGATGCAAGCCATTCGCATGGTGGGAGCAGGGCCACCCATGAGGATGATGCCAATGCCATGCAGAGGGACTCCGTCCAATCCTTCCTTTAAGGGGTCCTAGGGAAGCAGTTACAGTCCAAGGTCCAGAACTCCCCCTAGCGAAACCTTCTCTTACGAGAAGGATGAGCTTCCAAGTCGTAAGCATAAGAAGTTTCCCTCCAAGGGCTTGGGAAACGATACTATGAGCCAAGCATTGCACCAACTCTCCAAGTCACCCTTCTCACGCAAGATCGAGAAGGGAAGGCTCCCATGGCGGTTCACTCAGCCCACCTTCACCATCTATAATGGCAGGACAGACCCAGTCAAACACGTGAGCCATTTTAATAAGAGGATGGCGGTACATTCTCAGAACAAAACCTTGATGTGCAAAGTCTTTCCCTCTAGCTTGGGACCTGTTTCTATGAGATGGTTTAACGGACTAAAGTCGGGGTCTGTCGATTCTTTCATGGAACTCACTAGGGCATTCGCGTCTCGATTTATTACATGCAGCAGAGTCCCTCGGCCTTTGGACTCATTGTTATCCATGGCCATGAGGGGAGGGTGAGATTTTGAAAGCGTATTCTGACAGATACTGGGAAATGTTTAATGAAATCGACGGTGATTTTGATGAAGTGGTGATTAACACTTTTAAAGTGGGCCTCCCAACTGATCACGATTTAAGAAAACCTCTGACCAAAAAGCCCGTGCGGAGTGTACGTCGCCTCATAAATCACATCAATGAGTACAAAAGGGTTGAGGAAGATTAACAAGAAGGTAAGGGTAAGGCGAAGGTTATCCCTCAGGAGAGAAGGGATTTCAGGACGAACAGGTACCATAACAATAAGCCGAGGAGAGATTTCTCTGGGCAATCTGGTTTAGTCGCTCCTTAAGTAGTTAATACCGTATTCCAAGAACCAGTGCACCAATTGCTGGAGAAAGTCCGTAAGGAACCCTACTTCAAATGGCCCAGTAAGATGGCGGGGGATCCTACGAAACGGAATCAGAACCTCTTTTGCCAGTATCATCAGGATGTGGGTCATACTACCGAGAATTGTCGGACCCTTTGGAACCATTTAGAGCATCTTGTTAGTGAGGGAAAATTGAAGTAGCACCTATATCAACCCAACAAATAAGGAAATCATTCGGGTTCAAATAATCAGAGGAACAACTCATCTCGGCCGCCCTTGGGAACGATTAATGTCATCTTCGCTGCACTTGGTAGGATCGGTTCCTGTCCTACAAGGGTGATGGCAGTGTCACATTCCCAGGTCGAGGAGTTTGGCTTGAGGCCGAAGAGGATCAAAAGGAGTACGCCTATTTTAAGATTCTCTGATGAGGATAAGGTTGGGACTATTCAACCACATGACGATGCCTTGGTGGTCACATTGAGGATAGGGAATTATGACGTCAAGAGGGTGATGGTCGATCAGGGTAGTGGTGCGGATATTATGTATTCTGACTTATTTAAGGGGCTTAAGTTAGAGTTGGAGGATCTCACTCCCTATGATTCGCCGTTGATAAGCTTTGAAGGGAAGACTGTCATACCAAAGGGACAAATTCGTTTGCCCGTACGGTCTAGCCTAAAAATAGTCGATGTAGATTTCATTATGGTTGACGCATATTCTCCATACACGGCCATCGTCGCCAGGCCTTGGCTGCATGCTTTGGGTGCTGTCTCCTCGACTTTACATGTTAAAGTAAAATTTCCCTCGGGTGGATCGATTGAAGAAATTCTTGGTAGCTAATTAGTAGCAAGGCAATGCATATCGTCCACAGTGTTGCATCAAGTCGAATCAGAATCCTCGACCTCGGCTGTGGAAGACTTATAGCAATTAACAACTCTGGATGCGCCCGGTGCGGTGACAGTAGAGGAGGCCACGTGTGAAGAGTTGGAAAGATTTCTCATAAATGATGACCCCAAAAGGTTCTTTCAAGTTGGGATACGACTACCACACCAAGAGAAGATGGAATTGGTGATGTTTTTTAAAAACAATATCGATGTTTTTGCATAGGATCCCTATGAGGCTCTAGGGGTTGACCCAAGTTTCATTTGCCATCATTTGAACGTCAACCTTGCCGTTATTCCTAGGAGGCAACCACCTCAGCGTTCTTTGAAAGAACATGCCGAGGCCATCAAGGAAGAGGTCCTCAAGCTCAAAAGGGCTAGGGCTATTAAAGAAGTTTTCTACCTAGAATGGTTGGCGCACACTGTCGTAGTAAAAAAGAAGAGCGGAAAGTGGAGAGTATGTGTGGACTTCACAAACCTGAACAAAGCCTGCCCAAAAGACTCATTCTCGATGCCTCGCATTGATCAGCTAGTGGATGCTACGGTTGGGCATCCTCAGATGAGTTTAGATGCCTTTCAAGGTTATCACCAAATACCTTTGGCGTTGTGTGATCAGGAGAAGACTGCCTTCATTACTCTTATGGGGAATTATCACTATAAAGTGATGTCATTCGGTTTGAAAAATGCAGGAGTTACTTACCAAAGGATGATGACCAGGATGTTCGAATTGCAGCTTGGGAAGACCATTGAGGTATATGTGGATGATATGGTAGTGAAGAGTAAGACAATACCTATGCATGTGAAAGATTTGGACGACACCTTTCAAACACTTAGGAAGTACAAGCTGCGCCTTAAAGCCTCAAAGTGTTCTTTTGGGGTGGGTTCCGGAAAGTTCCTAGGCTACATGGTGACTCATAAAGGAATAGAGGTAAATCCGGCACAGGTCAGAGCCATTCAGGGCTTGCAACCACCTCGGAATCCGAAGGAAGCTCAGAAATTGATCGGGATGACTGCTGCTCTCAGTAGATTTATCTCTCGGTCCGTTGATAAGTGTAGACCTTTTTTCCAATTGTTAAATAAGTGGAAAGGATTCCAATGGTCCGAGGAGTGCGCTTTAGCTTTTCAACAACTTAAGGAATATCTTTCCTGGCCACCCATCATGTCTCGGCCAGAGGTCGATGAAATCCTGTTTGCATACTTAGCTGTAACTATCCATGCAGTCAGCTTGGTTCTGATAAGGGACGACGGTGGAGTACAAAGACCGGTTTATTATGTTAGCAAATCTTTGAATGAAGCTGAGGTGCGTTATTTGCCTTTGGAGAAGGCAATTCTGGTCGTAGTCCATGCTACACGTAAGCTTCCTCACTATTTCCAGTCTCACACCGTCGTGGTTTTGACTCAACTGCCTTTCAAGTCAGTATTGCGAAGTGCTGACTACTCGGGGAGGGTAGCTAAGTGGGGAACTATTCTGGGAGCTTTCGATATCAAATATATGCTGCGCACCTCGGTGAATGGCCAAGTTCTCGCTGATTTGGTGGCAGAATTCGCCGAACCATCGTTAGAAGAAACTGCAAAGGAATCGCACATGGATGAAAAATCAGTTGGCATGATCACATGCAAAGGGCCTCCAATTTGGAAAGCGTATGTTGATTGGGCAGCAAATCAGAGGGGATCAGGTGTTGGACTTGTTTTGGTATCCCCTGAAGGAATTACCTTTGAGAAATCATTGAGATTAGCATTCTCGGCCACTAATAATGAGGCTAAGTACGAAGCTGTCTTAGTCGGTATGGATATGGTCCGGAGAATGGGGGGAAAGGCAGTTCATATGTCCTCAGATTCTCAATTAGTTGTGGGCCAAGTGATGGGGACCATGGAGGCTAGGGATCCAAGAATGCAAGAGTACCTGACCCAGGTCAAATGTTTACAATCCAAGTTTGATTCTTTCATCCTTTCGCATGTTTCTAGAAGTGGAAACACGCATGCGGACTCGTTGGCCACTTTGGCAACGTCCTCGGCTCAGTGTTTGCCTAGGATTATTCTTGTGGAAGACTTGTTAAAACTGACTTTAACCACCACAAGTGCTGTCCATATCCATTTGATAAGGCCCGGACCTAGCTGGATGGACCCTGTGGTTTCTTTTCTAAAAAGCGATGTTCTGCCCGAGGAGAAGTCTGAAGCAAATAAAATTCGTCGAAAGGCGCCTCGATTCTGGTTGTTCGAGGATTAGAAGCTGTATAAATGCTCATTTTTCGGACCATACCTGTTATGTGTACATCCTGAAGTGACGGAGGCACTTTTGGAAAAATTGCACGAGGGAATTTGTGGAAGTCACATTGGGGGGAGATCCTTAGCCCATAGAGCTCTGACTCAGGGATATTGGTGGCCCAATATGCAGAGAGAAGCTCAGGACTACGCAAGAAAATGTGACCAATGCCAGAGGTTTGCTCCCAATATTCATTAGCCTGGTAGTATCCTTAATCCTTTGTCTAGTCCTTGGCCATTCGCTCAATGGGGACTGGATATAGTTGGGCCTTTTCCGAGGGCTGTGGGAAATAAAAAGTGGCTACTCGTGTCAACTGATTACTTCATCAAGTGGGTCGAAACTGAGCCTTTATCAAATATTAGGGATGTGGACTCCAAGAAATTTATCTGGAAGAACATTATCACTAGATTTAGGGTACCTCACACACTTATTTCAGATAATGACGTGCGATTTGATAGTAAAGCTTTTAGGAAATATTGTAATGACTTGGGCATCACAAATAGATACTCCACTCCAACTTATCCTCAGGAAAATGGGCAGGCCGAGACCGTTAACAAAGTTATAGTTAGTGGACTTAAGAAGAGGCTGGATGACGCAAAGGGTAGATGGGTAGAGGAATTGCCACACATTTTGTGGACATATCAGACTACGCCGTGAAGATCCACTGGAGAAACGCCCTTCTCCATGACTTACGGGGCCGAGGTGGTGATACCTTTGGAATCTGGGTTTCCCACATTAAGGACGAGTTCTTTCAGCCTAGGAAATAACGATGGTCTCTTGGAAAAAAGCCTGGATCTGGTTGAGGAACGACGAGAGGCCGCTATGGTCCAAATGGCTTATTATCAGCAGAAGCTTAAACGAGGATATGATGCTCATGTGAAGCTAAGGCCACTAGCTCCTGGTGATTTGGTGTTGAGGAAAGTCATAGGTACTTCCAAAAATTCAGCGTGGGGAAAGCTAGCACCAAATTGGGAAGGATCATACCGGATCATTTTTGTAGCGGGCATAGGGTCATATCGCTTAGCTGATCTAGATGAAAAAATTGTACAACGCCCTTGGAATGTAAATAACCTACGAATGTATTATTATTAATAGAAAGCACTGTTGTCGTTCGTTGTTCAAATTATCATTATACAGTTCGATTTACTTATTTCAAATATCAAACAGAAACTTGGTCATGCATGGTCCTCGGACCACATACCTCATGGAAATTGATATCTTATTGATTGTTAAATAGAACCTTAGTTATGTTGGGTCATCGGACCTTCTATTTTGGGAAAATTAACGTTTCAATTCGCTATTTTTAAATATCAAACAGAAACTTGGTCATGCATGGTCCTCAGACCACATACCTCGTGGAAATTGATATCTTATTGATTGTTAAACAGAACCTTAGTTATGTCGGGTCCTCGGACCTTTTACTTTGGGGAAATTAATGTTTCAATTCGCTATTTCTAAATATCAAACAGAAACTTGGTCATGCATGGTCCTCGGACCACATACCTCGTGGAAATTGATATCTTCTTGATTGTTAAACAGAACCTTAGTTATGTCGAGTCCTCGGACCTTCTACTTTGGGAAAATTAACATTTCAATTTGCTATTTCTAAATATCAAACAGAAACTTGGTCATGCATGGTCCTCGAATCACATACCTCGTGGAAATTGATATCTTATTGATTGTTAAACAGAACCTTAGTTATGTCGAGTCCTCGGAACTTCTACTTCGGGGAAATTAACATTTCAATTCGCTGTTTCTAAATATCAAATAGAAACTTGGTCATGCATGGTCCTCGGACCACATACCTCATGGAAATTGATATCTTATTGATTATTAAACAAAACCTTAGTTATGTTGGGTCCTCGGACCTTCTACTTGGGGGAATTTAACATTTCAATTCGCTATTCCTAAATATCAAACAGAAACTTGGTCATGCATGGTTCTCGGACCACATACCTCGTGGAAATTGATATCTTATTGATTGTTAAATAGAACCTTAGTTATGTCGGGTCCTCGGACCTTCTACCTTGGGAAAATTAACATTTCAATTCGCTATTGCTAAATGTCAAACAGAAACTTGGTCATGCATGGTCCTCAAACCACATACCTCGTGAAAATTGATATCCTATTGACTGTTAAACAGAACCTTAATTATGTCGAGTCCTCAGACCCTCTACTTCGGGAAAATTAGCAGAAACCATACCTCATGAGTGTTGATGTGTTGATGAGCCACAATAAGTTTGATGGATTGTTTTATGCCCCAAACTAAATGCTAAATTAAGTTTTAGATTGTGTATTGTTGTATTACATATATTATGGTTTTGAGGCATAATTTCCATATATATTCTAAGTGAATGTACTTTTATTTGAAGTTACTGCTAATCGAAATGTTGTAAAGACTTTACTATGTATTAAGGGGTGGAGTTAATTGTTCCACTCATGTGATTTTGCGCTAAGGAGAAGCGAATTATTATTTTTGTACTGAAGGTTGGAAGTCAGTTGAAGATCAAACCTTTCTAATTTCTCATTAATTTTGTCAAGATATACATTGGAAATGAAAGCCCTAATACAAAAATTATTACATGAGAAAAAGGGAGGGAGTCCTAACTGGCCTAGGTCTTAAACCCTGATGGGGGGTCCTGCTTGGATGTGCTGGCAGCCCCTTTTGCTTTACTGTCCTCCTCTGTTTGTTTTAGCTCTGCTTCGAATGAAGTCTGGACATGTTTTCCTTTGTCTTTAGCCACTGGTGGAGGAACATTAGGCTTGGCATTCTTGCTCGGAGGCTTCTCGCCTTCGTCGCATTGTTCCTTCTCTTTGTCAGAATCAGCAGGTTCTTTAGGAGTTGGAGTGGGCTCTGGAATCATGGATAGATGCGTTGAAGGTGCTGTCTCGTGGGTAGGTGCGACAGGAGGAAGCTCTTCGAGCACTTGGATGTCCTGAGGAAGCCAAATGTTCTCAAGTTTCCTCAACTCGGAAGTCGTGGGAATCCCTGCCACATTTAGAGCTTCTGCCCACACTTGGTGGCAGTACTCCCTGCATAGCTCGGTGAACTCCTTTGTCAGTTGGTTTTTTGTCGCCTCAACCCCTTCTTTGTAAGCAGCCTTCTTGGCAGCCTCCTTTGCAGCCTCCATGTTTTCCTTATGGGTACGAGCCTCTTCTCTCACTCGAGCAAGCTCCTTCTTCAGGTCAGAGTTTTCTTAATGGGCTTTGGACAAGTCCTCATCCTTTTGACGTAGAAGTTTGCGTTGCCTCTCCACCTGAGTTTTCATTGTTTTAAGGCTGGCCTCGGCACCATCTCTCTCCCTCTTCTCCTCTGTCAGCTGCTTGGTTAGGTTCTCGTTCTCCGCAAGGGCTTGGCCTAAGGCCTTCTCGGTCTCCTGTTTGACCTCAAGTTCAGCTGTAGCCTTCTTCCGATAGTCTTCCACCCACTTTTCTGCAGCAAAGACTTCTTGTATGGCTTGCGTTAAAGTGTTAAAATAAATGCATTATTGTTAAAGCAAATTCAAAGTACATGTGAACGATTTTTTCGCTAAAGTGTAATGAAAGTAGTAAGGTGGGGGTAAATACGAGACACTCACCAAAGCCAAGTCCCTTTTGAGAGAGAAAAAAAGATGTGGTTGAGTCATCTTGTCTAGGGCATCCATGTCCTTTGGTAGGAGAAGAGACCGTTCCAAAGCCTCAGCCAGGTGATGAGCGTGTCCTTGCTGGAACGCCCTGATGCTGGATTGGCAGGAGATTGGGGCCCCATCTAGCTTCAGTTTGGGAGACCATTTGGCCTGTGTACGGCGTACCTCGGCCAGGTCACGGTTCTCCCCATTCTTTATTGAAGAGGCACGTCCCTTACCTTTGCCTACTTTCTGTTATTGTTGTTGCTGCTTTAGTTTCTTCTGCCTCTTCATATCTGCCTCCTCGACCTCGTTTTTCCTTTTCTTCTTAGGCTCTGGAATGGGAATCTTAGGATCAGTGGGAGGGAGGGGTGGTGGCAGAGGGGGAGGGATCTGTGACTCAATCGCGCCCTTTTTAGAGGCTTCCGTGCCCCTTTTAGACATCAGCTTCCTAAGAGTAGACATGTCGTCTTCCTCGGAGCTAGAGTCGGGTTGTGCTATTATTAAACCCTTTATGCCAGAAGTTTCTGTAGGCACGTGTTCTTCGTCCAAGAGGATGACGAGTTGATCATCTTGAGGTCTCTCAGCTTCTTCAAGGCGAAATTGGTAAATCTCCTCATCCAACGATTGTTGTGAGGACGCAGGTTCTTCTTGGATGGCTGTTGTTTGGGAATGTGCCGAGAGAGGAATTGCTGTGATGGGGCGAGATTATAGGATGATGGAAGGGTCGTCTGGGAGTTTGTGGTCAGAAAGGAAGCCTCGTCGTGAAATATCTATCCTTTTGCGTCGTTGGTCTCCTGCGGTGATCGCGTTGTCAGTCTCTTGGAAATCGTCTGATAAAGGATCGTATCCTAATATCAGGTGGGCTACTCTCACTTGTAGGTCTTCGCTAACAAACACTTCGGATCGAAGAACGCGATTGAGGTCTGCGACGCTGCAAAGACTTAGATGCGGCCGTACGTGTTGTTTATCTGTGAAAAACATCCGAGGAGACGAGCATGGTTAGATTAGCGATAAATATCAAAGAAAGGTGTAGTAATATGCAATATAACCAAAAACGGTAAAGTTAATGGGACTAAGTCACAGGTTAGGGAATCTAACTCCTATGGAGTCACACCTGGGTCTCCCTATTTGACTGGGCAGTGAGGGCCGTCAGACCAGTTTTTCGAGGCGATAAGATAGTCGTCTTTCATGCCTTTGTTGGATTTGGAAAGACAGGATATGAGCCTAACAATGCTAGACCTGGATTTAAGGTAGTATTCTACGCTTCTAAGTTTATGGCACTCGTACATGTAAACGACGTTGTGCCATGTGAGGTTCAGACCCATTTGTTCATTTAAAGCGTCGACACAACCTAAGACTCTAAATAAATTTGGTGTGCACTGATCTGGGCATAACCTATGGTTACGTAGGTATTCGTTGGTTTTGTTTCTCATGGGAAGGGTCATCCCACCTTCTAGGAATGCGATGATGGGGATGATAACTTCTCCCTCTCTTCTAGCGTTACCTATGGCTTCTACTAGGCAATATCTCAAGCCTACGTCTTGGAGAATTTGATATTTGGCCCAAAAACCCTCCATACCGACGTCGGTATCTACTAAACACTTAAATTTACCCATTTGGTGGGAGTGAGAATGAAAGTTTAGAGAAGGGGAGGGGTCTAGTTTGTGGCCGAGGACAAAAGCTGAGGAGAAATGAGTAAAGGAAGTTGAGAACTTACGGGAAATAGTTAGGCGATTCTTCACTAGCTTCTTGAGAGGAAAGAGAGTAAGTAACTCTTAGACTTGATTAATTTTTGAAAGGATGGATGAAGATTTGGTTTCCTAGGCGTTTTAGTGTGTGGGAGGTGGCCTCGAATTAAAATTATCCCGCCCAAATTTTTAGAGTGAGCCCGGATCATTGGATGCGTATCTCATTATTGAACATCGGGAACAAGACGTAACTTGCAGTCATTAATGCGAGTGTCCCGAGTTTCAAAGCTTCAGGGGCGGTTTTGAAGGAATGAAAGATCCCCTACACGTGTAGCAGTATGCAAAGTGTGTGGAGGGTGCACTGTTGGTTCAAAACTCCATTTCTCTCCTCAGATGGGGGGAAAAATGAAGTTTTGAGGGGCTATTGTGGGGGGTAAAAATGCTTAAATGCACATATGGGCCTTGGGCCTGGTTTGTTGGTATAAGTCTGTTCAATCAGAGTCTTCGTGGCCCACAGGCCAGTTTGCGCTGCAAGGGGCAGAGGAATTGTCTGAGGAGGAGTATCTCCTCGGACGGGCCCAGTAAAAACCATGGGACGTGCTAAAGGATTTAGAGACATAGTTCTGGAAGATCTGTTGGGTAAAAGCATGATCCAAGCACTCGTTAGAAGGAGGAACGTGTGAGAAATATCTGAGGAAAAAAGCTGTTACCACCGCATTAAAGGCCCTGCATCTACCTCCCTGGCCGCATTAATGGAGAAATGACCTCTGAACAGTAATATTTAGCCTTCCAGCTATTATTTGAAGACTTCAAGAAGGTGGTGGATGGGACAAGTATCTATGAGGAAAATCTGTGTTACATGTGGATGAAACAGGGAAGAAGAAAAAGGTTATAAGAAGACGAGAGAGGAAAGAAAAGGGGGGGACCTTTTTAAAAAAACTAAAAAGTTGTAATCATTTGCTTAAAAGAAAGAAAGGCAATACGAGTGGTCCTCGGCTTACGTTCGAGGAGAGCTTTTTGTCATATTTATCTATTATTCGCATAGATTGCAGCATTCTAGCTTGTTTATTAACTCTCCAATATTCCTAACCTAAGTTTCAAACCCATACTCTACAAATTTCATTGTATAAGACTCTGTGGGCCTAAGTTCATTTAGGGATTGGACCGGGTACAAATTGTGCAGTTACAGCTACAACAAATTAGAACTCACCAATAAAGAAATCTAATACTAAACAATTCTAATTAAATTATGTCCTCTTTTCTAAATAAATGATAATTTAGTTACATTTAAACTTTTTAACAAATTCTTTGCTTTTGCTTCTTTTATAATTTATACTATTATTTAAGAGGTTTCCAAGTCATTTAAGCCATGGACTCTAAGCCGTGGACTCTAAATAAAACCCCTACATATTAGGTAAATTAAAAAAAAAAAACAGTTTTTTTTTTCTTGTCTAGATATTTTTCAATCAAATTTCCCATGGGTTATTGTGTAGTATATAAATTTAAGGAAAAAAAAAATTGGGGTTGAGACTTGAGAGTGTACCAAGGTATGAGATTGAAAGAAATACCCTAACACTTATTACATACTTGATATTTAGGATTTGTGAGTTCTAACTTAAATTTTGCCGAGAACTACACCGGTGTCACTTCGATTGAGATTTGAGAGTTTCTTGTTTATTATATACTGCAAGTCTTCCAAAACTTGTTTGGATGAGGTGTTTGTATGAGGTACCCTTAAACTTTGAGGCCCATAGCATCTAGATGACATAAATTGTTAGGTTCTATATGTGTATAGGTTTATTGACAAACAATGAATATAAACTTGTTTAGATATAGATCATAGTGTCTATAGGTATGATTAGACAATGCACAAGATGTTTCTAAGATAGTGTACAAGAACATGAAGCTGTAGATTCAAGGAATCGAACTATAGCAATTTGACTGATTTAAACTAAGGTTCGACTGATCAAAAGTTGATTTCCAGAATTTGTATTTTAGCCCATTAAGTGATTAGGGTTCCAGTCCAACTACACTTAATACTTAAGTGAAATCTTAATGCACGTTTTCTAAGACTAGAGAGAAGCTCTTTTGAGATCTAAGAGGTTTTGTACCTTCTACTATTTCAAGCTTCTACCAGAGATCACATAGATACTCATTGAACTAGTGGAATCAAGTTGCTAACCTTTAGTTATCAAGTGTATAGGAGATCTAAAGCTTCAACGAGATTTTGAAGTTTGTGGATTGGAAGTTCATGTTGCAGCAATTCACTTTAAAGGAAGTCTATGGGATTTAGACCTCACTTTAGTGACTGAAGTTAGATTTATTATGGATTGTTATTCTTAATTGTAAATCTCCAATTTATAGTGAAACTATTACCTTGGGATTAATTAGGTCAAGTCTTCCCAGGCTTTTCCTTTGGAACAAGTTGTTTCATAAGGTTTCCTAGATCATCATATCTTGACATTTACTTTTTTGTTGTACATGATATGTTTGATTAGTAGTTTAAATTAAGGGGTTAATAATTGATTTAATTAACAACTTAGCCTTAAAATTGGCTAAGCACTATTTGTTCAGGGGTCTAAATTTAACATAAACAGAAACAACGAAAATGAGAAAAAAAAAATGTAATCAATCTGCTCGTGCACTGTTTTTCATTTTGCTCTTCTGTCGGATAAAATTCTCATTCATCTAAAACAGATTTAATAAGTTTGCTATCATTGCCTGGAAGAACATATTTGTTAGTGCAATTTCAAACATCAATTAATAAAGAATATGCGGAAGAGTTGATATTATTCAAAGTCAAGCTCATTTGGGATCAGAGATCTTTTAAAGCTTACATGAGGTATAGTTTCTTCTACATTCTTGGAGAACAAAGGACTACAAATTAAGATAGTGATAGTTTTTTCATCGTTGTTCAGAAAAAATAAAATGGAAGACAAAATTTGGAAATGTTACATGCAACTAGGCTTGAACTTCCAGATTTTGTTTTACTTTTGTCCATATTCTTTTTAACCAAATGGAGATAAACAAGAGGGAAAAAAATATATAAATAGATGTGAGCCAAGGATCAAACTTGCGTTGGGGTGGGTCCTTAAACTTCAACTTTGTTCTGTTTACGAACTTAGAAGGAAGCTTAAGTCAAAAGAAAGCCAAAGACCAGACTTACCAGGAGGGTTGAAATTAATATATCTATAACTCAACCCCTTTGATTTGAATTTGTTTTTCTTGTAAGGCTCGGCCAAAAGATTGGGCTTGTATCGAACAGTGAACCCTTTTTCATGATGGTTGGCTGACCACCTACAATTCTTCCTCTGACCCTCGAAAGTAACATCTTGATCTTCCTCTTCTATTATTCGTTTGAAGGAAGAAAATAATCTGTTTGAAGTTTCAAAGAAGAAGAAGATTATGTAAGAATTGTGGAAATGATGTACTCGTCACCAGGTATATATATATATATATATAGGGGAAAAGGTGAAAATCTGTCCCTTTCACTTGCGAGTGACACAGTGACAAGGATGATATGAGAACGGCCTAATCATTTCTCACATATAAGGATAGCTATTGGTATGAATGGGATTTAAAAAAATCACCCTAACAAAGTTGTATGGTACTCGGGAATATTTGATATATATTTTATACTAGGATCCTCTCCAATTTTTTTTTTTTTTTTGATAAACACACTGAAAACTATTATTGATAACAATATAACAAACCAAATACATTTTGGATAAGAGCTTGCCAAATACAACAAGGAATCTTTTCAATCCAAATTACATCATTGACAAAACTTATTGCTAGAATATGGGTTGGCTTATTGCCTGATCTACGCACATGAGAAAAATTAACAACATCAATTTCAGAGCCTAAAACATGAATGCCTTCGACGATAGCAGCAATAGAGGTGGGTGGTACTGAAATTCCCTTGAGAGCATTAGAAATAGTCAAGGAGTCTCCCTCTAACACCCCATCTCGCAGCCCCAGGTGTCCAGCCAATAACATACCTGCTTCATAGGCTTTAGCTTCAACTTCAAGCACTTGCAATGGGGCTTTAATTTTTCTGCATAATGCTGCCATTAATCTACCTTGCAAGTCTCTTATGACTTCACCAATTCCAGCCAACTTCTTTGTGGGATAAAGAGCACCACCCACATTATTCCATCAAGGGGGATCCCCCATGATAGATTTCATTCCTATTACTCCATAATGACCAAGCAATCATAACCAATCTTGAACATTTTTCCTCCCCAGCTGCATTAGTCATCATCTCAAACCATAACAGATCCTGAAAAGAATCAATATGGACATCCAAAGGTAGCAAATGTAATTTCAAAGCAGCCCAAGCTTCCTGTGCTTTCAGACAGCCCCAAAAAATATGACCATTCGTCTCAGCCTTTTCCTTACAGCACACACACGTCTTCAGCAATTACATTGCGCCTCCTTAATTTAACTTTGGTCGCTAAAGTATCACGACAAGCATGCCAACAAAAATGACGCACCTTATGAGGAATGGGCAAAGACCAAAGTTTCTTCCAAAACTTCCTCAACAAACTACCATTACAAGTAGTTCCATAGTTTGTAGATTTAAACAAACTTGCTGCTAATTTATAAGCACTCTTCATAGTGAAATTTCCATTTGTAGTTTTAGCCCAAACAATTGTGTCCGCTGGTAAAGTAGCAATCAAAGGAATACTTTTGATTAATTCGGCTTCATCTATATCTATATATTACTAAAAGCTGAAGCGTAGCATTTAATGTTGCTACACTCACATTGAACCACATCAGCAGCCATGTCAATCCCATTCTCTTTTCTAGTTTTTATCAACTTTAAAATACTAATAAAACTAAAGTTAATTTTCAGCCTATCTCTATCATAAAGCCCACTTCCTATAAATTTAATTTCATAAGCCCACTTCTTCTAAATTTATTTCTAATATAAAAGCCCAAACCCAAGCCTTCTCAACCGAAAACCCTTTGAAAATCACGGTTACAACTTCTTGGATTTCCTTCCCTTTTGTTTCTCATGCAAAACGTGGTCCTTCCCCTTCCCCACCTTCTAACGGCAGATTTCTCACACAAACCGTGTTCCTTCCCCTTCCCCACATTCTAACAGACGACTATCAAAATTCTATCCACCATAACGCCCAAACCCATTCTTAATAGCCTTTACTCTATAACACCAACCCTTTCTGTATCCCCTCCTTTTGCTCTACCTGTGTTCCACGGTTTCAAAACTTCAGCCCTTCAGCTAGCTAACGCAAACCTCTCTCTCTTCCAAAGACAGTTTCAAAATTTCAAACCTTTGGCTTTCTAAAACAGTATATTTGATGATTCACTTCAGACCTTTAAAACTTGAACACAACACTAGGTGAGGGCTATTGAAGAGGGGGCAGATTTCATAGAAACAGACATCCTCGGAAGTTAAGATGGAGTGCTGATATGCTCCCACGATGTAACATTGGATCTCGATAATAGAACAAATATTGCAAACTTCAGTCAGTTTGCTGATCGAAAAAGAACTTATGAGGTCCAAGGTGTGAATATGACTGGGTGTATGTCTCTCAATTTTTGCCTTAATATTACTGCACATCTGTTTTATTAAGTCCTTTTTTATATGAAAAATGGGGTATAAATCTATTCAATTATTTTAAAGTTCTCTTTCTTCTTTTCCCCTTTGGTTTCAGGTTACTATGGTGAGAATTACAAAAAGAGTCGTTAATACTTTACTTTGCCAGACTATATTTTAGCAAGGTGGTTAGAAATTTACGACTAGTATTTCTTGATTATGTTCAATTCAGTTTTATGTTACATCAAGGCATTTGTTATCTGCAACCTGGGAAAAATGATATTCTGAGTTGTTTCTTCTCCAGTGCTGCAGATGGTCCAGATATACTGTTGGACCTGCTTGCTTTTTTATGTATTTATTTAAATGTTAAAATTTGTATAATGGGTTTTATTTATTTTGATCATTATGATAATTGCAGGTGAACATCTTTGCAGTTTATGCAGTCGCTAATTTTTTTTCCCTCTCCATCGCAACATGAAGTTTGTGAGTTTTTTTTTTCTGCATAATTAACATATATGAACATAGCTAGCTATGTACCTATTTCTCTCTTTATATGATTGAATTCTTGTTTCAGGTGATTCAATTAATTTTTTATTTTTGGGAAAATCTAATGGTGGGACCTAGCTTCACACTAACTCAGTTTCATTTTATTTATTTGTCTTAGTGTCTTTAAAGTTATACATAAGCAGAACTATTTATGCTAAAGCTCTTTTAGGCTGCAGCTCAATAATTTTTCTTTTCTTTAACATATAAGAACAGAATACTTAAGAAGAAAAGAGAGAAATAAGTTGTACCCTTTATATAACTGGTAGAGGTCCTCTTTTAGGTATTTCAATTTGGATTTGCCTAAACACCTCCCACCTCTAACTATGATAACTTGAAGTTCAAGGCAATACTCTTATATTTGTATATTTTAGTTTAGTGATTGGATTTTCTTTTTCCCTTTTTTTTTTGGTGTATCCTTTCTAAGGTCATGAGTTTCGAAATTTCTAGGTTCAAGAAAACTACCTTAGTGTTTTGTAGTTGTCCTTTATAAAAAGACCCCATAGTTAAGATCCTAATTCAAGAGTTTATGGCTAATTTGAGGTAGCTTGACCTCCAAGAGAATTGAAAGAATAAAAGAGGGAAATTAGAGAAAATAACTGATAGAGGAATAGAGATAGATGCATACAGTAATTTTGCATAGCTTGAGAAGAATTACAGCACACACACCACTTTTATTTTTTTTCATATTCTTTTTTATTTTAATTCACACAGACTCCAGGTACTTTCATTTTTTAAACACATACCAAACCTTCTTGCTTTATTATTTATTTAATTATTTAAATGTTAAATTTTGTATAATGGATTTTATTTATTTTGATCATTATGATATTTGTAGGTGAACATCTTTGTAATTTTTCCCTCTGCATCTCCGCATGAAGTTTGTGAGTTTTTTCTTGCATAATTAACATATATGAACATAGCTAGCTATGTACCTATTTCTCAGTTTATATGATTGAATTTCTGTTTTGGGTGATTCAATTAATTTTGTATTTTTTTTCAGACATGTTTTGAGAAAAGATGCTGGTTTTATCTTTTCACTGTGTCATATAGTCCATATACCTGGGTTTAGGAACATATTGTGTGTATCATTGAAATTCTGCAGACATGTTTGGGCAAAGGTGGGGGGTTTTCTATTTCCCACCATGTCTCATAGTTATTGTATGTGGATTTTTTGGGATGTCACTCGATTGTCCCATGGACCTTTCCTTTTGCAATCTTCTCTCCTAATTAGGTGGGTGTAAAAGTTTCCTACTTTCAAGAATGTACTTCTTCGGGTTCGGAATTTGTTGCTAGGAAAAAAAAAACACAAAAAATCAACAAGCCCCTCGATGCAAATAATTTGATTTATGCAGTTCCTTGGTACAAAATTGTTAATAACTTGCACCTGTGGAATGTGTCTATTAATTTATGCAGTTCCTTGGCACAAATTTAAATTCACAACTGATGTCTATTATTTATAATTCAATGTAAGGATTAGATTCATAGTATTGTTTCTTTTGATTTATGGTTTTTTTCCCCACTTTTATTACTACCTCTTTTGTGTTGTGGGTCTTATATGGGTCTATTCATTTTTAAGTTTCCGGCTTGGGATAGACAATACTTGAAATAATTATTATTTTTTATATATTACACATTATTATATAATATTTATATTCCCATGCATCTCGTGGGTCTACAGCTAGTGAGCAATAAAAAGGCTATCGATTACCTTGGTTTCCCACTTGGCTGTACTTGAATCTATCAAATCAGCAACCTTCATATCAGCACTCAAAAACATCCTTGGAGAAATTACACTATGAGATGAACCCCATGGCAGCCACTTATCTTGCCAAACCTTGATATTTGCTCCATTGCCAACTCTCCATTGCAACCCTTCAATGACCAATCTTTGGGCAGAAATCAAACTCCTCCCTGTATAAGAAGGATTGTGTCCAATTGAAGCATGAACAAAATCACCTGTTGGGAAATATTTAGCCTTAAGGACCCTATAAAGAAGAGAATTACCACCCATTTAAAGATGCCAACCCTGTTTCGTAAGCAAAGCCTTATTAAGTCATTTTAAATTCTTGAAACCCATTCCACCATCACACTTAGGCTCACACATTTTCTCCCAACTAAGCCATGCGATTTTCTTTTCCTCCTTTTTTTGACCCCACCAAAAATTCCTAATCATCCCCATTAGTTCGTCACAAATCGAATCTAGAAGTTTGAAACAACTCATAGTGTAAATTAGAATTGCTTGAGCCACTACTTTTATTAAAACTTCTTTCCCTGCCTTGGAGAGCAATTTTTTTTTCCAACCCGCCAACACTTTTCCCAATTTCTCCTTAATAGCATTAAAGGTAGTTCTTTTATTTCTTCCCACCAAAGAAGGCAATCCAAGATAATTCTCATGTTGCTTATTTATTTGGGCACCAAACCAATTCTTTATCTCCTATTGAACTTCCCTTGGAGTGTTACCACTAAAAAAAAAAGATGTTTTTTGCACGGTTTAATTGTTGACCGGAAGGTTTCTCATACACAACAAGAAATCTTTGTAGTTCATCACACTCCTTTAACGTCTCCTTGCAAAAAATCAAACTATCATTTGCAAAAAACAAATGAGACAATCTTGGACTATCTCTACAAATTTTCACACCCTCCATTTGACCCCTATCCACTGCTAATTGAATCAAAGTAGACAAGCCTTCTGTACACAAAAGGAAGAGGTAAGGTGAAAAAGGGTCTCCTTGATAGATCCCCCTTGATGGAACAATGTGTCCCCTCGATGTCCCATTAATTTTAATCGAATAAGTATCCATAGAAACACATCTCATGATCAAATCCCTCATTTGGTCAACAAAGCCCAATATTCAATATATATTGAAATTATATATTGAATAGTAATACTGAAAGGAATATTCAATATGTATTTGATATTAGGATTTTCTTCATTTAAAATAGGTTTAGCTCATAGTTCATTTGAAAGCAGAGGTGGAGGGAGTCATGGACTTGGGGGACCTTGCCCCCCTCCCAATCCCAATTTTTTTAAAAATATTAATATATACATAGGTATTAATTTTAACAATTTTGTTTTATAAAATTACACTTTGTCTTACCCTTAACAATATCATTAATTCTTTTAAAGAATGCTATGGCCATAAATGTTTCTACAACATTATTCCATTCTAAATGAGACATGTTTTTTTCTTTGGATAATATTGCCCACCAATTCACATTTTGCTTTTGTTTTTGTTTTCGGCATTAAACAAACAAGAATCATAAGTGATGTCTTTTTACTGTACTTTAATAAATAAGTTTTCATTGCAACAAGTTGGGTAATAAAATCCATGAAACTAGATTACAGTTGAGAAGATCTATTTGTTTGCTTAGACTCCTTAAACTAGATTGTTTAACTTAATATATTAGACAAGTGATTACTTAGGTTAATTATTCAGATCTAGGTTAAAAACTAATAAATCATATCATACACAGCAGCGAAAAAGTAAATAACACCACGATATAATGACTCAGGAAAACCAATGAAACGAACCATTCCAAGGTAAAAACTTAGGGAGGATTGGACCTAGCAATCCTCAAAGTAAAGCAAATCCACTATAAGGGAATTGAAGTTTTTACAATCAAATTTAACCCTAAATTTGTTGCTACCTCAAGTAGTAACTTACTGACACGATCACGTGCAAGCAACTAATCCACGGACCCCTTCTCTTCTTGGATTTACTGCAACACAAACAACCACACTTGTGGCTTTGAGATCCCACTCAATGGGTTTAGATCACCTTCAGTTGTTGATCTTTGTAGCAGCAATTAAGTTCTTCCAACGCTTGATTGTAGATCTTGCTTTGGTAGACGCTTGTGTAGTTAGAAGGTATAATTCCTCTCAGATCTCACAAAGAGTAACACACAAGTCTTTCAAAAGTCACCAAAACATAGCTAGGGTTTCCCTTTTATATGTGGACAAGTTAGATTGAAACCCTAAACGTTTTCACGAGCTTGAGCCTAGTTTAAAATTCTGTAGAATCTGGTTTCTACAATTTTTGATCGGTTGAGCTTGGCAGATTCTGACTCTTCTTTTCAGTAGTCAGCTTGAACTTAAAGCTTGAAATATACACCTTTGAGCAATGCCTAACACATAGACTAGACATGTTTTGTTCTCGGTTTGCTAACACACACAAAATATAATTCTAAACATTTAATCCTAAATCTTTAGAACCTAACAATCTCCCCCTTTGGCAATCCGTGACAAAACACATATACAAGATGAATTGCTCGAATCAAACATCAGCCTAATTACAAAGTATTGCCCTCATAAAAATATATCACACCTATTAACTATTAGTTGCTAGTATAGACAGCAGTTTTGAAAGAATTAACCTATAAATTTCGGAAACACTAAAAACAAACCATAAACGCATGTGTTAAAAATACTGTACAAAACCAATAAATAAAAATTTAACTTGAATTCATAAAAACATGAAAATAGACAGAATATCAAATGAATAAACATCAAATATACTATCATAGTCAATGAACCAACAAAATTTTTGAAACAAGAACAATAAAACAAAAAAATATATACATCTATCATCTCAAAAACATCTCCCCCTAAATACAAATATTCTCTACTCCCCCTAAATATAAGAGCCCTCTCCCAAATCTAAAACTTACTCCCCTTTTTTGTTACGAATTGCCAAAGGCAACCGTCAAGCATTAGAGGATGGAGGAGGTAGAAAAGCACTCTTATAATCTGCAAAATCAGCTCTCAAGGTAGCCACCTCAAAAAGTAACTCATCAATAAGCTGTCCATGAGCTGCCTAAGTAGTCATAAAGGACTCCATCATGGCACGGAGTGAGAGAGGAGGGCTAACTATAGGGTTAACAACATCATCATCATTAAAAGGATCCATAACAGCAGAAGGATCCATATGTACCTCCTCAACAACAGGCATATCACTAGAGGCATGAGCTGCGGTAGAAGTCTTATCTCTTAGTCTCTTTGAAGTCCCAGTGCTTGGTCCAGCATTCTTCATCTAAGCCTGTCGTTGTCTAAGAAAAGTGGCTCCTATAGGGGCAGTGATAAGAACTAATTCTAGAGGAGGAAAGTTTGATAACCCTAGAAAGTTCAAAACCCTATATATATATATATATATATATATATATATATATATATAGGGAAAAATAGCTTTTGTGCTTTGCACTTCTATAAATATCAAAAATAGATTGAATGAAAAGAGAAGGAAAACACATAGATCCATTTGTGATAAGAGCAAAAAGGAATGCACACCTATCTATAGGAACAATATGAACATGAGAGACAGGAAAGATATTATGGCAGGATATCCTTATTTAAAGATAGTTAAGCTCAGTAAACTCACATGAGTTTATTCTTGGTTTAGATTCCTAAGAAACTGACCTACCACAGAGCAAAGACATGATATCATCTACAGGAGGAAACTTAGTGTACGGATATGTGGGTTTACGAACTAAAGGCACACCTAGAGCTCCAGAGACCACACATTTAGTAATCCTAAACTCTTTATGTCTACTCCAAGAAGTCAAATAATGACCACCTCTATCCTCGTGATAAATAGAGAGATTTGAGTAAAACTCTCTAATTAAAGCAGCAGCAGGAGGATCAGAAACATCACATAACGAAATCCAATTCCTAGACACTAGATACCTACGTACAGAAGGATCTAACTCATCTAGAACAATCCCTCTCTCTCTCCCCATATAGACCTATACTTGGATAAGGTCTCATAGACTTCCTCGGTCTTAGCAAAAAGAAACCTAACCCTATCAACCAAAGGAGAGGCAGAAGAAGAAGAAGCAAAGTTTCTATTTGCTTTGGTTTTGAATTTCCTACCAACCATAGGAGCCATGTCTAAGGTTAAAAAATAAAAATAAAAGCAAAAACCAAGGGCAGACTGCATTAGATAGAGTTAGAGACTAGATAACATGAAATTTTTTAAAACTATATGATGCATGACACTAGTACACAGATGGTGCATGATCTAATGCCAAAAAAAAGTTCAATTTCATCTCAATTTTGAAAATTGACCAAGAAAATTAGAAATTTATCAAAAACCCAATTGACCAAGAAAATTAAAAATTTATCAAAAACCCAATTTCAAAAACCCTAATTTTCAAAAATTCTTATATTGAGCAATTGAACAACACAACAAGTACAAAATATGTTTTAATCATCCAATTAAGCAATATCAAGAGTCAATTTGAATCAATTTAACCCAATTGAACAAAATCCCCAATTCTTTCATGAACACATAAACCCTAATTTTGAAAATATGAAGAATTCATGAAAATTTTGAAATTAAAGCATGAGAATCATGTTTATATGATGCATGAACAAAAACCCATCCAATAAATTGGATCAAAATACTCAAAATCATCAAAAACCCTAAAATCTCTTTAGTTTGAAAATTTTAAAAAATTTGATGAAAGTGCATGAATGCATTTAATTTAAACAAAAAGAATGGGTAAAAGAGTCTTACTTGGTGTTGAGGAAGCAAACTTTTGAGACTTTGACTTAGAAAAAGACAAAAAGAATTTTGAGTGAGAAGGGATCGAGAGAGGAATCAAAGAAGAGGACAAAGCTCTAAAGAATTGTGATCTGATTTCTATTTGTTTTTAAAATACGATTTTCGATTGGTTGAGAGGAATCGAGACAAGGATAGAAAATCATGTAAAAATAGATCCGACTGATCGAGAGGAATGGAGACAACTTGAGAGTTGAAGCCTTAAAACTGGGTTTCTTCTTTTTCTTTTTGATCGGTCGAAAAACATGTTCGATTAATGGAATCTTGAAGAATCATAAAATTTTGAAAAACATGGAAATTTATTGCAGAAACATTTGTAAAATAGTTTTTATGATATGAGATGCATGTTAATGATTCCAAATGTTTTCCAAAAACAATCTTTGCCTTCAAAAAAAAAAAAAAAAGAATTTTCTTTGCCAAGCCAAAACAAATTTCATCACACACTTCTTTCCTCACATGCTCAAAAAGTATTAAACATATCAAGAAGTCAAATCTTGGATGGCCACAAAAATTAACACACAATCACATGTATAGAGTTTAACAAAGATTTACTTGAGGTGTGTGCAAATTTCATAGGCCAACCATAATTACACATCTTGAAGATGTATAATACAAAAACCTTTTTTTTTCTAATTTTTTATTTTATTTTTTTAATAAAATAAAAAACTCAAAAACATTGAAAGAAAATCTAGAATGAAGTGTATGAATGTAATGCAAATGCAAACCCTAATTAAAAACATTTTTAGTCATGAGAGATTGAAAGAATTAACACAAGGACCATGTCAAACAAACTCACAGAGACCGAGTCTTTTGCATCCAGACTCTTTTAGATGCAAGCTTGGAGTTGGGGTTTCTATTTAAATTAGCCATAATCTTAGCTCTAATATTGGCATAAAGGTTAAGAACCTTTACCAATTCATGAATAAGTGCCATAGGATCTTGTGCTTTTGGCACATGCACTTTTTATTTGGATGCTTGCTTTGAAGCTTGCGGCTTAAAGCAATTAGGCCATGTATGCCTAGCTCCAACACAAAAATGACAAAACCACTAAGGTTTGAGTTGTTTCTTTCTTCCAAATTGATTAAGATTCTTAGATTTTGACTCACTTAGATCTACCCTAGTTCTTCTAGAAGCTAGAATTTCTTCCTTAGGTACCTTAACTTCAGATAAAGAAGGATGAACAATAGAAGTAGATGTAGCAGGTACAAGCTTAGGAGGATGAACAACAGAAGTAGAACCACTCTTAACAAACCCTAATATTGTCTTATCAAAAACAGATTTTTAAACATTTAGCATATCATCCAGTTTAGAAATAGAAGACCTATGCAGTTGTTCTCTAGCAACAGATAATTCTAATTCTAAACTTTAACTTTTTCAATCAAAGACATGTTCTTAATCTTAATAGAATTTAAGAGTTCATTGGCATCAAATAGTTTGAACAACAAATTTTTCTTCTCTTGTTCAAGGGTGTTTATCTTTTTCAGCCCTAGATTAACACTCATGGCATCCTTTTCTAATATCTTGCAAAGCTAGTTATAAGCCTCTTGCAAGTCAACATTCTTAGAGAGTTCCTCATCAAAAAAAGGGTTCTCATCAGCAGTCTCAATTTCACTTACTACAACAGTATTAGTGAAAGCCATAAAGTTTCATTCTTGATTACTTTTAGACTCATGATTAGAAACTCCATCATCACTTAGAGTGACAGCCATAACTTTTCCTTTAGATCTAAAAAATGTGGGACATTCAGATTTTAGATGACTATACCTCTGACAATCAAAACACTGTTGTCCTAAAGAATTGTTAGAAGATTGAACAACATTATCTTTTTATTTTTCAGAATTGTTATTTTTAGTTGTGTCATTGTTCTTCACATTCTTAGGGTCAACATTGTTTCTATTTCTTTCCCTTCTATTATTATTTCTCAGAAAATTTCTAAAGTTCTTGACAAGATAAGCAATCTCAGTAGATGAGAGTTCATCATCAAATCCACAATCATCAATAGATTTTAAAGCCATAGATTTTGATTTTTTTAGTTTTTATTAAGTCAAATTCATAGGATTGTAGATATCCTACAAGTTTGTTTACAGGAATGGAGTCCGCATCTTTACTTTCAGTAATGGTAGTCACTTTTGGTCTAAAGTCCCCAGTTAATGATTTAAGAATTTTTCTAACAATTTTAGATTGATCATAAATTTCACCCAAATTAAAAGCAGAATTGACAATATCATTTAACTTAGCATAGAATTCATCAAAAGACTTATCATCAGACATTTTAATACTTTCAAATCTAGAGGTCAATTGCTACAATTTATTAATTTTTACTGTCTTAGTGCCTTCATGCACTGTTTGCAAGATGTTCCATGCAATGTGAGCAATCTCCACATTTGAGATCCTCTTAAATTCTTCCATAGAAACATCATTGAATATTGTATTCATAGCCTTATTGTTAAAGCTTGCTGCTTCTTTTTGGGAAGTAGTCCATTCACCAATAGCAGTGGTTAGTCTTTCCCAACCGTTTTCAACAGATAGACATACTCTCTCATTAATAGATTTTAAGAAGGCTTTCATCATAACTTTCCAATAAGCATAGTTATTCTTATCAAAGTGAGGAGGGATCACTAGAGAGTGATCATATTCCATGACAACAGGGGTCAAGGATTAACTCTAGGTATAGAAACCTAAAAACAAGAGTTAACCCGCTCTGATACCACTTGTTTGTTTGTTTATACCCCTTAAACTAGATTGTTTAATCTAATATATTTCGATTTAGGTTAAACAATAACAAATCATATCATGCATAGCAGTAGAAAAATAAATAACACCACAATATGATGACCTAGAAAAACCAATAAAACGAACTGTTTCAAGGTAAAAACTTGGGGATGATTTGACTTAGCAATCCTCAAGGTAAAGCAAATCCACTATAAGAGAATTGAAGTTTTTATAATCGGATTTAACCCTAAATCTGTTGCTACCTCAAGTAGTAACTTACTCACACAACCACGTGCAAGTTCGAAATCTACGGATTCCTTCTCTTCTTGGATTTACTACAACACAAGCACCCATGCTTGTGACTTTGAGATGCCACTCAAAGGTTTCAGATCACCTTCAATTGTTGATCTTTGTAGCAGCAAATAGATTCTACCAACACTTGATTGTAGATCTTACTCCGGTAGACACTTGTGTAGTTAGAATGTTCAATACCTCTCAAATCTCACAAAGAGTAACACACAAGTCTTCCAAAAATCACCAAAACGTAGCTAGGGTTTTCCTTTTATATGTGGACGAGTTAGATTGAAACTCTAAACGTTTTCGGGGGCTTGGGCCTGGTTTAAAATTATATAGAATCTGATTTTTGCAATTTTCGATCAGTCGAACCTACTTTACAATCGATTAAGTTTGGCAGATTTTGACTCTTCTTTTCTGCAGTTAGCTCGAACTTAAAGCTTGAAACATACACCTTTAAGCAATGCCTAACACATAGATTATACATGTTTTGTTCTCAATTTGCCAACACACACAAAATATAATTCTAAACA
The DNA here is from genome assembly GCF_040712315.1 of Castanea sativa. Classification (NCBI taxonomy): domain Eukaryota; kingdom Viridiplantae; phylum Streptophyta; class Magnoliopsida; order Fagales; family Fagaceae; genus Castanea; species Castanea sativa. The sequence goes on along the minus strand of NC_134015.1, from coordinate 18,285,876 downwards.
TTTAATCATAAATCTTTAGAACCTAACAAGACGCACAAACCTATTGGTGCAAGATGTTTTGGACAATATTTAAATATTACCCTTTGATAATTTTATACACATGCAAGAATATTGTTAAGCGCTTTCTTTGTATATTCACTTATTCAGCCCAAAAACAAAAAGTGCTCCATTTGTACGGTACTTTGGCAAATGGATTAAAAATATAATGAGTAATTATCATGGAGCAAATATAATAAATTAAAATTTTATTATATTTATAAAAATAATAATAAAAGAAAATGATAATTTTTGATTGCATCAGAGTTTCAAGGAACTAATTAGATTGCTATGGTTGAGCACACCCACAAACCTGTTGCAAGTTGTTTTTAATGAGAGAAATGTAATATTTACAACATTTTCACAATATTTTCACAACAAATCTTAATTAGCAGGTTGTTGTCAACTATTATTGGTATATTAAAATGTAATTTAAATGGTAAATTCAAATTAAAACTAATAACAATTTACTATTTATAATTTGTTGTGAAAATATTATATATGAACGTAGAACTTCTCTTTTGGTAATAGTGCCATGCTATTGTTTTATAGATACATACAAGAATGAAGAATCTAAGTGGTCTAATTTAAAAAAGAGAAAAAGAATCTTTGAAACGTGCTTTAAATTAATAAAAGAAATAGGTCAACATTTATTTTAGTTTGGGATCGTTGTCATTCTGGCCTATGAAAGTTTGATGATTTCAACTCTTTTCTCAAAACCCATTATAAAAAAAATAAATAAATAAATAAAGAACTTTTTTTTTTCTCAAATTCTATAAATATTGCTTATATAATCTTATTATTCTTTTTACCTATATATTTTCAAAATCACATTTATATTCGTTTCCTAGCTCAAATAGGCCATGTCTTGTTTGTTTTAGGCCTATGGGATGATCCACTAAGAGCATTAGCATATGGAATTCTAAAAAAAATTGTCGTTTTACACTTTAAAAATTACTTTATCCATTTTAGCATACTATTTTACAACTCACCCAACATCCCGATTCTTATATTTATTTAATATTTTTTTTTCTCTCTTCCTATTTGACTTTCTTTCTCTCTTCCTCTCCATCTCTCTCATTCTCTATTCTCATCGTGAAGCAACCCAACAACCATAGCACAAGTACAAATGCCACCATCAATCCACTAGCAACCAAAAGAAATATTTCCATAAACCCATTAGTCCACCACCACCGCCAATTATTAGCCACCATCACCAAATTGCAAATACGCAAACCACTGCAAGACCCACCTTCATCAATTACCTACTACCACCATCAAACACCCACCACTAGTAAACACCATTGTTACTATAGCCCCAATTTTTTTTTTTTTTTTTTAACAAATAGCATCTTGGGTAATGTATATTTTTTGTGGTTTGATGGAATAAAACAGCAAATTGGGTGTTTTACAACTCCCAATACTAATGCTCTAACAAGATAGGTATAAGTATTAAGAAGTGCATTTAAAATAAGAAAAAAAAAAAAAAAGATGTGAGCTACAATAACTGTATAAATATACACGGTTATTATTTACATGAAAATCTATTTAAATCATATACCTAAAAAGAGAAAGAGACAATTTGAGAAATATAATAAAAAATTGACAACAAAATAATATTTATATAAAATATAGTATAAATACGGTTCTATTTTAGCTCCTTTACCTATTGATTTAAGGGCTCTCATTGAACTTCTTTTTAAGGTAAAATAGATAATTTGATGTAGGTATTTTGAAAAAAAGTATCATATGAAATAGAAAAGGTAGGTTATGTTTTTTAAGATAGGCATGAATTTTTCCATGAGCCAAAGCAAATGACCTTGGGTTGCTCTTCTTTGGTTACTAGTCAAACCAATTCCTTAAGGCTACTTTTTATTTTGATTTTTTGCTTTTACCCAATTACAGTTGGTTTTGGAGGCATAAGACAACAATTCTTCTTTATATTTTGGGCTGATTCCATTGTTGCATGATTTGGGCTGAAATTGAAATAGCTCTACTCGAAGTTATAGAGGGCCAATAGAAAATTCAAAATTCTCAATCTTGTACTATCAGATGTTGACCCCCTTATTTGTTTGGGCTTTTTATTATATTCCGAGACAGTCTACTATCTTAATCCATATAAATTATATAAGTTGGCAATTTGGGCTACCACTTTTGAAAATCCTGGGGCCCATCCATATCTTCTCATCCTCTTGAGTTTTTGTTGAAGTGTGAGATGGGCTGCCCTCTGGCCTTTTGTACTTTTGCTGCACTTTTTCTTTAGTATTCACTTATTTACTTTTAAAAAAGAACATTGGTCCACTAGGACAAATAATTTTAATTTAAAAAATAGAACCTTGAGATTTTGCTACCATCAAATCTTTCAATTAGGTGTTAAGATTTTTGTAATTCAATTGTTATTTACAGATTATTTTCAATAGAAACATTTGGAGTTCTCCCTCTTTAACTATTGAATTATCCATAAAAAAAAATTAAAAAAAAAAAAAAAAAACTTACCACTTTCTATTAACAATATACTTTTTTTTTATTCTTAAAAAATGACTTTGTTTGTAAAAAAAATTATACATCAATACTTGGGGAGGAAGTATTTGAACGATGAATGGCTCAATTGAAAATAGAAGGAGATGCCAACTAGTTGAGCTAAAACTTTTAGAAAACTACCTAAAATAACCTTAGATTTCTACTTCGACAAGTAAATTAAGAAGATAGTGCATATTCCAATATAGCATAACATGTAATTAGATTTTTACTTTATTTTGGTGACATATCAATAATTGTTTTGCTATTTTTTTTTAAATAACTTGATAAATATAATAGGGAAGGAAGATTTAAACCCTGAGAAATATTAGATGGTGTTAATTGAGTTACAAAACTCTTGGTAGTACTTTCTTTACTATTAGACCTAGTATATTAACCGTTTTTTGGTAAACATATGAACATAGACACTTTCTCTACTAAGAATTAAGAATTTTGTAATTTAGTGGTATCGTTTAATCTCATTTATAAAAAGAGCTAAGGTTCAAATTCCCTACCCTCTAATTATTGTAAAAATTAAATTATTAAAAAAATTACATATTAACTACTTTAAAAGTTTGAATATTTAATGTAGGGGTGTTGGGCCCAGGAGTACATATCTATGTATTTGTTGGGCCAGAGGTCCAATCCGAGGAAACTAAGAAGTCTGAGTACATATCTATGTATTTGTAAGGATGTACATAGTAAGAGTATATGACAAGGAAAGGCTGTGAAATATCTAAAGGGAAAGCTGCTGTCACCGCATTGAATACTCTGCAACTAACTCTCTGGCCGCATTAATGAGGAAGTGATGCCTGAGTAGCACTGTTCAAAAAGCTTTAGGAAGGTGCTGATGAGACAAGTATTCAGCCTGACAATCTGATCCATACATGGAGGGTAGAGAGAGGTAGAAGGGAAGTATAAAAGGAGGAGGAAATCCCCAGGATAAGGGGATCAAAAATGAAAGAGAGAAAACATTGTAGACTGAATATATGTAATCTGTCTTTAAGCAAGAAGAAATATAAGAATTAGCTCCTCAGCTTGAGTCCGAGGACAATTTTCATCATACAAACTAATTCATCCTTATCATTTTGTGATCTTGGGCCACTGTCATTGTTATCTAAGCTCATTAGAAACTAGATTTCTAACCCACTCTCTACAAATTTATTGTATTTGGCTCTTTGGGCCTATACCCTTCCTATTATTGGGCTTAGGTGCAAATTGCGACCTTACATTTAAAATGTCACACTAACTATAATTTGAATCTATTCCATACTAAAATATGTAATTTCTTCTTGCCCCTTTTAAACTTATATCTCTTGAATTTGTTCTATCTTAAATAAAACAGTTAATCTAGTCATTTCGATCTCTCTAGAAGTGATCAAAATCATTTGTTCAATCGATTGATCAAAACCATGAAAGTTATAAACTAACAAAACAATTTGTTTTGTAGGCCTACGTTTGTTAAATAGATTACTTTTTTTTCGTTGTATGTATGAAAAATGAAAAGTGGGATCAAATTTCTTGTATAATATTCAGAAGGAGGTAGCTAGGAATATTAAAAGATGACCTTATCTTATGTACTTCACAAGTTAAAAAGACCTCAAATGAATGAAAGAAAAGAAAAAAAAAAAGTGTTAAATACTTCATTTTGTTGTAAACCCTATTTGGAATTATTAGTGTGTATTTTGATAAAGATAGATATTTCAATTCCTTCAATGAATGTTCTTACAATTGTGGAAGAATGATGAATCAAATGTGACCCCATAACTACAAAAGGTGACAATGTAATGATCATTAGGGGCTGTTTAATACGTAATAATTAATAATGTGATGTTCAACCATGTCTTATCAATTTACTTTATTGGGTCATGAGCTATGCTATTCCGCTTCAAAATCAATTGGCGATTAGGAAGACATACTCGAATCTTTTATGATTTTCGACATCATGCCTCATGGGTCTGTCAAGACCATAATGCATACTTGTTTGCAGGAATGTGAGTTACATTTCAAATATGGAGACTCACTTTTTCTTGAAATATGTATATTCCTGAATCAATCCTATAAAATAGGTTGCTATGCTGTTTCGTTGAGCCCCTAATTAGGCTTTGATAAATACCATTTGTCCTAAAACCTTATGTTGAAAAGAAATGATGAATTTAATTATTTAACTATTTTTCTTTAGATTCGTTTTTTATTTTGTTATTGGTTGTGAGATTTCTTTTTTACAGTATTTTGTGTTGCTTGTGTGAGTGTCATTAATTTTTGTGTCTGCAGCTAGCTTGTTATTTTTTGTAAACTTGCATAATATTTTTCCACTTTAATTTGCTCTTTAGCTAATGAATAAAACTCTCATTCATGCTTTCATTTCCCTGTAAACATATTTGTTACTGCAAATACATACAAACATCAGCTAATAAAGATGCAGTAGAGTTGATATTATCAAAGTCATTGTCATTTGGTATCTCAGTCCTTTTAAGAAACCTATATTTATTGATAATATAAATGAAGAGAACCTTACAACATATATTATCTTTTCTATATTCTTGGATAACAAAACACTGAAAAGAGAAACATTTTTGCTTTGTTGCTCAGAAAATATAAAAAAGAAGACAAAATTTGGAACTTAACAACAAGGCTTGAACTTCCATATTTTGTTTTACCTTTGTCTATCTTCTTTGCAGCTAAATGGGTAAAACAAAAAACAAAAAACAAAAAACAAAAAACAAAAAACAAACATACAAAACACAAAAGGATAAAAGAAATTAAGCCAAAAACCATGAATTGCCGAGATGTAACACTCCTTAAACTCATCACTTTGTTTTGAAATGAAACAAAACGAAGAATGAAGAAAAAGGGGTGTGAAAGCCAAGGATTAGCCTTGCCGAGAGGTTTCATTTCTTCAACTCAACCTCTTTGTCTTGTATAACTTATAGTTGTCATGTGCTATGGCCAATAGATTAGGCTTGTATTGAAGAGTGAAACCTTGATCATGGTCCAACCTCCTAACCCTTCCTCTAAACTTCAAAAGCAACATGATCATTTCTGTTGGATTAAGGTAGCTTGACCTCGGTTAATTAATTAAATTACCCAAGTTGATTAATTAGGTTTAATTGCATGCAAATTGTAGAGGCACTGACAAATTACCAAAGCTACTTAATGTAGTAGAAAGTAAATTTGACACAGTGATTTGTTGACAAATGGGGAAAATCACGCAAGACAAAAATCCCACCAAATGATTTTAAGGTCATCACTCCCATGAATCCACTAATTAACAATCAAGCGGTTAAAAGTATAAGAAATCTTACCAACTACCCTTGGCCTATCCTAAAATACTAACTTACAGTTGAACCTTCGCTTCAATACCTAATTGAACTTGATCTTATAGTAGCCTTCTTTCCCTTGATGCATAAACCTCCAATTTGTGACTAACCCTTTGCATGGATCCCAAGTATGTCACTAACTCCAGTAACTTGAACAGATGTTGGCCACAAAGTTTTTCATTTCATCAACAATGAAAATCTGGAAGCATTCGGTTACAAAATCCTATGAAGTGCAAACGCAGTGGCTTCACACAAGGAAAATAAGTCTCTTGGTCTCTGTATCTATATGTGATGGTCTTTAAAATAAGCCTTATATATGTCTAGGGTTGTGAGAAAAGAAACCTCAAACAAATACACAAGACTTAACCGAATTTTAGATCTGGAAATTCTGAAGTCGCAATTCTCGATAGATCGAGCTGCTATCGAGCTATCTATCGAGCTTCACATTAAGTCTTGAGAGTAGGCATTTGTCCAGCTATCTGTCGAGACTTAATGAACAGTTTTTTTTCACTTGTTTCTTAGACCAATCATCATGTTTTTAATACTTTGCTTGAACAACATGTTTCTTGAAGTACTAAATTCATCTTAGATCTACCAAATTACAAGTAAAATGCATTTTGTCAAAAGATTAGCCAATTACAACAAAATATGATAATAATAATAATAATAATAATAATAGTTCATTTGTTTGAGAGTTTATTTTTATTTTTATATTTTTAAAGTGAGATTAGATGAACCGAACTCATCATAAATGGGTTCATAACCTTTGAAACAAACTTGAAAAATATGAATAAATACAAAAAGAGAAGAATATATAACTTTTGCAACTAGCAAATCTTTCAAGCCGGTCTTAAAATGATAATGAACAAAATACTGTTAGGTCAGTGGCTCTTTGTCCACACGAATGTCTCAAAAATGAAACTAGTTTCTCCAATGCCCTTTGAGGGTGGTCTATAGCTGCTTATTTCACATTCTTGCCTGCCTTTACGATACTTAAAAAGTTATGACCCTTTGTTTGGTGAGGGTGATAGAAAATTGTAAAGGAGGAAAAAGCAATGCAAGAATTATAATAAAATAATGGAGGAAAAGAAGTTATTGTTATTTTTCCTTATAAATATTTGGTTATGGAATCTTGTAATAAATTTGAACTATATCCTTTATATCATTTTTTTTTATGGGAATATCCTTTATATCATTGAATATTTTACTAGGAAAAAAACACATCACATATGCACGTTATCTTTTCTTTTTCCTTTATTTTAAGAGGATTGAAAATATGAATTTAGAAAGAAAATGTTAAAATATATTAAAGTACAATCATAAATATGTAGCTAAAAAATATATTAAGTTATTATAAAAAAAATGTGTACATCTACGAGTTATCAAAGTATGTAATACCATGGGTTATCATGGATTTAGGATTACTATGCTTAACATAATACAGCTATTTGAGGCTTTCTATTGTGAATTTAGTCTTTCTCTCTTTCTCAAGCTTTCTCTTTATAATTCATCCTTTTTTTTTTCTCTATTTTCGTATGGTATCAGAATACTTGGTTTTGAGTTCAAATTATATCTTTATTTTACCTCTCATTTAAAAAATCAAAAATTTTATTATGGAAAGTACTAAAATAATGATTAAATTCATCATTTTTTATTAGCCTAAACTTTTGAAACAATTTGTAATTTACATATATAATATGAGAGTTATAACCAATGATCTATATTAATGTTCGTTGTTACTTTTGTTGTCAGCATAAAAACCCACACCTCAAAATTATCGTTCTAGCGTCGTACATGCCCTTAGTCATCGTCTTAGTTCCGATCATGTGCTTCATTGTGATATTGCACACACCACTTTCTTGTGGCTAATAAATATAATACGGATTGACAATGTGCTCAGCTTTCCCTCAACCTAGAATTTCAAGGCAGTGTCAATTATTAATTGTTCCTATCAATTTTGATATCACATTTTCCCTTGGTCTGCATTGGGATTTCAATTTTTTATTATTATGGGTTATATCTACTTTTGGTATTAAAAAAAATGATGTAGAATGAGAAAGCTTGAGAGATTAAAAACAAAAGAGTTAACATATATGCAGTGCATGTGAACTGCCACGGGTCCTTAAAAGTTAAATTTATTTGTAGTGAACTCACGACGTTTTAGAAAATGTTTTCCCCTCTTAAAAAAAGAAAACGTTTTCTGTCGTATAAAATACCAAAATATGCAAAATCGTTTTAAGGAAAATATTTTCTACTGAAACAAATGCACCGTTAATTTTTCTTCCTTCCTCCTTATTTTCTTACAACTACGTCATTCTTGTACACTTTTTTTCTTCTGATTATGCAGGGGAATTATTGCCTGCGAGGTGCTTTGACTTGCTTGTGACATGATGCACTTGCCGAAAAAAATTCTTTATTTGTTATTAAAAAATTATTATTGTCTCACTCAGTGTTATAAATTTCTAAATTCATAATGTAATTCATCGTATCTATGTTAGCCTACTCTGCAAAATGTGTCTCACATTTAATCCTATCTCCATGTGTTTGGTATTTGGCATGCGTATGAAGTTATAATATAGTAGTAACTACCAGCTACTAGACAATATGCTCTGCAAACCCAAAACATAGGGAAAGGGTTGTTTGAGATAAATAGTATTATAACTCTTGTTAATGATGTGAAATCTGCGCTTTCAACAATTCCATCCTTTATATATTCAATAAGTTAATTTTAATTACACACAAAATTTCACAATTTTTTTCTCAATCATTAAAATGATTTATTGTAATTGACTTATATAACATTAAAATTGCACTAATCACGATTTATCACCTCAATAAGTTTTAAAAATAATTACAAATTGTTTGTTTCTATGATTGCTGTTATATGTATTTGACTCGTGACACATAGAGAAGGGTTGTTTGAAATACGTAGTATATGAACTTTGATTTACGTTGTTTATAGCTACAAGCCTACAACCCAACTTCACCATCTATATACATTTAAAATTTTAAAATACATATTATATGACCTTTTTTTTAAATGACTCTTCTTACATAATAGTATTTCTCTTAAAAGTAGTATGGAGACAGACAATGGGTGGCTCTTTAGTTGGCGAATCATCACTATAACAGAGATATCATGATTCAAATCGATCATTTTTAGTAATTGATCGATCGAAAAACATGTTCAATTGATCGAAAATCTAGAAAAAAACACTTTTTTTTGAAAAACATTGCAATTTTATGCAAAAATCTCAAAGCACAATATTTCATGAATGAAATGCATGAGTATGAGATAAAAAGTTTTCAAAAACATTTGAATTTAACCCAGATCTTCCACAAACAAGATTTTCATACAATTTGTCCCCAAAGCTCAAACATCAAACACATTTTGCATTAACATCAAGGAACATATAATATTGGATGGCCAAAATACATTCACACACAATATCACGTACTAAGTTTAGTAAGGAATAACTTGTGTAGTGTGTACAACTAGCAAAAACATGAGATATATGTGAGATGATAAGTAAATAGTAATCAATCACAGTTTTCACAGAATTCATCACATAAATTTGAAAGTGACTATCACTTAAAAAGTTACATCATATAACTCCCACATCTCCTAAAAATCAAGCTTGCAATTATGGAAGTTTCTTGTAATGCCTCATAATGTACACACAGATTTTATTTCATTTGAATTTATTATAGCCTAATAATGTACAAACCAATTTTCTTTCATTTGAAATTATTATATCTGAGGCTACACCTTATGTTCTTTTTGTGCATGTGCTATATTTTCTCAAGCACAAAACCTTACTGTATGCACTAAGATGTTCACGATTGGCTAGTAAATAGTGGTGAGATAGTTATTTATGTCTTTCTCTTAGGATTTTTTAATCCTTACAATCAAAATCATGTGACTTCAAAATTATGATCATGTGATAAAAAACTATGAACAATTCCCACACAACATGCACTACAAAGTCAAAACTAGCAAAGTGCAGTAAAATTAAGCTCATCTAGGCTAAACAAGGTACACAAGCATGTTATGTAAAAATACTATGGCTAACCTTGATTACAAAATCCAAGATATATAAAGCAAAACACATTTTTCCCTTTTTTTTTTTTTGGAAAAACAAAAACAACCTATCATGAAATGCATGAATGTAATGGAATGCAATTCCTAAAGGCAAAAAGGAAAGGAAAACAAAACACTAAAAGAAAAAATGTCACAAGGAATAAAGAGATGAAGCACAATGACCATGTTAGAAGAACTCAATTAAATTGAGTCTTTTGCATCCAAAACTTTTTAGATGCAACTCTAGCATTGGAGTTATTATTCACAAGAGAATTATGAGCAACTCTGAGATCGGTATAAAGGTTTAAAGCCTTTACCAATTCACCAATAAGTACCACAGGATTTTGTGCTTGAGGCATATGTACTTTTAACTTATTTGCTCGCTTGGCAGCTTGTAACTTAAAACAATTTGGACGAATATGTCCAGTCTTTCCACAAAAATGACAAACCCACACCGGTTTATCATGCAACTTATCCTTAGGGAGATTAGGATTCTTAGGGAGATTAGGATTCTTAGACTTAGTCCCTTTAAAATCAACTCTAATCCTTTTAGGAGGTGGTATAACTTCTACTTGTTTGACACTCTCACTCTTGGGAGGCTCAGAAGAAGGAACAAAATTTGTGGAATGAGTTTCAGACATAGAGATGCTTTCTACAAAACCTAGACCAGTTTTGTCTAAAAGAGACTTCTAAACACTCAACATATGATCAAGTTTAGAACTAGCAGACTTATTAGTTTGTTCTCTAGCAACAGATAATTCTAGTTCCAATTTATTAATCTTTTCAATCAACCTTCACTTTATCAATTAAAGTACTAGCATCAAGCAATTTCAACAACAAATCTTTCTTATCAAGTTTAAGAGAAGCAATTTTCTTTAAACCTTTATCAACATTTATTGCATCTTTTGCAGTAACTTTGCATAACTTATTGTAAGCTTCTTGCAAATCAGCACATTTAGAGAGTTCCCCATCAGAAAGGTTCTCTTCAACCACAACACTTTCATCAACGACAGTAATAGCTGTGAAAGAATTGAAATTTCCATCCTCGTCACTACCAGACTCATGATCAGAGTTTTCATCATCACTAAGGGTTATAGACATAACTTTACCTTTTGATCTCAAGAATGTAGGACATTTTGATTTCACATGACCATACCCTTGACAACCAAAACATTATTGTCCCAAAGAATTATTAGAGGGTTGACCTACTTTCTCTTTAGATTTATCAATATTGTTCACTTTAGTGGGTTTATTCCTCTTAAAATTCCTAGGTTCAACATTGTTTTTACCTCTTGCCCTTCTGTTGTTGTTCCTAAGAAAGTTTCTAAAGTTCTTGACAAGATAAGCAATCTCTGTAGAAGAGAGTTCATCATCAAATCCATTCCCATCAACATCGTCAACTGACTTAAGAGCCATTGATTTGGATTTGTTTGTCTTGGGTAAGTCTAACTCATAGGATTGGAGAGATCCTACAAGTTCATCAACAAGGATGGAGTCCACATCCTTGCTTTCACTAATGGTAGTCATTTTGGGTCTAAAGTCCTCAGTCAAGGATCTAAGTATCTTCCTAACAATTTTAAGTTGATCATAGATTTTACCCATATTATAAGTAGAGTTACAATATCATTCAGTTTAGCATAGAATTCATAAAAAAATTTATCATTAGACATTCTAATACTTTCAAATCTAATAGTTAATTGCTACATTTTATTAATCTTAACTGCCTTTGTGCCTTCATGCACAGTTTTGGGAATATTCCATGCAGTATGAGCAACCTTAACATTAGAGATTCTCTTGAATTCCTCCATAGAAATAGCATTAAAAATAGCGTTCATAACTTTGCTATTAAAAGCAGCTGCTTCCTTTTGAGAAGTTGACCACTCGCTCACAAGAATAGCCGATTTCTCCCATCCGTATTCAACGGAATTCCAAACTCCCTCATTAATGGATTTCAAGAATGTTTTTATCCTTACTTTCCAGTAGGCATAATTATTCCCATCAAAGTGTAGTGGGATCACAAGAGAGTGACCGTGTTCCATGACAGCAGGGGTCAAGGATAAACTCTTAGATCAAGGGATCTAATCACTAGAGCTAACCTGTTCTGATACCACTTGTAAAGTTTTAAACCCCTTAACACAGGATAATTAACTTAATATTAAGCCAAGTTGATTAACAAGTTTGTTAATTAACACTAGATTAAACCACAATGTGTAAAACAAAAATAATGCGGAAAATATAAAGAACACAAAGATTTGATGACCCAAGAAAACCAAACCGGTAAAAAACCTGAGGAGGATTTAACCTAGCTATCCTCAAGGTAAAACAAATCCACTATGAAAGAATTGAAGTTTATACAATAAGACTTAGACCATTAACATGCTATTGCTACCTTGAGTAGAAAACTTACTACCATGACCACGTGACAGCTCTAAGTCCACAGATTACTTATTTCTTTGATCCACTGCAACCCAAGTTCTCCTACTTGTGAATCTTGATCTTCTTGAATGTTCTTTGTGCAGCAACTAAAAACGATCACCAAACTCTTGACATCAATCACGATCTTGATAACCCTAAATGTGTATAAAGGTAAACACCTCTAGATCTCATAAGAGATTCAAGCACACAGCATATCAAAAGCCTCTAAAATGTAGCTACAGTTTTTCTATTTATATGAGACATAAAACATAAAACCCTACACGTCAAACTGAGCTTGGGATGAGTTGGAAAATTCTGCAGAAAATTAATCTACATGAGGTTCGATCGATCGATCGAGCCTAATTTTCGATCAATTGAGCCTTGTAGATTTAGACCAATAAATTCTGCAATCACTCTATTCCAACTTTACAATTAAACACACTTTGAGCAGCCTAAATCTAGACTCTAAGAGAGTTTTGATCATGGTTTGCCAACACATTAAAAATTGAAATTCTAATACATTTAGTTCCTAATTTCTTAAAACCTAACATAAATGATTAGGTTCTATATGCATATAGGTTTATTGGCAAACATGTGACCATAAACTTGTCTAGATATAGATCATAGTGTCTATTGGTATGATTAGACAATGCACAAGATGTTGCCAGGACAGTGTACAAGAACATGAAGTTGCAGATTCAAGGAATAAAAATATGATAGTTTTGACCGATTTAAACTAAAGTTCAACCAATCAAAAGTTGATTTCTAGAATTTGTATTTTAGCCCACAAAGCCCATTAAGTGATTAGGGTTTCAATCCAACTACACTTAATACTTAAGTGAAACCTTAATGTATGTTTTCTAGGATTGGAGAGAAGCTCTTTTGAGATTTGAGAAGTTCAGTACCTTCTGCTCTTTCAAGCTTCTACTAGAGATTACATAGATACTCATTGAACCCCTAAAATCAAGTCACTAACCTTCAGTTTTCAAGTGTACAGGAGATCTAAAGCTTCAATGAGATTTTGAAGTTTGTGGATTGAAGGATCATGTTGCAGTAGTTCACTGTAAACAAAGTCTTGAGAATTTAGAGCTTAGTTCGATGACTGGAGTTGGATTTACTACGAATTGTTATTCTTGATTGTGAATCTCCAATTTATAGTGAAACTGTTACCTTGGGATTAATTTGGTCAAGTCTTCCCCAGGTTTTTCCTTTGGAATAAGTTGTTTTATAAGGTTTCCTAGATCATCATATCTTGTCATTTACTTTTTTGTTGTACATGATATGTTTGATTAGTTGTTTAAATTAAGGGGTTCATAATTGGTTTAATTAACAACTTAACCTTAAAATTGGTTTAGCACAATTTGTTCAGGGGTCTGAATTTAACATAAACAGAAACTACGAAAATGAGAAAAAAAAAAATGTAATCAAACTCCTCGTGCCCTGTTTTTCATTTTTTGCTCTTCTGTTGGATCAAATTCTCATTCATCTAAAACAGATTTGATAAGTTTGCTATCATAGCCGGGAAGAACTAAATTGTTAGTGCAATTTCAAACATCAATTAATAAAGAATATGCGGAAGAGTTGATATTATTCCAAGTCAAGCTCATTTGGGATAATATAGAGTTGATCTTTTAAAAGCTTACATGAGGTATAATATAGTTTCTTCTCCATTCTTGGAGAACAAAGGACTACAAATTAAGATAGCGATAGTTTTTTCATCGTTGTTCAGAAAATATAAAAAAGAAGACAAAATTTGGAAATTTTACATGCAACTAGGCTTGAACTTCCAGATTTTGTTTTACTTTTGTCCATATTCTTTTCGACCAAATGGAGATAAACAAGAGGAAACAAATATATATAAATATTAAATAGAAGTGAGCCAAGGATCAAACTTGCCGTGGGGTGGTTCCTTGAACCTCAACTTTGTTCTGTTTACAAAACTTAGAAGTGAGCCAAAGACCAGACTTACCGGGAGGGTTGCAATTAATATTTCTATAATTCAACCCCTTTGATCTGAATTTGTTTTTCTTCTTTAATGTCTTTTGAGACTTATAGTTGAAAGCCTCGGCCAAAAGATTGGGCTTGTATCGAACAGTGAACCCTTGATCATGATGTTTGGCTGACCACCTACAATTCTTCCTCTGACCCTCGAAAGTAACATGTTGATCTTCCTCTTCTGTTATTCGTTTGAAGGAAGAAAATAATCTGTTTGAAGTTTTAAAGAAGAAGAAGAAGAAGATGATGTAAGAATTGTGGCAATGCTGTACTCGTCACTAGGTATTATATATTGGGGGGAAATCCGTCCCTTTCACTTGCGAGTGACACATTGACAAGAATGATATGAGAATGGCCTCATCGTTTCTCACATATAAGGATGGTTATTGGTATGAGTGGGATAAAAAAAAATCACCTAACAGAGTTGTATAGTACTCGGGGTAATATTTGATATAAACATATATATATATATATATATATATATATATATATATATATATATATATTAGGATTCTCTCCATTTAAAGATGTAGTAATGCTCAAGGGAATATTTGATATTAGGATCCTCTCCATTTAAAATAGATTCAGCTCATAGTTCATTTGACAACAAAGGTGGAGGGAGTCATGGACTTGGGGGACCTTTGCCCCCTCCCCTCCCTCAATTTTTTTTTAAAAAAAAAATATTAATATAAACATAGGTATTATTAATTTTAGCAAATGTTTCTACAATATTTTTAAAATCTGTTGAGGTATTACATTCTTATTAGTTCACATTTGAATCTACACTTACATCATTTTTTTATTTACTAATACCACTTAGTACCCAACAATTTGTAAAAACATTTGTAATTCTATACAAGCCCAAAATATTTATAGATCTAGAACATAAAACAAAATATACAAGCCCAAAAACAATAACCTAATAACAAAAATTACAAATAGTAAAGCTAAAAAAAAAAAAAAAGTCTAATCAAACTATTTTACCCAAAACAAACAACCCAACTCTATAAAAATTTTAAATAACATAATTTTGTCCTTACCCAACAGTAGATGCACGCAATGAGGGGGGGGAGGGGAACCCTCAGCCGTTAAGCAACAGAGCCACTCACCCTAACTCCAAGTTTTGGCTCTATCCTTGTTTGACACTTTATATACTAGCAAATCAATAAATTTAATCTTAACCATAAAAGTAACTCTCTCTAATGTATGTGTAGTCCAAAGTCAACTTGATATGATTTGACAATGTTAAGGCTCTATTTGGTCCGAGAGATGGAAAAGTGGAAGAATAGAAAATGGTAAGGTGATGGAAAAGTGGAGGATAGATGTATTTGGTTGGAAAGATGAAAAGGTGGAGGATAAAAAACTCTTTTGTTTGGTTAAGAAGAAAAATGAAATGATAGAAATTGTTGTTTGTATAAATTTATTTAAATACTCCTATCACATAAATTTGTTAAAAATAGTTTATAAGGAAAAAAAAAACTGTTTACGGAGAAAAAAAACTACTGCTCATTTGAAAAAGAAAACAAAAAGTAAGTAGCATCTAGATGCGTGGAGGAAAGAGAGGGATAAATGGGTAAATTACCATCAATGCCTCTTTCTCTTTCCCCATTTTTTCCTCAATTCGGGGGGAAGTAATTTTGGTAGGCTTAAAGAGAAAACATTCAGAATCCATCATTTTCTCTTCCATTTTCCTCTCCCAACCAAGCACCCTCCCATACCATTTTCTTTCCACTTTTTTGTTCCCCATTTTCCCTGCTCCCAATTCGCCCCCAACCAATCACACTGGAAGGTTATTAATTAACTGTTTGTATATGAGTATTACTAGCACTTCCTTTAATTTGTAATTAATAATATGCCGAATTCACTTAATGATCTTAATTTTTTTTGTTACAGTTCATATTAGATAAAATTCTATAAATTTTAAATTTTAAAAAAACTTCTTTCTATAAAAGCAATGTTACATTTGTTCTCAATAATATTTTGTAAGTGATAGATGCATTAAAAAATAATATTTATATATAATTTAGTACATAAATTGATGTATTTTCTTTTACTTGTAAAATTTTATGTAAATACATCTAAATCATCAATCAATGTCATGTTTGAGAAGATTAGGAAGATTACATTGCAAACTATAATTGTGTACTAAATTTAATTTCTTAAAATTAGATATAAAAAAAAAAACTGAAAATGTTTTTGTAGATTTAGGGTAAAATATTTTTTTATCCTCTAGATTTTGTATTAAGTTCATTTTTTGTTATTAATTTTGAAAATTTTCCATTCTTTTTTTTTTTGAGAAAAAAGTAAGAGAATTTTTTTTATCCGAATCAGATTGGAATACAATTTTCAAATCACTAGGTAGGGATTCTACCCATACTTTTGTGCTTGCAGATAAAATTACTCTCCTAACTAAAGCATGAGCTAACCTATTCCCTTCCCGTCGAACATGGCTAAACTTGCGAGACTGAAGGGATACCCCTAAACTCTTACATTCATCAATCACATGACCACATAGAGTACCACACCTCCTCAGCATATTCAAGGCAGTAAGAACCCTTGGGCAATCCCTCTCTATCTCGACATCAAACAAGCTAAGTAAATATCATTGCACAACGGGCTACCATGGCCTCTACCAGTTACACTGATTGAACAAGAGGAATTTTTTTGACTCAACACATCAATTATTTGTCCCTAAAATCACGAAACACCACTCCAATACCAGCACCTCCAAAGGCATCAAAGAAAGCCGCATCAAAGTTACCTTTGTATATTGACTCAGATGGTAGAGACCGTTGCACCTGAACACGCCGGGCAACAATTGGAGATGATTGATAATTCGCATTGAGATATTCCATGATGTAGTCCTTAGCTCGACTGCCCAACTCGTGAAGACTCCAAGAGGGTTGCTTCTCCCTAAGCATATTACAACACTGCCACAAGCTCCAAGCTATGGGGTAGAACAAAGCAACCCAAAAATAAGAACCCCTATACATCACTGCCTCAAGCAAGTCAACAAACGAACGATACGATTTCAAAAACAAAGGTGCAAAACCCAAATCAGACTTCCACACAAATTGAGCTTGATCACACAACCAAAGACAATGCAACAACGTCTCCTGGTGTTCATCGGAAAGATCACTCATCAATGGGTATATGTCTGTAAAGTTGTGATTTACAAGTACGTTTTATGTTGGCTTTATTCCATGACAAAAAGTATTGTAATTGCTTTAATTTTGTTCCTTATATTTTGTGGGATTTTAATTGTATTGGGTTTAGTATCAAGTTGGTGAGGAATCAAGCATAAAATGAAGAATCGGTGGATTTCATGAGTGTCTCGCTAGAAGCTAACTCGTGAAAGAGCCAAGTAAGAAGCACATGCTAGAAGCTGAAGAGTTGTGCCAGCAGGGAGGATTTCGTGAGTGTCTCATGGGTAAGGCCTTATCGCGAGATACCCGCAAAACTCTCTACCTGGAGGATTTTTAAGTGTGACTTTCTTACCCTTCACCCATACTATATATACCCTCTTTACCCACAAAAGTATGAGTGGCCATTCAGAGAGAAAAACCCTAGATAAGTTTTCTACAACACACACCTATCTTTTAGAGAGAGAGCTACTAATCATTAGTGAGAAATCATCCTAGTCTCTTTTCCTTCCCTCTCCCATTGTCATACCTTGAGATGAGATTTGTACCCAAACACAACCCACACCTTTTTAGAGTGTAGAGAGTGTTTTGGAGTTTGGAAAGTTTTGTGGATTTGCCAAAAGAAGCCGGTGAGACTTGGCGGATACAATCGGGCGTATTGCGGGATTTGCAAAGCTAAACAAGACACGGTTCCGAGAAGCCTTGTTGGAGTAGGAGCTTGGAGGGCTTAGGTACATTGGGTAGAGTAGGCTTGGAGGGTCTTTTGCTATTTGTGTATCTTAACTTATTGTCTAGTGGATCGATTTATCGCTTGAAGGGCGACGGAGAGGTTTTTCGCCAAGTTCTTTGGTTTCCTCTTCGATAACATATCGCCATGGTATCTTGTGTTTACATCTCTTTTCCCTTACTCTTGTGCTTTATTTTTATTGTTTGTTGTTCATGTTTTTGCACTAGAGTAGAATTAGTTGATTGCACTTCATTTACTCTTGTTTCTGCACTTAGATAAGTTAGAGTAAAATCAACCTAAACATAATTTTGTAATTTGGGATCTAAATAAGCTCTTGTGTTTTAACACAAATTCGAGCTTTCAATGTCGAGCTTGCAAGTTTTGTTTTGTTGGAAGTGAATCTTTTGCCGCACACCAAATGAAGTGTTTTATCTTATTTGGGGCCCGGATCTTCTAGATTTTTTTTCCACAAGATTTGTTGCTCTAAACCTAAGGAAGGGCTTGGTTGTGAACTAGTTTTTGCCAAGGCTAGGAAATGATATGCACTCTGAACATTGTAGGAACCATCTACAGTCAAAGGCTATACCAGGAGGTCCTTGGCATTGCCTTCACCCACCTGAATTTGACGCACCAACTCAGCTTCCCACAAGTAGAACGTTTCCTCAAGTTTGCCAAGATCCCATGTCCTTGTGTTCGAGTAAAACAAGTTACTAACCTGAGATATAGAGGACTCGCCCTTTGAAGACACGATTTTGTTATAGTTTGGATCTGGAAGCCATCTGTGCTTCCACACGTCAATCCCTTGCCCATTGCCCACTCACCAAATAGCACACTTCTCAATGACCTCCCGAGCCTACAATATACTCCACCAAGCATAAGAACACTTTTGAGGAACATGGGCTTCCATAATACTCCAATGAGGGAAGTATTTTGTGATAGGCCAAAAACATATTGACCCCTTGTGATGAATTAATCAATTAATTATCCAAGTGAATTAATTAGGTTCAATTAAATGCAATGAGCTTGGTAGCATAAATAAATCACCAAATAACTAAAGTGCAACGGAAAATAAATTGAGACAGTGATTTCTTTATGAATGGGGAAAAACTCTAAGGCAAAAACCCCACCGGGTGATTTTAAGGTCACCACTTCCAAGAATCCACTATTATCAAAACAAGCGGTTACAAGTAAAGGAATCCCAGTACCTTCTACCAACCTACAGTTGAACTCTTACCCCAATACCCAATTTGACTTATTTTGTTGTGACAATCTCTCCTTCTAATGCATGGCTCCTAGTACGTGACTAACCAATTGCGTGGATCCCAGTACGCGACTTCAATCACCAACTTGAGAAAGATGTTGGCTGCAAAGTTCCTCAGTTCATTCACACGATGAAAAACAAGAAGATGCTTGGTTACAAAACTCTACGATGCACAAAACACAACAGCTTCTTCAAGAACTAGGGCGAAAGTAGGTTTCCGGTCACACTTGTGAAATATGCTCTTGCGCAATTGTGCTCTTAGCTATGTTACCAGATACAGCTAAGGATGGCAATTTTTTCCTGCCCCGCTTGACCCGCCCCTCCCCACTTCGCCCCGTGCGGGTTTTCCCTGCCCCACAAAAGTGATGGGGCGGGATTTTAGACCCGCACCACGGGACGGGGCGGGGATGGGTTTACACTTTTTAGACCCACCCCGCCCCGCCCTGCCCCATCCCCACCCCATCTCGCGTTAATAAGGATTAAGTTGTAATTTTTTCATACTCTAAAATCCTATTATTTGAACAAAAATATCATCAGCTTATTTTATTCTACCTAACGTAGTTCTACCTCTCTTTTCTCTCAAGCAAAGTTGGAAATAAGGTACCAATTTTAACTTCTTCTTTTTTTGTATTTTCATTCTTGATTCATATGTCTTTCTCAACTTACTTTTCATCATTAACATAATATGAGATTTTTGTGTCATACTATGAGATTTTTGTTGTGACATTGTCTTGTTAAACATTTAGATAAAATTATTTAGTTTTTGCTAAAAATTAGTTTGATTTGATAGGATAAATTTATTTATAATTTCAAGTATATTTTTAATATTGAAACATGTCATTTTATTTGAAAAAATGGTAATAGTTATAGGGAAAATTAACAAGAAATAAAGTTTTACGGTGTAGGGCGGAGCTTCGCGGGTCTTTGCGGGACTTTAAGGGGCGGGGATGGAGCAAGAAATTTTCCCCGTCATGCGGGGCGGGGATGGGGCAAGAAAAATCTATACGGGGCGGGGGCGAAGATCCCATCCTTCGGAACCGCCCCCCGCCCCATTGCCATCCCTAGATACAACCTTTAAAATTATCCTTTTATATATCTAGGGTTATGAGATAAGAAGGCCCAAAGACATATCCACAGATTGGAATCAAAACAAATATGAAATTCTATTTTTCTTAAGCCTCGATAGATAGCAAGTGTCGAGATGCTGTCGAGCAATTGTTGAGCCACGGGACTGGAACAGCTTCTTAAAGTGTTTGATATTTTACCTCATTGAGTTATAAGGTTGGATTTAATTGTTTATAGTTGTTTATTCAATTCAAAGCTGGACTTTGTGAGGTATATAACGAGTTATAGAACTTTGAAAGTGATTTGATGATGTTATATTTGATCCCTATATGATGTAATATGTATTGACATTATTAATACATGAGTTAGTATAGCATTTAAACATGGTTGTTTTGTTGTGAACACTTGGGAATTTATAAAAATTGTTATAATGGCTTAGTTTTTTTAGTTAGTACCCAAAATAAATTCTTGAGACTAGCTACCTCATTTTTTTAAAGTGATGTGCTATGATTTTTAATAAATGTATATTGTTTGCAATAGTGTATTAAAATGCTTTGACAGTGATTTGGTCCTTTGGACCATTTGTATGCTTATTTGTTATCCTTTGGGAATAAGTGCCTTTAGATAGTCAAGTTAAGCTCTAGGCCCCCCAATTTGATTTTAGGGGACATTTTCGATCTATGGAGACAAGCTTGATAGCACTTTGTGAAGGGCATTATTATTGATAGGCTTGACCATTTTGCTTCTAGGTTCCGAGATTTTTGATGATGGACCTAGTGATGGGATTGATTGATTTCATGGTGCCTGGTTGAGGTAAAATTGGTTGGCATCCCAAGGTAAGTAGCTTCTTTAATGGGATTTTGGAAAATAATCATGTTGCATAAATGTTGTTTTCGGTTAAATACATTTTGGAAAATAATTCTTGAAACTATGTTTCCTAAAAAGAGTTGTGTTGTGACTCTACTATATGTGATTATATATGAAAAATGCATCATGTTTAATATTTGCATATGGGGAAATGCATGAATATTTGGCATGGAAAAGAAAAGTAACCTTGAATTCATTTGATAGTGGATTTCATGGATTTATAGTATTATTTGGAAATACTAAAGACTTTTTTTCTTAAATTGTATTATTTTGGGAAATTGATGCAAAATATTTTGACAAGAAATAGTTTTGAGGACCTAGGGAATATTGTGGATATTTGGTTATTGAAATATCTTATGAAACTAGTTGGAAGTAAACTATGTATTTGAATACATTTAACTTGTGAGCTTTTGATGTGGGTTTGCCCTTGTGCTATGATGTTGGTGATTACCCCGTTTTTGTGACAACGTCTTTGTGATGTGTGATTACCCCGTCTTTGTGATGTGTGATTACCCTGTCTTCGTGATGATAAGCCAGGTTAGAGGCTCTCACTTTGCATGACATGGGTAAATCCTTGAGTGTGTGGGTGAGGTTGCTGCCCATAGGGCCAAAAGACCACATGCAAAAGGGGTACTGTGTAACGCGTCATTCCCTGTTGCTCATGGGGGAAGTCGTAAATCCTTGAATGTGTGGGTGAGGCTAGGCAGGGCCAAGAGACCACATGCAAAAGAGGTACTACAAGGCACGTTATCCCCTACTACCCATAGGGGGGATAGGTAAATCCTTGAGGGTGTGGGTGAGGCTAGGCAGCACCAATAGACCACATGCCAAAAGAGGTACATATCATGCTAGTGTGTTTGGGTTCCTGTTTGTGGCGGTATGATGTCTTAGTAACATTTCTGTCTTTGTGGCACCTTGGGTGAGGTTCCCAGTTTATGAAATGGTATTGGATATTTTTATGGCTCACAGTGAATAAAATATAGTTTCATAGTTATTTTGGAAAGCTTGGTGCTATATTATTCTTATTATTCTTATTATTCTTATCATTCTTGTCGTGTTGTTAATGAAATTGATTTCGCATAAATTAAATGAAAATTTCCAAATTATAGCATGTTTTGTAAAATGCTCATTATCATGAAACTTGCATTTCTCCCACCCCTATTAATTGTTCTACTTACTGGGCTTTAGCTCATTCCACTCTCCGACAATTTTACTTATAAATTAGCTATACGTCGGGCACAGAGCTTAGTTATTGGTGGTGATTGGAGTACTATGCTAAGTGGGAGATTTGTGCTATAAATTGTTGGTGCTCAATTTACTAAATTATTCGAGGCCATAGCTAATTCTACTAGAGGTTGGGCTCTTGAGGTTTGTTAGCCTTGGGCATGATAGGCCTAGATTTTCTGTTGAGATTATGTATCTTAGAGAGGATCATGATTTTGTGTTTATTTATTTGGAGCTTTGGATTTTCATGTATATTTGGAGACACATGATTTGTAGTTTGTATTGTTTGTAAGTATGATTATAGAGCTCTGACTTATATTGTGAAGAGATCAATATATTTATTTATTTTTATCAAATAGAAAGAAAACAAAAATCACTACAATACCTCTTGAAGGCTCGATCTTTCATGCTTTGGACCCTTTTGGGTTTGGGGCGTGACAATGGGACCACAACAATTAAAAGATGCAGACGACCCATTTGAAAACAAAATAGATGAAGCTATGTGACTCTGTAATCAGTGGTCGAGAAGGGCTACTCCATTAAGGCCACTCATTCTCACCGTGAAAGATGGTTGAAAAATTATCTAGATATTATTTTCAAGTCTCCTACGAAAAAAGGAATATAGGAGATATTTGTCAATGTCAAGTGTGAACTAGAGAAAACAAAATAAGAAGAAAGTGGGCCATTGGTCAGCAATTTCAAGTCTGTAGTAAAAGGCTACTCATTCTCTATTTTGCTGAGAAGATAAAAAATGCTACTCATTCTCAACTCTCAAGTGAAATACAGAGTGGAGAAAAACCATCTTTATATTATTTAATTTATTTCTCTCGTTTGAGAGCCTCCCTATTTAGTATTTCTTTATCACCTTCAATTGTAAACTCCTCTTGTAAGCTCTCGAAGTGTACAATTCTTCTCAAGAAAATATTGGAGTTTAATTTGTTCTTTTGTATCTCCTAGGTTCCTACATCTATCTTCAAGTTGGATATTAGATGGTGCAAGTCTTGGGTACCGATTTCGAGTAGTGGAGGTTGGAATTGAAAAATATTATATATTATTTTATAAATTTAAAGATTGTAAATTGTTGTTCAATTCTACTTATGTCTATGTCATATATTTATTCTTTATTAATTATTGAGACCACGCCTCATGAGGTTGAGGTTGTGGTCAGTTTGAATTTCTAATTGTTCTGCTTTTTAATCAATTAGTTTGTCTTTTTATTAGTAAAGTAACTTGTAATTTGTGTTTTCACAGGAAACATTGAACAATAAAAAAAAAAAAAAACATTGAACAATAAAAATATATAAATAACAAAATTATAGAATTTTGCCTATATTTTGTAGCATTATAATTTCTTTATTATTATTATTATTATTATTATTATTATTATTCATGCAGCAAAGTATTGGTTGTTATTATTAACTAGTCGCTAATTTGTGCGATATATGGAAAAAACACTTAAAGAGATTTTAAAAAAATAATAGTAATATTTTTCAAAAGATTTTTTTACATTCATGTTATCAAATTAAAAAGATTTAGAAATACTTAAAGAGATCTAAAAATAGTAGTAATGTTTAAATGTTATCAAATTTTAAATATATATATATATATATATATAGCACGACTGTCATGTATTTCTTGATATAAAACAGAATATAATTGATATAATATTTGATAGTTTGTCTTTTTTGGATCTCCTAGGTTCCTACATCTATCTTTAAAGAAAAGGTTATTCGTTCTCAACTCTCAAGTGAAATACAGAGCGGAGAAAACCGACTTGATATTATTCCTCATTTGTGATCCTCTCTGTTTGTATTTCTTTACAGTAAACTCCTCTTGTCGTAAGCTCTAGAAGTGTGAAGAAAATATTCAAGTGAAATATTCAAGTGAGTTTATTCTTTAAAATATTTCATATTTTAAATATGGGCTAATTACAACATACCTTTGAAATTTAAGTTACCTACTCATGGTTTGAAATTGGCAATTTATCCATTCAGGTTAGCTCAATTAGGGTTCCGTAACCAAACTTGGTTAAAAAGTTGGCTAAATATGTATTTTTGTTCTCTTTTATGTTTATTTCTTATCAAAACATACAAAACACAAAAAATAAAAAATAAAAAAAATAAGATAAAAAAGTGAGAGTTTTGTAAAAATTAAGAACAAACATTACCACCACCATAGACGCTTCAACTACAAAACTCACTTTTTTATCCTATTTTGTCTTATTCTTTTATGTTTTGTATGTTTTGAGGGGAGAGAGAAATAAAAAAAAGAACAAAAAAACATATTTAACCCAATTTTTTAATGGACATGGATTACGAAACCCTAATTAAGCTAACTTCGATCACGGATAGAGAACTTAAATTTTGGCTAAACCATAAGTGGGAAAGTTATAATTAGCCGTTTAAATATTTAAAAGCATTTATTAGCATTTGTTTCTATATTTGCTTATTTGTTATTTTGGATCCCCTAGGTTTCCACATCTATCATTAAATAGAATATTGGCAAATCTTTTATTATCAATGAAACTTATCATTTGAAAAGAAAAAAAAGGCGAAATTGTTTGATCAATTAATGATAAGTGGAAAAAATAATCCTCACTTCATGCACCACCAATTATGTATACTATACTGAGCACCATTGGCATGATGATCACTTCACAAGTACAAAGTTCTTGTAGGGGCAAGAGCTGGAGTTCAAGTTTTTAGGAAGGGGCTTCACATGCATATACATTTAGATTAGGCTAAAGTAAAATTTTTATCTTATATATAAAATAAATAAATAAAAATTGTATGCACTATACAGTCACACTTTAAAAAAAAAAATCAAACACATTACATGCTATAATTAATGGAGTATAAAGTGAAACACTTGAGTTTATCAAAAGAAAGTGAAATTCTTGGAGTTTGACATGAGTTTTTGTTGAAGAAGGGAAGTTTCAATACAATTAAAATAAATTGGTCTCTCATGGAAACATGAATCTATATTTTCTTAAAATAGAAATAATAGATCCAAGGAAAATTGAAATGTAAATTGTAAAGCATCTCTTAAACATGGTAAATCAAAGACATGTATTAAACTTCATCTTTGTTAATTATGATTTAATTGTCACTTGAACAAGATGCTAAAATTTATGGCGAAAGTACACCATTGGTCCCTGAAGTTTACCATGTGTGCGCAATTGGTCCCTCAAGTTTGAAGCGAGCACAATTAGTCCCTTAAGTTTCAAAACTGAGTTGTATTGGTCCTTTTACTAACTACTGTTAACGGTGTTACATATGTGGTGTAAGTGCACAATTGTACCCGGACCTAAAAACAAGTGATGGGCTCAGGCCCAATGAGCCTTATACAATGAAATTTGTAGAGTATGGGTTTGCAACCTAGGTTTGGGATGTTGGAAGTTGATTAACAGGCTAGAGTGCCACAATCTATGCAAGTGATAAATAAATATGACAAAGAAGCCTCCTCGGATATAAGCCGAGGACAATTTGTATAGTACTTCTCTTTCTATGCTAAAGATTACAATTCTTAGTTCTTTTTCAGCTAACCAGAAGGTCCTCCTTTCTTTCCTCTCTCGTCTTCTTATATACTTCTTCTTCTTCTTCCCTGTTTCGTTCACGTGTCACACAAATCTTCCTTTTAGATACTTGTCCCGTCCACCACCTTCTTGAAGTCTTCAAATAATGGCAGGAAGGCTGAATTCTACTGTTCAGATGTCATTTCTCCATTAATGCAGCTAGGGAGGTAGATGCAGAGCCTTTAATGTGGTGGTAACAGCTTTTTCCTCAGATATTTCTCACATGTTCCTACTTCTAAAGAGTGCTTGGATCACACTTTTACCCACCAGTTCTTCTAGAATTCTGCCTCTAACCCGTTTAGCAAGTCCCAGGGTCGTTGCTGGGCCTGTCCGAGGAGATACTCCTCCTCGGACAACTCCTCGGACCTCTATAGTGCGGACTAACTTGTGGGCCTAGAGACCCTGATCAAACAGACTTGTACCAACCAATCAGGCCCAAAGCCCAAACGTTTATTCAAGCACTTTTACCCCCCACAACAGCCCCTCAAAACTTTATTTTTCCCTCCCATCCGAGGGGAGAAATAGAGTTTTGAACCAAACAGCGCACCCTCCACACACTTTGCAAACCGCCACACGTGTAGGGGTCCTTTCGTTCCCTAAAAATGTCTCTGACTCTTCGAAACCCGAAACGCGCGCATTTATGACCGCAAGTTACATCTTGTTCCCCACATTCAACGGTGGGATACGCATCCAACGGCCTAGGTTTGTTCTAAAAATTTGAGCGGGAGAGTCTTAATTTCGAGGCCGCCTCCCGCACATCAAAACACCTAGGAACCCGTATCTCCATCCATTCTTTTAGAAATCAATCAAATCTAAGTGCCAATTATTACCTTTTCTCTCAAGAAGCTCGTGAAGACTCGCCTAATCAACTCCCGTAAGTTCTCACTTTTCCTTACTCATTCCTTCTCGGCTTTTATCCTCAGCCACCATCTAGATCCCTTTCCTTCTTCAAACTTTCGTTTCATTCCCACCAAATGTGTAGATTTAAGTGTCTAGTTGATATCGACGCCGTTATGGAGGGTTTTAGGGCCAAATATCAGATTCCTCACGACGTAGGCTCGAAATATTGCCCAGTAGAAGCCATAGGTGACGCTAGGAAAGAGGGAGAGGTTATCATTCCCATGATTGCCTTCATAGAAGGTGGGATGACCCTCCCCACAAAAAATGTAACCAGCGAATACCTACGTAACCACATGTTATGCCTAGATCAGTGCACACCAAACGTATTTAGTGTCTTAGGCTGTGTCGATGCTCTAAATGAGCAAATGGATTTGAACCTCACATGGCACGATGTTGCCTATATGTATGAGTGCCATAAACTCAAAAGTGTAGGATACTACATTAAATCCAAGTCTAGCGTCGTTAGGCTGATATTCTGTCTTCCCAAATCCAACAAAGGTATGAAAGACGACTATCTCATCGTCTCGGGAAATTGGTTTGACGATCCTTACTGCCCAGTCGAATGGGGAGAGCCAGGTGTGACTCCATAGGAGTTAGATTTCCTAACCCATGACTCAATCCCATTACTTTTGCTGTTTTTGAATTAAATTACACATTATTGTTTTTTCCTTGATATTTATCACTAATCCGACCATGCTCGTCTTCTCGGACGTTTATTTTCATAGATAAACAGCACATACGTCCGCACCTAAGCTTTTGCAATGTCGCAGACTTAAATCGCATCCTTCACTCCGAAGTCTTTGTCAGTGAAGACCGACAAGTGAGAGCTGCCCACCTGATACTAGGATACGATCTCATATCAGTGGACTTTCAAGAAATTGACAACGCGATCACTGCGGGAGACAAATTACGTAGAAGGATAGACGTGGCATGACCCAGCTTCCTTTCTAACCGCGAACTCCCAAACGATCCCTCCATCATCCTATACTCTCGCCCGATTGCAGCGATTCCTCTTTTGGCACATTCCCAGACAACTGCCGTCAGAGATGAGCCAGGGTCCTCGCAACAATCGTTAGATGAGGAGATCGACCAGTTTCGACTCGAGGAAGTTGAGAGACCTCGAGAAGATCCACTCATCATCCTCTCAAACGAAGAACACGCGCTCACCGAAACTTCAGGCATACAAGGTCTGGTAATTGCACAGCTTGATTTCAGCTCCGAAGAAGAAGATATGGACGCTCTACGGAAGCTGATGAATAAGAGGGGTGCGAAAGTCTCTCAAAAGAGAACGGGTGGGCCGCAGGTCCCTCCGTCCTTGCCACCACCCCCTCCTCCCTCCGATCCTAAGCCTCCCATTTCGGAGCCTAAGAAGAAGAGGAAGAGTGAGGCTGAGGAGGCAGATACGGAGAGGCAGAAGAAGCTTAAACAACAACAACAACGGAAACCTAGCAAAGGCAAGGGACGTGCCTCTTTAGAGGAAAGCGGGGAGAACAGGGACCTTGCCGAGGTACGTCGTACACTGGCTAACTGGTCTCCCGAGCTGAAACTAGACGGGCACCAATCTCCTGCCAATCTAGTATTAGGGCGTTCCAACAAGGTCACGCTCACCACCTGGCCGACGCCTTGGAACCTCCCCTTCTTCTGCCCAAGGACATGGACGCCTTGGGCAAGATGAACCAGCCGCATCTGTTCCTTTCTCTAAAAAGAGACTTGGCTTTGGTGAGCATTTAAATCTTATTTTCACTTCATTACTTTCATTACCTCTTAACGAAAGAAACATTCTTATGTACTTTAGACTCGTGTTACTAATAATGCAATTATTTTGATATTTCACCACAGGCCATTCAGGAAGTCTTCGCTACCGAGAAGTGGGTGGAAGATTCTGGGAAGAAAGCTACACTTGAACTGGAGCTTAGGCAGGAGACCGAGAAGTCCCTAGGCCAAGCTCTTGTGCAGAATGAGAAGCTAACCACACAGTTGGCAGAGCTAAAAAGGGAAAGGGACGGTGTCGAGGCCAACTTAAAGACAATGAGGACCCAGGTAGAGGGGCAACGCAAGCTTCTTCGTCAGAAGGACGAAGACTTATCCAAAACTCAACAAGAAAACTTCGACCTGAAAAAGGAGCTTGCTAGGATGAGGGATGAGGCTCGTACCTTTAAGGACTCCATGGAGGCCGCGAAGAAGGTCGCTTACAAGGAAGGGGTGGAGGCGACAGAAAACCAACTAACTGAGGAATTCGTCGAGCTGTGCCGGGAATATTGTCAACAAGTGTGGGAGGAAGCCTTAAATGTGGCAGGGATTCCCTCAACCTCCGAGTTGAGGAAGCCCGAAAAAATTTGGCTCCCCCAAGACATCCATGTGATAGAAGAACTTCCTCCTGTCGCACCTGCCCCTGAGATAGCATCTTCCACGCTCCCTCCCATGATTCTAGAGCCCATTCCAACTCCTACAGAACTTGAAAGTTCCAACAAAGAGAAGGAGCAGGGCGATGGCGCCGAGAAGACTACGAGCCAAAGTGTCGAGCCCAATGTCCCTCCACCGGTGGCAACAGATAAGGGAAAACAAGCCCAGACCTCATTTGAGAGGCTACCAATACTTCCGAGCAGGACCCCCCTTTTAAGGCTTAGGGCTTAGGCTAGTTAAGACTTCTCTTTTTGTTATGTAACAAATTTTTAAGTTTTTTGCTTTGAATGTACATTAACAGAAATTAATGAGAAATTTTCTACTTTGATTTTCGTTTGACTTCCAATCTTTAGTATAAAAATATTCATCAGCACAAAAATGAATGAATGGAACAACTAACTCCACTTCCAATATTTCAATTCGCCATAACTTTAAATAAAAGTACACATACTTAGCGGATACTTGTAAATCATGCCTCAATAGCATAATATATATGACACAGCAATACACAATCAAAAACTTAACTTAGAATTCAGTTTGGGGCATAAAGCAATCTAAGTGGCTCATCAACACTTCAACACTAATATGGTATGGTTTCTGCTAATATTCCCCAAGTAGAGGGTCTAAGGACCCAACATAACCAAACTTCCTTTCAACAACAAGTAGGATGTCAATTTCCACAAGGCATGTGGTCCGAGGACCATGCACGTCCAAGTTTCTGTTTGATACTTAGAAACAGTAACTTGAAATGTTAATTTCTCCAAAGTAGAAGGTCTAAGGACCCGACATAACTAAGGTTTTGTTTAACAAACAATAGGATATTAATTTCCACAAAGCATGTGGTCCGAGGACCATGCATGTCCAAGTTTCTATTTGATACTTAGAAACAGTAACTTGAAATGTTAATTTCTCCAAAGTAGAAGGTCTGAGGACCCGACATAACTAAGGTTCTGTTTAACAAACAATAGGATATCAATTTTCACAAGACATGTGGTCCGAGGACCATGCATGTCCAAGTTTCTGTTTGATCCTTAGAGATAGTAACTTGAAATGTTAATTTCCCCAAAGTAGAAGGTCTGAGGACTCGACATAACTAAGGTTCTGTTTAACAAATAATAGGATATCAATTTTCATAAGGCATGTGGTCCGAGGACCATGCATGTCCAAGTTTCTGTTTGATATTTAGAAGTAGTGAGAGATAAACCCAAGTACATATTGATAATTTGAACAACGAATGATAAAAATACTTTTTATTAATAATAATACCTTCGTAGGTTGTTTACATTCCAAGGGCGTTGTACAATTTTTTCATCTAGATCAACTAATCGATATGACCCTATGCCCGTTACAGAGATGATCCAATATGGTCCTTTCCAATTTGGTGCTAGCTTTCCCCATGCTGGGTTTTTGGTAGTACCCACAACTTTCCTCAACACAAAATCCCTAGGCGCTAGTGGCCTTAGCTTCACATGAGCATCATATCCTCGTTTAAACTTCTGCTGATAATAAGTCATTTGGACCATAGCGGCCTCTCGTCGCTCCTCAACCAAATCCAGGCTTTTTTCAAGGAGGCCATCGTTATTTCCCGGGTTAAAAGAACTCGTCCTTAACGTGGGGAAACCAGATTCTAAAGGTATCACCGCCTCGGCCCCATAGGTTATAGAGAAGGGTGTTTCTCCAGTGGATCTTTGTGGCGCAGTCCGATACATCCACAGAACGTGTGGCAACTCCTCTACCCATCTACCCTTCGCATCATCCAGCCTCTTCTTAAGTCCACTGACTATAACTTTGTTAACAGCCTTGGCCTGCCCATTTCCCTGAGGATAAGCTGGGGTGGAGTATCTATTTGTGATGCCCATGTCACTACAATATTTCCTGAAAGCTTTACTATCAAATTGGACGCCATTATCTGAAATAAGTGTGTGAGGTACCCCAACTCTAGTGATAATATTCTTCCAAATAAACTTCTTGGAGTCGATATCCCTAATATTTGATAACGGCTCAGCTTCGACCAACTTAGTGAAGTAATTAGTTCCCACGAGCAGCCACCTTTTGTTTCCCACAGCCCTCGAAAAGGGCCCAACTATATCCAGTCCCCATTGAGCGAATGGCCAAGGACTGGACAAAGGATTAAGGACTCCCCCAGGCTGATGAATATTGGGCGAACATTTGGCATTGGTCACACTTTCTTGCGTAGTCTTGAGCTTCCCTCTGCATATTGGGCCACCAATATCCCTGAGTCAGAGCCCTATGGGCTAAGGATCTTCCCCCAGTATGGCTTCCACAAATTCCCTCATGTGATTCTTCCAAAAGTGCCTCCATTGCTTCAGAATGTACACATAGCAGGTATGGTCTGGAAAAGGAGCGTTTATACAATTTCTGATCCTCGGATAACCAGAAATGAGGCGCCTTTCGACGAATCTTATCTGCTTCAGACTTGTCCTCGGGAAGAATATCGTTGTTTAGAAAAGAGACCACAGGGTCAATCCAGCTAGGTCCAGGCCTTATTAGATGGATACGGACGGCACTTGCAGTGGTTAGAGTTGGTTTTAGCAAGTCTTCGACGAGGATAATCCTAGGAAAACATTGAGCCGAGGATGTCACCAAAGCGGCCAACGAGTCTGCATGTGTGTTTCCACTTCTGGAAACGTGTGAAAGGATGAAAGAATCGAACTCGGATTGTAAACACTTGACCTGGGTCAGGTACTCTTGCATTCTTGGGTCCCTAGCCTCCATGGTCCTCGTCACTTGGCCCACGACTAATTGAGAATCCGAGAACATATGAATTGTCTTTCCCCCCCATTCTACATACCATATTCATACCAACCAAGACCGCTTCGTACTCGGCCTTGTTATTAGTGGCTGAGAACGCTAATTTCAATGATTTCTCAAAGACAATTCCCTCAGGGGATACTAAAACAAGTCCAACGGCAGACCTTTTCTGGTTGGCTGCCCCATCAACATACACTTTCCAAATCAGAGGTCCTTTGCCCGTAATCATGCCAACTGATTTTTCATCCATGTGTGATTCCTTCGCAGTTTCTTCTAAAGATGGTTCGGCGAATTCTGCCACCAAATCCGTGAGAACCTAGCCCTTCACCAAGGTGCGTGGCATGTATTTGATATCAAAAGCTCCCAGAATAGTTCCCCACTTGGCTACCCTTCCTGAGTAGTCAGCACTCCGTAACATTGACTTGAGAGGCAGTTGAGTCAAAACCACAACGGTGTGGGACTGGAAATAGTAAGGAAGCTTCCGTGTGGCATGGACTACAGCCAGAATTGCCTTTTCTAAAGGCAAATAACGCACTTCAACTTCATTTAAAGATTTGCTGACATAATAAACCGGACTTTGTACCCCGCCGTCGTCCCTTATAAGAACCAGGCTAACTGCATGGATAGCTACGGCTAGGTATGTAAACAGGATTTCATCGACCTCTGGCCGAGACATAATGGGTGGTCAGTAAAGATATTCCTTAAGCTGCTGGAAAGCTAAAGCACACTCCTCGGACCATTGGAACCCTTTCCATTTATTTAACAGTTGGAAAAAAGGTCTACGCCTGTCAGCTGACCAAGAGATAAATCTGCTAAAAGCAGCGGTCATCCCAGTCAATTTCTGAACTTCCTTTGGATTCCGAGGTGGTTGCAAGCCTTGGATGGCTCTGACTTGTGTCGGATTCACCTCTATTCCTCTATGAGTCACCATATAACCTAGGAACTTTCCGGAACCCACCCCAAAAGAACACTTTGAGGCGTTAAGGCGCAGCTTGTACTTCCTAAGTATTTGAAAGGTGTCGTCCAGATCTTTCACATGCATAGGTATTGTCTTACTCTTCGCTACTATATCATCCACATATTCCTCAATGGTCTTCCCAAGTTGCGATTCAAACATTCTAGTCATCATCCTTTGATAAGTAGCCTCGATATTTTTCAACCCGAACGGCATTACTTTATAGTGATAGTTCCCTGTTGGAGTAATGAAAGTAGTCTTCTCCTGATCATCCAACACCAATGGTATTTGGTGATAACCCTAGAAAGCATCTAAAAAACTCATTCGAGGATACCTGACCGTAGCATCCACAAGCTGATCGATGCGTGGCATCAGGAACGAGTCCTTTAGGCAGGCTTTGTTCAGGTCTGTGAAGTCCACACATCCTCTCCACTTTCCGCTCTTCTTTTTCACTACAACTGTGTGCGCCAACCACTCCGGGTAGAAAACTTCTTTAATAGCACCAGCCCTTTTGAGCTTAAGCACCTCTTCTTTGAAAGCCTTGGAATGCTCCTTCGAAGAACGCCGAGGTGGTTGCCTCCTAGGAACAACGGTAGGGTTGACGTTCAAATGATGGCAAATGAAGCTTAGGTCAACCTCCGGAGCCTCATAGGGATCCCAGGCAAAGACATCGATATTGTTTTTCAAAAACTTCACCAATTCCATTTTCTCTTGGTGTGGTAACCGTATCTCAACTTGGAAGAACCTTTCAGGATCATCGGTTATGAGAAATCTCTCCATATCTTTACACATGGCATCCTCTGTTGTCACCGCACTGGGCGCATCCAGAGTTGTTAATTGCTATAAGTCTTCTGCAGTCGAGGCCGAGGGCTCTGATTTGGCTTGATGCAGTACTGCAGCCGATATGCATTGCCTTGCCACTGATTGGCTGCCAAGAATTTCTTCGATGAATCCCCCCGAAGGGAATTCTACTTTAACATGCAAAGTCGAGGAGACGGCACCCAAAACATACAGTCAAGGCCTGGCAAGGATGGCCGTGTATGGAGAATATGCGTCAACCACAATGAAATCCACATAGACCGTTTTCGAGCCAGACTATACGGGCAATCGAATCTGTCCCTTTGGTATAACAGTCTTCCCTTCAAAACTTATTAATGGCGATTCATAGGGAGTGAGATCCTCCAGTCTTAACTTAAGCCCCTTGAATAAGTCAGGGTACATAATATCTGCACCGCTGCCTTGATCGATCATCACCCTTTTAACATCGTAATTCCCTATCCTCAACGTGACCACCAGAGCGTCATCATGGGGTTGAATAGTCCCAACCTTATCCTCATCAGAGAATCCTAAAATAGGCACACTCCCTCTGATCCTCTTCGGCTTCGAGCCTAACTCCTCGGCCTGGGAGTGTGACACTGCCATCACCCTGGTAGGACAGGAACCGGTCCTGCCAGGTGCAGCGAAGATGACATTAATCGTCCCCAAGGGCGGCCGAGATGAGTTGTTCTTCTGATTATTTGAACCTGACTGACTGCCTAGCCCGTTTGGGTGATACAGGTGTTGCTTCAATTTTCCCTCACTAACAAGCTACTCCAGATGGTTCTAGAGGGTCCGAAAATTCTCGGTGGTATGACCCACATCCTGATGATATTGACAAAAGAGGTTCTGATTCTGCTTCGCGGGGTCCCCGACAATTCATGGTGTATGTCAATATGGATTGAGCAATGGCCTTGACAAGAATTTCTTTTCCAGCTCTAAATAATAGCATTCCTTTCCATCCTTGCAGCTTCTGCCACACTCTGTCCTTTAAATAAGAGAAGGTGTGTTTCTTAGCCCTACCAATCAAGGTTGGCAGGCCTAGGTAAGATTCAAATTTCATCACTTCCTTGACACCCAAAATCTGCAACATCTGCTGTCTCTGAACTCCTGTTGTGTTTGTGTTAAAGTAAACAAACAACTTTTCTAAATTTATACTTTAACCTGAAGCCTTTGCATAGGTTTGGAGAATCTCCATGATGGCCTCCCCTTCATTCTGTATAGCCTGACAAAACAACAGAGAATCATCCGCAAACAATAAGTTAGTAACTCTGGGTGCTCCTCTACAAATAGAAACTCCATTTATCCTCCCTTCCAATTCTACTTTTGCCAATAAAGCCATAAATCCTTCTGCACATAATAGAAAAAGATATGGAGACAGTGGATCTCCCTGGCGGATTCCACGTGAAGGATGGACCATGCCATATGGTTTGCCATTCACCAAAATAGAAAAGGATGGAGTAGTAACACAACTCATCACCCTCTCTATCCGACCTGCTGGAAAACTCATTTTCTCCATGATCCTTTGAAGAAACTGCCATTCCACACAATCATAGGTGAAATGATATGTGGAAGTACCTGTTTCAACCTGTTGGCCAATACTTTGGAAATAATCTTGTAAATTACATTACATAAACTTATTGGCCTAAAATCAAACATTTTTTCTGGAACTTTCACTTTAGGTATACGAACAATATTTGTGTGATTGATATCGGGTAACATATTACCATTTTTTAAAAAATCTAACACAGCAAAAACCACATCATCACCCACTATGTGCCAAAAATTTTGATAGAAAAGGGCATTCGGACCATCGGGTCCAGGGGCCTTGGTAGGTCCCATTTGGAATAAGGCCACTTTGACTTCTTCAACAGTGAATTCACTAGATAAGACCACCATCATATCTTCAGTCACCCTACTTGGAACAGCATCCAAGCACTCCTCCATTTGATCACTAGCTCCTGCATGAAAAAGAGTGTGAAAATAATCCAAAGCTACCTCCACCACATCTTCTATTTCCTTTACCCACTGCCCTTGAGCATTTTTAATACCCCTAATGTGATTCTTCCATCTTCTTTGAGTAGCTTTGGAGTGAAATAATTTTGTATTTTTATCACCATGCTTCAACCATGAAACTCTAGACCTCTGGGCCCAATAAATTTCTTGTTTTTGAAGAAGCTCATCCATCTTTTTGCTCAACTCCAAATACTCGGCCTTACTTGTTTCAGATACTTCTTCTTCATTCAACTGGTCCAACCTTTTTTGAATCTCTTTAATTGCTTCAACATCCGGATCAGTCCTGGCCAATCCCCATCTCAATAATTCTGCTCCACACATTTGTATTTTCTGTTGAATAAATTCAAGGTCGTGTGTAGCACTAAGATCTCTACCCCAAGCCTCCTTCACTGTGTCCTCACAATCATCCAATAGCAGCCAAGACTCCTCAAACTTGAAGCTTTTCTCCCTTCTCTGCCTTTGGTGATCAAAAGATTATACCTGCAACAACAATGGTAGATGATTCGATGCATGGGCAGATAAATGTACAATTCTGCTCAATGGAAACTTCCCTATCCAAGCTTCATTAGCCATACCTCTATCCAACCTAATTTTTGTATTTGCTTCCCCCGGTCTCTTATTATTCCATGTAAATGGATAACCCTTAAATCCAAGATCTTGAAGATGGCAAGACTCCAAAGCTTCCCTAAAAGCATCAACCTGTGAAATGTGTGGTGGCCTTCTGCTTTTCTTCTCTGAAGCATGCAAAAAAGCATTAAAATCCCCTATAACCATCCACGGTCCCTCCACAAAATTTTTCACATATTCTAACAATCTCCACGATTTCTCTTTCTACTGAGCCTCCGACCAACCATAAAAACAAGTCAGGAACCATCTAAACCCATCTTCCTTTGTTACCACCGCTAAGACATGGTTTTGCAGTATAATTAATAACCTCCAAATTAATAGTGTTCTTCCACAAAAAAGCTAACCCTCCACCAGCATTAAGATGCTTAACAATAATTTTATTTTGAAATGGAAAATTACTATAAAGATTCTCAAAATCATCCTTGTCCAGTCTAGTCTCCATTAGAAAACAGACTATGGGAGCTTGTTCTCTCACAATCTTGTAAAGGCTTCTACCTGTCCAAGGGTTCCCAAGCCCTTGACAGTTCCAACTTATCAACCTCATTGCTTCCGGCAAGGGTGGCTGTCCACCCCTGCCGATATCTCAACATCACTACCTTCCACAATACCACTACCTTCCACTCTTCCTTTCTTTGTCTGATGATCTTCATCCTAGTCACTACTGGTCGCACGTGTGTCTCTCTTCCCAAGTGATGATAACATGAGTGTCCTTGCTAGACCACCAAGCCCAAAATCCATCCTATTGATACGGGTCCATGTAGTTATAGGCCTAGAAGAGGATGGCCCATCGGTATCCATGAGTTTATCAGTATCCAAGAAAAGCCCATCAACCTGATAATCTGTCTGCACTGCCTCCGAATTAGATAAGACCAACTCCTCCTCAAAAGCCGTATGTGAGTCAGCAATATCATGCAAAGGTGGCAATACACTCGGACTAACCCACTTGTTCCCAGAGTCCACTGCCTTCACGTTTGCATGGTCAACCCCTTCAATGTCTGTAATTTCCGCTACATTCCCTAGATTCTCGGAAACTTCCTTATTGTTCGTGCTAGGGTTTCCTGGAACTTCCTCCCTTGCCGCCGCCGTTTCCCTCATGCCCTGAACCCTTTGATCAGAAAACTTCATATGGTCATGGCATGCACCCTCCGCTGAACTAGATTTGTTACTAGTAGACTGACTAGTCGAACCTCTTGCACGTCCACCTATTGCTCTGAGAAAATCTCCATACTGGTACTCCCTAATTCCACCATTCTTCTCTGCTGCATAATGAGCAGCACAGTTCTTGAGGTCATGCCCTAAAATCCCACAATAGTGGCAGAAAATTGGTAATCTCTCGTATTTAAAATCCACCAAATAACGCTCTCCATCCGTCCCAGCAATGAACCCTCCTCTCCAAAGGGTCTTCGAGATTGGTAAGGCCACCCTAACACGCATGAAAAAATTGACGTCGTCCTTCTTCTTTCTCCATTCAACCTCTTCCACTTCACCCAATCGGCCTCCAATTTGTTTAGCAACCTAGGGAGAGATCATAACATATGACACTAATTAAAAGATGAGGTGATAGCCAATGAAAGACTTCACAAAGAATGCCCCACATGGCATAAATTCATGTTGCCACGCATGATGTGGTTAAATGAGTAATCGATATCCTGAGTGATGCGCAATACAATTTGAAACAGTTTGTAAAAAATTATCTAATGAGTCATGAATAATACTTATGATTTATTATAAAATTTGGAGAATTAACTTTAATTACATTATATATCACTAGAAAGAGAGGCAATGTAACTTTTAAAACTAATATAATAAAGTATATACCAAACATCAGAAAAAAAAATTGGATATATTAATTATCTAAGGTTAAAAGTAGACATGATAAAATTGGACCTAGTTACATAAACCTGCCTAACCCCAAAGGAAAAAAAAATGGGTATAGGCTGGGGTATCTTGGAGCTGCCAAAAAAGAGATTTACTTGAACTTGAACCATGAAAGTCCTGATCCGATGGGGTCGATCCATTTTCAACAATGGAAATTTTCTTTTGTACTTTTGACTTTTTGTTATATCTTATCCTCTACAAACTTCTACCTTCTTTTTTTTTTTTTGGATCAGACTCCACCCTTTTCTTGTTTTAGTTCTTTAGGGGTCTGTTTGGTTAAAGGGGGGAAAAGTCAAAAAATAGAAAATGGGAGAGGGATAAAAAAAAATAAATAAATAAAAAGAATATAAGAGATTTAGTTTTTTCTCATACATGTTTGGTTGGAAAGATGGAGAACTTATTTATTTGGTTGAGAAGAAAAATGAAACGATAGAAAAGATAGATTGTTTAAATTAACTCATATACCCTTAACACTAAGAAAAAAAAATAGCATATAATAATAATAATAATAATAATAACGGGGAAAAAACGTAACATATTAACCAAAAGTATAAAAGTTAAGGGGGAACAAAAAACCTAAAACGTAACATACCTGGGAAAAAAACAAAAATAGGAAGAACGAAAGTAAGAAAGAAGTACCTAACTTTTCTATTTTAGTTCATTAGTTCTTTTCACTCTTACAGGGCTTGCATCACCCTCAGAGTGATGGAGTGACAAATTTTCCCCTACAACATTTTCTTTTCTAACCGCTGCATCCATTTATGATTCTTATTTCATTTATTATTACCTCTCTTTTCTTCTAGGTTCTATTCTCACATACGTCGTCACGAGGATTCATATTAATTATTTACATTTTTTGTTTATACCTAACTGGTTATGATTTATTCACAAAACATTATATATTTAATTACAAAACTTTATATATTTAGTCATCTTGGTAAGTAATCTAACTTTTTTTATATTTTATATACAACAAGTGCACCCGACATGGTTAATAACATGATGATATAGTACCACTGTACCATCTAAATTTTTATTTCTTTTTTTTTTTTAATTTGTGGTGAAGGATAAGATTAATGAACAACTTTGTATGGTATAACCTTAAGGATTTATATACTATAAACTTAGAGCGTGTAAATTTAAGATTTTATATTTTATTAACATATATTTTTTAGTGTCTTTGTTTATTTATTCTATTATTTATATCAAGAGGAAAACAAAACAACATGATTATGTTTTATTTTAATATTATTATTTTTCATGTAGAAAAATAGGTTCATACTAAGTTGACCCAGTTCGTAAAAGACTGAGATGGGAACATAGGTTTAGTGACCTGTTTGGAATGACTTATTCTTGATCCGAACCCATTCCAAACCAAACTCGGACTGATCAAATCTGAACTTGATTGACCCAACCCGTCTGCCAAGTCTAGTTAAAAGTGAGAGATAACCTTTAGATCCGAAAGTTCATGACATGATTAGTCCATGGCACGTCCAAAAGTAGGTGCATTTTTGGATTTGGGTGCGGGTGTGGATGCGGGACTTGGCAATTTTTGAAAAAGTATAGTGCGGGAGCAGCGGGGTGCGGCGATTAAAAAATTATTAAAAATATTTTTATTTATATTTTTAATATATTGTTAAGCATATTTTTTCACATTATATAAACATATACCAAATTTACAATCACAGTTCAGTGTTCACAAATTCACAATCACACATTACAATGAGTAATAACTATTAACTAAATAAAAAATCAAACCTAAGTCACAACATTATTACCAAACAGCTTATAAAAAATAAAAAAATCAGATCACAAAGACCTAAGATTGAAAAACTAAGAGTGTGAGAGCTATGAAAAAAGTCAAAGCATATAAGAGCTATGAAAAACTAGGATTGAAAGCTTGAGATTGATACTTGAGGGGAGATAGAGAGCAGGGGAGACAGAGAGTGAGAATGAGTTGAGCTTGAGAGTGAGTTGAGACTTGAGAGTGTGAGAGTGAGTCAGTGAGTCACTAAGTTGAGACTTGAGCTTGAGATGAGAGAGGGGAGACGACGTCGCAGGAGCACAGAGACCAGAGAGGGCCGAGAGGCAGAGAGTGAGAGAGAGCTGAAGTGAGTGAAGTTTGAATAGGGTTTTTGACATATTTTCCAAAGTCCAAATGGTGCATTGCACCTTTTTTTTTTTTTTTTTTACTTCGACCAAACGGTGCATTTCACACCTTTGGTTTTTTTTTTTTTTAATTTCGGCCTAAATCGGCCGATTTGGCGCGAGTATCGGTGGCTGCTGCCTATACAGACCGATTCGACCCAAATCAGCGCGGATCGACTTGATTCCTCGTGCGTCGGCCCAACTCATCAATGCGTATCGCACCGAGAAAAAAAAAAAAAAAAAGGGACGCAGCACCGACGCGCGGGCAACGACATCCCTCGCGCGTTGCCGCGTCGGACGCGGATGCGGCGGGCGTTTTGCTACATCTGTGCATCCCAGCCAACCCAGACAGAGAGATGTGAGAGAGGGAGTGAGGAAGAAAAAAGAAGAAGAAGAAGAAGAAGAAGAAGAAGAAGAGAATGAGTGGCTGAGAGAGAGAACGAGTGGCTAACGTTTGAGTTAACGAGTGTTATCTCTTGAATTTGAGCTTTAATTGGGTTAGACAGGTGTCACTTTCTGCTATTGACATGTTTTAGTTTGGAGAGACTTCCTCTAATTCAGATTGCAGAGAAAATTTTTCCTTATATATTAAAGGGAAGTATAGACCTACACATGATGGGGAGTACTAGAATAAGAATTAAATCCTTCATTTTCTATTAACCTAAACTTTTGAAACAATTTGT
The DNA here is from genome assembly GCF_040712315.1 of Castanea sativa. Taxonomy (NCBI): domain Eukaryota; kingdom Viridiplantae; phylum Streptophyta; class Magnoliopsida; order Fagales; family Fagaceae; genus Castanea; species Castanea sativa. The sequence goes on along the minus strand of NC_134015.1, from coordinate 18,244,453 downwards.
AATTTATCATATATATAATATGAGGGCCGTAACCTCTGTTCTATATTAACGTTTGTTGTTACTCCTGTTGTCAGCATAAAAGTCCACACCTCAACCTTGATCCATGGAAATCTGATCTAAAACTAGACTACTCATATCTCCATCTATCTCCTTCAAAATTATCGTTTTAGCACCGTACACGGGTCTGTTTGGATACAGCTGAAAATTGAAAACTGAAAAATACTGTAGCAAAATAATTTTTTAATGTGTAAATAACATTGTTCACGCCTAAAATCACTGTTCTTGGCCAATGAACAGTGAACGGTGCGCATCCCAGCAAAAAAAAAAAGGCTGAAATGCAGACGTGCGCGTTTCAGCCCAATCCAAACCCTTTCTTAGTCATCGTATTAGTTCTGATAATGTGCTTCATTGTGATAGTGCGTACACCACTTTCTTGTGGCTAAATATAATATATGGATTGATAATGTGCTCAGCTTTCCCTCAACCTAGAATTCCATGGCAGTGTCAATTATTATCAATTTTGATGTCACATTTTCCCTTGGCCTGCACTAGGATTTCAAATTTTTTTATTATGGGTTATATCTACTTTTGGTATTAAAAAATGATGTAGAAAGAGAAAGCCTGAGAGATTAAAAACAAAAGAGTTAACATATATGCAATACATCTTTTCTATATATATATATATATATATATATATATATATATATAAATTTTACTCTAGTCTAATCTAAGTGTATGTATACAAAGCTCACTTTTGAAGACTATAACTATAATCCTTACCTCACTCACTCTACAAGAACTTGTACTTATAGCCATCGCGCCAAGAGTGCACAGTTGTCATCTTTTCTATATTTAATTGAGTGTTATAATGAATCCAATGTAGGTTTTATATATGAATACATTAGGGTTTAAAATGGTAATTAACCTTAAAGCTATGGTAGCCCATGAAATTACAAGACCTAGAGAGTTCATGGTATTCTAGAAAATCATGATCTATACTTTTACGATAATACCCTAATGGTTTAACTACCATTTTGGTCTCTAAGAATATTCACATCAATCTCACCAATTTAATATTTCAGTAAAAATTTATCTAAACTCAACCAAAATATGTGTGCATCAGTTTTACAAAACTAACTAAAGTTCTTAAAGAGGATAGTCACCTCTCTACATGTAGTGAGCCTCTATCCTCGACACATTAAATTTCAATATTGATAAAATATTGAGGCTGATGTATGTGCATGAAAATAATAAATAGCTAAGATAGCAAAAGTAGAGTTTTTTGGATTAGTTTAGCTGAATATTTTGGTCCTAAGAGCATTCATATCAATCTCACCAATTGAATATTTCAGTAAAAATTTATCTAACTTAACCAAAACAAGTGTGTATCAGCCTTAATAAATTAACTTAAGGGTGTGTTTGGTTGGGGTGAAAATAGAGAGAGGAAAATAGGGTGGAAAATGTTGTTTTCCACTATTTGGTTGAGGAAGGAAACAGGAGAAACAGAAAATAGGAGAGAAAGTTTTCCCTCCTAGGCCCACTTTTTTTATCCTCCCAAATTGGGAGGAAAATGAGGAGGGAAAAGTGATGAGAAATCTATTTTACACAAATACTCTCTCACCTACCCCTTATATATTATGTAACAAGGGTATAATAGTCAATTTATATAAATTACATTTTCTATCCATCCCTTTTTCTCTCCAACCAAACAAAAGAGTTTTTCATCCTCCCACTTTTCCACTTCTCCAACCAAACACACAAGAGGGAAAACCAAATATTTTCTCTCCTCCCACTTTTCTACTCCTCCAACCAAATGGACCCTAAGTTTTTAAAGAGGATAGTCTCCTCTCTACATATAGTGAGTCTCTATCCTCGCTACATTAAATTTCAATGTTGATAAAGTATTGAGACTGATGTATGTGCATGAAAATAATTGATAGCTAAACTAGCAAAAGTAGAGTTTTTTGGATTAGTTTAGCTAAATATTTGAGAAAATTTATGTAAATACTCTAATATTTGCCTTATGTCAAAATTATCCCTGAGATTTCAAATATGTCAATTTAGTTTCTAACATTTTGATATTGTGTCAAAATAATTTTTGTCATTATGTGTTAGATGGAAAGGGTCAATGATCTGCTAACAGTGATATTAAAATATTATTGTTTATCCTACTTGAGCTGCTATGTGAACTGCCACGACTCCTTAAAATTTAATTAATTTGTAGTGAATTCATGTCATTTTGGAAAATGTTTTCCCCTCTTAAAAAATGAAACGATTTCCATTAACTTGCGTTTTCTATCAAATAAGTCTTGTACCACATAAAGTGGTATAACAAATACCACAACTCGTCCATGTGACAAGTTGTGATTAGTGAAGAGGTGGTGGTGGGTCCATGTGGGAACATCCTTCCACCAATCACAACTCGCCACATGGACAAATTGTGATATTTGTTGTGCCACTTTATGTGGCATTAGAAGGACTCTTTTCTGTGGTCTAAAATACCAAAAATTGCAAAAACGTTTTTAGAAAAATATTTTCTGCTGAAACAAATGCACCGTTAATTTGTCTTCCTTCCTCCTTATTTTCTTACAACTACGTTATTCTTGTACACTTTTTTCTTTTGATTATGCAGGGGCATTATTGCCTGCGAGGTACTTTGACTTTGACTTGCTTGTGACATGATGCACTTGCCGAAAAGAATTCTTTATTTGTTGTTAAAAAAATTATTATTGTCTCACTCAGTGTTATAAATTTCTAAATACATAATGTATTTCATCGTATCTAAGTTAGCCTACTCTGCAAAATGTGTCTCACATTTAATCCTATCTCCATGAGTTTGGTAATTGGTATGTGTATGAAATTATAATATAGTGGTAATTACTAGCTACAAGACAATATGCTCTGCAAACCCAAAACATAGGGAACGGGTTGTTTGAGATAAATAGTATGATGACTCTTGTTAATGATGTGAAATCTGGGCTTTCAATAATTCCATCTTTTATATATTTTAATAAGTTAATTTTAATTACACATAAAATTTCACAATTTTTTTCACAATCATTAAAATGATTTGTTGTAATTGATATATATGACTATGGAGAGTAAAAGGACCCAAGTGGGCCTATGGGCCTTTGGGCTGTAACATGGAGGGCCGACCTGTTCCAGGATTAAACTCTATAAGTTGGCCCATACGCCGAGGGTCGGAGGATACAGCCGAGGACGAGTTTCTCCTCGGACAAGCCCTAGAGAATTCAAAGTTTCATTATGAAGGTCAAAACACAACTCTGGAAAGACCAGTGGTTAAAAGGGGACATCCTGAATCTTCTAGATGCACCAGTATTAAAGAAAATATCAAGAGTAAAGGCTGCCACCTCCGCATTAAAGGCTCTGCACCTACCTCCCTGGCCGCATTAATGGGGAGGTGACTCCTGAACAGTGAGGTGGAAACTTCTAGTCACTGTTCAAAATGTATCAAGAAATGAAGTATAAAAGGGGGGTAAAGGCCAAAGAAATGGGGGAGGAGAAAACTAAGAAAGAAATTAAGAAATTGTAATCTTAAAGGAGGAAAGAGAAATAACAAAGAAGTAGTCCTCGGCTCGAATCCGAGGAGATCCATTTGTCATTGTCGTTCGTTATTTACTTGTGTTTATTTACAAAAGCCTGTTGTGAAGTTTCCAGTACTTCTAACCTAGGTTCTAAGCCTACGCTCTACAAATTTTTATTGTTTAAGGCTCATTGGGCCTGAGCCCGTGATTGTCTTTGGGTCCAGGTGCAACTGTGCACTTACAATGACATTAAAATTGCACTAATCACAATTTATCACCTCAATAAATTTTTAAAATAATTATAAAATTGTTTGTTTCTATGATTGCTGTTATATATATTTGACTCGTGACACATAGAGAAGGGTTGTCTGAAATATATATAGTATATGAAATCTGATTTATGTTGTATTTTAAAATACAAATTATATGACCTTTTTTTAATATATTAAATGACTCTTCTTACATAATAGTATTTCTCTTTAAGTAATATAGAGACGGACAATGGATAGCTCTTTAGTTGGCAAATAATCACTATAACAGATATGTCATGATTCAAATTGATCATTTTTAATAATAAGAAAATGGTAGAAAAAAATATATATATGACTATAACGTAGAAACAATAAGTGGCTTAATTAGTCGAATCATCACTGTAACGTACATGTCGTGATTCAAATAGACCGTTTTTAATAATAATAAAAAAGTAGAAAATTATATAAATATGAACATGGATATAATGAGATGAGATAAAAATGTGTATAACTTTCTGAAGGGAGAGAATCTTTATTTAAGGGTGGGCAGATCCACTCGGTAAATGAGGCAATTTTTCTTGGATAATATTGTCCTTCTGTAATTTTATATACATACTGTGGGGAGAAAATTGACCCTGATGGGGATGTGGGCCTTTGGGCCATGCTAAGGAAGACCGACCTACTCTTGGGTTTAGAACTTGTTAATACTACGGGTTGGCCCATACGCCGAGGATCCGGGGATCCAGCCGAGGATGAATTTCCCTTCGGACGGACACCAGAGAACCCTGGACTTCATGGTAAAGGTTAGGGAACGACATGGTTAAGACCAATGGTTAAAGGGGGTGAACCCTTGAATGTCCTAGAAGCATCGATGTTAGAGAAATACCGAAGATAAAGGTTGCCACCTCCACATTAAAGACCCTGCACCTACCACCCTGGCCGCATTAATGGGGAAGTGACGCCTGAACAGTGGAATGGAAACTTCTGGTTACTATTCAAAGGCACTGAGAAAAGAAATATCTGGGCTAAGGGGGAGTTGGGGCAACACGTGTACCAAGTATCAAAAAGATGAGTATATAAGGAGAAACCTAGAACAGGAATGGGGGCTCCCTTTTTTGTAATCTAAAAAGAAAAAGAAAAAAGAGAAAGAGATAATATAAGAACAGCTCTCGGCTTACGTCCGAGGAGGTTGATTTACAATATTCCTTGTTGTTTTCAAGCGTTTGCAATCTTTGACTTGTCACTTAATCCTTAGACACTTCTAACCTGGGTTTCAAGCCCACACTCTACAAATTCATATTGTTTAAGGCTCATTGGGCCTGAGCCCGTAACTGTTCTTGGGGCCAGGTGCAATTGTGCACTTACAATTGGCGCCGTCTGTGGGAAATCTAGTCTAGAAGAGGTAGGGATATTATGGCAGGCTTAGGCTCTCACCATGCAGAGTCACAGGGATCACAACCGGAGGACCATTTCGAGCGTCTTGAACATCGAAGGGATCGTGAGGGAAGTGTCCACACAGAGTACCCAAGCGCCAGCCATACTCATGGTGGGGGTAGCGCCCCCCGGGAGGACGATTCTAAAGCCATGCAGAAGGAGATCAACCATTTAAAGAGAAAGCTACGCCGCGCCAAACATAGGCCTTCATCATCCTCACCTAATCCTTCCTCGGAAGAGGATAGGCGAGCTGGCTACAGTTCGAGATCGTGCTCACCTGCCAGCTCAGTGTCCTCCGGTGAGGAGGACGACCGGCCAGCTCGCAGACGCAAGAGTCTTCCTTCTAGGGGCTTAGGCAACGACGCTATGAGTAGGGCGTTGCACCAACTCTCCAAATCTCCGTTTTCACGGAGGATTGAGAAGGGGAGGCTTCCCAGGAGGTTTACCCAGCCCACCTTTACCATCTACAATGGCCGGACTGATCCGGTGGAGCACGTGAGTCACTTCAACCAGAGGATGGCAGTGCACTCTCACAACGAGACTCTGATGTGTAAAGTTTTCCCCTCCAGCTTGGGACCTGTGGCTATGAGATGGTTTAACGGTCTCAAATTGGGGTCTATGGGCTCATTCGGGGAGCTAACTAGGGCATTCGCTTCGCGGTTCATTACGTGTAGCAGAGTCCCTCGGCCATTGGACTCGCTGCTATCTATGGCCATGAAGGAAGGGGAGACGCTGAAAGCATACTCCGAGCGATACTGGGAAATGTTTAATTAAATAGATGGTGATTTTGATGAGGTGGCGCTTAATACCTTTAAGGTAGGTCTTCCTACTGACCACGACCTAAGAAAGTCTCTGATGAAAAAGCCCGTCCGCAGTGTACGCCGCCTTATGGATCGTATTGATGAGTACAAAAGGGTAGAGGAAGACCAGCAGCAGGGGAAGGGAAAGGAGAAGGTTATCCCGCAGGAGAGAAGGGATTTCAGGTCGGACAGATATCACAACAACAAGCCGAGGAGGGATTACTTTGGGCAATCCGGCTCGGCAGCACCCCAGGCTGTAAATACTGTGTTCCGAGAACTAGTGCATCAGTTACTAGAGAAAGTTCGTAAAGAGCCCTTCTTCAGATGGCCCAGCAAAATGGCAGGGGACCCTGCGAAAAGAAATCAAAACCTCTTTTGTCAGTACCATCAGGATGTGAGCCACACTACCGAGAACTATCGGACCCTGTGGAACCATCTAGAGCAGCTTGTCAGTGAGGGAAAGTTAAAGCATTACTTGTGTCAGCCCACTGGGCAGGTCAGTCAAGTTGGCTCAAATAATCAGAGGAACAATTCATCTCAGCCAGCATTAGGAACAATTAATGTTATCTTCGCTGCACCTGGTAGGACCGGCTCAGGTCCCACTAGGGTGATGGCGGTTTCCCATCCTCAGGCCGAGGATATGGGTAGCAGGCTGAAGAGGTTGAAGGGCACTTTGCCCGTCTTAGGTTTCTCCGAGGAGGATAAGGTAGGGACTATCCAGCCCCATGACGATGCTCTTGTGGTCACCTTCAGGATAGGGAACTATGATGTGAGAAGGGTGATGATAGATCAGGGCAGCGATGCAGATATCATGTACCCTGATCTATTTAAAGGGCTAAGATTGGAATTGAAAGATCTAACTCCTTACGACTCGCCGCTTATAAGTTTCGAAGGGAGAACCGTTGTGCCGAAGGGACAGATCCGTTTACCCGTTCAATCCAGCTCGGAAACGGTTGAGGTGGATTTCATTGTGGTTGACGCGTACTCTCCATATACAGCCATCCTCGCCAGGCCCTGGCTGCACGCACTTGGGGCTGTCTCCTCTACCTTGCACGTTAAAGTCAAATTCCCCTCGGGGGAATGTGTTGAGGAAATCCTCGGCAGCCAATCGGTAGCCAGGCAGTGCATATCGGCTGCGGTACTACATCAGACAGAAGTCAAGTCTTCGGCTTTAATAACCAAAGACTTATAGCAGTTAACGGCTCCTGATTCATTTGGAATGGTGACAGGAGATGAGACACATTGCGAGGAGCTAGAGAAGTTTCCAGTAGCCGGTGACCCAGAGAGATTCTTCCAAGTTGGCGTACTTTTGCCACCCCAAGAGAAGATGAAATTGTTAGAATTCTTGAAGGACAATGTTGATGTTTTCGCGTGGGATTCTTATGAAGCTCCAGGTGTGGATCCGGGCTTCATTTGTCATCACTTAAATGTCAACCCAGCTATTGTTCCGAGGAGGCAGCCACCTCGGCGATCTTCCAGAGAACATTCTGAGGCTGTGAAGGAGGAGGTTCTTAAACTCAAAAGGGCGGGGGCTATCAAAGAAGTTTTCTACCCCGAATGGTTGGCTCATACTGTTGTTGTTAGAAAGAAAAATGGAACGTGGAGGGTATGTGTGGACTTTACTGATCTGAATAAGGCCTGTCCTAAAGATTCGTTCCCAATGCCACGTATTGATCAACTGGTGGATGCCACTGTCGGACATCCTCGGATGAGTTTTTTGGATGCTTTCCAGGGTTACCACCAGATTCCCTTAGCATTAGAGGATCAGGAGAAGACTGCCTTCATTACATCGACGGGGAATTATCATTATAAGGTCATGCCATTCGGCTTGAAGAATGCGGGGGCTACCTATCAAAGAATGATGACCAGAATGTTCGAACAGTAAATGGGGAAAACCATTGAAGTATATGTTGACGATATGGTGGTGAAAAGCAAAACAATACCCTCACACGTGAAAGATTTGGCCGACACTTTTCAGATACTGAGAAAGTACAAGTTGCGCCTCAACGCCTCAAAGTGCTCTTTCGGCGTGGGGTCTGGAAAGTTCTTGGGATACATGATTACTCATAGAGGCATAGAGGTAAATCCGGTGCAGGTCAAGGCTATTCAGGACTTGCAGCCTCCTTAGAACCCAAAAGAAATTCAAAAGTTAACGGGAATGATTGCCGCCTTGAATAGGTTCATATCTCGGTCAGCTGACCGGTGTCGTCCTTTCTTCCAACTGTTGAATAAGTGGAAAGGGTTTCAATGGACCGAGGACTGCGAGTTAGCTTTTCAACAGCTCAAGCAATATCTTTCTCGGCCACCCATTCTGTCTCGTCCGGAGGCACATGAGATTTTGTTTGCTTATCTGGCAGTGGCCGTCCACGTAGTCAGCCTGGTCCTGATAAGAGATGATAATGGGGTGCAAAGACCGGTATATTACGTTAGTAAATCTTTGGGTGATGCCGAGGTGCGTTATCAACCCTTAGAGAAAGCGCTTCTGGCCGTGGTTCATGCCACTCGAAAGCTTCCCCATTATTTTCAGTCCCACACAGTGGTTGTTCTGACCCAATTGCCCCTTAAGGCAGTACTACGTAGTGCCGACTACTCAGGCAGGATAGCAAAGTGGGGGACCATCCTGGGGGCTTTTGACGTTAAGTATAAGCCTCGCACCTCGGTGAAGGGTCAGGTCCTCGCTGACTTGGTGGCGGAGTTTACTGAACCATTGCTGGAAGAAACTCTAAAAGAAGCACACATGGGTGAAAAATCAGTCGGAGTGATCACGGCCGCAGTGCCCTCGGCTTGGAAAGTGTATGTGGATGGGGCTGCTAATCAGAGAGGGTCTGGTGTTGGACTTGTTCTAATGTCCCCTGAAGGAATTGTTTTCGAAAAGTCTTTGAGATTGGCATTCTTGGCCACTAATAATGAGGCCGAATACGAAGCGGTCTTGGTAGGCATGAAAATGGTGCATAGAATGGGTGGAAAGGAAGTCCATGTCTTCTCGGACTCTCAACTGGTGGTCGGCCAGGTCACGGGGACCATGGAGGCTAGAGATCCAAGGATGCAGGAATATTTGGCCCAGATCAAGCGCCAGCAAACTGAATTTGACTCCTTCACCTTAACTCATATCTCTTGGAGCGGAAACACCCATGCAGACTCCTTAGCCACGCTGGCAACGTCCTCGGCTCAAGGTTTACCTAGGGTTATCCTCGTTGAGGATTTACTAGAACCCTCTCTTGTCATTACCAACGCGCCTTGCATCCATCTAATAAGGCTTGGACCTAGTTGGATCGACCCGGTCATATCTTTTCTTAGGAATGATGTCCTTCCTGAGGACAAATTTGAAGCAGATAAGATACGCCGAAAGGCGCCACGTTTCTGGTTGTCCGAGGACCAGAAACTGTACAAACGATCCTTTTCAGGACCGTACTTGTTGTGTGTACATCCTGACTCAACGGAAGGGCTTCTAGAAGAACTGCATGAAAGGATTTGCGGCAGCCACACTGGGGGAAGATCCTTAGCCCACAGAGCTCTGACTCAGGGTTATTGGTCGCCCAATATGCAAAGAGAGGCTCAAGACTATGCCAGGAAATGTGATCAGTGTCAGAGGTTCGCCCCTAATATTCATCAACCTGGAGGAGTTCTTAACCCCCTTTCCAGTCCTTGGCCCTTCGCACAGTGGGGACTAGACATAGTTGGGCCATTTCCGAGGGCAACAGGTAACAAAAGATGGCTTCTCGTGGGAACAGACTATTTCACTAAATGGGTTGAGGCCGAGCCCTTAGGAAATATTAGAGATGTTGACTCCAAGAAGTTTGTCTGGAAAAACATCGTTACTAGATTCGGTATACCACACACACTCATCTCAGACAATGGTGTTCAGTTCGACAGTAAGGCTTTTAGGAAGTATTGTGGTGACATGGGTATCATAAATAGATATTCCACCCCAGCTTATCCTCGAGGAAATGGGCAAGCCGAGGTCGTTAACAAGGTCATTGTCAGTGGGCTGAAGAAAAGGTTGGATGATGCGAAAGGCAGATGGGTAGAAGAGCTCCCTCATGTTCTGTGGACGTATTGGACCACACCGCGCAGGTCCACTAGAGAAACGCCATTCTCTATGACTTATGGAGCCGAGGCGGTGATACCTCTGGAATCTGGTTTTCCCACCCTAAAGACAAGTTCTTTTAGCCCGGAGAATAACAATGAACTCCTGGAGAAAGCTCTTGATTTACTCGAGGAACGACGCGAAGCAGCTATGGTCCAAATGGCTTATTATCAACAGAAGCTAAAACGAGGATATAATGCCCACGTGAAGCTAAGGCCACTTGCACCTGGTGATCTTGTGCTAAGAAAAGTTGTGGGCACCTCTAAGAACCCAGCTTGGGGTAAGCTAGGACCCAACTGGGAAGGCCCCTATCGCATTGTTTCAGTAGCAGGCATAGGGTCATATCGGCTAGCTGACCTAGATGAGAGAATTGTACCACGCCCATGGAATGTAAACAATCTTAGAAGGTATTATTATTAATAAAATGTGCTTTTGTCAGTGAACGTTTTAAAGTTATGAATATCTCTGACATTTGAAGCTATTGTTCTTAAGAATCAAACAAAAACTTGGTTAAGTGCAGTCCTCGGACCACAAACCTTGTGGAAATTGATATCTTGTCATTTGTTAAACAGAACCTTAGTTATGCCGGGTCCTTGGACCTCCTACTTTGGAAAAATTAACATTTGAAGCTACTATCTTTAAGAATCAAACAGAAACTTGGTTAAGTGCAATCCTCGGACCACAAACCTTGTGGAAATTGATATCTTGTCATTTGTTAAACAGAACCTTAGTTATGCCGGGTCCTCGGACCTCCTACTTTGGGAAAATTAACATTTGAAGCTACTATCTTTAAGAATCAAACAGAAACTTGGTTGAGTGCAGTCCTCGGACCACAAACCTTGTGGAAATTGATATCTTGTCATTTGTTAAACAGAACCTTATTATGCCGGGTCCTCGGACCTCCTACTTTGGGAAAATTAACATTTGAAGCTACTATCTTTAAGAATCAAACAGAAACTTGGTTGAGTGCAGTCCTCGGACCACAAACCTTGTGGAAATTGATATGTTGTCATTTGTTAAACAGAACCTTAGTTATGCCGGGTCCTCGGACCTCCTACTTTGGGAAAATTAACATTTGAAGCTACTATCTTTAAGAATCAAACAGAAACTTGGTTGGGTGCAGTCCTCGGACCACAAACCTTGTGGAAATTGATATCTTGTCATTTGTTAAACAGAACCTTAGTTATGCCGGGTCCTCGGACCTCCTACTTTGGGAAAATTAACATTTGAAGTTACTATCTTTAAGAATCAAACAGAAACTTGGTTGAGTGCAGTCCTCGGGCCACAAACCTTGTGGAAATTGATATCTTGTCATTTGTTAGACAGAACCTTAGTTATGCCGGGTCCTCGGACCTCCTACTTTGGGGAATTTAGCGTTTGAAGTTATAACTATCAATAATCAAACAGGAACTTGTCCAAGTACAGTCCTCGGATCACAAATCTTGTTGGTGTCCTTGCCCTTATCACACATGTGAGGGAAATTATTACTTCTCCATTTGTTAAAATCGGATCTTAAATTCTTCATTCTTGAGTGTTAAATCCGTTCAGATTATAAAAGTTTGATCTTTATGTGAGTTATTTGCACTGTTACATTCTTTAATATCTAAAGTTATATGATAATTTTTAAAGTCATGATGGTTTGCATGGTGGAGTGACATTCCCTGTAACTACTTGTTATTACGAACTTTCATGGCAAACACAAAGAAAATAAAGTAAAGCAAAGGCAACAATAATGAAGGCCGAATAAAATGTTTTTCATTAAGCGTATACAAAGAAGGGGAATACAAAAGTTCCTAGACTAGGCCCTAAGCTAGGGAAGGGGAGCTAGATGGGAGCTGCTGCCAGCCTCAGTACTCTTCAATTCCATTTCGAAGGTTGATAAGGCTTGTTTTCCTTCGTCCGTTGAAGGCATGAGGGGCTCCATGCTTGGGGTTTCCTCCTTCTCGGCACCATCACACTTGTCCTCCTCTTTATGGGAACCTTCAGGTTCTGTAGAGTAGGAACAAGCTCTTGTACCACTGGAGGAAGAGCAGGAGAGGCAGGGACAGGATGGTCTTCGGGCTTCCTCAGTTCGGAAATATTTTCAGAATTCATAGCCTCCCCCCAGACTTGCTGACAGTATTCACGGCACAAGGCCGCGAAAGCTTCTGTCAGCTCCTCTTGGGTTTTGATGACCCCCTCCTGATAACTGGCCTTCTTTGCAGCCTCCATGGCGTGCTTATGGGCGTGAGCTTCCTCTTTTGCCAGCGCAAGCCCCTTTTCAAGATCGGAGCGTGCCTGTTGGATTTGGGCAAGCTCGTCCTCCTTCTGACGGAGGAGCTTACGCTGCACCTCCACTTGACTCCCCATTGACTTCAAGCTGGCCTTGTCACCGTCTCTCTCTCTCTTCAGATCGGCCAGTTGTGAAGTGAGCCTTCCTTTCTCCGCCAAGGCCTGGCCCAGAGACTTTTCTGCTTCTTGTCTCAACTCCTGCTCCATCCCAGCATGCTTTCGAGAATCCTCCACGAATTTCTCGGCCGCAAAAACTTCTTGGATGGACTGCAAAAAGGTTAAGAAGGTTAAATGCAATGAAATGTTTATAAATAAATGTAGAAAACAAAAGTGTACAGTTGGAGCTTACCAGAGCTAAACCCTTTTTTAACGAGAGGAACAGCTGTGGATGACCCATCTTCTCCAAAGACTCCATGTCCTTGGGCAGCAGAAGAGAACGCTCCAGCACCTCGGCTAAGTGGTGGGCGTGGCCTTGTTGCACGGCTCTGATGCTGGAGTGGCAGGGAATAAGGGCGCCGTCCAGTCTCAAATCAGGAGACCAGGTGACTGGCGCTCGTCGCACCTCAGCCACTTCTCTGATCTCCCCACTCTCAACTAAGCAGGCGCGCCCTTTGCCTTTGTCTGGCTTCTGCTGCTGGGCCAGCGGCGGTTGCTGTTTTATTTTCTTTGCCTTCTCCCCACCAGCCACCTCGGCGTCCACTTTTCTCTTCTTCTTAGAATCATCGGTGGGAGGCTTAGCGTCGGCTGGAGGAGGAGGAGGTGGTGGCAAGGTAGGAGGAACTTGGGACCCTCTCGCACCCTTCTTTGCCACCCGGGCACCTCTGTCGGACATGAGATCCTTAAGCGTGTCCATTTCTTCTTCGACTGAACTATCGTCTGGACGCGCTATCACTAGACCTGCAATCCCTGAGGCCTCGGCTTCTTCTTCTTCCTCCTCATCGGAGAGGATAACAAATGGGTTTCCGCGAGGTCGTGGAGAGCCCTCGAACTGAAATTGTTCTATCTCCTCATCCAAAGTGTTGGAAGAGGACACTCGCTCCTCCGGGATGGCGATGCCCTGAGAACGTACGGCGAGAGGAATTGCCGCTATGGGCTGGTTGTACAAGACGGTGTGAGCGGCGTCAGGGAGATCGTGGTCGTCCAAAAAGTGGGGCCGGGCTACGTTTATTCTCCTTCGTCTTCGGTCACCAGCGATTATGGCATTTTCTATCTCCTGGAAGTCCGAAGAGATGGGAGTGTACCCCAGAATCAGATGAGCAGCTCTAAGTTGTAAGTCCTCGCTGACAAACACCTCGGAGCGAAGCACTCGGTTTAGATCGGCAACGCTGCAGTGGCTCGAGCGTGGACGCACGTGTTGTTTATCTGCAAAGAAAGACGTGAAAGTGAATAACGTGGTCAGATTCACACAGCAAGTGATAAAGTTAAACAAATATAAATACATGTTAGTGTGCATGTTTGTCAGTATTAAAGGGAGCTGTGAGATGGGGAGGTTAATCCTAAGGTGTCGCACCTGGATCTCCCCACTCAACTGGGCAGTGGAGGCCGTCGTGCCAGTTCCCAGAGACGATCAAGTAGTCATCCTTCATGCCTTTGTTGGATTTGGGTAGACAGGAGATTAGCCTAACGACGCTGGAGCGGGATTTAATGTAGTAACCTACTTTGGAGAGTTTATGGGACTCGTACAAAAAGACGACGTCGTGCCAGGTGAGGTTTAGACCCATTTGCTCGTTTAGAGTATCGACGCTACCCAAAACTCTAAAAACGTTTGGGAGGCACTGATCGGGACACAACCGATGGTTGCGAAGGTACTCCCTGGTTACTGGTTTCATTGGGAGGGTCATCCCACCCTCTATAAAGGCTATCATTGGGATGATAACCTCTCCCTCTTTTCTAGAACCGGCCACGGCTTCTGCCGGACAATATTTTAAACCTACATCGCCGGGAATGTGATATTTGGCTCTGAAGCCTTCCATTCCAGCGGCGGTATCAACTATACACTTAAACCTACCCATCAGAAAAGAACGAAAGGCTAAACTCTAAAGGGGAGAATATCTACGAGGACAGCCGAGGACTATATCCGAGGAGAAAAGGTTAAGAATAGAGAGAGCAAGAACTTACAAAGTTGAAGGTGTGCAAATTTCCACGGTTTTCTGCAGGTAAAGTATGATTGCTGATGTTTTGATGGGATTAGCCCCTGGGGAATTAAATGAAGGCGCAGGTTCCCGAAGCGTCACGATGTGCGAAAAAGCGGTCCCGAAATTATATTCGTCCCGCCCAAATTTTCGTGAAGTAACGAGGACCGTTGGATACCCATCTCACCGTTGAACGTGGGGGAAAAAATGTAACTTACAGTAATAAATGCGCGCGTTTTTGAAAATAAAACCGCCAAGTGGCATCTTCTGGGACGCGAAACGATTTCCACACGTGCAATCACTCACAAAGTATGTGGAGTAGGTTCTCGTTAGATCAAAACCCTATTTTTCTCCTCGGACGTTGAAAATTAGAGTTTTGAGGGGCTATTGTGGGGAGAAAATTGACCCTGATGGGGATGTGGGCCTTTGGGCCATGCTAAGGAAGGCCGACCTACTCTTGGGTTTAGAACTTGTTAATACTACGGGTTGGCCCATACGTCGAGGATCCGGGGATCCAGCCGAGGATGAATTTCCCTTCGAACGGACACCAGAGAACCCGGGACTTCATGGTAAAGGTTAGGGAACGACACGGTTAAGACCAATGGTTAAAGGGGGTGAACCCTTGAATGTCCTAGAAGCATCGATGTTAGAGAAATACCGAAGATAAAGGCTGCCACCTCCACATTAAAGACCCTGCACCTACCACCCTGGCCGCATTAATGGGGAAGTGACGCCTGAACAGTGGAAGGGAAACTTCTGGTTACTATTCAAAGGCACTGAGAAAAGAAATATCTGGGCTAAGGGGGAGTTGGGGCAACACGTGTACCAAGTATCAAAAAGATGAGTATATAAGGAGAAACCTAGAACAGGAATGGGGGCTCCCTTTTTTGTAATCTAAAAAGAAAAAGAAAAAAGAGAAAGAGATAATATAAGAACAGCTCTCGGCTTACGTCCGAGGAGGTTGATTTACAATATTCCTTGTTGTTTTCAAGCGTTTGCAATCTTTGACTTGTCACTTAATCCTTAGACACTTCTAACCTGGGTTTCAAGCCCACACTCTACAAATTCATATTGTTTAAGGCTCATTGGGCCTGAGCCCGTAACTGTTCTTGGGGCCAGGTGCAATTGTGCACTTACACATACAATTCAAGAATCTAAAGTGGTCCATATTGTGTAGTATCTTCATTAATAAAAGGAATAGGATAACAATCACCTATTTGAAACCATTTGGTTAACTATCACCATTTTGACTATGACTGAGAACGCTGAAAACACTCCCTCTACACGTTCATCGAAAGAGACGGACACCCTAGTCCGCAGCGCCAAAAAACAGAAATCCACCTCCACTAACTTCCACCCGCAGCGGCCTATCAAGTCATATAGAGACTCTCTTACCCATCTGTCCCCAGGTTGGGAAGCTCACACACTCCAAAATATACATCTAAATGACAACGACGCAGGCTCTGATCTAAACGAAGACCCGAATGATCCATATCCGGTGATCCTCCTCTCTAGTGAAGAAAAAAAATACACTAGAGCCCCTTGGCGATCTACTTTGATAGTCAAAGATTTTGGGAAATCCCTAGGTTTCAAATACCTTGATTTCAAAATCAGAGCCATATGGAAGCCCCAGCGAGAACTCCAGTGCATTGATCTTGGCCTAGACTATTTTCTCATCAAGTTCAGGCTTGAAGAAGACTACTGGAAGGTCATCAACGATGGACCCTGGTTCACAGGCCACCAATTTCTCTCGGTCCGCAAATGGTCTCCGGGCTTTCGACCCTCTGAAGCTCAAATCATTACCACGTACGGCAGTCTGGGCTAGACTCTCAAAACTGCCTATCAAGCTTTACGACAGAGCCATACTTCAAAGGATCGGCAACCAACTTAGGAATCTTCTAAAGATTGACGCCTGAACCATTGACAATGTTAGAGGGAGATATGCCCGACTTTGTGTACAAATAGATTTAGATTCCCCTCTTACATCCAAGGTTCTCATCGGCTCTCTTCTTCAACTGGTCCAATATGAGGGAATCTCTACTCTATGCTTTGAATGTGGTTGTGTCGGCCACAAAGCTCCAAGCTGCCCGACAATCATTCGCCCCTTAGCCCCACCATCCCCGACCCCACAATCTTCCACCCCTGACGCTGATCCCAACACGGAAGCCTCTCAACCTTTGGAGAATGGATGATCGTCCAAAATCGTAAATCTCACAAGCAAGGACCTGCACACCCCTTCGACCACCAGTTTGGAAAATCCACCAACCCTGACTGACACGACATCCTGCGCCCTTCCAGAAATCCTCAAAGAACGTTCACACATGCGCCCTCAGCACAAGTAGCAATGCCCATAACATCTCTCTCCCTTGTACACACACCCCAAAAAACCTTTCTTCTGTCTCCTCTGACCTCGCCAACCACGCCCATGCTGACTTTGACAACTCGAGGCCAATTCCACAAAAAACCCCACTACCCCCTACCATGCCAAATTTTGCTGATCTGAACCGAGCCCATCGTCTAGATATTGCTGTCATCATGGAAACTGACATATCAGGAAATCACCCTAAGGACGTCAACTCTTCACTAGGATTCGACAATGTTTGCTACTCTGATGCAACAGGCTTCCGGGGAGG
Organism: Castanea sativa; assembly: GCF_040712315.1. Lineage (NCBI taxonomy): Eukaryota > Viridiplantae > Streptophyta > Magnoliopsida > Fagales > Fagaceae > Castanea > Castanea sativa. The sequence continues at coordinate 18,227,300 of NC_134015.1, read as the reverse complement.
CATATGGGTCCTCTGGAATGACAACAACATCACCCTCAGCATCCTGTCCGTGACTGAGCAATCCATCAATGCCTTTGTGCAGGTAAGCCCTATAAACCCAACCTCCTCTTGGCTTTTTTCCGCTATATATATGCTAGTCCTGATCTTAACAAGCGTCTTACCGTCTGGGAAGAACTCTCAGCACTTACACCTCACCTCCACCTTCCTTGGATGCTAGCTGGGGATTTCAATGAGATACTAACCCACAATGAAAGTCTCAATGAAAGCCTCAGTAGCACCCTCCCTGCCGAAGATGCATGACCATCTTCAATGACTTTGTAAACTCATGTAACCTCATTGACCATAGGTACAATGGACCTCACTTTACCTAGAATAACAAAAGAGACACAAGCCTAGTTATGAAGCATCTTGGCAGAGTTCTCGCCAACTTTCAATGGAAACTCCTCTTTGAAGAAACAAATGTCCTCCACCTCCCCAAAACCTTCTCCGACCACCACCCAATCCTTATAAACACAAACCCTCTCCCCTTCAACTATGGTCAACAACCTTTCCGCCTCAAAACCATCTGGTTCTCTGACCCCTCTTTCCCTAGCATCATTAAAGAATCATGGCAAGCCCACCCAAACGAAATATCCCTAGCAATCCAAACCTTCACTCAGTGAGCTAAGACGTACAACCGTAAGATTTTTGGTAATATTTTCCACAAGAAAAAAAGAATTTTGGCCTGTCTAAACGGCATCCAAAAGGCCCAATGCTACGAAAAAAACAACTCTCTCTCAACCCTTGAAAGGAAACTCGTGGGTGACTTCCAACAAATCCTCCGCATGGAAAAAGAGTTTTGGGCATTGAAATTTAGAAACAAGTGGAACCTCCTCGGAGATAAAAACACAAACTTCTTTCACTTATCCACCATTTGTCGAAGACGCAGTAACAAAATCTGGTGCATGAAAAACTCTGTTGGTTAGTGGTCTTATGACCCCACCGAGATCAAAAACACCATACTATCTCATTTCACCAACCTCTACTCCTCTGAAACTACTTCCATCCCCCTCTCTCCACCAACCCCTCAAAACTTTCCCCGTATCTCCACATACATTTTTTATGCTATCTCGGATGAGGTCACAGATGGCAAAATCAGGGCAACCATCTTCTCTTTCAAGCCCATGAAAGCCTGGGGTACAGACGGCTTACACCCCATATTTTCCCAAAAGTTCTGGAACATTGTAGGGCTATTAGTCACTACCCAGGTCAAGAAAATCTTCAAGTCAAAAAAAAAAAAAAAATCCTCGACGATTTGAATGGCACCCTCGTATGCCTCGTCCCAAAAGTGGCCAAACCAAAAACCATTCAACGATTCCGTCCCATTTGCCTGTGCAACACCATCTACAAGACATTCACAAAGATCTTGGTTCTCAGAATCAAACCATATCTTGATGACCTTATTCACCCCTTTCGAGCTAGCTTCATCCCTAGTCGAAAAGCTAGCAACAACATCATCCTAACCTAAGAAGTCATCCATACTATGTCCACTTCAAATAGCAAAAAAGGTCTCATGGCTCTAAAAATTTATTTGAAAAAGGCCTTCAATAGGCTAGAATGGGGCTTCATCAAGCATATTCTTGTATTCTTCAACTTCCCTAGAGACTGGATCGAGTTCATTATGTCCTGCATTACTACTTCTAGCCTCTCAATTCTTGTAATTGGGGAAAGACTAAACTATTTCCTACCTTCTTGGGGAATACGCCAAAATGACCCATTATCTCCCTACATCTTTATTCTTTTCATGGAGTACCTTGCCCACCTCATTTACAATGAATTCGAATAAAAAAACTGGAAGGGAATCAAAACCTCTAGGAATGGACCAACCTTTTCCGACCTCTTCTTCGCGAACGACCTCATCTTGTTTGCAAAAGCCACTAAAAGGAGCTGCCTAACGATAAAAAACACCCTTGAAAAAGTTTGCTCCGCCTCAGGTCAAAAAATCAATCACTGTAAATCAAAAATTTATTTCGCCCCTCACACTTTGCCGTCCATCATTGATTCTGTGGAGAATGAGCTTAGCATTAGAGCGTGCACCAACTTTGGAAAATATCTTGGTGTTCCCATTATCACAGATAAGAGGAATACTAGAGCTTTCAACTTCATCATCGACAAACTCCGCTCTAAACATTTTAGGTGGAAAGTTGGTTCACTCTCTCTAGCGAGACACCTAACCCTCATCAACGCCATCACCACTACCATCTTCACTCACGTTATGCAATGCACCCTGCTCCCCACTAAAATTTGCAAAAAAATCGACAAAATAAATAGAAATTTTCTATGGGGAGAGATTGAAAAAAAAAAAAAAAAAACCCACCTCTTGAATTGGTAGACTATCACGAAGCCCAAATGGTTAGGAGGGCTTAACATTAAAAGAAGCTTACACAGGAACAAAGCCTTCCTTGCAAAACGTTTCTGGGACATCCGCTCCAACCCACATGAACTCCATGCAATCGTGCTAAAGAAAAAAAATAAGGTAATATTTCATTGGGAAATAGTTAAAAGAATTCAAGTCTGTAAAACCTTTTTAAAGAGAAAGAATCTTGATTAAGGTTGAGATCCACAAACCCGTAAATGAGGCAAGTTATTTTGGACAATATTGCCCTTTTATAATTTTATATTTGTGAAAGAATCTAAGTGGTCCCTTTTACTTTAACTAATAAGATAAAAAGCTTTCTTTATTGCAACGTACTATTGTATCAGATGAATATTTTCAAAGAATTAATAAGATTGCTTTTCATAAAAATAATGAGAAAGAGAAGAAGAGAAACAACTATTTTCCCTCTCAATTCTTAGTCAAGAACAAATAAACTAAGTACTAAAAATATTGTGTTTATAATATTTTCACAATAAATTTTAAGTAATAATATTTTTTTTTTTTTTTTTTTGCTACGAGTCCTTCGTTCCCTTGGAATATCCTCTTTTTTGCTATTTGGAACCTATGACAATTTCACTGGAGTAAAATAGTGTTTAAAATTAAAACACTTCTCCAAACCATGATCTGGGCAAAGTTGTTATACATGCTGCCAGTGAGCATATGTTTTGTGCTGGTCAATTTGGCATGGCAAGAGAATGCATGTGATTAATGTTATGTGGAACAAGCCAGCCTCTGCTAGAATGTTACAACCTCAAAACAGATGACTCATCGTTGGGCAATCCAGGAAAGGCTACTAGATGGACTTATTCGAGATCATAATGGCATGTGGATTAAAGGTTTTACCAAAAGATTAGGGTGTCCTCCAAACTTTGGGCTCTAAGGAACTGGTTATCTTTGTGTATTAATCTTAATCTTTTGGTAGTAGTATCAGAGTGTTAAACACAGGGAAGAAGCAAGAGCAGAAGGTGGAACTTTTTCAGAATCAACAACCATCAGTGGCGGCTCCAGGAATTTTTCCCAGGGTGTTCCTTAATAAGTATAAATTACACGATCTAATAAAAAGAAAATTTTATATATTGACAACAACAATCAAAAAACATGTAAATACATAAAATTTACAATTGCCTTCTACGATTTTTCATATTTTGAAATCGTTGCATGATAGTCTCGTTATCAATGCTACAAGCTATATCTTTTTCAATATATACAACCAAGCAATCATTCATCCACTGATCTCCCATTCGATTGCGCAGTTCATTCTTTATATATTTCATTGCTGAAAAACTTCTTTCTACTGTTGCAGTAGCAACAGGAAGGGTCAAAGCTAACTTCACAAGCAAATAGACTAATGGATAAGTCTCATGCTTCCTCGTGCTCACTAACTTTTCAGCAAGTTCACTAACTCCTTGAAGCTCTAAAAACAAGTCATTGTTGCGCATATCAAAAATGAAATTCTGAAGCTGAGAGTCAAGTGCCAAGATATCTGTCCCAGGAAAATCATATGGATAGAACTTTGCTAGATGTATTAACTTTTCCTTATCAAAAGCCACAAATGAATTACTTGGATTCAAGCAAGCCATACAAATTAGCAAATCGGTATTCACCTCTGAAAAGCGATTGTTTAGCTCTTGAAGTTGCATATCTATGATTGTGTAGAATAGCTCAACACGATAATGATGTAAATTTGTATTTTGTTGGGTGTTGCGTCGCGGCCTCCCACTAACTACAAATATTTCATCCATGTTCAAGATAGGAATTTCATGTGTGGCACAAAATGAAGACACTTCAGTCAATAAAGATGTCCATTCATCATCTCTCATCACTTGCAATCGTTGCTTAGACACTTTAACAAGATCCATAGCATTTACTATATCTTGATTTTTTTTTTGCAATGCTATTGACAACTCATTTGTAATCCCTAAAATGTTTTTCATCAAGTGTAGAGCAAAAACAAATTCAAAAGATAGAATTGACCTCATAATAGATCGAGCTTCAACTTTTTGGTCGGAGAGCCCATCTTCTTCAATAATCTCAAGTACATCAGCCACAGCAGAGAACATCAAAATCAAGTTGAGAATAGTCCCATAATATGATCCCCAACGTGTATCACCAGGACGTTTAAGATTTGTCTCTTGATTCAAACCTTGTCCACTTCTTCGTACACCATTCTCTAAATCTTCTTTAATTTTGGCAAATTGAGCATCTCGAAGAGCATCTCGTCTCTTACAAGAGCCTCCAACAACAGTTACTAAATTACTAACCACATAAAAAAAAATCAGCAATGTTAATGTGATTTTTAGCAACGGCAACAAGTGTCAATTGAAGTTGATGAGCAAAACAATGGACATAAAATGATGACTTATTCTCTTTCAAAATTAAAGTTTTGAGACCATTGATATCACCTTGCATATTACTAGCTCCGTCATAACCTTGCCCACGTAGTCTCGATAAACTCAAATTATGTTCACAAAGTAAACCTTCAATAGCACATTTGAGTGACAAAGCGGTGGTACTTGCTACATGTACAATACCAAGGAACCGCTCTATAATAATTCCTTGTTTGTTCACATAACGAAGAACGAGTGCCATTTGTTCTTTCACTGAGATATCACGTGACTCATCAACTAATATTGAAAAGAACCCATTGCCAAGATCCTCGATGATGGCTTTAGATGTTTCACGTGCAATTGCATTCACCATGTCTTTTTGAATATCATGATGGGTAAGCTTGCAATTTTTCCAAGTATTTTGCATCACTTCATTGATAGATTCATTGTGATCCCCCAAAAATTGTAGAAGCTCAAGGAAATTTCCTTTATCACTTGAACCTTGAGATTCATCATGACCACGAAAAGCTAATCCTCGGAATAAAAGGAATCTTACGCAATCAACTATTGCGTTTAATTGAATCCGATAATTAGCTTTATCTTGATTTGATTGCTTAACCAAGACACTTTGAATGTGTTGCTTTTCCTTCGTAAATCTTCACTCTTCTTGACAGCTTGGTTATGAGCACTATTAACTCCTCCAACATGGGAATCTAACTTCCCAACCCGATTCCAAAGTCCGCATCCCTTCGTTACAAAAGTGTCACCTCCTCCTTGCTTACCAACATCTTTCCCAAATAGGTAGCAATAAAAACAAAATGCTGCATCTTTGGCTATACTATATTCCAACCAATTTCTATTTTCATACCATTCGACTCTAAATCGACGGGGCTTTCCAGAAAAATATGATACCGGGTAATCATGAGGAGGTCGACAAGGGCCATTTCCTAAATAATATCTTCTTATTTCATCATGATTATTAGGATGATAAGATGATATCTTTTGTCGTAGCCCAGGATCTGAAGGAAGATTTTCTAAGTTAAAGTCAACACGACTTCGCTTAGAAGATGGAGATGAATCTTGCACAGGAGATGAATCTTGCACAGGAGATGAATCTTGGGTACGCGGTTTTTTTATCAAGTATTTGTCCATAATTCTAGCAAAAGAATAAAAAATAAATTATAAGTTTATTTGAAATATCAATAAATTATTAATTATTATTTAGTTGTTTCATTAATTTGTTTGTCTTTTATAAATTATAATTTGTTATATTATTGTTTTATTAATTATAAGATTATTAATTGTTGTTTAGTCTAACATAATTTAATTTTTTTTGCCTTTTATAATGTATTGATTAATTAAATTATTAACGCTAAAAGACAATCAGAAAATTTCACAAAATCTAGCTACCAATCAGAAAATTTCACAATCACAATTTTATAAATCACAATAACGCTAAAAGACAATTAATGTCTTTGAGTTGAGTTCAATATCAATACACACCAATAGTCCAATACGGCAACACCAACACTAACACATTTCAATTTACACATCAATCAACGGATAAGATTCAATCATAGGATAAAGCCAAAAATAAAATGTCAAATTTAAAAAGTAAAAAAAAAAAATAAAGTTAAAGTGTTACTGAGTGCTTCAAGCACTCAGTAACACTTTAACTAAAAAAAAAAAAGGCAAAACCGAGTGCTGCTGGAATCAGCAGCCAATCACGGATCACCAGGTCCAGTTACACAACGAGACAAAGTGATAAACAGACAGACAAAATGACAAACAATTGAAACAAACAAAGTCATAAATTAATAATGACTAAAGAGAGAGAGAGTCATAAATAAAGATTAAAGGCATAAGGCATTTATTCCTATTTCATTTCAGATTTGAGACTTGAGAGAGTATAGAGAGAGTGAGAGACCGAGAGGCGAGAGAGAGACAGAGAGTCAGAGAGAAAAAGAGAGAGAAATACCTGGGATGGCGACGGCGACGGCGATGGCGATGGCGACGGCGACGATGAGCGCTGCGACTGGATGTTGCGGAGCTGGACCGATCTCCTTGGACCGATCTCCTTCTCCGATGCGACGAGGCCGATCTCCGATGAGCGACTGGAGCTGGACCGATCTGCGATCTCCGATGTCCGATGAGCGGCTGGAACCGTGGACGGTGGATCGATCTAGCTTCGAAGGGGAGCGCCATTGCTCACTTGCTCTGTTTCTCCTTTTTTAGGTTTGTTTAGCTTTACTAATTTTTTTAATTTTTTTGAGAAGAGCTTTAGTGATGATGTACTGAACTCTGAACTGATTTGAGGTTTCTGATGGTCTGTAATTTTTTTTTTTTTTTTTTTTGGTTGAGAAACCGTGGGTTTGCTTCCTCTGTCTCTGTGGGGCTTGCCGTGGGCAGTGGGCTTGTTGATGTTGGGCTTGCTGTGATCTGTTCGCTTTCTTTTCTCTTACATTTTGCTGTGATCTGTCTCTGTTGGGCTTGCTGTGATCCGTTTGCAGTTTGCTCTTACATTTTTTTTTTTTCTCTGTTACAAATTTTTTTTTTTTTTTTTCAGATTTTAGTTGAATTTTTTTTTGGGTTTTTTTTTTTGGCTTGGAAGTAGAACAAATATATATTTTTTTTTAATGTGAGGGTGTTCCTAATTTTAATTGAGGGTGTTCCTATTTTATTTTTAAGGGTAAAAAAAAAAAAAAAAAAATTTATATATATAAATTTCAAGTCAGGGTGTTCCTGGGAACACCCTGACCATAACGTGGCGCCGCCACTGACAACCATTAAATAAAAGCTGCATAAACGACATTAGCTATTGTTTGTAATGTAGATACAACCTGTAGCTTAGTGATTGTTTTATTTTGTAAGTGATTGCACGTGAGAGTGTTAGTTGGTTCTTCATACTCACGTGTGAGAGTTAGTTTTCAGTCTATTAGTAGCATTTAGTTACTTAGGCTTGCTCTGTGTTGTATATAAGAGAATGTAATCTTGCTTTAGTTAATTAATCATACATACAGAATTTCTTCATTCTGTTTCTAATATATTATCAGAGCAAATTCCCAAATCGTTCTAGGGTTTTGCTTTTCCTTCAATCCTTCAATTCCTTATTCAATTTCCTTGAGAAAACACTCTGTTTCTGAGAAAATTTTCTTCCTTTGTCAACAATGGCTTCCGCTGCTACAGCCACGACTACAATTGGTTCTGCAAATGGTTCTGTACCAAAAAATCCATCTTTTTCTTCGCAAGATTCACCAATAGATGATCCCCTGTTCTTGCATCATGCTGAGAGTCCAAGTTTAGAGCTCGTTACATAACCTTTAATTGGTGGAGAAAACTACTCAGCTTAGGCTCGAGCTGTGAGGAAGGCTTTGCTCACCAAGAACAAATTGGGATTCATTGATGGGACTTTGACTCTCTCATCACCATTGATTTCTTCTCCATCATTTGTGCAAGCATGGATTAGGTGTGACAACATGGTAGGAAACTGGTTAACCAATTCAGTCTCTCCGAAGCTTCAAGCAAGCATCATTTATGAAGATACTGCTCTTGAAATCTGGAATGACTTAAAGAATTGCTTTGCTTAAACCAATGGACCAAGGGTATTCAATCTTCAAAAAGAAATTGCAGAATTGCAGAATTACATCAAGGTGAGATGAACATTACAAATTTCTTTACTTAGTTGAAAGTCTTTTAGGATCAATTACAAAACCTTAGTCCATTTCCTTCTTGCACCTATGGCAAGTGTGTGTGTAATATCAACAAAAGGCTTACTGATTTGCAAGTTAGAGAATCTATTATGAATTTCTTAATGGGGGTGAATGACTCTTTTTCCCAAGTTAGAACTCAGGTGTTGCTCATGGATCCTATTCCATCTCTTAGCAAGGTTTATTCTTTATTGATTCAAGAAGAGACCCAGAGATCAATCCCAGATGCATCTGTTGTTAAAGTTGATTCTACTGTTTTAGCTGCTAAGATGTCCACTGATCATGTCACTCATGGTTCCAATCTTGTCAATTCTGGTGGAAAGAGTAAGGATAGACCCTTCTGTACTCACTGTGGTAAGACTGGTCACACTGTGGACAAGTGCTACAAGCTACATGGGTTTCCTCCAGGGTTTAAGTTCAAGAATAAACTTGCTATGGCACACCAAGTTTCTTCAAGTTCAAGATCAGAAGTTGCTTCTCCAATGCATTAGTCTTCTGCCTTCACTCCTGAGTAGTGTCAACAGCTTCTAGCTTTGTTTGGTGCATCCAACTCTTCTATTGCACTAACACCTCATGCCACAAATAGCCCAATGGCCAATGCAACTTCTTCTTGCACCTCTGCCAATGTGGCAATGGCAGGTATGGACTTTTCCCATAGTGTTTTTGCTGCACAAGTGGTCAATAGGAGGGCTTATAGTGGTAATTCTTGGGTGTTAAACATTGGTGCCACTGATCACTCTGTATGTTCTGTTGATTTGTTAACCTCAATCACAGCTATTAGACAATCTTTGGTTCAATTGCCTAATGGGGAATCAACTCAAGTGACTCACAGTGGGACTGTTGTTCTTTCTTCTTCTCTTATTCTTAACAATGTCATTTGTGTTCCATCTTTTTCCTTTAATCTTTTGTCTATTAGTTCTTTGACAAAATCTCAGCCATATTGTTGTGTTTTTCTATCTGCATACTATTTTATTCAAGACCTTACTTCCTAGAAAACGATTGGGGTAGGCAAGGCACTTGATGGTTTATAGACAGCCTTCATCAATCTTCTAGCTCTTCACTTACTGCCTTCTTAGCTACTTACAACATCAATGATGTTTTTGATCACTTCACTGCAGCTACTTCAACTCCTGTATCTTCTCAATCTTCTTCCATTTGGCATGTTAGATTAGGCCACCCATCTGATGTTAAACTCAATACTTTGTCTCATGTAATTCCTTCTTTGAAACCTTCATGTAATAAACATTGTAAAATCTGTCCTATGGCAAAGCTTAAGAGATTACCTTTTCTTTTTCATAATAAAATCAGTTCTTCTGCTTTTGATTTGATCCATATGGATGTATGGAGACCTTATTCTACTCCTACTTTAGATGGCTTCAAATATTTTTCAACTGTTGTGGATGATGCTACAAGAGCAACATGGCTATTTTTTATGAAGTCAAAATCTGAAGTTAGGTAGTTATTTTCTTCTTTCTATACTATGGTTCATACACAATTTGGCCTTAAAATCAAACCAATTAGAACTGATAATGCTAAGGAGTTTGACATGTTTGATTTTTTTCATTTCTCATGGAATCATCCATCAACTTAGTTGTGTTTACACTCTACAACAAAATTCTATTGTGGAGAGGAAACATCAGCACCTTCTTTGCATTGCTAGAGCTTTGCAAATTCAATCCCAACTTCCCATTAAATTTTGGGGTGATTGTTTTTTGCACACTGTCTATCTCATTAACAGGCTTCCTTCCCCTTTGTTGCATGATAAAACACCTTTTGAACTCCTATTTCACAAGCTGCCAAATTATTTTCTTCTCAAGGTTTTTGGTTGCTTGTGTTTTGCATCCACTATCTCTCATACCAGAACTAAATTTTCTCCAAGGGCAAGGAAGTGTGTTTGTCTTGGATTTCCTTTTAATGTTAAAGGATATAAGATCTTTGACCTGGACTCTCATACTGTTTTTGTTTCTAGGGATGTCATTTTTCAAGTAAATGTTTTCCCATTTGTTTTAGGCTCTTGTAGTTCCGTTCAACATCCCACTTCCTTACCTTTGCCTTGTGTTCTTGATATTAATCCTATTTTTGATCCTATCATTCAGTCTGAATCCACTTCTGCTATGCCTCATGATTCCTTCATCCATATTTACCATTCTTTTGATGATGACCTGCTTGATGAGGTTCTTGCAGAACCCCCTGATCCTATTGTTGATCCAATCCCTCTTAGAAGGTCTTCTAGAACTATCAAATGACCTTCCTATTTAGAGGTTTATCACTGCAACCAGGTATCTTATGTTCTTGCTGCCTTTCCTTCCCAATCAGGTACTTCTCATCCACTCTCTTCCCATCTTTCTTGTCAACACTTCTCTCCTTCTTACAAATCCTTTTGTTGTTCCATTTCTTCCCTTGCTAAGCCTACTTATTACTACCAAGCTAGTTTTGATCCCAAGTGGCAACAGGCCATGGCTACTGAGATAGCTACCCTTGAGCAAAATCACACATGGACCTTAACCCCCTTGCCTGCTAGTAAGAAGCCTATAGGGTGTAAGTGGGTGTATAAAATTAAGTATAAGGCTGATGGTTCAGTTGAGAGGTACAAGGCTAGGCTAGTTGCTAAAGGCTTTACACGGAAAGAGGGTGTGGACTACTTTGAGACTTTTTCCCCTATGGCCAAAATGGTTTCTGTCAAAGTGCTCCTTGTTGTGGCGGCAATTCAGGGCTGGTTTTTTAGTCAATTGGATGTGAATAACGCATTTCTTCATGGTGATTTGGATGAAGAGGTTTATATGGCTCTTCCACAAGAGTTTCATAGCCAGGGGGAGGTGGTTTATAGGCTAAATAAGTCTCTATATGGACTTAAACAGGCTTCTAGGCTATGGTTTGCCAAGTTTTCTGGAACTTTGATTCAGCTTGGCTTCATTGAGTCCAAAGCTGATTACTCTTTGTTTACTAAAAGACAAGGTGATGTTTTTATGGTTCTTTTGATATATGTGGATGATGTCTTAATAGCTTGTAATGATAAGGCTGAGATAGACAGATTCAAGCTTATGCTAGATGACAACTTCAAGCTCAAAGACTTAGGTGACTTGAAGTACTTTCTTGGGCTGGAGGTTGCTAGATCAGACAAAAGTATTGCCCTTTCTCAAAGAAAGTAAACTCTTGAATTACTTAAAGGTGCTGGTATGCTAGGATGTAAATAAGCTAAGACACCTATGGAACAAAGTCTCAAGTTAAGTAAATTGGAAGGGGAAGAGCCTAAAGATCCTAGCAGCTACAGAAGATTGATAGGCAGGTTATTGTAGTTGACAATTGCAAGGCCAGACATCACTTTTGTTGTCCATAAGCTCAGCCAATACATGTCTAAACCAAGAAAGCCAAATCTAGATGCAACCTATAGAATCTTACAATATTTGAAGAATGAACCAGGAAAGGGTCTTATGTTCTCTTCCAAGACAAATTTACTTTCGAAAGGGTTTGTAGATGCTAATTGGGCTTCATGTTCTAACACAAGGAAGTCTGTGACAGGGTATAACATCTTCATTAGAGATTCCTTGGTGTCTTGGAAGTCTAAGAAGCAGTCCATGATTTCAAGATTTTCAATAGAGGCTGAGTATAGGGCCATGGTAGTTGCTACATGTGAAATTGTATGGATTTTATACTTCCTCAAAGACATTGGAGTTAAACATGATAAAGAGGCATTGTTGTTTTGTGACAATCAAGCAGCATTGCATATTGGTTCCAATCTTGTTTTCTACGAGAGAACAAAGCACATTGAGTTAGATTGTCATGTAGTCAAGGACAAGGTTTTGGAGAGGGTTATCAAGCTAAACCATGTGAGGACTCACTGTCAATTAGCAGACATGCTTACCAAGGCATTGGGTTACAATCAGTTTACTAATCTTGTTGGCAAGATGGGAATGATAAACATACACACACCAGTTGCTAGGGGTGTGCATGGGTCGGGTTGAGGGAATTTTTTGACCCAACCCACCATGGAGGGTTAAAAAAATTCGACCCAACCCGACCCATCACATATGTCCAACCCAACCCAACCCAACCCACATGGGTCGGGTTGGGTCTGGTTGAACCCATGGGTTGGACATTTTTTTTTTATTATTATTAAATTGAACCCATATATTTTTTTTATTAATTATACAATATATTTAAATATATATTAAAGAAAGTAATAGGATTTTATATTATATATGTTTGTAAGAATTGATGAAGTGCTTTACAGCTGGGTTTTAACTTTAAAAAAAATATTTATTAAATATATAATATATTTTAAATATATATTAAAATATGGGTGGGTTGGGTCGGGTTTGGCGGGTTTGTAATTATATAACCCAAACCCAACCCGACCCGCTACAAAAAAAAAAAATTATAACCGAACCCAACCCACCAAGGCCTAAAAACTGACCCAACCCAGTGGGTTTGGTTGGGTCAGGTCGGGTTGGGTTTGGCGGGTTGGTGGGTTTTCTGCACATCCCTACCAGTTGCTCTTGAGGGGGAGTATCAGAGTGTTGAACGCAGGGAAGAAGCAAGAGCAAAAGGTGGAGCTAGTTCAGAATCAACAAACATTGAATAAAAGCTACATAAATCACATTAGCTATTGTTTGCATTGTAGATATGACCTGTAGCTTAGTGATTGTTTTATTTTGTAAGTGATTGCACATGGGAGTGTTAGTTGTTGCTTCATACTCACGTGTGAGAGCTAGTTTTCAGTCTGTTAGTAGCATTTAGTTAGTTAGGCTTGCTCTGTGTTGTATATAAGAGAATGTAATCTTGCTTTTGCTAATTAATCATACATACGGAATTTCTTCATTCTATTTCTGATAAGTAAATATAGAAAGTGATACTAAAGTTGTGTTTTGTTAGGTGGCAGAAACCAACAATATTGAAATTTATATAATGCTTTTCTTATTATGGATAAGATTGTATGAATCACTATTACCATGAAGCAAACAATTGGGTGGATGCCTTACTAAGAAGAGGCTTGGAGCTTGACCAGAATTTTGTTGTGTTTGATAGTCCACCTTCGAACCTTTGTATGCTTTTATTTTATGACTATTTGGGTTTGTACAATGAAAGGAGTTATCCTCAAATTTCTGTCGTTTCGGTTTAATCTACGAAAGTCGTGATTTACCAAGAAAAAAAGGTGATAAGTTATTATTGGTAGATAAAAAATATTAAAACCAACAACAACTTGACAACCTAGGATTTGTTATAAAAAATTTTATGGAGCTAACATTACCCTTGTAAGATTGAATTTATTCAATCATTTTGTTAGCATTATTCCATGCCAATTTTCTTGTAATTTAGCATTTAGAAACCCTATATTTAGGTGGGAATCATGTAAGGGTAGTGTGTGAGAGAGTGTGAAGAAAAGCTCAAGAGTGTGCACTCAAGCAGGGTCTCGTGACTAGATCTTGTGACTGGCTCGCGGCTAGCAAGTCGCCAAAGGAGGCACACGTGTGAAGCATGTAGGGGAGTTGAAGAGTTATGCCAGTTGGAGCACTACGGGACAAAACTTCCAGTTTGGCCAGATAGTTAGCTCGCGACTCAGACTCGCGACTCAGCCAAGTCGTGAGGTCAAGTCGCCAGACCACTCTGTTTGGGAAAAATTGACCTTTCGCATTCCAAACACACACCAGTATAAATAGCCCTTATGCCCATGTATTGCATAGAGCCTCCAGAGAGAATTTTGAGAGAGAAACCCTAGAGAAAAACAAGATTGACTCATCCACAATCTTCATCCTTTGATTCTCCAAATTCCTTTACACTCACCCTCTCCATTGTTACATCCTTGAGAGGTACATTTAGCCAAATCTTTTTCTCACCGTACCCATATCTATGAGAAGGTTATTTCGTACTTAGGAAGCAGTTAGGAATGGACCAATTGATATTGGTTGATGCTATGGGCTACAGCGAAATCTGGTAAGCTAGAGAAGACAAAGGTTCAGCGTAACCTCATTAGAGCAAGAAACTTGGAGGGCTTAGGTACACTGGGTAAATTAGGCTTGGAGGGCCTTCTACTGTTCATGTATTCCAACTTCATTCTCTAGTGGATTATTGACCGCTTGGAGGGCGGCGGAGAGTTTTACACCAAGGACTTCAATTTCCTCTTCGATAACACATCGTTGTGTTGTCTTTGTGTTTGCATCTCTCTTCCCTTAATCTTTACCTTTTAATTGCTACTGTGGTTGTGATAAATTTCGGTTTAGATTGTTTTACCAATTCTGATTTAGCTTATTTTCATATTCCGCACATACATTGTTTGATAATAAGCTTGTGTTGGTAATTTGTAATTTGGGGGTCTAAACATTCATAGGTGTTTTACACACTTTTTGAACATTCAACCCTAGTAACTCACAAATAGAAAAGAGGCAAGGAGTGAATCTCATCATTTTTCAATTAATATTTTTAGAACAAAGATATAAAAGAAAGCAAAACGTGGATTCCTTCATTACACCTAGGTCCTAAACACAGACAGTATTCTATATACTAGGTCCTAAACACAGACAGTATTCTATATATATAGGAATAAGATGCAGGTACAAGGTGGTACCACTGTATTAGAACTTGCACATTCTAATTTCTAACTGCAAAATTCGATAATTTTTTTTTGAAAAAATTATTTTACAGAACATAAGATGTTCCATGTCTTTCTTTTAAAAACGAAATTAATGAAAATACTGAGGGACCACAATTTCATTTCTTGACTCTTTTTAGAATTGAATTTATATAGTTTCATACTTTCATTTCTTAACACTCATTATTGTTATCTGACAACGAAAATAAGAAATATTTCTTACCTAATCCTGTTCATTTTTATGGTATATTTCACCAAGCTACTTCTAAGAATCAATTGTAAAAGATGTTTCTTAATATTAAGTAATTATCCATGTTAATAACAATTCGAGGTTGCCAATGAGAATGAGATATCTTATAAGTGAAATGGAACTAAATGAATGTGTGCTGGTTTTAACATTGGGTTTTTTAAAAATGACAAGATTCTATTAATTTAGTTTACACTCCTATAGAGAGAGATCATATTATAATTATCCCATGTGATGAAGGGGGATCATTGGATGATCACCAAATCTTAAGAAGGCATTGTAATTGCATACAACTAAAAACAAAAACAAAAAAAGTAAAGAAAAAGACAAAGAAAGCACAATATTGCTTGGGAAAGCATAGAAAGTTCAAGACAATTATCACTACAAAAAACGTGGGCTATAGCCACATTTTTTTTAGCCGCATTTACAAAAAAAAAAAAAAAAAAAAAAGAAAAACCTCGGCTATAGCTAACCTATAGCCGCATTTATAAGTGGTTTTAGCCGCATTTTTGGATAGGGCTTATTGCCACGTTTAGAAAACGAGGCTATAGCTAACCTTTAGCTGTGTTTTTAAAATGCAGCTGCCGGTTAAGTTTATAGCCGTGTTCAAAAACGTGGCTATAGGTCCAACCGGATAATTTTTTTTTTTTAAAGGAGGACCTATAGGTTCAACCATATTTTATTTTGAACTTCTTTCTTCATTCTTCTCTATAATGGTCTACCATGAGTAACTAAAGATATTTTGCAATGCTTTTTTAATTGAATGAAAAAAAAAAAGTAATTTATCAAAAGACATTTGGTATAATTGAAGGGAAAGGATTCTCTGTTCCATTCTTAAATGTGCTGAAAACTTTACCATGCTTGAAAAGAAAGAGGAAAGGGAATAACCCACCTTAATTTCTTGAATTATATATATATATATATATATATATATATTAAGTTCTTTTAGCAATAACAAAGATTAAAATAGAGTAAGCACAAGAGATATTTTCAACAAGATATAAACAAGGAGAATGAACCCCTTTAATCTTCTTGAAGTTACTTTTAGGATCTATAAATATAGGGATACAACTAATTTCATACTTAGTTTCACACCCAACTAATGTTACTTTTAGGACATGACCTATTTTGTTTAGTTTTCTTGCAAATTTCGATTTTGGGCTCCATTTTGTCATTTGAAACTCCTAAATTGCTCAATTGGCCCATATCTTAGTATTTTTTTGTCCATCTTATGCATATAGACTCGCAACCCATGCTTCATTACAACATCTTCTTAGCCAATCTTTTAGGTCTTTTCCAAAGTCATTCTAACGCTTCTTTCATGGCTTCCTCAAGTCATTTTCATGGCATCTTCATAGTCATCTTCGTGGTTTCTTCAAGGCATCTTCTCAAGCTTATCCAACCTCAAGGTTTCATTGAGTTTCTACCTTGAGCTTGAGGAGAGTGTTAGAGATATATTAGCCCAATATAATAGGCTCAAGCCCATCTTACTTTGTGTGTAATAGGGTTGTCTAGTGACCCCGACCAACAGACTCACCTGCCCGAACTGAAGGTCCACAAGCGGCTCTAAATCCAATGTTTGGTTAGTCACTAGTTGTAATTAAAAATAACTGAATAATTAGTTCAGGTTTCAGAATATAAAATATTTTACCTGAAAACCAAACCAGCTGAATTATTAGTATAGATATCTTACTTGCCTGCCTACCTAACTCTTTTGGGAAATGTAAATCAGTATATCAGGTCTAATCTTTTTTTGGCACAACTTCCCAATTTACAAATCAATCATTGTAATCAAATCAAAATTCAAAATCTATGATGATAATTAGAGTCTTCAAATTATTGGAGCAATGATTTAGTGGCACAAGTACCCAATGTCTAAATCAACCATTAAAATCAAAATCATGACCAAAATCCAACAGTCACAATTATATATATATATATATATATATATATATATATATATATATATATATATATATATATATATATATATATATATAAAGTTGTGATTTACAACTATGTTTTATGTTGGCTTTATTCCATGACAAAAAGTGTTGTATTTGCTTTAATTTGTTCCTTGTATTTTGTGGGATTTTATTGTATTCGGTTTAGTATTAAGTTGGTGAAGAATCGAGCATAAAATGAAGAATCAGTGGATTTCGCGACTGTCTTGCTAGAAGCTAACCCACGAAAGAGCCACGTGAGAAGCACATGCTGGAAGCTGAAGCGTCATGCCAGCCTGGAGGATTTCGCGAGTGTCTCATGGGTAAGGCCTTCCCACAAGATACCCGTGAAACTCTCTGCCTAGAGGATTTTTAAGTGTGACTTTCTTACCCTTCACCCACACTATATATACCCTCATACCCACAAAAGTGTAAGGAGACCATTCAAAGAGAAAAACCCTAGATAGGTTTTCTATAACACACACACCCATCTTTTAGAAGAGAGCTACTAATTCTTAGTGAGAAATCATTGTAGCCGCTTCTCCTTCCCTCTCCCATTGCCATACCTTGAGAGGAGATTTGTACCTAAACACAACTCACACCCTTTCAGAGTGTAAAAAGTGTTTTGGAGCTTGGAAAACTTTGGGGATTTGCCAAAAGAAGCCGGTGAGGCTTGGCAAATACAATCGAGCGCATTGCGGGTCCGAAAAGCTAGACAAGCACAATTCCAAGAAGCCTTGTTGGAGTAAGAGCTTGGAGGGCTTAGGTGCATTGGGTAGACTAGGCTTGGAGGGTCTTTTGCTATTCATGTATCCCAACTTATTGTCTAGTGGATCGATTTACCGCTTGGAGGGTGGCAGAAAAGTTTTTCACCAAGTTCTTCGGTTTCCTCTTTGATAACACATCGGCGTGTTATCTTGTGTTTGCATCTCTCTTCCCTTACTCTTGTGCTTTACTTTTATTATTTGTTGTTTATGATTATGTACTAGAGTAGTATCGGTTCTTTGCGCACATTTACTCTTGTTTCCGCACTTAAATAAGTTAGAGTAAAATCAACCGAGCCATATTTTTTATTTTGGGGTCTAAACAGGTCTTGTGTTTTTAACACAATTCTGAGCATTCAATATAAGACTTCTGATTTGATCTCTCACTATCTCTAATCTCTTCAGCTCAATCTTTCACTCTTCCTCTTCATTTACAATTTTGGTCTTCTCATTAGACTCTCCCAAACACTTAGTTCTCTTCTCTTCTCTCTTTAGCTCTTTGCCTCTCTGTACTCCAAATTCCAAACCCTAGTTGCTCACTATAAATCTTAGCCGTCTCCATCGCCATCACTAACTCCTCTCTTTGCAGCCGATCAATATGGGTTGAAGAGATCAGCTCCTTGTTTTTCCTCTCCACCCAATTCTCCCTCAAAAGCCTAGTCATGGTCGTTGTCTCCTCCTCACTCCGCCGCTATGTCCTCCTCATAGACTCAATTCTTACTCCAAAATCTCCATAATCTCCATTTCTCATCTCTCTTTTTGTGAGTCTCTTGTTGGTTTCATTTGTTATGGAAATCATCTGTTAAAATCAAATAAACCCAAAGATTTATAATTTGAAACCCTAACCATTTTACTTTTGTTCTTTGTTCATTTTTTGATTAATTTTGTTCCTATTTTAATTTTATTTAGGATTGAAAGTTGTCCAAGACTCCAAGTAGGGTTTTTTGCCTTCAAATTGAAAACTTCAACACCCATAGTCTCTTTAAGGAATGATTTTTGTTTTCCTTTGTATTTAGTGTTTATAGTTGGTAATTTGTTCTTCTTTTTGTTTGAGTTAATGCTTGATAAGGAAAATAGACCAATCTGGTATAATCTACTATGTAAATCATATGTTATGTTTAACTGTAATTACCAACTGTAACAAACTATTCTATGTATATTAGATTGACTCCCTAAACCATTTACTAAGGGAGATTTATATATTCTTTATTTTCATAATAAATTGTTTTAATGTTGTTGTTTGATGTTGCTTCTGCTGTTGTGGTTGTTATTGTTGTCATTTTTTGGTTGTTTGATAAATTTTGAGCATCATTCTTTTTTGCTTTTATTATTTAATAAACTTTCAAGTCTCATACTATTTTTATTTGGGCATTTTTTTTAATTTGTTTTGTGTTTTGTATTTTTTTTTTTTTGCATAAGTAGGGTGTTGTTTTTCCTTTACGGTTTATGTGGTTATTATTATTATTATTATAACTATTAATTGTCCGTATTGTTCTAGTTTGCTAATACTTATATTTGATTTTTTTTAGGTCATGGAAACCTCCACTAATGCGCCCTCTATCCAAAAAGTAGTTGCTACAGAAGCCGATGGCGTTATTGTCACCCAAGCTGAGGCTACTGCTGCTACTCAAGTTGAAATGGCCCCCACTTCCACCTAGCAAAGTGAGTAAGAAGGTTTCTATTAGTGGTATAGGTAATGGTAGGCAAAAGTCTGTTGTTTGGGGTCATTTTGAATAAATAAAGGTAGAAGAGATTACTAAGGCTATTTGTAATTGTTGCCAAAAATCCTATCATGTGATAATAAGAGTTGTGGTACTAGTACTTTGTTAGCTCATTTGCCAAATTGTTCGAAGAACCCTAATAGAGAAGATCTAGTTAAAGGGCAAAAAACCTTAGCTTTTGAACCCAAAAAGGATGGAGAATAAGGGTCCCAACTTATGTTAACAACCTTTACTATTGAGGCTTTTAGAAAGGCTCTTGCCAAAATGATTATAATTGATGAGTTGCTATTTAGGTGTGTTGAGGGGTATGAGTTTAAGAAATATGTAACTACCTTATAACCTAAGCCTCATCTAAAGGATATCCCATCTTGTCAAACTGTAGCTAGAGATGTAATTGGCATTTATAATAGTGTGGGAGAGAAGCTAAGGAAATACTTGAAGGGTTGTAAGGTGTGTCTTACTACGGACACATGGAATTCTATTCAAAATTTGAATTATATATGTCTTACATGACACTTTATTGATGATGCTTGGAAGTTGCATAAAAGAATTTTAAAATTTTTTCAAGTTGAAGACCATAAGGGGGAGGTAATAGATAGAAAGACTGAGATGTCTTTACATGAGTGGGGTATTGATGGTATATTCACTTAAGTGGGGTATTGATGGCATATTCAATTTGATAGTGGATAATCCTAGCTCAAATTTAATCACCATTAGATTTTTGCAAAGAGTAACTAAAGATTGGAATAGGATAGTTTTAAAACATGAGTTCCTACACATGAGGTGTTGTGCCGATATCCTAAATCTCATTATGGAGAGGGTTTGAAAGAAAATGATGAATCTATTGCTAAGGTGCGTGAAGTTGTGAAGTATGTAAAGTCCTCACAAAATAGAAATTAAGCTTTTAGGAGTTTTATGGAGAGACTAGGTCTGAAGTCCAAGAGTCTTCTTTGTCTAGATGTATCTACTAGGTGGAACTTAACTTACCTCATGTTAGAAACTACTAAAAATTTTGAGAAAGTGTTCTTACAACGGACTTTGAAGTTAATGGTTATTCTTCATACTTTAGGACTAAGGATGACATCGGTAGTTTGGGATCTCCATGTATGAGTGATTTCCAAAATTGTAAGGCATTTGTGGCTTTCTTGAGGCTTTTTTACAATGCAACAAAGAAGTTCTTTGGTTCTTTGTTTCTTTGTATGTTACTTCAAATGCCTTTTTTTATGAGATCTTTGTTATTGAAGAGAGTATTTTTCATTTAGACACCCTTTTGAAAAACACAGCCACAAACTTAAAACTAAATTTGATAAGTATTGCGGGGAAGGGGATATAATTAATCCTCTTTTGTATGTGGTTGTGGTTCTTGATCAACAAAAGAAGTTGAGGTTTTTGAAGTTTTCTTTTTTGTGAAATTTATGGGAATGAGGTGGGGAAAGTGATGGTTGATAAGATGAAAGATCTCTTGATTAATTTGTTTAATTTTTGTTATTCTATTCATTCACCAAATATGCAAGAATCAAGTAGAAGTGAAAGGACATAAACCAAATGTGATGCAAGTGATCCATATGTGATGGTTCACTCTCGATATAAGCATTTCTTGGAGGCTGAGCAATTTGTAGGTTGTAGCAATGAGGTTGTTAAGTATTTGGATGAAAATTGTGATGCTAGGAAGTATGTAAACTTTGAAATATTGGGGTGATGGAAGAGCAATTCTAGTAGGTACTATGTGTTGTCTAAAGTGGCTAAGGATGTGTTGGTTGTATCTATTTCCACTATTGCATCTGAGTCAGCATTTAGCATCGAAGGGTGCATAGTTGATCCATTTCGAAGTTCACTCTCTCTTCTCATGGTTCAAAACCTTGTATGTGTACAAAATTGGCTTCAAGCCATGGTCGCGATTTCTTATTGCCAATCAATGGATGTGGTAGAGGCATTAGAGGAGGAGTTTCATGACCTAGGAAATATGTTTAAATCAACAAGCAACAAGAAGTGTAGCAACAAGTTCCAACTCAAGCAAGAGTTTTAGCTCGGGCAAACGTCCCTTGATTAGTATTGATTGACTTGGTAAGTTATTGCCCTTAGCCCCTTACTATTATTAATTTACTGTCCTTACTAATTGGTCATGTACTTGGTATAATATATTATTTGTTAAATATCTTTTTGTCTATTGCATGAGAAAGGACATTCATTTTGTGAAGGAGACAGCATTTTGGAAGCTTTTTGGATGTTGCTTTTCTAACTATAATCAACTCTTAATGCTTATAGAAAAGAAATCTCAGTCCATAGGTTTTCTGTTCTATAAGTTATAGACTTATTAACTGTAGAGTATTTGGTGTGATGGTTACTCCACAAGTATAAGTGCTTGTGGAGTATGGGGGGGCAAGAGCCGGGGTTCAAGTCTCTAAGAGGGAGCTTCACACACATACACTTAGATTAGGCTAGAGTAGAATTCTATCTTGTATAAAAATAATAATAATAATAATAATTGTAACTAATTATATTGCTAGGAACATTAAATAGCTAGCTTTACTACCTTATGGTTTACAACCTTACAAACTTGCAATAACTACCTCTATGTTACTAAGTGTGTGTAGTATACTATTTATCTGTTGCTTATGCTTGCCGCTGTTGTGATTTATTTGCTATTGGAAATTGTTAGGATCATTAGCTAAGTGAGTGAGTGCAAGAAATTATTGTGGTATTTATTGTAACTAATTATATTGCTAGGACATTAAATAGCTAGTTTTATTGCCTTATGGTTTACAGCCTTACAAACTCGCAATAACTGCCTCTACGGTTACTAAGTCACTACAAAAAACGGGGTCTAAAGCCGCGTTTCAAAAATGCGGCTATAGACCCCAAAAACACGGCTATAGCCTATAGCCGCGTTTTCTAAAGCTGCGTTTGTAAACGCAGCCTAAGCGGCGCAGCAACAACCCCTGTGGGTCTATAGCCGCGTTTTTCAAAAACGCGGCTATAGGTTTTTTTTTTTTTTTTTAAAAAAATTTCTGGGTGTTTTTTTTCCCCAAGAAATTCAAAATTCAAACCAAAAATAAAATTCAAAATTAAAAGGAAACCCAGAAAATTCAAAATCAAATACAAACCCAAAATTTTCAAAATCAAACACAATATACTCACAATACAAACACACCCAAAAAATTCAAAATCAAACACAACATACGAACAATACAACCACAATTTGCTCCAAAATATAAGAACACAAACCCATGAATCTCCTCTCCTTCAACAAAGCCAACCCAAATCTAACACTAAAACCATTCAAGTACAAGCTCAGAAACACAAACCCATTTAAACATAAACACAATATCAGGGACACAATAGCACAAATTCAAAATTTTTAGCATTTTCTCCATTTTCTTACTAACTAAACATAAAATAACAAAAAAAAAAACTAGATCTATAGAAAAATCAGTGACTGAGATGAAGAAAAAAAGAAGAAGTAGCTGGAAAGAAACAAAGAAAAAAAAAACAAAAAAGAGTTATGCTGGAGTGAAGAAGAAAAAAAGATGCAAGAACTCCAAAGAAACAAAGAAAAAAAAAAAAAAAAAGAGTTACGTTGGAAAAATGAAGGAAGAAAGAAAAAGAAAAAAAGAAGAAGAAGAACCTGAAGAGTTAGTGAAGAAGGAAGAAAGAAAAGGAAAAAAAAAAAGGGAAAGAGAGAAGAACCTCTTAACCTGAGTGAAGAATGAAGTAAGAAAAAAAAAAAAAAAAAGAAAAAAAAAAAAAAGAAAGGAACTTATATTGAGAGTGGGGTAGGTGAGGATGCAGGTGGGAAAGGGAGGGGCACGTGGGAAGTTTTTTTTTTTTTTTGTGAGCCGCGTTTCTAAAAACACAGCCAGAGGGGGGCCTATAGCCGCGTTTTTGGAAAACGCGGCTATAGGTCCCCACTGGCTGCAAACTCCAGGTCTTTATTTTAAGAAAATTTAATCGGCTGAGGGGGACCTATAGCCGTGTTTTTTAAAAATGCGGCTATAGGTCCCCCTATGGCTGCTTTTCTAAGCGCAGCTCCAAGCCTCTCTTTTTAAAAAAATTCATTCAGTTGGAGCTGCGTTTTAGAACGCAGCCAGAAGGGACCTATAGCCGCGTTTTTAAAAACGCAGCTATAGGTCCCCCTCTGGCTGCGTTTTCAAACGCAGCTCCAGGCCCCACTTTTAAAAAAAAATTATTCAGCTGGAGCTGCGTTTGAAAACGCAGCTAGAAGGGGACCTATAGCCGCGTTTTCGAAAAACGCGGCTATAGATTATGTCTATAGCTGCGTTTCTTAAAAACGCGGCTATAGATCAGCTATAGCTGCTTTTTTTTATAAACGCGGCTATAGCTCGCGTTTTTTGTAGTGAGTATATATATCCATATATGGAAATATTGTAGTATACTATTTATCTATTGCTTATGCTTGTTGCTGTTGTGATTTATTTGCTGTTGAAAATTGTTAGGATCATTGGCTAAGTGAGTGAGTGCAGGAAATTGTATAGTGAGCTGCTATACCATATAACTGCTAAACTGTTAGTAGTTAGTTGAGATTCCTATTCTATTAGTTAGTTACAGCTAAGGGATAGACGTGTACAAGTATATAGAGAGTACTTGTTGTATGATGGAATTAAGCAATGAAATAATCTCGTGTCAGTTACATTCTATTCATATATATATATATATATATATATCTCTCTCTCTCTCTCTCTCTCTCTCTCTCTTCCCTAATTCTTGGAGGCTAGCTGCACTCGAACTCAATTGGTCTATCATAGGTTATGGTTTTGCAAAACCCTATTAAATGGTATCAGAGCAATTCGGTACTACATTTCCACCATGATTGAGACTCATTCTACTACTGCAATGAATGAAGCAATTGCATCCTTGAGGACTACCTCGGATCATCATACCAAAGACATACAAGAAATTCATCAAACACTTAATGTTCATACTCGTACCCTGAATGAGATGAATTAGCAATTAGGACTAGTGTTGCAGAAGCTGAGTTCCAATGAAGATAATAGACCATGCAATCCTCAAGCTCATGCCCCAAAACCCAGTTCTGCAATTGTTTGTGCATCTTGCCCTATGAAATTGAAATTTCCAAGGTTTTGGGGAAAGAATCCCACAGCTTGGATTTATAAGGCTTCAAGTATTACAATGTTTCACCTAATGAATAATTGGCATTGGCTTCCTTCCATATGGATGGGGAGACTCTGGTTTGGTAACAAGATTGTGAAGAATGGGAAACATTGGTACAAGCTTTGCTGCTCAGGTTTGGTACCAATTCCTATGATGATCCAATGGAAGGTTTAACAAGGCTTCGATAGACTTCAACTGTGGCGAGTTTCAAGGGTAAGTTCTAACCATGGATTCTTAACATTTGATATCAGAGCCAACCACCACCCGATCAATTAGAAGTAGGCAATTAAGTATGGTGTCAAATGAGTTGCAGCTTTGTGGTCGGATCCTAGAAGGGGCGACCTAAAGGCTAGATTAAAATAATTGATAGATGAGTGGAGTCACCAAAAAAGAAAGGGCTACGACCAGGTCAATGTCGCTAAAGTGAGCCGTTGTGGACATTGGCTACGGAGCGTGATGGTATGTTATGATCCTAGTGTCCCACATGGATTAAGTATAAGCTTAACCATGTATTTATAAGCTTTTGGGCACCCTCCCTTTGTAAGCAAGTTTTCAAGGCTGAGTTATACCCATGGTTTCGTAATAGAAATACTATTTGTTGTGTGGTTTGCAGGTTTAATAGATGTTAAAATTGGCTTTTATACCTATAGGTTTTCTTGATGTGTTGAGCTATCTTATTAGAATATTTATGACTACTTGTATTGGGCTGCTAGCTTACTGCCTAGGTTTTTATTGAGTTGTTTAACATATCATGGGTAGTAAAAATAGGTTTTTTTGTGTGTGCTGTGTTGTGCTATTTTTGTCCAGATTTTAGAGTCCATTTTGCTATGTTTATTCTTTGTAGTTAATATGTGGGAAAGATTATATTTGGATTGATATGTCAGCCTATAGCTTTCTTGAGCTATCTTACTAGAATTAGTAGAATATTTATGATTACCATTGGCTTATTGCCCAAGTGCTTCTATTGTGTTGTTTAACAAATCATAGGTGATAAAAACAAACTTTTTGTGTGTGTGTGTTTGTCCAGGCTTTACAATATTCTGTTGTGTTTTTTTTTTGTAGTTGATTTGTGAGAAACATTATATTTGAATTGATATGTCCTTGCGGCCTAAAAGATGTAGAAGTAGTGTAGTTCTTAATATAAGTTTAGCTTGAAGGCCCATTTTAAAATAAATTAAGTAAAAAAGAGGCCCAATTTAATATGCGTAGGAGATTCAAAAAAATCTATAATCCAAGTAATTTATAAAACTACAACCCCTTAATTAATTTGGGCAAAGAAGACCCAAAAAACAATTTACAAAAATTTCAATGAAGTCCAAAAAACGGCCCAATTTGTGGCCTAGACTTGACTAACCGACAAGTTTGACCCACCCAACCGATGACCTAAAACATCGGGTCCAACCTAAATAGTTGGTCGAATACAGTCCAAAACCCAATCACCTGACCTAATCGGGTCAAGTTCGATTCAAGCCCAAACCAAATACAACCCGACTTGTAGACAACCTTAGTATGCAAAACAAGTCTCCTACTTGTACTAGAAGTCTCGAGTTTAGTCTCTTATATATACCCATGTTTTATTTATTATAACATAAGATTTGTACTACACTCTCACATAATAAAAAGGTAGCCTTTAAGTTCTTCTATGGACGTAGGTTGTTAGGCTAAACCTTGTAACCTTCGTGTTATTGTGTTTTTTACTTTATACTTCCACTTCCGCATCTATTCTAACATATTCAACATAATATATCAAAACTAATATTTAACACTATGAAAGAGTTGCAACCTTGAATAAAGAAGAAAATGTGAAGGAGTGAGAGAAAGAAAGAAAGAAAGGACAGTCTAATTGGTGAGAAAAAATAGGGTGTATAAATAGGTGTGGTGTGTTTTTTTATTGGAACTTAGAAATGAAAACTGACAACATACCACACTAGCCAAGTTTCAGTTGTCTTCAAAAATGCTAATCACCAATCCATTAACCATTGCAAACAACCAAAAGCAATGTGGTTATGGCTTAGATTTGGTCACATTCGCCAGTTCTGATCAAAGCCTAAACAGTTGTACTCTTGTATAACTTGACGAATTCATTTGGGATGCTAGGAAAAATCTGATAATTCAAAATTTTGATTTTAGGATGCAACAAGCCTAGCCCTATTAAGTTTTGAATTGCAATTGTCCATTTTCATGCTTTGACATGGATTTACAATTAGGGCTTAGATTGTTACTTTGTTATGAGTGTATGACTGTCAGGGACAGACCCAAGTGGGGGTCCAAGGGGGCCTGGGCCCCCCTGGGTCCAAAATATTTTTTTCAGTCATTCTACATTTCATTTTGTAGTTAGGCCCCCTTCTCCCCAATCAATCTAGCTAGCCTAACCCAAATAGCAACTATCCAACACCAAAACTTAACAAAAACAATAAAAATAAAAATATTCACAATGGTAATTGTATTTTAGCAACAAAAAAAAAAAACTATTTTACCACATAAAAAAAAAAAAATCATGTGTTATTGGAGAAGCTAAAGCTAAATATTTTGCAGTTACAGTAAACTGGTATAAATACCAATTGATTGTAGCAAGTTGTTAAAAATAAAATACAATATTTTATTAAGATTTGATGATGCCAAAAATCATCAGTAGGCTATAAAGTCCTTACGTGCCTGAAGCAACACCTGCACACACCAAAAAGAAAAGACCTCAAGAGGATACCGGTGTGGTACCAGCCTAATACCCCCTAAAGGTTAAGTCAGAGATTATCACAACTCTAGAGTGCTAGAGCCAGGATAAATTATGCGTACCTATTTTCTATAGGTTATGGCCCTTTTATAGTGATAAGGAGCTGACCTTGGTTCCTTGGAGAAGAGAAATATTTCCTTGTAGAGAAAATCTTCATAAACGCACGTGATTTAAGGGACCCTTTCAATATAAGGGTTTGGTTAATCGTGGAACTCAAGTAATGACCTAGCCAACTCTCCTCCTAATATGGAGGATGAGGTGCAGGATGAAGACGAGTTAGAGTATGACTCAAATAATGACCTAGACAGCGTAGACCCTCCTATCCAATCCGTCATAGGTCCTAATGGGTTTAGGGAATTCATCATACTTCCCTTGTGGACGATACATGATTTCGTCTCTACCATCAAACCGCCGCACTTCAACACACTTAGGGAGAAGTACCAGATCTCCGACAACATATCTATACGTCTACCCCTTAAGTCAGAGAAGTGCTACAATAGGGGTCTTGAAGACATCGAGGTATACGAGCAGATGTTGAAAGTTGGGCTTCGCTTCCCGTTGAGTGCTCCTCACCGTCGTCTTCTCCAATACCTAGGATTGGCCATCTCCTAAATCTCTCTGAACGCTTGGAGGGTTTTCTTGGGTATAGAAGTCTTGTATGGGGTAATGTCCAATGGGGCACGATGGTTAACAGTGGAAGAATTATTCCATTATTACCGTCCTTCTGAGATTACCCAATCTAGAGGGATGTATAGTTTTCTTCCACAGAGTTTGATGCTTAGGCTAGTGTGCGAGACCCCAAACTCTAACATGAACTGGAAGGATCGTTACTTTTTCCTCCATGGGGATGACTAGATGTGTCGTCCAAATGATCATGAGTACATTCCTGTTGACACGACATGGGGTATAATGGCCCCATCTGGTATGTGTCCATCCTTATTAGGTTTAATCCTTTTACATTTGTTTAGTTGTCCTAACCGTCTTCTTTGCAGCTCGCGACCATCCATAGGTTACCACCAAGCAGTTCGGTTTCCTGGAGAAAATTTTTAAGACTACTAGGCTGTCGGAGAAGACTTGGATAATGCTCGTTACCTTGGATACCCTTCACTGGTATTGTGACGGTCGAGAACCTACCACTACCGCCCGTCAATACGACGCACGAATTTGCAGACGTAAGTCCGTTACCTATGGTGTGTTTGTATTTTAATTACCATCCTTACCCGTCCATTTTTTTTAGAAATGGAAGAAGCTAGGAGAAGGGCATGCATCAAGCAACAGGCAACTGCTAAGAAGGAGCTAGAGGGCAGTCTTCCCCCCAAGACGGGTTCAACTCATCCGTCCATGAAAAGGCCACTGTCGAAGAAACTTGACCGTCACAGTAAAAAGCAAAAAGTGGTGACGGGATTAGCTGCTAGCCAAGCTTCTGGCGGGTTTAAGTTGCCCCCCAAGCTTGGTTTAGGCAAGGGTAAAGGTCTAATGGTTAACCCAGACCCCGTCAAGGAGAAACCTCTCGTCCTTCTTCGAGAGGATTCCTAGTACACCCTTAAACAAATCACCTCTATCATCAAGGATGAGGACTACGAGGATCTAGGCAATCATGCTATAGAAGTAATGGGGGAGATGACACTGTTCAACCTTACACACATTTGTATCCATCACCACATGTTCTGTCGTATTTTCATCAGTTCGTACTTACTTTTTGTTTTTGGTGTAGGGAGTCCTGATGGTAAAGGAATTGATGGATCGTTGCCTTTCTCATGAAAAAGACGTTGGAGCATGTCCGTGCAAAGGCAAATGCAACGGAGGAAGAGCTGACGGAGTTGAAGGCCTAGAGACTCCATCATGAAGAAAAGCTGAAGCTGTCCGAGCAGTACCGTGGTGAATTGGAGAAACAAGTAGAGCTGCTGAAAGAAACCTTGGAGGACAAAGATGCTAGTCTCCATCATGCAAAAGCTAATGTTGTTCGAGAGTATCAGGACTCTGACGCACTTCTGACTGAACTGGGCACTTCTTTTGCTAACGGCTTTAACGACTACCTCCGTCAAGTCAAGGCTTCTTTCCCTGACTTGAACCTTTTGCATATCACCATTGACATTGAGGGTCAGACTCCAACTCAACCCTTTGACACTGAGGGGACGGCCGAGCTCTTCGGTGAAGATCACAGTGATGGCGAGGCTCAGAAGGTTGATGAAAAAGGTCCATCAAGGGTGATGCCCAACAACCTCCAGCTCAAGAGCCTAATGATAAAGAAACAACTCCTATAGTCCTGGAGTAGTATATATATTTTTATTTTTGTTTAAGTTTGGAAATGTACGGGAGAACAGTATGTTTGATTTGTTTTAACTGTTGCCTGTGGTTGGTTTTTATGTAAACATTCATTGTACTTTGATTATACGTTCTTCTTAATGCACACTCGTCCGTTTTTCATATGAACTATTTTTTATAATTTGAACGAGTCCTGCCCTTCTGATACCGGTCCGTCTAGTTTATGGACTATGTAAAGGAATTGCATCCTTCATGGGATGATCTGTCCAAATTGTGGACTTTGTAAATAAATTTCCTCCCTTATGGACTTGTGAATAAATTTCATCCTTCATGGGATGATCCGTCCAGTTCATGGACTTAGTAAATTGATCTCACCATTCTTAGGAAGATCCATCCAATTTATGGACTTGTAAATGAATTTCATCCTTCGTGGGATGATCCGTCCAGTCTATGGACTTAGTAAATTGATCTTAGCCTTCTTGGGAAGATCCGTCCAATTTATGGACTTGTAAATGAATTTCATCCTTCATGGGATGATCCGTCCAATCTATGGACTTAGTAAATAAAACTTAGCGGAAAACATTCAATATGTTCTAAATAAACTCCTCTTATTATGATGGATAAGCAAGTAGAATATTGTTCATATAAAATAAGAAAATTGCCCTTTGGGCTCTAAAAGTACCGTAGAGAATAATAAAAACTAAAACTATCTGTTGAAAAAATAAACTGGAAATGAGGAGTGCCAGCGTTCGTGCCTCTATCTACTGGTAGTATCTCTTCAGGTGTTCTGCGTTTTAGGGATGCTGTAGCTTTTTTCCATCCAGCGTCTCGAGATAGTATGTGCCCTTTCTATTCCATGACACAATCATGTATGGTCCTTCCCAGTTGGATCCTAACTTCCCATAAGATTGGTCCTTGGTGGCGCTCGTTATCTTCCTTAAGACGAGATCTCCTTTTTTAAAGTCCCTGTGTTTAACTCGGGAGTTATAGTGCCTGGCCATGAGGCTTTGGTATCGCGCCAACCTTTGTTCAACCGTCGCTCTAATCTTATCTACTAAATCGAATTGCAAGTGCATTGCTTCGTCATTTTTCTACATGTCATAGTTTGCTACCCTATAACTAGTGAGACCTACCTCAGCTAGAATGACTGCCTCGCTGCCATACACAAGTCGAAATGGTGTCTCACCTGTAGGTGTTCTCGCCGTCGTCCTGTAAGCCCATAGTACATTGGGTAATTCTTCCAGCTAGATACCCTTTGCCCCCTCGAGCCGAGTCTTGATGATTTTCAGCAAGGATCGATTCGTGACCTCAACCTGTCCGTTGGCCTGTGGGTGGGCAGGAGACGAATAATGGTTTTTGATCCCAAGCTGTGAGCAGAAGTCCCTGAATGCGTTGTTGTCGAATTGTTTCCCGTTATTCGAGACCAGGACCCTAGGTATTCCATATCTGCAGACAATGTTTCTCCATACGAAACTACGTACATTCTTCTCTGTAATGTTGGCCAATGCTTCGGCCTCTACCCACTTAGTGAAGTAGTCTATGCCGACTAGTAGGAATTTCAGTTGCCTGACTGCTATAGGAAACGGGCCCATAATGTCAAGATCCCATTGAGCAAAGGGCCATGGGGCTGTCATTGGAGTGAGTTCTTCCGTCAGTTTCCATATGAAATTACTGAACCTTTGGCATTTGTCACACTTCCTAACCTACGCTTGAGCTTATTTCTGCATAATGGGCCAGTAGTATCCGGCCTTAATCAGCTTATGGATTAAGGATCGTGACCTCGAGTGATTCCCGCATACTCCTTCGTGTACTTCCCTTATGACGTAGTCTACTTCTTCGGTGACAAGGCACCTCAGATAGGGGCGAGAGAAACCTCTCTTGTATAAGACATCTTTAATCAATATGAGTCGTGCAGCGCATACCCTCAATTTCCTTGCGGCTCCCTTGTCGCCAGGTAACAAACCATCCTTCAGGTAGGAGATAATCGGTGTTCTCTAGTTTTCCTCGATTCCTATCTCCTGCATGTTGACTACGTTTATTATGGGTGAGTTTTGAATGAAGAGTAGTACCTGGCTTGAGGAAGGCATGTTATCTGTTGATGCCGCCTTGGCCAATTGGTCCGCCTGTTCGTTCTCCTCCTTTGGGATTTGAACGAATTCTACATTCATGTTGCACATTCTACTCTTCACCTGTTCAAGGTATTCCTTCATTCGTTCTCCTCTGAATTCGTAACAATCGGTAATCTGACTAGTAACTACTTGGGAATCGCAACGTACCATTGCATTCGTGGCTCCTGTTACTTGTGTGAGATCTAGTCCTGCTATTAGAGCTTCATACTCGGCCTCATTGTTTGTTATGGGAAAATTGAGTCTAATCATGCACTAAACCTCGTCTCCCTTGAGGCTGAGAAGTACTACACTGGCTCTTCCTACGTGTTTGACAGCCAACCCGTTCGTGTATATCATCCACCGGTGGTTCCCTTCTGCCTCTTGTTCATTTGATCGGGCGAATTCGGCAATGAAATCGGCAATAACTTGCCCTTTGGTGGCCGTACGTGGTCGATACTGCACATCAAACTCACTCAGCTCGATCACCCACAACGTCATTCGTCCAGCTGCCTCTGGACTGCTCATTGCTCTCCGCAACGGCTTTTCCGTCAAGACGACTATAATGTGGGCCTGGAAGTACGGTTTAAGCTTGCGTGCTGCAGTCACTAATGCGAATGCGAGCTTTTCCATAGGTGGGTACCTTTTTTTTGCCCCTCGTAGTGCTTGGCTTGTGAAGTATACTAGCTTTTGGGCTTTATCCTCCTCCCTAACTAGAGCTGCACTGACAGCAGTTGAGGAAACGACCAAATAGAGGAAGAGCTCCTCTCATGGTCTAGGGGGACTTAGTAAGGGTGGGGAACAGAGATACGCCTTTAGATCCTCGAACACCTGCTGACACTCAGTTGTCCATTCAAAAGCCTTCTTTCATGTACGGAAGAAGGGGGCACTTATCCATTGCTCTTGAAACAAACCTGTTCAAAGCTGCAATTTTACCGTTCAAACTATGTACCTTCTTAATGGTTTTTTGTGGTGCCAATTCCATGATAGCCCGAACCTTGTCTGGATTGACCTCAATACCCCTCTAGGTCACCATGAATCCGAGGAACTTTCCAGTCGTTACTCCGAATGTACACTTGCTAGGATTTAGTTTTATGTTATAGCGCCTAAGCATCTCAGAGGTCTCCCTCAGGTCGTTGAGGTGGTCATCCTCCCGTACGCTTTTTATCAGCATATCGTCTATGTACACCTCAATGTTCCTCCTAATTTGGTGTGCAAACATCCTGTTCATAAGCCTCTGATATGTTGCGCTTGCATTCTTGAGGCCAAACGGCATCACCTTATAACAGAAGAGTCCCTAGCTTGTGACGAAAGAGGTCTTCTCCTGATCAGCTTTGTCTAGCTTTATTTGGTTGTACCTAGAAAATGTGTCCATGAAGCTTAGTAGTTGGTGTCTTGCCGTTGAATCTACCAAGATATCAATCCTTGGTAGCGGGTAGCTATCCTTGGGGCATGCTCTGTTCAAATCTGTGAAGTCAACGCACATCCTCCACTTTCCATTGGCTTTCTTCACCATTACTACACTGACCAGCCAGTCAGGATAGTACACTTATTGTATGAACCTTACTTCCTGCAACTTGCGAACTTCCTCTACTATGGCTCTATCCCTTTCTTGAGCGAACACTCGCTTTTTTTGGCAGACGGGAAAGAAAGAGGGTGAAACATTTAGCTTGTGAACAATGACGGAGGGGTCGATTCCGGGCATGTCCTCATGGCTCCATACAAAGACGTCCTAGTTATCTCTTAGGAATGACTTCAAGGCTTGACGAACTGATAAGCTTGCAAAAGTACTTATTTTTGTCGTCCGTTTGGGCTTGGTGTCGTCAAGGCGCACCTCTTCAATTCCTTCCATTGGCTCTACTGCTGCCCACTGTTCCTCTATACACATTATTAGCAAATGGTCATCCATTTCGAGCATTGTAATGTAGCACTCACGTGCTGCTATTTGATCACCCCGTATTCGGTCGGGAACTTGACCATCAGGTGGTAGGTAGAGGTCACGGCCTTCCATGAATTGAGGGTAGGGTGGCCCAAAAAAGCATTGTAAGCAGATGAGCAGTCTACTACCAGGAATGTAACATCCTTGGTGATTTGTTGGGGGTAATCGCCAGCTGTAACAAACAAGGTGACCACGCCTAGTGGGTATACCCTTATACCTCCAATGTCAACAAGTGGCACGTCAATCGGGATCAGTCGTTCTCTCCCAATCCTGATTTGCTGAAATGCTGGGTAATAAAGTATATCAGTGAAGCTGCCGTTATCCACCAAGACCCTATGAGTGTTGTAATCGCCAATCCGTATACTTACAACAAATGCGTCGTCATGTGGGTGATGGAGGCATCGAGCGACTTTTTCCGAGAACCCGATCATCCGGGTCATCCATGCGTGCCATCCTTAGGGCCAATCCTATCAGCTGGACATTCTGGACCAATCGAAAGTACGTCTTGCGCGCCTTCTTGGTTGAACAGGGAGCTGTTGTGCCCCCTACAATCATTCTTATGTCCCCGACGGGTGGCTTGGGGCGCTCGTTCTCCCTCTGAGGGCCTTGCTCTTGCAGCTGGTCCATCTTCTCTTTGCTTACGAACCTCTGCAATTTCCCCTGCCTGGTCAGGGCTTCTATCTGCTACTTCAAATCGTAACACTCAAAAGTATCATGGCCATGGTTGAGATGGAAACAAAAGTATTTGTCCCTAGACCTCTTGTTGGGATCACCCTTTAGCTTGCCAGGAAAAGTTAGCGACCCTTTGTCCTTTATCTGCATTAGTACCTGATCAATCGGAACTTTTAGCGGAGTGAAATTTGCAAATCTTGCCGAGGGGGTCTTAGAGCGTCTATCTTCTCACCCGTCACTAGTCCTCATGACCTTCTGCCCTTTATCCTGTCTTGCATCTTCCTATCTTTCTCTTTTTTTAGGCTTTTCTTCTCGCGCAAGTAGTGTGTCTTCCACGTTCATGTATTTGGTAGCGCTGTAAAGCACATCTAACATAGTCTTTGGATCGTTCTTGTATAAAAAAAACATAAACTTACCCTCCCGTAGTCCGTTAGTGAATGCTGCAACGAATATCTTGTCATCGGCTTCATCTATCGAGAGGGCTTCGTTGTTGAATCGAGTGATGTAAGACTTTAGAGTCTCATCCTCTCGTTGCTTGATGTTCATCATGCATGCAGTTGACTTCTTATACCTATGTCCTCCAATAAAGTGTAAGGCAAACTGGGCGCTCAACTCCTTGAAAGTACTGATGGAGTTTGGCGTCAGCCTGCTAAACCACACCCTCGTAGGACCCCTCAATGTGGTGGGAAAGGCCCTGCACATGATTTTGTCCACTACGCCCTCTAGATGCGTGAGAGTCTTGAATGTTTCCAGGTGGTCTAGCGGGTCCTTTAATCCATCGTAGCCCTCTATCTGCAGCATACGAAACTTCAGCGGTAGAGGGAATGAAATGACAGGTGCGATGAAAGGCGAATCTGTCCTATGCACCAAATCATCGAGATCATTTGATACCTTCCCTTTGAAGGCGTTCATCATCAAGTCCATTTGTTCCCTCATCATCTACATAACATTACTGCCTTCCGGCCCATCTCAATTCTGTCTTGTGTCGTTGCACTGAAGGTTGTTCCCTTCCTGCTCCCCCTCTTGGTCCCAAGGCTTGGTGTCCCTTTGGTGCAATTTCTCCTCCAAGTCATGGTTTTGCTTAGTAAGGCACTCAACCACCACTACCAGTTTCTGAATCTGTTTCTCAAGAACCGCGGTACGTGGTTCGTCTCCTTAAGCGTTGGTGTTAGTTGCCATCAAGCAGGTAAGCACCATGCAACCTTTTTGTCCGAGAAACAATAGCACGACTTATCTACTCGAGCTACGTTCCCACAGACGGCGCCAACTAATGATGCCGAAAATCGTCAGTAGGCTACAAAGTCCTTACGTGCCCGAAGCAACACCTGCACACACCAAAAAGAAAAGACCTCAAGAGGATACCGGTGTGGTACCGGCCTAATACCCTCTGAAGGTTAAGTCAGAGATTATCACAACTTTAGAGTGCCAGAGCCGTGATGAATTATGTGTACCTGTTTTCTGTAGGTTACGGCCCTTTTATAGTGATGAAGAGCCGACCTTGGTTCCTTGGAGAAGAGAAATATTTCCTTGTAGAGAAAATCTTCATAAACGCACGTGATTTAAGGGACCCTTTCCATATAAGGGTTTGGTTAATCGTGGAACTTAAGTTGTTGCTATTTGAAATTCCTTTGGGGACCAAGTAAGCCGTGTCACTCCCACGTGGCCCATTTCGATACCGTCGTCCCCAGTACCCGTCTGGAGCACTATTTGCTTATTGCAGGTCATCCGTCCACTGATGGACGATCCGTCTAGCCTAGACCGTCCATCTGCTGAAGGTGGTCCGTTCACCTTAGGTTACCCGTCCATGCTTAAGGAGCCTTGTCGCCTCATGCGTCATCCTAATAATTCTACATATCGTAGGTCTTTGCAAATTTTGACCATCTGCACTAAATATACCCTCTTCAAGATTATATCTCTTTCTTTAATTAATAAACTCAAATTCTCTCTCTTCCATATTATTTTAAGAGTTGTTTATATTATTTTAAATGCAGTCATAAAAAAATAGAACATTAGATATTGGATGTATTGTAAAGTGAGGTGGTAAAATAGATAAAGTAGTTTTTTGAGGTATTACAAACTATAATTTTTAAGTCCACCACTGTAAATGCTCTAACTTAAAAAAACAAACAAAAACAAACAAAAACAAAACAAAAACAAAATCCTAGCCAACCAAGCCTAGTATTAAAAAAAAACATTATTTTGTTTTTGTTTTTGTCTTTGTTGGTAGATGATTGCATTTTAATGTATTTAGAAATAACAATTTTATATATTTATAATTTTTTAATACTATATGGATGTCTATTTAGAGGGTTTTTTTTTTCTTTATATTCTGACTCCTGCTATCTTAAAATCCTGAGTCCGTCCCTGATAACTGTGCATGTCATTAACAAATATCGAGGTAAATTCCCATTTGAAGTGGTTGACATAGCCAAATGTTGAAGTTCAAACTTATTGTGCATTTCATTGTGGATTGTGAATTATGGGATATATTGTCCTGAGGCTGAAAGAGGAATTTTGACTCAGAGTTGTTACAATGGACCACAAGACAGACAAAGAGACACCATTTCCAGCTTTGAAATTCAATTATTCTTAAACAGGACGGCTTTTTTTAATTATATATGGCTACTCAGCAAAAGCCAAACCACGCAAAACCAGTTTTTTTTTTATTATTTAGTTATCCTACTGCAGAAAATTAACATTTTATCTCCTATAGTGCAGAGGACTGGCAATCTGGCAGTGGCACAATTGGCACACAATGATAATGAGATACAACTATGTCACAGCTATTAAAATTTTTTTTTTTTAAGTAATGATGTGTGATAAAGTCCATTATTCAACATATCCAAAGATCCTTCTTTTCGTATGGTGCTATAATCACCAAGAATAAAATGTGCTGTCATAGCATGCATTTTTTGTTAGTCCAACTACAAACATCAATTCTTGAAGATGTAAGCAAAGTTGATATGATCAAAGTCATGTCAATTGGGCAGGTTACTCCTTACAAGAAATCTTTTGACTTCTTGAACAAAACTGTGAAAATTAAAGAGAACTATGGAAAATTGTAAAAGATGCAGGAGCGAAAGTAAGAACAAAAGAAAGAACAAAATAAATGGGGTTCGGCCTAACGGCCTACCACGGTAGGCCCACACTAACAAATGTCAAAAGACTACTACATCTTAAATTACTTAACTTGATCACACAACATAGTTAAAACTCATATTTATAATGAGAGTTACAAAATTTGAAAATAAGTCAACTATCAACTAATTAGATGAATATTTTGATTTTGAAATTCATATCAATCTAATTTATAGATCCAATCCTTTGATTTTCTCTAATCAATCAATCCCTTGATTTTAGTCTTTAATTGTGGAAAGTAAATCATGATTTCCATCAAGAACACTAATTACAAGATAAGATATATAGTTTCTCTTACAGAAAACAACTTGAGAACAAATAATTAAAAGGACGAATACATTTTTTCTTGGTTGTTCAGAAAATATATAGTACAAAATCTATAATTCTAGATTTCGCTTTGCTTTTGTGTCTAATTTCCTTGCAACAGAATTGAAATAAAAAAGAAACAAATTAAGATGGAAGAAAAAGCATATAGATGAAAGCCAAGCACCAGACTTGCCGAGAGGTTGCATTTCTTCAACTCAACCCCACCCCTTTATTTGGTTCTTCTGTGGAGGGTGACTTTGAGATAAAGCCATGGCCAAAAGATCAGTCTTGTATTGGATAGTGAACCCTTCAATCATATTTAGCCAAGGGCTGACCTCGTGTTCTTCCTCTAAACTTCTGTGCAACATGATGTCTTCCACACGGTCTTAAAACCAAAAGATTTTCTTAAAAGTTTCAAAAGAAGAAGAAGAAGAGGAGGTGAGAATTGTGGAGGTTTTGATTGTACTTATATAAGGGTGGATTTCCTTAGTTCTTGGTATGATATGCCTTGGGAGCAAGGATTAGGACAATAATATATAATAATAATGACTTAGGATGCAGAACTGTAGAGTTGTGGATTTTAGTTCTCGGTACGAGAGATCAAAGGGGTAAGGATCATACAGTAAAATATATAATAATATTTTCCTAAATATATATATATATATATATATATATATATATTTAGCAAAATAAAATAAAAATAATGATGGTGATAATAATAACAACAATTTCAGTTCCTAGAATTAAAGTCAACTATTTTAGTTTTTAAATTTTAGGGTTTGTTTGGAATCTGCTTATTTTGCTGAAATTGAAATTTTGTTTTTGAAAGTATTGTAAATAAAGGTAAAAGTTATATGAAATATTACAGTGAGACTCATAAATAGTACCAAAAAGTGTAGTGAGACTTATGAATAATAGCAAAAATAAGTTGGCAAAAATAATCTTTGCCAAACAGATACTTAAAATAATCACTTTTGGTCCCTATAGATCACATGTCAGGTTTTAGTTTAGTCACGATCATTTTAAATTTCAAGGATTAAAATTTACTCGTGCACTACACTTTAAAGATTAATAGTGTTTTTAAACCCCCAAAAAAGTTATGTGATGGACAACATTTTTCATAATTATTAATATGATTTGTTTTTTATTTTTTATTTATGCAAAATACTAAAACTTTATATGAGATTTGTTTTGAATGAAGTAACATTATTTTCACGTGAATTTACCAATGACACTACTTTTATTATATAATGTTAGGATCTTAGTGTGTTGACTAATTTCCTGTCAAATTTCCGTGTAATGGAAACATTCAATTTTATTGTATCTTGTATTGTGTGTGTTTTAATTGTATTGAACCAGTGAGGAGGAGTGTTACAAGTGATGAATTTGGAGTTGCAAGCTATAGAAATGTTGTCCTCTGAAATTGGGTTTGTCAGGCAAGTTGCGGTGCAAATCAAAATTTGAAATTCAGTTGCACAAAGACTTCACCTCTCTACTTGCACTAGAGAATTTGATGGAATCTAAAGAGAACTTGTTCCTTAGAGTCTGTTTGAGATCCGCTTATTTTTCAGAAACTGAAAACTTTTTGCTGAATGTATTGTAAAGGTCTGTTTGGATACCGCTTATTTTACTAAAAACTGAAAACACTGTAGCAAAATAATTTTTAAATGTGTGTATAGTAGTGTGGGACCCAGTTTTTTTTTTTTTTTTTTTTTTTTTTTTTTTTTTTCTGAATATATAAAGTACTAGCTGGTCCCATGATCAATGCATGAGACCCATTGGAAAAGCATAATCCCACATCTAAAAACGTGAAACGCAGACGCAGTGCTTTTCAGCACTATCCAAAGGATTTTTTTTTTTTTTTTCTAAATACCCAAATCCCTTAAACAATTTCATTAGTTAGCAAGGTTTTGAAATTATTCAGCAATCTAACAAATCGAGTCCGTGGGACTCGAGTTTACTAAGCAAATTGATTCTCTAATACTCGATTTTGGAATAAAATTTCGTGGAACTCGACTTTTTTAGACTCGAGTTCCAGCCGTTTCCACTCTTCCTACTTTTTTCCTTCTCCAGGCCAAATCAGTATACCCAAACCCAAAGGCCATGGAAGTTCAGAGAGCAGAGGTTGAGATCAGACCACTGCCATTGTTGGAGCCTTCGCCACCACTCCCTGGGGCCTTCACCACAGTCCGTTCCTTCTTGCATCGCCATTTTTGTTTTCCTGGGTTGCTATCTTTTGGGTTTGCTATGAAGCTTTCTAGGTTGCTGTCGTGTTTGTCCGGTTTGCTTCATAGCCTTTTGGGTTTGTGTATGGAACGAGTGTTTTACTCTCGAGTATGAAACTCGAGTGTGCAATGCTCGATTTCCAATTGAAACTTGACCCCTCTTGGCTTGATTTCAAAGATTAAAATCAAGTCTAAGGGACTCGATTTGTTAGATTACTAAATAGTTTCGAAACCTTGCTAACTGATGAAATTGTTTGGGGGATTTAGTTATTTAAAAAAAAATCTCTATCCAAACAGATACTAAATAAAAGTAAAAAGTTAGCTAAAACAGTATAGCGAGACTCATAAATAGTACCAAAAAGTATAGTGGGGCCATAAATAGTAGTAAAAATAAACTGAATAGTAAAATAAGTTGACAAAAAATAAGCTATTCAAACACAGCCTAAGCTGTAACCAAACGCTTATTGGTTGAATGAAATTACAGATTAAATTCAACCCTAAAAAAAAAAATAATAATAACAAAAAAAGAAAAAACAAACAAACAAACAAAAAAGAGGAGATTAGATTAACCAACAAAACGTGGGCCCAATTGTTTGCTGGGCGGGGTTGCTTTCTCTGTCATCTAATCTTGTCAGCGGAATAACCAATAGGACTGCTATTAATATTATGAGTAATTATACTCATATGCTATTGTTGTAAATTGTTTGTGGATAAAACCCTTTCCAAAAGCAAATTCCAAGTATATATCCTAGTTACTATAAAATATGTAAATTATTGAGATTAAATTAAAATGAGATACTATTATTTGGATAAGCGTTGTGGGGGTGCTTAACACTTTTTCAAGCGTAATTGAGCTTCCGAGTTCAAGAGTCTTTAGTTCTAGAATTTTCTTACCTTAATTAGCTTAGAAACCCTTAAGATGACTTTTAATATATTAGATAATTAAAATTAATTTGAAAATAAGTAATCAATCATATTTAGAAAAAACCAATGGCTGCTGGCAAAAGTGATAATATAATGTATAGATAAAATAGTGTATAATAGTTAATAGATAATTTGATTTGGATGTTTTTTAAAAATGATTGTGTAAATAGAAG
This sequence comes from Castanea sativa, assembly GCF_040712315.1. NCBI lineage: Eukaryota > Viridiplantae > Streptophyta > Magnoliopsida > Fagales > Fagaceae > Castanea > Castanea sativa. Next base: position 18,185,981 of record NC_134015.1, on the reverse strand, counting down.
AAAAAAATAAGTTCTTATACTAAAATAAACAAAAATTTTAAAGGAACCAGTACGAATGCTCTAAAGTTGGCTTTGCATATTGGGTTGTTTTTTTATGTTGTCCTTTAAAAGGAGAAGTACACGATCATAACTCAGGGCCTACAAAGTAAAGAACATGACAATGGTACTTTCAGTCATTTGCTGCAGGAAACTAGATTTCTTGTGGGTCATTTTTGGTCAATGAAGCAAACTGTGTTGCTCATCAGTTAGCTCGGTTTACCAAGGAATTTTTTAATGAACGAAAAAAGAGCTTATGTGGTGCGGTATCATTGTCCTGACCCACTTAAACTTGAATTTTATGGCGTGAGACTATCGAAGCTGCTTAAAGTTATTCATGTGAGTACAACATTTTAAATTGAAATGTTACAACTCAAACCACAACTCTTAAACTCGCAAGGATGATTATTCAAAGGACTTTTACCATTAGGCTGCCACCCTTTGGTGGTGGTGGTGGTTTGCCAAGGATGTTAATAATGACGAAGTTTGGATAAAGAATGAGCATCTCTTCATGGATAGCTTGAGAAAAACTCGCAAAAATAGATATTCTTGCACTTGGGAGAATGAAAAGTGTTACGTCCACATCATTTTCATAACCAATGTTATTATTATTATTATTAATATTATTATTTTGTAGATAGTTTTAACTTATGGTATTTGTTCCTGATAATAACTCTTTATCATTGGATTAAGATACCAACTGGTTTTTAGTATAAGTGGTGATTGAACTCTAAATCTCCTATTTACCTATCTTTTGGTTAGTTGTTGATGTTATTGGTTAATATTGGTTTTAATCTCAATTTGCCATTAAAATTATTTTCTTGCTCACCATTAACAGCAAATAATAACCTATCATCTATGATTTATTGTAAAAATATTGTAAACCTATATATCTCATTTTTTTCAATAATTAGAATTCCATTTTTTGACCCAAAAAAAAAAAAATTTTATATTTACACCAATTTCACACCAAAATTATAAGTAATAAATTATTATTAGATCTAATTTAAATTCATAACTTAAATTACTTTTTATCTACAGTAAAGTCAACAGCTAACAACCACACATCTAAAATGGACATAAAAAATAACACGTGTTCACCTGCACTATCCAAAAAAAAAAAAAAGTCTCTAGAAGACTTTTTTTTTCTTTTGTTTTTTGGAGATAATTCTCTAGAAGGCTTGATAAGATGAGAGCATGTGTCTGTACGACACGGGAGACAGAACCCGTTTCCTAAAATCACAACTCCAACAAAATAAAAATATTTTACAACAAAATAACTAACTATTTGCCGAGATAGTCAGAGACGTCAAAGACCAAAAAAAAACAAAAGCAATTAAGAAAATTCAAAGCTTTCACCCCCAAAAAAATAAAAAATAAAAAATTCAAAGCCATTTCAAACTTTTCCAACTATGATAAAATTCAAATACTGAAAAGCCCCTTCCATTATTTTCTCGAGAAAATCCCCTCCACTTTCTCGAGAAATATTTCTGATCCCTCCTTCTCCTCCTCCCTCAAATCGAATATTATGATGAAAAGATTACCAAATCTTTTGGCTGTGGTATTGGTGCTAGTTCTGATTTCGATTCAATCGAAGCCGTCGTTGGGATCGTCGGACGAAGCCTACGTGACGCTGTTGTACGGAGATGAGTTCCTGTTGGGGGTTAGGGTTCTCGGGAAGTCGATTAGGGACACTGGATCAAGGAAGGACATGGTGGTTCTCATCTCCGATGGTGTTTCGGAATTCGCTCAGAAGCTTCTCCAGGTAACCTCTCTGTTTGTCTGCCGAGAAATTCCAGCTCTCAATGCTTAATTTAGTAAATTACATCTCTGTATGTGTGTTTTATTTGTTAACTTTGGTTTTTTTTTTTTTTTTTTCCTAAGGTTCTGTTTGGTTAGTGAGAAAATTGAGGTAGGAAATGGATATTTAGGCAATCTTACGTTTTATGTGGTATAGATTTTTGCTAAAGAAGGAAAGTTTACTAATTATGGTTATTAATTATGTTTAGTTGACTCTATTTTTGGTTTATTTTAAGTTGAATAATTTTCATGCTATGCATGGTTGCTATGGAAGTTTAGCTAGATGAAACTGAAATAAAATAAATAAATAAAATTAAATTTTTTGGGCGGGTTTTGTGCTAGAAAAAATCTTTATTATATAATTAGATAGTTTAAAACAATGTAGGAAGCGGGATTCAAACACTGTTCTTATAAAGGACAGCTACTGAGCTACAAGGCTCTTTGCATTTCAATATGATTTATTATCTAGAAAGCACGGACATGGGTATGACACAGCGACACAGACAATTTTTGAAAAATTATAACATGACTCGGTGGGTACAACACTGGTATGATACGAGTACAGCACCCCAAATGAAGTATTTGTGTTTCCTAGTTTATTATACAATTGGGTATTTTAATTGTTGGCAATAAAAATGAAACTAACACATCTTGGTTAGTTAAGACTAAGATATTGGTTACTTTCTAACTTCTGCTTTTTTTGTTGTGGGTGGTTTTGGTGAATAATTGTGCAGGCTGATGGGTGGATAGTGAAGAAGATTAGTTTATTGGCGAATCCTAATCAAGTGCGTCCAAAGAGGTTTTGGGGTGTCTACACAAAGCTTAAAATTTTTAACTTGACTGAGTACAAGAAAGGTAAAAGTTTTTTGATGGTTTTTGTATATTATCTATGGGAAAAGAAGATGTTTGTAATAGGTGGAAATTGTTGCCAGCAATTATTATGTCACTTTGGTTATTTTAATCTGTGAATATTTGTATTTTGAAATTGAACTTTTCTTGTTACTTATAATACATATTTGTAATTTGAAGGATTAGGTTTGATATTTTTAGTTTCTGTATTGGCATGATTGAAAAGCTCAACTTAGCTAATCTTTTTTTAATCAGAATCATGGGGAAACCTCTGTACACAGGATTTATGCATGAATCTTTGAAAAAGCTCAAATTAGCACCATAATCTTTCAGTTTTGATTGAGTGGGTTTTTTTTACTGATGTCCTGTTTGGCGATTAATCTAAGATGTAGATCTGTTCTTTGTTTCTTCACTCTTTCTCAGCCATGAAACTGAGCTTATTAAGTTCCATTAGTATAAGATATCAGTTTATTTCTCCTTTACTCTCGTGATTCATCTGTTATGTTTTTCTGTATTTGTTTTATTCCTAATACAGACACTATTGTGGTCAAAAGTATTTAGGATCTTTTCAAATATTATGCAGTTGTATACCTGGATGCGGATACCATTGTGGTAAAAAATATTGAGGATCTTTTCAAATGTGGAAAATTTTGTGCTAACTTGAAGCATTCTGAGAGGCTGAATTCTGGAGTCATGGTAGTGGAACCATCTGAAACTTTATTCAGTGACATGATGAGCAAAGTGAAAACTACGTTTTCTTATACTGGAGGTAAAGCATTTCTTTGTTAGCTGTCTATATTTTCTTTATCAATTGGTTTTAGAAATTGTGTATTTTTGCTTTACATCATTTTGTTTACTTCATTGAGATAGTTTCTCTCTCGTCTCATTTATATATAAAGCAATTGCTGTAAATAACCATATAGTGCTTTAAATCTCAATGTTTTCTTAATCTAGAAAATCACTTTATCTTGTCTCATTTATTGATAAAGCAATTGCTGTAGATAACCTTCTATTGCTTTAGATCTCTATGTTTACCTAATCCAGAAAATCATTTTATATTGTTGTCTCGTTTATAATAAACCAAATTGCAGCATTAAATCTTATATGTGATTTCTTTGAAATGTATGGCTAATACATTTGAGGTTCCAGGTCTAATTCATTACTTGGCCTAATAAATGTAGTTCAACTTCATTATCAACACAAAATAGCCATATATGAACTAGGTACTCTCTTCGATATATGAGTTCCATTACATATGAATTCAACTATAGTATTGGTCTAATTAAAATACTCAAATATCACCTGAGTAGTTTCTCAAAATATATATATATATATATATATATATATATATATATATATATATATATATATATATATCACCTGAGTAGCTTTTAAATTCTTATTTAACATGACTTCAGGTGGTTCTTTCTTGTAAAAATCGGAATTATGTTACTTTTTTTATGTGTTTGCATAAATTTTATAGAAAGTTTTACTGGCTTATCAATCATATCTTCTATCTCTCTCTCTCTTTATTTTTTTTTCTTTCATTTTAACAGGAGACCAGGGTTTTCTGAACTCATATTACACTGGATTTCCCAATGCACATGTATTTGAGCCAAATTTACCAATAGATTCTAGATCAGTTCCTGAAATGCAGCGGCTATCTACTCTATATAATGCAGATGTTGGTCTTTACATGCTCGCTAACAAGGTACTGACTATGATGTATGGGTATTAAAGGAATCTCCATATTGCACACTAGTGGGCTAGTGTTGAATGTAATTGGCATACATCGAAGTATATGTTTATTTTCGGTTTGGTGTTTGATATGTATTACTAGTAAAGAATAATAATTATCTTTGAAAAATCTCGTAAGATATAAGATATATCATAAGATCCTTTTGTTCTAACACAAGGCGTTTTTATTTTTTTATTATTAGTAAAGTTAAATGATAATAGACAGCAAGGCAATTTTACTATTTTTATACTTAAGTCTATTTAGTTAACCGCTAATTTAATAATTTTAGGGAGCCCTGTGTTGTTGAAAATTATGAATTTCCAAAAGAAACAAAAAAAAGGTAAATCAGTCTTTTTTTGGTTATTATCCAATATTTATGTTGAAGAGAGGAAGAGACAATTGAAGATAATTGCATCATCTGAATGATAATTTATTACTTAGTAAAGCACCTCTGTCAAGCAAAACTGTATTTTTTTGGTTGTAGGTTTTGAGTGTTTACAGTATCTTAACCACCTTTCAATAAACTTGCCCGACTATGGACCTTTCTAATTCACATCAAATATCTTTATCATTCATACAAGAAGTCTGTAGGTCTCTCTTTTGTGTATCCTGTTTCCTCTCTCATCCTTTATGTTGTTAGAGATGATATAGTGCTTTTGACCTGGCTGAGTTTGAGACCTGAGTCACCTGACTTTGAAATTTTAGTGTGTACAGAGACCTAAAATTTTGCTTTTTATAAACTTAATTAGATTGGATCAGTCTATTTTTTACAGTCTATCAGTATTTTACTGTTTATTTGTTTAGATATTGCAAGTCCCAGACAGCCAAAGATTAGTGGAATGAATGTTCAATTTAAAGGGTCTCATAAGTATCTTATTCCCAAGCATAGACGTATCCTATTTAACCACTACACAGCCATCAGTCAAACCGAGTTATAAACAGAAGCTTAGTAAAACTCTAAACATGACAACTTATGCTGTGTGGTCACTTTTCAAAAGGAGGGGGGAAGAAAAGAAAAGAAGAATAACTTCATTTTTGTTGGGAGTGGCATTCTAGGTTATTGATGTTCCATTTTCATAGATAATTTACAAAGTATCCTCTTTCTGTTTTCTGATAATTGTCTCCGATGCTTATGCCTTATCGAATGATGATGGTTTTTATACAGAAAAGGCTTTTTAATTGTTGCAATTGTATTTGAAGAATTAGATGGTTGAGAATATTACTAGCAGTGCTATTTGTAAGTTGTAACAGAGTTATGTCTTAAATGGAAGGATTTTTTTTTTTTGTTTGGAATATGTGATTTAACTGTTTAAAATGGAAGGCAATCTTTTTGTTGGGAACGTATGGTGTGTGTGTGTCTGAGAGAGAGAAAGAGAGGTGTTGGTGGTGGGGATCAAGGTGATTACTTGTTCTTGCTTTTTTTTTTTTTGGTAAATACATTATCACTGAATTCTCCTCCTCTTCTTCCTTTCTTTGAGGATGGTGTTGGTGGATCAAGTTGATGACCTGTTCTTACCTTTTTTTTTTGATAAGTACATTATTACTGAATTCTCCTCCTCTTCCTTTCTTTTGTTCCTTGAGCTTTCTCCTCCACCTTCTGCAAGTTAGGGTTACAGTGAAACAAATGGTCCCTTTAAACTCAGAGTTATATGCATTACAATTTCAAGTGTTCTTGCTTACTCCTTCATATGTGTAAAGCGATTTCATGGATTTGATCAGTTGTCAGGGAACCATTTTTGTCCTTGCTCCATTTATGAAAACAATGTAGTCATACTTGAACACTGAAAGTGCAAAATTCAATTTGCATGCTTGTGACTAACTAATGACCTCTGTTTATTTTGGAGATGGAACTTTCAATACTCAGATTATAGTTGAGAAAGGTTTTCCATATAAGTTTGTTGACTGATGGAATGATGACTCATGTAAAATGACTGCTTTTTAAATATACTTTTGATGTGCGTTTAGCTACCCAATCAAGTTGTCAAATATTTTTTTTGAATGCTATATGCAGTGGATGGTGGATGAGAGTGAACTCCGTGTTATTCACTATACACTTGGCCCCCTTAAACCTTGGGATTGGTGGACATCTTGGCTTCTGAAACCTGTTGATGTCTGGCAGGTGCATTCAAATTCTTTTACCTAATTATCTTTGTTAGAATTTTCTGATATTATTTATTCATTTTCTTATGTGTGACACTTATTTTTCCTTTTACTTTTATAAGAGGATTAAAAAAGAGAGAGCAGGTGGGGAGAGAGAGAGAGTGAGAAGGGGGGTTTATGGGGTGGAAAAGAGATAGCATTGCTTATGCACTGTTCAGGATGGCTTGATATTATGGTTTAGTTTGTTGTTTTATGTAGTGGAAGAGGATTAAGCCAATGAATTTATGCCTTTTAATATCCTATATTTGGTTTTCTTATGCTGCAGAAAGTTAGGGAACAGCTTGAGGAATCCCTCCCTGGAACTGGTGGTGGCAGAAGTCCTAATGATGATCTTCTTGTCAAATTCCTTTTTCTACTTCCATTTTGTGCTTTAGTCTTCTGTTATTATCGGTCTTTTCTTCAGGTCAGAAGTTAACAGTGTTTTTTTAACCCCCCCTACTTTTTCCCCTCCCCTAGCATTAAGCAAGTAGGTTGTTTTTGTTTGGATGTGAACATGTATTTAATTTATGCAGACACGGGAGCACTTTGGATCATTTTGTAGAAGTTCATTATGTGATCATATCAAACACCTGTACTACAAAATTAGATCGAGTGGATCACTGACTTATAGTGGTGTTTCTACTTCAGCTACCATTAATTCCAACCATCAGGTTAGTTCTCTTTTCCCATTCTTTTAAGTTGGTTATGCATGATCACTTATATTTTATAGGCTTTTATTCTTATATGGTATGCTGTTGTACTATTGACCTATCAAATTCTGTGGCAGTGCGTGGTCATACGCTGTGGCATTTGACAAATAATTGTCCCATAATTTTGTGTTAAAATAATTTGTTGTGATCTTAAACAGTTATCTAATGGTGCGCAGTCCAAGGTGCCTATTTATTTGGGTGGAATGTCTGTCGTCATCTGTTTTATGGCTGTTGCGGTGTCCCTTGTACTTGCTCTAGTAATTGTGCCTCGGCAAGTGAAGCCCTGGACTGGCTTGCTCTTGATGTATGAGTGGACATTCACATTGTTCATTCTATTTTTTGGTGGTTATCTGTATCTGGTTTATTTATGGGGAAAGGCAATGACTTTGCAAGCAGGGTCTTTTTCCTCTAATCCTGAATCTTATGATTATGATTCTGGAAAAGGTTTGTTGCATTTGAGTACTTGTATTTTTAAGATGCATTGTTTTATGTGACTTCTGCCAATTAGTTACTGTTATTCTTTAAATTGGTTGATACTTGTATGTATTTCAGGTCATCAGCGGCAAGGATTGTCTTGCGATGTTGTGACATGTTGTTATGGGTTAGGGATGGCATTTTTGGCTGTTGCAGCCCCATCTTTGCCATGTGTTTTAGGGATCACTGCTCTATTTGCAAGGTAATTTGTATGAGCGTAGTGCTATATATTGACATCTTTACTTGCTTTATTTTTTTTCACGTTTTATTTTTTATTTTTATTTATTTATTTTATGTTGTTGAAAACATTGGAAATTGGGAAAAAAATCATATAAATATAACTTTGATGGGGGTTAAAACATAAGCAAAAAGAAAAGGAAAAATATTGAATTTACTCAATGGTTGTATTATGCTTCTATCCATAAAATGATTGTAGTAGAGATGATGATGTTAAAATGGATATGTGGTAACATTTGGTAGAAGGGTGGCCAAAACAATTAAGTCTAAGGGCACAAACAATTTCACAACTGCTGAGGTAGCAATTTGTGATCGGTGTGCTATACAAGTGATGTTAGTGGTGGTCCGTGTGAAAGTGACATGTCTGTATTATTCACAATCTATCAACTCAATAAATTGTGAAAAAAGTTGTCTGTAGTATTGTTGGTGGTAAAAAAATGATGTGGGTAATACTCAAAAGGAAAAGCATGGATACTAGAGAGATAAATGGGGACATGCCCTTAGATAGTCAAGTGGCATAGAATAATCCAAAGAGCTGACCCCAATTAGTTGAGGTTATACTATGTTTATATGTCAGATACTATTGGCCCTCTTTGACTCCCAATTTTTATCATATAATTCTGTTCTCTTGCTTGATGCAGATATGTAATCAGTTACTTACTGCACCTCTTTGTTTTCCCCTATAATAGTCATGCATAGCTTGTTTATTAATAATTACTTTTGACTCCAGGATACTTCCACAATCGTTGGGCACTCGGCCCTTTCTTCTAATTATATGTAGTATTTATTGTATTATCCAAATTTCTTGCCCCCCGTCTTTTTTTTTCTTGAGAAATAGGGGGTCAGTTAGGTTATCTCAGTTACATTCTCTCTATTCATCCTGGAGGACTTATACATGATTACTGTCAATGAACTATAATCCCTAGGAAACACAAAAGAAAAACAAAAATTGTGTACAGACATGATTGTTGTAAGTTTTGCCTTGAAATTGTTGTGGTATGTTCAATTTGTTCTTGTTCGGCATGCCAATAAGCCAACTCCCACTGAAAACCCAGGAAAAAAAAGAAGGAAAGGCGAGTAATTAAAAAAGAATTTTGTGATCTTTTTAACAGGTTAGGTTTGATGTTTGTGGGAGGACTTGTTTTGGCTTCTTTCATGACTTATGCTTCAGAGCACCTCGCAATTAGATCATTTTTGAAAGGCCGCGAAGATCGTGACACTACACGAAGTAGGAGCTTATGTTTCTTTTGTTGATTATTGACTAAAAGACGTAAACAATTAGCAGTGTCTCCTAATTGTAATTTATTTTACATGTATTGCCCATAGCATGATTTGTAAAATTCTGCTGAAAGTTTTGTCAATTCAGAATGCCTTTTTGTCCTAGAGTTTTGTTGTAATATTCTTTCATAAACTAGTCAGCTACAGAGTTCTCACTTTTTAATCAATGAGAAAAAAAAAATGGTGTATCTTGTTCTACAATATTATATTTTCTAGAAATACATTTACGTTGTAAGCCCTGGTTCCATTGCTGCTAAATGAATGATGATTTGTTGTTTGCAACCATGTGATCTTAGATAATCATTCATGTAGTTAAAAACCTTTTAAAACTGACGAGTTCTAAATAATTTTTTTACAAAATTGCCTTTAGCACATTAAAGATGCTTGATATTTCAAATTTTATTTGTCAAAATTTATATATTTTTTAAGTGGTTACTTATAAGAATATATTCATTTATATGTTTGATCTGATTGAGGAGAGGGTATCTCATTGGATCATATTCTTACAACACGTGGGATCCAAACACATAGGTTCTACATGTACTGTAGATTATGAGTGTTTATATATAACTCAATTTTGATTTTTTTTTCATTACGTATAATAAGTTATTGAGTAGTGTAACATTGTTTGAGTTACACTAGTTGGTATAATTCAATTATGATAGTTCATTTGTTAAAGGGTCATGCTAATGAATGTCTTTAGGGCAATAGTTAATAATTTATTTTTAAAAAGTTTTAATACTATTTTTATGTGATATGAAAAAAACTGACAAAACATTAATTGTTTTTTTTTCTTTTCCTATAAATTTTTTTAAAATGGATTATTAACTATTGCTCTAAAGACATCTATTAGTATTGTTTTTTTGTTAAATATACTGGTAAATTAACAATTTAACTTAATTATGTGATCCATAATATAATATTATTAATTACAACCAGCAAAACACAAAATCATAAGCAATAAACACTGAATTTGATGAATTGATATTTGATAGAGAAGTCTCCAAAGGAAAAATCACCACGACAATAACTTATCCCAACTAAAACAATCCACCATAAGAAGAGTTCTATAATTTAGAACAAAACATTGTATATAAGCACTATAATAGTATAATCCCAATGAATAACTCCTTTATGCAACCCATAGAAACTTCAGGAATCTTAACTTTCTTATTGATCCCTTCATGAATGATACATTCGTTTCAATAAAGTCGAACATTTGACATATCTAATGTATCTCATTGAAGATTTGATCCATAGTGAACTCATTGGAATAAAGGTATGTGGTTTCAAACTTTCAATTACTATCTTTCAGATCGCAAGATGATTAGTGGACAAAGAACATGAATGTTTTTATAAGGCACGAAAAAAAAAGGCACAAGGATTTCTCTTTGAATATTATATTAATTATTGACCCGTGCTCGATCCACAAAATTTTTTGTTTAATTTATAATGTGTACTTATATAGAGAAGTTTTTATTTTTTATTTTTTTTTTGTGTTGGCCTCTTTTTAATTCGTGGCAAAATTTGATTAGAGATTTTTTTTTTAAATAAAAAAAAGAGAAGTTGCAAATATCACAAGTGAGAAATTATTGAGTGCACTAGAAGGCCATGTCATTAATGCTTAGTAGTTTTCCTCCTTTTGTGTAAATTAATTGGATAAAACGTTGGTCACAAATTCACTATTTACTCGTACCTTCTAAAATATAAAAATAAAAATTTCAAGTATACGCTCTTCAAGCATCAAATACATTTAGTGGCACAATGGTTTGGATTTGATTTATGTGTTTTCAAGCCATCAGGTACCTCCTACCATAGGTACAATAAACTCATTAGTTTTATTTTTTTTAATTATATGAGAAATATGTGAGTTTTATTAAGAATGAGAGAAAAACAAAGCATCTTAAATTACTACGAATTCAGTAAAAGATGAACTTTCTTCTATTCAAGTTACAAAGTTATCAAGTTCTTTGGCACGGCGTGCCAATGTGTGAGCTGATGTGTTTCCTTGCATTTGGTGTCGCCTGAAGTGCTATAACTTGATACGGATTCCTGTGACGATATTTTCGATACTGATAGTACTTTTGACGTGTCTGAGAGAGTTCCTGTGAGAACTGAACAATCTGACTCGAACGTGACTTCCTGTAAACCAATGTCCATCACGAAAGAGATGGCCACGTCCATTGTTTTGGCTTCGGCTTCGGCTTCGGCTTCAAGTGGTCCCAGACTGGGCAGCGTAAGTTGCGTGCTTAAGGCAGCGAGCACAGCACCCTCATGGTCACGTACAATGACACCAGTACCAACGGACTTGGTGTTCTTGAAGACCGCCGCATCCGTATTGACCTTATACCATGGGAAAGCAGGGGGGTCCACCAGGTTTCTTCCGCAGCGCTGGGTTGGCAATATCGAAAGTGTGCCAGTTGGAAGTCTTCTAGCATGGCTCGAGCTTTCATTATTAAGTCACGACTGGATTGTCGAAGAGAGCCAAGTCTGGTTTTGTTTCTATTATACCACATGCACTAGGAAATTGTGATAATCAGCTCAAGCATGTCCTTGCCTACGTGTTGGATGAAGATAAGGTGCCAGAGAAGGTCCACAAATTCTCTGAAGTGCACGCCTCTAGTGTCCAGTGGTAATCCCGTGGCTGTCCAGGTTTCACGTGCCTTGGTGCACTCCCAAACATGTGTCCGCTAGTCTCCTCCCCAAGTTGACAAGCTTCACATGTGGCTTCCTCCGAAACTCCACGGTGACAGAGATTGACTTTGGTAGGCAGTATATTGCAACAGGCCCTCCATGCAAAGACTTTGAGTTTGGGTGGGATGTTGAGCCCCCATATTTTTTGCCAAAACAGGTGCTGAGTCTGGTCATTAGAAGCTCTTGCCACATGGTTATGGAAGGATAGAGAGAGGGCTATCTTGTCGGCGCTACTGATTGTGAAGCTGCCCCTCGGAGTGTAGTCCCATACTAGACGGTCTGCGGCTTGACCATGGCTACGTGGAATACTGAGAATCACGTCTGAGTCGTCTTGCATGAAAATCTGCTTGATCAAGTCACTCCTCCATTTGCCTGTATTTTCATCCAACAGTGAGCTTACCCGTGCATCCCATGGCAAGGTATTTGGTGGTGTTATGGTGCGGAAAGAAGATGGTCTTGGGAGCCACTTGTCGTGCCAAATCTGAGTAGAGGTACCGTTACTTATTTGCAATCTGCAACCTGCTCTAACCACGTTCTGTGCAGCGATGAGGCTTCGCCATGCAAAGGATGGCTTGTGGCCTAACTCTGCTGAGAGAAAATCAGGGTGTGGAAAGTATCGGGCTTTTAGGATACGATACACCAAAGATTAGGTGTTGGTTTATAGTCGCCATCCTTATTTGGTGAGAACTGCCAAGTTGAAGGCTTTGAGATTGCGAAAGCCCAATTCACCCATTTTCTTAGGAGTACAGACTTTGTCCTAAGATAACCATGACATTTTATTTTTTCTGTTGAATTGTCCCCATCAAAAAACACGAATCATGCTAGTCATTTTATCACATAATGTATCCGAAAGCTTAAAGACACTTATAGTATAAGCTGAGATCACTTGGGCTATTGCTTTAATAATCACTTTTTTCTCTACTTGTTAGAGCATTTTCTCTTTCCAGCTAGACAGCTTGTTATCAAGTCTTTCTTTTAGTGCATAGAAGGTGTTCTTTGATTTATCCACCAAAGAAGGTAGTCCCAAGTATGTCTCATGTTGTTTTATGACCTTGGCTCCAAAGCGTTGCTTTATTTCCTCCTGTATGTTTGGTGTGGTGTTGTGCCTGAAGAACAAAGTAGTTTAGTCCCTATTTATTTTTTGGCCAGAGGCATGCTCATATGTGTCCAATACTTGCTCAAGATGGTTGTAGTCCCCCCTTGTGGCTTGGCAAAAGATAACATTATCATCTGCAAAAAAGATGTGTGAGATCTATGGGCCTTGTGGGCAAGCTGCTACTTTTTGGAGTGAGCCAGTTGATGTGGCTTGCTAGAGAAGAGATGAGAGTCCTTCTGCACAGAATAAGAAAAAGAATGGGGAGATGGGGTCCTTGTCTCAAGCCCCTAGATGGGACAATGTGTCCACGGGGTTTGCCATTCAATTTGATTAAGTAACAGAAGTAACACATTACATCATAAAGTTTACCCAACCATCAAAACTCATCTTTAACATTATGAGTCTGTTTGGATAGAACTTATTTTGCTGAAACTGAAAACACTGTAGCAAAATAATTTTTAAATGTGTGAATAGTACCGTGGGACCTATTTTTAATGAAAAAGTTGTTAAAAAGTGAAATTTGTGGGACCCATGAACAGTGCATTTGTGCACTGTTCATGGCTGAATAGTCAAACCTTGCAGCTGGGTTTGAAAAAAAAAAAAAAAAGAAGGAAGCAAAACGCAAACGCAGCCATAAAAGCTGTATCCAAACGGGCAATATATCTCTAAGGAAGCCCCATTCTACTCTATCAAAAGCTTTACTCATATCAAATTTCAAGGCCATCTCCCCATTTTTACCATTCCTCTTCTGATTTAGATGATGCATGGTCTCAAAAGCAACTAAAATATTATCAATTATAAGGCGCCCAGACATAAAGACACTTTTATATTCACTAATAATTTTTGGGAGGAAACGTTTTAGTCTATTAGCAATGACCTTAGAGGCTAGTCTAGAGATAATATTGCTCAAACTTATAGGCCTGTACTGTTTTATCTTGGTGGGGTTTTTTTATTTTTGGAATCAAGATAATATGAGTGTCATTAAACTTTGGGGGAATGATTCCCAAATTTAGAAAGTCAGTACAGCTTTTGTAACACTTACCAGATAGAGACCAAAAGTGTTGGTAGAAAAGTGGAGGCATACTGTCAGGACCTGGTAATTTTTTTGGGTGCATATGTTTGAGTGCTCTATAAACCTCATCTGCTTGAAAGGGTTGACTTAAGAATCTGTTCATGGAGTCAGTGACAACGAGCTGAACTGCAACAACAACCATAGATGTGTCAGTGGGACTGTTTGTTTTGAAGATAATAGAAAAATAATCTAATATTATTACCTCCACTGTCTGGTCCTCTTCTTGCCACACACCAATATCATTTGTGAGGCCGTGAATAGTGTTTCTCTGCTTGCGGTTTGAGGCTTTCTGGTGGAAAAAAGATGTGTTGCAGTCACCATCTGTGATCCACATGTGCTTTGCTCGTTGGTGCTACATAGTATTCTCTGCATCAAGCCAAGAGTTGAGTGACTTATGGACACTTTGTATCTGCTTAAAGTTGTGCTGCGGGTTGTGTTCAAGGACTTGCAACTCCTTTTCCAACTGAGTTATTTGTCTTCCCGCATTACCAAATTCTGCTTTGATCCAATAAGCTAACCGTGCTTTGCAACTGTCAAGGCAGTTGGTGATAGGTACGCCTACGGTTTTGTATAAACCCTCGTTCCAAGCTTCCTGAACAACTTTAGCACATTGAGGATCCCTTAGCCACATTGCTTCGAAGTGGAATGGATGTTGGGTTTGTTGTTGCTGATGGTGACTATGGGGTTGTAAGCTTACTGCCTGCATGGAGTGGTCACTGGTGGACATGGAGATGAGGTGTACAATGGCTTCCTAGAAGAGGGCTTTCCATGAAGTTGTGGCAAGTGCTTAGTCCAGGCGGATGTGTGTTTGGCCTTCAACAGAGTGGTTCCGAGACCAGGTGTATGGAGAGCCTATAAAGCCCAAGTCGGTGAAGCCGCATTTACGAATGACGAAGCGAAAGCGATCAATCTGCTGAGTAGGGCGTAAGGAGCCTCCACTATTCTACGTTTGACTGACAATCTCATTATAATCACCAAGGCAAAGCCATGGAAGCTTGTTGGAGTGCCCTAGAGATTCAAGCAAAGTCCAATAAACTCATTAGTTAACACACTAAAATATACCCCAAAAAAAAAAAAACTGATTAGTTATGCATTTAATTAAAAAACTATAGTGGAAAGAATATACAAATTATAAACATAATTTCTTGATATTTATTTTTCAACAATTTTTACACATAGATCAATGAGGCAAATTCAAGTGCCCTCTATTGTTTTTTTGGGTTGTCCTTTAAGTCCGGTTGATTCTATGCATAAAAGGAATGGAGGTTGGTTCACGTAGAGGAAATTAAAACAATTTAAAATTTGTCAAAAAAATCTTTTATACATTTATATTGTTGTGTAATAATTTCTCAAGGTTGCCATTTGAATAATGTTATTCATTCATTCTTCTATGTTTTTGACAAAACAAAGATTCCCGAGTACTGCATATTTTGCGATTCGTTGCTTTAGTTTGCTTTCCGAAGCAACTCATTTCCGTTTTCCATCCATAGTGTTAACAGATGTCAAATCCAATTATAGCAGTGGCGATTCTAGAAATATTTTCTAGGAGGATCATTCAAATTCTTGTTAAAGAGATTGATAAGGATCTTTTTTTAATAAATAATATTTTCTTATTTCATTTTGGTCATTAAAATTTTATTTTTTCATTTTGATCGTTAGAATATTAAGATTAGATCTTTTGCAACTTATGATTCGAAGGAAGATTTTTCAAGTCAATACAAGTTTTTTTAGATGAAAAATCTTAAGTAGAATATGAATCTTGCAGTATACATGGTTTTCTTATTAGAAATTTATTCATAGTACAACAAGAGAATAAAATGATAAAATATAAGTTCATTGAGCATATTGTTTTTTTTAGTATATTGAAGGTTAGTGTTGGTAAAATTAAATCTTGGAAATCATCTATTGTCTCTTGTTTCTCAAAAAAAAAAAAAAAAATCTATTGTCTCTTAATATAATAAAGTTAATAATTATTATTGTTAAGTGAACTTTAATTATTATTACTTAGAATATTTTAATTTATTATTTATTAGTTTTTTCCTTTATTCTTTTCAATTATTTTATTTAACAATTCAACTCAACTTTGACAATTTATTAGTCTTTATAAATCATTAAAAATATAAATATTTATTTTGTATCTATTGCATTACTCTATTAAGAATTCAACACAATAATACAATTATTAAAAAAAAAATTGTCCTCACTTCCCAATTCCTACTTCCACTACCTTACACTTAATTTTCTTTTATCGTTAGTTGTTTACAATTTAATGTCCACTTAATTTTGTTTTTCCCTTGAGATTTAGGCTAAAAAATTACTAATTTTTGTTTTTGGGTTTACTATTTTTTTATTATCAGATTTTAGGTAAAATTGGTTTGTTTTTAGGTTTTTTTTTTTTTTTTGTTTAAAAAGGCCAAGATAAAATTTGGTATTGAATTGATTTGTTATTAGGTTTCTTTCAGGAGGTTCAAATTTGCAATTTAGGGTGGTCAAAACAAAAAAACCTTAAAAATATTATATGTTAAAAAAAAAAAAAATTCCCCCTTAATTCTATGTGGCGCCGCCACTGAATTATGGTGAAATCATGGTGACTGTTGTTTTCCAGTCAATTTCATAGGCAGCTTTTTTTGACATACATGTTTTCTCCTCCTTGAGTTATCTCATTTTTCTTGCAATATGAAGATAAGAGATCTAATAACTGTTCTGCAATCGAAAGTGGAAGGGGATTGAATTTTGTAAAAAAAAAGCTATAACATAGAATTATAATGAACAATTTTAAGATTTTACCTTGCTTCCAAGCTACTGTTATATTCACTAGAATCTTCAACTACCTTTTTTTGCAATGAGTGCTAGCATCAGGAAGGAAAATTATAGTGTCCTACACTTAAAAGTGGAAAGGATTTGAAATGAAATGCTATAGAATTATAATGAAAATTTTGAGGTTTTACATTGCTTTCATGTTGTTTTAATTTTTAATGGAATCTTTTGCTACCTTTTTGGCATTGAGTAATAACATTGGAAAAGGGATTTTGGTAATTGTAGGGGTTTTTTTTTTAATTTTTTTTATATAAATATATATTTTATGTAATGCATTCTCTTAAATAGAAATAACTATAAGTAACGTCTTATATCAGATAAATTATTAGGTCTATTGAGAAGATTGCTGAACTGATCCTTTTGATTCTTTTAACCAATAAAATGTTGCCATTTATGTAATAGAACTGTAAATGAGCCGAGTTTTGTCGAATAGTGCATGTTCAAGCTTGGCTCGTTAAGAAAAATCAAAAGCTCAAGCTTGGCTTGAGCTTGTGACAAGCCTAAAAATAATGTTTGAACTTGAGCTCGTGAGAAAGTCAAAAAGTTTGAGCTGAGCTTGGCTTGGCTTGGCTTGATTAATTAGTCAAGCCAAACTTAAGCTTAATATCAAGCTCTAACTCGAGCTCAGGTCAAGTTTTTAAGCTTGAGATCTAAAATAATCACATTATCAAATGTTTAAATCTCTAAAATTAAGAAAAAAGAAAAAGAAAAAGAAAATAGTATTGTCATTTTATCATGAATCTAGTCTTACTTATGATTAGCTATTATTCAAATTAATAATTTATATAATTAAATTCATTAATTTATCATTCCTTTTCTATAGCTTCAACAATTGTTCACAATACAATTTTTACATTCACGTTAGATGGTAAAGAACTAGAAAAATACTTATTTGTAACTATTATGAATGAGAAAACACTAGCATGTTTCATAACTTTACTTTAGATGATTGATAAGAAATGATCATATGTGGCCTACTTAATTAATTATTTATTTTTAAATGTAACTATAGTCTAAAGTGGTTCTTGATCAGTTTAAAGGAAATGAGAAAAAAAAAAAAAAAAGGTAATATAGGTAGTTGTCTCATGTTGGCCATGTTATTATTAAGATATGTGTAATGAGTATATTTAGCTAACACATATAAACTTATAAATGAGTCTATGCTTGAATTGTTGTGTATCAAGCCTAATGGCTCACAAGCTTGTTTATGAACAAATTTTTTTGCTTGGGCTCGGCTTGTTTATTAAACGAGCCTAAAACTAAGGCTCAAGCTTGAATTATTTATAAACAAACAAACACAAACAAGCTTTTTATCGAGCCGAGCCCAAGTTGTTCATGATCGGTTTGGTTCATTTACAGCCCTATGTAAATATAACACCATTTAATGGTTTTTTTTTTATATATGCTAATTAGGAATGTGATTCACACATTTGCATAAATAACATTATTTCATTGATTGAGAGGACCACTTTAGCAGTTTTCTTGTTGCATAATATTATAGGGTTTTTTTTTTTTTTTTTCATAAGAGAATGTTAATGGTTTAAAATTAGTATTTATTCCATTATAAATTTACTATGGCTTGATTTATCTCTAGTACTTTTTTAACTGAACATGTCCTTTTATTTTAAAAATATACAATGACAAGTGGTAGTGGGTTTTAATTTTCACATTTTATTTAGATAGTGGGTGATATGACAGTCTCTTATTAAAACAAAATAAAATTCATTTTCAAAAAGTATCGGAGCTAAGCTAAACCTGATTGGATTCAGATCCTCTAGATTTCCTAAGGTACTCTACCAATAGATTTTCTTAAATCCTAACCACTCTTTAATGATTTAATGGTATAGATTTTGCCATGTCAGCATTCCACTAACAATATTCTTAAAATAATAAAATAATGTTGCAAACGAAATAATTAAGATTATTGTTAGTGGAATACTGACATGGCAAAATCTAGATCATTAAATCATTAAAGAATGGTTAAGATTTAAAGAAATTTATTTGGTAAAATATCCTAGGAAATCTAAAGGATCTGAATAAGTTTACCACTTTTAAAATCAATTAGTAATAATGACTATTAATTTTCTAATAAATTAATGATTATTATTTCATTAAAAACTGTACATGCATTGATTTGGTTGTTGGTTTGGAATGGAAAAGTAGTAAGAGAATGTAATTGGTTTAAAATTAGTATTTATTTCATTATAGATTTACTACTATTAAAATCAATCAGTAATAACGACTATTGATTTTCTAATAAATTAATGATTATTATTTCATTAAAAACCGTACATGCATTGCTTTGGTTGTTGGTTTGGAATGAAAAAATAATAATGATTAATGGTTTATAGGAACATGGATGCGAAAGGATCCTTTTTTTTTGATAAATACAAATAATAACAAAAAAGAAAAAATGAAGAGATAATTAAATCATATTTTTTTTGCCATAAAAAATTGTAAATTAAACAGATAAAATAATCAAAGATCATATTATATAAACTGAAGCAAAAACTCTATTCATTAAAATTTTATCGTTTAAAATTAGGGCAAATCACAATTTACCCACTTGTGGTTTGGTTGAAATTTAAGTTGTCTACCTGTGGTTTGAAATTTGATACTTTACCCACCTGAAGTTAGCTCAGTTAAATTTCTATAGCCCACCTCTGTTAAAAACAAAACTAAATATATAATTTTGCCCCACTTTTATGTTTCTCTTCTCCAAAAACACAATAAACATAAAAATACAAGATTAAATAAGATCAAAAACTATCTATTGGAACACTTTCATTATGGAATTTTAAACCACAGGTAGGCAACTTAAATTTTGCTCAAACCTCAAGTAAGTAAAGTGTCAAATTTTAAACCACAAGTAGGCAACTTAAATTTCAGCCAAACCACAGGTGGGTAAGTTGTAATTTGCCCTTAAAATTAATAAGCTTACCTTATCCCGGTCTTCTCATAGAATTTGATCATTAAAAATTCAACTAAATATTAAGCCGCTTAATGGAAAAAGTTAAATAAATTCAAATTATAATCCTAATAAAACTAGCACCATCCATACCTCGATGCCTTTCTGGGTAGGAGCTCTTTGCTCTTTTTCATTGCCTTCTCTTTGCAAGGTACAATTTGCTAATGCAATCTAATTAGTGGGTAACAGAAATAAGCACATCCTTCAACTATAGCCATTTGTGTGGGCCAAGGTGAGCTAAAGGATATTGGGCCTAGATAGAAGTCTAGGAAGGCCCAGCTAACGTTTATATCGAGTACCTGGGTTAAAATAGTCTGAGGAAAGAGGTAGTGCGAAGAAGAAATTACTTTGAGGAAAGAATGAATCGACGAGGACAGTGAAATGATAAGCCATACCAAGGGTGTTGGCTGAAGAAATGGCAGTGGTCCATCCGAACAAAAGTTAGGGGAAGCTTCCTACGAAGCCATTGTCCCTTCCATATTAAATGCTCTGTATTAAACAAACATGCTGTATTAATGGCTGAATGACACCTAAATAGTGTCTAAACAGCCTATTACTTGCTCAACACAACCTCAAAGGAAGGGAGAAGAGAGATGAGACAAGTATCCTGCTTGAATGATCATCCACCCTACAGGTAGGCGACAAGGATTGGAGCAATAAAGCTATAAATTGGGAAAGATCCCCCATGTACAAAGATCTGATGTAGAAATAGAGAGAAAGAGAGTGATAAAATCTGTAATATTGAATATAGTTGAACCTTGTATCCCCATCTTAGAAAAAATACTCAAACTTTCCAAGGGAGGTAAAACAATCAAGAATTGATCCCATCTTCATTCTCAAAAAAAAAAAAGAAAAAAAAAGAATTGATCCCATCTTTTATAATGTTTGACTTGAGTTATTGTCTTTTCCTTTCTCCATGTTGAATTATTGTTTCAACTCTACTGTTGGTTCAAACACCCATCTGTTACAAACAAATTAACTGTTTCGAACAAAAGCCCAACCCATCAACCAAAGTCTTTGCTTTTTGACCCATACACCATTCATTCATTTTAATTTAAGTTTGTAATCCTAATAGTTGAACCTTGTATCCCCATCTTAGAAAAAATTCTCATCGAACTTTCCAAGGGAGGTAAAACAATCAAGAATTGATCCCATCTTTTATAAAGTTTAACTTGAGTTATTGTCTTTTCCTTTCTCCACGTTGAATTATTGTTTCAACTCAACTGTTGGTTCAAACACCCATCTCTTACAAACAAATTAACTGTTTCAAACAAAAGTCCAACCCATCAACCAAGGTCTTTGCTTTTTGACCCATACACCATTCATTCATTTTAATTTAAGTTTGTAATCCTAAATACAACATCAAACATACTACTTCCTTAAAAAGCTACCAACTACAAGAAAGTTCAACATACCATAGACAACATTAAGTCTTCAAGAGCTTGGCTTTGAAGAAATATCACGAAAGTTCCTTGATTCACCAACCATGTCAGAGTCCACATAATAAATCTGCCCACCATCGTATACAAATTATTAATGAGAATTAACACAAAAAAGAATGCAAAAGGTACTTTGAAAATAAAGCATCTACTCTAGGAAGAAAAAATCCTATTGACATATGAAGCACATATCTTATTGAACCAAAAAAAAAAAAAAAAAAAATGAAGCACATATCTTTATACTAATAAAAGTGGATTCTAGTTAGTTCAACTGATAAAATTTTTGATAGTTGAATAAGATATCTGAAGTTCAATCTCCACCTTTACAAAAAATCGATTAGTGTCTTGATTTAATAATAAAGATATATTATTAAGAGTGGATGTCATAAGTTGAAACTTTCTCAATAACCACAAAAAAAAAAAAAAAAAAATCATAACAGTCAATTCACCTATTAAGTCGTGCTGTCATGTTCATATATATTAATTAGCTGCTGTACCTTATCCATAACTCCTTAAGTTCATGAGTTACATATATACTTCTCCTCTTCATTGCATGGGAAACGTTAGCATGTTTAGGGATGTTAAAAGACATGTCATTTATTTATATATACTTATTGTACTTAAAAATAGGTAGTAATACCTTTTAGAGTTGTAGTCATCCTTCTTCTGAAAATAAAAAATAGAAAATTATAGCATACATTAACTAAATTGAAAGATGTGGCTTTAAGTTTAAAATCCAAAGGTCTACTATCATATATATGGACATGTGGAGCCCTAGCCTAAAAAGCCTAGTGAATTTTGAGGTCAGACCCCCAATTTACTTGTATAACATAGGTAAAGAGTTTCCTACAACAGGAAATCCTCTTGATGTCAACCTAACAGCCTAAATGGAGGGTCTTAGTAACCTGTCCATATTCTACTACCTTGAGTGTGTTTCCCCAGGTGGCTCGAGCTTGGAAGTGAGATCCTCCTACTTAGTTGTTCCTCATTGTTTTCTCTCGTGTCTCTCTCTCTTTCCCTAATTTTCCAACCCCCTCTTCATCATCCCTTCTACCTTTTATAGCCTTCCCTTAATGGGATTGCTATCATGGGTGGTGGTTTTCCCCAAAATGGAGGGCCCCATTTTGACCTAAATTCCTGATTGGATGGGACCTATCGCACATTTTTGAATTGATCTCGTTGGAACTCGTGTTAACCTCCAAATCTATGCTTGGCAGATGAATATCCCCAAGGCACTATAGAGCGGTCTTAATGATGCCTCGGGTCGGTTTGTACTGTATAGTTCTTGGACCCCCATCACTTGGTCGGTACAATTTGAGAGGGTCTGACTCTTGTGGGCCTTGGCCTTGGACCTGTACCTAACTTACGTGGTCCTTGGCCTTGGCCTAGGGCCTACGACCGATTTATGGACTGTACAGGACAATAATTTCCCTTCCGTGTAACTAAATATTTATAATAATGCTTAGTAAATGTTTATTATTATGAGATCTAAGTGGGAGATAGGAAAAAAAAGTTTGATGAATAATTTAAAGGGGCTTATAGTGGATTTTTATTAAAATAGTAGAATGATCATTAAGATTTACATGCAGCGGTAGTTGTTTGCCATTTGGTGTTATTTTTCCATATCATACCTAATAGATAGTAAAAGTTACAAAAAATGGCATGTGTCATTATTTTATACATTGCCAAAGAGACACGTGTCACCATTTTGTGTATCTACCAATTATAAGGATCCAACTTTTATAACATAGATAGATAGATAGATAGATAGTTTACACATTGCCAAAGAGATGCGTGTGACCATTTGTGTATTCACCAATAGTAGGAATTCAACTTTTATAATATAAATAAATTGATTGTCTGCCATGTAGTGCTATTATTCCATATCATACTTAAAATATAGAGGAAGTTATAAATAAATAAAAAAAAGTGTAATTGTTTTATACATTGTGAAGGCCACACATGCTACCATTTTGTGTATCGACCAAACTGATTCAATTTTTATAATATAGATAGATATTGTGGTTTCTTTTTTCTCCTGAAAAATTGTGCAAATTAAGTGGAGTTTATATAGGTGCACTATAGAGTTTAAATAATGGTCTAAACCTAATACAAGAAGGATTTGGAAACAGAGTTGAAAAACAATATTCTACAATTTCACTCAAGCAAAAGTCGTGTAAGGGTCAAGTGGGATTAATGACTTCCTGGAGTAGGGTCACTCTAATTATAATAGTCTCGGACATTATTCTCGTTGGTTATGTGGAACGTTCTTGCAGGGTGGCCCAATAAACTTGGAAGTCTAAAGCAATATATTTAAATGAAGTTTTTTTTGTTATCACTTAAATAATATTTAACTAATATTTAATATCATAATTTTTTTATAACAAAAATCTATTCCTTTTATTCTGTAATATGCTCTCTCTCTCTTTTTGGAAAAAATGCTAAAATTATAACAAATTTTACTAAAAAAAACTTTCAAATGATGTAGAAATGAATGTGATTAGTAACTTCAAAAAGATAATAAACAAGTATTGAATGAATAATGTTAGGAATATTATAAATTTTACAACATGAAACTTATAAAGATGTATCACTTATCACAAAAAATAATTCAAAAATGCATTTAATAGATTATTGACGTTCACATATCATATTAATTGTCACATCAAGTTGTAAAGTTTTCAAGTAAAATTAATAATATTTCTAGCATTTTCCTATCTGAATTATTTCTTGTGATTAGTGACACATATTTGTAAGGGAGAATACTAGAGATACAAATTCTTTTATAAAAATCTTTACAAACTGATGATGTGCAAAATGATTATAGATAAATAAAAAAAGTGATGTTAAATGTTGATCATAACAATAGTTTGTAAAAATGTTTTAAAATGATTTGTAACGGTAGCATTATTATATTTGTAAGACCCATGTATTTAAAATTGCATTATCTCTAGCATTACTCAATTATTTAGGACTTCGTAAAAGTAGAGAAAAAATATATAACTAATTTTTTTTTTTTATATCTCCAAATTTTTTTTAAATAAATCATTTTTTGCCCCTAAATTTGGGGCCTTCCTCTATTAGGGGCCTAAGCCGTGGCCTAAGTGACGTAGGGCTAGTGCCGGCCCTGCTTTCTTGCCCTATGGTAGCTTAGTTAAATCCTTATGTCTGATTTGACTTAAAGTTCATTTTATAGCTAACTCCCACTTTGGAATAACTTTCATCTTCCAATGCTTAATCATAACACTTTAGTTCACCATAGTCGGATTTCAACTAGCAAAGCAAGAAGGAGAATACTACTGTGTAGTGCTAGCTAGAGACTCTAGAGGATTGTCTCAGTTTAGACTTGTCCTGTTCATGGAGCTACAATCTATGGAATGTCCGAATTAACCTAAACTATGTTCTACATATCACTCCTAAAGTTTCCTTCTGAATCAACATATTTATGTTTTCAGTGTTAGTATCTACATTCTTAACTTTGAAATTGATATATTTTATTGTTGAATATAACGTTAATTACTTTTTATATTGTTTCGATTTTGATCATTCTAAAACCGATAACCAAACTCATCAATGTTATAATCAATAAAAATGAATTTAGTGGACTTTAAATCTAATCTAACCTTTTCATTGAATATAAAATTTATACTTAATCATCCCAAATTCGATAATCAAACTCATCAACTTCGTACCCAACAAAGTGTACTCCTAGAATTAAAATCTATATCCACGTACAAAACACATCCAATTATCTTCACATCTGAAAGATTTACCTCTTTTCCACTCCAAGCCTACTCTAGTAATTAAGTTCCCATCCAATGAACAGAAGGTCCAAGGCTGATATATCTGATAATGCCGTTATGTTGATTGCATCAACCCAGGAGATCTGGAGTGAATTGAAACGGATTTTCATGCTTATAGCTGTTCATTGAAACGGATTTTGCATGCGTTTTGTGATGCTATTCTGTTGAAGTGTATTCTAAACTATTTTCCATCTATTCTGATTCCATTAACAACATAGGATTTTTTGAATCTCTTATTGTCAAATTAACACTTCATTTTCAAACATGTAATGTCTCGTTCTCCATCATGGCTTTGTTCACCTTCCTTACTTTTCTTGTTGCTTTTATCGATTATAGTAATCACTCACTCATTTGTATGAACTAACTCCACTGTTTCAATTCCCAAAAACACCCTCAATTACAGAAACTAAAGTCTATAAATTTCATATCTTAAAGTCGTCCCCTTGACAAGACTATCTGCATCCTTTTCTCACTCGTGACTCGTGAGTTGTGACCACACGGACTTGACTCTCCACTTATATCAACAAATGCAATTAGTGTTTTTACTATTTTGTTGTAATATAGTGTAACACCTTGTACCCATTACGACATAAATCCTTGGTAAAGCAAGATAATATAGAACTCAAAATATTTTCAAAAATATGAAAAACCCTTCGGAACCCTAGTTTTGCGTACACAGACTAGTAAGCTTTACTTATGCTAGCAAGGTTCGGTAAGCGACAGGCCCCATAGGCATTCATTGTAAAATACAAGAATATATTCCAAAAATACATGCTCATCAAATCACTAGAACTAGAAAAGTGATTCAAGAGGGGGTTTTTATGAAATTCCTTGAGTTTAATATTTTATTACTCGATCAAGACCTGTATTAATTGTTCTAGGGTCCCTCTGGATAAAAGGTTTACTAATTCTTTTTAGTTTGTATGATAGATCGACTAAGGAGAATAGTCAAAATCAAGTTTCGGCTTCTCTCATTTGAGGTAGGCTTTCTTTTATTTCTTTGAAGTCTTGTTTTTATTCTTGTTTTGCTTTAGTTTTTATTGCTTTAGTAGTTTGTAAATTTTAATTTATAAGTTTAGGTTTTATTTAGTTGCCTTTCAGATAGGTTAGAATACATGCTTAGAATAGATTAGTTTTAAATTTTGGGGTTTTTGCCTTAGGGTGAGTACGCAGACTCAACCCAACGTGCACAACTTAGGGAGCCTGCCTGCGTATGTAGCCTTAGTCATGCATACGTATGCTCACTCAAAAAATTGAATTTTCATTTTTGTTCGATGTGCGCTTGATTTTTAGCTTTCAATTTCAAAGTAAAATGCTTGGGACTCTTCTAATATCCAAAAAACATTATTGAGGTATTTCAATTGATTAGAAATCTTATTAGGTTTTTTAATTTAAATCATTAGTAGGGTTTTGAATGATGAACCTGATTACTTTGGTGGACATAATCATGAATATGATTCTATTTGGTTATGTTTGAATGTTGTAATTTTAATTTACATGCATGATTAGGATAGCCTATTAAGTGGTTTAGAACTAGGCTATGGAATATGTGAGTGGAGGTTGGCCCATTTAGTCGGGCGGAATTGAGTGTCTAACACATTTACAAGCATGTATCCTAACTCCATACTCAATGATTAGTTTGTAGACCTTTGCATAAATGTTAATTTGTTTCTTGGACCTAAATTAGGTGGCGACTCCCAATTAAAACTTTACACAATTATTTAAATAAATGAAATTGACTTAGCTAACATTCAATTGGATACTTAACATATGTTTGCACAACATGTTCACAACTCAAATACCAACAATCAACATGGTTAAGAAGTATTACTTTTACTTTTTCATGTAGAGTAGACTAAACTTTAATAAAAAAATAAAAAAAATGTTTTATCACAAAGACAAAGAAGACCAACTTATTTTTGCATGAGAGAGTGCGCTTTCTGTTATGGCCACCACCATGCCATATCAAAAGTGGAGCTTCTAGGGCCTGCCAAATGGTTCAATGGAAAAAAAATGAATAATACCATCCTCCATTAAAGGAAAACCATACATTAGGATTCCAGTCTCTCTAAAATTCTAAAAACCCCACCTCAACTCAACTGCTCAAATAACTAACATATTTTTTATCCGTACAGCATGACCACAAAGGATCCAACAAAGAGAAAAATAAACTCCAAATCATAGATGTCAATCTTGCCACTCAAAACTAAGATTCCAAGTCAAAACCATAAGCAAAATATTAATGAAATGGAAGCAACATAATTTTATTAGATAGCGGATGAGTATCTCAATTCGTATTTGCTTCTATGATTCTGAATGAATCTTCTTCCACTTTTGTTAACTGTCATTAATCTTATCAAACATTTTTTCCTCTTAGTTTATATTTAGCTTTTGTCAATTAGTCTTAGATGAGTCATTAGGGAATAAAAAATTGTTACTTGATCGATTAGTTGTGTGTCATTTTCACTAAAGCAATACACATGGAAATTAATTCAGATTAATGAAAAGGCCAAATTGACATGATGAAAGTTGAGACTTTAGTGGTTCATCATCCTTATCCTAAAGTATGGTTGATTACAGCTATTGTTTTTTACTTGTCGTACATATAGAAAGTTAAAAATCTTATAGTAACCTTTATTGTGGCTTCCACAATTTAGAGAAAAGTTGGACAAAAGATTCCATTGTCCCACTGAACTTCCATGGATATATATCTCCTATTTCAAGTTATTTTAATTACTCATGCATTTTTGCATATATTTGTGGAGTATAATTGATTAGAGACGCTTAAAATATAGTAAATTCTACGACACTAGAGTGGGGTAATAATTAGAGAGCGCACGGTATCAAAAACAGCGAAACCATGTTGATCATAAAACAAATTGGGGCTTCTACCTTAGTGAAACTGGAACTAAGAAAGTGACAAATAAAAATGTTATTTTAGGCCACTACAAACTTAGGACTAGGGTCTAGGGTATAGGGGCATGATTCTTACTGGACCTTGCAATCACAGTATTAATTTGTGGGGTTCAATCTCGCAAACTCTCAGGGTTTGTTGAGAGAGAAATTGAAAACTGTAATTTGAAAGATCAAAGTATTGTTGCCACCATTTTCTAGTGAACAATACACCAAAGCACCAACGCTCACTAAAGTTTATATAGAAATAACGTGTGTTTGGTTTGACGAAAAATTTTGGAAAAAAAAATATTTTTTTAAGTATTTGGTTGTATTCTTAAAAATGCTCGAAAATATATTTTCAAGTGTTTGGTTATGTGCCTCTTAAATGCAATGGAAAACATATTTTCTACTATTTTTCCACATTTTCTCATATTCTAAGCACATATATAATTATAAGAAAAAAGAAGAAGAGAATTTTAGACAAAAAAAATCTTGATTGGTGACCGTTGATGGCGGAGATTGGTGACTGGGGACTAGGGATGTTAGTGGGGGGTAGTGATTGGGTGGCTGACAGTCGGGGGTGATAGGGGGAGGTTTGGTTGATGAGTTTTGGGTGAGACAGAAAATGAAAGTATAAAACATTTTCAAAGAAGTGCATTTATTTTAGGGTCAACCAGAAGATAATTTCATGTTGACCAACAATTTCAATTGCTCCAAATGCCCCAAAATGCAAAAAAATATTTTTCAAAAATCAATTTCTGTTGGAACAAACACAACCTAAGTTATATTATGAATAGTGTGATACCTTAAATTGGGTGAATTTGATTAGATTGGATTGTTTGGAGTGTGTATTGTGTAGGCGTGTACCAAGTCCCATACTGAGTATTTACTAGGTGAATCTTAAGTTTATAAGTGATTGCGAGAAACTCCAATTGTGGTTTGTTGGGCCATGAGATGTGCCACTTCACCTCAAAACTAATTGGTGATGAGAGAGACACTAAGTCTTTTATGACATTTGACATCGTATCCCACATGCTTGTTTTTAAAGAGGTTGTAACGAGTCTAATTGTGGTCCCTCCAAACAATCCCCCTCACAATGATGCTCTCATGACTCAAACCCATAACCTTGGCTTTAATACCACTTGTCAGATTGTGAGTTTTGTCACTCTACCTCAAAACCAATTAATTATGAAGAAGACACACTCAAGTCTTTTATGACATTTGACATCATACCTTATAGGTCTATTTTTAAAGTTGTTGTAAGAAGTCAAATTGTGCACCCTCTCCCCCCCCCCCCCCACCCACACTCAAATCTTTTATTTACTAGTTCTTTTCCTTTGGTTATTAAAAATGGTATCAAATCAAAGCTAGTAACACCATGTGACTTGAGGGCGCGCACTATAGTACAACGTGATTGCGAAGAGCCCTAATTGAAACTCGACTAGTTCTTTTAGGGTTTTAGTCTATATGTGGCTAGTGCTTTCTTTAGATCATTAAAAATAGAATCAAAGTCATTCTAGAAACCTTGTGTGAGCTTAGATTACCCTACAAATTGGACCCTTACAAGGACATTAGGAATTTAAGTGAGGAAGATTGTGATATATCTCATATTGTGTGGATTTAATTGGATTAGATTGTTTGAGTATGTGTTGTGTGGATGTATGCTAAGTCCCACACTTGGTGATTACTAGGTAGATGTTGGATTTATAAGTGATTACAAAGAGTTTCAATTGTAACTTAACTAATGATTTTAAGGTATAAGTGTAGATGTGACTAACGTAATTCTAGAGTTGCTATGAATGGAGCCCCAATCCCAATAGGTCTAAGATATAAAAAATGCCAAGTATATATCCCCTCCATCTGATAATAGGTAACCCACTACTACACCTTTTATTTATTTATTGAGGAAAAACCCGCTAGTAGCTGCAATCAAACTAAGATAAGATAATATTGAATTAGTAGGGAGGGGAATGAGAAATCTTGTTCCCTATATTTCCAAATTCCTTTTCTACGTCATTTTTTATCTTATTATTAAATGAGAAGTACAATACTATGTCTTTGTGTTAGAACATTTTTCCGTCTCCCTTGTGTGTTTATGTTTGTTTTTTTTTTTAAATCATTTTTTATCTTATTTCACTTATTAATTATATTACTTTATTATTAAATGAGAAGCACAATAGTAGCGACCAACAGATGACATTAGCAAGAGTTTTGGGCTCAACTATCTCTCCGATTCTCATTGATGTGACTTCTACATCACAATCTAAATTTTTTTTTTTTTGTTAACAATTATAATATTAACTACTATTAATTGGTCTAGACATTTTATCTATCTAGTATGCAACCCTTTCTTCATTTTTTAGTAGACTGTTAATGTTTTAATTTCCAAGTTCAATAACCTTGAACCATTTGAGCCCCGAATGAGTTTTATTGGTTCATTGGCTGTCTCCAGCCACTTGATCATTTTTTTTTTTTTAAAACCATTAAATATAGCAAATTACAAAGATAATTCTAAGATATTACAAATTGTGGTGATTTGGAGCCCATTTGGTATATGTATTTAAATACATGTTTTGAGTTTTTAAACAACATTACACGTATTTTCATACACTTTTTCATTCACACGTATTTTTAAAAAAATTGAAAATTGTTGTTTAAACACACGTACTAAATGGGTCCTTAGTAGTCCAAAAAACAAATAGATCTAACCTTGCACCATTTGAGCCCCGAATGAGTTTTATTGGTTCATTAGCTGTCTCCAACCACTTGATCATTTTTTTTATAAAAAAAAAAAAAAAAAAAAAAACCATTAAATATAGCAAATTACAAAGATAATTCTTTTTTGATACAAGATAAAATTTATATTTTAGCCTAATCTAAATGTATATGTGTGTGAAGCTCCCTCGTAGAGACTTAAACCACGGCCCTTACCCTTTACACCCCACAAGCATTTATACTTGTGGAGTAACCACCACACCAAGGGTGTGTGATGGTAATTACGAAGATAATTCTAAGATATTACAAATTGTGGTGATTTGGAGCTCATTTAATACATATATTTAAACACATGTTTTCAATTTTTAAACAACATTACACAAATTTTTATATAATTTTTCATCCATATGTATTTTTTAAAAAAATTAAAAATTATTATTTAAACACGTAGCAAATGGGTGTTTATTAATTCAAAAAACAAATAGTTGTGTAAATCAATCTTGGTCGTCAGTAAGTTGCACAATTAGGGCCGAGACACAAAATCTCTCTTGGGATTGGAGTATAGATCAGGGTGAAAATTCCAATTCATAGATTTAAAGAGAGTCGGTACATCATTGCCAACTTATTGAAGGTTTTCAAAGACTTTAGAAGAAGTTGTCATGTCATGTCCCTCATGTGTTTATTTTTATTAATAAAAAAAATTAGTCTTATTACGTCCTCATGATATTCGCAAGTCATAACAAAACCAAATTAAGCTCAAAAAAATTAAGCTCAACTTTTTTACAAATATAGTTTCAAACACATCGAATCTTGATATTCTATACTATGAAGTAGTCAGATTATTCAAGGTGGGAAAAAAAAACAATTTCTTCAAATTGTATGTGAATCATGAGAATAGTAACTTTCTAACTTAGTATTTAAGCAAGATATAGAACTTAAAAATAATAAATAAATAATAAATATAGAGAGAGAGAGAGAGAGAGAGAGAGAGAGAGAGAGAGAGAGAACATGGGCAAAAAAGATAAAGAAAATAAGGTGTTTGATGATAGGTGTGACTTTGTGAGGGGGACCACTAGTGTTCTACGTTGGAGGGGCCAATCCATATGGAATCAAAGCCAATGATCTGTATTTTCTTTGTAAGAAATTGTGCCTTCAACACACCCACCCATATATTTGACCCCTCAACCTCAATTCTACAATGGGGTTTTACTTTCTTTTTCTTTTTCCTGGTGGGGGCAGTGTGTCTGGCAATATCACATTTGACATACTTGTAGCTAAGGGGTCTTACTCTTGCAACAATTTCACTAACAATGATTTCATTTGGTACAATTTTTTCCTTTTTTTTTCCCAAGGCGTGGGTACAATATATCAATATGTAGATTGCTTTATCCTAACTCCCTGGAGTCGCATTACACAACTCCTGATTGGCTTTTCTCCATTCTGGCAACTTCCAATAAAATAGGAAGACATTGAATCTCTTTTTGGGCGGAAATAAAGATTTATGTTGGTATTGGAAATCACATGGTCTAGCCTAGTCTATTCCTTAATTGGAGCATGAGATTTGATTTGCCCAAGTCACAATCACTAATTATAGGTGTCAATACCGCAAATAGAGAAAACTTATATAATTGGTTCACAGAACTAGCTAGATCTCACACTGCCTTATTCTTTTTGCTTAGAATGATAGAATTGCATTAAATAAACATAGGGAAAAAAAGTCCAGCATAGAACTAACTAATAGAGATATCTTGATGTTTACAATAGAGTATCTAGAATTCAAATCCTCCTTTTCTTGTTGTGACTATCAAATTTGTAAACCAATAATATACAAATTGCTCACACTGCCTTCTTGAACTAAATGATATAGGGATTCTAATAGTATTAAAGAAAGAAAAAAAAATTACAAATTATTCACACTATCTTGTTGTACTAAATGAAATAGGGATGACTAAATTGCTTCATTGTACTAAAGAAAGAAATTAAATTATACAAGTTTGTACTTTGGTATTTGTAGGTCCTATTGTTTGATAGAGCTTTGAACCTTAATATCATTATGATTTTTATGCAGTTCACAAAGCTTTTGATATTATTCAAACAACAAATGAGTTTCCATTCCATTTTTAATTCAACCTAGAGTGCGATTGGCATGACCAACATGAACGACATCTAATTAATCTAAAACAATATAAATTATGGAAAAACATGCATATACACTCAAAGGAAAAATTGTTAAGATAGTAAATGAATTGATTTCAATCCCTTAAAATGAACCCAACATGCGAGTTAGAAATTTCACCTTCCAACCAAACAACTACGAGAATTATTTTTGTACATACAAGAAAATGATTCAAATTTTCATCCAAAAGAATAAATTAGAAGTAATTTAACGAACAAATCTAAGTTGAGAGACTAAGAGTACCATTGATATTATAAAGTTACAACAAGAAGCAAAAAAGACTAGTATTAAGAGCCTCGTAACTCAGTGACACTAGCATGTCTCTTCTGTTGTAGATCCCTTCCCCGGTAAGAAAAAGAAAGCAAAATAAAACACTAGCTGTGTTTTACATGGATGTTTTTGTTATAGTGTTGAAAAACACAGAGGACGCAAGAAGAAAAAGATTAAACTTTGTCTGGTTGCACACCAAGAAATAGTAAAAGTAGAGAAATTCTGGAATCTAATATGGAATTAAAGATTCCAAATTTCTTGTTCCTCCGATTTTCTT
Source organism: Castanea sativa (assembly GCF_040712315.1). Classification (NCBI taxonomy): domain Eukaryota; kingdom Viridiplantae; phylum Streptophyta; class Magnoliopsida; order Fagales; family Fagaceae; genus Castanea; species Castanea sativa. The sequence continues at coordinate 18,152,498 of NC_134015.1, read as the reverse complement.
GGCTAGCAACAAACATGAAAAATAAAACAAAAAATAAAATAAAAAAGAGGAAAGGAGGGTTAAGCCAAGCATTAGACTTGCCTAGAGGTTATATTTCCTCAGGTTCAGCTTCTTTGTAGTGATAAATTAGGCCATGGCTGAAAAGCAAATCCATATCCACCAAAGGAACCTTGAAACATGGCAGCAAGAAGTTCTTGAAATCTTGTTCTTAACTTTGAGCTGGTCATAGTGATCTCCTTTCCAACACCAAAGCTGGTTTCGATAGAATCAATACCCAGAAGCTAAATTCTTCATAAGAAGAAGAAGCAACAGGTGGCTGGAAAAGAACATAGAGAAAGAGAGAGAGAGAGAGAGAGAGATGCAAAATAGTTGGAGTTGTTGGTTATATTTATAATAAAATAGGGGGGGGGGGTATGTCCTATTTCCCAGTAAGTCTTGGTTGGGGAGATTGATAAAACAAAGAGCAAAGATAAAAATACAAAGGCCACGTTCATGTGGAGGCCTACTTCACATGTTTGTATATGTTTTTTTTTATTTTTTATGAAACATGTTTGTATATGTTAAATTAGTAGTAAAGGGAATATGCAAATAAAATAAAGTGGCTGCTATATGTTTTAGAGTGGGAATCTGAGGTGAACCATTAATTTGGGTCCATTTAGATTAATACAACAAAGTTAATAATATATAAATAATAAAGTGATCATGGGTCCATTAGGGCTCAATAATTGTACGCGTGGCCAGAAATCACCACTATCGACTTCATTGCCTTCATTGGCTACAAACTCCGTAACTCAGTTGAATTGACCATCGATACGTGGTCACTTTGCTACTATTGTGCAAGTGCATGTGCACAAACCTAATATATATATATTGTTAGGATTTAGACTCCTATAAAACTAGATTGTTTAACTTAATTAATTAACCAAGTGAATACTTAGGTTTATTATTCAGATCTAGGTTAAAACAATAACATAATCATATTATGCAAAGCAGCGGAAATAAATAACACAATAATATGATGACCCAGGAAAATCAAACCGGTAAAAAACTTAGGGAGGATTTAACTTAGCTATCCTCGAAGTAAACCTGAATCCACTATGAAAGAATCGAAGTATACAATAACGACTTAGACCACTAACATCCTATTGCTACCCACTAGTAGAACTTACTGACACGACCACGTACAAACTCTGAGATCACGGACTCCTTCTTTCTTGGATTCTCCAGCAAGTACAAGCACTCCCGCTTGTGTATCGTTAAGCTCTTATGGCAGCAACTGAATAATCATCAAGTTCTTGAAGTAATCTCCTTCTTGATAATCCCAAGCTTGTGTGAAGGCAAGCACCTCTCAAATCTCACAAGAGATTCACACAAACAGCAATATGAGCAGCAAAGACTCTAGAGAGCTTTTGGGTACAAACTCTAAATACAAAAAGATGCACACTCTTCTCTCTCTTAGAAGTCTTTAAAAATGTGCTTAGGGTTTCTTTTATATAGTGGGAGAAGTAGATTAGAAACCCTAATCCTTAATGGGCTAGAACTGTGTTTGGGCCAACTTAAAATTCTGCAGAAAATTCCTGATGCACGATTCTCGATCGGTCGAGTCTATTCTTCGATCGATCGAGCCGTGCAGAAATAGAACAGTAATTTCCAACAACTACTCGATTCCAAACTTACATTAAACCAAACTTTGAGCAAGTCTAAACCTAGACTAAATATTTTGATCATGGTTTGCCAACACAATACACATTGAAGTTTGTCAGGGGTAAAAAAGTTTCCTTTCCGACAAATAAGATTTATATTGGGTCGGGGCCCTAAACCAAAACTCGATGATGGGCTCGATACACGACCCAAAGGCTATTGGCGAAGATCCAAACAATTCACCGTGTTTTCATGTCTTGGGCCTAGATTGAGACTTGCAAGAACGGCCCTTAAACAATCCCTACAGCGAACACATCAGCGGGGTTAAAAAGTATACTGTGAGAAATGACCCAGCGGTAGAGTGTTTCTGCAGAAAATAATCCAGCTGTAAAGTACTTATGCAGAAAAGAGTGACCCAGCTGTAAAATTATTTCTACAGAAAAATAACTCAGCGGTAGAGTGCTTCTGCAGAAAACAACCTAGCTGTAGAGTGCTTCTGCAGAAAAGAGTGGCACAGCCGTAAAAGTATTTCTGCAGCAAAAACAACTCAGCAGTACAGTAAAGTAAACTTTGAGTATTTCACAGGTTAAGAGGAAACGTCAGAGTTATCATCCATTAGCTCTAGGGAAGAGTCTTCTAATACAATAATATGAGGAAAAAATTCTATGGTAACAGTCACATCATAGCCATGAATAGTAAATGAATAGATAAACATTATGGGTTCTATGATAGCAAATAATGAGGAAAACTTAGCGTGAGATGAAGGGAGAGAGAGAGATCCCAGCTAGTGTAGTAAGGTCATTATGGTGCCAAAGCATGCTCTTGAACATAGCACATATAATGGGTAGAGAGAGACACGTGTGGGCAACGGGCAAAAGTTTATAGTGGGCTGTTGGAACTCACTGCTGGGGAGGAGCTGAATGTTTTAAACTTGAGGTATGAGAGATGTTTTTAAGCTAGGAGTGAGGGAATTCTGTTTCCATGCATAAGAATGAGAGCTTTATGACTTAAAATCTTGCTGGGATTTTGAAAAGCTGATATGGAAAGGTTTTTGTGAGGGTTTTTCTCTATGAGTGTGTTTCTTGGCATCCTCCTTGTTCCCCCCTTGAGGCATTAACAGAGGGTTCTATTTATAGTTGAGATTTATGGGGCAATTGGCAAATAACTCTTGCTAAATCTCCCCCAATCTTCAAAAAATCCTTAGGGATTCATTTCTTGGAATGTTAGCTAAGAATAGTAAGCTTGACCATTTGAAGACTCTTGCTATTTTTGATGCAATATCAGCTGAGTTTCTGATCTTGCATCAATGCTGATTGGTCCTGACTTGCTGGAGTTAGAGCATGCATTAAGCTAATGACTTTGGTTGTGCTGCTTACTAGATTCAGAGCTCCCAAAGGCAAGTTAAATCACCCCAAGCCAAGTGTCAACCTTGGAGCCTTTGCTGGGAACTCTGCTGGGCTCTCCTTGGTGCCCTCCAAACCACATTTCCCTAAGTTTCCCCATTAGGGGTTCATGTACTTGGTCCATGAACCAGAAAATACGTATTTTTTAGCATGAAAAACGAGCTGATTTGAGCTTGCTTCAAAGCATTAACGGCTGCTTTGGATACTTGACCGAATATGTTGGAGAAGAAAGAGGGGGTGGTTGGCTGAAGTGCTTTTAGCCCCCTGTTGGGTTTTCTCAGCCTTTTGTTAAGTCTATTTTAGCTTTATGTCATCCAATGACTGATGATATTTCAGAAAGGTTTGACCCTTGATGGACATGTGTCTTATTCTGACTTGATGGGACAAGCTGATACTTGATAGCAGTGGGCTCCAGCTGCTGACTTGTGCTGGATTTTTGGCTGATTAGCTCACGTGAGCTTCTGCTGATGGTGCCTAGGTTTTAGGCTGAGCTGGTCCAGCTGGGCCTCATGTTTGGGCTGCTTTGGGCCTAATTGTTCCCTCAAAATGAAGAATTTTGTCATGACACTCATGGGCTTTTATAAACTTTGCAAGAGAGGTATTTTCTTCGAGGATAAATACTTATATTTCCCATGAGTAAGGGATTTTGTATATGTGAAATAATTGTTGAGATAATATTTAGGCTTTGTAAATACGCACCAAAAATAGTATTTGGGCTTTTGGAAATAGTGCCAAAAATAATATTAGGTTTTTAGAAATAGTTGCCAAGATGACATTGGGCTTTAGGAAATAGTGCCCAAAACAATATTGGACTTTATGAAATAGTTGCCAAAATAATATTGGAATATAGGAAATAGTTGCCAAAATGATAGAGCTTTAGGAAATAGTTGCCAAGATGACATTGGGCTTTACGAAATAGTGCCAAAACATTATTAGGCTTTATGAAATAGTTGTCAAAATGATATTGGGCTTTAGGAAATAGTGCCCAAAACAATATTGGACTTTATAAAATAGTTGCCAAAATAATATTGGGCTTTGGAAATAGTTTGCCAAATTAATATTTGGACTTTGCAAAATAGTACCAAATTAATATTTGAGCTTTGGAAAATAGTTTCCAAATTAGTATTTGGGCTTTGGAAAATAGTTGTCAAACTAGTATTTGGGCTTTGGAAATAGTTTGCCAAATTAATATTTGGGCTTCGTAAAATAGCTTGCCAAATTGGTATTTGGGTTTCGTAAAATAGTTTGCCAAATTGTAAAAAATATCGTCGTGTAGCAACGGGCTTTAAGGTGCCGTGTAACAACGGGCTTTGTAAGGTGTCTTGTAACAACGGGCTTTGTAAGGTGCCGTGTAGTAAGGGTCATCAAATAGCCCACGGCCCATAACCCGACCCAGAAACCCGACAGCCCACAGGGCTGATGGGCAGCCCGGCCCGTTGTTATTAAGGCTCATGGGTAGCCCACTAGCCCAGTGGGTCAGGCTGTGGGCTAGTTTTTATGCCCATGGGTACCCGGTGGGTTAGCCCAGTAGCCCAACCCGTTGCCCAGCTCATTGGCCCAGCCCAATAATTTATAATTCATAACAAAAATATATAGGAAGTGTATGAAGGATTAAACTTGAGATATTATAAAAGAATTTCTTAAGAGAACTCCCTCAACCACTAAGATACTCAAAGTAATTGTGCAAAACTTAGTTTACTAAATATATATTTTTCTAGTAGTCTAGCAAATTTGAATTAACCATTTGACATTTTTTATCATTAAAGATAAAATAAAAAACTATTTAAAGCCTTAATAAAAAAAAATTAAATAGGTTTCCATCAACAAAACAAAAATTAAGTAGATTTGAATGTAAAAAAATTTGTGATTAAGTATTATATTCTTTAATTCTTTCCTTTAAAAAAAAATAGATTAATTATTCCCTTATAAAAAATTGATTCTTTCTTTATAAAAATAATAAAATAATATGCTAACATAAGTCCATGGGTAGCCCATTAGGCCCAACCCGATAGCCCAGCTCACTAAAGACAAAATGGGCATTGCCCATGGGTTGAGGTTTTTTCTTTCGGCCCAGCCCAACTCGGCCCGTTAACTAGTTAATAGCCCGTTATGCCCAGCCCAATGTGTCATGGGCCAAGTGAAAATGGGCCGGGCCGGCCCGACCCGGCCCATTGACGACCATTACCGTGTAGCAACGGGCTTTGTAAGGTGCCGTGTAGCAACGGGCTTTGTAAGGTGCCGTGTAGTAACAGGTTTAAAGGTGCCGTGTAGTAACGGGCTTTGTAAGGTGCCGTGTAGTAACGGGCTTTGTAAGGTGCCGTGTAGCAACGGGCTTAAAGGTGCCGTGTAGCAACGGGCTTTGTAAGGTGTCGTGTAGCAACGGGTTTTGTAAGGTGCCGTGTAGCAACGGACTTAAAGGTGCCGTGTAGCAACGGACTTAAAGGTGTCGTGTAGCAACGGACTTTGTAAGGTGTCGTGTAGCAACGGGCTTTGTAAGGTGTCCTGTAGCAACGGGCTTTGTAAGGTACCGTGTAGCAACGGGCTTAAAAGCTGCCGTGTAGCAATGGGCTTAGAGGTGCCATGTTACGACGGGCTTTGTAAGGTGCCGTGTAGCAACGGGTTTTGTAAGGTGTCATGTAGCAACGGGCTTAGAGGTGCCATGTAGCAACCGGCTTAGAGGTGTCGTGTAGCAACAGGCTTAGAAAAGGGTTTTGTTGGGCTTTTTGAGTCTTGTCAACGAGTTGAATGGTTTTGGGCCTTTTGTGGAGGGAGTATAATTTTGTGGCCTAACGTTGATATATGGGTATTTTTGCGAAAACCCATGTTGGATAATATGGGTTTTGTAGTGGGTAATATTTGTGAGATGGCCCAAGGTAATTTGTGGGGCTTATATATGTAGGAAATATTTATGGGAGCCCAATAACATGGAGAATATTTAAGTAATATGTAGGAAATATTTACGTGAACTTCGAAATAATTATTGGGCTTGTGTGGGTATTTTTCTGTACGTGGGCTAAAGAAGTTAGGGCCTGAAAATTTGTACCTCAACAAAGTTCTAATACATTAGTCCCTAAGGTCTTAGAACCTAACACACACACACACACACACACACACACACACACACATATATATAATAAAAGTTGAGCTTAAAAACTGTGGTTGCGTCAAGTGGTTTCACCAAAAAAGTTGAGCTTAGAAACCGTGATTGCGTCAAGTGGTTTCACCAAATTGCAGAAATTTTTGTAAATTTTTTTAAAACATAGATATACTTTTCTTCTTCTATAATTTCTAAGTAGATAAAAATCATAATTTTTTTTTTATAAAACCAGCAACATAGTAGTAAAGTACACGTTTATGATTTTAACTTCATAATTTATTAGTTGATAAAATTCATAATTTGATTACAATCCAAACTCTATTGTAATTGGATTACAATCCAAATTCTTCATCTAATATTTTATAATAAAAATATCTTCATTCAAAAAAAATTCAACATGTGCACGTTCAAGTTGAAAAAAAAAAAAAAAAAATTGGCGGCCCCAAATTGCAAGAAATTTATAGATAAAATAAAAAAATAAATATTAAGCCCCATGTATATCACTATATCCTACTTGAATTTGATCGCAATTGAAATATTAATCCGAGTCAAATACTACCTCCAAAACTAATTAGATAAAGCGTGAATACAAAAACTTCTAATTAAAATGAATTACAAGGATCGACAAAGCTAATTTGATAAAGCGCATAAAAAAGGAGAAGATAATTTGATTACAATTAAAACACTAACTGCATCAAATAACTCTTCTAAATATTAATGTTTTAGTTATTGTATATTGATTTATTTTTCAAAATATGTCTCTTTCGGTTTGAAAAGGCCAAAAAAAAAAAAAACTTTCACTCCCTCTCCAAGAAGTGGTTTGACATGGAAGACATACATAACCACTATCACAGGCAAGTGTTTTTTTTTTTACACTTTCAATGCACTTGATTTGTCTTTCAAATATGCATATTGTTAAATTTATGACTATCAAGATCTATAGATTCAACCAAAAAAAGACAAAGAAACACTATTCTTGTGAACAGATCATACAAGCAATGAACAATTGAAGGTAATCAATATAGTCATACATTTATTTTACATAATAAATTTGTATTGATTTGCTTCAATTGTGCATATTTATTTTATAATAAATTTGTTTCCAAGTAAAATTAATCTTCTTGATGTATACTTCAATAAACCAAGATGCTAATGTTGTTGCAAATTTGCAAAGACGTGAAATACCTAGCAAAAACCCTGAAGACATACCTAATATTGATCAAGGCTACAGTTTTCAAAATAAAATTGGATCAATTGATAAAAGACACTATACAAGTTCAGTAGTTTGGGAGATGCAACCTTGCATGTATGATGAAAAACTAAATATTATCAAATAAAAAGCCTTCAAATCTCAAAATGACAATTTTTGCATGATTACATGTTAATTACAGTAATTATATTAAAAAAATAATCACAATTAATATTTTTATTTAGAAATGATTAAAAATATATTGTTTGTTCTATGTTGTTTTGTACACTATTGAATTTCTAAAAAGAGGATTACCTCGTGCACATATTTTGATTTCGCTTCACCATCGGTAGAAATTCCAAACAAAGATACAAACCTGGATACATATGAAGCAGTAGCTCAATCCATGATGCATGCATGGACCATGTGCCATAGCGATTAAAAACTCATTATTCATTTATTTATAATAATGACTTATTTTGTTATTATTTTTCTAATAAAATATATTTATTATAAGATTATAATAAAACCGTGCAACGCATAGGCCTTTTACTAGTGTGTGTGTGTGTGTATATATATATTCAAAGTATATTTTGTATTAACTTGAGATTAATTCTAATTCATTTAGTGCATCAAAAATTTTACCAAAACAACTATAACAACAACAAAGTTGTAGTTTCCAATTTTATTATATTGGTTATGAATTTTCAATAAATTAGTTAGGGTCAACATATATTCTTTTCTTGCATTCTATTTTACACACACACACACATACATACCAAGGTAGATTTTGTATTAGTTTGAAATTAATTCTAATTCATGACGTTTACCAAAACTTTTTTATCAAAAAAACAATGAACTTCTAATTCCAAATTTTTTAGGGTTGGCATATATTTTTTCTTCATTTTATTTTATCTAAAGTTATACAATGTCACTTCATTAATCGATATATAATTTTTTACTGCTTTTATTATTATTATTATTATTATTTTCTTTCTCTAATATTTTTGTTCGCTCAACTTGAATGAACATATTTTTTCTTATTGGTGCGTTATTCGCTTTTCTCTAAACATGGACGAACCATCTCAAATGACTCTCACTTATCTTTTCATCAATAGAGGTCGCTCATATCTTTAACTTGATTTCCACATTCTGAATCTCATATTCTCATGTACTTTTACTTATCCATATTAATATTCTTATTTTACCTACACTCATTTTCTAAATATCTTGCTATGTAACAACACCACATTTAGCACAATTGAGTATAACTGGTCTTACAGTACGTAAATTGACAAAAGTTTCTTTTAATTTAATAAGTATTCTATGATCACGCTACTTTTAACGTGCTCCTCCACTTCATTCATTATGCTCTTATCCTATGATTCATTTACTTTTCAATTTATTAAAAAATATTTATAAATGATACATACATACATACATATATATATATATGTATATCAATTGTATGGGAATCATTTTGATTCCTGAGCCCAAGATGTAGAAGGATTCAAGCCCAAAGAGCCCAATACAATGAATTTGTAGAGAGTGGGCTTAAAAACTAGGATTCAATAGATCAAGTAACATTTTGTAATGGATTAAAGATAATAAGAAAGTAAAGAAAGACAAACTCTTGTGCAAAGAAATCCTTCATTGGCAAAGTCCGAGGAGGATGGTTCCTGAATATAAGTCTTTCAGACTTGGATACAATCTCAATTCTTGTTGCTACAGTGTTTTTTCTATAGATTTTCTGATTCCCCATACTGGAGGACCCCTACATTATATAGCCTCCTTCAATTGATCTTGGCCCTTTATTTGTTGATTATGCAAGCCACCACTTGAGTGGTTGTCCCATCAGACGCTTTTCCCAGTCTTTTATGAGTTACAGCAACCAAGACAACACTGTTCAAAGGTCTTCTTCACATAAATGCGGCCAAAGGGTTTGGTGAGGTGTAATAAATGTGGTGGCAGCTACCATCCCTTCAATCACGTCAAGACTTTTCCCCTCTCTGAAGCTTTTCCTCTGCAATTTGGTCCTCCTCTGATAATGTGTCATCTGCGTGGCAATGGCTTGCCTCTCTAGCTTCACCATCCGAGAGTATGGGCTCTTCGGCACTGTATTGGACTCCTCGGCCCTAGGTATGACACGTGGCACTATTATCTTATTAAATTTATATACCCCACATCAATAAATCCAAATCCAAATCAAAGAATTTATTTAGAAATTACGTAACATAATTAAATTATAATTTTTTTTAAAATATAAACCTAATTTAGTAAGTTGTTTTCTATCTTCAACTAAAATAATGAGTACTCTTAATTACTTTTTGCAAAAATGAAAGTTAGTGTATATATATATATATATATTCAATTAAACAGATTGCTCTAATTGATCATAAAATTTATGAGTTTTCAAAATTTTATGTAACAATAAAAGGAAGAAAACTTGATAAATCAAAAGGTCCCATTTTATATATATATATATATATATATATATATATATATGTGTGTGTGTGTGTGTGTGTGTGTGTGTGTGTGTATATATGATGTATAATAACGACATGACAGGGAAAAAAGAAAATTAAAGCAGCTCTCAGAACTTTAGTTGAATATGAGCATGCTCATCAAACAGGAAACAAATAAAAGCACTTAGACGTATTTAAGTAATAAGTCAGAATCAGAAATCAGAAATAACGAAAGATTCTAGCACCAGAAAAGAAAGAAAAAACAATCTACACATCATCATCGATCATCGATCATAAGAATGATGATTATAATGATATATTGGTCTAACTCCAACACACATTCTTTTGCTCCACTTCCGTTACTAGATCTCAATAGTTTATACGTACGGTAATGACTAGCTGACAAATTATATCAGGGCTGAAAGTGAAAACAAATCTGTTAGTGCCATAGGCAGCGCTACTTAATTATATACATTTTTTATATCTCAATATAAGTCATCACATGTGTCACTACTTGAACTATCTTTTACTTCTTTATAAATATTGGGAAAAGAATTGACATAGAGAGAGAGAGAGAGGGAGACCTTAGAGAAGTCATAATTGGAAGAAGAAAAAACCATATATACGGGAGAATAAGTATGAGAAAAAAAAGAAAAAAAAAGATTAAGCAGGTCCTACTTTTTGTGAATTAGAGAAAAATTATAATAATTAGGAAGGAATAAGAAGACAACAGAATAGGGGAGAAAAAGGTTTTATTCAAATGTTGATCATATTTTTGGTATTGGAGGAGAGGAATGTTTAAAAATAAAGAGTATTAAAAAAAAAAGGGGGAATTGAAAAAGGAATTATGTATAAGAGTAGGAAGTCAATCAATTATCTATTTAAAACAGGAATTATAACAAAAGAATACAAAATAAAATCAAAATTTTCAGGGCAAACAAATAGCCTTAAACCGTCATCAATTCCTTCTTAACTATCAAGTCCTAAAATAAAAGAGAAGTTTATCTTAGAAAAATAAAAATAAAAACTTATGAAAACAAATGAATTCTAGTTGGCAGCAGTGGAAATCAAGCATACAGGCGACAAAGGTATGAAAGTGAATATGCTAATAAGGATGCGTTCAATGAACTCATACTACCCCAAAGAATATATTTATAGACTGAAACCTGAAGTACATAGTACATGTTAATAAGGGGGAGTTCAACGATCTCATACTATATACACAAAGAATATATTTATAGGATGAAGTACATAGTACAAAGCATATGTATCCTTTATTTTCAGGTTCATCAACATGTAAATGTTTTGGTTTTTGTTTTTGTTGTTAACCATATATAAATTTTAGGATCTTGAATTATCATGATATCACAACTATACAAATTAATTATAAAGCTTATTTTGATTCATTGCTGAAATTTTCTTAAGATCAAGTCTTAGTATAAAAGACACTTAATTCTTATAGAATTAGTTTCTCTCTCTTGATTCTCTTTTTTCTTTAACTATTCAGTGTATGTGATGGGATAGTTGAACGTCTCTTTAATAGGTAGAAAAAGGACCAAATTTCTTGTAGTTATAACCTCCACTTGCCCATCAAAGTTGGAGTTACTTAGGAAACTTATTTTTCCATTAACCAATGTTTTAAGGACATATAACTTTTTATTAAATTATAACATATATGAAGTTATCAAATGAATACGTTATCAAATGGGACAATTTATTCTTACATTCTCCCACTTGGCCCATATGATAACTTACGTCACAGCTTAATAAGATTAACTATTAGGTGCACAATGATACATACATATCCTCTTGTTTTAAATTAGTCATCATAATACTATAATTAAACAATCCACTAATGCGAGTCATGACGGTTCCATATCAATTATACGACATAGTTCTTTCCATGTACTACAACACTAGCTACATGCTTAAAATAGCATATCAATGAGAAGTGACTTAAAAGGTCTAACAATAATGTCTCTTTTGTTAGAGACTATTCCTATTATTATTCATTCATCATCGTATATGTGTGTGCATAAAATAAAACAAGAATTATCAGAAACACATTTAATAACATTATCTATTAGGTGCACGATGATACATACATATCCTCTTACTATAAATTAGTCATCATAATACTATAATTAAACAACTCACTAATGCGAGTCATGGCAGTTCCATATCAATAATACGACATAGTACTTTCCATGTACTACAACATTAGAAAACTCAAAAGGTCCAACAATAATGTTTCTTTTGTTAGAGACTATTCCTGTTATTATTCATTCATCATCATATATGTGCGTTCATAAAATAAAACAAGAATAATCAAAAACACATTTAATAAGATCTCCAAGTGTCAAAAGCATAAAGTAATATTAAAATAAAAACCATCATGTTCTACATTCAAGACCCATTTGATCAACATGTTCCTTAAATGTCTTAAGAGTTAACTCCTTTAGCAATGGATCTACAATCATAAGCTATGTGCTTATGTGTTCTATTGACACTTGTTGTTTTTGAACTTCTTCTTTAATAGTAAGGTATTTAAATTCCATGTGCTTTGCACTATTAGAATACTTATCATTTTTAGAGAAAAACTTAGTTGCAGAATTATTACAATAAATTCTCAGTGGCTTAGTGCTAATAATTCCAAGTCCTGAGATAAAATTCCGCAAACACAATCCATGAACTGTGGCCTCAAAGCATGCCACAAATTTAACTTCCATAGTGGATGTAGTAGTGATAGTTTGCTTTGAACTTTTCCATAATATCGCTCCTCCAGCTAACATGAACAAATAACCAAAAGTAGACTTTCTACCATCAACATATCCAGCAAAATTTGAATCTGAGTAACCAATGACCTCAAGATTATCGGATCTCTTAAATGTGAGCATGTAATCCTTTGTGTCTTGCAAGTATCTCATCACTTTCTTTGCAACTTTCTGATGATTCGATCCTGGATTTCTTTGGTATCTTCGTCGCTTACCAACTGCAAAGTTGTTGTTAGGCCTTGTGCATGTTTGGGCATACATTAAATTTTCTATTGCAAAAATATGAGGAATTCCTTCCATTTATTTTCAATCCCATTTATTTTGTGGGCATTGTATAAGGCTGAATTTGTCCCCCTTTTGAATTGGCGCAACCCGAGCTGAACATTTCTCCATATTGAATCTCTCTAGAACTCTTTCAATATATGCTTTATGAGACAACCCTAACAGTCCATGTGATCTATCTCAGAATATTTCAATTCCTATCACATAAGCTATCTCACCCATATTTTTCTCATGGAGAGAACCTTCTTGGTTTCATGCAATAAGCCAAGATCACTACTAACAAGCAAAATATTGTCAACATACAAAATTAAAAATATAAACTTACTCCCACTAACCTTCAAATAAATACACTGATTAACAATATTTTCCTTAAATCCAAAAGATATAATGGTATCATTAAATTTAAGATACCATTGTCAAGAAACTTGTTTAAGTCCGTATATTGACTTCTTAAGTATGTAAGTTAAGTGTTCCTTACCCTTAATGGAGAAACCTTAGGTTGATCCATATAGACATCCCCTTCTAAAGTCCTATTTGGGAAAGCAATTTTCACATCCATTTGGTGCAACTCCAAATCATAATGAGCTACTAATGCCAAAATGATTCTAAGTTAGTCCTTCTTAGATACAGGGAAGAAGGTATCTTGGTAATCAATGCTTTCTTTCTAAGTGAAACCTTTGGCCACAAGTCTAGCTTTAAATCATTCGATATTACCCTTAGAGTCAAGCTTGGTCTTAAAGACCCACTTACTACCAATTTTCTTGTATCCTTCAGGCAATTCGACGAGATCCTAGACTTTATTTTGGTCCAATGATTTCATTTCATCTTTCATGGCATCCATCCATTTAACAGGATCAACACTTTTTATGGCTTGTGAAAACAAAATCAGATCCTTACTTGTTCCTATATCAAAATCAGATTCATGTAGATAAACCATATAGAGGGTGTTTGGATCCGCGTTCTGCGTCCACGTCCGCGTTTTTTTTTTTTTTTTTTTTTAAACCCAGCCACATATATTGACTTTCAACTATGAACAGTACACAAAATTACTATTCATGGGTCCCACAAATTTCACTTTTCAGAAACTTTTTCATTAAAAATGGGTCCCACAATACTATTCACACATTTAAAAATTATTTTGCTACAGTGTTTTCAGTTTTCAGTTTTCAGTTTCAGCAAAATAAGTTCTATCCAAACAGAGCCATAATCATCAGAAATAGCAAACTTTCATTCTCTTTGAGATCTTTTTAATGCTACTTCTTGTGGTTCTTCTACCACCTGTTCATTGGTGAGCATCTCATTATAGAATAGTGGTTCATTAATTTGTTATTTAACATTGTTTGCCTGTTCAACAATTGTTGGAACAACAATTTCATTTGAAGTTATAGGTAGTTGAACTTGTACCCTAACTTCTTGAACATCTAGATTTCGTAGATTATTACTCCCATTGATTTCATAATTTTCAATGAATTTGGCATTACCAGTTTTCACAATTCTCGTACTATGGTTAGGACAGTAGAACCTATACCCTTTAAACTTTTCAAGGTAACCTATGAAGTAACCACTGATTGTTTTTTAGTCTAATTTCTTTTCATGTGGATTATAAGTTCTAGCTTCCGCTGGACAACCCTAAATATGCAATTGTCTTAAACTCGGTTTCCTTATAGTCTACAGTTCAAAAGGGGTTTTTGGAACTTCCTTACTAAGAACCTAATTTAATAAGTAGATAGCGGTCTTAAGAGCATACATCCACAATGATAAGGGTAATGTGGAATTACTTAACATATTCCTAACCGGATCCATTAGAGTACAATTGTGTTTTTCAGCTACACTATTTTGTTGTGGTATTTTAGGCATAGCGTTTAGTGCACAAAGGCTATGCTTTTCAAAGAGTTTAGCAAACGAGCATGGGCATTGCTTTGATTCATCATACTTTCCATAATACTCACCACCTCTATCTGACCTAATGATTTTCACTTTTCTTTCTAATTGCCTTTTTACCTTAGTAATGTACAACACAAGAGCTTCCATTGCTTGGGATTTTTCATGCAATAGATAAATATAAGTATAACGTGAAAAATCATCTATAAAGGTGATAAAATATTTTTCTTTCCGGAAGATGGAGCATAAAAAGATCCACAAATGTTTGTATGGATAATTTCAAGAAGCTCTATACTTCTTGTGGCACATTTCTTAGTGCGTTTGGTTTGTTTGCCCTTAATACAATCCACAAACACACTGAGATCAATAAAATCTAGGTTCGGGAGAATCTCATCTTTTACTAGTCTCTCTAACCTTACTTTGGAAATGTGTCCCAACCTTTTATACCACAAATTTGAGGAATTTTCATTAATTAAGCTACGTTTAGTTCCAATACTACAATGCAAGATGAGAAGGTTTTAGCAAAATCATCATGAAGGTTAAATTTGTACAAACCATCATAAAGAATACCAAAACCAACAAAAGAGGTATTCTTTAACAAAGTAGGTATTCTTTAACAAAGTAAAACTTTTATTCCCAAATTTTATGAAATGTCCATCAAGATCAAGTTTAGGCAAGGAGATTAAATTTCTAGAAAGAGAAGGAACATAACATGTTTGAAACAAATTTATGTGTTTATTGGTATCGAGAAATAAACGATAAGTACCAATGGCTTCAAGTGGTGCTTTCACCCGATTTCCCATCAATACAAAATTCTCATCTGGATTTATGGCCTGGATTGAAAGAAATCTCTACATCGTATTTGAAATATAAGTAGTAGTCCCAGAATCAAGTGACCAAGTATTAGAAGAAACTTCAATTAAGTTTGATTTGAAACATACAGAAATATAACCTATAATTAAATATTACTTTTTATTTTGAACCACTACCTACATTTTGGGCAATCTTTCTTAAAATATCCCGACTTTTTATAGAAGTGACATTTATAATCTCTATTTTCCTTATTTTGAGGCTGACCATTTGGATTAGGATCACTTGCCTTGTGTGATCCTTGATTTAAGCCTTTTTTAGGCTTCCTCAATTTTCTTTCAGCTCCTTGATTTATAAGATGAATTGATTGTTGCTCAAGTTGCTTGAGTTTTGCCTCTTCTTGATTAAGCATAATGACCAATTGATTTACATTCCACTTATCTTTCATAGTATTGTAGTTAATTTGAAATGGCCCATACTGAGGAGGCAAAGAATTCAATATTGAACGAGAAAAAACTCATCCATATTCATCCCTAGAGTCTTTAATTGAACAACCAAATTTGTCATTTCAATGGCATGCTCTTGTATCCCACACTTACCATCAAATTTCATGATGGTAAATTTAGCCATTAATGCCTCTACAAGGTATTTATCAGCTATTTTGAAATAGTCTTCCACATTTGAAATGAATTCTTTTGCACTATCAATTTTAGGAAGTGTTGTATTTATATTGTTTACTATGGTCATTTGCATAAACATAATACTTAGTCTATTTGATTTTTCCCATGCTTTATACAAAGTATTTTCTTCCGCACTGCTTGTATCAATATAAGCAAGCAGTTTCTCAGATATCAAGATCCAGTACACAAAGGTGAAACTGAACCTATTCCTTCCAATCTGAAAAGTTTGTTCCATCTAGCATAGGAATGGATGAAGCATGCGAATGTAGTCAAACAGGGACTGATACTACAAACAAAGTAGTAATATATGCTCCCTACATTAGTGCTAAGAGCTATCAATTATGGAACAATAAACCAAAATGAAACACATGTTTAAACAATGATAAATAGTAATACCGTGATCACCTTTAGGCTATTCTTATGGTAATCTATTAAACAATTATGGTGATTTTCTTTCACCTAATAAGAATAATTAATAAAATATTCATAATTAAGTTGGTTCATTACCTTTGGGTATCCGTTCTAATCTCAATCATGAATGTCCATCAACTATCCTATTCCAATATATTAATCACTTGAAAGTGGTGCACCTTTGAGCCAACCTAATATTCTTGTGATTAAAGAATTTTGATTTTCAAAGTCACTAATTTTTAACATTAGGGAATATGTGTTAAATTTCAATTATTTTGACTTGTTATCTATGCGTCTTTTTAATTGGGCCACTTTGGTGACTACCAATACGTATCATAATATAGACTCCAAATCAAAATTAATGGTCTTGCATAAACATTAAATTAATGGGATACATTATAGCAATATAGATATAAAATTTTGTGTTGTCCATGTTTACATTGAAACAAATAAGTCCATTCTTTCATAAAAGACATCAATGAAATACTTGATAGAATAGTAAGTTATAGTTTTGATAATATTAGTGAAAGCTCAGATTTGTGTTAAAAACACAAGAGCTGTTCAGACCCCAAATTAAAAAAATTACGGCTCAGTTGATTTTACTCTTACTTAAACTAAGTGCGGAAAAAAGTAAATGCAAGTGAACAAACAATAAAACTACTCTAAGTCATATTCATCATATCACAACAGTAAAATGAAAGCTAAAAAAGTAGGAAAGAGAAATACAAACACAAGATAACACGTCGATGTGTTATCAAAGAGGAAACTGAAGAACTCGGCGAAAAACCTCTCCGCCACCCTTCAAGTGGTAAATCAATCCACTAGACAATAAGTTGGGATACACGAATCGCAAAAGACACCAAGCCTAATCTACTCAGTGCACATAAGCCCTCCAAGCTCCTACTCCAACAAGGCTTCTCAGAACCGTGTCTTGTCTAGCTTTCTGGATCCCGTAATGCACCCGATTGCATCCGCCAAAGTTTGGCTTCTTCCAATACTTCTGAACAGCACCAAAACCTCACTTGACACTTAGATTGGGTGTAGTAAGTGTTTGGGCTATTAACCTCTCAAGGATATGGATATGGAGAGGTAGGAGTGTAAGGGAAACCACAAAGTATTGTGTAGATGATTGTGGGTATACAAGCTCTAACTCTCAAGTGTGTTTTCTAGGGTTTTCTCTTTGAAAAACGCTCCTTACAATATGTGGGTATTGTGGGTATATATAGCGTGAGTGAAGACATGGTGGAGTAGATAAGCCAAAATAGCAAAACAAAATGTTTCGTGGGTATCTCGCGGGAATGCCTTACTCGCAAACTACTTGTGAAAACTAGCTATCACCAAATTGTCATGACTTTTCGCATTCTAGTCATGTGCTCTTCACATGGCTTGCTTCACGAGAAGTTTACTCGCGAGATACCCGCGAAAACCATTTCTTCTTCAATGCAAGCTTGAGTCTTCACACTCTTTCTCACACACAACCCATACAATGAAATCCCACAAAATGTACAGGGTAAACATGATTGAACAAAATTACAATCAAATTTAACACGGAATTAAAGCCAATACAAAATAGTTGTAAATAACAACTTTACAATTAGTTGTTTATTATAATATTAAATAAACTAAATTCAGCAATTTAACATTCATTGCATATAAAAAGTGAACATAAGGCGGAAAAATTAATAATGAACAATAACTGACAATCTCAAAGTATAAAAGAATTTATACCATAACTATTTATGGTGTCAGATGATATTATATTCTCAAATTTAAGATTTGAGTTTTTAACATTAAACATTAAAGTTGTTAATCTTTAAAGAAACAATTAAATAAACTAGAACCAAATATCATAGAAATTTGTAATACCCCAAAGTTATTAATTAATGGAAAAACAAAGTTCATATTATCCATACTTGATCCGTGATCATATAGATGATGTTAATTGCTTCCACAAATCCAAATCACAATCATGATAATGGAAACTATAAATGATTTTAAATCTTTTATTGGAAAAACATGATAATTCTAAAACACAAGCTCTGATACCACATGTAAATGTTTTCTTTTTTGTTGTTAGATTATAAACAACCATATATAAATTCTAGGATCTTGAATTATCATGATATCACAACTACACAAATTAATTGTAAAGCTTACCTTGATCCATTGCTGATATTTTCTTAAGATCAAGTCTTAGTATAAAAGACAATTCTTATAGAATTAATTTCTCTCTCTTGACCCTCTTTTTTCTTTAACTATTTAGTGTATGTGATGAGGTTGCTGAAAGTCTCTTTTATAGGTAGAGAGAGGACCAAAGTTCTTGTACCTAGAACCTCCACTTGCCCATCAAAGTTGGAGTTACTTAGAAAACTTATTTCTCTATTAACCAATGTTTTAAGAATATGTAATTTCTTATTAAACAATAACATATATGAAATTATCAAATAGATACGTTGTCAAATGGGACAATTTATTCTTACACAACATGGTAAGACTATGTATGTATTGTTATATAATTTCTATGTAAAAAATTTGATTGAATGTCACCTTCTATTTGTTTGCTGGTGGAAATCTGATAGAGTCCCAATGTTTAGTGTGCTATGGTCTCATGCCAGTGTGGGCAACATACACCGACAATGTTCAGTGTTTGGAACCCTATAGTTAGACATGGGAATACAGGTCAGAATTTTCTAACCCAACTCGACCCGACCCGAAAAATACCTGACTCGAACCCAAATTTTTTGACCCGAAGTAAAAACGGGTTGACTCGTGACCCGACCCGATTTTTTGCAGGTCGACCCGACCCGACCCAGATAACCCGTGACCCGACCAGTTAAAAAAAATTTTGCTAAAAAAATATTTAAACTACGTGATACTAGGTGCATAAAGCACAAAGTATCAAAACTAATAGTCCATATATTATAGATATAAAGTTATAAACAAGTAAAACTCTTGTCATGACATGAGAGAATGACTATTTGAGCTTTTTTTTTTTTTTTTTTTGCTAAGACTATTTGAGCTTCATCACAACCAATAAGAGCTAAGCTTCACAAATCATAGACATGATATGAGAGAATGAGTTATGAAACAAGACAACATAAGGCTGTCAAGACAACCATTTAAAAAAAATCTCATTCAATACTAGCTATAGTACATTGTCCAAAGCCAAAGACACACACAATGCACAAACCTGAAAGTTGAAACGTGACAAACTTGAGCTACAATTTGCAAATATGAATATTTGCAGTGCTGAATCTGCTACCAACATTGAGTAGATTGAGATTGAGATGCAATTCTTATAAAATATTTACTTATTCTTCTTTACTTAATATGTTATGTTTATTTTTAAATCTTTTTTTGTTTACTTTATCTTTCTAAGTAATCTAACTTTACTATTATTTTAAATGCAATAGGAATATGTACACTTAAGAAGACCAATAACATGCTACTTTGCTGGCTTACTTGTTTAGTTTGTTTTAAGATCTATCTCTTTTTGAAAATGTAAACTTGTAATTATATGCATTTTAACAATGAACTATTAACATTGAAGACTTTTTCCATCATGAATTTATGACTATAAATCATTTTTGTCATGCTCAAAATTGTCATAATTGGAAGAATATTAACAAGTTGCATTAAGTGCAATTTATTTGCTTAACTGATTTTATTCATTCTCTCTAAATAGGTTGTCGTTGATTTATTTTTGTAATTGAAAAAAAAAAAAAACTTTTTTGAAAAATATGAGTCAACCCGACCTGCAACCAGTTTGACCTGTTTAAAAATAACCCGTTTTGACCCGCAAACTCGATTGACCCGATCCAAACCTGACCCGCCTGTTTTACCACGTCTACCTATAGTACCATATCGGTAGTACGGTTTTGGGACCAAAAATGTATTTCTTTTATACTCTAGTCAAGTTGCAATTAGTATTTTTTATAATCATTTATAAACTCAAAGTTCATATAGTAAACACCTGACGTGGGATTTAAATGTGTAACTTGGTACAAAACCCTTAGTCTTGACCAAGAGAAAAACTTGGATCTTCAAAGGACACCAAATGTGTAACTTCGTACAAATCCTTTCATGCATAGACGTCGCAGTAGCTAATTCTCCAACTTTCACAGTATTCTCTCTTTTGTTATAATGACAAAAGAAGGCTTTAAATATGTCTTGGAACCCTAGTGCATGGATTCCTAGGTCATTTAGTCCTCATGGATTGTAGACTGAAAAATCTATAAAATCAAAGCTCGACCGATGGACTAGAGTTGAGGTTTAATGAACCTTGATCGGTCGACCAACAGTCGAGGCAATAGTTACTTGAGTTATTTTTTTGTGCGTTCAATGTAGAACTTCGACCACTATTTAGGCACTAAAATATTACAATTCAATCACATCGAAAAAGATTTTAGAATACGTATTTGCTAACACTCTACACAATTGACCACCAAAAAATAAAAAATGTATAGCGTTCTCGAGTTAAATTAAAATATTTTTTATATCAAATTGTGTTAACCACCATAAGACGAATATATATTGTGAGATAGCTAACACAGTTTCCTCATATAACCCAACCCTCAAATCTATAATTTTAGTTCAATACATTTACCACCAAGCTCATGACCTCACCTAAGTCGGATAATATATTTTAAATTTCCGAAAATTGGTGATAATTTACCGAAGGATCTACTCTAAATAAGTATAGACAACATATAACACTTTTTTTTAACTTACAAATAAATAAATCTAAATGTCACTATTTAACAAGAAAATGAAACACTTCGGCAAGTAAGGTTTCAGTGTAAGGGAAAATTTTAAAAATAAAAAGAAGCAAAATCAATTGAAGTCCTATAGGTAAACCATCACTTGAGATGTGAACCACACTTCATTGTAGCCCTAGCTAGCCCACATGACATGTGTTTCATAAATAAAGAAAACCCTGTTATTCTGTCTTTTCCACTTGATTCCAACGTCCTCCTTTATCCTAACATGATATTTCAGGTCAATGCATGTTTCCTTGGTGCTTTGAGTGGTTAACAGATTGTCTTTACTCCAAAATAGAAAAGACTATATCAGATGACTTCGCACTTTTAGATATACATACATGCATCTCATGATATTTGAATCTATTATCGCACCCTTCATCTTGTTACTTTTTTACAAGTTCGAATTTGTCATCTCACCCTTCATCTTTTGTTTATATATATAAAAAGTTAACTTTTTCCATGTATGAATTAGAGTTTATTGACATTTGGCAACCTTTATAAATAATTCAGGGCATATTTATGTCTATGAAATAGCATTATGACTAAACATTCTAAAGTCTGCTTCTGCGATATGGGTTTATTCTTTTTCTTTTCTTTTTCTAAAGTTAAAGATGGACAAAATTCTTGATAAGATGTAAATACGTAGCAAATGTTTAGTATATGTTCACATTTTAACAGATCCAGTGTATAGAAATATTAGACTTAAGCCATTTCTGTTAAAGACTAGACCTTCATTTAAATTATGGAGTATTTGTTTTGATTATGTATTGATTGTAATATAAATTCTTTAAATTTATGGAGATCAACAAGGTAAATTTTTTTTTCTTGATATATAGCAGAGACTGAGATTCTGAGAATGAATACATTCAAATAAGTGATGAAAAGGTTTAAGAAAAAAGGAAAGCTATACAGGTCGAGGACCGAAAGTAGTCAAAGTACTAATTTGTACAATTTTTAAAGCTTCGAAAGTTGGCAGTAGTGGCACTTAGGAAACACTGATTCTTTTTCCCCTGAAAATTGACGTAAGCACAGAAAAATAAAAAATAAAGAGAGAGAGAGAGATTGATTTTGACAACCAGAGTCGGCAAGCCCTGAAGACTGAAATGTGCAAATAATATAAAGGTAGACGGTATAATTTCATGGACCACTTCTCTTGCATAGTTAATATGGAAAATTAAAGAATATTAATTATAGACCACGGAAAGTCTTTGCTTTCTTCCAAAAAAAATTAAGAAATGATTAAAGATGCAATTTTGAAGTTATTAATAAAGTCTCTGCATCAATTGTATAAAATTTTACATAAAAAATATGGTGAATCTCTTGTAGACCACTCTTTATAAAATTGTATTCCGGTATCCCTATACCAACACATTTTTATAATAATATATTTTCAAATATGTGATTCAATTTAAGGATTTTATATTTAAAATAATTTTTTTTAGATATTATTGAGGTAATGTTTTTTTTATAATTGTGACTTAATTAATAGATATAATAAATTTTATTATATAAACCTTATAAATTTGGTGAGCTAATTTTTAAATAAAATGTAAAAAAATTATTATATTGGTGATTTGATATCAACTAAAAAAAATCTATGGATATCTATGTTGTATCACATATTATATTCATTTTTGGTCTTAAGCCTAATATAGAGAGGAGGCTTCTATAGTAGGTAACAGTCATTATTGTTGGGAAGAGGACACCTAAAGGAGACTCTAATATAGGATTTCATTACTCAACTAATAAGTTCATCATTACTCTAATATAGGATCAATAAGTTCATCTTTCAAATGGAAGCTTTTTTCTTAACATGTGGTAAGTGTCAGCGAATGTAGTAAGAAACTATAAGGGAGTTAGAGCCCAAGATTCGAGTGACAATTGGAAAAGGGTAGGCACCTAGTGTCTTAGTTTCTCTCCTTTCCCCCTCCACTTTTCTCTCAAATGAGGAGGTGATGGACCTGTTTGTAGGCAAAATGGAAGAGAACCAATGGTCAGTCAATGTGACATGTGCCACAAGATGCATTGCATCACCACACATAATGTCACAATTAGAGTGCGGTTTAAGGCACTAAGCCTTAAGGAGTCAGCTCTGCAATGAAGCCTTTGCTTCAATCCCTCCAAACCACCATTATCATGACGCTCCCTGTGAAAGCGGTGCCAAAGCTACCATGATACTGGCTAAGGTTAGGCGAGCGCAATTATTTGTCCTGTGATGTGAAATGTACAACATTAACATCTTTGTAGGTGACTTTAGAATTAAGGTGGTGACATCCAGGGTTAAGTGTGTTGGGCTTTGAGGAGCCTAGTTGTGTTTGATCTGGTTGATGACTTGATTCGAATAATGTTGTGTGGTTTTTAATGGAAGATTTTCTACTGCTTAGTCTATGGAGCTAGCAAAGGCTTGGGCCAATAGGCTCAAGCCATAGCATTTATGGACAAGCCTCCTGGGGGTCCAGGGGCAACTCCCCTGGG
Organism: Castanea sativa; assembly: GCF_040712315.1. Classification (NCBI taxonomy): domain Eukaryota; kingdom Viridiplantae; phylum Streptophyta; class Magnoliopsida; order Fagales; family Fagaceae; genus Castanea; species Castanea sativa. The sequence continues at coordinate 18,128,627 of NC_134015.1, read as the reverse complement.
AAAAAATTTTGGCCAATTTTGTAGTCCATTGTAAATCTTGTGCGCAGGATATAGAAAGCATTGTTTTGATGATTAGGTTTTTCTGGTTGTTGTTGTTGTTTTTGAGAGAGTGAAAAACTGTAGCCACACTTTGTATTTTTCTCTGATAATAATGAAATCCCTGCAACTCCGTGGATATAGACAAATTACCAAACTATGTAAATACTGTCTTATGCGTGTAATTATTTTTTCTTTAACGTGTGTTTTTTTTTTTTTTTTTTATCATAGGTTTGAGAATTTCGTGTTAATTCCCTACAAAGTGGCACCTTAAATTCAGCAACGTGCTAAGCTCGGTGACATCCAGGTTAAATGATCATAGGTTACACATGTTTTATACATAAACAACTGAGTTTGTAAATTTTGCTACTTTCATCCGGTTGTAAATTTTGTTATGGTAAATATTGCACTAGCCAGTTCTAACATTTTTCATTTTATAAACTCTCCATCTGATATATGATTTTATTTATTCTTTTCTTCCTCTTTTCCTTAGAATCTTGCAAAGTAGACGGTCAACGCTTTTAACCAGATCCACCCAATGAAAGCATTTGAAAGGCAGTGAATCCCAATTGACAAAAGATGACACGTGAATTCCCTGTTATTTTAAGCCATTGAAACATTGGTAAATGCATAACCCCAAAAGTTTATCAATCACTTCTATAAGTCTTGACTCATGAGAGGACTTTCAGCGGTTGGGGGAAAAAAAAACAGTTAGAGAGATGATATTAGAGATAATAGTTTTATAGATCGCGGAACCTAATTGGTTTCTTCAGAAACAGAAAATTACTTTTAAAAATAATAGTTTATAATTACTAATAATAAGAATCTACATTGTAATAAAATTTGCATTAGTAATAGGGTCATTCTCAAGACAAACAATTCTTTACCAATCGCATCCCTTCACATACACCTCTTTTGTAAGGTAGTTATTAAAAAACTTAAATTGTACAAAATTTAAAATAAAAAACTTAAATATATCAACATCACACAAAAATATATATTAAGCAAATGCATGATATTTTACAAATTTTGTCTACTAACAAAATGAAAAGGCAAAAAGAGACTAATGGGAGATAAAAGTAATAATTAAGAATATGCTAAGATGCTAAGTTGCATGAATACCAACACAAGTACTAGTTAAATACGAGTACGGGTACGAGAATACGACATTTATTAATAAACTAGGGTACAACACGTCTAAGGTACTAAAATTAATTGATTCATAAATATATTTTCTAAGTATATTTTAAATATCTTTGGAAATAATTTATATTTATTTAGTTTTTTAAAATTAGGAAAAGGTTTTTTTCCAAAGTAGAGTTTGGAGAAAAACCCTTCAAACTCCTCTTATATCTTTTATTGGATGTGAATTTTGAAAATCTAACAATTGGATTGTATGTTCTTATTATATTCTCCATCCTTGCAAAATTTCATTAAAAAGATCAAAGATCAATAGTTATGCTATCAATCAAATATTTAAATTTCAAGTTTTTGTGGTTTTATAAAGCAGAAAAAATAATTTTATCGATTAAATAGTACATAACATCTGATTTAAATGAAATTTGACATATATGTTAAGAACAAAAAAAATATGCAATTCAACGGTTAGATTTTAAAATTTTACATCGAATAAAAAAATATATGAGGAATTTGAAGGATTTCTCTTTAAACTAGTTTAGAGAAAAACATTATTTTTAAAATTAAGTAACAACAACAAAATACTTGAAAACATATATGAAAATATAATATATTTTTATTTCAATTTAATAAATAAAAGATTACCATATAATAATATCATTCATCAAAAACAAAAGCATTGAAGAGTATAAGGCTAACCAAATAAATTACCAAATACTATAGAAGAAAATAAATAAATAAATAAATGCTATATATATATATATATATATATATATAAGAATTAAAACTATATATATATATAGATTAAATGCATTTTTTCTACTTTAATATAAAAAATTTGCATTGTTAAGTTTTTTTTTTTTTTTTTTGGTTAATGAATGCTTTCTTTAAAGATAAATAAATAAAAACAAAGGGATGGTTAAGACTTTGGTCACGCAGCTCGTTGGATAGGTGGGAGGTTTGAAAAGCTATTTTCAAACTTATAACTTATAAAAAACTCGTGGTGGAGGCTGACAAAATGAAAAGGTGAATCCAACTCAGGGTTTTACTGGATATTCTTGTAAACTTAAACTTATAACTTGCTGTTATGGAGGTAACATTACTTTATTTTTGCTAAATCCAAAGGTGTGATATTCTTAAGTTAGGGTATTAAATAACTTTTTGTTGGGTAGACAAAACAAGTTAATTTATAATTAATTAATTTTATATATATATATATATATATATATATATATTTGCAAGTATATATCTTTTTGTAAGTCAGGTTGTTGAATACCCAGGGTTGCATGTGGCACAGCCATTGTTGCTCCAAATACAATTTACAATCTTAACAAATAATAAAAAATAAAAAAAGGGGGGGGGGGGGGGGGGGGGGGGGCTGTTGTGCAAGTGAATTCTCTATTCTTTTGAATCCTTTAAACATCGGTGATATCATTACCCAAAATTTGATCCATCGCTTCTAGAACACTGTAATATAATCCTGTTTAAACTTATGGACACACAAATCGGTAAACAGACAGCAGTGGCAATGGTTGAATGTATCCTATTGTTTTTTTTTTTATGGGAATGTATCCCTTTTTTTTTAATTTGCATGCTTGATCTATTATTTAAACAATAGGATATATTTAAATATTTATTTATTTAAATGTATCCTATTGTTTAAATAATAGATCAAGCATGCAAATTAAGGTTTCTTTTATTAATTGGTGCAAAGTGATTGGATTTTATTTACAAAGTAGGGGATTCTCAGAAATATATATAAATATATTTACAAAGTACGGGTGGTCCCTAACAAAATTTAGGTCATATCGATTAATATTCCAAGTGCTGATCCAACTAAACTAAGTTTTGATTCACGTCCATTTCTTTAATCTTTAAATTTAGAATATAAACGATGTTCATCAAAAAATTTAGACTATAAACGATATTCCGCATCTCAACTCTCAAGGGATTGGGGCGAATTAAATTGGATCCAAAATTAACCTAAACTCAACAACATCGTTGTAATCAAGGTTTCCCGTTCTTAATTCCAACCATAGCCGAATCACATTTCTCTGCCTTATCAACAATGGCTGCAGCCTCTCTCTCTCTCTCTCTCTCTCTCTCTCTATGTATGTGTGTGTGTGTGTGGGTGCGCGCATACACGCGCATGCGCGTCTTGAATTGTGTGGTTAACTGTATTTAGATTCTGTTTGACGTTATAAGGGCATGTATCGTGCTTAATTAAGTCTCACATGAGATTAGGCTCTTCTCATGTGGTGTCACACACACACATGAAATAGTTTATTGTTGAGACAGGTTAAACGAAGCATGCCTCTGATAAATGATGTGATTGAAGTGACATTGGTGTGGTGTTAACTAAAACCTCTTTAATGCTAAAGTTAAAAAAAAAATTTAAAACTTTTATTTTAAGTTAAACTCACATATTTTGAAAGTATTCACTTCCATTCGTCAATGTACGCATGTGATCCGATTTATATTAGGCTTTGGTGGCATTGTGATGTCCCAAATTGATTGGATATTGAATTGAATTAATTGAGTGTGTGTTATGTGTGTGTTATATGGGTGTGTTAAATCCCATGTCAAACGAATACTGTGTTGATCTAGGATTTATAAACAACTATAACAAGCTTAGATTGTTTCTAAATTAGTCAGTTTAGAATATTATAGCGTAGATGTGACTAGCATTTTTCTTTCAATCATTACAAATAGTATTAGAGCCATCTTGATAACCCCATGTCATCTCGGAAACACTACCCCACAACATGAACCCTAAAAAGGATGTTAGAGATTTAAGTGAAAGAAATCGTGATGCCTTGGATTTTTTGGATATTGAATTGAATTAATTAGTTAAGTGTGTGTTCTATGAGTGTGTGTTAAGTCCCACATCGGGCGTGTACTAGTTCAATTTGGAAGTTATAAGCAACTGCAAAGAACCTCAATTATGACTCAATTAGTCCTTTTAGGGTATAGTATAGATGTAGCTAGTGCTTTTTCTTGAGTCATATTATAGGCATGATTTTTTAAGTCAACATTTTGACACTATGTAAAATTAAAGGAAAAATAGAAATGAGTGACCATAATATATGCCACAAATTTTTTAATTATAACGGCTAGAATTTTCTAAAATGCCAATATTTACAAAACTCATATTGTGAGTTTGAGTTCCTATCAGAGACATACTTTGTGGCAAAAATAAAGAACTTTGTTATAATAGTTTGAAGACTTACAAGAGTATAAAAACATTAACTTTTATGATGTTTTACTATTCAATTAGATTTGGAAACATGTACGAGCTCATTGAGGATGAACAAATGAGAACCAAAATCTGAACCCCATCAAAAAAAATTTTAGTGCTTATAACAATGATTCAAAAAACCTAAAAAGATCATAATGGTAACGCCGTGCTCCTAAAGCTATAGAAATATAATGGATCTTGTACAAACACACACAAAACTCCCCACATATCATGGTTTCCACCAAACAAGATTTTCTTTTACACCTAACACTAACAATTTTTCAAGAAATTTGTTTCAAGACAAAGAACTTTAATTTACCACAAAGCACTATAAAGTTTGAAAGTAGGAATGGTTGTTATAAAAAATTAAATAAATAAATCTTCCAAAAAAGCTTTACTTTTGCTCATTTTAGTCCATGTTTACTTTGGCTTTTAGCAGGCACTAAAGACATAATGTGGGACACAACTCAGAAGTGAAAAATCCATGTCTGAATGAACGCACAAACTGGTAGTCAACATGGCATGCCTTCTGGTTTATCCATTAATTAAATTACTACTTTATATTCTAGTTTTAGTGCATGTAATCTGTAAGCTAAATTTTCTTGAAGACAAACTTATGATGGCTTAAGAAAGTGACTCTTATTCTAAATGACTTGACAATGATGCTGCACTAAGACTGGCTGCTCGATAACATTGATCTGGGACACACCATATGTCAAGCCACGACCCTTGGGATTAGATAAAAGACTTTTCTCTTTTTTGGGGTAAGCAAATGAAATTTACGCAAAGGTGCGACTTGTGTCCAGTGGCAGTTGTCATTGGACACGTTGGATTGCAGACACGTGTTCACTCTTAGACATGTGTCTGTATCCTGACGTGTCTAGTGGCAACTGCCACTGGACACAAGCCATTCCCTTTACGCAAGAACCGGAACAAATCACATCAAGAAGACAGACATCTGAAGCAACTTTATGTCTCTAATGGTTAGTTTTTAGAGGGATTATTATTAGAATCCTTAGTATAAAATTTCTAAAATATTATCCATTTATTTTAAAATAAGTGGATTAGATTTTATCATATTTTCAATAATTTATATAAGAGCATCTACACCAGCTCATGGATAGTCTTCTAAAATAAAATAAAATAAAAAGTGCTCAATTTTGCACATTCTAACCCAAAAACCCCCACATCTGTCTTTGTAAAAATGTCTAAATATATACAATAATTTTGTAAATGAACAGTAACCGTGCATATATACACGGTTACTGTTCACAGTGTAAATAATTTTTTTATTCTTTTTTTTCTCTCTCCTCGCTCTCTTTTTCTCATTTCCTTTCTCACCTCACTCTCACGGTTACTGTTCACAATGTTAAAAAAATGAATATTTTATTTGAATAAATATGTATAATAGACAAACTGATGTGGATGTTTTATAAAAATAGGTGTGTAAAATAGAAAAGTAAGTTTTAGATGTGTAAAATAGAAAAACTTTACACATACTGATGTGGATGCTCTAAATAGTGATGATTAATATTTTTTTTTAAATGATGATGACAAGTAAAATCTCTAGTCATTTCAAAATAAATTGATAAGATTTAAGAATTTTACTATTAGAGCTACCTAAGAGCTTTAGAGGCTTAATCCTTTTTAGAGTGACTTTAGCGAATGAGTAGTTTTTACTTTAGGTAAGAGTTTCTAAATTAAATTTTATCCATCCAATATGAAATGAGTGGATTAGAATTTTTTTACATCATCAATAATTAATAGATACCAAAATGACAAAGGTTAACATTTATTTTAAATGTAAATAATGTGACAAAACTCAATCCACTCATTTCAAATTGGATGGATAGAATTTTAGAAACTTCATAATAGAAAAATCCCTATAACTATAGAGGATCATAGTTTAATAGGTAATAAGGGTCATTCTCAAAAAAAAAGTAATGAGGAAAAACATTAAATACCAACTTTAAGGAGTATTTTTTTTTTTTAAATCATCTAAATCAAATTTCTCTTACCTTCCGTAAACCACTAGTAATCATTTTTTTTTTTATTACTTATGGAATATTGGTTGTGCTTTACTTAGTGCTGTTCATCTGCTCCCCTTTGAGCTCTCTCATGTGATACTATGACATTTGAAGACGTCATATATAGAAAGTTAAAACCTACCCCAGCTCTATACTTCTTTACTGCCTCGGCTTTGGCACAATTATATATGGTTTTACATATCCAACAATGAAAACTAGACTAAAAAATTTCATCGTGATGTATGTAATTTGGGGAGCAACAGGCGTGCACAGTGCACTGATGTGGGTACTCGCAAACGTAATAAAACTCAGTAGCTCATCAGCATCATCATTGGAAGAATATGGCAGTGGCGTCCATAACATCAAACATGTTCAACTTTAGGAGTTCAAAAAAGAGGATTTGTAGTTTTGGTTTCCCTTTTGTATCGGATAATTCTACATGAACTACACCAGACAAAGCTTATCCCACTATTAATAAACTTCATACGAACCAAGCTTATGCTTGATATTCTAAACCCATAATGATTATGTATCAAGCTGGACCTTTAAGTTTATTGTTTTAACCCCAAAAATCTAGAGAATCTAATGGTCTCAGGAAAGAATAACTTTCCCTGGAATCTGTTCTACTATTCCTGGGAGAAGAGGAATTAATTAAAGCTTTGGACCAATACTAGAGGGCTTACTTCTGAATATTTTGGTCCAAGAGAAAGGTACTGCTAAGTGTTAACTCCAATTGGGTCATGGAGCCAATGCATATTTAAAAGCGGAAGTGCAATGCTTTCACAAGCAGTTAGGTTTAACGTTTACTTCAACTCAAATCACATTGTTTATGTCTCTGCTTGCCAAAGAATACTCGTTAGAATCAATGATAAGAAAAGTATTCCAAAAGAAAACTGCAATAAATCAACATAATATCTTTTTCTTTTTTGTTGAGGAAGATCAATATAATATCTAAAAACTATAACTTAGTATTTATTATTGTTATGCTTATGTTAAGCCACAATATTAGCACAGCATTTCAATTTGGTTCATTTCGGTTCATTTTCAGTCAAATTCAGTCCATTTCAATATAATTCAGTCCATTTTGGACTAATTAAGTCTTAAATTAATTATTTTTATAGGTTATCTTTTCAATTTAGAGCTTAAAAAAAATCTCTTAATTTTTGGGGTTGAAAGGTATGAAATTTTATTCTATTTGAGCAAAACTCTTTAGTTTTGAGCGCAAAAAATGCAAACAAAATAAATATTAGAAATAGAGATACGGTATCTCAAAAAAGAAAATTAAAGATATGGAATCTCAACAAAAAAAAAATAGAGACATGGGTTCTAAAAAAGCACTACAAATGATAAATATTCACAATTACCTTAAAATTCAAGTTTCGATAATATAAGCATTATACTTATATTTGGAAATAAAATTTAAAAAAAAAACTACTACAAGTCTAAACTTATGTAATAATTTAAATTTAATGTAACATGTTACATGTGTTCCACGGGATAGGAATATACTTTTTTTTTAATATTCTTTTACATGTTCAAACTAATCAATTGATTATGGTATAGTTAAAAACAAATTTCCTTTTAATAACATCTTCATTTATAATTTTATATAAAAAATATATTATAATTATGTAATTTAAATCTTTTTATTAAATTACGTTTTTCGTGTATATATTACAATGTATTATTTTTGAATTAATGCAATATATTATATGTTCCATTACATAAAAATTATAAAAATAGAACATAATTTTAAATAACACATGTTGTGAAGGGTCAAAGGGAGAAGCAATCCTAGATTCCCACATTGCTTGGGGAAGCATATAGAGATGTGCTTATAAGAAACGATCTCCCTTTAATGTTTAGCGACCTTAGGAGGAGAATAAAACCATGAGGGTCTAGAACCCAAAGTGGATAATATCTATTGTTACACACAGGAGTGGAGCCAGAGGGGGGTGAGGGGGGCAGGTGCAGGTGAGGGGGGAAGGTGGGGGGCACCGGGGGGCCCCCCCCCCCCCCTAACTCTTCCTAAAATTTTCTAGCATATGTAGTCTAAAGTAATTACTTACTAACATGGAGGAAAAAAAAAAGGACTTCTACTTGGTTGAAAGTGACTCTGACATAGGAAAAAGAAAGAAAAAAAAAAAAAGTTCCCAAACACCAAACCATATCAGCTTTCCACCTATTTCACTATTCTTATAAGTAGCTTTTGTCTTGTCCTACGTGTTGCACCTATTTTACTTTTTTTTTAATATCATTATTTACACTATTTTCACTATTTATGATACTTGTCGCAGTATTTTATTATTGAATAATGGTAGAGATACTACAAATTTTACTACTTATGTTTTACAAAATGGCATGTCACCAATCACAAAAAATAATTTCAAACATTTATTCATTATATTTTTTAAGTAACACTAATCGCATTTTTACTCCATCAGTTTGTAAATTTTTTAGTAGCCATGAATTGGTTATTTTTTTCAATTGACATTAAATTTATATATTTTTGTTTATGGTTTGGGCACATTTGTAGCTTTCAATTTGCTTTTTTATTTTGGTTGTTGTAAGTGCACAATTTGTACCCGGACCCAAACGAGTGATGGGCTCAGGCCCAAAGAGCCTTATACAATGAAATTTGTAGAGTATGGATTTGAAACCTAGGTTAGGGATATTGGAAAGTTGATAAACAGGCTAGAATGCCGCAGTATGCAAGTAATATATGAATATGACAAAAAAACCCTCCTCAGACGTAAGCCAAAGACAATTTGTATAGTCTTTCTTTCTCTAAGCAAAATATTACAATTTTGTTTTAGCTTCCAAAAAAAAAAAAGTCTTCTCTCTTCTTTCATCTCTCGTCTTCTTATATCCTTCTTCTTCTTCCCTATTTCATCCACGTGTAACACAGACCTTCCTCCTAGATACTTGTCTCATCCACCACATTCTTAAAGTCTTCAAATCATAGCTAGAAGGCTGAATACTACTGTTTAAAGGTCATTTCTCCATTAATGCGGCCAGAGAGGTAGATGTAGGGTCTTTAATGCGGTGGTAGCAGCTTTTTCCTCAGATATTTCTCACACATTCCTGCTTCTAACGGGTGCTTGGATCACGCCTTTACCCAACAGATCTTCCAGAATTCTATCTCTAAACCCTTTAGCAAGTCCCATGGCCTTTACTGGGCTTGTCCGAGGAGATACTCCACCTCGGACAACTCCTCGAACCATTATAGTGCGGACTGACCTGTGAGCCTAGAAGACTCTAATTGAACAAACTTATACCAACTAACCAGCCCCAAGGCCCAAACATGTCTTTAAGTATTTTTTTTGCCCCACAATAGCCCCTCAAAACTTCATTTTTCCCTCCCATCCGAGGAGAGAAATAGAGTTTTGAACCAACAGCGCACCTTCCACACACTTTGCAAACCGCCACACGTGTAGAGGTCCTTTCGTTCCTTTAAAACCACCTCTGATGCTTCGAAACCTGAAACACTCGCATTTATGACTGCAAGTTACATCTTGTCCCCCATGTTCAACGATGAGATACGCATCCAACGGTCCAGGTTTGTCTTAAAAAATTAGGCGAGATAATTCTGATTCGAGGCCGCCTCCCACACGCCAAACACCTAAGAATCCGTATCTCCATCCATTTTTTCAGAAATCAATCACATTTAAGAGTTAATCACTATCTTTCCTCTCAAGAAGCTCGAGAAGAATCGCCTAATTATTTCCCGTAAGTTTTCAACTTCCTTTACTCATTTCTTCTCGGCTTCTGTCCTCGGCCACCATCTAGACCCCTTCCCTTCTCTAAACTTTCATTCGCATTCCCACCAAATAGGTAGATTTAAGTGTTTAATAGATACCGACGCCGGTATGGAGGGTTTTCGGGCCAAATATCAGATTCCCCAAGACGTAGGCTTAAGATATTGCTCAGTAAAAGCTATAGGTAACGCTAGAAGAGAGGGAGAAGTTATCATTCCCATCATCGCCTTCCTGGAAGGTGGGATGACCCTCCCCATGAAAAATGTAACCAGCGAATACCTACGCAACCATAGGTTATGCCCAGATCAGTGCACGCTAAATGTATTTAGGGTCTTAGGTTGTGTCGATGCTTTAAACGAGCAAATGGGTCTGAACCTCACATGGCACAACGTTGTTTACATGTACGAGTGCCATAAACTTAAAAGTGTAGGATACTACCTTAAATCCAGGTCTAGCATTGTTAGACTCATATCTTGTCTTCCCAAGTCCAACAAAGGCATAAAAGACAACTTTCTCATCGCCTTAGGAAACTGGTCTGACGATCCTCACTACCCAGTCGAATGGGGAGACCCAGGTGTGACTCCATAGGAGTTAGATTCCCTAACCCATGACTTAATCCCATTATCTTTACCGTTTTTTATTACATTGCGTATTATTGCACTTTCCTTTGATATTTTATTGCTAATCTAACCATGCTCGTCTCCTCGAATGTTTTTCACAGATAAACAACACGTACGTCCGCGTCTAAGCCTTTGCAACATCGCAGACCTCAATCGCGTTCTTCGCTCTGAAGTCTTCGTTAGTGAAGACCTACAAGTGAGAGCAGCCCACCTAATATTCGATACAATCCTTTGTCAAACAACTTCCAAGAGATTGACAACGCGATCACCGCGGGAGACAAACGACGCAGAAGGATAGATGTTTCTCGACGAGGCTTCCTTTCTGACCATGAACTCCTAGACGACTCCTCCATCATTCTATACACTTGCCCCATCGCAGCAATTCCTCTCTCAGTACATTCCCAAACAACAGCCATCCGAAAAGAACCTGCGTCCTCGCAACAATCGTTGGACGAGGAGATCGACCAGTTTCGCCTCGAAGAAGCTGAGAGACCTTGAGAGGATCAACTCGTCATCCTCTCGGACGAAGAGCACGTGCCCGCAGAAACTTCGGGCATAAAAGGTCTGATAATTGCACAGCCCGACTCTAGCTCCGAAGAAGACGATATGTCCACTCTTAGGAAGCTGATGTCGAAGAGGGGCTCGAAAGCCTCTAACAAGGACGCAGGTAGGTCCTAGATCCCTCCATCTTTGCCACCACCCCCTCCTCCCTTCGATCCTAAGCTTCCCATTCCGGAGCCTAAGAAGAAGAGGAAAAATGAGGCCAAGGAGGCAAATGTGAAGAGGCAGAAGAAACTAAAACAGCAGCAGCAACAACAACAACAACAACAAAAAAAAACTGGCAAAGGTAAGGGACGTGCCTCTTCAGTGGAAAGTGGGGAGAATCGTGACTTGGCCAAGGTACGCCGTACCCTGGCCAACTGGCCTCCCGAATTGAAGCTGGATGGGGCACCAATCTCTTGCCAGTCCAGCATCAGGGCGTTCCAGCAAGGTCACGCCCACCACCTGGCTGAGGCTTTGGAACGACCTCTTCTCCTGCCAAAGGACATGAACGCCCTGGACAAGATGAACCAACCGCATCTTTTTCTCTCACTCAAAAGGGACTTGGCTTTGGTGAGTGTCTCGGTCTTACCCCCACTTTACTGATTTCACTACACTTTAACGAAAAAATCGTTCTCATGTACTTTGAATTTGCTTTACTAATAATGAATCTATTTTAATATTTTAACGCAGGCCATTCAAGAAGTCTTTGCTGCCGAGAAGTGGGTGGAAAACTCTCGGAAGAAAGCTGCAGCTGAACTTGAGGTCAGGCAGGAGACCGAAAAGTCCTTAGGCCAGGCTCTTGCGGAGAACGAGAACTTAACCAAGCAGCTAGCAGAGTAGAAGAGGGAGAGGGACGGTGTCGAGGCCAGCCTGAAGACGATGAGAACCCAAGTGGAGGGGCAACGCAAGCTTCTGCGTCAAAAGGATGAGGACTTGTATAAAGCCCAGCAAGAAAACTCTGACCTGAAAAAGGAGCTTGCTAGGATGAGGGAAGAGGCTCGTACCTTCAAGGACAGCATGGAGGCCGAGAAGAAGGCTGCTTACAAAAAAGGGATGGAGGCGACAGAAAACCAACTGACTGAGGAGTTCGCCAAGCTGTGCCGAGAGTACTGCCAACAAGTGTGGGCGGAAGCTCTAAATGTAGCAGAGATTCCCACAACTTCCGAGTTAAGGAAGCCTGAAAACATTTGGCTTCCACAGGACATCCAGGTGCTCGAAGAGCTTCCTCCTGTCGTACCTACCCCCGAGACGGCTCCTTCAACGCATCCATCCATGATTCCACTACCCATTCCAACTCCTAAAGAACCTGCTGGTTCTGACAAAAAGAAGGAACAAGGCGACAGAGCCGAGAAGCCTACGAGCCATATTGCCAAGCCCACTATCCCTCCACCAGTGGCAAGAGACAAAGGGAAACAAGTCCAGTCCTCCTTCGAAGCAAAGCTGAAACAAACAGAGGAGGACAACAAATCAAAAGGGGCTGCCAGCACTTCCGAGCGGGACCCCCCTTCCAAGGCTTAAGGCTTAGGCCACTTGGGACTCCCTTTTTCCTTTTTGTGATGAGTCTTTTTTTGTATTAGGACTTTCAGTTTTTTTTTTTTTTTTTCAAAATTTTATCTCCGATGTATTCATTGACAAAAATTAATGAGAAATTTGGAAGATTTGATTTTCGACTGGCTTTCAACCTTCAGTACAACAACACTAATGTCATTACAACATTTCGATTAGCAGTAGCTTCAAATAAAAGTACATACACTTGGTGTATATATGTAAATCATGCCTCAAAACCATAATATATGCAATACAGTAATACACAATCTAAACTGAACTTAAGCATTTAGTTGGGGCATAAAGCAATCCATCAAACTTACTGTGGCTCATCAACGCATCAACACTCATGTCGTATGGTTTCTTCTAATTTTACCGAAGTAGAGGGTCCGAGGACCCGACACAACTAAGGTTCTGTTTAACAGTCAATAGGACATCAATTTCCACAAGGTATGTGGTCCGAGGACCATACATGACCAAGTTTCTATTTGACATCTAGCAATAGTGAATTGAAATGTTAATTTCCCCAAAATAGAAAGTTTGAGAACCCGACATAACTAAGGTTCTGTTTAACAGTCAATAGGATATCAATTTCCACAAGGTATGTGGTCCGAGGACCATGCATGACCAAGTTTCTGTTTGATATTTAGAAATAGCGACTTGAAATGTTAATTTCCCCAAAGTAGAAGGTCTGAGGACCCGACAGAACTGAGGTTCTGTTTAACAGTCAATAGGATATCAATTTCCACAAGGTATGTGGTCCGAGGACTGTGCATGACCAAGTTTCTGTTTGATATTTAGAAATAGTGACTTGAGATATTAATTTCTCCAAAGTAGAAGGTCTGGGGACCCAACATAACTAAGGTTCTATTTACCAGTCAATAGGATATCAATTTCTACAAGGTATGTGGTCCGAGGACCATGCATGACCAAGTTTCTGTTTGATATTTAGAAATAGTGACTTGAGATGTTAATTTCCCCAAAGTAGAACGTCTGAGGACCCGACATAACTAAGGTTCTGTTTAACAGTCAATAGGATATCAATTTTCACAAGGTATGTGGTCCGAGGACCATGCATGACCAAGTTTCTGTTTGATATTTAGAAATAGCGACTTGAAATGTTAATTTCTCCAAAGTAGAAGATCTGAGGGCCCAACATAACTAAAGTTCTGTTTAACAGTCAATAGGATATCAATTTTCACAAGGTATGTGGTCCGAGGACCATGCATGACCAAGTTTCTGTTTGATATTTATGAGTAGCAATAAGTAAATCGAACTGTATAATGATAATTTGAACAACGAACGACAGAAATTTTTTTTATTAATAATAATACCTTCGTAGGTTGTTTACATTCCAAGGGCGTTGTACAATTTTTTCATTTAGATCAGCTAAGCGATATGACCCTATGCCCACTACAGAAATGATCCGATATGGTCCTTCCCAATTTGGTGCTAGCTTTCCCCACGCCGGATTTTTAGAAGTACCCATGACTTTCCTCAACACCAAATCCCCAGGTGCTAGTGGCCTTAGCTTCACATGAGCATCATATCCTTATTTAAGCTTCTGCTGATAATAAGCCAGTTGGACTATGGCGACCTCTCGCCGTTCCTCAACCAGATCCAGGCTTTTTTCTAGGAGTCCATCATTATTTCCCGGGCTAAAAGAACTCGTCCTTAATGTGGGAAACCCATATTCTAAAGGTATCACTGCCTCGGCCCCGTAAGTCATGGAGAAGGGTGTTTCTCCAGTGGATCTTCGCGGCGTAGTCCGATATGGCCATAAAAAGTGTGGCAATTCCTCTACCCATCTACCCTTTGCGTCGTCCAGCCTCTTCTTAAGTCCACTAACTATAACTTTGTTAACGGCCTCGACCTGCCCATCTCCCTGAGGATAAGCTGGAGTGGAGTACCTATTTGTGATGTCCAAGTCATTACAGTATTTTCTGAAAGCTCTACTATCAAATTGCACACCATTATCTGAAATAAGTGTGTGAGGTACCCCAAATCTAGTGATAATGTTCTTCCAGATAAATTTCTTGGAGTCCACATCCCTAATATTTGATAAAGGCTCAGCTTCGACCCACTTGATGAAGTAATCAGTTCCCACGAGTAGCCACCTTTTGTTTCCCACAACCCTCGAAAAAGGCCCAACTATATCCAGTCCCTATTGAGCAAATGGCCAAGGACTAGACAAAGGTTAAGGACACCACCGGGCTGATGAATATTAGGAGCAAACCTCTAGCATTGGTCACATTTTCTTGCATAGTCCTGAGCCTCTCTCTGCATATTAGGCCACCAATATCCCTGAGTCAAAACTCTATGGGCTAAGGATCTCCCCCCAGTATGGCTTTCATAAATTCCCTCGTGCAGTTCTTTCAAAAGTGTCTCCGTCGCTTTAGGATGTACACACAGTAGGTATGGTCCGAAAAATAAGCGTTTATATAACTTCTGATCCTCGGACAACTAGAATCGAGGCGCCTTTCGACGAATTTTATCTGCTTCAGACTTCTCCTTGGGCAGCGCTTTTTAGAAAGGAAACCACAGGGTCCATCCAACTAGGTTCGGGCCTTATCAGATGGATATGGGCGGCACCTGTGGTAGTTAAAGTCAGTTTCAACAAGTCTCCAACGAGGATAATCCTAAGCAAACACTGAGTCGAGGACGTTGCCAAAGTGGCCAACGAGTCTGCATGCGTGTTTTCACTTCTAGAAACATGCGAAAGAATGAAAGAATCAAACTCGGATTGTAAACATTTGACCTGGGTCAAGTACTCTTGCATTCTTGGATCCCTAGCCTCCATGGTCCCCGTCACTTAGCCCACAACTAATTGAGAATCTGAGGACATATGAACTGCCTTTCCCCCCATTCTCCATACCATATCCATACCGACCAAGACAGTTTCGTACTCAGCCTCGTTATTAGTGGCCGAGAACGCTAATCTCAATGATTTCTCAAAGGTAATTCCCTCAGGGGATACCAAAACAAGTCCAACACCAGATCCCCTCTGGTTTGCTGCCCCATCAACATACGCTTTCCAAATCGAGGGCCCTTTTCTCATGATCATACCAACTGATTTTTCATCCATGTGCGATTCCTTCGCAGTTTCTTCTAACGATGGTTCGGTGAATTCTGTCACCAAATCAGCGAGAACTTGGCCCTTCACCAAGGTACGCAGCATATATTTGATATCGAAAGCTCCCAGAATAGTTCTCCACTTGGCTACCTTCCCCGAGTAGTCAGCACTTCATAATACTGACTTGAGAGGCAGTTGAGTCAAAACCACGACAGTGTGGGACTGGAAATAGTAAGGAAGCTTTCATGTAGCATGGACTACGGCCAGAATTGCCTTCTCCAAAGGCAAATAACGCACCTCAGCTTCATTCAAAGATTTACTGACATAGTAAACCGGTCTTTGTACCCCACCGTCGTCCTTTATCAGAACCAGGCTTAATGCATGGATAGCTACAGCTAGGTATGCAAACAGGACTTCATCGACCTTCGGCCAAGACATAATGGGTGGCCAGGAAAGATATTCCTTAAGTTGCTAAAAAGCTAAAGCGCACTCCTCGAACTGTTGGAATCCTTTCCATTTATTTAATAGTTGGAAAAAGGGTCTACACCTATCAGTGGACCGAGAAACAAATCTGCTGAGAGCAGCAGTCATCCTGGTCAATTTTTGAACTTTCTTTGGATCCCGAGGTGGTTGTAAGCCCTGAATGGCTCTAACCTGTGCCGAATTCACCTCTATTCCTCTATGAGTCACCATGTAGCCTAGGAACTTTCCGAAGCCCACCCCAAAAGAACACTTTGAGGCGTTAAGGCGCAGCTTGTACTTCCTAAGTGTTTGAAAGGTGTCGTCCAAATCTTTCACATGCATAGGTACTATCTTACGCTTCACTACTATATCATCCACATATACCTCAATGGTCTTTCCAAGTTGCGATTCGAACATCCTGGTCATCATCCTTTGGTAAGTAGCCCCTGCATTTTTCAAACCGAATGGCATCACTTTATAGTGATAATTCCCCGTAGGAGTTATAAAGGCAGTCTTCTCCTTATCACCCCAACGCCAATGGTATCTGGTGATAACCCTAGAAGGCATCTAAAAAACTCATCCGAGGATGCCCGACCATAGCATCCACTAGCTGATCGATGCGAGGCATCAAGAATGAGTCTTTTGGGTAGGCTTTGTTCAGGTCCGTGAAGTCCACACATACTCTCCACTTTCCGCTCTTCTTTTTTACTACGACCGTGTGCGCCAACCATTCTGGGTAGAATACTTCTTTAATAGCCCCAGCCATTTTGAGCTTGAGCACCTCTTCTTTGACGGCCTCGGCATGCTCTTTCGAAGAACGCCGAGTTGGTTGCCTTCTGGGAACAACGGCAGGGTTGACGTTCAAATGATGGCAAATGAAACTTGGGTCAACCCCCGGAGCCTTATAGGGATCCCAGGCAAAAACATCGATATTGTTTTTCAAAAACATCACCAATTCCATCTTCTCTTGTTGTGGCAACTGTATCCCAACTTGAAAGAACCTTTCGGTGTCATCATTTATGAGAAACCTTTTCAAATCTTCACATGTGGCCTCCTCTGTTGTCACCGTTCCGGGCGCATCCAGAGTTGTTAATTGCTATAAGTCTGCCACAGCCGAGGCCGAGGGTTCTGACTCAACTTGATGCAGTACTGCGGCCGATATGTATTGCCTTACTACTGATTGGCTACCAAGAATTTCTTCAATCAATCCACCCGAGGGAAACTTCACTTTAACATGTAAAGTCGAGGAGACAGCACCCAAAGCATGCAGCCTAGGCCTGGCGACGATGGCCGTGTATGGAGAATATGCATCAACCACAATGAAATCTATATCGACTGTCTCCGAGCCCGACTGTACAGGCAATCGAATTTGTCCCTTTGGCATGACAACCTTCCCTTCGAAGCTTATCAACGGCGAATCATAGGGAGTGAGATCCTCCAGCCTTAACTTAAGCCCCTTGAATAAGTCAGGGTACATAATATCTGCACCGCTACCCTGATCAACCATTACCCTCTTGACATCATAATTCCCTATCCTCAATGTGACCACTAGGGCGTCATCGTGTGGTTGAATAGTCTCAACCTTATCTTCATCAGAGAATCCCAAAATAGGCGTACTCCCTTTGATCCTCTTTGGCCTCGAGCCAAACTCCTCGGCCTGGGAATGTGACACCGTCATCACCCTTGCAGGACAGGAACCAGTCCTACCCGGTGCAGTGAAGATGACATTAATTGTTCCCAAAGGTGACCGAGATGAGTTGTTCTTCTGATTATTTGAACCCGAATGATTTCCCTGTCCGTTGGGTTGATACAAGTGCTGCTTCAATTTTCCCTCGCTAACAAGCTGCTCTAAATAGTTCCAAAGGGTCAGGCAATTCTCGGTAGTATGACCCACATCCTGATGATACTGGTAAAAGAGGTTCTGATTCCGTTTCATAGGGTCCCCCGCCATCTTACTGGGCCACTTGAAGTAGGGTTCCTTATGGACGTTCTCCAGCAATTGGTGCACTGGTTCTCGAAATACGGTATTAACTACTTGAGGATTGGCTGAGCCAGATTGCGCAGAGAAATCTCTCCTCGGCTTATTGTTCTGGTACCTGTCCGACCTGAAATCCCTTCTCTCCTGCGGGATAACCTTCGCCTTACCCTTACCTTGTTGTTGATCTTCCTCAACCCTTTTGTACTCGTCGATGCGATCCATGAGGCGACATACACTCCGTATTGGCTTTTTGGTCAAAGATTTCCTTAAATCATGATCAGTTGGGAGGCCCACTTTGAAAGTGTTAATCGCCACTTCATCAAAATCTCCATCGATTTTGTTAAACATCTCCTAGTACCTATCAGAATATGCTTTCAAAGTCTCACCCTCCCTCATGGCCATGGATAACAATGAGTCCAAAGGCCGAGGGACTCTGCTGCATGTAATGAATCGAGACGCGAATGCCCTGGTGAGTTCCATGAAAGAATCGACAGACCCATACTTTAGTCCGTTAAACCATCTCATAGCAACAGGTCCCAGGCTAGAAGGAAAGACTTTGCACATCAAGGTTTCGTTCTGAGAATGTACCGCCATCCTCTGATTAAAATGGCTCACGTGTTCGACTGGGTCTGTCCTGCCATTATAGATGGTAAAGGTGGGCTGAGTGAACCGTCTTGGGGAGCCTTCCCTTCTCGATCCTACGTGAAAAGGGTGACTTGGAGAGTTGGTGCAACACTCAGCTCATAGCATCGTTCCCCAAGCCCCTAGAGGGAAACTTCTTATGCTTACGACTTGGAAGCTCATCCTTCTCATAAGAGGAGGTTTCGCTAGGGGGAGTCCTGGACCTTGGACTGTAACTACTTCCCTGTGACCCCCTAGAGGAAGGATTAGACGGAGGTGAAGCCCACCTTCATCTGACACGGCGTAGCTTTTTCTTGAGGTGGTCAATCTCCCTCTGCATGGCCTCAGCATCATCCTCATGAGTGGCCCTGCTCCCACCACGCGAGTGGCTTGCATCAAGGTGTGGTGTATGCACACTTCCCTCTCAATCCCTCCGACACTCGAGACGCTCAAAGTGATCTTCGCGCTGGGACCCCTAGACTCTACATGACGCGAACCTAAGCCTGCCATCATGTTCCAATTCCTTCAACACCCGATTTTCCACAGACTGCACCAATTGTAAGTGCACAATTTGTACCCGGACCCAAACGAGTGATGGGCTCATGCCCAAAGAGCCCTATACAATGAAATTTGTAGAGTATGGGTTTAAAATCTAGGTTAGGGATATTGGAAAGTTGATAAACATGCTAGAATGCCGCAGTATGCAAGTAATAGATGAATATGACAAAAAAAACCCTCCTCAGACGTAAGCTGAGGACAATTTGTATAACCTTTCTTTCTCTAAGCAAAAGATTACAATTTTTTTTTAGCTTCAAAAAAAAAATCCTTCTCTCTTCTTTCCTCTCTCGTCTTCTTATGTCCTTCTTCTTCTTCCATGTTTCATCCACGTGTAACACAGACCTTCCTCCTAGATACTTGTCTCATCCACCACCTTCTCAAAGTCTTCAAATCTAGCTGGAAGGCTGAAGACTACTGTTTAGAGGTCATTTCTCCATTAATGCGGCCAAGGAGGTAGATGTAGGGCCTTTAATGTAGTGGTAGCAGCTTTTTCCTCAGATATTTCTCACACGTTCCTACTTTTAACGAGTGCTTGGATCACGCATTTACCCAACAGATCTTCCAGAATTTTGTCTTTAAACCCTTTAGCAAGTCTCATGGCCTTTACTGGGCCTGTCCGAGGAGATACTCCTCCTCAGACAACTCCTCGAACCATTATAGTGCAGACTGACCTGTGGGCCTAGAAGACTCTGATTGAACAGACTTATACCAACTAACCAGGCCCAAGGCCCAAACGTGTCTTTAAGCATTTTTTTCCCCCCACAGTTGTATAGGTGTTTGGTTTGCTGTCATGTTGTGCGGCCAACTAATCTAGTCTTTGCATGTGTATCCTTCATTTTAACTACAAATAAAATTACTTTCCAGACATGAACAGTTCACATAAGCTTGATATATGCACATTGCTATACGCATTTTACTTATATTTGGGTAGATCTAGGATGTGTTTAATACTTGAAAGAACAAGAGTTCAAGTCTAATATTGAAATCATGCAAATCTGTCCAAGAAACAAGTGAAGAAGTGCTGATTCATTAAATCTCGACAGCTGCTCGACAGATAGCTATCTATCGAGGTCTCGATAACTAGCTCGACAACTGTATCTATCGAGCTTTATGAAATTCAGATTTCCAAGTTTTGTTTCTATCTAAAAATTGTTGCATTTTAGTGCTGCTATTTGGCACAACCCCAGTTTCTAAACCCAACTTTAAAATTGTTGCAATTTTTATAAAAAAAATTGGATTATTTATATATCATATTTATATTATATAGAATCTTGATAAATGATATATGTTCTAGCTAAAGCAGGAACAACCCGAAGATGTTGATACTGATCGCGAATTGCATAAAATAGATGCAAGGGGCAAGGTAGAAAAAAATTGGAGGGTGGCTCTGGTTCAGTAGGTAAGCTACTATTTACCATGTTGGTTTTGTAATTTGATGTTCAGTTTTGGGCTGTATTTAAGTTTGAGACAATTTTTCTAGTTTATATAGCTGGTATGTTGCACAGTAATGAAGTTGTGTGCTCCTTGGCTTGGCTGAGGTGGAAGGTCTTTAGGCTGTGAATCACTCATGAGCATTGGAAGTAATTACCAATGTTGCAAGTCCATTTTCAAATAGGGATAAATTTCTCTATTTAAATTATTTCCTCTCCTTTTCATCCTAATTTTAAAAATATCCAAATAAGAGGAAGAGTTAATTACTTCATTCCTCTTTACTAAATTTGCTTATTTATTTTAATAATATGAAATATATATTCATATTTGCTTACAATTATTTATTTATTTTGTTATTATTGTTGATTAATATTTTTTAGATTAATTTCACTTTTAATATTGTCTTCTAATTTTGCCCCATCTAAACTAAAATCCTGACTCCACCATTGATTACACATGTACTATTTAGGCATCAATTTTTAATGAAAATACATATTTTCTTTTAATGTTTATGTGGACAAATGTACGTAACAATGTTTGTTCTGAATCATTGTTGCTAGAAACCTCTAAATGCCTGAAATGTGTGACTACGAAAATATTAATAAAGGTTAGAACATTAATATGATGAAATGAGCAAAGTGGAAAGAAAAATAATAGAAACGAATTAGTCAAATTATGTAAGGTTCAATTTAGTTTGTGATCTCCAATCCGTCTCTAATTTCACTCAATCAATTTTTCTAATTGTTGAAGGTGTTGGTGCAGATGTCTTCACATGAACACTTGACCTTCAGTGAACCGAAAGCAGCTTGGTACAAAACCTTAAGGGACACAAGGTCGCAATAGCTTCACGAAACGTACAATGTTCTTCCATTTTGATCAAGGCAATAAAATAAGGTTTTTATACCTTTTGGGAACCTTAGTGCACAAATTCCAATCTCCAAGTCAGCCAAGTATTCGTGGACTGCAGTCAAATATTCAAAAAACTTCTCTCTTGATCAATTGAGTGGTGAGATTCCTTGGAATCAAGTGTTAAGATGGACATAATTTAGCATTGAAAATTCAATTTAATATTTTAACCCTCTGTTGTCTGTTTTGAAAGGCAAGTAAATTGGTCATTCAATGCTAAATTTTATCATACTTCAAACCAAAACAAACAGCTAGGAAGACATTGAAACAAAGTAATAACTTTGGAGGGTCGATTGTGCATTTGAGTTTTGACTAGTATAAGGGATTAAGCGTTGTCAGGGTGAAATATTACGGTGAAAAAGTATATTTCGCCCTTTTCAAACTTAAGGTTTAATTGATTACACAACTAAATTATAGAGTTTAAATTTAATTTTCCCCTTATTATTTTGAAATATATCATCATTTTGAATTAAGTCGTCCACATAGTCAACAATGTACATACATGTTCACATCAAGCTGAGACCAATGATAACAAACAATTATCTTTATCATGGGGTCGAAGTAAACAGAAAAGTAATATACTAAATTTTGGAAGCCTCTCTTTGTTTGCCAGACCCTCTCTCTCCAGCAGCCACCATTCTTTAGACCAAAAAGGGAACTGTATAATTTTAGTTACACATCAAGAATAACCCTAATTAAACGTTATAACGTAAACAGCTCTACAAAATTCAGTACCCAGTCCTGTTTCCATCAATTTGGTATGGGCACAACCTATATTTAATGGGGGTCTCAGGCCAGCCACAAGTAACCCCTGAAATCTTCTCCACTAGCAGAGTCCAATGGTATATCTTTATATAGATGTTATAATGGGATCAACACAATAGATCCTCATTATTGTTGACTACTTGAACGTGTTTGTTGCAACACTGCATTTGTCGCACTACGTGTTCTTGATAGAAATGAAGTACTAATGCTAGGAAATCTCAGCCCAAACCGACCATAACTTGAAGCCCCACCATTGGGGTCTTCTAAAGCTTGATTCCCATTAGAAACCTCATGATTTCTTGAGGCCTCTACCACTTCTGAAATTCCGCTAATGTCCTGAAAACATATTGAAAACATTCAAGATAGTGGATGCACAAGAAAAAAGAATGCAAATCCAAAAGTAGAAGTGCAGGTTAACCTGAAGACCGGGTGCTGAGACAGCATTCTGCAATGGCCGTTTAACCTGAAAAGGAACACGCATCAGGAAAGAGGAACAGAAACTGAAAGTCATGAAAAAGGAATAATTCCCTTTATGATGTTCAAGTTGCTCTAGAGGAGGGGCACAAGTTCCAAAGTCATTCTTTGAAAAACACTTGGGAATTTCATATCAATGATAGGAAACGAGCCATAAAGGGAAGGAAAAACTATAAATGGGTTCGAAAATTATATACATGTATACATCTTCAACATATTAAAAAAATCCACCTTGCTAATGATCAAATCCAGACCTTTTTAGTAGTAGTTTTTTAAGCTTTCAAAACCAAATATACATATTCATCTTGGCAAATTTACTCACACACTTAAGGGACATGAACCCCCAATCTTAGCCACCACCCGAGACTTATGGGGGTGGAGGTGTCCTATGGAGAAAAGAAACTCGACAATGATGGCCAAAATTTTAATTTGATAAGAATCTTCGCCATCATTGCCCATAAGAATGGAGATATGCGGTATAAACCAGAAACTGAAAGGCCACTCTTTCAGCCTTTACTCAACCCAAAGGAGTAGAAAAGTTTTGGAACCTGGTGAGATCCATTGGAACCTGAGGAAGGCAGAGGTTCAGCAGATAAGACAGGGGGCAAAGATGCACTCTGCTCAAGCATCAGTAGAATAAAGTTAGGATATCATTTCAAGAACATAACAAGCACATTAAGGGTGGAACAGAATCTAGGGCAAGACAAGTCAACAATGTATTTGACATCATTTTAATACTTTTCTATCTGTTGAGATGATTTTCTTCATCATTACTGTTATGTCCAGAACAGAGGAAAAGATTAAAAGGTCATCAATCAACCTTTTGCAATTCCAAATTCAAGCAAAGACAGATTATAAAACAGCTAAATCAAAATGAAAAACCAAAAAGGAGACCTTCCCAGATGTGCCCAAGAAAGTTGGGGTTTCTTACATCCAGAAACGCGAGAGGAGGTTAACACTCCCATATACATAACAAGTGGTTGTGGCTGTGTGTCAGATAAGTATTAAACAATAAGCTCTGATAACTTAATTTTAAATGTTATCTAATTGAGTGGGTGGACAAATTGTTACCCTTGATGAGGGCGAAATCGGTGGTAGTTCAAGAGCTGGCCTGTAAGAACTGGATGGTGCCACCTACATAATTTAAAAATAAATAGTTCATATGGGAGAGAAGAACTATACAATCTATAAGAAATTACAAGATAAATACCCAAGCTTTATGGGTTTGTGTGTGTATAATATACAGATGAATATACTTACAGAGAATGCATAATCAAACCAATGTATATACCATACCTTTGAAGAGGGAGTAGTAGGCGGCTGTTCAAGAGCTAGCTTGGAGGAACTGGAAGGCAATGCCTACAGATTTTAGAGATCACAATCAGTATGAGGCAGAAACACATACTGAGAAGAAAATCTGATATTGAGATGTGCCAAAACCAGATGAGTAAAGATATTTTGGTTAGCAATAATAAAATTAAGATACTGACTATTAAGTGAAGGACATAGTTTTTTTTTTATAAGTGAAGGACATAGTTGACTTAGCGTAATATGAGATACTACAAATAAGCAACAGAAGTATTGACATATAATCATTGAAGCAACAGACATGTGAAAACAGATCTGTAAATATCATATGGAAGGGGTTCAGTTCATGCCTGAGCACTTTCTGGGGTTCTGCTATTTTCCAGGTTCCGGGCGTAATGACACAACCTCCTTACACCTTCATTTGTAAGATCCTAAGCAGAGAATCAGAAGCAACGACCATGAGCTCAAAACATATTCATGGGCAGAAAATAACACCATATTGAAAAGTTAACGCATTATTTTTAAAGGGAATCTAAATATTGTTGGCCGCATAATAGCTACCTGTTTCCCTTCTATTCTACTAATCTTAGTTTCCTGAGGCACCAAAAAAAAAATATTAGACTTAAATATCACATCCAGGAGAACACTTACAAACATGATTGTGCTACAAAAACAAAACCTGAAAAAATAAAATAAAATAAAATCTTGAAGAGAACTCACCAGAGTCTGTACTGCATCATGGATATTTATAACATCCACACCAACGAAATCCGTTCTTTTTCGTAGTTCAGAAACCTAAACAGCTTAATAAATGCTGTGTAAATAAAGTTGAAACAGAAAACATAGGACTACCTAAACTACTGGCTAATGTCTGACTTGGACCCACCTCCAGTTGTGTTTCAGAGGTAATTCCTGCACACTCATCCAAGGTAGAATCCATGACATCCATTCTTGAAGATAATCCCCTCTTGGTGGCCTAGGAAAAATAAAATCACCACTATGTAAGAAATCAGACATGTCTCTATTTCTCAGATTAGATAAAATAAACAAGATATTCCAAATACAAGACAAGAAAATCAGTTTTGGGGAATTTGTTCAAGTAAATTGCAAAGTATAGAATAGCAGTTATTAGAATGTTTATGAAAGTTATGCACTACTTAGATGACAATGATAAGTATCTCCACCAGCATATCAAGTTCACCATTAATACACTTAATACTTTCGGCAGGTTACACTTGGTTTTGCAATATAGTTTAGCTTAAGTATCGTTTTAAGATGAGTTTGAACCAAGTGCACAAACAATTACAAGCCCCAAAAAACAAAATAAATTTTCTTGCAGAGAAACTTATAAAATAAAAATAACCATTTGATAATCATTTGGTAGAGGTCAGGCCATGGTGTAATGACAAGTGTCTTCCACCAAAAGCAACAGCTCACAGGTTTGAGTCAGGGAATCAGCCTCTCCAAAACAAATTGAGGAGGGTAAAGCTGCCTACCATGACCTCTCTCAGACCTTGCAAAAAGTGGGAACTTTGTGCACTTGGCATGACCATTATTTTTTCTTTGATAAGTCTTCTGCAACAAAGTATCATCAAAGGAGGAAAAGGTGGATGACATGTGTTGCTATCATGTGACATTATCCAAATTCAAACACCAAATTGTAAAAGATACAGGTGGTTGTTATCCCCTACAATTTTTGTTCTTCATCAACATAATAATGTTTTCCAATTTTACCTTTCTATCTCACTTTGAATATTGACCCATACCTTCCAATTTTACCCTCTTTATCTCACAAATATATTCTATCTAACCCATTTAACATATATATTTAACTATTTAAAAGCAATCACTTGCACCTTTTCCAATCTCTCATTACAGTTTCATGTTTTGAATCTATCCTGACATATCCTTTTCTTTTAGATAAATACATCTATCATTGTACACCCTTTTAGATTTATCCTTTTCAATTGAAATTCCTCAAAATGATACCTAATATTTTTAAAGGAAATTTATTGACATGATAAAATAATAGCGTAAGATTTTGGCATGATTGTTAGAATGGACACCTTCCTCCAAAGAATGTATACCCTGATTTGTTTGAATGGAAGCTTTAGTTTCTAATGTGTGGGGCTCTCAATTGGTGGGGTGGTTAGGAGTTGGAATTTGAAGTTTCACAGAGATTTTCATTATTGGGAGATGGAGGGTGTGTTTTCTTTCCCTGATCATATCTATTCTCATGTACCCCGGGGGGGAGGGAGGTGACGGGCAATTGAATGGGAGTCACAATTTTGATGTATGGTCTTATAACGCTATTTGTGGAATCGTTGCCCATTCTTTCCCATGGAAGGGTATTTGGTGTGTTAAAGTGCCAAAGAGAGTATTGTTCTTTTGTGGACAGCAGCATTGGGTAAGATTCTTACTATTGACAACAACATCAAGAGGGGTGTCACCAGTAAGTTGTTGTATGTGTCATCATAGTGGGAAATGGTGAACCGTCTTTTACTTCATTGTAATACTGCTTGTGCTTTGTGGAGCAAAGTGTTTATAGGATGTTTGGGATTCACTAGGTGATGCTGGGGACCGTTGCAACTCTATTACTTGGTTGGAGAAATTGGTTTTGGAGGCATTCCTCGAATGTATGGAATGCTTGATGTGGATTGTGTGAAAGGAATGGAATACTCGTACATTTGAGGATGTTCGCAGACCTTTGGATCAATTGAAATCCTGGCTAATTATACTCTTCTTGATTGGTTTCAGGAAAGGGGTTTTACTCATTGCTCTTTCTTTTTAGGGTTCCAAAATTCTTTTAGATCTTCCATTTGATCTTCTTGTAATTTTAAGATCGGATTTTTCATTTTCAATAAAATTTTCATTACTTATCGAAAAAAGAGAATAAGTGGTCTGAACAGCATAATGCAAATTTTTTTTAAATATAATTTATATAATTTACAGAAAATTGAATCACTAACAACCTGGTGAAGAATTTAGGATACCATGCCATAGCAAATTCACTCCCCATAATTATTGTGAGACCTAATCCCAAGGGTAGCACAATCAACTAAAACCATGCTTATTAAAGCAAAGGTCACAAGTTTGAATCTCCCCTTCCCCCTCCCATTGAGGCAAACTTGGTTATCAAAAAGTATATACTATTTTGAGACCCTTTTTTTTATAAGTAATAAAGAAATTTATTGAAAAAAGAGAGTCACCCAAGTACACAAGAAGTATACAAGGGAGAACAAATCAAAGACGAACATTACAAAAATCAAGAAAATCCAAAATAGAAAGAAAAGGAAGGCTTCTCCACACGGAGAACCAATCTAGTAAGGTTCGGAAAAAAAGAGACTTAAGAACAGGCATGGAACTCTCGATGTCTTCAAAACATCTACTATTTCTCTCCTTCCAAATACACCACAACAAGCAATGAGGAACGGCCTTCCAAATATCTCCATTACGATGGCAACCACTATTTTGAGACCCTAATAATAAGTTAGAATTAAAATGACAAGACTATAGTACAATCTGCTAAATCACATACTATACAATAAAAGTTGTGACCTACACTGGGTAGTTGCAGCAAATAGATGTTCTCTTTTTTTCTTTATACCATTTTCCTCCTAATTCCATGTGGACAGTTTGTTGCCCCTTTATTTTTATTTTTATTTTTATAGGAAAGAAAATTTGTTGCCCCTTTATTTGACATGCTTTAAACTACATGCTTTCATCATGTGGTGCTTTATATGTGTAATTATTAACATAGATTGCTCTAAGCAAAACTCTATTGCCAAGAAATTTAAAAACACTATTAAGTTAAAAAGAAATTTATAAGACCAACTGCACTTGGGAATGAGTATAAATTGCCATCAGGGGTGAATACCCCTAGATAGGCCTATCCACAAGTCGGTCCGGGTCGGGTTTGTGCCCAACCCGAAACCGACCCGATCACTTCGGGTCCCCTAAATCTGGATCCGCCACCGACCCGCCGATGGCAATGGTTCGGGTGGTCGATCGTCTTCTTTTTCCGGTTGGTTTCCGGTCGGGCTCGGATTGGGCGAATCATCGCCAGAATTTGCCAAAATCTGCCTATTTTTGCTAGATTGACCGGATTTCGAAGAGATCTTGGCAGATCTCAACGAGATCAGGCCTGATCTCGAAGAGATCCGGCGCGATCTCAATGAGATCTCGGTGGATCTCGAAGCGGATCTCGAAGAGATTAGGCTAGATCTCGACGAGATCTCGCCGAATCTCGACAGATCAGACAGAATAGACCGACAAACTACTTAAATCGGCGGAGAAAAGCTATTTCCGGTGAAGATTCTGGTTGAGTCAGTTGAAAATCAATTTCCCATGCTCTAACCCGTCAACCGACCCGCCGGTCTCGGGTTTTGGGAGAGTAGATCTGCCACCGACCGTCGCCGGCGTTAGGTCGGCCGATTATCGGGCCGGATCGGCCGGGTTGGGTGGGTGGATCAGGTACCGGGTCTGGCTGGACACCCCTACCCCTAGATTACCCAATAACTGGTTATGATGAATGAGGTTAGTTGCTCATAAGTTTTACTGGCTAGAGCTGAGTCTAAATAAAATGTGTGTAGCTGAATTGAATGCGTTAAGATGGATAAGTAGAAATACATGGAAAGATAGGATTCGAAATGGGGAAATTCGTTTAAAGATAAGGGTGACCCAATGAAAAGATGGGGGAGAGTCACTTGAGATGAGATGGTCTGGTCTTATTCAGAGGAGACCGATTAATGCATCAAGAAAGAGTGACGTTAAGGGAACATAAAGAGAGAGGAAAACCAAAAATAATTTTAGTAGTGGTTAAAAAGAACATGTCAATTGAAAAACTAAAGAGTATGACTTTGGATAGAATAGAATGGACAAAAAGAATACTTTTTTTTTTTTTTGATAAGTAAGGAGAATATTATTAATAAGAGAAAAGTAAGAAAAATACAAAGAGTTCACGGTAATGAACAGAGGAAAAATGAAACAAAAAGACTTAAGCAGCCCCTAATATATTCTCATAGACGAAAGAAAATCCATAAGGGTAGAACAATCCGAGAAACCCCAACATCAAGACCAGTCAAAGAGGATCCGCTGGCAAGACTCTAATAACTGAACCACAGTTTTCCATTTATCCTCAAAAGACCGCCGATTCTGATCAAACCAAATAGTCCACATTAAACAGCTTGGGACCAAATTCCAAATATCAGAGCTATGCTTCCCAAGCCAATGATACCAACTAAATAATAAGTCCACAACTAAACCTAGCATGACCCAATCGATCCCAAACAACCAAAGCATATACATCCACAAAGAATGAGCTATCGGACAAAAAAGTAACAGGTGATTCACAGATTCCGCATTACAACATCACATACAACAACGATTTGCCAAAAGACGACCATGAAGCATAAGGTTATCCAAGGTTAGAATCTGACCATGAGCTGCTGTCCATATGAAAAAAGCCACCATTTTAGGAACTTTAACTTTCCAAATGCCCTTCCAAGGAAAAGTGGAAGGAGCTGCATTTCGAATCTTATGATAAAAAGACCGAGTATCAA
Source organism: Castanea sativa (assembly GCF_040712315.1). Taxonomy (NCBI): domain Eukaryota; kingdom Viridiplantae; phylum Streptophyta; class Magnoliopsida; order Fagales; family Fagaceae; genus Castanea; species Castanea sativa. The sequence continues at coordinate 18,098,586 of NC_134015.1, read as the reverse complement.
ACTTCCCACTTCCATTAAGATCCCAACTAAGCCTGTCACACCCTCCACCCCTAGGACAAAAAGAATACATTGGGCCAACCTTTTTTGAAAGTCATTCGCTAACACCAAAAAGTTTGAAACTAAGGCTGCGTTTGTTTCGGTTGTAAAGGAAATCCAGAAAATATTTTACACCCTTGAGGGTGTTTGGGTACACATGAAAATTTGGTCAAACTAAATATAAATTTCAGTTGACCATAAAATAGACTCCCTAATTCTGTAAAACTAATTCCATAGTTATTTTACCTTCAAATCTCATTTTACAGACTGAAAACAGAGAGAGAGAGAGAGAGAGAGAGAGAGAGAGCAGTAAGTTGGTCCAGTCTCCGACCCACACAAACCCATCGCCGATCAAATCGCACCATTCATTCCCCTCCACGCGCCAGTCAATGCTATTTCCTTGTCTTCCTTGGCTTTTCTTCTCCTGATCGCGCCGCCTCAGCTCCTCTGTTGTGCTCAAACCCATCTTCAAGCACTGCATTTTCCCGATGAACCTAGCCACCAATCTATCCCCGATGAACCCAGCTAAACCCACCCTGATTTGACCATCTCGTTCACGTCGCCGCCTCCCTGTAGCTTGTCTCCTCCAGCTCTCTTGATCTCATCGCCGCCGCCCTCTAGATCGACCCACCCATAACTGATCTCGTTGTCACCTCCAAAGATCGTCGTCACCGCCTCTAGATCAACCCCCCCTTGACCCGATTTCAACCAAGTTTCTCGATCTACCTCTCCCTTTCCCTCAATCTCTCCCTCTTTCTTCCTCCCTCTCTCTAGTTTGACCGAGTTTGAGAGGATTAATGGTTTTAATCTGATTTTTGTTTCTTTTAAAAGTTTATATATTGGAATTTTCTATTATAAAATTTGTTTGAAAGCTGAAAAAATGGCTGAGAAAATGTGAGAAACTAGTAGAAAATTTGCATTTTCAAAATGTTACCAAACATTTGAAATTATTTTCTAATATAATTTTTAAAATACAACCAAACACTATAAAATATTTTCCTTTTCCGAAAATATTTTCACCAGAAATTATTTTACACTCGGAAAATAATTTACATCTTACCAAACGCAACCTAAGGCAGCAAGGCTTGGTTGCTATTCCTCTATTAACAAAAGTTCCTAAAAATTTAACTGATGTTTCAAAATTTATTTAAAATTAATTTTATATAAGTAATATTTACTTTAAATTATTTGAATCAGCGAACATAAATTTCTTTTTAATAAAAAAGTTCAGTCTTAAACATCATGCTTGCACTTATGACTCAACTTAAATATTATATTGTCATGCAACATGCTTTCACCACACACAATAAGTATGTGAAAATATTAACTCTATTTCAATATTTTCAAGTAATTTAAATATTATTCAATTACCAAATTTCTTCAGAAATTTATAATAAGTTAAGTTTCATTATTTATTTTAAATTTTTAATAATCTATTATACTTCTCGGTTTCGATAAAACTAGGTATTACATGTTCTTTTGCCATGTAACTTAAAACAAATTTCATTATTCATTTTTACTATCTATTTTATTGTTCAATTTCACTATGGTATTGAGATATAATACTTCATTTTGTCATCCAAAGCTAAGATACAAACCTATTTGATGGCATTGGTGATAAAAGAGAACTGCCAACGAGGTTGACCAGAATAGAATAATAAAGAACAATCACAAGCAAAGTCATAATAAAGAACAATCTCAAGTTTTTCATGGTATTATGAACAGCAGCTTTCATTAAAATAAAATAAAATTGACAAAAGTAGTATAGAGTATCGCATTATTATCTAATGCTCCGTTTGTTTCAATGTAAAATGTTCACATTTTACCATGTTTGTTTTGTTGTAAAAAGTTGGTCAACTGTAAAACTCAAGCAAAAACAGGCAAAATGTTTTACACTCAAACAAAGGGTAAAACATTTTACATATTTCTCTCAGCCTGCTCTCTCACCCATCTGCTACAAACCACCCATCTCGCACAGCCACACAAGAGACCATCCATCAACGCCACAGATCGACACCACCCACCATCATCAGCGTCAACACTACCAAGTACCAACCATCATCACCGGATTTCAGAAGAGAAAGAAAGTGGGTCAGTGGGTTTGGGATACGAGTGATTGCTTTGGTGAAGTTTAGCTCTGGGTTTTGGTGGATGAGGGAGCATTTGTTGCGGGTTTATTGTGACCAGGTTCAAATTTGGATTGGATCAAATAATGGGACTGGGTCTTTGATGGGTAAGACCAGCGGCTTGTGAGGTTGATCGATGCAAACGCCTCTACCACCCATTGTGATACCATTGTGATACAATGCCAATCTGGGTTCATGGGTGGCTGGGTTTCTGATATGGCTTTTTGGTTCGTGGGTTTTTCTTTTTCTTTTTTTCTTTTTTTAGGCATTCTGATTTGAATTTTTGGATGGTTGGTAGAGTGGATTTGGTCAGATTTGTGCTAACCTGGTGGTGATTGTGGTGGTTAGATTTGTGGTTGACTCTGGTGGCTGGGTTTGCAGTGGCTGGTTTGTGCTTTCATTTTTAAGGATTTTGGACACGCCAAACACTTGAAATTGTCTTCATTGAAATTTACATGTAAAATATTTTACTTTGAAACAAACGGAGTGTAAAACTAGAAAAATTGATGTATTTTTATCGTTGAGATAATATAATTTGGTGATTCTTTCACACTCATAATGTTGATTGAACAAGTTTAGATGTTATTATAAACTATAAAGGCCAAACAAAAGGATCAGAAGTACAAAACTTACCGAGATTGATGAATATACACTCTCAAGCTGTTTAGCTATACTATTGCAAGCATCATTTAAACCCCGCTTTGACGCAAACATCATATCAGGGAGTTTCCATCCCTGCAATCATACAACAGATACACTCAAATGTTCATCAGTAACTAAAAGGAAGACGTGGTGCAAAAGATACAGAATATGGGTACAACACTAAACACATTTTAATACAAAAATCTTTAAAAATTTAGGATTTTTTTTTTGTTGTTCATAATTTGATAGTTACAATATGGGGGGAGGGTGGATTTGAACCTTGGTTCTCATGGCTACAAGGCTCTTGGCTTAAAAAAGTAGGACATATCAAGAATTTTCTTTTATATGGGCATATAATGATAGCTTGTAGTATCACATATCCGTTATTACAATACTTAAACAAGGAATAAAAATATTACCTTCCACCAAACATAGCCATATCCTAAAACAACCACAACGATAATAACACCATATCTGGTAGTACCTGTACATAAAGAAAACAAGTCATCTCAGGAGCTACTACAGATCTAAAGATGCAGCATATTTCAAGATGCCATCAATAACGATGAGTAAGTAGGAAGCTGTTCTTGTCAAACGAGTGTCACTAATGTCACTATTCACTAGGTTAAACTATAATATAATAATGCCATACAGATAACATGGAAACAAGCATAAGATCAAAGGAGAATGTTAATGTTAGTTAAAACTTTTTTAAATATAAGTCAAAATCAAAGGATGATATTCTTAGTTAAAACTTCAAATAAATTTTTAATTCCAGCCAAGGTTATCGCGCAAGGACACTATATTGATGCTCATTCATCTGTGCCAATGTTTATGTTTCATTTAATGAGGTAGGAAATGATATAAATGTCCAGCATGAATTTCCTTGATAACCCTTAATAAATTTTAGCTGCAACATAAGAGTCGATCAACATTATAAATAAAAAAATCCCCACTAGTATGTGGGAGAACGCATATAACTCTCTAACCTCTTCCGCTCGTGGTCACAATTGTAATGGGCCCATTTGATGCCAATGACTGCAACTCTTGCCGTAGGCTGTTAACCTGGAGAAGTCAAATATATGATCATGAATTACTTTTTCAATTTCTAAATAAGTCTTGAAGAAGTACAAGGTATTCTAGTTAGATAAGAATGATAAGCAGAATTGACTAAAAACCAACATCTTGAGCTTAAACAAAACCTGGCTGTTTGAAAAGCGTCTTAATGCAACTTCTATCACTCTCATTAAAAATATATAAATAAACAAAAACTGACCTTTGGATGTGAAGGATTTTCACCCTATTTGTTTGTTAGTGGGCAGTGGGCACTATAAGAATCATTGCTAAGGTCCTAGCTAATACGTTGAGAATGGTGCCAAACAAATTCTATTGGCTTTCAAAATGCATTAAAGGAAAGTAGACTTTAAAATTAGTTCTAATTACTAATGGATGTTTACACAATTGACCAAAATCTGGAATACCAAGGGTCTTATGCAAATCAGATTTGGAGAAATTTTATTGAAAACAGGGGTGTGAAACCCATATACACAGGAAGTGTACACCGGAAAGGAAGTGTAATTAAACTAAAAAATTACAGTGATCAATCATGTCCAATATATGGGAAAAGGAAAATAATCTTGTCACCCTTGCAATTCAAACAATGATATAACAAACAACAGTTTAATGTAAAACTGTCCTTTCATTCTCTTCAAAGCTTCTAGTATTCCTTCCTCTCCAAATGCACTCCAAATGCACCACATTAGAAAACGAGGGAATGCCTTCCATATTTCAAAGTTTAGATGTCAACAAAAGCGGTCTTGCTAACAAGCCAACATATCTATGACTCCTTTCAGCATCACCAAGTGATCCCCAAAAACACTAAACACTAGTCCTCAATTTTCTGGCAATAGGACAATGGAGGAGTAGATGATCAATTGTCCCCCAGTCTCTTTTGCACATACAAACACCAATTAACCACAATAATACTCTTTTGCAAATTGTCTATTTTTAAAATTTTCCCCAACACCACAGTTCACACAAAGAAAGAAACTTGGGTTGGTTCCTTAGACTTCCAAATACTTTTCCAAGGGAAGGTCAAATCGCCCTTAGGAACTAAAACTCTTGAATAGAACTTAACCTCAAACCCTTTGTGCAGAAGGCATCCAACAGAGCTTATCTTCTCCGTTACCCAGCACTGCAATAGCATAAATTAAGTCCACAAAAACTGACAAGGGCTCTAGCTCCCAATCATTTACTTGTCTGGTGAAATTCCAAACCCAGTGCAAAACCAATCATTTACTTGACAAGGGCTCTAGCTCCCAATCATATGGAACTACATATGATCTGCTACGGAAGCCTCCCTGTCCTCTGGAGTGATACAAAACCAATTCCAGGAAAGCCTCCTTCAAAGGAAGTGTGTCACACCAAATGCCATGCCAAAATTTAATCGTAGCATCACTATGCACATCATATCAAATGAAATGTGAAAAAACCACTCCTAATGTAGTTCTCAAGGTCGACTCCATAAGGCCCATCAGCATCCATGGTACACCAGCCACCCTACATAGTACAATACTTCTCTATAAACTCCTCCACAGAGACTCTCTTTGTGCCAAAACACCACAACCACTTCCCCAACAGAGCCTGATTAAACAATCTCAAATTCCTGATGGCCAACCCCTTGCTTTGAAGAGTTCACAGATTTTATTCCAATTAACAAGGTAGAATTTGGACCCCTCGCCTAACCCTCTCCATAAGAAATCTCTCTATATATTTTCAATGCAGTGGGACACATCCGTGATCCATAGGGATGGGGAAAGGGAGAAGAAATATATGGGTAAATTAATGAGTGTGCATTTAATCAAGGTAATCCTACCTCCGTAAGGCCCATCAGCATCCATGGTACACCAGCCACCCTACATAGTACAATACTTCTCTATAAACTCCTCCACAGAGACTCTCTTCGTGCCAAAACACCACAACCACTTCCCCAACAGAGCCTGATTAAACAATCTCAAATTCCTGATGGCCAACCCCTTGCTTTGAAGAGTTCACAGATTTTATTCCAATTAACAAGGTAGAATTTGGACCCCTCGCCTAACCCTCTCCATAAGAAATCTCTCTGTATATTTTCAATGCAGTGGGACACATCCATGATCCATAGGGATGGGGAAAGGGAGAAGAAATATATGGGTAAATTAATGAGTGCATTTAATCAAGGTAATCCTACCTCCATAAGATAGATAAAGGTGCTTCCATTCCGGCAATCTTCTTTGCATTTTCTCTAAGATGGTGTTCCAAATGGTTTTGCATTGAACTTAGCATCAAAAGGAAGGTTGAGGTATTTCATTGGCAATGTCACCAAAATACCCCAGATTCTGCACTTCCCCAACAAGTGCAAACTCCAAATTTCCTAATTCACCTTCAAACCAGATACAGCTTAAAACCATGTAAAAACAAACCTCAAATGCAAATTTGATTGGGCTCAGCGTCACAAAAATTCAAAAAGCCATCCACAAAGAGGTGAAATCATCAACAAATTATTCTGTGTCCAACTGCAAAACCCAATTAAAATCCACCTCCCACTGCTTTATCCATCATTGACTCAAAGCCTCCATGACATTAACAATGAGCATGTTAATTGGGATTTCCCCATACACATGCTGAGAAGGTGTGGTTTTAGTGAAAAATAGAGGAATTGAATTTCTTTGCACCAACACAAACAAACACAACATGGGACATGCCAACACAACAATTCTCAAAAAATTAGGACACAATGCAACAAGGACACGACAATTAAATAATTAATAAACATATTTTTAAAAACCTATTTTATGTTCATTTTAGGTTTTAGAAATATGTAACATGCATCAAAATCTTCGTAAACGTATCTGAAATTAATTTAAAAACAAGTCAATAATAGATTGCAAAATACATTGATACCCAATAAAAAAAATGTAACTAAACTATTAAACTACAAATTAAGTGTTGAAGTAACAGTGTTAATCTTCAAGGGAGAAAAAACACTTAGACATTCAAAAAAAGAAGGGAAAAAAGTGCTAGACTTATTGTGTAGTTGGGTAATGGGCAGCTATAAGAGAGAGACTAGAGAATAGAGAGCATTTATTATTAAGGAAATAAAGGTTTAAAAAAAAAGTGAATTCGAGAGAGTCTGAGAAGTCAGCGAAATAGAAGCCAATCAAGCAAGTTGACATTATCGCTCTACCTAATAGACCAGCAATGCTACTGAGCCAAGACAAGTGCTTACACAGACACGCCAAGCATCTTGCAATGTCCGTGCTTCTTAGATGGCAGTCCTAGTAATTTCATTGACAGTCAATGAGAGTTGTGCCAAGGAGACCCTATTTCCTCAATGCTTTTTGTTATTTTTATGGAGGCATTTAGCAAGATGGTAGTGAAGGGGGGTTACACAGTAAATGGTTCAGAGAACAATTCATTGAAGGTTTCTTACCTACTTTTTATAGATGACACATTGATAATTTTTGGAACTAATTCTAATACAGTAATGCATTTGAGATATGTCCTAACTGTTTTTTTCTGTTTCCTTAGTACAGTGCCTGTGTGCTTTGGTTTCCTGTATTGTTTTCTTTATTCAATGAAGTTACATTGCGCATCAAAAAAAGATATGTCCTTACCAGGTTTGAAGCCATTTCAAGTTTGAAAGTCAATTTGGGGAATTTGAAAACCCAATTGGTAATGTGCAAAATATGGAGGAGAAGGTACAAATTCTTGGGTGCAAATTTTCAAACATATCTATGAAATATCAGTCTTCCATTGGGCTCTACTTCCAAATCAAAGAAAATCTCAAACTCTATATTGATTAGGATGACAAGATGCTTGGCAGGGTGGAAAAGACTTTACTTATAATATTGCATCAAGAACCCAAAAAAAGGTCATACCTAGCGCATCAAAAACCCCAATATCTCAATAATATATAAGAATGGTGCAATTAGGCAGATTTTGTTTCAACTGTAAGGCAGATATTGCTTGCTCATTTGGAGGAGGATGCAATTAGGACTTATAAAACATAATAGGAGAGTACTGATAAAATAAATAAAAGGAGTGGCTGCTATCATCATGGTCCTAAGGAGTGGCTTTGCCGTGAGTTTGACTCTTCCCTTACCACCCCCCCCCCCAAAAAAAAAAACTATTAAGTGGGACAATTCTTTTTTGGCTGTTGAAGACACCACTCTACGTCAATTAACCAGCCAACTTTACCTAAGAGAAGATCAAGGGCAAACCTGAGCCATTAGAGAGTCATTGCGTGGTTTTTTAACTGATGAGGAAGAATCATCTTGTTTTATTTGCTTCAAAACAATCTGCATTAAAAACAGAAATTATTAGAAAACCTGAAAAAACACATTAAAAATTATTAATAAGTTGACACAATTTACATCCATAAAGAAAAAGGAAGAGTGATAAAGAGAGCATATTATTTGAAAGAAGAAAAAGACATTGAAAAGCCAGACTGATAATCAGCGCATTCTATCCCTATGGTAAACACAAGCCAAGACTTTGGAGTACCGTAATACCTATAAGAATCATGGCTATGAGATCTAAATCACATCCAAAAACTGTAAGATCCTATGAGGCTCAAGAATAAATTAATAAATCACAACAATGTCCACCAAACACATGTTATCAAGTTCCCTTCTTTTTTCTTTTTCTTTTTTTTTTTTGTTTGCAGCTTGTTCAAGGTATCATTACTGGTCCTGGAAGTAAAAACCCTGATTCGGAAGAATAATGCAAGCAACTGCTTGGTTAAGTTAGTCAATTAGTTTTGGTCCTTTTTGAGTATAAAGACTCATAATCATTTAATTCATGTGTGTGAAACCATAGCATGGTTAGAGAAGAATATCTCTTTGGAAGCCTAAGGCTAAGGCAAAGCCCAAGAATAAGTGTCTATTGTAGTTAATTAGGTTTTTATATTTTATTTGGTTATTCTAGAGTCAAAAGTATTTTAGTAATTTTACAATTGTTGGGTATGGGCCATAGTTATAGGCCATGAGTTTTATTTTATTAATAAGTCTTATTTAGTTTATGGGTCTTTATGTATGGACTTTCGTTTAATTCAAATAGATGTCTAAGTACTAGTAGGAATCACTCTTTATATAAATTGTGCTCAGTGAATTCAAAGGAGATAGAGAGTTGATTAATAAAATTGAGCGTTTTGAGTAGTGAGGCAAGTTGGCCTATGGCTCTTTTCTCCTCTCTTTCCTCCTCTCTTTCTCGTCTTTCTTCTCTTCTTCTTTTCTTTTCCCAGATACAGTCCGCATTGCAATATTGTTCACAACACTGTTCAAAATTACTACTCACATATTAGAAAGGATTTTATTTCCTACTTTCTTTTTTGCCTTCTCTTTTCAACCATAAGTCCATTCTTCTATCTTAAACCCTAATCCTTCTAGAAAAGGTTCTAAACCCCAAATGCCACAAATCTTCTTAAACTTAAACCCACCACAAACACACATAGGTAAATTCCTCAATTTGTCATGTTATGGTATAGCCGTATAACTCCCAAAGGATTCCAAGCCTCTTTTGATGGTCTTACTTGAAAGATTTAAGCCTAAGAATGAAAGAATCAATTTCCTCTCAGGAAAATCGTTTCTTCATGGTGAGACTCCAAAGAATTGAAGGACAAAACATTTAACATAAAGGATCAATTTTTATTATTATTATTGGTAAGCCAAACACACGCCCAAGGTAGTCAAAGGAAAAAGGCAACTTTCACATGCCAAGGCCATGTATAGCCCGAGGCAAGACTCAAGAGGCAACAAAAAGACGCTAGCCCAATTGAAGCTAGGCACCAAATTTTAAATATAGTTTTTATACATATAGAACTTAATCATATGTCTATAATGTATTAAAATATTATAATCAAGTGTATCGACATCTGTTGCATGAAGAAATTAGGTTAATTGATTTAAACATAGGCTTAACACAATTTAGGCTCTATTAATTATTCTAACAAGTTTTACAACAAGCTTCTGTAAATTAATTAATATAACAATAGGCTTTACAACAAACTTTTATTTTATTTTATTTTTTTGGTAACAATAGGTTTCACAACAAGCTTTTGCAAATCTAATAATAAGTTCTACGACAAGCTTCTATAAATAATAAATTTACCAATAGGTTTTACAATAAGCTTGAATTAAAAAAAATAAACAAATAGAGAGAGAGAGAGAGAGAGAGAGAGAGAGAGAGAGAGAGAGAGAAAACTATCAACTAAAGCCTAAAAAGCTATATGATTGAATAAAAAAAATCTAAGTGACAAGGAAATAATAAAGAAGTGATACAAAGAAAAGAGAAGGTTGGGGGGAGAAATAGAAGAAATAGAGATGCTCAAGAGGTGAGAGAGAGTAAGGGGAGGGATAGAAAGAAAGGGATGAAAAAGACCTGCCTGAGAGAAAAGTGAAGAATTAAAGAGAGAAGAGGGGCAGTTGCTCGAGAGGTGAGAGGTAGAGAATAGAAAAAATTGACTCTCACCTTAGCACATTGAACATGGTTTTAAAGCGCTCACCTTGCTTCCCCAGGCTCTAAAGGCAAGAACCTCACCAAAGGGGCCTCCCCCTAGAGCCTTAGAAGTTCCTTAGTGGCACCTCACATCACCCAAGAGCCTAGGCAAGTCCCAATTTTCCTTTGACTACCATGCATGCACCCAATTGATCTTGAATAGAAACATAGAGGTTGCCAATAAATTAAAAAGGGGGAGGTGCCAGTTGAGATAGAGCTCTTTGCCAACATAAAGGATGAGATGCTGAGAACAAGTCCGCCCAAGGATTTGACTCTTGCTTCTATTATTCCACCCACAACTCAAGTAATAATTTTAAGATTGGAATTGAGAACCTAACCCAATCACTATAAATGAGGTTACACAATTATGGAAACAGGTGATTGCTACAAAATATGGAGAGGAATGGGGTGGTTAAACTTTGGGTGCAGCTTGTGACAGAGTATAAGGGCAGGTTGGGACACTTTGCAGAAATTTGTGTATTTTGAGTTGGAGGATGGCTCTTGTTTAAGGCTTTGGCATGATCATTGGCATGGAGGGCAAGCTCTTGAGCTATTTCTGACTTGTATGCCTACTTGCTTGATCAAATTTCCCTATTCCATTCAGTCCTGGATTGCCTGGTAGGTGGGGTAGGCTAGCTCTGGAATGTGAGATTTCACAGAGGTTTTCATGATTGGGAATCAGCAATAATACTCAATAGGCTCTTTTTATAGTTCTTATTTACTCCAATATCATGAGGAGAGGGTGTTATAAAAGGATGCTTTGGAAATTGAAAGTGGGTGAAGCCTTTACTGTCTAATCTTATTATAAGGCTCTTCTAGGTGCTTGAGCTAACCCTTTCCCATGGAAGAGGGTATGGCAAGTTAAGGCTCCAAAGAGTTGTTTTTTTGCATGGACAATGACATGGGGAAAAATCCTTGTGATAATCTTATCAATCGTGGATTTACCTTGATTGGATGGTGTTGCATGTGCCAATGTGGTGGAGAAACAGTAGATCATTTGTTGATTCATTGTGAGGTAGCCTATGCTTTATGGAGCCCACTTTTTAGAAATTTTGGAATCCAATGGGTATTACCAAGGTGGGTGATAGACCTCTTGTTTGGGCAAACGAGGGTGATAAAACCAGCTATGTTCAATGGCACTAAATATTGGGTTACTAAGAATAAACATATTCATAAAATTAGTGTAGCCGCATTGAGAATGTTAAGATTGATAAGTGGAAATACACGGAAATATAGAATTAAAAATTAAGATATTCCCTTAAGGATAGGTGCCCCTATTGATGAAAAGATAAGGAAGAGTCGCTCGAGATGATTTGTTCATATTTAGATAAAAGCGATTAATGCACCGTGAGTGAAAAAGTGAGTTGAATTAAGTTAAGGGAATAAAAAATATGTATGTTAAATTAAATAAGTACCAAAGATTATGACTACATGACGGGAAAAAAAAAATGCATGTAGATGACCCTAACTAATCCATTGCAGATCCATAACCGACTCTAAAAAATTTAAGGCTAACAGTTATTTGTTGTTGTTGTAATTGAGGTACTTGAAAGACAGATCTCAATAAGCAGTTTTTTTTTTTTTTTTGGAAGTAACTGATTAGGAAAAAGAGGACATCAAGCAAGTACATGAAAAGTGAGAAATCTCACGGCAATTTTTAAGCTATATAAAACAAAAACAAGAACTTGCATGGTTATATATCACAAAAGTACCTTAAAAGCACCAGAGACAAAATCAGATACAGTTGACATACGCCCTTCTTTTGCAAGTACTGAACCAACAATACCTAAAAGACATGAGGTAAAGTAGTTGGTTAACAAGGAGTTTCTTTCGTTTCCAACAAGCTAAAATAAACATAAATTAACTATTACATATTTCAAATAAGAAAATATAACCCAGTTTGGCTACCATTAAAGAAAACATAGCATCACATCCAAAATAACACTTCATAAGTTCAGAAATTCCTCACAAGTTTAATTGCCAGCATGACCACAACTCCTAAACCACTTCTACCTTCCCATATGGCACTTTTTAGAGCAACAGTTTTGCGTTTTTTCCCATTTTCTTCATTTTAATTTTTCACTATGCTTTTGGGATCAGCTTATCTAGCTTTTTGCTTAAAACATTTTGTGGGTAATGTGTGTACTTGTACTTTGAAAAAGTGAGGCTTTAAGAAGTTGTGCAACCTATCACATCCCTTCCATGAGAATCGCTCTTTATTATCAGGTCAAAACACCAATCAGTTTTTGTTCAAACTCCCAGATCAGAAGTTGAACTACCTAGAAGCCAAACAAACACAATAGGTGCCTTGAATTTTATCAGGCAATAATAAAATCCATTTTCAATGATTATTGAATTGGCGCCTTCACCAGCTCCCACATTTGGTATATAGAAAAAACAAACAGCAGGTAATTGTAGTGAACAGTAACTCCATGATCAGTGAACAACCGAAGCAACACCAGTCACAAAAAAATATATATATACACTCAAAGAAATTGAAATAGTTTATCAAAAACCCTAACTCCTTCAAATGACAATAACTGAATTAGAATCCTCCACCTTCCCAATCGGAGAAAAAAAGAGAGGAAACAGAGACTGACCTGCACCAAGAAGAACGACCACCTTGCCAATCGGGAGAGCCATCGCCGATTTTTGGTAGTGTGGGAGAGAGTCAGTGAAGTAGTAGAGACTAATATGTGCGACAACGGGACGGCATTAAATAATGAATCCTCTCTCTCTCTCTCTCTCTCTGTGAAATTTAGAAGAAGCAAAGCGTAAAAAGCGTGAGTTGAAGTTGAAGTGAGAAGAAAAGAGCTCTCTCTCTCTCTCTCTCTCTCTCTCTCTCTCTGTGTTTGTATATCTCTCAATCTGGGTGTGTAGTGTGAGAGAAGTGCAGTGGGATAGAGCAGTCGCTGCTTACTCTTCCGACCTCTGCAGATGGTGTCGTGTGCGTATTGTGAGCGCATACGCGAATATACCTTCTCCCCTTTCTCCAAACTTTACATAAATGCCCCTTCTTCTGTGAAATACCTTTTTTTCTTTTTCTTTTTCTTTTTCTTTTTTAATTTTCCCTTGCCCAAGTTTTTTTTTTTTTTTCCTTAAGATGCGGAAGTGGAAACTTACCGATGCAAAATCTATTCTAGTGATAAAAATTAAAATGTTAGAGACTAAATTGACATGTCTGAAGGGTTAAGGACCAAATTGAGATTTAGTGTAAAAGTTAAGAATTAAATATATAGTTTGCTCAGTGAAAAATCTTATGTAAAGATAATTTTCTGCATTTTTTGTATTTTTTAGTATCATAAAAAATTATTTGAAGAAAAATTATCTTTTAACTTTTCTTATTTAGTTTTGACATAAGATAGAGTTGTTTTCTATTGAACTTTTATGGATAACAACTCTATTTCACACAATACTAAATAAAGAAAACGCTTCTATCTTAGGTGAAGCTAAAGAAAGGGAGTTAAAAGATAGTTTTTCAACTCGTTTAATGGTGGGTACCAAACATAGAAAAATTCAAAATTTATATAAATTTTATAATTAAAAAATGTTGTTTGAAAATGATTCATTTTTTCAAAAAATATTAATGTCAAAACAAACAGAACCTAGTTCTCATTTTAAATTTTTGGTAGGATGAATGGATGATCAAGATCCATTCAATGACTCAACAAGACTACAACCTACCTCGAATCTTTTACTAATGTACACGCAATCACTTTTTCGGATTCAAACTAGGACCTCTGCAATAGTTATGAGTGGCAGAGAAAAAAAACTTAAAAAGTTAATTTCCATCTCAACAATCTAATTTTGGAAAAAAAATTGAAAGGGAAAATGTTAAAAAGTTAAAAGTTACGTTTTGTTTTTTTTACCTCGTATTGGATGTTTGAGATTAAAAGTCAGTTTTTTAACTTTTCTTCTTAATCGTTCATAACTATTGCATGGATTGTAATACCCTAGGTATCGTGCTTGATCTAAATCTCACCTTATACACACCTTATTCCTATCTAAGCAAACATCTTCGATAAAGGATGATGAAAAATGGAAGTTTGCCTTTGTTTGGCATGTTAGAAAAATGGAGGATAGAAAATGGGATGGGTGGAGTTTTTCACCTAGGCCCACCGAACATCATCCTCCCAATTTGGTAGGAAAAATGGTTGAAAAAATGTTGTTTACATCTAATTTTCTATTATTTCACTTTTCTATATAAAAAACATATCTTACTTCCTTGAATTGTGTATGCTATTTCAACACAGCATGATGCTATTTTGACAAAAGTAAGAACAAAATTACATTTGACTAAAATGAATATCGAACTTTATTTTGGGATAGTGTAAGTCAAAATTTTGAATATTGCTTGAATTATGGAAAATCAATGAATTTGTTAGTAATATGCCTAGGATTTGGGTTCCCAAGAGCCTCACCATCAGGTGTGCCAAATGCCAAAATATTTGACATTTGGCACACCAAACTCCAAAAATTTCTTCTTATGAGAAGTTCTAAATCCTATAAATTTTGATACACGTGAACAATACCGTTTCATCTTTGAAATGGTATGGATAAATGTGCTAATTTTTTTTTTTATTCATTTCCTATCTCTTTATTTATGACTTTTTCTTCTCTCTCTTTCTTTTTTTATTTCTTTCTATGCCTCACTTTATCTTCTCAGTTCTTCTCTTCCTTTTTTTTTTTCCTTCTTTCTTTCTCTAGAACCTCCACCTCTCCATTTTTCTTTCTTTTTCTTTCTTTTTTTTTCCCCCCTTTTTTCTATTCTGTCACTTTCTCTCTACGCCTTCTTTGTCTCTTTTTTTTCCCTGTCACTCTCCCTCTCTATCTTTTTTTTTTCTTCGCCTAGGCCGTTGCCATTGAGATCGACCGCCACCGTGGAGTTCAGCCTCAGCAATGAGGCCATCGCCATGGAGATCTCTTATTCTAATCTCCCTTTGTTTTTTTTTTTTTTTTTTTTTTTTTTTTTTTTTTTTGTGGATTCCATGTGATTGATTATGGACTGTGCTTGGGTAAGGTGGTGGCGGGCTTTGCTGTGTATGGTGGGGTTTTGTTGAAGATTTTGAGTTTTTTTTTTTTTTTTTTTTTTTTTTTTCTCTCCCTCTCTTTTGTTGTGGTTTTTAGATTTGGAATTTGTTAGAGGATCCGATGATTGTGGTTGTAGTTTATAGCGGTAGTTGTTATGGCGGTGATTGTTGGTTCTAAGATGGTGGTGACTACCACTGGCTATGTGTTTGTATATTGCTGGGTTTTAAGTAAATATATTATTTTAATGTATTGTATATATTATTTTAATGTTTAGAATGAAATAATAGCACATGTGATGAATGGTGTATTATAAAATAATGTAATAAAATAATAAAGTAAGCTTTTAGTGTGTCAAAATGACATTTTTTTTATAAAAAAGCTGATGGTTATGCTCTAATGGAATTCAAAAGGATTCCAGAGGGCTAAATTTAGGATTGGAAAGCCTTGAGGGTTTGGTTGTAACTTAAAAATGAAAAGCGATTAGTGTTTTATGTGAGATTTTGGTAGATTAAAATATAGTTAAGGCCGAAAATTTCAGGAGCACCATTGGAAAATTGGAGTAAGAATAGTTGATGAGGGTTCTTGAAAGAATATGCAACTGGGGTTTAGGATTGCATGTGCGAGCTTCGTTGATGATAAATCACTTGAAATCCTCTGCTCCCCTTTGAGCTCTTTCATCTAAGAATCGTTGATGGAAAGTTAAGGCCTGCCCCCAGCTCTGTACTTCAATCCCACCCCTTCACTGCCTGGGCAATGAAAAGCAGACTAAAAAAATTTTTATTGTGGTATTTTAACTCCAGCAGGGTCAGGGAGCCACTGCATATTTACAAGTGGAAGCTTTCATAAGCTGCAAGGTCTACTCGTTAGAATCAAAGATAAGAAAGGTAATCCAAAAGGAAACTGCAATAAATAATCATATAGGCTGATTTCATCATAGGCAACAATTTTTATAAAAATACAAATCTTCTTTAAGCTGCCATTCCTCCCAAATATGGAACAACAACAATGTATGAAAATAAGGATATAGCACTTGAAATGTTTATATGGACAAATGTACGTAACAATCTTTGCTCTGAATCATTGCTGCCAAAAACCTCTGAATACCTGAAATGTGTGACTCTTAAAATATTAATAAAGGAGAACAATAATATGATGAAATGAGCAAAGAGGTAATAATGTTAGCAAAACAATAAGAAACTGAGGAAAAGGCAAATACCATGTTTACACCATATGCAACCGATATACCAAGATCACATCTTTGAATGATAAGAGCCTGAAGAAAAACAAAAAGGGTAGACAGAAGCAAATGGGTGGCACGTAATAAAATTAGCCACCAACTTGTATCTTGTGTTGCATTATATATAAATGATCCCTTCATTTGTCATGAAGTTGAGTGCATCAGAATGAAAAATGTGATTCTAACAACCCAAAATGAAGGCATGTATTTCAGCCCAACTAGATACTGTGTAAACAATGCCAGATAGCCCCTTCCAACTAGAAGACTCTCCTTCACCACATTCTTTCTGTTTCTTAACTAAGCCAGGGAACAATGGGACAAAAGAAACACCAAACTGACTTGCCACTCTTCTAAGGCTTGAACTTGACCCAATCACAATTCCTATATCTGCCTCAAGCAGACAAAGCAAGTCACCAATTGAGTCTCCAATGTACACAGTCAAGTTCCTTCTGTCATTGCTGCAATTATTTAAAATATTCTTAAAAGCTTGAACTTTGTCAATGGGAGACTCGACCTTCTTATCAATCTCACCGGTGGAAATGGATTCTATAAAAGTGAATTCATTTGAATGTATGCTCAGCTCAGGTAAATCCCCTGCTTCATAGAACAAAAGAAAAAAAAAATTACAAATAACCACATAGAGAAATCATAGACTAAGCTAGCAACTGATAAGATGCCATATTACAACTAAAAAAGAGTTGGAGTTGGGGATGCTAAGTTGAATTGGGATATAAAAAATGACAACAATACCAGAGGGTGCAATTTGCACTCAAATGTATCAACAAGAGTCCATGTGATCGGTAATTGTAAACACATGAAAATAGCTGACAACACAGGTAAAAATTGAAATAACCCCATTTCTGACAGGATGAAGCAATAAATCAAACATCAGAAGAAAATCCAACCTGACTTGACAACCACCACCACCGCCACAAAAACCAGAACAACAAGTATAATAGAGAATGTGAAGAAACACACCTTATATAAAATAAGCCCTGTCTCCATATGTACAAAATACCAGTAAATTCTCCATTGATTTAGCTTTATACATTCCACAAACTAAACCTTACATTGTTTCCACATCATGCCATGTCATATCAGGCATTTACAAACCTAGGTTCTATAGAAACAAGAATTAGTGTCATGTTTCAACAAAGGAACAAGGTGTCAGATGTAACAGTTCACAAAACCCCCCAGGCGCAGTAAAATGTAATACTTAAAAAAAGGGTCAATGAAGACAAAGAAGAGGAAAAATGTAAAAACACTAATCATCTAATCAAAAGCTATCTCAGAATCACAAGCTCAAGCTTATCGCAGGGAAGCTCAATCTATCAATGTATGCACCACATAGAACAAAGCTTTACTACATTCCAAGCCTTGATTTTGCTATGCCCACCAGAATCATTTCCAATGACTATTTATTTTCTTTCTTCGAAAGGTAAGTTATGCACACGCTTAGTGAATCTTGAACCCACAACATCATCCTCCACCTTGCTCTTACAAGGGAAGGAGGTGTAATTTGAGCTACAGCTCATTGGTTCAATGACCAAAGTTCTAGCACGCAATTCCTTCCATCATTTATCTTGCCCACCTAAAGGGATGTAAATTAAACATCTAAAGAAGATTACATATGTATTTCTTTATTAGCAAAAAAACAAAGTCATATATGTATGTGTGTGTGTGTGTGTATATATATTAGTTGGTAAGTTGTACACACAATATGGGTTATATATTAGTTGGTAAGTTGTACACACAATATGGGTCTTGAACCCAAGACCTCACTCTCCACCTGGCATTTGCATGGGGAGGAGGTGGCAGTTGAGCTAGATAAACCCTTAACTACCTCTATTTTACAAATCCTACATGACAGCTATGCAAACCCATCTTTCTATAGGAAAACTTATCCCAAAGTTGTTTTACTTCCCCTTGGCTGCACGACAGGGATCGCTCTTCGCTTTAATGAGGGTTACTGAGGGGTTTCTTAACTACGTCTTTCATAGAGTTTTATTCTTATTTTTTTTGGATAAGTAACAAAAAAATATTTATTAAGAAGAAATCAGACAAAGTACACTGGGGGTGTACTCAGTGAGAAGACAAATCAATTCAAATTACAAAGCTCAAACATATCTAAAAGAGAGACAAGGAGGAGAATTAAACGCGACACTCCAATCTAATATAGTACAAAAGAAAAAGGGTTAAAGATCAAGAATAGTCCATTCACATCCCTCAAAACTTCTAGCATTCTGTTCTCGCCAAAGGCACCAAATAATGCAATGTGGCACTGCCCTCCAGAAGGCTATATTTCTATGCCTTCCGAAAGAACCCTGCGAAGCTGCAAACATACCAATAACTCTCTTGGCATAACCCATTGAAGCCCAAATAAACAGCAAGCCTTTCATAGAGTTTTTGATTTTTGAGGGCATCTTTGTATGTAAACAAACGTTCACATTTCCAAACTTCTGTACAACATTACATGCTTCACATTTGCAAATTTCAGACCATCAACAAATCTTTCACAATTTTTCCCTGATAGATTCCCCCTAAATAAAATTTTTGATAAGACCACTGAAATAAAATTTTAAGAAATAGACAAGATAATCCTTGGTGACATGTATATAAAGGTATATCATGGGCTCTTGCAAAGACAAACAAACAAAATATATCTCAAAGGAAAATACTCAATCTTTTTACACATGCAAAACCATATAGGAATCAGACAATGCTCTCAAAACAAGAGGGATCAAGTAAGCAACTCAACTGACTTCAGACTTGAGTATAAGCATCAGAGGAATAAAACTGTCAGTAAAGTATTACAAGAGACTAATTTCCACAGCATATAATTTCAGACCTAATATACATGCAAAGAATATTACATTCAAAGATTCTAATAGGTAAGGACATACCTGATGAAAAAGCTGACCTAATGAGATCACCACACCAACAGTATGAAAGTACATGGACATTTGCATTCAAATTTATGTTCTTTACAACTTTCTGAAAGAAAGTAGTGCAACCATCTTGAAGAATAAGACGTTCACCAGCTCGTTTTATGTCTTCATGATTTAGACCCTTCAGTACCCCAGACTCTATAACTCTATCATTCGCCCTTTTCTCAAAATCCGAGAGTTGTTCAAGTGCTTTTCGGAGATCTTCATACTTGAATTTATCAACTGCAAAGCCACAGATTAAAAACCAAAAATATATATGAGCAATCAAATTCAGGCAAATGCTTACAAGAAAGTTTTCAAAATTTAAACAAAGAGTTCATACATCAGATTGTCTCTGGTTTTTTGGAGAATTACAAAAAGAAAAAACAAAACAAAATCTTGTACTGGAAAAAAAATACAGGACCTTATATTATGGAATTTATTAGGGAGATCATCATCACTTTACACAAAGAGAACCTTAAATGAATATAGAGAATATCCAAGTAAGCCCTTGATACATACATACACACACACACACACACACACACACACACACATATATATGCAAAGTGTGAACCTCTCTTAAGCTTCTTTTTCTTTTCTTTTTTAAGACCATGTTATCCCATTCCCATAAATAAAAAAAAGAAAAAAAAGAAAAAGAAAAAAGACCATGTTATCCCCAAAAACTAGATCTTAGGGAGCACAGATATTTTACTAACATGTAACATTCAGAGGCAAAAATTCTTCTGCAAAATTATTTTCTTTAAAACAAAGACACCCATAAAGAATCACACAACAAATGTAGTAAGATTAAACCTTTCTCAGGGGGCATAATGCTTTCTATGCATTGCTCATACTCTTCTGTGTACTGCCTGGAAAGAAGGCCCCATGTGTTCCTAAGATCAGCTGATGACATCCGAGCCAGTTGATTTTCAGGTTGACTCTGATCAGATTTTGGTGCTGTTACAATTGCAATTTCTGCCAAAATGGCAGAGGAATCAACAACAGTGCACGTCAAATCAAAATCAGAAAATAGCATCAGGCGGTCCTCTGCAGGATTATGCTCTTTGGTCAGAGGAACAACAGTGGGCTGAACAACCGGCTGAGCAGAGAAGAAGTCTATTTCTAGTTTCATGGCTTGGTGATAGAGCTTTTCAATGATGTCAAGCTCTTCTCCTGTCAAAGAGACACTTAGTTTATCGAGCAAGTCTTCAGTTTGCACAGCTGATGCCTAAATTCAAAGATAACAATAGTTGAGTTGTTGATGTAAAGAAGGCCATTTAAGTAATGTATTTTCCTCTGAGACTGTCGTCAGCAAAGGGTAACCCGATTAAAATAAGATACCAATGAAAAAGCTCACAGCTCCAAAGGGTGACGGACCTGAAAACCTTCAGATGAATAATTTTCAATCCACTTCCTGTAAGGGTGACTGCCTTCATGAAGATCTAAAAGTGCCTCGAACTCCTTTCCCAGATAGGCATACAACCTCATGCAAGGTGTCATGGCACCCAGAGTGTATGCAGCAACTTTTGTCTTTTCAAAAGGAGTTGCAAGTTTACCAGGACCTTTTACTCCTTCCACTTTCCCAGAGGCTGTTGCCAACAAGAAATCTGTGTACTTCACTGTTGCAGAGTTAACAGAGCTCTCTTTTGCAAGGTCTGAACCCCATTCCTGTATAAACCATACATTCAGACATTGAAGACAATAACTAAGGTAGTGAAGAGAGAGAGCAAGAGAGATTTATATGCAAACAAAACGGGAATTTATGACATAATTTTGTAGAAAAGAATTTGAAGTTCCATTACAAATTCCATAACATTTGATGGGAAAAATCCATCATTTGAAGAGATCCAATAGTTAGCAGAGCCAGTAATTCCTGAATAAATTGACATGTTTGAGTGAGTGCAAGAATTGGAGCACTGATCACTAATTACTTCAGAAGAGTTGGATGGGCACAGCAGCACTTGAATTAGAAATGCCCCGTTTGGGTAGAACATTTCTTCTATAAAATATATCCCAATGCACCATCTTTGTGCTTCTTTGATAAAAAAAAATTCACAAACATCCAAGAAAAAAAGAGAGGAAAGAATGGAAAGTATATAAGAGAAATAATAAGCTTCTATCACATGCTCTAACAATTGTTCAAGAATTTATGGACAATATACAAACAGGGATCCTGTCCATGAGAAATCAATATTAAGATGTAGAGAAATCAATGTTATGATTTTTTTTTAATATTATAGGACTATTATTTTTTAATTGAGACATGAGTTCGAATAGAATGGAATTGTGAAAAAGAACACATGTGAACAACCTTGACTAGTTTATAAGAATCCATAGCTAACCTGAAAATTGTTGTGACTAACGCTTGGTGAATTGGTTGTATTGAGATAATTAATCCTATTACCTCAAGCCTTTCACTTAGGTCAAATGTAGGTTGCAAACCTCCAATCAGATTAGTCAACTAAGCTAAATTAATTCAGAACATTTTTTTCTCTTAAGAAGTTCTATGCTTGAAATGGTCCACGAAAAATGTCACATTACCAAGCTCTGTATATATAATTATTTCCCATCTTTGTTTCAGCAGGAAAATAACTAATGAGCACTGGAGTATGTGAGAAGCCTCCTCTCTCACATGTTTTCCTTGTTATTCTACTTAATGCCAATCTATGTTCCAATAAATTACAAGGCACCTTTGCCTCTATATTTCTAACCCTTAAAAATTGCTTTCAGATTTTTTATGTAAAAGTAAATTATTCAACAAAATCTGCAATCTGCATCAAATTTTGCACCAAAGAAAAATAAATCATATGTGCATAATTCTTAAATATATGGACCAAAGCTTCTTCATAGTGCAAATCTAAGACCACAACAATCACACTTTATGTTTTCCAAATTAAATTTTTGGTTAAGCATGCCTTCCCAACTTGATTGCCCCACCATCAAACTTTGATATACCACACAGTCAAGAATAACAACTAGCTCACAAAGAACCCATTTTTATCAAACCATGTTGATCAATTTGCCAAATTATATCAGCCACAATTTAATTACAAGAAGTGCCAAACTTAGGGCCCCCAATATGCTGAATCACCTACCAAATAAATAGAGTCCTGAGAGTAATGCTCACATATACTTTTTCTTTTTCTTTTTTTTGGGGGGGGGGGGGGAGGGGGGAGGTTGTTTCTTTATCCTAAGATTAAACCCCTAATTCCAGATCCACTTTCAAATACCATGACATGAAAATGTAAATGTCCATGCTTTTAATACAAAAGAATAGAACCTTCTATAAGATTTACAACAGCAAAAGTTCAACAAAAGCTCTAAAACCACTTTCTATATCTCCACCATATTTCCCACACTCGCAAAACTAGAACCTAATATAGCTATCTATCTAGTTAAATCTATCATATTTTACCAACCAAAACACAATGAAAACATAATGGATAAGATTCGGTCTCCAATTTTCTTTTGTTAACTTACATTTCTTGGCAATTGAGCGGATAATAGACAGAATAAGATAAGGTTTATTTTACCTGTACAAATGAATTATGCATTTTCAGCTCCTCTAGAACTGCCTTCCTCAATTCAGAGATCGAAATCTTTGCATCATCATCATCCGCACACTCTTCTGCTAACTCATACCTATAATAATCAGTGAAAAGATATAAAAAATAATAATAAGAAGAAATAATAAAACTATAATAATACCATAAAATAAAAGAGACATAAATATCCAACAAATATACAGCCCAACCCTCTAGTCCTCAATAAAAACGGGACAAAAAACAGATAAAAGGTTATGGAGGCATTTAGCATGTTACTAAGACTAAAACTTACCTCAATTAGTAGAGGTACATATTTCAAAACCTACATTTGGTTGCTGGGAAAAACTGACAAAAATAATTGGGGGAATGAAACTTAATATCATATGGTTTAACTGTTTAAGTCAGCTTAAACAATTCTAACTCACCCACATAAACCAATCAATCGAATTATTTAGTTGAGATTTAACATTACTTATCCCGAACCTCATACAATGAATATCCTATCATTTGATCTTTTCTTTTATTTTCCCACCTTTCCTCAGCAACTTAGGAGAGCAAAAAATTCAAAAAAAGTTCATCATCTTTTCCTACACCTTCTCAGCAACCAAACTAGAGGAATAAATAAAATAAAATTTAAAAAAAAAAAAAAAAAAACTAACATGTTTACTCATATACTCAGGCATGGGCACAGGTGACTATAATTTCAAAACCCCTTTCTTTTCAAAGAAAAAATTCTAAATTTGTGATTCTCTAAGTGATATAAGATAAATATGTAAGATTCATACCCTCACTTCATTGTGTTTCGCTAAATTTTGTAGCAACCAAACAGATCCAAAAAATGAATATTTAGATGATCATGCCTAAAAAAGGCAATTACATGGAAGAGCGCAAGTCTTTAATCAATATGTAGATCTTTTTACACTAATCGTTTAGAATATATATTCACAATGTTAATTTCCTCATCTCCCCCATACCCACTATGTAAATTAAATTACATATTACAAACTTTTTCCTCAAAGCCAATAAAAAATTAAATATATTGATGCACTAGACTCATTGTCATTAATGTCTTATTCAGTTATTGAATCAAATTGACTACTTTAGCTCAGTGCTAAAGTTACACCAATTGCCTTTTCCTTTCCACTTATCATCATCTTTTCCTACACTTTCTCAACAACCAGATAAGGAAAAAATTTTCCAGCAACAGAATGGGAACCGAACAAATCTAAATGTGAATATAGTTCTACACCATCTAAAATCAGTTATTATTCCTAATTTTAATTTATAAGTTTCTCTTTAGACAATTCAATAGTTGGAGATGGGGGGATTCAAACCCTAGATGTCTCCATTGGAAACACAAGGAGTTGTCAACCAGTTCAGCTCAAGGCTCATGACAGTTATTATTCCTAATTTGGTGGAATAGAATTTTTAAATAACTTGGTACCATATACACCCTTGGATTCAAGGAAATTAAGCAACTATTTGGGTTAGCTACTTGATGGGTTAGCTACTTGAAAAGGTACGTTATGAAAAAACAGAAATTTCAAAATATGAGCTTTGAAAATGTGAGTTCTATTAACACACTTGAGCATTTGGTAAAATTTGTGAACAGTTCTATTGCTGTAAAAAATTATAATTCAAAAAAATAGTATTGCTTTAAATGGTGTTCTTTAAAAGCATGCCATGAGCTAGAACTTTAAAACAATCATTTAATCCGGTTTTTAAAAACACAATTTTCTAAAAAATGCAAAGACAAATGCCAAAGAATTCCGCATTATCATTTAAAAGTTGCTAGTTTTCCCCCAAGAGATCGGGGACCAAACAGGCTCTATATTTATAAGAAAGTAATAAACTTCATTGAACCTTAAAATAAGAAAGTACAATGAAAACAAGGCACATAGGCAGAGTGCTATAGAGACAACAGAAAATAGAAACTCAGGATCTACATTTGAACCATTAAATGGATCAGCACCATTTCAAGGAAACCCCAATGCCCAATTCTTATTTGAATGACCATCCCATTACATCAAATGGGCAAGTAAGTACTTCCTAAAAGCTTAATTATACAGTAAACTTACTAAAACCCCAAATCCTTTCAAATACAAATAAAGCAATCAGCAATCAGGATTCCACAACGTCATATCATTCCACTCTTTCACAGTTAGTTCTTTTTCTTCTTTACCACACTTTCCTAGCAACCCAAACACACCCACAGATTCAAAATCCAATAAACCCAATTCCACTATCACATTTTCCTACCAGCCAAACAGACCCACATGAGAAAAAAGTCGCCCCCCCCAACCAAACAAAATATAATCATATTACTAAATCAAGCTTTGCAACCAAAATAGAAAAAACAAAAGAAGAGAAAATTTGATTAACCATTCCATTGCATCAAATGGGAAAGTAAGTATAACCCAATTCAACCCAATTCCACACTCACATTTTCCCACCAACCAAACAGACCCACATACCAAAAACGCTCTCAAATACAAAATAAAAAATATTAAAAAATCAATGATATAGCCAAATCAATGAAAATTTTGAAAAGGAAATGGAAAAAGGAAAAAAGACTCACGCTTGAGCAAAAGCGCGGAGAAAGTAGACATCTTGAGCGATGTAATGGCGGAAAGTTTCGACCCTGAGATTCCCAGAAGCCAAACAGAGAACGAAAGGCGTGTAGAGAGCGAGCACCGATTCTCTGCGGAACTTGATCCAGGATCGTTTGGCTAAACCCACCTCGGAGTCCACTGCTGCCACAGACTTTGCTGAAGGAGGAGGAGGGATCGCCATTGAAGTTGGCGAGTTGTTGAATCGAGAAGACGAGTGAAGGCGAGTTGAGAGGTAGTAGTAAGGAAGGGGTTTGATTGGGGTTTTCGAGGAGAATAGGAAGCGCATCAGAGAGAGAGAGAGGAGTAGTGAATAGTACTGAATGTTGAAATTTTAGGTGCCAATGTGACATTGAAATACGAGTAAATAAGTAATACAAGTACAGGCTGTTTGCTTTGCTAATCAACTAATGCTGTGTGGGGATCTTACCTCGATAGCAGTAGTGTTATTATGGTTACCCGCTCTCTACATAGGGAAGCTATTTTGGTTTCCTCTCTAACTATTATGTTTTTTTTTAGATAAAGTTTGATTACAAATTGAATTATAGGTAGGACCATAACTAGAATTTTAAGAATGAGGAGGCTAGATGTGGCAATTCGTGTTCATGTTTCGGTTTCGTGTGGTATCTACTAATGAGTATTCGACTATATTAGTCAACCCTAACTTGTCATGTTTATTAAACCGGTCAGAATTCTTCAATTCTAACACAACTCATTTATGTCGACCTGTTTATCAAATTTTATCAAAATTAAAATTAAAAAAAAAACTAATTTTAGTATTAACCAAATTTATATGAATTATGAAAAATAAAACAAATAAATAAATTTAATATAAAATTTAGAACTAACGAGTAACTGCATCACAAATAATCATTCAAAATTAAAGCATATTTCAATATTATAAATAAGCAATCATAATATGTCAAAGAAAATAAACCACAACAACTAATAAGTTTATATTTTTAGGGTTTGAAGGGTATATATTGGTAAAATGTTATTTAATTAAATTGGTCAAATAAGTCAACGAGTTTCATGTGATAGACACTAACCCAACCCGTTTATTAAATGGGTTAGTCGTGTCAACCCGAATATAACACGAACTCATTAAGCCTCAACCCATAACCTACTAATTTCGTGTCGCGTCGTGTCGAGTTCACGGGTCGTGTTCAGTTTTGCTACCTCTAGAAGAGACCAAAATAATACCATATATTAGCTTCATCACACACTATGCACGTGCAATGAGACTTTTTTTTTTTTTTTTTAGCTTAATGTAATTTTTCAATTTGAAATTATCTATTTTTAGTGAAGTTATACTAGAAGAGATTTTTAAGAAACTTAAATTTAGGATTTGACATTGAGTAAACGGTTGGGTTTAATGTGTGCTAATTTTTAAGAAAAAATGTATCAAATGAGTGTGAGATATATTTTAAACAAAGAGTGTGCTCATTTTTAGGAAAAAAATTTCTCTAGTAGTTTTTTTTTTATTTTATAATTTTGTTGAATTATAATTTTAACCCTATTTTTTTTATTTTTTAAGAATAAATAAAATGAGTCATTTTATTTGTTTTAATAATGATGTTTTATAGAAAATGAGTCGTTTTCCAAGAAACATTTTCTATAAACTATCTCATTTTCCAATGTTTTGTAGCAACTTTAAATAAATTGAAAAACAACCTCTTAACTTCTCTTATTTAGCTAGCTGTAAGATAGAGTTGTTTTTCAAAAAAAAAAAATAATGAAAAACAATCTCTAAAAATAAGCCATACTTTTTATGTTGACCAAAGATAGTTTTCCTTTGACTCATTTTTTTTTATGCTACCAAATACTGCAAAACACGGAAAACTATCTTTATACAAAGTTTTCCATCGAAACAAACAGAGCGTAAGGATTATCTAATTAGATTATGAATATTTTTGGCAGTCATAACTAACTTTCTGGATTCTCTTAATATATAGAGATAATATAAAGAGATAGAATCTTCAGATTTCATTTTAGTCCTTTAACTTTGTTTTTGTTCATTAAAGTCCTCTAACTTTCAAATTTATTCAATTAAGGCTTTTCCATCAACTTTGTTTTGTAGCAACTTTTGTTATATTTAATTTTTCAATTTATTCAATTCAATTAGAGGGTCAATTTTGCATTTAGCCTTTAAAAAAGAGAGGACACTTTAGATATGGAAATGCTAGAAAACCATTTCCTTTATATATATATAAGGGAAAAGTCCATAAGGTAGAATGCCCTAAGGGCACCAAGCATTCTAATAAATAAATAAATAATCTGAAAACGTGTCTTTAGCCTTTAACTAATACTTATGCTTTTCGAACTAGTTTGGCTGGTCAGAAAGTGATAGTATCAGCTGATCTAGAAATTAATCATTATATCTTCCAATACAAGGGGAATTATTTTCTAACATGATTCGCAGAGAATTTCACCAAAACTATTGGGCAACAAAAGCATACACTTTTTTATTTTATTTTTAGAATATTAAGTATTTTAACACACACACATAAGGGCTGAGGTTGAAGTCTCTAGGAGGGAGTTTCACACACATATACACTTAGATTAGGTTAGAGTAGAAATTCTATCTTGTAAAAAAAAAAAAAAAAAAAATACACACACACACAAGGGAAGAGAGGAGAAGATTTTAAAGAAACTAATAGTAGTGTATATCCAAAAGGGCCTAACTTTTGGATACACAGCACAGTATTAGAAGACAACTTATTCTTGTTTTTCCTTTGTTTTTATCTCACATACTAGTAACTTACAATGAAAGTCTAGAGAGCTAAAATCATCTTTTTGAGACGTACTTTCAAGTACTGAGATGAGATTTTTGTAATTTTTTAAAATTTGTATGGGTGAAAAAGTGTGTAAAGTTATTTAAAATGTAAAAATGTGAGTTTGAGATTGCTTAACAAACGTGCCCTAATTCTTTTTTTGAAAAACACACTGATAATTCTTGAGTCCTTTCACCTGAATTTGGGTTTTGACTGATTTTTCACAACAGTTCATTGAATTTTTATTAAAAGAAGCACAACTCGCTAGCCTATCTGTGCCCATTTATGCCATAGAAATTATATGCTTCTTGCTTAGTCTCAAACTTCCTTTCTAATTTTGGAATCATCTCTTCTTTTATTTTCTATCAGAATAGTTAAAGTTATATCACAAATAGTAATAAAAAACAAAACATGCTGCCACAATTTTGTATGAGCTGGGGCCTCAGAGGCTTGCACATCAATTTTTTCTTTTCTTATTCTTTTAATTTTCTTTTGCAAATGCACTAATACATTACTTTGTGATCGCAACTAAATCCCAAAAAAGGAAAGAACAAACCAAAAAACTGTTGAACAAGAAGTTGGAGCTATAAAGAAGGGGTGGGGGGCAATTTGATCAAGGTAAGGATTACATTCAACGCACATGAGTACTGTACCTGTTGGGATGTTGACACAAAAAATATTGGGTCCAAAATATAGCAACATTGAATCCATTGGAATGTTGACTCGTGACAAATATTTAATACGTGTCAACATCAATGGTTCCAATGCTCCTAGACTATGCATTGGACCCAAGCCGATTCCATTTGATAAAACCTAGGCTGAAGAACAAAATAATGAAAGGATAAAAGCGCAAACTAACGTTTTGAAGAAAAATGTTAGTCGCTAAGGGCATTCACATCAATTCATGCAAAAATTCTTATTTATTTTAGCATATATATAAGAACTTGTTTTATTTATCACTAAAGACATTCACATCAATTCATGCAAAAAAACAAAAGGGCATCTGGGCATGGACAAAACCCCTGTGCACTTGCACGAGGTCATTTTTGTCCCACCAAGTGCTTCATTTTCATCCCTCAATGGGGAGAACTTTTTGATGGACCTGAGATGAAAACAGCCAAAAAGTTTTCCCTCTTCATTTTCTCTTTTTCTTTTTCTTTTTTCCATCCTCTCTAAAATCCACTCTACCAAACAAAATCCTTGCTTTATTTCTGAAGCCTTGAAGAGTTCGATGTTAGGCTTGCAGTGTCTTGGATTGGATTCTTAGAAATGTAAGCAAATTTTAGAGTAATAATTGTCATTCTTGTGAAAAGGTTGTTTTTCTTTCTTTCTTTTCTTTTTCTTTTTTAATTTTCTTATTTAAGTAGGAAAAGGAGATTCAAAATACATGAGAAGAACTGAACAATACCATGAAAAGATAGAAAACCTTATGCAATTACTTATCCAAGTAAGTTTAAGCAGTGGTCCTCCCATACCTGGAACCACCTAAGGGACCCAACAAGGGCTTATTTGGCTAGCTGTGGGATTGGAGTATAGCCCATTTTTAATAGTCTCCTTTTACAAGCCTGATGCTGTCTTCTAAAGCCATTCCAGCCCAGCCCTTTTTCTTTGACTCTTATAGGCTTATTTGGGCTGTTTTAAGACAAAACTTGTTTGAAGCAAGTTTTATTGGGCTGCCAACTAACACACTGTCATTCTCTGAAATAAATTCTGCAAGAGGAACTCACAACCCACCATTAGCTAAAAAGACTAAAACCATCAGCTGCAATCCCGACCAAACTTTGATCAAAATCACCCACTTCATTCAATCATAAGCATAGAATCATGGCACTATTCATGAAATATACACAAAATAATATCATTAAACAAGAAAATAACTACAATCCAATGAAACACGTGAAGTCAAGATAATAAATCGAAGAGCGTGTTTGGATGGAGAGGGAGGAGAGGGGAATAGAGAAAGCATAGATCAAGTAAATCATAACAGTAATAGTCAATTTATCAGGAGTGCAAACTGAAGTTATGCATCTCTCTCTCTCTCTCTCTCTCTCTCTCTCTCTGGTACAAATGAATACACAACCTTTGCACCTGCCTGTGGGGAAGGTAGGGGGGACTACACATATCGAACCTCAATTAACCCATAGCATAGACCGCCATCAAAGGTAAGGTTGGCTAATATGATATTGGACATGGGACAAATATCTGGAAGAAAGTACCAAATCAAAGATGTTGCCTCAAAGTTTCACCAGGACAGCCACATGGAAACCGTCAGCAATGGAAGCATTATTACTAAGCCATAGTTCACAAAGGAATCAACATCTTTGACTTTCTGCAACTCCTTATGAAAAGTGCTCCATATACATTCAATATTGCCTCGTTGATCCTGCACTTTGTGTACCTCCCCTCTTTAGTACAGTTGTATATAGAAGAAACTAAAAAATAACCATAAAGGCTTATCAATAAAATTTTACCTCTGTGTTTAGCTCACCAATTTGATCCAAATCATTGGAATTCAGCAATAATCTTTCCTTGTCATGGTCTGATTTCTCTGTAGACATTCTGATTTCAACACTACTGGACTCTTTTCTTGACAGGCTCCTGTAAGCTGAATCAGTATGTATTGTTTCCATGACTGAGCCAAAGAAATTTGTCACAGGTACCTAGATGTGGTTTGATAGAGACACAATTTAGGCTTTATTTCAAGCTGAAAAAAAATTACTGATAAAGAGGTACATTGGTGGGCAACTCGGGTAAAGTAGTAATGGATGCACCAATTATACCAAAAAATTCTAAACAACAAAAATCACAGGTCATTGCTTTGGTATTGACAGAAACCTTTTCATGTGAAGTGACAATACAAGGATACAAATTATTATAGGTTTCTTTAATCAGAAGAAGTAAATCATGCCAGGTTTAAGCCTAAGCCCTACTCTATTGTTCAGCCCATGGAAAGCTTATTTTGTAAACATGACAATGCCCACAATAATATGTCATAAGGAAGCATGTAAAAGAAGAAAACAAACTTGATTTTTCTGGGCCTAAATTAGATAAGACAGCTTAAGCTTCGGATTATATTTGTGGAGCTTTAATTAACTTAAAAGGGGAAAAAAATTGAAGGCATTTTGAAAAATTAAAAGCTGAATAACAAAAAAAAAAAATCAATATTTTGAGAAATTTTCAAATCCCGTGTAAGTTAGAAATAAGAGTTAAATAAGATGCTTACTAAATGCACTACAAAATAAACTTCCAAGAACACAGATAAAAAATATTCATGCAAAGCCAGTGGCCAGATAAAGGTTAAGAAGTGGCATAGTATGACTCAAATTACATCACGAATTATTTAGACACAGCAGCTTCAACGCATTTAGGATTTGAAGATCAATAGCATCAGAGATAAGTGTAGAACATCCATACCTCCTCCAAATGACGTTGGTACAGATCTGTTCTGTAATATGCGGTTGACATCAACATACTTGGATTATATGAACCGAAAAGACTGCAAATAGACACAAATATCCACAATGGAGCTTAATTTGAAATGTGATGGGTATTTAGACATCTGCAAAACATATTAACTCTACCCAAATACCACCTTAATCATTGACAGAGCAAAAAATGGTTCAAAGTATTTAACTGAAAATCAATGAGAGAACATCTATAGACAATATTATACATTCATTTAATCTCTCTCCGGCTACAAGGTTGGCGTAAAAGGGTGGAAAATAAATCTGTTAGTTTCAATAGGCTCTGCCATGTTTGGATGGGTTAATCAATCTCTCTTATGATTCCATCCAGAGATGTTCTGATTATTTTTACTTAACAAAAGAAAAAGTTTAAATTTGGCAAAAGCAATTCACAAAATAATCTAGGGAGCAGCTGATGAGATCTAGCTCAAATGGCACCTCCCCTTGTATGACTAAGGTGTAAGGCGACTGGGTGAGGTCATGGGTTCAAGAGCCACTAGGTGCATGTAAACTTACCCCAAAAACTAAGAGTAAACAAGTCCAATTTTGTTTTTGTTTTTTATTAGTAAATTATAAATTTACCCCAT
This sequence comes from Castanea sativa, assembly GCF_040712315.1. NCBI lineage: Eukaryota > Viridiplantae > Streptophyta > Magnoliopsida > Fagales > Fagaceae > Castanea > Castanea sativa. Next base: position 18,066,069 of record NC_134015.1, on the reverse strand, counting down.
GGATCTTGAATCTACAACCTAACCCTCCACCTAAAACTTATTTGGGGGGAGGGGGTGGGGGATGTGCCTATTGAGCTATAGCTCATTGCAAACAAGTCCAAAATATTAAGCACATTTTGATTGACTTATCATCATTTTAAAAGTACTTTTACACTTCACAATGTTTAGAACAAAGAGAGGCACTGACATACTATCCTTGTTTTTTTTTTTTAATGGTAAAGCACTGACATATTTACTTATATATAAAAAAAAATAATAAAAAAAAATAAATAAAAAAAAGTAAAGCACTGACATACTATTCTCCCGCTAAGAATCACAAAACTGAGTTCTTCCAAGGAAAGACTATATCCTGCCAACCTAATTCTGCCTGAAGTAACAACATGACACTGTAAATATAGAATTAGCATTTTTTTTTTTTTTGGTGGGTGTGGATATTTACCTGTTTTGAATTTGTCCAAGTTGGAATAAATATAACATAAATTGTGATAGATAAATGACACTGCAATTGAAAGGAGATTCTTGCAAAAATCAAGGCCTTCCTAGCTTTGACAAAATTGAAACCCACAGGGGGTAGGCTACTATAGGTAAATGTTTATAAACAAAACAAAATAAAAAAATTTTAGGACCAAAAAAGAAAATAAACAGGGATGCACAATGCATCAGAAGCAAAATAAGCTACCAGTGTTTTTCTATTACTTATACTTTAATGTACCTGGTCAACGAGGCATTATCATACATATTTAGTCTCTCAAAGAAGGCAAGGGTGTAGAATGTGAAACGATCCACAACTGAAACACCAACCTGTTTCAGGAAAAAAAATTGGAAGAGACTAAGAAGAAATCTGAATATGTGGTACCCTAAGACCTAGAATATAAAATTCAAAAAATGTCATATTGAATTCATAGCATCCTGTCACATAGACATTATTCAAATGGCAACAGATGGAAAATGCAATAAAACTACACTTACATCTGAGTCCAAGTGATGTGAGTATGAGTTCTCTCCTTTCATGCTGCTTCCAATGGCTAAAGCACCTGGTGATTGAAGCTGCAGAACTTAAAAAATGACCTTTAATTCCATGACTAAATTAATTCCTACAAAGGCCACATTTTGCATGCCACAATAAGTGCGACAGAAATCTTAGAAGGCCATGTCCATTTGTGACAAACAAGACCTGAAGTGCATAAAACAATTTGAAACATATATACAAGTGGAGATATGACATGATGCACACAGCATAATAACAGTAGCGACACATCATACTCAGAAAAATGTCGCAATAATATGTAGTTCTCACTGCAAAGATAGTTCCCCAAACATGGCTAGCACTTGGAGGGGGGCAGGTGGGGAGTTTCATGCAACAGACTAGGTTACAGCTATTTAAAAAAAGTTAACTGCAGTAGATGGCACAGACTGAAGATAATTTTAAATGACACTAAAATCAGAGAATTATGTGAAGGGCCTACATATCAGAACGAAATAGCTGGAATGATTTAGAAAAACAGTACTATCAATATACCAATATGTAACATGGATACAGTAACACTGGAATTCATGCCAATTGACCCTAGCTCAAATGGCCCCTAATCCCCTTCACCCTGGGATTGTTTCTTTTTCATTTACCAAACCCTATCTTTTAGACATGATGAACAGTAAGCGTGCAGACTCTCTGCACTGGATCTGGATATTAATAAATCCCATTGTTATTTTTAATTAACATAAAACAGGGGAGATTAACGACTCTTATTTTTGTCAGTCAAAATTTTTGACATTTGCAACCACTGATATGGGACAATTGCAGACAAATAACAAGTGGGAAAGGTTAGCCATTATCAACATGAGGTCAGCACAAGAATAAGGATGTGTTAGTGGCATTCGTGCATCAGCAAAAGGTACATATGGCTCCTTGTAGAAGTGTCATGCCACATTCACCACCTTGATCTCAAAGAAAAAAATGATTATTTATCTTAATAAACCTGGACCAATATGTTGGGCAGGAGCTTTGTAAATAAAGTATGGTTGGTGGATTGCTTACGGTGATAGGGAAGGTTTACAAGCATTCTGAGCACCAACCAACTTCATCTGTTCATAAACCTAAGTTGATATCAGGCCTTGTAAATTAAGGCCCAGAAATCCTAGTCAAGCTTGATGATGCTTCATTTGATGTGTGTATGTGAGTCTTGCATGTTAATGTTACTAAAAATATTTTTATACGATTTTATGCTCATTATTCAGACTCTAGAGCAGCATATTGACCATCAATTTTAGCTTGGTTGGTCTTGAACCAGGCCCTTGATAAACCTTATTGTCACTAATAGGTCTTACCCTCCGCAAGCTTCAATTGGGTAGGCATCTTTCCAAATTCCATTCAATCTTGTAATTGAGTGAAATTTAATGTGATTTAGGAATTCTGGTGATCAATTCCTATATAAACCATCAACTCTGAACGCAAACAAAAATCTTTTTTTCCTAAAATGTGGATTTACGTTTAAATCGATAAGTAAAATTCCTTTTAAAAAAAAGATTTCATCTGGAGTTATTTCAATTAATGATATTTCTAAGAACATCACCCAATAATGACCCAGATTACAGACCTGAGAGAAGAGAGTCGCAGCCTGACAAGTGTCCACCATTATGAGCAGCTCCTTGAATCTAGATTTATTACATTACCATCAAGATATGAGCTTACTGTGCAGCACTATCGGCAATATTGATAATTGGAAAGATTTTACAAACAAAAGACAATAAACCAATTGCTCTTAATACCCAGTCACACACACACAGAAATTTCACTTTACAGAATTTAATTCTTCGTATATCTGCCTGGTATCCAAATTTTGATTTTGCAAGGTATGGTATTATTGCAGAATTCCAACCAAATGGCAGAGCTCAATGTCATTACCAGTTTCCACATATGATTTTCCTCATTGTAATTGAAACATAAAGGATTCAACTACAAATATCTTACAAAACATGCATGAAAGTAAAAGATTCCTACCTACGCTTTTCTTTCATTTGTTTCACAGCATCAGCTAAATCATGACTCTGGAGCTCTTCTGAGTCCTGAAATTTCAAAAATTCATCTCCACCATGTCCTGTCATATACAGAAGAATGTGGCTTCCTTCATCACTTAAAAGACGCTTAGATCTTGGAACAGCATTCTCATGACGCCCAGTCAATACACGAAAAAAATTTTCAACAGTCACTTCATAGCCTCGATAATCTACCTGAGAGATTGCAGTCAGGTAAAGATCAGAGTCCTCTCAAGAGAACCAATTACCAAAAGTCCTTCAGTTATGATTGACCTGAAGCAAGAAAATGTTCCTTCCAAGATTACTTTGATAAACCAGACTTACTATGGAAATTAAGAGAAGATATGGTGGGAGTTCAATTATTTTTTTGGGGAGAGGGGGGGGGGGGCGCAGGGGAGGGAATTAAAAACTATGCTCATCTGGAACAACAATATATCTTTCTATCATGCCATTATCTCCTCTCTTTAGAAAGGTCATTTTCTTTTCTTTCTTTTGTCTCAAATGATAGAGAAGGAGATTTCCCATTGCTAGAAGTTTGGAAGAGTGACCAAACCTTGAATTTCATCTCAAAGGGGAAGTTGTTAGTAATTTTATTACACTCTCAAAACTTGCATTTCTGCTTCATAAAGTATCAGTGATTAAAAGAGGCATTGGATCTGCTTAAAGCATCAAATTCTACAAGAAAGACATGACTATTTTAACATGTTATTGAAGATGGTCAGTTAAATAGAAGGAAAAAAAGTTGAAGGTCCATTCTAAACGTATTCCATTAACTGAAATTGCAATCACGAACGTGAAATCTATACCAGTCACAGTTGTCATGGATTGTATCTCCCATTGTTTCTGAATATGAATATTTATTTAAATCTTCCATTCTTAATGGGCCTATTTAAAATTTTTTAGAATATATCACAGTAACGGGGAATTCAAAAGCCTCAGCCATCATCGTATGAAATCTGAACAAAGGCAATCTATGAATATTTTTTTCATAGGTGTACAAAGGCAATCTATGAATATCTCAAATTGATTAGATATGGTGATCATTCCAAGTTCTTGATGGCCCTATTTAAGATGATGTTTGTGTGGGTTAGACGCTAGATGTACCAATTGAGTAATTTGAATTCTAAAGAACGACTAAAAAGCCCCTAAATGAATGCCGTAATTCTCAGGTTTCTAATGAGAACAGAGCCAAAAGTAACCATATAAATGCATGCACTCCTTAGAAGAGTCATAAGCCTAATTGCAGACACAAGACTCACCTCAACATTATCTCCATACAAGTTAAGTTTGTGGTTTTCATTGTTAAAAACTTGGGCAGGGTATTTGTTTCTGGCATTGCAAGCCATGTCATCTGCCAGCATGAGTATTATCCTCTCATCAGGTATTCCTAGCCGCTTAACCGTCCTGGGAGACAAAAGTATTGGAAAATTCTCTATCAATGAATACCAGGAAAGATGAAGCCTAAACATAAGTAAATAAGAAAGCAATTTGCTTACCGATACAAGGATAAAGTATTAGCCATGTGTCGATAATTAAACCTGAACAAGGACACATGAAAATTTTATTCAGCTGGAAAATTCATATAAAAAAAATGTGCTTTTACTTAAGCTGCTCATAATGCATATTCAAGCTCAGTGTATTTGACGTTGATTGTATTCCCCCCTCTCCATTCGAAGAACAATTCATGGAAGACAAGGATTTATGAAAAAGACTCTCACAACCATGTTGTCTCTTCTTTTTAAATTCCTTTTTCAGAATTTTATTTTTTAATTTTTTAAAAGACAGACAGTACAAAAGTTTTATGAATGACCATAGAAAAGAAAAAGAGTTTATCTTTAATATAAAAGGAAAACATTTTATTGTTATGAGTGCTCTTTAACTTGCATACAGATACCAATAATTTCATTACTGACCAGTAACAAATATCTGGAAAACTCTTCATAATGGACTTAGACAAAATCCTTTCTCATCACCACCATGGAGGGCATAGATTTCTAAGAAAATTTTAGGATATTAAAGCTCCAGAAACAATAAACTCTGCGTCGGAAATCTCTCATTCAATAACATTACAAGGTTCTAGATGTCAAGTGTGGAAACCTCCTTATTGGAAACGCCCAAGTTTGCCAAAACGATAGAGACATTAAGATTATTATTGTATCAGATCAGTCACAACAAGGTCTCAAGTTTCTCTCTTTTATAGTGTTTAATTACCGATTCTCCCAAGTTTAAACCATTAGGAAATGTTGAATTTAATCAATTAAACATAATTCTAAAAATGAAATTCAGTTTTGCCCATTATCTATTACACATGGATTTTCTCCAACAAATTATAATTTAAAAAAAAAAATTTGACATGGGTATAGTTAATCATAACAAACTATAACATGGGTATGATTCATTTTCTCCAACAAATAAATACAATTATTAAAAAATATGACATGGGTATTGTCTAAATTATAGAAAAAAGCATAAATGTAAAAACTTTAACAGAAAGTAATGAAAGTAGGATTACCAGAAACGAGAGGTGCAGACCAAAACAGCCCAGTTGTTAGTATGCATAGTAGTCTCAGTTGGTGATTCGCAATTGCTGAAACCCAGAAGAAGCAGAAACAAAAACGACAACGCCGTAACTTTTGAGCCCAACATGTTGAATCGCAATTGTTTCACAGCTTAGCGTTGTCCAACTGTAACAGAGAGTCTCTGAGATTGATTTGCTTATGGGGTTTGATTTCTCTTCTTTTTTTCTTTTTTTTTTTTGCTTTCTGTTTTTCAGATGAACAAAAATAAATTTATAAAAAAGTATGTGTGATGTGTAACCCGGCAAGAAATCGGGTCACACACGGTACGGTGAGGAATATATTGGCCTCTTTGTTAGCGTTGTTTAAGCAATATTTTTCAACGTTTAAAAAAACCATATTTTCACTTACACATATTTTTATAATACTTAAAACAATATTACTAGAATAACAATACCAAACCACCTCATATATTATTTAAACAGTATTTTTCCACGTTTAAATAGTACAATATATTTTTTCATTCACGCATATTTTTACAATACTTAAACAGTGACGGCGTCACATTATGCTCAAGTATTCTCAGAATCACCCTAACTTGAAAAAAAAAACTATATATAATAATTAAAATTTTTGTATTTGTTTACCCTTAAAAAAAAATTAAGAACACTCTCAAATTTAAAAAAAAAATTATTTGTTCTACTTTCAAGCAAAAAAAAAAAAAAAAAACCAAACCCCAAATTAGAAACCTCAAGTCAGTAAATTAGTACATTAGAAATCACTAAAGGCTAAAGCAAACCTAAAAACAAAGAGCAACACATCCCTTTAGAAGTTAGATCGGTCCAATCGCAATCTAGACTCCAGAGCACATCCTCTTTGTTGCCCCTCATCGAAGTTCGGTCCAGTCGCAGTCTAGAGCACATCGTTGGAGATCACGTCACACATCACGTTGCACATCGTCGCACAACAACTATTAGAAAATACTAGTTAGTTCTAAGACTTTTTAAGATTGACCAACTTAGTCCCTAATCATTGTGAGAGAGAAAAAAAATGAACAATCGTTTAGGGACCAAGTTCGGTTTAAAGACCTGACCAGTTTTAAAAAGTTTTGGACTTTCCTAACATTAGCACAACACTCAGGAATTTAAATGTATTTTACTCTAATTTTTTTTAATATATTTTTTCCTCCAATTTATTTATTTATTATTACTTTTTTGGGCCTCAATTAAATTTGCATCAGTGCATGGTTCAGTCATTTTAGTGGCATTGGGTCAATGAGGTGGGCCGGTGCGGGTCTAGGATAAGAAGTAAGAACGGGATGAACCGTAGGGAATGTATAGGTTGAACTGTATGCGTTTATACTACTCCTTTTGTTCTTCATTCATTTCGCAAACCAAAATGCCACCACCATTGCTCATTACAGATGTGATGATCATGGAGAGGAGACCCTTTTCTTCTGCTTCTAATCTTCCTGCTGTGATTCCAGTGCTTCCCTAACTACTATCTGCTTTTCTCTTTCTTGGGTCACCATTATTTTAGCTCATAGCAATTGCAGGTTGGTTCTCTCTCTCTCTCTCTCTCAAGCTCAACTGTTTTTTCTTTTTCTTTTGTGTTTATTTATTTTAATGTAATTATTTATCTGGGTTTTTCCTTATTGATTCATTTGTTTGCTAAGAAAGTAGAATCCTAGAAATTGGTTGTTTTGGGTATAATGTTTTTTAGCTGGTTTGGTATCAAAAGAAATCAGCTTGAAAGATTCAACTGTACTTGGTAAAGTGATTTTATTAGGCTCAGTTTTAGTTTTAATGGGTCTCAAATAATATGAAAAAACAAAAGTTTCAAACTTTAAATAAATTTTTTTAAATTTTTTCCTGCAGTTTTTGGGGAACCAAACAACACTCGTTAGTGCCCTTTGTGATTGTACAGTTTGGTGGTTGTCTAGTTCTTTTGGTTTTCAATTTTTTTTTCTGCAATTTAGTAATGATTGGGTTGTCTATGTTTTTTACGGTATGACATTGTTTAGAGGGCATCATTTATGTCAACTCTTGCGGTGACTAATGTGTATGAACCCCGTATTTCACAAATTGAGAAAAAGTACTTTGTATTGCTTTTGTAAAATTGGAACCTACTTTCTTAGAAAGCTAATCTTGATTGCAAATACAACCATATGAAGAGAGAGGGAGTAATGATAATTGCTGGTTCTTCCTACAATTGGAACAGATATTCTGGAATTATGTAGCATTTTACTCGCTTTTGACCTCTTATCATCACATTAAATATTCCTTCTTTAATGATGCCTTAGAGAAAATCTAAAAGGAGACCTTATGTCTATAAAATTAAGAGGAACATCCAGAGTTATTAAAACCGCACTTAAAGCTTAAAGCTCAAAGCCCCAAGGGCTAAGTGCTTCGCTTGTCTAAAAAAAAAAGCTCATTTAATGAAGCGTGCTTTAGGCATACTTTTTTGGCGCTTCTTGAAGAAGCACAAAGCACACCTAAGCGTGCTTTTTTATTTTATTGCTAAAAACAATATGAATTTTCAACATTAATTGCTTGATCTTGAAAGAAATGACATGGACCAATGATTTACCATACGAACACTATTTTTAAGGTGTTGCATTAAACAAATTTTATTATTATTTATATGTTAAAAGATACGAACAAGATTAATTTACTATTCTTGTGCCTTTTGGTCTTTGATTTTTAGATGAACGTTGATTGAACTATATACATCATTTCATCATAACTATTACGGTTGTATTTTTATAAAGTACAAGAGAACTATATAAAATGTTATGTTTAAACTTTCTACGACTTGATTATTATGATATTGGCCCTTCATAATTGTTTTCAGTTAACTAAATAAAATATTAAGAATTGAAATATCTTAATTAAAATTTGAACTTACCAACATTCTACAATTGCACTTACCTAATAGGTAAAATATATGAGATTTGAGTTATTATGTTTTTTTTTTATTATGTTGCAAATATTTCTATTAAAGGTTATTAGATATTATATTTGGAAAATGTGTGTTTTACTTCAATTAGTCACACATTTGCACTTTACCAACATTGGGAACATCATTAATTGTCTCTCCATTTTTGGGATCCTTCCTTTTTTCTTCTTTAAAAAATAAAAAAAAAGTAATTTTCAGGATCCTTCCTCTCCAACTATCATTTTCTGTATTGCAAATTGTCTCCATGGCAATCATGTGGCAAGATTACTATGAAACAGACCTTAATTGATTTGTCCCAATCCTAGCATTACCAAATTTTTGTGATAAATAACTTTTTTTTTTCAAATTCATTAATGTTAATTCAACATGAAGTTTCCTTTATGCTCTCTATTTCTCTGTTTTAAATATTTTCTTAGTGGTGTCCCATCTGTCTCTCTTCATGTCAATTGAGCTGTGTAAAAAAAATATTATTATATTCTAGGCATTTTCAAGCCCTGTTTAGTTGTTGCAATGATCTAGTGGGAATGTTCTTTAGCAGGATATAATCTTGTTGAAATGAAGTATGAGAAAAAGGCCCATGATAGTGTTCATGCTGCATTAGCCTCTGATGATATTTTATGTGAGATTCTCCTTCGACTGCCAGAAAAATCTGTTTTTAAACTCATTCTTGTATCGAAGAAGTGGCTTCATTTGATATGTAGCAATTCTTTTCGTTCTAGTTACCACTCTCGTTGGCGGGAAAATGTTCATCTTTTGGGCTTCTTTGTATGCAATTTTCTATACCTTGGAAGACCTCGAGATGGCTTCCGTCGTCCCCCATGGGAGCCTGCACTTCCATTATTGTCCACTTGTAAAGAAGGTGATGATTTAAAGTTTTCTGGGATCCTCAAACAGCTTGGTTATTTCATTGACTCTTCCAATGGCCTTCTTCTTTGTGGTCGCCACCCAATGACCTATTATGTATGGAATCCCATCACAAAGCAACCATACCAACTTCCTCAACCACAGCAGTTCTATCGAAGCTTGTGCATGGCATTCATTATTGAGGATTCTCATGATGATGCCATCTGCTATAAGGTCATTCGTGCAAAATGTGTATGCAAACCTGTTGATGTCAACACTGTCTCCATTGAGACTTTCTCTTCAAAGACCAGCACATGGAAGCAATCTACTCTCACTTGCTCTTCAAGTTTTGCATTGTGTCCTAGAACTGTGGCTACTGTGATCAAAGGTGTTGTTCACTGGTTTGCAGCACAAAGAAATCTTGCTATCTATGATCCATATCTTGGACTGAGGCGTATATCCTTGATTAAACTACCAGCTGGTGAGTTGTCATATGATTATGAAGAGTCTGTTCTTGGGGAGTCCTCTGATGGACTTTTGCAGTATGGTCAAAGCAGTATGTTGGGCATTGAGATATGGGTTCTTGAGAAAGAACAAAGTAGTAACTCATCCATATACAAGAGTACACATTCAGGGGAAAGGTGGATTTTAAGACACAAACTGAATTTCAGAGCAATGTGGAAGCAGAATCCAACTTTCACTGAGCATTCTAAAGAATCCCAAATATTGTCATTCCTTCCTCGGAATTCTGAATCTGTCTTCATTAGATCAGGATCAAATATATTTCTTTATGACTTCGAGAGCAAAAGGCTGGAAGTGGTTCATTATCAAGGGCGTGGCTCTTCAATTTCGTGGGATTCCAGTAAAATAGTACCGTACTTCAGGCCAACTTGGCCTTGTTCTTCTTATGTCAATGATTTAACAGTATGACATGATTACCTACTATTTTCATGGAGAAGTTTCTTATTGTGGCTCAAGAAATCCTTACCAGTGACCTTTGTTTGGTTTAGTTGATTTCATTTAAGAGTTTAGAGCTTTTCCCTTTGCTGCTATATGTTGGTCAATGCTTTAGCTGTTCATACATCTTGTTAACTGTTTCTTAAAAAACTCTAATGTTACTTTTCCCTGTTTCTCCTTCTTTCAGTGCAATTGCCAAAAAAAAAAAAATTTTGTTTAATGATTTGCTTTTCTTAGTCCATATCCTTTGCAGGTACACAAGGAAAATAAATGAATAACAGAAGACATTTATTTAGAAATGAATAGAGCAATCCAAATGACCAACTGGCCAAGTAACCCATTTAGCGCCAATTGTTTAGCACCTGTGGATATGGACGACCCATGACATTTAGAAACTTAGTTTTTGTACTTCATCATCTCTATATAGTGAAGTGTGCATACCACATCTAAAGATCCTCCTACTAGTTTGCATCCACCTCATATAGAAAGTCAAGCCCAAAAATCTCGGTGTCATTACCCACTCCCCCATTACACTCCCTACAAGGGAAATGATTAAATTACTAGGAACGTGGTCAGCCCTAGACCATTAAATAAGCACCAAGCCTCCTTTATTCCAAGGTATGAGTAAATTTTCCTATTTTTCTTACTTTAACTTAGCTATCGGAGGGTATTTGGTTAATACCACATGGGTATTAATTTGTGTATCATCAAATATGTTGCATGAGTTCTAGTATTATCAGACACAAATCTATTGTACCAATCATAAACATTATCATACCAATAGCAAAATAACCACTAAACTAATTGGTTTTCTCTCATATCTCAAACTAATTAAAAAAAAAATTCCAATTAAATTTATAATATCATACTACTGGACGTGTAAAGTATGGTATTAAATTGAAGATAAAAACAAGAATCATATGATTATGATTATATAAATACAAGATCAAAAATATTATTTGGTTCATGAATTATGAATTAAATTCTAATTTTATCCCTGAACTATTGTTGTGTCAATTTAGTCCTCGATGTTCTTGTAAATGTTTCAATGTTACCCTTACTCTTTTTTGCTGCCATTATACAAATGATGTCAGATCACAATTTTCACAAAATTAAGCACGGCATTATGTAGCAGATGTGACTCGTAACGCCATGTCACCCTAAGTGATTCAGGTGCCTGTAAGGGTGTAACATGGCTCTAATTTTCTGAGATCCACAAGTGCCAAATTAACCATATAAGGGTGGGTGAAAAAAGGGGTTTTCTACATATATAGTTGTTCTCTTGGTATCGAAAAGATAGAACATAGTAAAATTGAAGCATTTTTAAAATTTAAAGACTAAATTGACAGAATTAATAATTTAAGGATGAAATTGAAATATGACACAAAATTTAAGGACCAAATTAATTTTAACCTAAAAACAATGCAAAGGTCATGACTTTTCTATTCACTATACTCACATTCCAGTAGTTGAGTTGCGTAGCATGCCTAATTTGTGTTAGCCGGAATAATCTTGAATAAGGATATAACTAAAAATAAATAAAATAGAAAGAGAATGAAAATGAGAAAAAGAAAAAGGGAGGCAAGTAGCAACGATTAAAATTTTCATTTACCATTTGTTTATATATTTGCCTTCTGAATGATGCTTGCAGAGTTTATTGTTTATGAAATTTCTATAGAGGTAATTATAGGTTTACAATGTATTAGCAAAGAAAATCTCACACTGTAGACTTTTTGCAAATGTGTACAACATTGTACACATTTATTCTTTTTTTTTTTTTTTTTAATGAATGAAAAATAGGTAGAGGGGGGTGAGCTGAGTTGGCATCTTTTACTTAGGCGTGATCATAATAACACTCTACTGCTGGGCTCGGGCTTGTGGGAGTAGGGGATCTAGGTGATCCATAGTTGTACACGCAGCCCCATCGAACATTGTACATATTTGTTTAGTCTATAATGTAAATTTTACATTGCTAGAACGATGTAAACTAGAATTTTCCTAATTTGGGGTCCCTTTTTTGAAAACTCATTTCTACACATTACCCTCATCTATTGCTTGTAACTAAAATCTTTAGAAACTTCAGTATTAGCCATTACAGCTAGTGATCTATTGGTCTTAGTAGGAACATTGTTGTAATGGGAAGAGGGAATTTAGGGATTTTAACTTATAGGTTAGAGTGAGGACAATGCATTTGTTTAGCCCAAAAGAAACTGCCAATTTGTTGCATCCTCAGAGATTAGTGGCTACTAGTAGCCATTCGTGTGTGTTTGGATTAGCTTTTTGTTGAAAATGAGTACAAGTAATATTGTACCGAGATTATGTGAGGCTCTAAAAAAGTAAAAGTAAGCAACTAAGCTAATAATCTAATGGAAAAATGCTAATCCAAGCTCGCTTAAAGTCAAATTCTTACTGTATATTTAGTAATTAACAACCAAGTATGCAAGAAGAAAGACACTCCAAAGAATAAAAAGAAAAAAGCTCAGTAAAACTAACCAATAAGCAATTTATAAAATGAACTCTTACAATTATCAATATAGCACAAAACTTGTACATACAAATACAAGCAAGAAGCCTCATTAAACGGTTGATAGTGACAGCTTTTGTAAAATGCTATATGTTTTTAATCTCTTCCCCTTCATTGAAAACTAGTTGTACATTACACTGGATGGGGAGTAAAGGCATCCTGCTTCCAATAATGAACTACATGGGGGGGGGGGGGGGGGGGGGGAGCAAAGGCATCCCTACTTGGAACAATGAACTATATATGGGAAGATAATTTCAAAAAATGTTTCTAATGTAAAAAATAATTGACAATGTACAACCCTATGATGACATCCACAATTAAAGGGGTTGCAATGTGAATCTACATCTTGACCGTGGAGATAGATAAAGAGGAATTCCATCCACTCATGCAGTGAAAGCGATTACTCTGAACGAGGAAACATGAAACTAAAGCCTGAGTTTTCACGAATAAGTGGTGGTGGTTCAATATCGGCGATGTCTATTTGCTCCATGGACTTTGATAAGTCATCAACTGAAAATGGAATGCTGCACACAGGTGATTCTAAAGGTCAGTGACAGCGACAAACTGATGTTCTGAAAGCATGTCTAACAACTATGCAAGTTCTGTTAAACAAAACGTAGTGTTGGTACAATTCCTGCATATGAATTCAACTGAGTATTTTTTTTAAGCGTTAATTAAAATCCTATTGACTCTTCATCATAAAATAGACTGAAAGATGCACCTAAGCAATGTCTCAGGCTTAGAGTTTTGGCAGTCATTGATAATTATGCACCATGTATTCCGACTATATAAAATAACTGGCACCCGGTTTTTGAATCCAAAAGGGAGAACCAAATGGGTGGAGGTTAGCCAGTTAGTGTATAACAAATTGGCAAGCATCGGTTTGCTACCAAAAGGTTAGTAGCTTAGTGAAATGCAACTCAAATTGAAGTTATATAAAGAATAGCAACTGAAGCAAAACAAAAAAGAAAGGCTGAAGGCCTCATCACATAGTTGAATGCCGTTACTGACCTTGAATCATCATCCAACAAGAATGAATTACTAACTGCATTGTTAGAATCTTCTGTCATCAGCACCCTCATATTGGAAATAACCTACACAAAAACAGTAAAATGGAAAACCTAAATATCATCTGTTTTCGAGTAATGTTTGTAATCTCATGGAAAATGAAAACCTATCACTCTGCTCGGTGACAAAGATGACTCGGACCTAGTTTGAGTAATGGCATCCATAAAAACTTACATCCGAGGACACACTATGCGTGCCATACTTGTCATCCCAGTACATTGTACTGATCCGATAGAGCTGCTGTATACTAAGGACCTGTAAATGGAAAAATCAAGTTCATTGAGATCCTGGGAAGAGGTGAATGTTGAATTTTTATTTTTTTCTAGGCAGGTCAAAGTATAAATTATATTTATTTTTAAAATTGGATATATATTACATACTGGGCAAAGATCATGGCTAATTTCATCCAGTGTTTTCTTTGGTTTTTGATGTATAACCTGAATCAGAAAAGAGAATATTTCAGAACACCACTATTTGTTGCTTCTTCACCCCTGTATCAAGGTAATGGTGTAAGAAAAATAATATAACAAAGACTAGAGGGATACCAGAAATCCGATTGCCTGTCTAATATGCTTGAGCTCATCCCAAGACGAACCTGCATACTGCATTTTTTTTTTGGGGTTATTTAATATCTATATATCACAAGATTGGAGTATCATGGCAGTGAATTCAAGGTACCTCATCTGTTGCCTTATAACACCAATGTTCCAATTCAGCCAATCCAGCCTTCACATATTCACCATTGCTAAAAGAACAGCACTCTCGCCTTAACAGAAGACTGCAACAAAAAACAGTGTATGCAGGATGATAAAGGAAAATTTACTTGCATAAGACTTGCAACCAAAAAGCAATCAGATATTGTAGCATGGATTTAATACCTGTTAAATAGTTGAACATTGATGAAAGAAAATATTTGTGTGAACACCTTACGAACTAAAAATGGGGGTACCTAGAAAATGGAAGAGAGAGAAAGAATGAGTTTAGCAAACAATATTTCACCAAGAACACACTCAAAATGAAAAATATATTGAATAACATCCATGATCCATGGAAAAAGATCCAATCACGGTCTAGTTAATCGATTAATCATGGTCATGAAAGCCAAAGCTGGCTTGGAACATGATGGTCACAAGCAATGTCAATGTGCACCACTACTGAATGTTAGTTTCTATTATATGAGTACAAAGGAGAAAAAAATGATATAGAAAGAAGGAGCAGAGCCAAGATAAATTCTACTAACATGATTTTCTTTCAAAGTGTTTAGGAAGTTTCCAAGGCTTTTTACAATCCCTTGCCAGTGAGCAATCAATGCTCGCTGGGCCTCTGTGTTTGCAACTGACCGCGATGATCCCTTAACCAAGCTTGCTCTGGATATTCTTGGTGCCTGTTCATCATATCCAAACAATAAAGTTCAGTTTAAGTAGTTTGGAAAGGGGAAAAGTAATTAGAATGACTAAACAATAACCATAGTGAAACATGAATTTGGCTTTATAAAAATAAAGTTTAGTAAGTCTGCAAAAACCAAATTTATAAACCTGGATGCACAATCCAAGCAATGGAGAAATTTCTTTCTTCAGATTATCTCGAATCATCCCATAAATCTTTTCTACATATGCTGTAAGCTGCTGTTTAAAAAGCAAAGCTGGGTACTTGGCTTCAACTTGCCGTAATGTATCCACTCCATTCATGCTACCATTGATCAAGGAAATGTTCACTCCTTGTGGAGCACCACGGAAACTCTAAATAGAATAATAGAAAAAACATGAATTAACAGAGGAATTGAAAATTTTGAACATTTTAACAAGAAACTTATATTTTTTTGAGAAAAAAAAAAAACTATATTTACTTGTGTCATCCTCCCAAATAGAGTTGCTGATGATGAACGACGGCGCTGTGGGGCCATACCAGCAGCACCACTTGCTTTCAAAGTGCGCTGGAGTAGTAAGAGAAGTGTTGAGGCATTGGATAACCAATAGGCCAAGATATCATTGTTATCCTGGGTCTGAAATCCAAATGCAAATATTAAAGTTAAAAAAGAGGCTTCTGATTTTTATAAGAGAAAACAAAAACTGGTACCCAGCATATAAATCTGGGAACTTCAAACCTCGATAGCATTGCCAATGGTCTGAATGATCCGATCAAAAACACTAGTCCGCTCAACTTCAAATGATCTCCACTGCAAAAGGCATTTATATATGATGCAGGCAGCAATAGGCCTATTCCCTGCAAAGCCTAGGTGTTGGGAAATACATCTTATGAGCAACTCTTGGTTTTCCTGCTGCTTCTCATTTAGGGATTTTTGGGGTTTCTCCTCTACTTCAGAAGGATCCCTATGATTTATTGGAGGAATATGCAGATCCTGATTCACATACCAGGTGATCAACAAATGAGAAAAATCAAGAAGATATATTCAAGTAGCTCATACTGTAAGTTTCTTTTCATCTTTTTCCTTTTCCTTTAGAGTTTAATAATACTATTAGTTTAGAAGAGCTTTACTTACCAAACCTATCTTTGTATCCACTCCAATATGACCACTTTCAGCAGCTCTCTGTTATTAATCAGAGGACAGGAAAATCTCTAAACTATTTGGGATATCAAATATAACCAACCTTCTATATTAATGATTTCTGAACTTACCTGAATAGTTGATCTGGAGCGTCCTGAAAGGAACTTATTAGGTGCCATGGATACAGCTTGTTGACGCAGGACTTGATTCTCTGATTCTAAATTGGAAAGTTTTTCCTCTAGCCTAATCAAAGAAATCTAAATGCTCAGTTAACCAGGTATGGAAAGTCAAAAACTACTGATGGCTTTCTTTAATTAAATTGTGATTTGAACTCAAATTATGTGCAGGCCATGAATAAATTTGAAACCATAACGATGTTAATTGGTGCTAGAAATTGATATAGGAAGTTTAATATACTACAATATAAAATGCATGCAAGAATATAATTTAATGATATTCATCTTACTCATCTTTTCATTTGTATTATAGACTCAATTCTTCGAATTTTCCTTTGTTTATTACATTTTTTTTTTCAAACTTTATATTTTAATCAATGCACTATATATATAATGCATAAGAATAAAATAAAAAGAGAGGTCCAAACACCTTTTTCAATATTAATATATAATTTTCCGTGTCTGATGTATTTCTAAAATCTGCCACAGTCAAATACTCCACATTAACATGTAAAATTGCTAAATTCTAATTACATACAGGATCAAGCAAAACCCCATCTAATAAATTTGAGAGTCAAACTAATTATGCAAAAATCTTATGTAAAACATTCAGAGGTGAAACTTACTTAACATGTAAATGTAACTATAGGAGGATCAGGATGTCATTCTTGAAGGATCATATTACCTGGTTAAAGATTCCTGGAGCTGATGAACTTTCTTCTCTGTTTCTTCTAATTTTTTCTGTCGTTCTTCACCAGATTTTTGGGCTTCATTGTATTTTCTTTTTAAGTCATCAGCACTTTGTCTTTCTGATTCCAACGATGTCTGTGGTGGCATGAGTCCAAGGTTATGTAAATAAATGAACTGACCATGCTTTACTGTTATCAATATGAAAATACTGCTGCACACTCATACAAGAGGCTGAAAAACATGTTGAACCTTTGAAAAAAGAATGTATCCAGTCCTAGATGGTATACAAATCTGACATGATGATGTGAAATAATGATTTTTAGAAATGAAATTGCACATAGTGACCTTATCACTTCTTGTTACTTAAGTCAGTTTAGCTATTTCATTGATAAAAGCATAAGCTGTAGAGCATGTTGAACCTTTGCAAACTCAGATGATTCCTATGGTACATGGATTACAAATCAGGCAAGATGCTGCCACAAATTGAATGCAATGACTTCATTCTAACCAAGAAACCTTTGTACCACATCTTGTTACTTAGGTTGCTTTATCTATTTCAATGAAATGGTGTAAAGTGTTACTGAAACCTTTAACCTATATTAAGGTAAAATGATTTAAAGCTATCCTAACTGCAAGAGTTTGTAAAGTTAAGACTACTCTTCATCAAAGTTATTATTGTTGAGTCACCTCTGATATTTGGATTCCCATAAATACCTACTCTTGTAAATGAGCATTTACAGTTTATTTGGCTAATAAAAGTTTCAAATGGTGATATCGAAGTATTGATCTTAATAAGAGTTTAAGTTTTAATTTGTGCCATTGAATTTCCATATATTGCCTTTACATCTATCAAGAATCTATGTCAAATTCCAATTTTTTGATACTCCTATGGAGATATGCATGGTCATCATGCAGTTGAGATGTTTGATCTATGTCTGTTTTCCAGCAGCAGCAATTGAACTTGTCATAGGTCAGCAACTGGTTTTATGTCCAATGCAAAAGGCATTGTCAAATAAGCACTTTAAAAATTGCTTCCTCACCCTCACACCAAAATGCCAAATTGAAACTTAAACTCCTCTAACACATAGGGTATATGGTGTTAAATTGATAAGTAAAAGAAGTACTGCTTTGCAAGATGCAGAATGTTTTTGTAAAATGCACTAAAAATGAAAGAAGATTTGATTGTCTATTCCATGCATCATTTAAGAAAATAATTCTAGTTTTATTTTTGTGTGAAAATGAATACTATATATCACACATTTGATTCAACAGAAGACATTAGGTAAACTTTATTGGTTGAACTTTCTAACCCTTAGGTTCTCCACTTCTGCTGTTAGAGTATCAATTTTCTGGGTATCTTGAACAAGAACTTGAGTTTCTTTAATAACAGGAGGTGCTTCTTCAATAGCCTTCTTTGCAGCCTCTCGTTCCTTGACAATTAATGCATTTGCTTCTTTAACTTTGTACTGCAGTTCTTGCAACGAATTCTGCAATTTTGCCACCTCCTGTGCTTTTGCTTCCTCAAGGTCAGTCTGCATACATTATTCGAAGGTATGAGAAATATTCACATGAATAGAAAGCAATGGGAATCTCTTAGTTCTGAAAATGAAGAAAGATCAAACAAATGTTACTGACCAATTTTGAAGTCACATAGTATCTTTTAAAATATGGTAAAGCAAATTTTGCAGTAGGATGGTGCTACTATGCAAGGTTTCATGGTGTAAACTTTTCATAGAAGAAGCATACAATGGATATTAGCAATATTCTTGTATACCTAAAACTACCTATTTTCAGAACATCAGTATTACCCTTAAACGTTTTTCCAATTGTAAACGCCAAGTGAGCTCCTCTACATGTTTTTCAAGCTTATCCTTTGCTTCTTTAAGTGCACCTGTTTCCCTTGCAGCCTGCAAAATATTGTATGTGGATCTCATATTCAAAATCCAATATAAGACATAATGGACTCAATATTCTTTTATATCGATTACTGAATTAATCAAAATAGAATAAAATAAAAAGAAAGAGCATGCAACTCTCCACTCCATCACACATTTTGAGCAGTTTGACTATGCCCTTTAAAGAATTTATATTACAATTCAACTTTGTTTCAATGACTATTAAAAAGAAACAATATCTTTCCTAAATTCTATTTTCTTACAGCTGTGAATCATATACTGAGGAGTAGAAATTAAAATGATCATGACTAGGTTGGTTACACTATTGAAGCACACAATTAAACTTTTTTAGATGCATGAACCATAGTTCCCAACTACTGTCATGAATCATTGTCTTTGAATATGATATAGCTCCATAAGTACATATCAAGGATGCTATAAAAGGCTACTATACTTTTACATTTCTGTAGCATTTTTTTATCCTTCTATTCATTTTCTGAACCTTGGTGTTTATATTAAAAGTGGAATGTGGATGTATGGGCATCTAATATGCTCAACTTGTCAATTGCTAGGCTTATCATTTTACTGCGTGAATCTTGCACACTCAAATGTAATTGAATACAGATTATTTATCAATTTCTCCAATTTTGACTGTAAACAGCTCATTGTTGTCTCTTGTGGCATTTCCCGGAGATATAATGCAATTTGTTTTTTCATGGATAGTACCATGCATACACTTTGCATGCTATTATGGTTAAATAATTAAATTCATCATTTCCCAACAACTTAACTTTTAGGAGAATCGGTAATTTAACACATGCCATGTTGCAAATGCACATTTATTTAAGATGGTTAAGGGAATAATTGCTTCATACTAACCATTTTGAGCTTTCTTAGTTCTCTCTTTGCAATTCTTCCCCTCCATAGGCATTGTGTGACTATTGTACCCCTCTTAAGCTTCTTATAGTATGAGGCAGCTTTATAACAACGCCATCTTGCCTGCATTTTTTAACCAGTGAGTATGCATTTTTGACAACTGACAAACATAGAAAAGTAGATTTCCAAGTGATACAGTGTATGACCTGAACCAAAATTGCCGCTTTTGTTGTCTTCTTAAATCTGAACTCATTACGAGCAGCCATTACCCTTAAGCCTGTTTGCAAGACAAGAACAGAGAAATGGAGTTTGCGATATCTTTTCCAGGCTTGGTATCTGCGTGTATTCTTCTGAATTTTCATAGCAGCTGCCTCCCTTCTCATTTGCTCAAATATTTTGCAAGCCAGTCTTCCTGCAATTTATACCAAACGCATAAGAATACAAATTCAAAACAGAAATTGACCGAGCAATCAACTCATGCCCTAAAGACCTGTGCCAGGCAAAGAAGGGAAACATAACTAAATCATTCTGTTCAGGGGACTAAGTGATCTTCAGGAACAGAACATCATATAGGTGTAGAACTTATATGTGCTATCGCAATTTTCAGATGGCTCACCTCTGCATATAGATTGTACAACAATGGTAGCCTTCCGCAGTGCAATAAACTGTTTACGAGCAATATGGGTTCGTATGCGCCGCTGAATAGTTTTTGCCGCATTACTCAGTACTTCAGCTCTCCGTGCATCTAATTCAGCCATCTGACCAGCTCTTAGGAACAGTTTTGTTTTACCTATCTGCAAAACCATTTTTCAACACATTCATATAAATTCTTTTCTAGCCACAATATGGATTGGATGAATGGGAATTCATTATACTTAAAAGAAATAACATCCACACATGCATAGCGTACTCCATATCTACTGATAGTAACTCCATCATTGCAGCAGTTCAAAGATAACACAAAAACACATGAACACACACACTTGCACACATACGTGCACACATATAACTCCATGCTGCAACATTCATGTGTCTATGTAACATCTGGTTAAAACTTAAGCAACTCTAGGAGCTTATAGGAGATGGATGAAATAAGATCAGTAATAATAATTATCAGTTATTTCTAAAAGCAGCAAAGGAACTCCTCAAGTTACCTGATATCCTTTAAGCCCCATCTTTTCCAGAATCTTTTTGCAGGCAACCTTTTCATCAACACTGCTCATAATAAAATACATTCAGAGAGTAGAACACCCTCATGTATTTAAGCATACATAGTAAATTTCAATGATTTTCAGTCAGGGATTCTATTACTACATGAACAGAAATATATGCTAAAAGAGCCTACTTACTTCCCTTCCACGACCTCTGGGGCAAGAAGACCGAATCTATTTATGAAGTCAAAGAAAGGACGCCGAGTTGGGTATCCAGCACAACTGATTCTGATTGCCTCCAAAACACCCTACAAGGACAAAAATCAGCCATAGCAGAATACAGAAAAGAAAAGGAACAAAGATGAAAGATTAAAAAAATAAATGATACAAATACATTTTCAAAAAAACTAGAGAGAGAGAGAGAGAGAGAGAGAGAGAGATCATATTTTACTCACACCACAACGCAGTTGCTGCATGATGTTGACATTCTCAAAAATTGCAGGTTTTAGAAGGTTGTTTGGCTTCACACATCTTATGTAGTGAGGTTCTGTAGAACTTAGTGTTTCCATCAACTGCTGTAGTTGTAGCTGCAACAATTAGATCATAAAAACTTAGCTTTCAAGTTCTAGCAGCTTAAAAAGATTTTGAAGTTTTCAAGGGAAGTCAAATCCAATAGCTACCAATATCACAGAAGAAAAGTACCTTAAAACGAGAGCCAATTGAAGAAAACTTAGAAGATTTAGATGTCTCTTCTGGAAGTGGAGGGAAAAGCCCTGCCACAAAAGGACATTTGGAATCATCCAACAAGTCTTGATGTTCAGGAACCACATAGTCCTTGTTTTTGTCCAAAAATAGGTCAGATTGATATAGGACCTGAAAAGAAATGTTATGGGGTAAAAATCAAAATGGAGAAGCAGCCCTCACTTGCAGCAATAAGCTTGGGTAATCAACTATACCTCTCCAGCATAATGAGAAATGGTGAAATCTGTGCGGGATAGCTTTGGTTTTATAAAGCGCTTGTGATTTTTAAATGTCTGATACAGCTTGTTCGCAAATGTTTCATGTGTTGACTTTGGAAACATGCTGAAAAAGAAAAGGTACTAGTTATCAAGAATAAAAAGAAAGATCTATGTGAAGTTCAACTAGGAGTTTAATCTTGAAGTTTAACATAATCCTACAAAACTTAAGCAATGCAATTTTCAGATTTCTTCTACCAAAACAAGGGAAATAAATGCTTGAAGTAAACTATGCCCAACTTCCTTTGGAATGAAAACCAAAACTTCATAGCAGAAGTGAGATAAATTTTTTTACCAAGCTTCATCAAGGAGAGCAACGATTCCACCAGGTTTCTGAAAAAAGAAATATCATAAGTAAAAGACATGATTGAAATCCTAGCCTGAAGCAAATGTTCATTCAAAATACAAAGACATATAATTGAGATAACAAGCTACTCAAAACTAGTGGAAGAGCACTGCTAGTTGAAATGTTAAATATATGTCTGTTTAGTAAGTCGGGTACAAATGGGAGAATGAAAATGATTTCTATAACGAATTAAATGATACAAGTTAGAAGGCACTGCTACAATGGATCCACAGCCATGAGCTTTGGCAGTCACACATCTCTATCATGATTTAGTTTAAACACAGAATATTCTCATTCTACAAATAGTTGCTTGACCTGCCTATTTTTACTTTTACTTTTCATGGGGCAGGGAACCTGATAAGTGCTCACCATTGAAACCACGAGACACACAATACTGTTCTACAATCAAATTCTTGTTGACTGGTAAAAGTCCTGTCATATGTAAGCCTTTTGGTCCTCAAGAAATGAGGAAGAGAAGTGAGAGTTGAATCAACTATGTATGGATATGCTTAAAAATTATGTTCTTACTAGACAAATGAAGGGGGGCATAGGTTCCTGGAATTATATTTTGTCCAGTTTTGATCTAATAACAAAATAAAAATGGTGATTTGAATGAAGGAAAAAGGAATAACCTTTTCAATAAGATCCAAGACATCTTGATTATCAACAAATTCAATGTAGCTCCAATCAATCTCCTCTTTTGTGTATTCTTCTTGTTCCATCTTGAATACGTGCTGAAAGTCACCACCAGACAATCTAAAGTTAAAAGAGTGACTAGACTACAGCTTAAGTGCTCAATATGATCTGAAACATTACCTGGTTGAAATGTTGCTGCAACTTCTCATTTGTGAAATTAATGCAGAATTGCTCAAAACTGCATATCAGAGTAAGCTGAAATTAACTCATGAAGAAGTTCCTAACCCATTAAATGTGATTTCTTGAATATATTAAATTATTTATTTTAATATATGTTTGTGTGTGTTTGTACGTGTATATGGTATCTATGTGTGTCTATCTCTATATATATAAATTGTGCACGCGTTTATGTATTTATATATATATATATATATATATATATATATATATATATATTTCCATGTAAGAATTGTGTTTATTAGTTGTTACCTGTTAGTCTTAAAGCTTTCAAAACCATAGATGTCAAGAACCCCAATCAAAGATTTTGAATTAGGATCTTGTCCAATTGAGCTATTAATTTTATCCACCAACCTGTACATAATCAGATGCACTCCGTTAGCATCAAATGAACATCTAAATTCACATTATCTTTATGTTTCAAGTAGTATTTAGGAAAATTTTGATCAATCGGGTGATAAATGTCATCATATTACTGCGATATATATCTTACCAGTCAAAAAGTCGAGAGTATATTGTCTTTGCTAAACCATCCCGGCTAACTGCCGCACTTTGAGGATCAAGGCTCCGTTTTATAACTTCTTCTGGAGTGATCATGACACGCTTACATAATGCATCTTCCAAGGCCTCAGCATTACACCTGAAATAAATCAAAATCCAATCGTTTCAAGTTCCAACCAAATGAATGGGGACATATCAGAATATTTAGGAACTATTGCAACAGAACTCATACATGAGAAGCTCAGCAGTCATTTTAAGATGGAATTTGGCTCTGTCATCTTTTGGAACAGATGAATCAATTTCCTTTCCTTTAGCAAATTCAATATTGCCAAGATGAAGTATTGCAGCAACAACTCTGAAAATTGCTTCCTGAGAGAGAGAGAGAGAGAGAGAGAGCTAAGAAGGTGGTCCTTCTTATCTATATGTAATAAATAAGTTAAAACTTTCTTTGAAAAGGATGAACCTGTTCCTTGTCACTTATCCCAACAATTTCCATTGCTCTCCTTGTGGCAAGATAATCATGCGCATCACTTACACCAACCAGGTCATAGCAATTTGACTGGTTAAGATAGTGAAATGATTTAGGGTTTCCCAACTTGTACTTCTCAATTTCCTGTTGACATTAACAACTTTAGATGAATTTTCTAATGAAGTGAGATAAATGAAACATGCAATAAATAGTTAGGAAATCACAGAGCTGACATTCTAACTGGAAGATACCTCTTGTGGTGCAGCACAAAGAAGGTAGAAGCAGTGATAGTTGCGTTCAGGATCAGAAATTTGGCAAACACGAGACCTCTCTAGAAGGTAAGTTCTTATGGCTGCTCCTGAGATTCTTCCTTGCTTATCAAACTGAATCTCCACAAATTTACCAAAACGGCTGCAACAGTATTTATTTAAAAAGATCAGTGTCAACCACAATAAAGTCCAAGCATTCAACAACTTTTGATTCATTATATATGAACTAAAAGGAGGTAGCACCTGTCAGACTAATAATTGCTTCATCATTGAGAAATCTAGTTGCAAGTGTGCAGCCATTTAGAAAAAGATTATCTTTCAATTAAATCAGCTCGGTGTTGTATTCTAATCAGTGTAAGAAGAATGTCTTGGTTATAGCTTTTGAACTTACAGTTAATTTATAAATTGGATGTGAAGAGACATAAAGTCAACATCCTACTGTATTGCCTGAGTGGAAGAGTGGCTCACCTGGAATTGTTGTTCCTTACAGTTTTGGCATTGCCAAATGCTTCAAGGACTGGATTTGACTGCCATCAGATCAATTAGAACGAAAAAAGAGGAATGTAAAAAATATAAGATAAAATGGAGTAATGGAGATTTCATTTAATTGAAAAATGAAATCTAGGTTATTGAACATACTTCAAGAACTTGTTGCTCAACTGTCCGTCCTTCAGTAGCAACCCGGCCTCCTAAAAAGGCAAGGTATTGCATAAGCATTTTTGTGGTCTCAGTTTTACCTGCTCCACTTTCACCACTGACCAGGATTGAATTGCTTTTCCCCTCATTTATCATTGCTCTGATTTTAGTATAAGCATTAGTGTTGAAATTTGGTTCATTGATAAAGAACTTTATAGAAAGAACAATGGAGAATAGGGATAACCTGTATGCAACATCAGCAACAGCAAAAACATGCGGGCTTAGTTCTCCAAATGGTGCTCCCTTGTATTGTTGCATCATATGAGCATCATAAAGATGAGGCAATCTTTGAAATGGATTTATGGCAATTAGAATATTTCCGGTATAAGTCTGCCATGATATAGGTGAGGTACAAATTATTAGTCCAAGGTTGCAGAGGCAAGAGTAATCACTTAAAATGGTTATTTTCATTAGATTTTATTAAATATAAAGGAGAGGAGATCTTACATAGATTTCATTCAGTTCATATCTAATTTTTAGGTTTTGCAGAACTCCAGGCTCATGCAAATAAGATAACTTTGTCATGTCATCAACTCCACCAGCAGGAGCTTCCACATCTTTTGGATAGATTTTTGATATGTTTGCCACAACCTTAGAAGTACCAAAATTGACACACAAATTTTCAGTATGTAAAAACAGTATAATATAGCAACCTAATACAATATTGTTTAAATGCTTCACTGTGAAGTTGCACTCATTTTTCTAGTTACTATTATAACCAATATCTATAAATATGACTAGGCAATAATTCTGCCTTGCAAGATTTTTGCTAATTTAATTTAGAAAAAGAGAAACATATGCTACCCTGACAACCAATTGTACTTTCAGCAGTACACAATTAATTTATTTGTCATAAAAAAATGATGCTTGTAATTTGCTTAAAGCAGCAAGAGCTGCTTATGAGACATGAATTTAGAAGCACAACTATGCACAAGACAGAGAGTAGTTTAAAAATGATCATTCTGAAAATGTATTTATGAAAAGTTTATGGATGTGACTTTAAATTGCACTCTGTAATATAAGTCTCACTTTGGATCACAGAAGAACAAGTAAAAGAAAAAGAAATTTTGAAAGTGATAATGTATTGGCTCCATTTTTGAGCATCTTTACTATTCCAGTCTCATTCTTTCTGACATCTAAAAGGAGGCTAAAGGAAATCTGGAAGGTAAAATGAGTCAAATGATACATAAAGAGAAAATAAACCTTCATAATCCAACCAAAATCATTGATGGGAACAACAAACACAATTAACAAAGAATGTCTACAAAATGGTAAACAGAAAAGGCTGCTTGTTCCCCATAAAATGCAATGTGATTTGTCAACAAAGGGCCAAAACATCAAGGATGTAAATACAGAATTTGAGTGAAAAACCATTAACAATTTATCTCAATTGAAAGTTTTAAGAATAATAAGGGTAAATTGCAAATTGCACCCCTAAAGTTTGGAGGTGTTTGGATTTTACTCCCTAAAGTTTTAAAATTTGGATTTTATCCTCTGAAGTTTAGGGTCTTTGGATTTTACACTCTAACACTTCAAAATTTGAATTTTACCTTCTAAAGTTTAGGAGTGCTTGGATTTTACACTCCTAAATTATAAAACTTTAGGGTGTAAAATCCAAATACCTCAAAACTTTAGGGAGTAAAATCCAAACACCCTTAAAATATAGGAGGTAAATTCCAAATTCTGAAATATCATGGTGCAAAATCTAAACACCCCCAAACGTTAGGGGGGTAAAATCCAAATTCTGAAACTTCAAGGTGTAAAATCCAATTCCTCCCAAACTTTGAGGGTGTAATTTACAATTTATCAGAATAATAAAAATTAAGTGAGGATCCAAAAAGTTAAGCAATTTATTTAAATTATAAGAAAGCAAATACCTTCCTCCCATCAGTAGTCTGGATCTCAGCTTCCTGTCCATTAATCTTTGACACCTGTCCATCAATCCAAGCTATTCCTGGGTCTTCAACCCAGACATGAGAACCTACAATGATATTCACTGGAGTTCCCTACAGATGCAGATACCCGAGCATTAAATAATAGCATAGAAAATTTTACTTTAAATTTAATTATAGATACAACAAAGATAATACTGGTTTCAGTGATAATCAATCAGCACAACTCTGAACATAATTGTGAGCATTTGATGCTAAGTCAATCGAAAAGTTTACATAAGTTATACCATATGGTCTTGTATGTACTAATTTCAATGCAACAGCATCCCAATTTTCCATCATAGTCTGATTCCAGTATAAGTATGCATTTTGACTAGAGTTCATTCCCCGTGAAGATTTTGTCTATAATTTATGAACGGTTAAACAGGTTTTCATTCCAAAGCCAATCTTTCCAAAAGCCATATATGTTATTAGTCTAATGTGCGTTCGGCAACTGATTATAGGCTAGTTTTTTACTTAAATTATCAACTGTTTGTGGGTCCCACACTACTTTTTGTCTCAACTTTATTTCAAATAATATGGAGGTGTTTGGCAGAGTAGTTTGAGATGAGATTTTTGTAGTTTTTTGAAATACCGCTGGGTGAAAAAGTGTGTAATGTTGTTTAAAATGTAAAAAATGTGAGTTTGAAATGGTATAACAAATAGGCCCTAATGTTTCAGTTTTTTTTAAAATAAGCTAGCTTTTAGATTTTTGTCTCACACTATGTAAATAAGATACCAAAAGCTTTTCAAATGTTAATTAGTGTTCCCTAGCAAAGCACAATAGCATTTTCATTAGCATAAATTTTCACAAACTTTTTACTAGCTGGTATATTCCTTTAAATCTGACCCCTCTTCTCAATCTTGTGAACAACATAAAGCAAATATTCATATTTATTTCTTCACCCCACATGCTAGGATTTTGTAAAGAATCACCAGACTAAGCAATTGCTTTATTTGATCCAGATAATCACCATCGGAGTTATTATCTATTCTCACTATATTCAATTATCAACATTTTTATAGAGAAGTCTAAAATGAAAAATGCTCCCATAAACTTTACAAATAAAAAACTTGAGGAAAGATTGAGCCTGATCAGATATGACATTGCAAATACACTAACTAGATATAAACAAATAGTCATATTAAAAAACCTAGGAAGAACTACCATATATGTTTATAACTGACAAAGTCTTAAAAAAAGAGTCCGACAGTATAAACCACAGCAAATTAGCTTTAAAAAAATCAAGCAAATAATCAAAGCACGCATACCATTTTTTTAAGATTTCGATCAAAGCTCAGCTACGTTCAAAACTCTTGCTTCATAAAATTATCAGATGATGGATTCAAAGATCTAATACCCTTCAACTCTCCAGCTCAAAATTGCACTTTCTTGACCACAAATACCATAAAAGAAAACGACTCTTTTGCCAAAAAAATCAAATTGGAGTCAAGTAGAATCAAAGAAAACTCAAGGAAACGCCAATTTTTCTAGGAAAAATTTTCTGGTGAGGGAGTGACTCTCTATCTCCAGCCCAAAATTACACCTCCTTCATCACAAACACCACAAAAGACAACGACCCTTTTGCCAAAAACCAAAATGGAGTCAAGTACTGTCGAAAATAATGCCGGAAAATGCCATTTTTTTCCGGGAAAAATTTAGCGAGAAAATGAGGGAAAGAGAGAGAAAAAAAAAAGAAAAAGAAGAAAAAAAAAAAGAAATGACAGTTGTGTCTGTTTGTGTGTGTGTGGAAAGGAAGTGAATGTTGGGATCCGAAATGGTTTCTGGGAAGTGACATTCTTCAAGAGGCCCTGTTAGTTCGGTTAGCTTTCCTTTTGTTTCGCGCCAATTCGTGGCTGCTAACAAAGTCATCTCTGTCTCTGTTTGTGTGTGAATGTGTGTGTGTGTTTCTTAACGGAATGTACTGTGTGTCTGTTGGATTTCTCAACAGAGTGTATTCAGTTCTACTTTAGGCTTTTACAACTCCTCAAATTGGACGTGGGATTTGAATCATGGTATAGGATCTGACGGATATGGACATATTGGCCCCTTTTCGTGTGTTTGATTGGTACCCTTCGCCTCTTTGGTTACTCTTAACACCTTGGGATGAGAAGAGACTTCCTAGAGTCTGTATAGTGAAGTTAAATTAAATAATAATAAGGGTCCGGTTAACGTGTGCTCTTAGGGTATACATTAACCATCTATTTTGAAATTTTTTTTATGGAGAATTGAAAAAGCTGCCAAAACAGTTAATTACTTATTTGTTTTTCCATAAAAAGTTTTTAAAATAGTTTACTAATGTATGCCCTAAGGGCACACGTTAGTAAATTCCTAATAATAATAATTGATTGATTGATTAAAAGGTGTATGATGATTAATGATATGAGTGTCGTGGGTGAAAATGGATGAGCTTAGCTTTTGGCTTCCAACTTATGAACTTAATTTCCTCTCACATGAGGCAAATGTCATTGTTGTATTTGTATCTCCCAATTGTCCCATTTTATGACTCATGTAGAGAGGGTTAATTATTGTTTCACACAACTTGTTATACGCGGTTGTACACACTGCTTTGTGAAATTATGTTTTGAAAAACAATTTTAGTTATCATTGTGAAAATGGGTTAAATCATATAATTTTAACTGAAATCTCGTTTATAAAATACGATTTAAGCTTGTGCGTACATACACAAATTTTTTTTCCAAACAACATAATTTAAGGAAAAATTTAGGAGAAATACATCCAACTAAACTTATTTAGTTATGTAACATTTTTTATAATCTAAGCATTATGTTTAATTAGATTGCCATAATAGTTGGAACTTGACTTTGGTAAACTAGAGTTTTTTTTTTTTTTTTGTGGTAAAAATACAATTGCATTAAGAACTACTGAACAAAAGAAGTTTTAGTACACAAACTAGTTAAGTACACCCCATTCAAATTAGAATTGAAAATAGTAACTAATTCCATAGGTGGACACAAGAACAGCTTAAACTGACTATCCTGAGTAGCTCCCATCCTAGCCAGCTTATTTGCACTTTAAGTAGCTCCCATTCAACTTCAAGAGCACTAAAGTTCCTATGAACAGAAATCAACAATCCGTCCCTTAAGGCCCATAATTCTGCTATGAAACTAGAAGAAATTCCCATATTCCTTACAAATCCCACAATCCAGGCACCTTCTTCGTTGCGAATAAGTCCCCCGCCTCCTACTAGCCCCGAATTTCAACTTAACCCATCCACGCCTAGGTTTCTCCCAATCGGATTTGCCTGGCAACCAGCTGAGACGCTATTTTTGGGAAGTATGCACAATAAAAGAACTCTGTGGCTCTATGAACTATTTCTTTAGCTAATGATGGATTAGGCGTCCTGGTGTTGAACACAACCTGAATTCTATGACTCTAGAGAGTCCAAAAAGCAAAGGTAAACACAATTTTCCAAGGAATGGGAGGGCAAACATCTGCCTTATCATTTGCACAATTAGATGATAACCATGAGTGAAAGTTTTGCGTAAAGAAGGTCCCATTACTGACCGATATTCCTAGCTGAATCCATATATCCTTGATAGTGGGACAATCTCAAAGAGCATGAGAGATTGTTTCAACACCGAATTGACACAAAGGGTAGGTGACATTAGTACTTATGCCTCTTGCAACTAAGTGCTCTCTAACCCTGACACTATTATGCAGCACTTCCATAGAAAAAAATGAATTGTAAGGAGGGTTTTTAAGTCCCAAACCCACTTCCCGTGGAAAGGTTCAACAGTTCCCAAATCTTCTGCAAGTCTATAAGCCCTATGAAGATCCAAATCTCCATGTTTGGCTTCCACCCAAGCAAGTCTATCTTGACTTTTAGTGGTTAGTGCGAAAGGAATTGCTTGAATCTCCTTCTTGCAAATTAGAGGGAGATCAAAAGGAATAAGATCCCAATTCCACCCTGTTTCATCAACAACATCTCTAATCTTCAGCTTCTCAATTTCCAAAGGCAAAGTCCCTTGAACCACCTGCCTTAGAGGACCATGGCTTGTCCAAGAATCAAACCAAAAATTCAGATTACTCTCCCTTCCAAGAAACCACGTTGTTCCATTTTGAAAAACAGTCCTAGCCTTCTTCATTCCAGCCCAAACTTGCGAGCAAGGAAGCTTATCACTGTTCCTTGATATCAGTCTTTGCTGGGAACAATACTTGCTTTTAATTACTTTGGCCTATAAGGAGTCCCCCTCTATTTGAAACCTCCAATTCAGCTTTGCAAGAAGACTTATATTCCTTCCTTTTTCTGTTTGAAGGCCCAATCCACCTTCCCCCTTCACCTTAGTGACTTTTCCCATCTTATCTAGTGCATCTTCTTAGAAGATTCAGAAGACCTCCATAAGAAATTATTTTTAACCCGGTCTATACTGTCCAAAACCTTAGTTAGTAAGTGTGTGCATTGCATTGCATAATTAGGAATTGTTGACAAGGATGACTGAACAAGCACTGCCCTTCCTGCTTGAGAAAGTAAGCTAGCCTTCCACCCTGCCAACTTTTGCTTCATCCTATCCACAATAAAATTGAAACCCTGAGTCGAGGATCCCGGCACTTTAATAGGGATACCAAGATACTTCCCAATTGTTGTAGTGAACTGAAAACCAAGGATATCGCTGAGGGATTCCTTTGTATCACGACCCACATTGGGGGAGAAATATACTCTAGACTTGGATTCACTGATAGTTTGTCCAAAGATAGCACAAAACTCATCCAAAGCATCTCGTATGGCTAGACAATTTTTTTGGTCAGCTTTAGCAAATAGCATAAGGTCGTTGGCAAAGAAGAGATGAGAAAAAGTCGGTCCACCTCTAGAGGCTTTGATAGGGATCCAAATGTTCTCCTTACACTTCGCTTGGATTAGTTGCCACAGGTAGTCCATACAAATGATATATAGATAAGGAGAAATGGGGTCTCCTTGTCTAATACCCCTTGATGGACAAAACTCTTCTAAACAACCCCCATTGAATAAAATCGAAGAAGAAGTTGTCAACACACAACTCATTATAACTTGAATTAAATTTTCTGGAAGATTAGCTTTCCCAAGTATATCCCTTATAAAACCCCATTCAAGCTTGTCATAAGCTTTCTCAAGGTCTATTTTGATTGCCATGTAACCCACTCTCCCATTTTTCTTGCTAATTGTGTGGATCAATTCTTGCACAATAATGGCATTATCCATTCCCCTCCTTCCTGGCACAAAGGATGTTTGAAACGGTGAAATAAGCTCCCCCAAAATTGGCCTAATTTTGCCACAATAATCTTTGTAATGATCTTATAAACCGTGTTACACAAGCTAATAGGCCTATAGTTTCCTATAGTTTCAGGCTCTTGAACTTTAGGAATAATTGCTATATGAGTCTTGTTTAAGTAGCTCGAAACCTTTTTTTCCCACAAAAACCTTTTTAATCTCAGCCTTCATCGAGTCCCCAACAATTAGCCAAAATTGTTGAAAGAAGCCCACATGCAATCCATCTGGCCCTGGGGCTTTAGAAGCTTTAAGAGACCATATGGTTGCCTTGATCTCCTTATCTGAAACTTTAGCATCAAGATTATCTCTATCGCTATCCATGAGAGAAAGTTGCTAAGAGGTAATGGGAGAGGTATGCTAATCGGACCAAACTTGAGAAGTGGTGTAGAGTTTCTTGAAACTGTTATTAATATGATCCATAATATCACTCTCTTTAAAGAACCAATCCCCTACACTATTCTTTATGGCTGAAATACGATTCATTTTCCTTCTCACAATGGCTGAGAGATGGTAAAAGGAAGTATTCCTATCTCCAAAGACCATCCAATTAACTCTGGATTTTAAGGCCTAAAGCTCCTCTTCTTAGGCAAGGTCCAGATCAAAAAGCAACTTCTTTTCCAACTCAACTAAGAAAGTCGAGGGCCTAGAAGCTATGGCTTTTTGTAAGCCACTTATGTTGAAATTAGCTTCTTCTTCTTCACAAAAATATTCCCAAAATGAGATCGATTCTAGGTTTCTGCCTCTTTAGAAAAACTCTCAATGGCCATTGGTAACAAGGCTGAGTTTTTCCAAGCATTTGCTACCACATTGGGAAATGATGGATCGGACACCCAGAAGTTTTGGAATTTGAAAGGCCTCTTGAGAAAGGTGGAGGGTCTGGGTTGCATTTCCAGTAGAACAGGGCAATGATCAAAGTGACACTAGGTCAAATGTGTGACTTTTGCTTCTGTAAATAGGCTAAGTCACTCTGGATTAACAAAGAATTAATCAATTCTCTCTTGAATTAGAGCATCCACTTCTCTGCGGTTAGTCCATGTGAACCCTGGCCCTGAAAACCAAAGATCAATCATATTACACTTATCTAAACATTCCTTGAATAGTAAAGGCTTGTTAACACTAATCACTCTACCACCAAATTTATCATCAGTATTAAGGGACTCATTGAAATCCCCAGCAATAACCCAAGGTAAATTATGATACTTAGCTACAGTAGCCAAATTATTCCATAAAATGGTTCTTTCTTCAAGCTTAGGACTAGCATACACAGCAGAAAAAATCTAGGAAAATTCTGAGCTACACACCTTGATAGACACATGAATTTCCTATTCGGTGTTGGTCATCTGATTTACTTCCACCTTGTTTGAATTCCACAAGAACCCATAAGCCACCCGCGCATCCAATAGTCGCCGTATGGATAGCTCCATCAAAAGGTAGCCTATCGATGATTTCCTTTGCTCTCTCACTACCGAGACGAGTCTCCATCACCACAAACACAGCCGGATCATGATTCTGGGTTACCTCCCTGACATGCTTCTGAAAATTGGGCTTCAAAATGCCCCTGCTATTCCACATTATTATATTCATGAAGAGATGATGATGGGGTGTAGGGCACTCATCAGTGATAGGTCGGGCCTTCTTTTCCTTCCTCAAATTCCATCCTATCAACTTTACCATCTCCGTCGTTTGACCTTTCCCTGGTATCAAAGTCAGACAATGCTCCAACACCCTCATATTCATTCTCTGTGTGGTAGAATGCAAACTGAACTCCAGAGTTGGTTGAAAAACTTGAAGTAGCTTCGTGATTTTTTGTTGCTTATTGGAATTCCCCCCCCCCAATATCTTGTCCGTGAGTGGTAGGCTCCCCTCCCTTGCACTCGCTTCTGTCAATGGGAAGATGAACTCCCAAGCTTTCTTCAAGTTCGCATTGAACCACCCTATCACGTGAGTCGGGTTCACCTGAATTTCAGCAATGATAATTTCTGGCACTTCCACTACCACCCCCTTGAGGTTTATGGCCTACCATGTTCCTTGATGCAGTTGAGAAGTGAAATTTGGTCTCAACATTTGTGTGGCTGAGAGAGGATAAATGAGTTACTTGTAAGGATGAAGTCTTTGAAATTTTCTGCCTGAATTGAAGCGGCTAGGTTTGCAACTCTCTTGCAACATTGCCTAAGCTTGACATAGCCCTTTTTGCCCTTAATGGAGTTAATCAGGTTTTTTCTTTGGGCCACCTTGCTATTGCTTTGGCCCTTGTCCTTGCTGATTCTCTGAAGGGAAGGTCCCTTATCCCGGTCTAAGTTATTGGGCCCAATAGCAAAGGAGATAGATTGAGCCCTATTCTTGAAAACAAGCAGCAACAATTTCCTTTTACTCTCCCTATTTTGCCACAGCTTAGCTTCCACTTCATGCCTAGTGGGGTCGAACCCCTCCATCATTCCACTAAGGGAAGATGTCCTATCTTGCTTAGCTTGCATTTGGCTGCCCAAGCCAAGTCCTTTTTTTGGACTTTTGTTCGCACTCCTTCTCCTGGTAACCACCAACCACGGGCCATACAAATCATCTGACACCGTACCAGAGGTGTCCTCATGTAATGTGTCTCCCTCCCCCGAGTTTGGGACCACCAAATCATGCTTCATGCATGCATTCTGTTTGGCCGTATCCACCTTCTCTAGCGATGAGTTGGCTCAGACGACATACAGGCATGCTTCCCTCCTATGCCCAATCCGACCACATGCAAAAACAGAGCTTGTGAATGCCCTCATAGTAAATGGGTTGCTCTTTACCTCCCAAGACAATTGAGGTGATCAAAGGTTTGTTAATGTCAACTTGTATGCACAGTCTTGCATACCTTCCTCTGGTTTTTGTCGTCGTGTGTGTGTGTCTATCCTTAACACATGCCCAAGAGACTTCCCAATCTGCTTAAGTACCTCAATACCATAATACTCTATTGGGAGCTTCGAGAACCTAACCCAGATGGCAATGGAGGATACATTTGCCGAGGACGGTTTAAAGTTAGGTTCCCATGGCCTTATGGAAAGAAAATGTTCCCCAATAAACCAGGGGCCTTTCTTTAATACTTCAGAGTAATCCTCCTTCAGCCCAAAAAGGATAAGATAAAAATCTTTCCCTAGGTCAATGAAATCCAACTTCCCAGTAGGTTTCCATAGTGCAAGAAGCTTGGTTTACAGGAAATGGTAACCCACAACCCTGCCATAGACCTTAACAATCAAAGAGTTGATCCATGGGCCCCTGATTCTCCGCTTCACTTCCTTAGAGAGTGTTACTGCCGCCATGCCTTCCCTTAGCTCAGCCACCTCATTGTCCGATTCATCCTCTACTTCCATGTGATTGTCCAACTCGAAAGCCTGGTTGTAGGCTTCTGGTATTTCACCCACAAGTTTGTCTTTGAAGGAGCTTCCATTACTTGGAGAGAACCTACTCCTATATTGATGGAGTTGGCTCTCCTCTTGACCGATGCTAAACCCAGCGTGGTGTACATCCTTCACCTTTTTATTACTTCGTGCAAGCTCAACCTCCTCTTTTCTAGAGAGAAAACGAGACTTAGAAAAGCTTTCCATTCCTTTATTGGGGTCTATTATTATGCTGTGAAAGGATTAAACTAGAGTTTCGCTGTCAAACTTAAGTTCTAAAAAAGTGATACATAACAAAATAAATTTGGTTGGATGCGGTCTTCCTAATTTTTTTTTTCCTAAAATTATACTATTTGGCAAAATTAGTTGTACCTCATACATACACATTACAGGATAATCTCTACTCTTTAGAGAGATTAAAAAATGGAGCAAAAATTTACTTCTATAGTTCTTGGAGTTGTATAAAAGACATGAGATCAATTTGGGCATATGATGGATTAACAGTAATTGAAAGCTTATCTTCCATAAGTTGGAGAAGGTGGATTGTTTTTAAGGAGGAAATCACTGTGATAGGAGGGGATGACAAACCGTTTGGATGCTCAATGTTAGAAAAACATGGTTTGTATCTCATACAAAACATACGCAGTGGAAAATTAACGGATCTACTTCATTCGCGATTGATAACATGCACTATGTAAATTTCAGAATTTAAGAACAAGAGAGCATACCTTGAAGCAGTGAATTTCAAAATAAAGATTAGATGAAATTGGGAACACTTTTAATTTTCACTCCAATTCTATAAACGCCCAAGAAGTGTGGTCTTTCTATCAGTAACCAAGGGAGAATAAGAGTGTATCTTTCACTCACATACACACCATTTCACAATAATGTCACATACACTAATATTCTGTATGTTTCTCCTTTTGTATCTAACTGATTATCTAATTGGGCTGGCCTTTTGGGCCTTTCCAATTGGGTTTCAGTATGTGGCTTGGAGTGTAACCAAAAAGGACCAATAAGACACTAGCTCCAATGGACCTTGAGCTTTTTCTGTCAACTCTTGACAAGTCCAAAGTTACCATTAACTATATTTAATACTACTATATAAATATAATTGCACTCTAGGCCTTATTTTTAAATTATATCCCAAGACTTTATTGTACATGTAACCTCTTCATAAAATATTCGTAGTAATACAAAATCATGAAAGTAGATTGTCACTTTGAAGTTTACATCTTAATTCCTTGAGTACTCAATTTAATTCTTTAAGTTATTCATCATATATTTATGAAATTCAATTCCATAAATATATACTTTAGTAACTCCTTACCAAAGTGGTTAGACCTAACTCTCTGAATAACCAAACTTATTAAACTTATCTCAAGGGAATATTTTATATCTCCGTTAAGAGACTATGAATTCCATTTTGAAAATATATGTTCTATCAACACTAAATATGGTTGCCCAACATACTGAGGCTTTGATCGTTACTTTAGATCTCACTCTTGATGTATCAAAGTAACCTACACTTCATGATCAAGTCTATTATTCTCTTAGGATTAAGAGTTCATGTAAATAGAAGTCGTGAAATTTATTATTCATTTGATTGTCGTTAGGAGAATAATAAATTTCACAGCGGTCCAGTTCAATATGTCTTAACTCTTAAAACATATCAACATACCAACTAAAAATCTTCATTTTCATTATCAAGACAAATCATCTTAGTTGATATGTTATAGTCTTCGCAGATGAAATGCCCAATTTCATCACCGACTACGAACTAAAATTCTGAGTTTACAAAGAACTTGTGATTTATATCTTCTATGACTTTTCACATAAATCAGATACTATGCATCTCATGGACTATATGATAATATCCCAATATTCATGTTACCATTATTTTTAGATAATAATAAAACAACTTATTAATCACAACATCAATGTCATACATAACATCATACAATAGGATTTAAGGGCACACATCCTGACACTCGTGTCATCCTTTCTTGCAAAATAAAACAAGCCCACTTCATGAGTTAGGTTTGCTCGGGTTGGGTTGGCCTAAACCACTCCAATGCATGGTTAAGTAAGTGTGTTGTTTTCTTTGGGATGATGAGTAGAAACTCTCTTAGTGTTTTTCACATACCTTCATTGGTTTGTGTTTGTGACTCCTTCATATAGTTGCAATCCTTAACATCTTCCTCGTCTAAATCATCCATATGATTCAGGCTCTTCATATTGTGATGCTTGTCACCTTGGACAACTGGTTGGGGGCTCTACCAAGTGGTCTGCCTTGGGCCACCAAAGAGAAGAATATCCCATCACATTTAATGTAATACTAGCATGTAACTCCATGCAAATGCATGGATGCATTTAAAATTAAACAAAATTTTTATTATAAAAATATAAATAATTAGTCAAATTAATTTTTTTTTAAAGCATGTAACACATGCATTCATGCATATATATAGATACATTTAAAATTAAACACAATTTTTATCATAAAATATAGATAATTAGTCAAATTATTTTTTTAAAGCAAACGTAATTAGTCACATATTAAAATTCTTATCTAAATTTAATACTACTTATGATCATTTTTTTTTCTAATTTTTAATAAGATAGAACGTGTAGTGATTTTTGTTATGTGGTGATTTTTATTTTATTTATTTTTTGAGAAACATGTGGTGATTTTTATTGAGTAAATGTGATTGTTTTTAAAAAAAAATAATTTTATAGTTTATTAATATTAGATTTTTAGTATTTTGCATTCATTAACTCACTTGATACAAAGATTAAAAAACTTAAGCAGACACATGACACAAGTTTAAGTGGATAATTATGGTGCAATTCCCACATAAATTTAGACACATGGCGCAAAATTGGATTATAATTTCAAATTCTAATTCAATTTTCTCTAAGTTTTACCTATATATATATGACTTATAAATTTGAATTTTTTTTAGTTATATGATTATATTTTTTATGGTTTATTATATTGGACTCATCGTTTTCTACATTAAATTAATTAATTTGGCAAAAAATTTTAAAAATTTAGATTAGATGGGACACGTGGCAAAAATTAAACTCTAATTGAAATTTATTTTTTACACTAAACTAGTGTGTAACCCCGTATATATGTACAAATACATTTAAAAACAATTACAATTACATATATACAATTGAGAATCTAATTAGATCTAGACTCTTCTGTTTTTACATTTAATAATTTACTTGCCACAAAAATTAAAAAATTAGATGGAACACATGCACAAAATTGAAATCTAATTAAAATTCAATTTAGAAGCTAATTGAATTTAGACTCTTTTATTTTTGCACCTAATAATTCACTTGACATACAAATTTAAAAATTAGGTGAGACACGTAGAGCAAAATTAGACTCCAGTTTAGAATTTAATTGGATTTTCTCTTAGTTTTGGCTATTTATATATGTGTGTGTGTGTGTGTGGAGAGGGGGGGGGTGAGACTTATAAACTTGAATTGTTTTTAGCTATACAAAAAAAAAAAAGCTCATAAATATAAAATCATTCAAAAATCATATTTTTTTTAATGGTTTATTTATATTGGACTCCTCATTTTTTACACTAAATTAACTCATTTGATACAAAAATTAAAAAAAACTTAGATTAGATGGGACACATGGCACAAAATTAAATTCTAATTGAAATCCTTACATTAAATTAACTCACTTGGCACAAAAATTTAAAAATTTAGATTAGATGAAACATATGACGTAAAATTAGACTGTAATTTAATTCTAATTTGAAATCTAATTATATTTTCTCTCAATTTTACCTATTATTATATATGTAGATTAATTCACTTGGTACAAAATTTTAATATTTAGATTAAATAAGACACATGACGTAAAATTAGACTCTAATTAAAAATTCTTTCTATTTTACTTATTATTATTATTATATATAGATTAGGTAGTGAGCGCGTAACAAAAAAAAAAGCTGAGGTAAGTGACTTGTCAAGGACCAAGTGACACTTCTTTTGAGAAGGTGGTTGTGGAAATTGGTTGATGATTTCCTTACAGAATTTGAGCCTACACCCCTAGCATCTGCCAAAGATGGTTAGTCACATTGTCCTAAAGTAATAGTTGTTTGGAACGATTCGATGCAAGTGCAATTTTCTAAAAGTGATAGTTATGGCAACTTAGTTAGTAGAAGTAAAAACAATCGAGTTGGGATTTAAGCATGTAATTTATGAAGGAGATGCTCAGCATGTTATTCTCTATCTATAGAATTCAATGCTTTCTCCTCATTGGACAATTAAACATATTATTGATGAAACCAAATTTATTTTTAATTCTTTTTTTTTTTTTTGAATAGTTTGTAAATCATACACATAGTGAAGCTAATTTTGTTGTCCATAACTTAGGTAAATGGACTCTTTTGTGTTGCCTTGATCATCTCATTTGCTCCTAATTTTTACCTTATGGGATAGGATAAATATGGGTTTGGTTCCCCCACTTTGTAACTTGTTTACCTTTTTCTGTTCTGATTGCATCATTCATTAGCAAAAAAGAAAGAAGTATCCATTAGGAACATATATTGGTTAGTTGATAAATCTAATAAGTAAGCAGACTAATGATTCTTAAGG
Organism: Castanea sativa; assembly: GCF_040712315.1. NCBI lineage: Eukaryota > Viridiplantae > Streptophyta > Magnoliopsida > Fagales > Fagaceae > Castanea > Castanea sativa. Next base: position 18,025,505 of record NC_134015.1, on the reverse strand, counting down.
GGTTGGCAAAGTAATTCTTAAGATCTCATAAAATTTATTTTTCCTGGTAATAATCTCCTGTGTGTAGGACAAGGTTAAAAAAAAACTTTAAACACCCTCATTTATTAAAAAAAAAAAAAAAAAAAAGGCCTAATGCGTAGGATCAGAAGAAGGTGGAACTCATGAGCCATGACCCAATTGATATTTGCTCTAGTGAATTCCGTACGTTATTTTCAGCAAAAAGTATCCTCCAGTTAGGGATGTCCATTGAATGGGTGGTATCAACCAACCCACCAGAGGCTAAAAAGAAGTAGGTTGTGCACAATTTCTTAGGCCCGATCTAACTTGTTGCCGGGCTTGGCTTAATCAACTTTGGCCCATCTAGCCTGGAAACTTGCTTTAGTTATTAATTTTCACTTTTTCCAGTAAAAATTATACAATAAAGGTTTATTTATTTTTGATAGAGTTTCAATGTATCAATTATTAGAAACTTTACTAGTTAGCCTAACTGAAACCTACTACAATAAAGGTTGTGATTGCGGCATTTAAGCTAGAGTGTTTTTTTTTTTTTGAGAAACAAAAGCAGGCATTTTGTTAATATAATTTGTAAATGAAAAAAAAAAAAAAACCCTACAGTTTCAAAGAACCTGTAGAGCTGGGCTAATTGAGGCACAAAGAACTAAGCCTGAGATTAAAGACAATAAAATGCTTGTGGATATAGCAGCTAACCATCAAAGTTTGTTAATTAAAAATTTTATAAATTAAAGGAGTAGATTTAGATGCTAACATACCTTATCTTGAAAAGTCTCTTTTATATATATATATATATATATATATATATATATATATAAGGAAAAGAATGCCATGCAATTGACTATTTATTGACAATTAAGTGCCGCTGATTAATTAATGGTATACCTTGTTGAAATAAAAGAATGAACAAAGAAAGAACAATAGAAGGTTCTGAAAAATTACTGTTTTTTCCATAAAAAAGAAAAAAAATTCTTTTGATTTTGTATATTCAACTAATTTTACAATGTGGAATTGGATATAGATAAGCGTAGAGTTGTCCTATAGAGACTATTAATTAATTATACTTGAATTAAGGCAATTAATATGCCTTGATTCAAGCCCATGAAGCTGAAGGGCATGTGCAATGTAAAATGTGTGGAACATGTGCACATGTACTACCGGACCTAATCTATGATATTTGTTCTTTATTATTAGGCTACGGCACCATATTGATTTTTTTTTTTTGATGAGAAATATCTAAATTAAAAAAGCAAGAAGGTGAAGTACAACAAAGCAGGGATAAAGCTCAAACCAAAAAGTTACAAATACTTTGCTTGTACAAGCTGCTGCACTATTGGAGGAGAGAACCCCTTCCAGACCTGAGAAGTCTCGTTCTTCCTTGCAAATTGAGCGAGCTCATGTGCCACTCTGTTGTAGTCCCTCTTCACATGCTTAATACTCCAGCTACCAAAAGAGGAGAGAATGGAGAGGATTCCTTAGTACACATGACCGAGGTTGCCCTCTATTTCAGCTGCTAAGATGCCTTGGAATGCAGCTAAGGCATCAGATTCAATGATGATATGAGAAAGCTCCATATCTCTAGCTAACAGGACACCACACTCTACAGCAAGAGCTTCTGTTTTTGTCACTGAATATTGACCTTGAAGATATTTGCACCAAGCAGCAGTGATCATTCCAGTCGAGTCTCTAATGGCTACTCCAACACTAGAACTTCTGCCATTTTCAGACGTAACTCTATCAACATTGATTTTGAAGGTCCTAGGAGGGGGTTTTGTCCTTTTTTTTCCCCTGCCAGAGACTGATGATGAGAGCAAATTGCTGAGGCGGTTTTGAAGTCTTGAAGATATCTATTTGCAAAATTCCAAATTTGGATAGGCAGTTCGTAGGAGGATTCAAACACTTGATTTCTATTATACCATATTACCCAGGCTACACCTAAGAAAGTTTCGAGATCTTGGGTTATGCCACTTTCACAAATTTTCAAAGCCACATTAGTTATATCCATGGCATTAGATAGAAAGTCCACAGGACAGTTTACCCAAAAATCCCAAATTCTTCTAGCAACCTCACATCTAACAAGGGAGTGGAGTACTGATTCTGGCTCCTTTCCACAGCATGGACAAAGCTCGCACCCATTAACTCCCCTTTTATGCAGATTCATCATTGTTGGGAGGCCATCCATACATATCCTCCAAGTACAAATTCTTATCTTTGTAGGGATATTTAAATGCCATAATTTCTTCCAAAGAGGGGTTCTTGGATCACTTGTTGAGCTTTCCCCTTCATCCGCGGCTTCTATAACCTCAGTGGCAATTAATAGGCACTTTTTACTGTGAATTCACCTTTTTTGTTACCAACCCAAATAATTTTATCATCTGGGAGGTTGTGATTGAGAGGGATGTTGAGAACTGTATTTGCCTCAAAGGGGAGGAAAAGGGATTTTACTAAATCAACATTCCACCTTTTGGTGTCTCTATCAATAAGAGTAGAGACCATTGAAAAATCATCATAAGGCTGTTGGGGAGAAATTATTTTGTAAGTTGAGGGAGTAGGAAGCCATTTGTTTTCCCAAATGTGGATCATGTTACTATTGCCAACTCTCCAACAGGTTCCCCTCTTCACCACTTCCATACCCTTCATGATGCTCCTCCAAGTGTAAGAAGGGTTGGATCCAAGTTTTGCTCTAAAGATATCTCCATGTGGGTAGTATCTTGCCTTATAGATTCGGGCCACTAGGAAATTAGGATTCACCAGAAGCCTCCATCCTTGCTTGGCTAGCATAGCAAGGTTGAAAGCTTGTAGATTCCGAAAGTCCATTCCTCTTTTAAGTTTTGATTTGCACATTTTCTTCCAGCTTACCCAAGCAATTTTTGATTCCTGGCCTCTTTGTGCCCACCAAAATCTTCTCATCAAACCTTCAATCTCATCACAAAGGCTTTTTGGGAGCTGAAAGCAACTCATAGCGTTCACTTGGGCAACTGCCTTTATGAGGATCTCTCTCCCGCCCATAGATAGCAATTTCTCCTTCCACCCTGAAAGTTTCTTCTCTACTCTTTCCTTCACCTTTGCAAAGATTTCAATTTTTAACTTGTTGATAATCGAGGGTAGACCCAGATATTTGTTGTGTCGGGTATTTGCATCGGTCCCAAAATATTCAACATCTCATTCTTTTTTTCCTCAAGGGTATTGTTGTTGAAAAACACTGAGGATTTTTCTGTATTAATTTTTTGACCAGATGCTGCCTCATATAATTGGAGCATATCAACAAGTCTTTGACATTTTTGGTTGTTAGCTTTGTAGAAGAGGAGGCTGTCATTAGCGAAGAATAAATGTGTTACCATGGGGTAGCCTCTACATATAGTTATCCTACTCATACTCTGATTCTTGACCGCATCATTAATAAGGGAGGAAAAGCCATCTGCACATAACAGAAATAGATAAGGTGAAAGTGGGTCTCCTGACGTAGACCTCTAGTGGGAATTATGCTACCATAGGCAACACCGTTAATAAGAACAAAGTAGGAGACTGTAGTAATACTATGCATGATAATACTTATCTATTTCTCATGAAAACCCATTTTTTCCATCACCTGTTCAATAAAACCTCATTCTACTCTATCATAGGCTTTGCTCATATCAAGTTTTATTGCCATATAACATTCCTTCCCATCCCTTTTATAATCTAGATAGTGCATAAGTTCAAAGGCTACAAAAACATTGTCCGTAATTAGCCTCTCAGAGAGAAACGCACTTTGATTTTTTGTTATGATATGGGGGAGGATTGCCTTGAGGTGGTTGGCCAAAACTTTTGATTCGAGTTTATACATGACATTGGTCAGACTTATGGGTCTAAACTCTGTCATTTTAAAGGGGCTTTTAGTTTTTGGCACCAGGGTAATATTAGTTCTATTAATGTTTGCCATGGACATACTGGAATTTAAGACATTCAAAACCATGCTAATAATATCATTACCAACTATATCCTAGTACTTTTGAAAGAAAATAGCAGACATACCGTTAGGACCTGGAGCTTTGGTTGGATGCATCTGTTTAAGAGCGGCCTTAACTTCCTCCTTTGAGAATTCCTTGATTAGGCTTTGGTTCATTTCAGGACAGATTTTTTACGGTATAGTATCGATGACCTCAGACATGTGAGTGGGATGGGAGGTGGTATACAATTTTTCAAAGTACGACACAACTACATCTGCAATGCTCTCTATGGTCTCACACCAGTTTCTATTCTCGTCCATTATTCTGTTAATGGTGTTTTTCTTTTTCCTCTTTGAAGCTTTTGAGTGGAAATATTTTGTGTTGTGGTCTTCATTGTCTAGTAAGTCATTAATTTCCCTTCTCAGTGTTGATTTCGTTACCCAGGCTACCATCTCTGTCTCTAAGAACCAGTGTACTGAGAGTCTTTCTCTTCTTTTGTATTTGCCGAGGGACTTGCCCAAAAACATTATTATTCCACCTTGAGAGATCCACGAGACATTGCTTTAATCCAGTAGCAATACCATTTGGGGTATTTAAATCCCTACAACCCTACACGCCTCTTTAATAATCTTTCTTCACTCTTCGTTTTTGACCCACATAGCTTCAAAGTGGAATTGTCGCCTTCTAGGTGGTTGTGGAATAAAAGCATCAGTAATAAGCAAGGCACAATGGTCTGAGGTGGAGTCCACCAAATGGCGCACTCTTACATCTTTATAGGCATTTATCCACTCCATGGTAGCAAGAGCTCGGTCTAATCTCAGGTATATTATATTCTCCCCTTCCTGCATATTACACCATGTGAAATCAGGTCCACAATATCCGATGTCTTTGAACCCACAATGGTGGATTGCTTCCCTAAAGTCATCCATCTGTCTTTGAGATCTTCGAACCCCACCCAATTTTTCCTCTGTTGAAACAATTTTGTTAAAATCCCCGAAGCACAACCAAGGGAGTTGGTACTGCGTGTTCAACCTTTCTAGAAGATTCCAAGACTCCTTTCTACGATGAGCCTCAAGGTGACCATAAAAGCCAGTGATACGCCAGTTGAAGCCTGCGTTTGGATCAATGACAATTGCATCAACATAGTTTCCTAAATAGCCCTGAACTTCCACTGTGATATCTTTTTTCCATAATAGTGCTACCCCTCCACTCCTACCTGAGCTGGGAATGATCACACCATTTGCAAAACCAGCTTTTTCTTTCTCTTTTTCATAAGTTTCTTCTTAAGTTTTGTCTCCGATAAGAAGGCAATTTTGGGATCCCACCGCTGCACGAATTTGCGCAACACTCTAACTGTCCAATGGTTCCCAATCCCTCGACAGTTCCACCACAAAGTAATCATTGCTCTCGGTGGTACTGCACAGCAGCCACCGCCATTTCATAAGATGAGATCACATCTCCATCTGAGTTCCTTTCACACAAACGTTTTAGAGTCCTACCTTCAGACTTAAAAGGAGTTTCAATATTCTCTAATCGTTTTTTACTTACCTTATGGGTCTGGGTTGACATTTCCACCTCTTGGGCTTTCCCCTTTTCTCTAGCTATTTTTTTCAAATTGGCTTTTTTTACTTGCTTCTTCTCATTTTTTGGGCCTAGCCCATGTTCTCTCATATCTTCACTTATACTTGTCTAGGTACCAAGCTTTATTGGGCTTGACCCTTCCAACCCTTCTATATCTGGCCCATTCTTTTCTTCAACAACTGGTTGGACTTCCTTGTTCACTCTAAACCGCTCCCTGACTAATTCGATTCTAGTGACTTTTTGTTTTTTACGTGTCTCTTGTTCAGACCTCAAATCTTGCCCGAACTTTGCAGTGTTGTCCCATCTGCTCATATTATACAGCTCACTAGGATTTGACTTGCTTATGCCAATCACATGTCCCAAGGTGTTCCCACCTTCCATGGTCTGACAACTATCCTTGCCCTTCTCCTTTCCACCTTCTGTTTGAATTGGTGAGCTTAGCATGGTTATCGTCGATTGAGAGCTTGTTCTTGTAGCATCTGTCCCCATGAAATCTGAGCTCCTGTTGCTGTTTGTTCTAGTTTTTCCGCCTCCATTTTTGGTAGCACCTCCTGTCCTTAGCCATTCTCCATATTGTCAGTCTGACCGTTGCTCTAATGGATTTTGAGAGCAGTGTTTTTCATCATGCCCAAGTATTTCATAGAAGTAACAAAAGGTGGGAAGTCTCTTATACCGAAAATCAACCCAGCATCTCTCTTCCTCTTTGTTGGTGATATACCCTCCCCTCCGAAGAGGTTTGTCAAAGGGAAAATCAATTCGAATCCTCATGAACTTCGCTTGATCAGTTTGTAGAGATCATTTGTCCACTTCAATGATCCTTCCAATCTTGCTTCCAATGTCCCTTCCTATATCTTCAGACATGTGTTCAAATGGAAGGCCCCAAACCTGTACCCAGAAAGGAGAATGAGAGAAAAATATGTTTGTAGGTGTTAAACCTTTCCTCCATCGGCATAGAAGAAGAAAGTCGTCGTCGAAGTTCCAGGGCCCACTTTTTCAACCCACTCTAGTTGATAGATTGAGCTGAACTTGAACTGCAGAACGTTGTTTCCCACTTCAACAATCCTTAGATTAGAACCCATCTTCCACGCAGCCCTTAAGGTGTTCTTGAAAGCCCTTTGATTTTGGTGACGTTCTGTGAGTAAACGCCCAAATAAGCTCAGAGAGCATTCTTCAACAATCTCAGGTCTGCTGGTTTTTGCAACGATGATATCCTCCTTTTCTTCCTTTGTAAGCTTCAGTTTCTTTAAACAATCCATTACTTCCTGCTCCATATTTCCTAAACTGTAGTGTCTACTATCTATCTAAGAGACTAAGACAGAGAGTAGACCAAGAGAAGACCCTTAGATGAGGTCTAAGGGAGGGAAGGGACTCTTACCATGATTTGAGAGAAAAGGCTCCTACAAGGGAGAGTTTATTCAAGAAGAAAGTGAATATGTTGTACTTACCATATTGATTTTTGGTATAAGTGAGGTTTGAACTCTAAATCTCTTAATCGATGACAAGAAAATTTATCAATTAATTGGATTCCACAATTGACCTCATAATATTGTGTCACATAAACTTTTGAGGTCTAACAATCTTACATGTAATTATTTTAATTTATATATATATATATATATATATATTAATCAAGTTTAAATTTTATTTTATATATAAACCCTCCTCCTTCTCCTCCTTTTTTTTTTTTTTTCCATGATAATTCAATAGTTGAAGGAGAGAGGATTTAAATTCTAGATGTATATGTTGGAAACACTAGAAGGTGTCAACTAGTTAAATTATAAGGATCTTGGCTTTAAACCTTTCATTAGAATCTTGACATCATATTTTGGTTAAATGATAGAATATCTAATTTCATATACAAAAATTATCATGATAAATACATAATGCTAAAATATATAGTTCCATATACAAATATAATCATAATAAATGTCAATTAATAACTACAATATTGATCAAATTTCATATTAAGACAAATACAAAACAAAAACTACAAAAAAATTATGTTAAACTTTTAATTTCCATGCATGTCACGAGTTACCAATTAGTTGAATTTAATTTGAAACTTGAGTTTTAATTAATTTAAATTTATTTTTCAATTATTATGACATAGATAAGAAGAAAGACCAAGTCTTATGATTAGTAACTGTGAATTAAAATCACTTCGCTTCATTTTTCTCATCATTATTCAATGTGGAGATAAACACCTTTAGACGACTCTTTACGTAAGTAGTTAATATAACATATAAAAGCACATTTAACCAAAAGACCTAAACACAATTAATAACTACAATACTGATCAAATTTCATATTTAGACAAATACAAAATAGGAAAAAATTATATTATGGCAAACTTTTCCATGCAATGAAATCACTTGGGCTTCATTCTTCACTTCATTATTCATTGTGGAGATAAATACTTTAGGGAGACTCCTTAAATAGTTAATGTAACATATATAAACACACTAATACAAAAGGCCTAAGCTCGATAAGTATAAGCTCAACTATTTTATATTAACCACTTATTCTTTTCATTATTATTCAATGTGAGACTTCACTCACATGTGCATACCTAACAATATATACACACACACCAATCTTCTCATAGTATATAGGTCTACATACTATGCAAGTGAATGATGCATATATTTAATGCATAAGGTAATTATTGTATCAGAGGCAGTAACTAAAGATCTAATATACATTTTATAAATTAATAGTACAACTTTAATATATAATTTCATTCAAAGGAAGAAAAATAAGAAAGATATCCAGCCTTCAGTTTTTATTTATGGTTGGACTAGGGAGAGAATTAATGTGTTAAGCGGGGGCTGCAGCCTGCAGTACTTCATTAGTATTTATATGCACTTTCTAGAAATTTTAGTTTAATTTTCCTTCAAGAGGATTTCATGGTATAAATCTACAGTATTGAAATATAATTTGCGAGAGGATACATTATGGTAGGAGTTAAAGGTTTTACCAATAATCATCTTGGTTGACTGCTTCAACTAATAATTTCCTGCCTAATGTACTTCCTTTAATATGTGATTGCAGGAGTCTTATGAAGCGGGCATGGGTGGTTCAGGTGCACCACGTCTACCGTGAGGCCAATAAATGCGCAGATGTGTTAGCGAAACGTGGAAACCACCTGTAGCAACTTTTGACCGTCTATGACCCCTGTACCAATTTTGTACACCAAAGTTTTGTAAGGGATATGGCTGGACAAGGGATTAGTAGGATATTTCCTGTTAGGCAGGATATAGCTGCATATGTATAAATTCTGTTATATTCAAATAAGACTTTCCCGTTTCTACCCAAAAAATAAATGTAAATTAAGAAGTTTTTTTTGTTTTTGTTTTTCTAAACATGATTTTTACTATTACATATATGCGTGATCATAATAGAGTCAACCTCATCGTATTTTTAATTTTATTTCATTAATTTCATGATCACCTGCACAAATTTCCATTGGACAATTTGAGGCTCAACCTTCTCCTTCTCACTTGGACTGTGTGTGAAGCTCATTGGATTATCAATCTTACTCAAAGACTTCAATTTCAATTCATAACTCGTCAGATTCAATCACTCATCAAATGATGACATTTTATTGGAACATTGACCAACTATTTCATCTCTCTCTCTCTCTCTCTCTCTCTCTCTCTCTCTCTATATATATATATATATATAATTCATTGAACATCACACCAACATCATCAACCCTTTCTGGATGCCTTTTAGCGAGCCGCTTCTAGTTCATGTAGCAAATTTTAGAAGCTTGTAATAAAAATATATCCCAGCGCCCAAGAAACAATCCAAACCATATCTTTATGTTCTTTAATTTATTGGGTCAATGATCAATATTGAATTTTCATATTTAATTTTCCATGTCTTGCTTACGTTCCAACAACCAAAAGGTGCACTCCTTAAAAATTCACATAAGTTGTGATTACTTAATTTATGACCTAACTATTTGAGAGGACACATAATATGCAACAACCTCTGGCACTTTTTATACATGTAGGTCCTTCAGACATTGGTTTTCACAATAAATATAAAATTAGTATGAGATTCAATTCACAGCCTATTCCGGCCTTTACACCTACTTTTCAGAGAAAAATAGTACAACTTGACAACATTATAGGTGCACAACAAAGATAAGAGATACCAAGAAGTTATTGTGTGCTTCCGGAGTACTATAAATATGTATTTTATCATCTCACATAAATGTGTAATTTATTCTCTCACATAAATAGTAGTCTTATTAATTAAATTCATGATAAGACCAATTATTTACGTGAGAGAAAAAATTTATATTTATAATATTCTGAAAGTATTTAATAATTTTTTTAAAATACCAGTCAACTTTCTTTGTTATTCAATTCTCTTGTTGTTGACCATATATAGCACACCCTTCCATTTTGAAAATCAGTGTATGAATATGAGATGGGCAATTTGTACTTTTATAGTTTTATCCACAATTACCAACCGCTTTTTGAATGACAAAGTTGGCTTTTAGACTTATGCTATATTCTCCGTGGAACTTTGTTATTTCATATTTGTGGTAGAAGTTTTTGAACACGTGCTCAAACAGTTTGAATATAGTCTAGATCAAGTATACGAGGTATAATAATAAAATAAAAAAATTAGAAACTTCCACATTCTAGTGTGGAATTTCTAAATCTTAGTCTCAAGACCGTACTATTTCACACCAAATTGTCTGACAAGACAACATAAGTTGAAAATTACAATTACTTTGACTTTTTATATAGGTTACCATTAATGTATATTCTAATCACTTATTTTAAAAAATTTTTATGAAAAAAAAAAAAAATTAGTCAGCTTTTCACCACTCTATAAAAAGTTTTTTTTTTAAATTTATTAATATATATTTTAAGAACATATATTAATAAAACCCATATTATATAACCCCCATTAATTGACTTCTTTTTCGTTTTTCTTCTAGCTTTAAAGCCTTGGCTTGAGCTGTGTTAATCACAACATGGATATGTGGTCTAGAAATTTTCTATATTTCAACATCTTAATTTTTTTTTCTAATATAATGGAAATAACTGTGTACGGTGTTCGATACCCGTTCTAGAAAGTATTGCCTAGTTTAATGACTGCGTAACTTGGACTTGACTAGTTAAGGTGGCACGTGAAGTTGAGTATGGAAAAAAGACATTGACTAAGGGTCCGTTTGGATAGAACTTATTGCTGAAAATTGAAAACTGAAAACTGAAAACACTGTAGCAAAATAATTTTAAAATGTGTAAATAGTACCGCGGGACCCATTTTTAATGAAAAAATGGCTGAAAAGTGAAATTTGTGGGTCCATGAACAGTGCACGAATGCACTGTTCACGGAGGACTGGTCAACATCTGCGGCTTGAAAAAAAAAAAAAAAAAAAAAAAAAGCTTGAAACGCAAAACGCAAAACGCAGCCTTGAATCCAAACACATTCTAAGTAAGATCATCTACACTTAATGTTTCCGTATAGGATTAATAAACTTTGAAAATACATAAGACATAACCACTCCAACAGAGACTGACAGTGAAAGGAAATGAATGATGGCTTTGAGTTTTGTTGGGTCGTTCGAACTTCCAGGTGTCCGACATGCTTAAAACTTTTCTATTTTTCGTATAATATAATTTGGGTTTTGCTCGTAATTATATAGGGTCCGTTTGGATAGAATTTATTTTGTTAAAATTAAAAATTAAAAATATTGTAGCAAAATAATTTTTAAATGTGTGAATGGTGCTGTAAGACTCATTTTTAATGAAAAAGTTGTTGAAAAGTGAAATTTGTGGATCCGTAAATAGTGCACGAGTGCACTGTTCACGGTTGAATTGGCCAACAACTGCGGCTGAACCAAAAAAAAAAAAAAAAAAAGAGAAAACGCAAGAATGAAAACGTAAACGTGAAAACGTGGTATCCAAACAGGTAAATAGAGTCCGTTTGGATAGAACTTATTACTAAAAATTAAAAATTGAAAACTGAAAACACTGTAGCAAAATAATTTTTAAATGTGTAAATAGTGTCATGAGACCCATTTTTAATGAAAAAGTTGCTAAAAAGTAAAGTTTGTGAGTCCCATAAACAGTGCACGGGTGCACTGTTCATGGGAGAATTGGTCAACAACTGCGGCTGAAAAAAAAAAAAAAACTAAATGTGAACACAAAACGCAAAACGTCAGATCCAAATGCCACGATATTAGTGGTTAGGTTCAAAATATTTAAAAATAAATGTTTAGGTTCTAATTTTATGTATGTAGGTAAACCGAGTACTAAAACATGTCTAGTTTAAGATTTTTAAATATTAGAATAATATTAGACATTACTTAAGATGGTTCAAGTCAAGATTTGAGAATAGTCAAGTTGCAGAAAGAAGAATTTAAAAACTGCAAGGTTCAACCAATTGAGAGATAGGCTCGATCAATCGAGAGACAGACTTGATCGATCGAACGTTGATTTCTATAGAAGTGAAATTAGGCCTAAAAGCCCGCGAAACGTTTAGGGTTTGTGTCCAACACTACTAGGTATAAAAGGAAAACACTAAATTGCATTATAGAACTTCTAGAGAGCCTTGTGAGTTACTCCTGTGAGATTTGAGAGGTCTTGTAACCTTCTAACTCAACAAGTATCTACTGGAAAGAAGATCTATATGCAAGATCCGGTGGAGATAAGTTATTGCATACACGATCAATAACTATTGATAATTTAAAGCATTGATTAGAGAATTCTATTCGAATCTCTCTATTCACTCTGCTTCATCCGGTGGTCACTTCTTGACTACTTGGATTTGAGGCGAAGAGTTTCTGATAATTAAAAAGACTGTATTTGATACTCTTTCTGTGCCTTTTGTTCAGCGTTCAACCTATCTATACACCGTGTCCCCTCATCTAGATGATGTCATGTCTCTTCTCTGTGGAAGACCTATCTTTTAGGTTCTGAGCCTAGACTCCATTCTGATGAAATAGTAGAGCCTAACTATTTGATAGACCATGAATATATTGACTTATTGTGATGAATTAACAAATTAATTAGCCAAGTTAATTAATTAATCCAATTAACATGCAAAACACGTGGTAGCACAAACAAATCACCAACTAAGTTAATATGCAGCAGAAAATAAAGTTGACATGGTAATTTGTTTACGAATGGGGAAAATCTCCAAGGCAAAAACCCTACCAGGTGATTTTAAGGTCACCACTCCCAAGAATCCACTATTATCACGACAAGCAGTTACAAGTAAGGGAATCCCAATACCTTATACCAACTTACAGTTGAACTCTTACCCCAATATACAGTTGGACTTGTTCTGTGGTGACAATCTCTCATTTTCAATGCACGACTCCCAATACGTGACTAACCAATAAATGCGTAAATCCCAGTATGTGGCTTACTCTTTTGCACGAATTCAAGTACGTGACTAACACACCAACTTGAGAAGGATGTTGGCTGCAAAGTTCTTCAACTCATCAACACGATGAAGATCACGAAACTCCTTGGTTACAAAACCCTACAGCGTACAAATGCAACAGCTTCTTCAAGAGAAAGATGAACTAGGGCAAATTCTGTTTCCGGACATAATTTGCACGAACAAAACCTTTGCATAAAGTTTCGTCTAGTTGCAGCAGCTGAAACGACCCTTAAAATAATCCTTATATATGTTTAGGGTTGTGAGAAAAGAAAGCCTAAACATGCATACACGGATTGGTGTGAAATTAGATTTGAAAAACTGATTTTCATAAATCTCGATAGATAGGTTATCTATCGAGCAGCTGTCGAGTATCGGGCTAAACAAGCCTTTTAAACCTCGATAGATGCTATCTGTCGAGTTAGCTGTCAAGCTTTAAAATTCAGCACTTCTTCACTTGTTTCTTGGACAGATTTATATGGTTTTAATACTTGGACTTGAACTCTTGTTCGTTGAAGTATTAAACACATCCTAGATCTACCCAATTACAAATAAAATGCATTTTGTCATAGGATTAGCCAATTCTACATGACATATGTTCTTAACATGATTTACATATGTCCTAACACTATTTACTGTTTCAGATTGCTTGTAATAACATCTTTCCTATTTCTCATGTGCATACCATTCCTATAGATAGGTGTATCTTCCTGTAAGCTCTCATTACTAGTGGTTTCATATGTTTTCCCTCTCTCTTTATTCAAACCATAGTTGAGGTCCATAGGAACAACATTAGGAAACAACATCTCTTCTTTCCTGTCATTATTAGTAGGATCTTAGACTTCATAGAGTTAGAGCGTTTCCCTTCTTTAGAGTTGGTCCATCTCACAGCACCCATAGGAGCTACCTTCCTTAAACAACAAAATGCACAAAAGAAGCCTATTGAACCGAGTGTAGGAACAACAAAGAGGCCAAGAGTAGATCCTACTCCTGAGGATGTAGTTATTGATTCTACACATGCTATTATTGTTGATGATGATGAGGATGATGCTGATGTAGATGCTGGTCCTTCTATAGACTCTCCTTCTCTTTGCTCCATGCTTGAGAAAGTACCTTGAGAAGCAGTTGTAACAGAATTTCATGATGGAGACATTCATGACGACACAGGCGGCTCATGAACAACTTTTGGATGATCTCATTATAGATGTAGCTGCCTTGAGAGCTAATTTCACTAAGTATAGAAGTTCTTTTCTATCACCTCCACCCTTGGATACTTGATGATTGCCTTTGGAAATGCATAACAAAAAGGGGGAGTAGATGTGTGAGGTCTTATACTTAGGGGGAGCAAATTTTGTACTTAAGGGGAGTAGTTTTTGTTTTGGAGATGTATATGAGTTTGTGTTTTCAAGTTTAGAATAGTTTGTGGTTATGTTAAGTTTGTTCTTGTTTCAAAAACTTGATGCTTATTGATACATTGATTATTCTCATTGGAAATCTTGTTTTAGTTTGTTTTTGTGAAATTAAGTTCAAGTTATGATTTATACTGTATTTTTCACATATGCGTTTATGGTATGTTTTCAGGGTTTCAAGAATTTACAGGTTAATTCTTTTATGATACTGTTGCCTATTATTGCAACTTGTAGATAGTAGATTATGACTGAATTGTATTAGGGGCAATAACTTGTATTTGGTTAGTTTTTGAATTTGAGCAATTCAAGTTTATGTATGTTTTGTCACAGATTGCCAAAGGAGAAGATTGCTAGGTTCTAAATATTTAGGAATAAATGTTTAGGTTCTAATTTTATGTATGTTAACAAACCAAGTACTAAAACATGTCTGGTTTAAAATTTTTAAATCTTAGAACAGTATTAAACATTGCTCAAGATGGTTCAAGTCAAGATTCAAGAATATTTAAGCTGTAGAAAGAAGAATTCAAAAACTGCAAGGCTCAATTGATTGAATGTCGAATTCTGTGGAATTGAAATTAGGCCCGAAAGCCTGTGTTTAGGGTTTGTGTCCAACACTACTAGGTATAAAAGGAAAATCATAAATTACATTTCAGAACTTCTAGATAGTCTTGTGAGTTACTCTTGTGAGATTTAAGAGGTTTTGTAACCTTCTAACTCAACAAGCATCTATCGGAAATAAGATCCATATATAAGAACTGGTGGAGATAAGTTGTTGCATTCAAGATCAACAACTGTTGATGATCTAAAACTTTGAGTGATATCTCAAAGTCACAA
Source organism: Castanea sativa (assembly GCF_040712315.1). Classification (NCBI taxonomy): domain Eukaryota; kingdom Viridiplantae; phylum Streptophyta; class Magnoliopsida; order Fagales; family Fagaceae; genus Castanea; species Castanea sativa. The sequence continues at coordinate 18,010,327 of NC_134015.1, read as the reverse complement.
ATGTTGGTGTTTGTTTTCAACAAATTTAGATAGAAGAATCCGTGGATTCAGAGTTGCGTGTGGTCACGTGAGTAAGTACTACAAGAGGTAGCTTTAGATCTAGGAAAAAATATATTTTAAAACTTCCATTTTATATAGTGAATTTGTTGCTTTGAGAATAGTTTAGTTCAAATTATTCCCAGGTTTTTTACTTTAAAACTGGACGGTTTCATTGGTTTTTCTAAATCATTATATCGCTTGTTTTCTTTACTTTTCCGCATTAAGTGATATGATTGATTTTGTTTAACCTAGATCTATTTAAATGAACTAAGTAATAACTTGGTAATTAATTAAATTAAACAATCTAAGTGTACAAGGGTCTAAATAATTTGACAAGTGGTATCAGAGTAGGTTAGTTCTTGATTAGGTAATTTTACCCAGAGTTGATCATTGACCCCTGTTGTCATGGAACGTGGTCACTCTCTAGTGATCCCTCCACACTTTGATGGGAATAACTATGCCTACTGGAAGGTGAGGATGAAAACCTTCTTGAAATATCTAGATGAGAGAGTTTGGATGTCCGTGGAAACTTGTTGGGAAAGACCTGCCAATCCTGTGGCTCAATGGACTGATGCTCAAAAAGAAGCAGCTAGGTTTGATAGTAAGGCTATGGATGCGATGTTCAATGCTGTTTCAATAGAAGAATTCAAAAGGATTTCTAATGCATAGATAGCTCATACTTCTTGGAATATCCTACAAACTGTGCGTGAAGGTACAAAAGCTGTAAAGATTAATAAATTGTAACAGTTGACTTCTAGGTTTGAGAGCATTAGAATGGCAGAAAATGAGACATTTGATGAGTTTTATGCCAAATTGAATGACATAGTAAACTCTGCTTTTAATTTGGGTAAAGTTTATGAGGAAACCTAAGATAGTTAGGAAAATCTTAAGATCCTTGATTGAAAACTTTAGGCCCAAAATCACTGCCATAACTAAGAGCGAGGAAGTTTGGGGTGTTTGGATTTTACTCTCTAAAGTTTAGGGGTGTTTGAATTTTACACTATGAAGTTTTAAAATTTGGAGATGTAAAATCCAAACACCCCCAAACTTTAGGGGGGTAAAATCCAAATTTTGAAACTTTAGAGTGTAAAATCCAAACATCCCAAACTTTAGAGGGTAAAATTCAAATTTTGAAACTTCAAAGTGTAAAATCCAAAACCCCTAAACTTTCGAGGTGTAATTTGCAATTTAACCTAATTAAAATAACTAAATAATTAAAGAACCACTTATTATAGGAAAACAGAGGAAGAAGAAGGAAGAAGCCACTTTATCATCTAAAATTGAAAATGCACTAACTACAAGAAACACTGGCAGGGTGGGATTGAAATTTGATGCTGGAGATAATTATGAATTTGACCCCAAATTTGAACTCATCTTATCTCTCTTAGATTTATTACCAATAATGACTTCTCTTGTTAGATATTCTTTACACACGCAAGATAATTTATTTATTTGTGGCACATTTATATTTGGGTAAAGGAATTTGAGCTTTTGATGGTTTTGTTGAAAACATTAAGATATGTCAATTGAGTTATAAGGTTTTTGGTTAAACATTGAGAAAGTTGTAAAATTGAGAGAGAGATAGGGGAAAAATAAGTAGAAGCAAAACAGGATTTAATGTGGCATGCCCTTACAACGCCTATGTCTACAATTAACAAAAGGTATTGACGGTTACAATTTTTTTTTTAATTGTTATAATGAACTTAATGTTGGATTTATATTCTAACTAACCTTAGAGTTTAACCTTATAATTAGTGTGCTTAGGTTATAAGGTAAAATGTATGTACAGTGTCTTAGATATAATATATTAGGTTTTCCAATTAAAATCAGTACATATTTAGATATTATCAAATAATAACAATGTATTTGCTTTATTAGTCAGTGTAACTTGGTGTTCCAATTTTATTGAAAAAAATCTAATGTATTATCCCGTAAGAAACTGTAACTATGTTTTATAGGTATCTCTAATAGTTTAGGTAGTTATGCTGTTGATTATCGAAAAAATAATAGTTTATGTACCTGCTGCTTCTAGGCGGTTAATATTGTTATTTATTAGCAGACTTCATAGACCATTCTCTTATTTTAAACTACAAAGAGTTAAATTTCAGACCTGGACTTGCTTGTCTAGGCATAGACTTTAGTGCCACCAAAAATTAACCTCAGCTCATACATGGTCTTTTGAACTTTATATCTTTCTAAAGTTATCTTCTAATTTGTCTCTTCCTCAGCCATTCTTTCTTGAAAGTCCATCATTGACTACAATGGCCTAACAACAAAGCCTATAAAAGGAAAGAAAGTATGCACAAGGAAACCTATCCCTCCCACCCAATCCCTTCTCGTATCAATGGAAACGAGCAAGTTCGCAAATAATCATGGTCTTCATGAGCAGCCTAAAAGACAAAATCCCAGTCCCACCACCAAAGTGAAGAGAGAACCCATGAAGATCAAGTATATCTCAAGCCCAATGTTGGTCAAAGCTAGAAATGCTTCAGAATTTCGAGCAATCGTTCAAGAACTCACAGGCCAACACTCCGAGTATAGAAGTGATCCCCATCAGTCCTACACAATGATCACCAATCATGCAGAACCACAAATTAAGATGGTCGAGGAAAACGTGGATTGTGGAGTATCGAGGACCATGCCTTTGCTTGAGTTAAATAAAGACTATCTTTGGGAGAACTTTTCAGACAGCTTCTATGGATAGTAATTCATCTAGTTTCTCATCATGTCATTGTAAAACTAGAGAGATGCTTTATTGTAGTGTTTTTAGCATTAAGGGTTTGCTTATTTTGTTGTTATGGATGATGAAACCTTCTTCAGGCTAAGCCCTTTTTGAACTTTCAATTTCTCCTAAAAATATGTTGTAGTATGCAGCAAAATCAAGCCTAATGCACCATTATAGCAATATTAAGAAAATTAACCCGAAAATTAAAAGAAAAAAAAAGGGAAAGTAATGGGGAAAGAAATATGTTACATGTAGTTCAACAATAAGATTTTAGTCTACACATGAGATGAATGCATCTTTGACTAATTTGGAGAATTTATGAGCAAAGTACTGTTGGCATGTTGAGAATACAACAGGAGTGGGCCTTAAGAGTACTTGATCATTGTACTAATGAAGAAAGAATTTTGAGAACAATTCCATTTTAAAAATAATTGAAAGATTCTCTAAAAAAAAAATAATAATAATAATTGAAAGATATTTTTTTATTATTTTAAAAATATATAGTTTGGTATCACTTCGTGATGTGGCTATATGCGATACAGAAAATATGTGATGGTGGTCCGGTGGATTGAACTGTTCGCTAAGAGGCGAAACCTTTACTTTATATATGCACTCCAAAATTTCTAGGAATCAAAGAAGGATTTGTTTGATCCTTATGGTATATCCTAAAGGCGGCTTTTGTATATTTTATTATGATTCATTGTATGGATGTTAGGACTAATGGCTTCCTTGTGGTTCTTCCTAGTCATCCTTGATCAAGTCCTTCCAACACGTTAAATTCTATATTTTAGAATGTTAAATTATTGATTTAAAAAAAAAAAAAAATTTAAGCCATTAAAAAATAGTAAATTTAATTATTTACTTGTAATTCAAACATTTTAAATGAAAAGTAAAATGAAATTAGGCATTGAACTTATGAGAATCTCCTATTTTGATACTATATTAAATTACAGATTTTCTTAAAAGTTTAATACGTTAGTAAATAATGTATTTAATCATTCAACCATAATTCTAGCATGCTGCTACATAAGGTATATAGTGCATTCACACCTTCAAAAATTGGCATCAGGTCCAGTGAGGAACTGAAGGTTGTAAAACAAGATCTTGTTGGTATCAGGTTCTAGAACTTGTTGGTACAACTAGAGGCTTGTTGATCTTGAGGATATCGTTTTTGTCAGGATTTTCATATCTATATACAACTTAATTTTGTATGATTATGATACACATTCTAGAAAGAAAGAACCATCATCATCCTCCAACTAATTAGTTAGGCTAGTTAAGTATTATTAATTGGAAAAACTTAATAGATATCCTAAGAACATTAGTTTAAGGAATATTTTATAAATTCTTTATGTGAAAAAAAAAAACATCCGATTTTTTTCACTTTTTTTATATATATATTTTCCATAAAAAAAGTAGTATTAGAACTTTTATAAAATAGTCTATTAACAAATGTCCCACCTGTTCCTTATTAATTAAGCATGGCCTAATTGTTTCTTTCTATTTGGTAAGTGGCCAGTTGTTTAACAATCAAAGAGTTATATTCACAATTTTCATATTTTTTTTCGAATTTCTCACATAGTATTTTTAGAAGTATAAATTGACATTGATTTGCATATTGAAAATGTACTTAATAGAACATTTTATTAAAGAGGATATGATAACCCGCCATTCTTATAAAAAGAGTATCCATCAATACAATTCGTAGTTTGTGAAAATGTCTCATAAACCGCAGAAATCAAAAGTAAAATGTCATGATCAAGAAAAGACAATGATTAATCACTTGTGTTAGCTAATTTTGTACATACAAATTTAAAAATAAAATTAAAATTTGAAAGGACATCAGTAAATGACAAAAAATATTTTTGTTAATAATATGGATAACAAGATATTTTCCATTCAAAAATCAAGATGGAGTAAAAGTTATAATAGTATATAATTTGTTTTATCTTTTCAGTTTCAATTGTGGTCACAATTTCCCTAACACCGTTTCTACCAGGGCATTGAAAATTTGAAATATGACAATTGACTTGACTCATAAAGAAACATGTTGCATGAGCCATCGAAGATTCGAAATAGGGGCCATGTCATGTGTCCCACGATTAGCAGGTGAGTGACACATTGTAGACCAAATGGAGGGCAAAAGAGAGTATATCGGAGCCAAAAGATACTGAGTCTATGATAAAATAAAGTTTTTGTTTTCCATTTTTTATGTTTAGAAAAACTTAGTTACAATAATATAAGTTCAATTTATTAGAATATTCAATAAAAAAAGAATTTGGTTAACTGGTACTTTTAGAATATTTATTAATGAACCATTTTAGAAAAATTTTGATACCACTTTTATGAGAAATATAAAATGTTGTCAATTTTTATTTTTCCTATAATTTTTTTTTAAAAATTTCATAAACTAATACCCTTAAAGAGTTTGTTAATTTCTTTCATAAAAAAAATATTTGTTGATACTTTATTGATCAATACAATTATGAGTTTAAATTTAATAAGAGAGTTTAATGTAACGCGCCTAAATCACTATATGGTATTTACACAAGTTTTATTCCTTTCTTTTTAAAATTTTTTTGGGTAAAATACAAAACTGACATTTTAAGTTTCTTCAGATTTCATTTCAGTCCTCTAACTTTGCTTTTATTCATTTCAGTCTTCTAACTTTGCTTCTGTTCATTTCAGTCCTCTAACTCTCAAGTTTATTCAATTAAAACTTTTCCATCAACTTTTGTTATATGTTGTGGTTAATTTTTCAATTTTATAAATTTTTCTTCAAATTTTTTAAATTAAAAAAATTCAATTGATGATTGACAAATATTTTCCAGATTTTTTTTTCCAAAAAATTTTAACAAAAGTTAATGGAAAAGTCTTAATTGAATAAATTTAAAACTTAGAGAACTGAAATAAACGAAAGCAAAATTAAAGAACTGAAATAAAATTTGAAGAAAGTTAGAGGGCCAATTTTACATTTTAACATTTTTTTTTTTTTTTGAAATCTAATAAACCTCTAGCACGCTTGTCAACTACATGTGTGTTATATATTTCTGTTGGAAGAACATAGAGTATAAAAAGCTTGGAGAAGCCTCCCTCTTTGACTAATTCTTCAGATAATTTCAAGCAGTTGTGACCCACAATTACTTAGTTCTCAAGGTGGCCAACAACTCAGTTTATGCATCTTTCAACGATTTTTGGAGAAAAAGTACGTACGATGTTTGATTCCTTTTCTAGAAGGGATTAATTGTGCTTTGTTGGTACCTCTGATATTTTATCTTTCCAACTAATAATATAGCGGAAGCGTGGAGCGACGGGATGCCTTTGAAGCCAAGGTTTTCAAGGCAGTTAAAAATGAAAATCATGCATAACCATTCAATTAGTGACACGTGGAAACGTTATCATTGACTGATGTCAATGATGATCAGTTCTATTTTATTGGGAAATTTTATGCAGAAAGCAATTAATTAATTAGCATGTTCTTACACTAGTTTACACTGCTTTAATTAACTAAAAAGTTCCTAATTAATTATAGTAATTTAGTTAGTGTCATGAGTGTTACAGGTTTTTCTTTTACGTTGTTGTTGTTGTTGTTTTTTTTTATTTTTTTATAGTATTTTTAATAGTTTAGCAGCATCTTTCTCCAAAAAAAAAAAAAAAAATAGTAGCATTGATTGTTTTTTTTTTATGAGGAGAATCATGATATAAATTAATTTCTCCTTCCCTAATATAATAATTATCTAAAAAAAAAAAAATAGAAGATCCATAAGTATACACAACATTAATTCAGGGAAACAAATGTATGCATACGATTTGATTCTTGACATGTTTAAATTTCTAGTGCAATTATTGAAATTTTTAGTTTAATTATATTATTTTATGATCGAAGCATGTCATTTTTAAAAACATTTTTCTTATGCATGCTTATATTTATTTATTTTGGCTTAAAACATATATAGGAGTAAGGGTCATCAAATAGCCCACGGTCCATAACCCGACCCAGAAACTCGACTGCCCACTGGGCTAATGGGTAGCCCGACCTGTTGTTATTAAGGCTCATGGGTAGTCCACTAGCCCAGTGGGTTAGGCTGTGGGCTAGTTTTTATGCCCGTGGGTACACGGTGGGCTAGCCCAGTAGCCCAACCTGTTGCCCAGCCCAATAACTTATAATTCATAACAAAAATATATAGAAAGTGTATGAAGGATTGATCTTGAGATATTATAAATGAATTTCTTAAGAGAACTCCTTCAACCACTAAGATACTCAAAGTAATTGTGCAAAACTTAGTTTACTAAATATATATTTTTCTAGTAGTCTAGCAAATTTGAATTAACCATTTGACATTTTTTATTATTAAAGATAAAATAAAAAGCTATTTAAAGCCTTAATAAAAAAAATTAAATAGGTTTCCATCAACAAAACAAAAAATTAGATAGATTTGAATGTAAAAAAATTTGTGATTAAGTATTAAATTTTTTAATTCTTTCCTTTAAAAAAAATAGATTGATTATTCCCTTATAAAAAATTAATTCTTTCCTTATAAAAATAATAAAATAATATGCTAACATAAGTCCATGGGTAGCCCATTAGGCCCAACCCGATAGCCCAGCTCACTAAAGACAAAATGGGCATTGCCCATGGGCTAAGGTTTTCTCTTTCGGCCCAGCCCGACCCGGCCCGTTAACTAGTTAATAGCCTATTATGCCCAGCCCATTGTGCCCATAGGCCAAGTGAAAATGGGCCGGGCCGGCCCGACTCGGCCCATTGACGACCCTTATATAGGGGGAATTAATGGATTTGAATGCGTGCTTTTATATATATATGGATTGGGTTCAAGTTACATCATCGAAAGATTTAGATTGATCCATGGTGTGAGTGCTGCTGCCAGCAAGCTGAGTTAGCTGCTCATATTTTGTGGGAATGCTTGTTTGCAAGGAATGCGTGGGCTTTATGCAAAGTGTGAGGTCCCTTTTGTGACAGGTCCTTAAACCCAAGCCCAATAGGATGTCGTGGGCTTGTTGAGAGGACAGGGATCTTTGGGCGAGTTGAAGTCGGTTCACCAAGATAAAAACCTGCAAGATTGGGCTATTAAATCGAGCTATACACAAACTGCAAATAAGACAAGAAACAAAAAAGCACAAGGAAGGCCTATACATTAATGAAGAACTTGGGAACTGTTAAACCACTGTTTTAAAAACGGGACCGGACTGGCCGGTTCAACCGGGAAAACCGGTGTAGTCCGGTCCAGTTAAATGTCTCAAAACCGGTCAACAACCGGTCAAAAACCGAAAAATCGGTCAAAAACCGGGAAAAACCGGAAATTTTGAAAAAAATGGTTTGATTCTTGGTTCGGTTTTTAAAACCATGGTTAAAACTGAATAATGAAAAGAAGGACAAAGACATCAATAAATGCAAGCCATCAATAAATTTTTATTAATGAATTTATTATTCTCAAAAGGAACAAGCTTTTCAAAGAAGTAAGAGTAATCTCAAAACTGAGAATCTCCCTGAATCTCAAAGTTCACAGTCTTGAGAGAAAGGTCTCAAGGAACCCTAAGACTTGTAAAATTTGAACCTCAGGTTTAACGCAGAAAAAACTCTCAAGTGTTTTTCTTTTTCACACTTTTGCTATTCCTTGTTTCTCTGCCCTCCACACGTTCAAGGTGACTTCCTTTTATGGTGAAACTTGAAGGGCATGAATTTACCATTTTCTCCCCAAGTCCTCGACTTTTCCAATCTTATTTTGGAATGAGTATCTCGAGATATCTTCCCTTTCTCATTCTCTTTTCTCTTTTCTCTTTTCTCTTTTCCTTGCAGTAACCCTTGAAAGCACTTCTTATAACCTTCCCCTTATAGAAGATGCTTTCTTCCCAACCGTTTCAGATCCTTTTCAAGGTCAACGAGGATGGGTCTCTTTCCAAACCTGGAGGGGTGGACATATCAAAGGTTCCTCCATTCTAATAATGACTGGTCACGGCATGCCTTTTTCTAAAATGGTGTTGATCTTTTGTCGGGATGAAGGCTTCTTATAAAGGTGTTAGGTTCTAAAGATTTAGATTTGAATATTTAGAATCACATTTATATTGTGCTGGTAAACCAAGAACAAAACATGTCTTGTCTAGGTTTTAGGCAAGGCTTAAATGTGGGTGTTTCAAGGTTCAAGTCCAGCTGAGTTCAAAAAAAGGGAGTGTGATTCTACCTTGCTCGACCAATCGAGAATTGCAGACAATTTTTTTTTGCAGATTTTTAAACAGACCCAAACTCGCGAAAACGTTTAGGGTTTTATTTAAACTTCTCCACATATAAAAGGAAAACCCTAACCATGTTTTGAAGACTTTTGGAAGACTTGTGTGTTACTCTTTGTGAGATCTGAGAGGTTTTGTACCTTCTAATTACACAAGAATTTACTGGAGTAAGAACTACAATCAAGCGTTGGTTGAACATAGTTGCTGCATCAAGATCACTACTGATGGTGATCTGAAACCTTTGAGTGGGATCTCAAAGTCACAAGCAAGGTGGCTTATGTTGGTGTAAATCCAAGAAGAGAAGGAGCTTATGGATTCGGAGCTTGTGTGTGGTCGTGTCAGTAAGTAACTACATTAGATAACAATAGATTTAGAGTTAAATCTGATTGTAAAAACTTCAATTATCTTATAGTGGATTAACTTTACCTTGAAGATAGTTACGTCAAATCCTACTCAGATTTTTACCTTGAAACAGTTAGTTTCATCAGTTTTCTTGGATCATCGTATCGTGGTGTTATTTATTTTTTCGCATCTTTGCAAGATATGATTTATTTGTGTTTAACCTAGATCTGAAAATTAATCTAAGTAATCACTTCGTTAATAAATTAGGTTAAACAATTTAGTTTAAGGGATCTAAACGAACAAACAAAAGGTACTCAATCTTGTCACGCTTTTAGTCTTTCTTCCTTCATCGAGGTCCCTCGGTCTTCCTCCTTTCTCAAACAGTTCAGCATTCAACCTCAAGTCCTCGATGCTAATGCAGATCCTCGTCCTTTCTCTCTACCTAGGGCCTTAGGCTTTTAAACTTCTTGCTTTTCCCTTTCTTTATGGACTCATTTCTTTTTACAAGGGATAAGATCCCTTCTGGGCTTGTCTATTCATTGGGTCAGGCCGCATTTTGCCCTTATCCAATTTAGGCTTCTTTTTTGATTTTATTCCCTTTTTCCTTCTGGTAGGGGCCTTGTTGTGAGTATCCCGTAGCTGTAAGAAGGCTTGTGTTTGTTGGCTTCCTGAGTTTGGGCTTTCCCTTCTTTTTGGGATTTCTTGGGTGCCAATATAGAGGAAGGATCTAGAAACTATCTAATAATGTTCAAGATTTTTATTGTTTGATAGATAAACTTCCACAAGTGGATTTAGAAAAATGGGCTATGACTGCATGAGCTATATGGAATGCTCGAAATATATTTTATTTTGAGAAGCTTCAAGTACATCCCAAGTCTATACATGATGGGGCTATTGGTTTACTGGAGGAGTTTCAGAGGCTGGTTGCTACACAAACATGCTCTTACTGGTTGATGCATAAATATGCTCTTAATGGTGTTTATTTTCGTTGTTTTTCTGCACATGATTATGTATGGCCTTGGCTATTTTTTATTTCTTTGTTTTTGTAATTGCAGCTTTCCTAGATGGTGCCAGGGTTCTATTTTCTCTTTGTTTGTATGCTTCTTATATCAATAAATTTCTATCTTTTATCTAAAAAAAAGAAGATTAATAGCCATTTTATCAGTTAATTGTTTAAATTCAAATTTTTGTAGTTTAAAATAATGTATAAAAGATAAGTTTATAAATTAAATGGTAAATTATATCCGATTGACATAAAAATTGGCATGTATATTAAAAATATATAAAACATGTAATTCAACGGTTGGATTTTCAAAATATGAATTTAATAATAAGATGTTAGGTGGTGTAACATTACTTAGAGTTACACTAGGTGTAACCTGAACCCAACCATCCATCTCTCTCTCTCTCTCTCTCTCTCTCTCTCTCTCTCTCTCTCTCTCTCTCTCTCTCTCTCTCTATATATATATATATGTTAATATTATTGTGGGGGCAAAGCATATAATATTTTTTTTTTGGAAGCCACAAATCACATAACTTAGTTGAATTTAGATGGTTTTCTTCTTTCAAATAGTTGACTTAGTAACTTAGTTAAACATACATATTGTTATGGTGGTAACCAAAACCAAGTTAAATACATAATCAAATATAACCAATTGACATATTAGTGAAACTGGTGAAAAAGCTCCTCAATAAGTCTAGAAGGAAACACTGAAATCTAGAACTTCTTTTAGGGAAAAAGTCTATAATTTATTGGCCATGCATAAAATATAAGGAAATGCTAACGAATGCCTTAAGGCAACGGTTAACAATTTATTTTAAAAAAAGTTTTTATGAGAAAAGAAAAGAAAAAAAGCAATTAATGTTTTGACAGTTTTTTTCATTTTCCAAAAGTGGTGTCAAAACTTTCCTAAAATGAATTGTTAACCATTGCTCTAAGGGCATTCGTTAGAATGATCCTAAAATATAAATCTAGAGTTTTAAAGTACTATTCTCAATAATTGATCATGAGTAGTGCTAGAGATATAAACTTTTTTACAAAAAAAAATTTACAAACTGTTGTTGTAATGAGTAGTTATTGGTAAATGAATAAGTGACATTAATGGTGGATTTAAATAAAAACCAATAAGAAGAGACTCCAGTGTATGGTTAAATCACATTGCTAGGAAAGACAGTCTAGCCATATCGAGAAGCCCCATCGGAGGATAGAACTAGAATACAGATCGGGATAGGTGGGCATGAGGCATAAGCCAATCTATGGGGAGTTCTCATTACAGGGCCTGAACCGGCATAGGGCAGGTCGACTGGTCACTATGCTGAGTCCTCCCCTCTCCGTTGTTCGTCTCGGGGCTAGAATGGAACTTATAAGCAGTTCCCATTTATTGCAGTCCAAGACCGTGTCAGTGTCCCTGTCAGTTGTACTCCCCATAACTTGACCACATGAAAGAGAAGGAAGTGAGACTGTTCTTGTTCCTTAAATAGGAAGAGTTTCACCATTAGCAAGGGAAATTGAAACATTACCAACATCGTTTGAAAGATAAGAGAAATCATCAGTTGACCCGGCGGTTCGAAGCTCCTGAGTCAACAACTTAAGGGGGGTTCTTACTTGACTTAGGTGTGAAGATACCTACGGCATTAGCAGAGTGGGTCTCTTGAGAAGAAGAGACTTTGGATCTTAATCTTTTGCTAAGGTAGAATTGAGCGAATTCTTTGAGAATCACGCCGCGGGAAATCCTTCTCTATACAAGTTCTCAGACGAGGTTTTTGAATAGAACTTTGATAGGCAAGAGGTGTAAGCAGCGTGAGGTGTGAAACGATCTCGTACTATACGAAACTACTTTCACTTTCCATAACCAAAATGAAAGAAAGTCACTGAAGCTTTGCTCCTTGGTAGGCTAGACTTTCAGACCCGTATGATGTGCCTCTTTCAGTTGCTTTCTAGCTTTACTGAATGAAGTGAGTCACCTTTCTCTTCTGTTTCCGTTTTCAGGAAAGTAGCTAAGTCGTGTTAATCCTCTTTTGCCTTTCCTTGCTTTGCTTATAAGCTAACTTCCTTTGATGCCCACTGCTTCATCAATACGGCAACATGGAATCTGCATCTGATTAGCAGCTTCCTTGAGGATGGATGTGTGACATTTGGAGTTGTCATTCGTGAACCTATCCCTAGTGGAAGAATGAGTGATCCGTTCCCTGCAGATCATGGCCTTACCACTTGGTCCCTGATGGCCAGCGGGGGATTCCGTATAGCAGCTCACGTTCGTTTGCGCTGCGCGTTCCCGCTGGACTGGGCACGTGTTAGCTGTAGGAAGTATGGTTCCGAAAGTGACTTCGGTTCGCCAGTTCAGGCTCAACTCCTCGCTTTACGTTAGCGGACCTACAGGTCGGGCCGGGGCTCTGCGCTCTTTCTTTCTGTGTGGGACGATGCCAGGGAGAGAAGGGAATGCGTCGAGGCGGCGAACAACAACAACACAACTACATTATTTTGGCTGTAATCCCTTAATTGATTTTTTTTTTTTGTAAAAGAGACCCCCTTTCCCTTTCTAATGTCACTAAACCGGTCTGGTATTCCTAGATGCATTCCTTTTCATCAAAAGATGATCATGAAGAGAGACGTGTGGGCGGATAAACTAGTTCACTTCTACCTTTCGATGTTCTTATTATCGAAGCTAATCCTAGTCAGAAAGAGAGGGGGTTTTGGTTATGAGATATAGTTCAAAAGTCGTTGACAGTACCTATAGATCTATTTTATGATCTTAGCTACGTGTGTGGTTGTTTCTTGTTGCAAGTGAATGCAACAAAAAGACTCGAAAATAACGAATAATGATACAATTCATATATTGACATTTCATACTCATTTCCAAATTTCTGCTTTGTTATTCCCATCATCAGATAACCATAGGATGATCCCCAAGAAAGGTGGCAGGATTCGAACCTATGGTCGGCCCACCACTGACCTGCTGGGTAGGGTGGCCGGGTTAGCACCCTTCGTCGCCTCTGTACCCGAAACAGATGCGCTGCACTACCCAGCACGTATCCTTCTCTCCCCTACCCCTCTTTTGGCTATGCCATTACCAATCGTGGGTAACCCCTAGGCCGGCTGCCTCTGACCTAATAAGAATGGTTATCCTTATGACCAAACAAGGACCAGCTAACTTACTTCTCGAGCGATAGTGACATCGGGTTTTGGAGACTCACGTTCTGCTTTATTATCACAGTAGATACGATTATAAAGAAAAGGATTCTTTTTTTACCTTCAATACATCTTGCATGCATATAGTATCATTGAATGAAAGATTTTGTATGTCCAATTTGAATCGATCTCAATGGATCCCTCGTGATTGCCCAGAGGATTGCATACGTTTAGGTTTAGCTTAGCTTGGCCTTGCCTCCTTCTCTCCCATACTTCTTGGAGCTAGACCAAAACTCGTTTGCATCTCCTGTCCAAGTGAGAATCTTTCTTCCTGCCTCTCCATTTCCCATTTTAGCTTATCTTTCTTCTGTCATTGAGGATGGTAGGAATTAAGGGGCAGGTAGGTTTGATGCTAGCTTTGTTGCCTTGGCAGTGGCTGATTAAAGACATCCTCGCAAAGGCGGAGTTTACTACGACCCTCGGAGCTTGAGCGCTTCGCTTTCCCTGAACCAGAAGTCAACTACAACTTGAACCTAAGAGCAAGTTTATGAAACGAGCCCAGAAGAGCGAGGGACTCTATCATAGCACCTATCGGTGATCAACTGTCATTCTCTCTGATCTCAAACTAAAGCTACAAGTGTTAGTTCACAGTTCGGCTAGCATAAGTTGGAGTTGTAGTAGGTGCCTTCCTCGAGCTCGTGTACACCTCATCAGTCGGATCGATAAATTTAGTGTTTGCTTGATATCAAAAATCTATTGTATTATTTCTTAGTTTCACTTAAATTTTAAAGTTTATTATTGTTTCAATTAAGAATTATTTTATATGAAAATATTATAATAATAATAAATAGTTTCTTGCTTTCTCTTTTATTTAAAAATATTGATTGTTTTTTTCGTTAGCCACATTAACATTTTGTAAAAATATTATAAAATTATTTGTGGTTGTAGCACTACTCACTAGTCATGTGCTTAAATAGCTAATTAATGACTTTTTCATTTCAAATTTAATGACACAAAAGTTCTACTACCAAAAATGTATAGCAAAAGCTCTACTTCTTGCAACAAAGCCAAACAGGGGCAATATAAGGCTACCCATAAAGCTGGTGCAAGGAGGAGACTTCTTTGAGTAGTGAAGAAGAAAGTCTCACAAATACCGAAAGAGACTGAAATGTTTAGCATAATTTCAACATGACCCGTGTGTGTGTGTGTATATATATATATATATATGGGTCATGTTGAAATTATAATGGTTTAACTCATAATAAGATGTTACTTTACACCCACTCCTTTATAAGTTTATATAACTATCTATTTAAAAAGTAATTTGATAAATTAATTATTGGATTACATTAGTTTCTTATACCATTCATATTTACAGAATATCAAGATGATTAAAGATTAATAATTATCTCGTTAAGATTGTTAAAATTTCAATTTTTTAACTTTAAAATTATACACAAAATATGAGTTTGTGAATCAAATATTAAATAACATGTAATTAACACAAGTGATTTTCATATTAACAACAACAAAATTATATATTCATTATTCATATATTTAAAATATTAATCCTATAAAAATTTATAAATTGATGTAGTATCGTAAATAATTACACAAAATATAACTTATTTGTTACCATATACATATCCCATACAACTTGAATTTAAATTACTCTATCTAAAGAGAATTAAGACCAACAAACTACAAGCTTAAAAAAAATTCATTGTCATTCTCATTTACATGCATGTAGAATAATTTTAAGAATTCATTTTATATTTTATGCTTTTCTTTTGAAATTATTTAGATGTAAAGTTATATACATATATGTATATATATTCACATTAATCGTCAAATGTAATAATATTTTTCCAAACTTGATTCCTTTCTTGTAATACCATTTAATTTTCAATTGTTTTGATCGTATGTCTACCATTTATAATTGGTTTAATCATATACTTGATCCAATATATAATTGAAAAATTATTAAAGAAATTATTTTATTTAGTATTCATGTGGCTTCTAAATATTTAAACACATGTGATTTGAGATATATCATCACTTGACATATATTTTGGGAGGATTGTGATTTAATTTATTTTAGTATTATCTATAAATATGTTTATATTAACAAGAATATAAAGATTTAAAAAAAATTAAGGAGGCCAGTGAATTACTTATGAATATAATTCTATGAAATGGAAAACGAAATGTTTCCAGAAATGTTTCCAAAAAAGATGAGGGGTGAGGGGAGGAGGAGGGATTTTCCCACTTCCCAGGGCTCAACATGTACCTTTGGAAAAAGTTCCAAACAATTGGATTTTTATTTTTATTTTTATTGAAAATTAGATGAATTATTAATTCATGATCTGACATATAGAGAATGAAATCAATGAGAAATATAAACTTTAAGGTGGCCATAAGCAAACAATTAAGAAGAAAAATAAAAAAAAGGGATAATTTGTAATTTTTGGTGCGATGCAAGGGCCTTGTGAATTTAATAAGGATGCTACATGCATGTTAGTGGTAATTATGGTGTATGCCTTTCTCTTGATGTTATTTATACTTTTTATTTTTTTATGAAAAAAAAAAGTTGGAAGGCGATCTGAGTTGGTATTTTCTACTGGGCATTATGAATATCTTTCTCGTCAAGGATATGTTTTGTTAATATTATTTTGAAGATGTTATTGACATTTTGTTTAATGACACAGGGGTTCCTGTTGTAGCTACTCTTTGTTGAATGTCTTTAACAAAATTTTTACTTAATCATCTAGAGAGAGACAGGCTCAAGTGCACGAATCAAGAAAGTCATGATAAACAAAATACATATGTCTATAATTTATACATGCGCCCAAATATTGGTCAAGAAACTTTGGAAAAACTAGGGTGCTCTTTCACTTTATTAGGTATATATCTTTGTCTCTTTAATTATTTTTTCACCTTTATTTAATATCTACCGCGATTTTATCCAAAAAAAAAAATATCTACCGCGATTATAGTTAATTCTTAATGATTAATATCTTGACTATATTGTAAGTTTTCAAAATCAAGAACTATAATTTATTTGGCTTTGGCAGTCATTTTAGAACGGTGCCACCAAAAGAAAGTTGTATTAGACAATTGGTCTCTTGCATGCATGGTCTTGAAAGTTGAAACTACTTTCTATAGTCAATTCGTTTACTCATACCAATTTGTCCTTTCCTACGCACACCTCGTTTGTAAAAACCATTTCTTAATGTCTCAATCAAGGAAGCAAATATAAAGCCTATAAAAAGCATGTTACTAATCAATAAGGAAGCAAATACTTATCCTCTGATACCTCTCTCTCTCTCTCTCTCTCTCTCTCTCATCATATATGCAGATGGGCAAGCTTACAAAACAAAGTTATCATCACCTCCCTAAGAATGAAAAACTCACAAAATCTAAGCAAAAACCCATCAAGATAACATACATATCTAGCCCAACGATGGTAAGAGCTTGTCATGCTTCTGAGTTTCGCAAAATAGTTCAAGAACTCACTGGCAACAACTCTGATGACATCGAAATTCCTGGTGATAATCATGCAGCAAGTTCAGAACAAGTCGGCTTGGTTTTTAATCATGAAGCTCCATACGCAAAAACAGCTGCTGAAATTGTGGGCGATTCTTTTTTGAAGACTATGATCTCACTTGAGCTTGACCAAGGTTACTTCTTGAGAGAAGTTTTGGGGAACATATGCTGATTTCTGTAATATCACACACACACACACACACACGTATTTCTATCCAGCTTGTAAAAATTTTGGTGTAAGCATAGGCACTCCCTTCATATTAATGTACTCCTTAATTTGTAAATTAATCGAAACCATTCATGCAATGGATAAAATTTATATAAGATTCCTTAAATGCAGTGCCTTAAATCTTTTAATTAAATTGAGCAATGTTATTGTATTAATTGGTTGAATTTAATTGTTATTAAAAAAAAACTTTATCGTGTTGTTTATCACATAGTTAAATTTAATAAAAGAACCTAAATTATATGGTTTAATTTTTTTATGGTCATGGGCATTGTTTATTATACAGTATCTATTACACAAAGTACACATATTTCAGCTTTTGAGAGTCATGATTTTAGTTCAAAAAATAAATTATGCGTTGAATGTGTGCAACAAAGCTTGTGACCTAACAATTTCCCAATTTGTAAAGTAGAATAGGGTAGGAACTGTACTAGAAGTGGTTTTCAAATAATAGAATGCAACCTTTGCTACACGTTATTGTTATTATAAAATTTAAAAAAAAAAAAAAACACTAATTTGTAGTCCGGAAAACTTAGGAAACATAGCTGACATTTGACAACTCATCCTTGAAGAAGAAAAATCAAAATGATTTATTCCGTCGAACTCTAGAGCATGGTAGTCTTGGTTCTCAAGGATTCTGAACAAAATGATTTATTACATCAAACTTTAGAGCATGGTAGCCTTGGTTCTCGAGGATTCAAATCTAAACTAGATTTCTATTGTACACACAATAGAACAATTCAAATTAACAATTATCTGTTTAAACACCGCCCCATATATAATATAATGCAATAGAGTGTGGAGTATGGAAATTACACTGAAATGAAGATAAAGAGCATAGAAATACTCTGTATCTGTGCTTCTTCTAGCAGAAATTAATTACTATTTTTTTAAGCAGACCTTTATTACAATCCTGCACCCAACAAGTTTGGTATCAAAACCAACTCCTTTTGTCCTAAATTTCCATTCCCATAAGCTTGAACCATAAACCATGGTAGCATGTCCTATTGAATCCACTTTCAACTATGCTTAAAACATGTTCCTATCTTCATTGGTGAGGGAGAGGGAGAGTGTTAGAATTATGTAGTAAAATAATTAAATTTACTATGTCTCAAAAAATTAAAATTTCATTATTTTTATGTAATTTTGTGAGTTGTCATTTGTATTGGGCTTGTGAATTGAACTGGTTGTAACGCAAAAATGGAAGTCAGTTGCTGAGCAGTTCGCTCCTACTAATTCAAGCAAGAGGCAAATTAAGTTCAAGTTGGAAAAATAGTTGAGGAAATGAGTACACCTCTTCCTCTCACATAGCAGAGGGGTGAACATCACAAAACTAAGACAATTTTGTTACATTTTTTTCCCTATAATTATGCCCTTTTTGCCTACTTTTATAAGCCCCATTTCCCATGAATTTGTAAACCAAAATTCCCATATGAAGATCTAGAGAGAGCCCATAAACATTAGTGCAAAACCCTCATCAATCTCTCTACCTTCTCCCTCTCTCAATTGCGAAATTCAGGAGAAGAGATCAAGTCCATCACACACAAATGACAAACCAACCTTCAAAGTTGTTGTGTTGATTGGAACTTGGTTAGCATTAGAGCATTCTCAGAACATTTAAGGAGATTTAGAAATTGTAATTGGAGCTCAATTGAAAACATGGAGGATGGAAAATAAGGAGAGGAAAATATGGTGAAAAATGACATTTTTCACCGTTTAGTTCAGGAAAAAAAACAAGAGAGACAAAAAATGGAAAGGAAAATAATCCCTCCGAGCTCACATTTTTTTATCCTCCCAATTTGGGAGGAAAATGGAGAGGAAAAGATGCTGAATAATGTATTTTATACAAATACTCTTACTTTATTGTACTCACCTACCTTTCTCACTTTTCCACTACACATGTGACTTGATTTTGCCTCTTCATCCTTATCACTTTCTTAGCACCTTCACAGCACAGCAACATGAACTACTCCAGGTTCTCTCTCTCTCTCTCTCTCTCTCTCTCTCTCTCTCCTTTTCCTCATTATATTCCTCATTTTATTGTTTCTTGTCCTCATTATATTCCTCATTAATCTATTGTTTCTTGTTGATTTTTTTTTGGTTTCGTATGACATTCAAATTAAAACTTGCATTGGATGAGTTGTGAGGGTCCCTTAAAGCATGAGAAAAAAGGATGGGGAGATTTTCTACCCGACCTTTAAGGCAAATGTGCGTTTTAGACCCCTTAAACACAACCACATTAACCTAGTTATTTAGCCAAGTGATTAACTTAAGTAAATTAAACAGATCTAGGTTAACACAAATATATCATATCATGCAAAGCAGCAGAAATATAAAGAACACAATGATATGATGACTCAGGAAAACCAAACCGGTAAAAAACCTGGAGAGGATTTAATCTAGCTATCCTCAAGGTAAAACTGAAACCATTATGAAGAAATTGAAGTTTACACAATAGCGACTTAGACCACTAACGTCCTATTGCTACCTCGAGTAGGAAACTTACTACCACGACCACGTGACAGCTCTGAGTCTAGGACTACTTCCTTCTTGGATTCTTAGCAAGCACAAGCACTCCCGCTTGTATATCTTTAAGCTCTTAATGCAGCAACTAAATAATCATCAAGTTTTTGACATAATCTTGATCCTTGATAACCCTAAGTATGTGTGAAGGCAAACATCTCTAGATCTCACAGAAGATTCACACATACAACATCAACAACCTCGAAACACGTGGCTAGGGTTTTCCCTTTTATACTTAGGGCAAAACATAAAATCCTACACTTAAAACGGACTTAGGTTGAGTTGGAAAATTTTGCAGAAAAAAAATCTGCACGACTTTCAATCGGTCGAGTCTAATTTTCGATCGATTGAGCCAGACAGAATTGCGTAGTAAATTTTGCAGCAACTCAATTCCAACTTTACATAAAAGACACATACTTTGAGTAGTCTAAACAAGACTAAAACGTTTTGATCATGGTTTGCCAACATTACAAATTAGTGTTCTAATACATTTAAACCTAAAGGTTTTAGAACCTAACAGCAAACATTCTAGTCCAAAGTTAAAAGCGAAAACAACAAAGACCTAAAAATGGAGGAAGAAAATAAAGCAAATTTGGATAAGGACTTGAAAAACTAAAATTTTGAGCTCAAAAGGCAACTCTAAGAAGTTTGGACATGAGTACAAAACTTTTTGCTTTCAATGCACTAAATGCAGATCCTCAAATCACTCCCAAAGGGATTTTTTTTTTTTTTTTTTTTTGTGCAAAAAAAGGGCTGACTTTAGTTCGTGTCTTCCACTTGGGTGTGGCCATAGTGGCACCTTATTCGTTGGGCTGGACCTGCAGAAGCAGGGAATCTGAATAAGTCATAGTTGTGTACCCAATCTCATCGAAAATGCTAGTGAGCATGAGTTGAGAGCATGAAGATTTTTTTTTCTAGACGCTTTTTATTGTGAGATTCAAACCTGAGACATTCGGAGTAAGTCTATCTCCCGAAAGGATTGCTAGTACATAGAAGTAATAGAAGAAAATAAAGCCAACCTCTCTAAGGAAGTTGAAGATGCTCATTGATTTATCTTACTAATGTATGTCTATTCAACATGAAAACATATGGTGATGTGGATACTGGATAGTGCTAGTAATAATCACATGATAGGAAGTTGAGAACTTTCTGTAAAACTAGCATGACGAAGACTTCTCATATACAGTAAAGCTTGGAGAAGACAAACTTCACGACAACAACGGAAAACAAGTAGTTGTTGAATCAAAAAAGGTAACTCTAAATTTATGGTATTATGTGTATTATGTTCCTGGCTCAACTTCAAATTTATGAACTGTTTGGCAATTATTATGAAAAGGTTATTCTTGAATTTTTAATGATGAAAGTACAATTATAGATAAGAAGAAAAGTCTTATAGTACAAAAGTAGAAATGAGTTCCAAAATCGTTTGTTCTCTCACTATGCCACTGGATGAGAATTTTTCTTATAACACTGTTTATTTCGCTGTAAAATTTTTTACAGAGAATATTTTTAATATTTTATTATGTTTGTTTCATTGTAAAATTTGGTTAAACTTGAAAATATTTCCTGTTAATCGTAAAATCTTTTGTATGTAAGATATTGTAAAATTTTTTACCATTAAAATTTGATAAAATATTTTACAAAAACATACAATGAATCTCCCTTCCTCCCCCCCACCCCCCATCCGGTGGCTGGGTTGCCGATCTAGTTGGTTGGGTAGCTAGTCTTGGCGGTTTGATTGCTAAAGTTGCTAGTCGGATGGCCAATTAGGAAACAAGTAGTTTGTGCTTGAAAAATTTTACATATCACACTAAACAGCAGAGTATATTTTTACTAAAAATAATTTACATGTAATATTTGTTATATGTAAAATATTTTACATTTTAAAATGTTTTATAATGAAACAAACGAAGCATAAATGTGAAAAAATAGATAAATCATATTTATCGCCATTGTTGTTGAATTCATTTTGTTCCAAACGAAACGAGGAAAATACCATTGGTCATTCTAATTCATTCCATTCAAATTTCAGTTTGCTCCCTTTAAAAAAAAAAAAAAGATAAAACTATATTGTTTTGATTTGATTCTTAATATTCCATTAATGATGAATAAATATGAGTGTTAAATATGTATTTGTGTGTGTGTATATATATATTAGTTGTAATCTCGAAACCATATATTGGAATTGACCAATGTCAAAATATTTTGTTACAATTCATTTTGTTCCAACCGAAATGAGGAAAATACCATTGGTCATTTTAATTCAAATTTCAATTTGCTCCCTTTTAAAAAAAAAACTAAAACTATATTGTTTTGATTTTATTCTTAATATTCCATTAATGATGAATAAATGTGAGTGTTAAATATGTATATGTGGTTGTGTGTATATACATATATATATATATATATATATATATATATATATATATATATTAGTTGTAATCTCAAAACTGTATATTGAAATTGACCAATGTCAAAATATTTTGTTATAATAGATAAACCAAAACAGAATTGACTATTTTGTTTACGGTACTTAACATAAGGTATGAGCATCTAAGTTGTAATTTGCAAATAACTCAAAATATAAAAGGATAAAAATATGTGGTGCTAGGCTTGTCTCATATTACCCAGTGATGTCAAATTTATGAAGGTTGTATTTTTGAAAAAGAGTAATGCTATAAACATAAACTATTTTATAATATTTTTACATATTATTGATGTAATAAATTCTTACTAATATTAATATGAGCTTATCATTGATATCACCTATTACCTAGTAATATCAAATTCACGAAGGTTGTATTTTTGAAAAAGAGTAATGTTATAAATATAAACTATTTTATAATATTTTTACAAATTATTGATGTAATAAATTCTTACTAATATTTACATGAGTTTATCATTGATATCATATTTTTATTTATAATAACTATTGATAAAATAACTAAAACTAAATTCGGTAAAAATATTGTAAAATGCACGGACTTCCATTTCCACAAAATTCACGGCGAATCTGAGCACCACTCGAATTGGTGAATGCTGATATATGTGGACCTACAAGAACCCCACCGCTCAATAATGATAAATACTTTTATTTTTATTTTATTTGTGGTCGACTATACTTTAAAGACGTGAGTCTATTTTTCTTTAAAAAAATCAGAAGCTTTTACTACTTTTCTCCAGTTTAATTATAGCACGTGCAGGTGCAGAAAAACAAAATAACAAATCAATGAAGACTAATCAATTAAGACTAACGGGCAAAAAAAAAAAAAAAAAAAAATCACTGAAGACTAATGGGCAAAGCTATGCCTTGTAGACTTAACTTGTGAGCAGTGATGAGACAATTATTAAGGATTTTATTATATACGTCACACAAATTGACATGTTATCGAGCATTGGGGCCATTTTATTTCATTTTTTTGGATTCTTTGGATCAATTTTATTTTAAAGGGGCCAATTTCCTATTTGTTCAAGGGAACCATGGGCTGCCTTTGTCTTCACATATTTGGAAGTATGTTTGACATCAGCTTATATTCTGCCTTTGTTTTCTCTTTTTTTTTTTTTTAGAATTATTTTACTTTTACAAATTTTTTTAGAATACAAGTATATTTTAACACACTTACATTAAAAAGAAAAAAAAATTGCGGTGGTTATACTACAAGTATCAATGTTTGTAGGATATGGGGGTAAGGACCGTGGTATGAGTCTCTATGAGAAAATTTTACAAATATATACACTTAGATTAAACTATAGAAGAATTTTTATTTTGTAAAAAAAAAAAAACGATTAATTAACTGTTCTCAGGCCGACACTTCTCCTCTACTTGCGCTAATTACAACTTGGATCGTTGAACCACGCACGAAGTTTCAAATTTCAAAACTTAAATTAATTATCCTTGTCAACCCAGAAAAGCTGATTCTATGATTGACACACATGTATATTTCATTCAATAAAAGTCAGTCTCTTATATATATGAGCTTCCAGAGGATTCATGAAGGATATAATTTAGTCTTCCTTGTAGGTTTTCAGAATGGCAATGAATCCTAATTTTCAAAAGTTCTCTTATAGTTCATCCAATAAACACTTTTTTATTTTTTGAACCCCACAAACATAAATTAATAGCTGTATATGTATAATCGCAAAAATATTTTAAAATTTCTACAATTGTACTTGTATCTAAAATTGTTTTAAAACTACAGTGGATATGCCATTGCACTGACTCAGGCAAATATATTGTTTATCCCTATTGAGATTTAGAAAAAAATAAAAAAATAAAAAAGGATTAAACAATTATTTAGAGAGTTTTGATTTTTTTTTTTTTTTTTTTTCTTACACTTGCCGCTATAAAACCAAAAAAAAAAAAAAAAGTAAGATCAATTACGAGAGCCTTTTTAAAAACTTCTGTCAAACTAAATTCAAATGAATAAAAAAAAAAAGAGAAGTGCTACGTCCACAACATTTTTACAATATTTTCACAACAAATCATAGGTGGTTAGTTGTTATTGGTTCAAATTTGAACCTAACACTAAGATTACTTTTTTGTCCTAATAATAACAACCAGTAATAACTTACTGTGAGGACCAAAAACTCATAAAATCAACTTCCCAACGTTACTGATGCTTTATTCATTTAAGAGTCCTCATACAATACATTTGATAGAGAGGGTTCAACAACAAAAAAGCCCCTTATTCGTAGTCTTTTGATTCCTATTTATACTATTCTCTGTTTTCATCGTAGCCTTACACCTTGCAATCTACGGTCCTTTTCCCGTGACACTTGTCCGTCGGCAATGGAACAAGATTCCACTTTGCATCCCGCACTGTTCAGGTCATGTCCACATTAATGCGATGGATAGAGGTGATGCTTGTTAATTAATGCGGCCAGAATAGTTGTTGCCAAGCATTTAATGCAACCTTCCAAATCAGCCTAATACATCCAGATATTTGTAACATGTCCCTTATGTAGTTATCGTCCACGCCACCTCATCTTCGGGCACACCCGGAGAGACTTCATCTTTCATTCTAAATGTTGGCCTTTCTTTCTTCGGGTCCTCGGGTTCTTAGGTCCTCGGGTCCTCACACTTACCATTTAGAATTTGTTGTAAAAATATTGTGAAAATATTGTAAACATATCATTTCTCAAAAAAGAATATGTTTTATTCTTAAAACTGGGTCCAAAAATGTTGACAGCCCGTGACATAGCGAAATGACAAATTATACTTTTTTATTTTTATTTTTATTTTTATATAGAGAAACTTGACTAATTATACTTAATTATCAAGAAATAACATTTTGTTCTATATTATCAAAATAATTGATACACCTCTATTTTTTTTAAAACTATTTTAGGAAATTAGGTGGAGTCTCAATTACTTTGATCATCTATAGTGTCATATCCTTAAAATCACGTATAACAAATATAATTGCACTAAACCTCGGAAGTGTCACTATAATTTATCCTATTTTATTTTTCTCTGTGGTCCTCATCAAAATAGCATAGCGTTTCTCTTACCCAAAAAACACATGCTTTGGATTGGACCACTACTCCTTTCAGCGAAGACTATGGAAATAGGAATCGTTCAAATTTTTTAATTGGTTGCATTTTTTACTTGTTAGATTCTTTGACAAAAAACCTTGTGATTATAACTTTATGACGTCCACTGATTTGGCCTTTTTAAAATATTTTAGTAAACAGGAGTTTTTCCTCGTAATTTAGTGATACTGATTTTAGGATCTTTGTTATTCAGTTTTTGAGCGATGAATTTTTAATTAGATATTATATTAGTTCAAGTAATGACAAGTTTAGTCAAACTCTTCATTAGTTAGTATCAAATTAGGTTACCCTTAAAATAAGTATGAATTTATATTTTTAGAAAGTGTTGAGGTCATATTCTTAGAAGATTAATCCAGCCTTTGACAAATATTTATTTCCTGGTCCTTAATTAGGTTTAGAATTACCTAACTTATCTTGTGTTGTTGATAAGTTGCATGAATTGTTGAATTAGAAAGTCTCAAATGTTGAAACGTTAACCTGTTGTGAGGGTCAATTTTATCGGACGGTGTCCAGGCCTAAGTTAAGCAAGGACGCCGGGCCCTCTTGTTGTAGTTTGAATGGACTGGGCTTGGTCTACCGCAGCTAAATGAGCTGTTTAAAGACCAAGTGATGCACAAGGTAGAACTCCTGTAATACACATACACTAGCAGGCAAGAATATACGTATTGATTAACAAGGAAACATCAATGGAAGACAAAATGATAAAGAAAAACTCAGAATAATTGCTTGGGATCCTTAGAGTTAGTAGGAAGTATTTCATTAATTTCTTTTTTTAGTTATGAATTATAATGAGCTCACCAAGACTTAATGCAAGGTTCAAGTAAGCTAAAAAATTACAGACTTGAATGACTCTCTGGGCCTCTAAGACTTGTAAAATTTGAACCTTTTTGAATCCAAGCAGGTGCTATTATAGTGGCTGTTTCGAGGATACCGGGAGATATTCCCCTGTTTTCTTTGAGTTTTACAGAATTTTTTGGATTATCACGTGCTTACTAAATCATGCTACAAGGTCCAAATAAGCTCAAAAATTGCAGACTTAGATGGCTATCTCAACCTCTAAGACTTGTAAAGTTTGAATCCTTTTTGAATCCAAGTATTATATTATAGTGGCTGTTTCTAGGATACCGGGAGATATTCCCCTGTTTTCCTTGAGTTTTACAGAGCTTTCTCTCAATGATTCTCCCTGATTTCGTTACTGCTGAATCTCCTTTTATAGCGTCACCTTAGGGCTCCGGGGTACCACTAGTTCTCTCTTTTTGCTCCCCTGGGTAACAGAGCCCTTGTTATGCCAGCTATTCTACTGGCTAGCTCTTTCCCTTTTTCTCATAGTTTTTCTTTTTTAGTGCTGCTTCCCTAAAAGTCACTTGCTGGCTTTCCATTCCAGGGGCGTCCTTGGAGAGCTGGCCTTCATCCTCTCTTCTTTTAAGGTTTCTCACCTTTTAGATTCAGCTTTTAGTTGCCCTCATTTTTTGTTATTTTTCCCCAGTGAGCTGAATCATTCCCTGCCAAGTCGAAGGTTTTCCCAGCTATTTCCCCTTATGGTTCTTCTTTCCGGGTTCCCTAAGGTACCAGCCTTTTGTTCATGAGTTGTTGCTCTCCAAGCTGCTTCTTTGCTGCATCTCTGAGTGCTTGAAAATGACATATTTGTCCTTCGTTTCTTGTGCTTTTTGGTTCCCCTTTCGAGCTGTCTTAATTCCACCTTGGCTGTGTTGCACGTCCCAGGGATCTCGAGCCCTTGGCAGTCTCCGGGATCCCGGCTCAATTTGTTTTACTGGATTCTCTTTGGTCCTCTGATCTTGGCAGGCTAGGCCCTTCTTATTTCTTCCCTTTGTTTCATGGGTTCTAAAACTTGCCCTTTCATGGATCTTGGGCTTCAAATCTTTTGGGCCTACCATCCTTTTCTTTTGTGAGCTCAACCTCTTTTCAATTTTACTTTCCATGGGGTTGGCCCAATGTGCTATTTCTTTGGGCCTTGTGTTATGATTTTTTGAACCTTAACACCTGTCAACCCAGAGAAGCAAATTGTACGATTGGCCAAGAAATTTCATTCTATGAGAATCTAGAGTATGAATCTCTTAATGGGTAGTTTGTGTTTACTTCCAGATTTATTTTTTGGAGATAGTCATCAATAAAGAAAAAGTTTGATGTCGCTCAGGTGATTAAGACTGCATGCATGTAGCATGATTAATTACCAACAAAAAAAAAAGCACTTAGAAGTAGAGTAATTTGAAATTATAGACTACACTATCATGAAATTACAAGCTTTTATTTTTTTATTTTTTATTATTATTATCATGAAATTACTAGTTAGATCATTCTATTAAAAGCAATAATATAATTAAACAATGTCGACATTGATCTAGAAAATAGCACTTAAATTTTGAAATTTAAATGTGCTGGGCAATTTGGACTGCAAGGAACAAATTCTATTTTGATAAAGTTCAGCAGCATCCGAACTGCATTCTTGATGAGGCTCTTGGTTAATTTCCTGGAGAAGTACTAGCAGCTAACTGCAACACAGCTTTAGTTTTTTCAGTTTGTTGCTTTGGGCTTCTTTACTGTACTGCTGTCCCTGGCTTTCTTGTAGCTACTACTATCATCTGTTATTTTTATTTTTTTTTGGGTCTCTATTGGCACACGGCCATTCTTGTATTTGATTATAGTTTTACATCAATAAAGTTCTATCTTTTATCTCAAAAAAATTAAAAAAGTTTCACCACTTTAATTTTCTTATATAGTGATGATGCTAGAAATTGTCAGCGAGTCGAATAGTCCTCATGTGCCCTTGGTAACCTGCGTAACACAAATACAAGAAAACCTTAAAGAGTACCGGTGTGGTACCGGCCAAAGGCCCTCTGAAAGTCAAGTTAGAAAAGAGAATTTTCTATCACTCCAGAGTACTAGAGCTAGGGTATTATCATGCGTACCTTGATTTGTGAGAGTTTTGGGGTTTTTATAGTTGCGTAGAGCTGACCTCAATTTCTTGATGGATAAAGTATTTCCTTATGGAGAAGATCTTTTCCAGCGTCCATATATTGTGGGATTCTTTCCTTGTAGGGATCTCTTTGATTACGGTTGAACGTAGAATGCAAGACATTCCCATATTAGGTTCCTTGGAGACTACTTAGGTCACGTGTGTGTCACGTGGCTTTGCCACCTGTCTCCATCGGGTCCGTCCACCTTAAAGAGTTTGTCCCTTTTAAAGAGTCCGTCCGTCTCTTTGCCTTCCGTTCAAGACAAGACTCCGTCTACTAGGTCTTTGATTGTGAGGCTATCCAGATGTCTCTCTCGGTGTCACTGTCGCTTTTTCTGTTTGCTATGGGATTTATCCCTATCAGCTGCCCCCTTACTCCATGGGTCCGTCGCTCGGTATCCATGACGGACATGTGGGGTGACGGTTTCACTTAGTTCTAGGGAGTTGTGTTTGATTGACAGGGCAACTGATAGCCATAAATGTTGAGGGACATGTGGCAAAATTTTAGTGGCTGGTTACTCGGATCAAAGCGTCGCTTTGTCTTTCACGCCGTTTTCCTTATATATATATGTTGTCTTTCCCATTAATTTCCACTTTTCGCTATTATTTATTTAGTTAAAGCTTATCCATCTCCTACTAGAATTTGTCAGTCTGTTTTCTCGACGCGTCCGTTCATCACAACGTCTCTGTCTCTTTTTTGCACTATACACCTGTAAGTGTTCTTCGTAATGTGCATGTCTTTTATCTTCTTTTTTCATTAAAGTGTTTTACATCCATCGTGCATATAGATTTATAGAGTCTTAGGAGTTTATCCGTCACTTGTAGGTGTAATAATGTCTAGTGAAGCGTCAAGTGAACAATCATGTGTCCACGAAGGAGCAAGCTACGATGATGTGTACCCATTAGGTGGAGGCGACCCCGATGCCTCTTCTCCTAAAAGAGTTCTATCCGCCAACTCACCTTTGGAGGGGAAGGATGAGGATATAGACGTGGATGGGTCCGATAGTGACATGAACGGAGACTCAAGCAGTGAAGAAGGCTTTGAATCTCCTTTTGGAACCATTGTTGGCCCTGACGGCCTTAGGAGTTTCGTTCTTCCTCTTTTTGGAACCGTTGTTGGCCCCGCGGTGCTGATGGCATCGGGGTGTATGAGCAAATGTTCAAGGCAGGATTTAGACTGCCCTTAAGTGCTCTCCACCGTCGCTTACTCCAATACTTAGGGCTAGCTGTCACCCAGATTACTCCGAATGCTTGGAGAATCTTCCTTGGTGCTGAGGTCCTATATGGGGTTCTAAGCAAAGGGAGACGTCAACTAACCGTGTAGGAGTTCTTCCATTGTTACTATCCTTCTGAGATCGTCAAGTCTAGGGGGACTTACAGCTTTCTGCTGAGGAAACCGTCGCTTAGGCTAGTGTACGAAACACTTGATTCCAACCAAAATTGGAAGAGTCAGTATTTCTTCATCCAGGGAGACAACTGGGTGTGTCACTTTGATGAACGGGAGAACATGCCCCTGGTTAATAGAACTTGGGGCATATTGCCTCCATCTGGTAGGTATCTGTTTGCTTAGTTTTTTGCTCGTTTATCTTTTGTCTGTTTTACTTGTTAGTCTAACCATCTCTAATTGCAGTTCAAGAACGTCTAGAAGTTGATCTTGAACAGTGAAGCTTTTTGGAGAAGATCTTCAAAATTTCTTTGAAAGAGAGGACGTGGAAAAAGCTCGTCACCTTGGACACCCTATATTGGTACTGTGAAGGTCCCGAGCCTACAGCTACTGCACGTCATTACGATTCACAAGCATGCCAATGTGAGTCTGTCACCAATTCTTCTCCTTTATCTTCGTTAACTTTTTAGCAATTCCTGCCTAACTTTTTCTTTCTGTCCTCTTTGGTGCAGAAATGGAAGCTGTACATTATCAAGGACGATGATTACGAAGACTTGGGCAACCATGCAACTGAGGCCATAGGGGAGATAGGCCTCTTCAGCTTGGCTCATGTGTGTGCTCGTCCTCTTTCTTTCCCATCTCTCTGTTATCCTCGCTTTTAACCTTGTTTTGGATTTCTTTTTTGCAAGGGGTGTTAATGAAGAAGGGCTTGATGGACCGTTGCATGGCCTGTGAAGAGTTGGTTGGCCGTCTAAAAGAAAGGGTTGAGGCCGCAAAGGCAGGGATGAATGAGCTCAAAGCCTCGAGAGAGGTGTAGATCAAGAAGCTTGACCCGACGAAGAAAGCCCTAGAGGAGTCGGAGAGACAAACCGAGGTGTTGATAGACGTGCTTAAAGACAAAGAGGGATAGATCTCCTCATTAAGGAAGCAAGTCCTTCAGGCCAAGGAGGACGGAAAGATGGAGTTTCATAACTTCGACAACTTCCTCTACGAGCTTGGAAATTGTTATGCTGACGGCTTCAACTAGTGCCTCTATCAAGTCAAGGCTTCCTTCCCCAATCTGATCGTGTCTTCGTTCTCAATTGATGTCGTGGCCCAGACCCCAGCCAGATCCGTCGATCCTAAAGGTACCGACGATCTATTTGAGGCTAATCCAACTCCCGACGCCCAAGATGACAGAGAGGTTGTGCTTTAAGATGAACATGTTAAGTCCACCGAGGATGAGAACCGTCCCCTTGAGGAAGCTAAGATGGCTGGTCACGAGAAGGTCGTGGACGAGGAGGCCCCCGTCGACCAACCTTAGATTTTATTTTTGTTTTTATAAAAAGCCTTGGGAGAACAATATTTAAGTAATTTCTTTTACGTCGCCCACCTTTTTGGGTTTTGTATGTAAACATTTGCCTTCTATGGGCTTTTATCCATTATCTTTTTCATACCCGTCGCTTACATTTTTACTTGCTTGGTTTGAACATGCTTTTGTTATTAGATTTCAATGGATTTCTTTGTCCATGTTGAGGTTAGGTGGGACCAAACACTCCTACCCATCCCCTTTTTGGGATTTGTCATGTTGGAACCATTGCATCTTCTCTTTGCTGTCTATAAACTTAGCAAATTTTGGATGTTGGTTCACGTCCGTCCACTTATGAGCACAAACTCTAAGGCATCCTTTTGTGATACATCCGTCCACTTATGGGTGTATATAAATTCTATGGCACCCATTTGGATACATTCGTCCACTTAGGGACTTAATAAAAAATTCTAAGGCATCCTTTTGTGATGCATCTATCCACTTATGGACGTATATAAGTTCTAAGACACTCCTTTGTGATGCATCCGTCCACTTAGGGACTTAAAATAAATTCTAAGGCATCCTTGGAATGCATCCGTCCACTTATAGACGTATATAAATTCTAAGACATCCCTTGGAATGCATCTGTCCGGTTAAGGACTTAGTCGTAGACGCAGCTTTGTGGAGATGTACATACTCATGGCATATCTGAATAACTCCTCTTATTATGATAAGTACGTGCATAAGCAAAAAATTGTTCTTGAAAAAATGAAAGGCTACCCTTTGGGCTTAAAAAGTACTCGTAATAATAAAAAAACTAGAAAGGAATAAACTGAAAATGAGGAGTGGTCTGTATGACATCGTCTACTAGTAGTATTTCTTCAAGTGCTTGGTGTTCCATGGATGATGCAACTTCTGTCCGTCGAGTGTCTCCAAGTGATAAGTGTCTTTCCTCTACCATGAAGCGATTCTATAGGGTCCTTTCCAATTGGTTCTAAGCTTCCCTTGGGATGGATCTCTTGTAGCGCCCTTCACCTTCCTCAAGATGATGTCTCCAACTTGAAAGTCCCTGTGTCTAACTCTAGAATTGTAGTGTTTGGCCATGAGGTCTTGGAATCATGCTAACCTTTGTTCGGTTGTTGCTCTAACCTCATCCACTAGGTCTAGCTGTAGGTGCATGGCTTCGTCGTTCTTATTCTCGTCATGACTCTACACCCTGTAGCTTGTGAGTCCGACCTCAGTAGGGATAATGGCCTCACTTTCATATGCTAGCCTAAATGGTGTCTCTCTTGTAGGTGTCTTGGTCATCGTCTTGTATGCCCACAATACACTTGGCAGCTCGTCTAGCCATATACCCTTTGCCCCTTCGAGCCGAGTCTTGATGACTTTGAGCAAGAATCGGTTTGTGACCCGTTAGCCTGAGAATGGGTGGGTGAGGAGTAGTGATTCTTGATCCCCAGCTGTGAGCAAAAATCCTTGAATGGCTCGTTGTCAAACTGCTTTCCATTGTTTGACACCAATACTCTAGGGATCCCGTACCTGCAGATGATATTTCTCCAGACGAAGCTTCATATATTTTTCTCCGTGATGGTAGCCAGTGCTTCAGCTTCCATCCATTTGGTAAAGTAATCTATACCAACCACTAAGAATTTCAGTTGTCTTACCGTCGTAGGGAATGGTCCCATGATATCTAACCCCCATTGAGCAAAAGGCCACGGAGCTGTCATTGGAGTGAGCTCTTCCGTTGGCTTTCTGATGACATTGCCGAACCTCTAACACTTGTCATAAGCTATGACGTAGGCTTGGGCATCCTTCTGCATGGTGAGCCAATAGTATCCTGCCAGAATCAGCTTGTGCACTAGTGACCGTGACCCCGAATGGTTTCCACAGATTCCTTCGTGAACTTCCCTCATGACGTATTCTGCTTCCTCAGGGCTTAGACATCTTAGGTACGGTCGGGAGAAGCCTCTTTTGTACAAGATGAAAGCTCGGATTTGTGTTAAAAACATGAGAGCTATTTAGACCCTAAATTAATAAGTTACGGCTCGGTTGATTTTACTCTAACTTAGACTAAGTGTGAAATAGAGTAAATGTGAGCGAACAAACAAACAACTACTCTAAGCCATATTCAACAAATCACAGCAGCAAAATGTGATAGGCCAAAAACATATTGACCCCTTGTGATGAATTAAGTTGATTAATTAGCCAAGTTATTAATTAATCAAGTTAACATGTAAACGCGTGGTAGTACAAACAAATCACCAATAAAACTAAGTATGTAGCGGAAATAAATAACACGGTGATTTGTTTACGAATGGGGAAAACCTACACGACAAAAACCTCACCGGGTGAATTTAAGGTCACCACTCTCGAAACTCCACTATTATCACAACAAGCGGTTACAAGTAAAGGAATCAAGTATCTTACCAACTTACAGTTGAACCCTTACCCCAATACCCAATTGGACTTGTTCTGTAGTGACAGTTTCTCTTTTTGATGCACAGTTCCCGAGTACGTGACTAACCAATTACGCAGATCCCAGTATGCGACTTCAATCACCAACTAGAGAAGATTGTTGGCTGCAAAGTTCTTCAATTCATCCACACAATGAAGATCAAGAAGATGCTTGGTTACAAAATGCTACGGTGCAAAGACACAGCAACTTCTTCACAAGAGAGATGAACTAGGGCAAGAACTTCGTCTCAAGTCACAATTTGCATAAACAAGGATTTCTCAATGCTTGTGCAACTTGCCACACTTTGACGGCCCTTAAAATAATCATTTTATATGTCTAGGATTAGGAGAAAAGAAGGCCCAAAGACACATCCACGGATTGTAATCAAAACAGAACTCAAAATCTATTTTTCTTAAATCTCGACAGCTAAAGGTGTCGAGGTGCTGTCGAGCAACTGTCGAGCCTCGGGGCTAGAACAGCTTCTTAAAGCTCGATAGATGCAGCTGTCGAGTTTTAATGAAGAGCACTTCTAAGCTTGTTTCTTGGGCAGACTTGCATAGCTTTAACACTTGATCTTGAAACCTTGTTTCTTGAAGTATTAACCTCATCCTAAATCTACCTAATTACAAGTAAAGTGCGTTTTGACAAAGGATTAGCCAATTACATAAATAATGAATGACATATGTTCTAAATAAGTGAAACACATATATCCTAATAAAATGAAAGCTAAAAGAGTAGGGAAGAGAGATGCAAATACAAGATAATACTCCGATGTGTCATCAAAGAGGAAACCGAAGAACTCGGCAAAAAACCTCTCCACCGCCCTCCAAGCGGTAAATCGATCCACTAGACAATAAGTTGGGTTACACGAATAGCAAAAGACCCTCCAAGCCTAGTCTACCCAGTGCACCTAAGCCCTCCAAGCACCTAGTAGTTAATGAGGTCTCCGTCCACACTAGCATTGGAAAAGAACTCCTTAATGATTTTCGAGTACTCATTTCCACTCGTAGTTAACAGCTTCGTCCATGTCCTCTCCTTGAATACATCGGGAATGAAAGTGTCTTCAAGGGTATCCAATTGGATAACTCTCTCCATAATTATTGGACCTCGCTTGTAGCAGTCATTGTAAGCCATATCTGCCTCAACAGATTTGAAGTTGTTAGAATCCATTGAGCACGCTTGGAGGATTTCTTGGAAGCAGCATGCTTGGTGGGAGACATCTACATAAATAGACACAGAACACACAAAGAGAATGCAAAAACACAAAACAGACCACAAAAGTTGATTATATTCAAGTTAGTCCAAAACAAATAAGCACAAATACTTAAAATAGAACATAATAGTGTCAAAACTACATGCTTTACACTCTAAACCATGTAAACACTAACAAAATGCAAGAATATATCAACAGTGCATGTGTGTGCATGAAGTGATGCAAGGAGTATGCCTAGTGTGTGCCTAGTGTGTGTCTAGGTGATGCATGGCATGGCATAGAGGCACAAATTGGGCAAAGTGTGTAAAACACACACCCAATGATCAAAACATATCAAGCATGTTTAATCAAAGGTAAACCCAAACAGTGGAACTCATTTGAGTCCAAAACAACACAAAATGTCACTTGAACATTTTGTCAAACACTTAGCATGCAACACTGTTCTACACATGTGGACAATGCATGAACACATGGAAATATGCCTAAATACATGTTTAGAATGCCACAAGGGGCCAACACAGATACACACAAACCAACTGGGACTTAGCCCAATCAAAATATTGAAAAAGTTTTGCTTAAAAATCATGAACCCAACCCTTGTTACGAAAATCCCCAAAATGTATAACCCTAAGATAATTTATGCATAATCTAAGACAAAAATGAAAAGAATGTTTTAGAAAACATACCTTGAAGTTGATTTTGCATAAAACAATCTTGAAAAGATGGGGTTTTGAGAGAAAATAAGATTTCGGTTGAGAGAGGTTCGAGAAAGGCAGTGCGATGGAAATAGAAAGTGTTTAAAAAACTCAGTCACATCAGCCCTATAAAACTGAAAACATGCGTTTTTCGCAGGTTAGGCAGTCGCGAAATTACTCGCGAAAAACACCACTGAAGTACAAACACTTTAACGGGAAGCTTTTAGTTGCGAAACAGTTGCTAGACAATCGCGAAAGTCTCTGTATGAATTTGTGTTTTCCAGTTTTTGCCTAAAAAATATTTCACGGGAAGAGCTTGGTCGCGAAATAGTCGCGAGATAGTCGCGAGACTCTCTGTGTGAAAATTGAGAATTTTAGATTTCCCTTGAACACTTTTTGCGGGAAGCTTTTAGTTGCAAGCTTCTCCTGAAAATGCCTCTGAACCAATTTTTGAAGAATAACACAAAATAATGCATTTTGAACAAAAACTTTAGGCACGAAAGTATAAAAGCACTTTGAAAAGCATATAAAATACTCAAAAATATTTTTGGGTTTGATCGATATGTAATTGAGTATACACATCACATTTGATCATGTACAATCACACAAATGAAATAAGCATTTATTGAACAAAGTCTTGTGTGTTGTGTGTGAGTATCAAATGTGGAATAGTCCTTAGTCTAGAGTGAAGCTTCAATGATCAATTTAATCAAGTTATACACGACTAGTACTAAGTCAAGTGGACTATCTCAATTATAGAAATGAACATATATGATCTCCCACAAAAATGATTACATAACTTTGAAGCTTTTCATTTGGCTTCTTTACAAAACATAACATTTGATAATTTTTGAACAAATACATCTCAGTTTGAGAACGATGCCTAAACTTTTTGATATTTCAACTTTGTGAGTAGGCCTTTGGCTTTTTGAGGCACCATACATTTTGTTACAAGTCACTTTCCCTTTTTTCTAGTCAAATACTAGATGTGCGATGACTTTTGCAGGTCAATATCTCTTTTCGAGATTTGACATTTGATGAGCTATATAGTAAAAATATAAAAACGTGGGAAAAGATATAGGCACAAGTATATGCAAGTATCAAGACCAACAAGACTATTGACTAATCATTCATGACAAGCTTTAAGATCAATGTACAACAATCACACAAAGATTTGAAGATTTTTCTCACAAAGATAGATGTGCATACAAAACAAGCTAAGCTCGTAAATGCACTACGGCATTAGTACAAAGGTACTAGGCCAAACTCACATGTGATATACACAACACAAGCGATCAGACTTTTTGGAGATTTTTCAATTTTTTGAGTTTTTGAATTTTTCAACACACTAAAAAACATAACAAGAAAAGTAAGATCAACAAAAAACAAGAACAAAATGCAACTAGCAAAAGAAACATGCTATGAATCGGAAGCAATGGCATAAGGAGATTTTACATGACATGATGCATGAACCTATGACCCTAAACATCGAAAGTATTAAAACATGAGCATAGGAAATAATCATGCATGGGTACCTTTCTTCACCCACACTTTTCGAGTGTTTTGGGTGAGAGCTTTGGATGGAGGTGCACAACCAACATAGCTTTCCAACCTTGGAGTGAAGCTAGCAAGGCATAGAGAGATGTTCTTCAACATTTCCATGACGTCTCTAATGAGATGTCCTTCATTTTCTCCCTTAGATTGTGTTCCCTTTGGTTTCTTCTTTGAACTTTCTTGACCACGCATGGAATCAGCTTTCTTGAGTGCATGAAACTTGAAACAATTGGGTTTTGTGTGCCCTTGAATGCCACAATGATGACACACATGCTTCATTTGAGGCTCCCTCTGATTTTTGGGTAATGACTTCCCTTTATCCTTTGGTTTTACACCAGTGGTTCTCTTCTCAGCAACATGGGTCTTAGTCTCATCCATCAATTCTTTAAGTTTCGCAATACTCTTGGCTGATACGAACCTCACTTCCTTCTTAGGTTCGCTGCTAGAGCTTCCTTCTCCGATATAACCCAAATTGGTCTTGTCATGTAAGGACAACACTTTGTCAAGTTTTTTGGAGGAGATATGCTCAACCTTGACATTAGCTTGGATTATTTCAAGTTCTAGAAACTTAATCTTAGAGTAAGCTTCAACCAGCTCTTCCTTGAGTCATTCTGTTTCACATTTTGCCTCTTTAAGTTGCACAAGAGTACACTTATGCTCTTCTTCAATCTTCTTGAATCTTAATCTCATCCAAATCTTTACTTTCTTCTATAGCAGTAACCTTTGTACAGTAGCTCGCCGGTAAGGACCTCAAGATCTTTCTCACCACCTTAGCATCCTCAATCTTTTCACCGAGATTGAGTTTGGCAATCACGATTTCGTTGAGCTTCCCATAAAATGAATCAAATGATTCATCGTCATTCATCTTAAGCTCTTCAAATCGAGTGGTAAGCATTTGGAGTTTTGTGTTTTTGACTTTCTTGGTACCTTCGTAGGTAGTCTCAAGAATCATCCAAGCTTCCTTGGTAGTCTTCACATGTGATATCTTGTGAAATTCATCAGTAGCCACACCACAAAAGATAGCGTTAATTGCTTTGCTATTGGCATTTGCCAAAGCAAGTGCTACCTTGTCCCATTCGGACTTGGCTGTTGTGGCTCTAGCATACTCATTCTCAACGGAATCCCATATAGACTTATCTATTGAACAAAGAAATGCCTTCATAAGGACTTTCCAAAAAGTGTAGTTGCTCCCATCAAAGTATGGTAGAGCATTGAGAGATTGTGACTAATCCATCACAAAATGGGTCTTGGATCGCACTTAGGTACAAAACCACAACAAGTGCACCCACATTAATACCAACTGAAAGCTCGAATTTGTGTTAAAAACACAAGAGCTGTTTAGACCTCAAATTAATAAGTTACGGCTTGGTTCATTTTACTCTAACTTAGACTAAGTGCGGAATAGAGTAAATGCGAGCGAATAAACAAAACAACTACTCTAAGCCATATGCAAAAAATCACAGCAGTAATATGAAAGCTAAAAGAGTAGGGAAGAGAGATGCAAACACAAAGAAACACTCTGATATGTTATCGAAGAGGAAACCGAAGAATTCGGCGAAAAACCTCTCCGCTGCCCTCCAAGTGGTAAATCGATCCACTAGACAATTAGTTGGGATACACGAATAGCAAAAGACCCTCCAAGCCTAGACTACCCAGTGCACCTAAGCCCTCCAAGCTCCTACTCCAACAAGGCTTCTCAGAATCGTGTCTTGTCTAGCTTTCCGGATCCCGCAATTGCCCGATTGCATCTGCTAAAGCTTGGCTTCTTCCAATGCTTCCCAGCAGTATCAAAACCTCACTAGACACTCAGTATGGGTGTGGTAGGTGTTTGCACTATCAACCTCTCAAGGATTTGGAAATGGAGAGGTACGAGTAAAGGAAAACCACAATGAACCTTCAGCTTTCTTGCGGCCTCCTTACTATCAAGTAATGTGCTGTCTTTCAAGTATGAAACTATCGGTGTTGTCCAGTTACTGTCCGAGCCTATTTCTTGCACATCGACCCCCTCTATTAAAGGCGAAAGTTGGACAAAAGAAAGTACTTTACTGGGGATGAGTATGTGTTCTACTGATGCAACCTTAGTAAGACGATCGGCTTGCTTGTTCTCTTCCCTTGGGATTTGAACAAATTTGGCCTGAAGTTCGACCACCCGTCTCCTTACTTGCTCCAAGTATTTCTTCATTCGTTCACTTTTGCATTCGTAGTCACTGTTCACTTGACTTGTGACCACCTGAGAATCGTAATAAACAACCATACTTGTGGCCTCTATAGCTTTGGCAAGATCCAGACCTGCCACTAAAGCTTCATACTCTACTTCATTGTTGGTCGTAAGGAAGTCGAGCCGAACCATGCACTCGATCTCGTCCCCTTCTAGAGAGTGGAGTACTATACCTACTCCGCTAGCCTCTTGTTGAATGATCCGTCCATGTGGATATTCCATTGAGGGTGCTCTTCTGCCTCCTGGCCTTCCATATTGGTGAACTCCACGATGAAGTCAGCAACTACTTATCCCTTTATTGCAATGAGATGGCGGTAATGTATGTCAAATTTGCTTAACTCAATTGCCCATAGAGCCATCTGTTTGACAGTTTCAGTATTGCTCATTGCTCTTTATAGGGGCTTGCCTGTCAGAATAATTATAGTGTGGACCTAGAAGTAAGGCTTGAGTTTGCGAGCTGCGGTCACTAAGGTGAAGTCTAGCTTCTCCATTGGGGGGTATTTTTCCTCTGCACCTCGAAGTGCTCGGCTAGTGTAGTATATGGGCTTCTGCACCCTGTTTTCTTCTCTTACTAAGGTTGCACTGATAGCTGCTGGGGAGATGGCCAGGTAGAGAAATAGTTCTTCACTAAGTTTGGAAGGACTTAGCAACGGTGGGGAAGAAAGGTACGTTTTTAAGTCCTTAAATGCTTGTTGACACTTGGCCGTCCACTCAAAGGACTTCTTCAACATGTAAAAGAAAGGTAGGCATTTGTCCATTGCCCTTGACACGAACTTGTTTAGTGCTGCTACCTTGCTGTTGAGGCTTTCTACTTCTTTTATGTTCCTGGGTGGTGACATTTCCATTATGGCCTGGATCTTGTCTAGGTTGACCTTGATGCCCCTCTTCGACACCATAAACCCAAAGAATTTTCCAGCCGTTACCCCAAATACACATTTGCTTGGATTGAGTTTCATGTTATAAGAGCAGAAGGTATCAAAGGTCTCCTTAAGGTCATCCAAATGGCCGTCAAAAGGTCTCCTTAAGGTACACATTTGCTTTTCACTAGCATGTCGTCCACGAAGACTTGGACATTCCTCCCAATCTGATGTGCAAACATCTTGTTCATGAGCCTCTGATATGTTACGCCTGCATTCTTAAGATCGAACGTCATTACTTCGTAATAGAAAAGGCCTTGGCTGGTAACGAATGAATTTTTCTCCTAATCAGCTTCGTCCAACTTGATTTGGTTGTAACCAGAAAAAGTGTCCATGAAGCTCAACAACTAGTGTCTTGCTGTTGAGTCTACTAGGACATCGACCCGCGGGAGTTGGTAGCTATTTTTAGGCACGCCTTGTTTAGGTCCGTGAAGTCTACACACATTCTCCACTTTTCGTTGGCTTTCTTGACCATCACCATATTGGCTAGCTAGTCGGGATAGTACACTTCTCTAATGAACTTTGCATCCTGCAATTTGCAGACTTCTTCCACTATGGCCCTGTCTCACTCCTGGGCGAACACATGCTTCTTCTGATGGACGGAGGGAAAAGAGGGTGATTCATTCAACCTATGAACCACAATTGAAGGGTCGATCCCGGGCATGTCTTTATGGCTCCAGGCAAAGACATCTTGGTTTTTTCTTAGGAATGTCGAGATTGCTTGGCGAACTGGTGGACTGGTGAGGGTGCCGATCCTAGTCGTCCGCTCAGATTTGGAGTTGTCGAGGAGTATCTCTTCTAACCCTTCAACAAGCTCTGCAACCGTCCGTTGCTCTTCTATACTCGTAGTCTGCAAGAGGTTTGTCGTCCATCTCCAACATCGCTATGTAGCACTCACGTGCTACCACCTAGACTCCATGTACCTCTCCTACTCCGTATTTGGTTGGGAATTTGATTATCAGGTGATAAGTTAAAGTTATGGCTCTCCATGAATTGAGGGTAAGTCAACCTAGTATGGCATTGTGAGCAGAGGAACAGTCTACGACGAGGAAGGTGACATCCTTGGTAATTTGTTAAGGGTAATCACCAACAGTCACGGGTAATGTAACTACACCAAAAGGGTATACTTTCGTTCCTTCGAACCCTACAAGCGATGCATTGGTCGGTACGAGCCGTTCTCTCTCAATTCTCATTTGCTGGAATGTCGGATAATAAAGAATATTAGTAGAGCTCCCATTGTCAATAAGGACCCGGTGAGTGTTGTAATCTTCTACCCATATGCTAACAACAGGTGCATCGTCGTGGGGGTGGTGGAGATGTCGAGCATTTTCCTCCGAGAACCCAACTATAAGGTTGTCGACTAGCACAATCTTCGGCTGGACGTTTTGAACCATCCTAAGGTAAGTTTTGCGAGCTTTCCTAGACGAGCCAAATGTTGTGGTGCCCCCTACAATCATCCTTATGTCCCCTAAAGGAGGTTTGGAGCACTCGCCTTCTCTTCTACCAGCCTGTTTCTGCGGTGGGTCAATCCGTTCTTTGGTGACGAATCATTTTTGTTTTCCCTGTCTAATGAAGGCCTCAATTTGTTGCTTCAAATCATAGCATTTAGATGTGTCATGATTGTAATCACGTTGGCAGTGGAAATACTTGTCTTTGGACCTCTTGCTTGGATCTCCCTTGATCTGCATCGAGAATTGATCGAGGGGTCAGTCAACAGGGTGAAATTTGAAAACCTTCCAACAGGTGGTTTAGAGTGCCTATCCTCTCGTCGGTCTCCTGTCCTAGAGGTCTTCCGTTCTCTCGCTTGCCACTCATCATCCTGTCTGTCCCTCTTCTTGGGCTTTTCCTCTCGAGCCAGCAGTGCATCTTCAGCGTTCATGTACTTGGTGGCTCAGTAAAGCACGTCTGACATGGTCTTTGGGTCATTTTTGTATAAGGAGAACAAAAACTTTCCCTTTTGCAAGTCATTGGTGAATGCAACAACCAGTATCTTGTCGTCCACTTCATTTATTGAAAGGGCTTCTTTGTTGAACCGTGTTATGTATAATCTCACTGTCTTGTCCTCACGCTGCTTGATGCTCATCAGGATGCAGTGGACCTTTTGTACCTGTGCTCCCCAATGAAGTGCAAAGTGAACTATGCACTTAATTCCTTGAAGGTGCTGATGGAGTTAGGCATCAATCTGCTAAATCATACCCTTGCAAGTCCTTTCAGCATAGTCGGGAATGCACGGCATATGATCTCGCCTAGGACCCTTTGCAAGTGCATAAGAGTCTTGAATGATTCCAAGTGATTAAAGGGATCCTTAGACCTGTCGTAAGGTTCTATCTGTGGTATCCAGAACTTCGCGGGGAAAGGGAAGGAAGTGATGGGTGCTGTGAAAGGTGAATTCATCCTGTGGACCAGTTCCTTGAGGTCATTCAACAGTCCCTTATGGGCATTCATCATGAAGTCCATCCTCTCTTTCATCATCTGCATCTCCGCGACCATGTGTGGCGGCGCAGTATCCCTGATAGATGGTCTGCTCAAGGCGTTGCTGTCTTCTGGTCCCTCTCTATTCTACATACTGTTGGTGTGCTAAAGACTATCACCCTCCTGCTCTTCTTCCTAGGTTCAGGGCTCAATGTTCCTTTGGCGCAGCTGTTCTTCTAAATTGTGGTTTTGCTTAGTAAGGCGTTCCATAGCCATGGCCAAAGTCTGCACCTGTCTCTTGAGGGTAGCGGCGCGTGGTTCATTCTCTTAATTGTTGGTTGTTACCATCAAGTGTGTGAGTACCACATAACTCTTTGTTTAGGAAGTGGCAAGATGGCTATCGTGTATGCCCATAGATGGCGCCAACTAATGATGCTGAAAATCATCAGTGAGCTGAATAGTCCTCGCATGCCCTTGGTAACCTACGTAATACAAATAAGAAGAAAACCTTGCAGAGAGTACCAATGTGGTAC
Source organism: Castanea sativa (assembly GCF_040712315.1). Classification (NCBI taxonomy): domain Eukaryota; kingdom Viridiplantae; phylum Streptophyta; class Magnoliopsida; order Fagales; family Fagaceae; genus Castanea; species Castanea sativa. The sequence continues at coordinate 17,967,358 of NC_134015.1, read as the reverse complement.
CGGCCAAAGACCCTTTGAAGGTCAAGTTAGAAAAGAGAATTTTCTATCACTCTAGAGTACCAAAGCTAGGGTATTATCATGCGTATCTTGATTTGTGAGGGCTTTGGAGTTTTTATAATAGCGTAGCGTTAACCTCAGTTTCTTGATGGAGATGGTATTTCCTTATGGAAAAGATCTTTTCCAGCGTCCATATATTGTGGGATTCATTACTTGTAGGGATCCCTCTGATTACGGTTGAACGTAGAATGCAAGGCATTCCCATATTAGGTTCCTTGGAGACTACTCAGGTCACGTGGGTGTCATGTGGCTTTGCCACCCGTCTCTGTTGGGTCTGTCTACCTTAAAGAGTCTGTCCCCTTTAAAGAGTTCATTCGTCTCTCTGCCTTCTGTTCAAGAAGAGACTCCGTCTACATGGTCTTTGACTATCAGGCTATCTAGACCATCTCTCTCGGTGTCACCGTCGCATTGCTATTAACTCAGCAAATTGGATCTATCTGCCATGGGATTTATCCCAATCACATAGGTTATAAATTCGCCTTACTGAACCTGGCGTTTCATCATTTTAATGTCTCCACATAGGTTACAAGTTCGCCTTACTAAACCTGGCACAAGGAGAAGTTTTGTGCCCACTTAAGTAACAAATGATCAGTGGACTTCAGTTAGCTCAATTAGTAAAGTCTTTGATGGTTAAATAAGAGATATGAGGTTCAATTATTGCCTACACCAAAAACCGAGTAGTGTCTTAGTGATACAAAGTTATCATCAAGAGCGTATGCCATAAATTGAAACTCTTTTTTGTTAAGGACATATTTTATGTAATTGACTAATCCTTTGAAAAAACGCATTTTACTTGTATTTGGATAGATCTAGGATGTGTTTAATACTTCAAAGAACATGTTGTTCAAGTCTAGTATTAAAGCCATGAAAATTGGAACAAGAAACAAGTGAAGAAAAGGTGTTTACTAAAGCTGGACACCTATGGATAGCTGCTGGACACTTGGTGGACAGTTGCTCGACAACTGCTCGACAGATGCTATCTATCGAGGTTTAATGAGGCTCGACAGATACTATCTATCGAGGTTACGGAAATCAGAATTTTCAGATCTAATTTTTAGGTCAGGCTTTTGTATTTGTGTAGGGTTTCTTTTTGTCACAACCCTAGACATATATAAGGCATATTTTAAAGGCCGTCACATAGGAGAATACAAGGAGAACATATGTAAAAGGTGACCGAAGCCTTATTCTCTCTAAAAGAGAGCTTCATAAGGTTTTCTTCTTGAAACCCTAGCCTCCTCCTCTGGAAGAAAGAGTTCTTGCTACGTTTCTTGTACGCCTTTGGGTTTTGTAACCAAGCAAAGTCTCTTGCACCAACATCGAAGATCTTATTGGTGTTTCTATGTGAAGCTGTTGCAAATCAACTACAACAATCAAAGGGTTGCTGTGGAGTTAGTCACGTACTGGGATTCGTGCAAAGGAATGAGTCACGTACTGGGATTCGTGCATCAAAGGGTGGCATTCATATATTGAAGAGTTCGAGGTTCTAAAGCGGTAGAAGGTTTCTGCTGTGAGTTCATTTACGGGGATTGTAAAGTCTAGGGAAAAAGGTCTTGTACTAGATCTGAAATTTCTCTTTACTATAGTGGATTGCTTTTCGGAAAGGTTTCCCCCCAAGTTTTTTACTGTGAAACTGGTTGGTTTCATTGGTTTTCCAGGGTCATCATATCTTGTCTTATTTATTTTTCCGCTGCACTTAGTTTTGACATGATATTGATGTTTGTTGGTTTTAACAAGTCTTATGCATAATAAATCTAATTAACAACTTGGGTTTAAAATTTGTTAATTCTATCAACCGGGGTCTGAATTTCCCAACAAGTGGTATCAGAGCAGGTACACTCTGATTAGATTAATTTCCTGAGTGTGATCCTTGATCCCCGTTGTCATGGATTGTGGACAATCTCTTTTGATTCCTCCTTTATTTGATGACACTAATTATGCGTACTAGAAAGTTCGTATGAAAGTGTTTTTGCAGGCTCTAGGTGAACAGGTATGGCAATCTATTGAAGTTGGCTGGATTAAGCCAAAGGAATTGCCAGTGGATTAGGATGATGCAATAGTCACAGTGGAAAATTTCAATAGTAGAGCCTTGAATGCTTTGTTTTGTGGGGGTGACCAATGAGGAATTCAAGAAAATATCATCCACATAAGTTGCCAAGGAAGCATGGATTATTCTTGAGACCACCTATGAAGGTACCATGGCTGTGAAGACTGTGAAGCTTCAAAGACTCACTACTAGCTTTGAAGAAATAAGGATGGAAGAAGATGAGACCTTTGATGAGTTTTATGCAAAACTCAAGGATATTGTGAATTCTACCTTCAACCTTGGAGAGTCTATAGCAGAATCCAAAATTGTTAGAAAAATCCTTAGGTCCTTGCCTGAAAGATTCCATGCCAAGATCATTGCCATTGAAGAAGTAAAGGACATTGATCAAATTCCTTTGACTGAGCTTGTAGGGAACCATCAAACCTATTAGATGGGATTAGACTCATTGGGAAAAGGTGGAAAGAGTAAAAACTTGGCTCTTAAGGGTATAGAGGAATATATCAAGGACTCTAAAGATGAAGATGAAGATGAGGATCTAACCTTCATAAGTGATGAGATTATCAAGCTTCTTCAGTTTAGGAAAAAGGATAAGGGCAAATCTCCTAGGAAATCTAAATCCTCTAGGAATGGTAAGAATGAGAAGCCCCCCATCCAATGCCATGAGTGCAAGGGTTTTGGTCATATGAGGATAGAGTGTCCAAACTACTTTATGAGGGAAAAGACCAATAAGTCAGAAGATAAAGGGTTGATTGCTACTTGGAGTGACACTGAGGATGACTCTTCTAATGAGTATGTGGATGAATGTAGGGCACGTTCTAGCCTTTGCTGCCTCAACCGATAAGGTGATTGTGGAGAGTGCTAGTGATAGTGATGATTCTTTTGATGAAGAAGTACCCAAGAAGTTGACCCTTCAGGAAGCCTAATGATAAGCTATGCACTGAATTCGTAAGATCTGAAAAGACTTCTCATCTTTGTAGACAAGAGCTTAATGAGGTAAAAACTGAAAAGGCTGATCTGTTAGTCAAATTGGATAAGACTACAAGGTTAGTTTAGACTCTCATTGTGGAGAACACCTCATTAGAAGAGAAGGTCAAGAATCTTGAGATTAAGCTTAATTAAGCTAGAACTCAAATGGAGAGAATGTCTAGTGCAAAACTTGAAGAGGTCTTGAGTGCTTAAAAGCCTAGTTCTGATAAGACTGGCTTAGGATATGCTGTCTCCTCTGGCCCCTCCTCTTCCACGGCTTCTGGATCAAGGATTGTCATTATGCCTCTATCTGAGAAAGGTAATAAAGGTATGAAATCCAAAACTGTTTTGGCTAAATCTAAATCCTTTGTTAGACCTCATGTTTGTCACCATTTTGGTGTTTCTGGACACATTCGTCCTAATTGCCTTAAGTTGTATCCTCAAAATCAAGTGTCCAAACGGTCACAAGTTTCTTCTCAAGGACCTACACCTTTGTTTGGAGAGTTATTAAAAGTCTTGAGCTTTTTAACTCAATTTCAGAAGAATTTTAATTCTTCTATGTCCTCTAGTAGTCATACTAGGACACGTGTCTTTTCATCTTCACGGCCAAAGACTCTTACTGTGTGGGTGAGAAAGGAGCCTAAGACTTAATTGCCTTTTCTGTTTGTCCTCTGCTTTAATTCTCTCTATCTAAAGTAGGACTTTTCTTGCTTGATTTTTTTTTTCTGCTTTTGAAATCATGCTTTCATGCATCTGCATTCTTCTATCATGCCTTCATGCATTTGCATCTTTCTTTCATGCTTACATGTTGTTTGTCTGTTTTTTTTTTGTTGTTTAGTTTTATTTTGTTTTGTTTTCAAAATAAAATAAAAAAATAAAAAATACAAAAACAGTGTATGTTTGTGTACATCGGTTCTTGTGAACCTTAAAATGGCCATTGAAACAAAGTTTTCTAAACTTTGTATCTCTTGTAGCTTAGATGAGCATTCCTATGCACAACTAAGCAAGTGAGCTTTGTGGCTCTTTGTTTGTGATGAGTAAGGTTAAGTGATCTCTTGTACTTAACACTCGTATCACTCTTTTTGACTAAAAGAACTAGAAAATTCTAAGAGAAAGGCATAAATAACCATCTCACCACTATTACCCGCCAATCATGATATGACATTTGTATGTTTCGGCATAGCAAAAGTGCAATGTCAATGACATCTGTATGCTTCGGCAAAAGTGCAATGTCAAAAGCTTAATATATTTGGGTATTTCTTTTCTCTTCTTTGTATACCCATGCATGATTTGCTTAATAAAAAGAAAATATGCAAAGAAAATAAAAGCAATAAGATAAAAAATGCTTTAAAAATAATTGCAAGCGTGTTTTTTAGGAGATGTGGGAGTTATAGGATGTACCTCAAAGGTGATAGTCCACATCAAACAGTTATGATTGTGTGTGAGTTAAAATGATTTTCTCATATCTCAAATCGTCATAACTTTGAGACACTTATGCAATCTTGCAATGTTTTTCACACACAACACGCAATATTCTTTGTTACTCTTGATACATGTGCAGGTACAATGTGATTTGTCCATCACAAGGTTTACATGTGTTAATGTATACTAACTAAACTGTCTTGACTTGTTTTTGAAATATAAAATCGATTAGACTTGTTTAGTGTGTGTGTGTGTGTGTGTTTTTGGGATCTCAAATGCTTAACTCTTTGTTGTTTGAGAGATGTTTTGAGAGATTAACATGTTGGTTGAGTCATTGGCTGAGTTGCATGTTTGATTGCATTCATATCTATGTTTTTTTTTTCTCTTCTTGAAAAACTATTTTTAAGCCATCTCGACACTTCCTCGACACCTCTCGATACCTGGCTTATCTGTCGAGCTCTTCTGTTGCATCTTAGCGCAATCTCGACACCTCTCGATAGTTAGGTGGATCGATCGAGAAAGTTTCTGTCCCCCCGATAGCTTCTCGATAGCTGTTCGATCCATCGAGGTATGCTCGATAGCATCTCGACACCTCTCGATCCATCGAGATCCTCTGCATGCATAGTTTTTCACATGTTTTGCATGTATCTCTTATCTTGTCATCCATAGCATCTTGTTTCATTACATTCATGCATTTATATGGATTCTTTGTGCCCCTTGATCATTTTTTATCATCTTTATGCTTCTCGAGTGAAACTTTCTAGCTTTTTGTACCCATTGTCAATCGTGACAAAAAGGGGAAGAAATTGGAGAATTTGTAGTTTCTTTTTAAGATTCTACAAGTTAGGGGGAGAAATACATGACATTTTAAGGTGGAGATGTGTTTCATTTTGTTAGGGGGAGTGTTTACCTCCTTGTTGTTGTAGGAGCTACTTTTAGCTTCTTCTTCTTGTACTTAGGTCTTGTGACCATGTTTACATGCATTGTGCTTATTTTTTATATATATGTGATGATGTATGTTTTCTTCACCTACCTCTACATGTGTTGTTTCTTTTCTATCTTTATACACATGTTTTTTTTATGCAATCTTTTATTTCTGCTTCACACAAGGATGCCTTGATGTGTTTTGTTTAAAGTGTTTTAGAAATACAGGTTTTTCAAAGTCTTCCATGCCATGAACTCTCTTCTTGCAAAATTTTTCAAGAGTTTGTGTTAGGGTAGATTTTATTGTATTCAACAAGTGAGTATGAGTTGAGTGATTTATGACTTCTCTTATATGTTCATTTGTTTGTTGTGGTTTTGTCACAGATTGTCAAAGGGGGAGATTGTTAATGACATATTTTATGTAATTGGCTAATCCTTTGACAAAACGCACTTTACTTATATTTGGATAGATTTAGGATGTGTTTAATACTTCAAAGAACATGTTATTCAAGTTTAGTATTAAAGCCATGAAGATTGGACCAAGAAACAAGTGAAGAAAAGGTGTTTACTAAAACTGGACACCTGCGGATAGCTGCTGGACACTTGCTGGACACCTGCTCAACAGATGCTATCTATCGAGGTTTAATGAGGCTCGATAGATGCTATCTACCGAGGTTACAAAAATCAAAATTTTCAGATCTAATTTTTGGGCCAGGCTTTTGTATTTGTGTAGGGTTTCTTTTCTCACAACCCTAGACATATATAAGGCATATTTTAGAGTCTGTCACATAGGAGAATACAAGGAGAGCATATGCAAAAGGTGACCGAAGTCTTATTCTCTCTAAAAGAGAGCTTCATAAGATTTTCTTTTTGAAACCCTAGCCTCCTTCTACAAAAGAAAGAGTTCTTGCTGCGTTTTTTGTACGCCTTTGGGTTTTGTAACCAAGCAAAGTCTCTTGCACCAACATTGAAGATCTTATTGGTGTTTCTATGTGAAGCTGTTGCAAATCAACTACAACAATCAAAGGGTTGCTGTGGAATTAGTCACATACTGGGATTCGTGCAAAGGAATGAGTCACGTACTGGGATTCGTGCATCAAAGGGTGGCATTCATATATTGTAGAGTTCAAAGGTTCTGAAACGGTAGAAGGTTTCTGCTGTGAGTTCATCTACGGAGATTGTAGAGTCTAGGGACAAAGGTTTTGTACTAGATCTGAAATTTCTCTTTACTATAATGGATTGCTTTTCGGGAAGGTTTCCCCCCAGGTTTTTACTGTAAAACTGGTTGGTTTCATTGATTTTCCTAAGTCATCATATCTTGTGTTATTTATTTTTCCGCTGCACTTAGTTTTGACATGATATTGATGTTTATTGGTTTTAACAAATCTTATGCATAATAAATCTAATTAACAACTTAGGTTTAAAACTTGTTAATTCTATCAACCGAGGTCTAAATTTCCCAACATTTTTAAAATTTTTTTTAAAAATAGTAACAAATAATTAGAATCTTCAAAAAAAGAAAAAGTAATCAATTAGTGGTTTGAGGGATACCCTAGTGATTTTAAACTTCCAGTGCCTCTTATGATACTAGTATTGAGGTTGGAATCCCACAAATCTCATGTATCATGCAAGTACAAGAAGTTTTGGAGCGTAATACTGAAAATTTTAATTTTACCATTTCTTCATATACTGGAAATAGTGTTAGGGAAATGGCCAATTTATCTAATTTATATAAAATGAAATTGGAAGCTTCGAGCGGGATGGTCTAAGGTTCCATCATGGGTCATAAAAGGTTCCATCACGTATGTTACAACTTCATGTGAACTTTTTGTGTTATTAGATCCAAGTAACAATCAAATGAAAGTCTATTATCATTACTCTTTACCCCACATTTAAATAATTCCACGTAACATTAATTCTGCGTATGCAACAATACAGTACGAAGATTTGCACAATATTGCTTTTTTACGATGTTTCATTTTCGGAGATTGACAACAATTAGTGTATGTTTAGCATAGAATATTTTTGCTGGTTTACTATTCTGCTTATTTTTCTTATTATTTATGGATCTTATAGCATTTTTTGATACTATTCATGAGTTTTACTGTACAATTTTAACTAATTTTTATTTTTATATACAATATTTTCATCAAAATATTTTTAGTTTCATTTAAATAAGTTGCCACTCGCCTTTCCCTTCTTTTGTTTGTTCTGGACCTGAAGATCAAAGTCCTTCTTCCCTTTTTTTTTTTTTTTTTTTGGTTGGTTGGTTGGTAAGCAGTTATTTCGGGCTAGGCTAGTTTGGTAGGCGCTAGAAAAAATCCAAGAGTTTTCGCCTTTTTCCGTAAGCCTAGAAGCAAGTCAAGCTCTTAGTCTTTTTTTTTTTTTTTTTTTTTGCTGAGAGAATCTTCTTTCTTCTTGAGGTCACGGGTTCAAATCCCGTCTTCACAACATTTTTTTTGACAAAAAATGGAGGTAAATTGATACTTAGGGTCTATTTGGATACTGTTTATTACTAAAAATTGAAAATTGAAAACACTATAGAAAAATAATTTTTAAATGTGTAAATAGTGTCGTGGGACCCATTTTTAATGAAATTTTTTTTGAAAAAAGAGGTTTGTGAGTCCCGTAAACAGTACACGGTACCCATTGATAGACACATTTTTTAGTCTTAGGCGTGATATTTTAGCTACTATAGTCGTGGGTCCCATGGACTACAAACGTCAACTGCAGATGTTGATTTAAAACACAGTATCCAAATGAGTACTTAGTGTCTATTTGGCATAATTAATTTTTCCAACTTATTTTATTATTCAGCTTATTTTTGCTATTATTTATGTGTTTCATTGTACTTTTTGATACTATTAGTCTCACTATACAATTTCAACTAACTTTTACCTTTATCTACCTTACTTTCAGCAAAAAAATTTTAATTTCAACAAAATAAATAGTTTCCAAAAAGATCTTTAATATCTTAAGTTAATCCTAAAAATCCATGACCTAGTGTTTTTTAAAACGTCATCAGAATTGAGCGATAAAAGTTGTACAAAGTAAAGGCAGACATTCTCTCAAAAAAAAAGAAAAAAGTAAAGGCAGACATTTTGGAAAGTTAGTCAGACCAAATGTATATATCATTAAGGCTGCGCAACTTTCTCAAGTCTTCCTCGTTTTTCCACCTCTGTATATATCATCATGATGCTTGTTTCTTGGAAGCTCAGTACTCTAATTCCTTCCTCTTCAACAAAGCCTACAAAAGAAAGCACAAATACATAGAAAAGCCTAATATCACTCTCTCAATGGAAAAGGGGAAACATCATGTAGATAACCATTATCAAAACCAGCCTAAGAGATCACCAGATTCCACCAAAGTTGAGAGAAAACCTATGAAGGTTAAGTATATTTCTAGCCCAATAATGGTCAAAGCTGGAAATCCTTCCGAGTTTCGCGCAATTGTTCAGCAACTCACAGGCAAAAACGCCGATCCTATTAGTCCAGATGCTACTTATACAACAGTCAGAGAAGAAGCATGCCATGTTACTGATCAGAGCACTACTCCATATTCCACGATGGCTGCAGCTACTCATGAAGAGGTTGGTAACAAGCCTCCGAACACTATATTCAATGAAGGTGACTTTTGGATAGATTGTTCAGATAGCTTATCCGAAGTTACCAAACAATATTTCTCCTGAAGATTCTATGCATATCGTGGTGTACATTTGATCTCTCCTTGTGATTGAATGATCAGCTCAATGTTTATTTAGAGTTTCTATATGTCTAGAGGAGTGCTACGAGTGTGACAATTTCACAACAAATTTTAGTTAGTAAGTTATTATTGATTTTCATCTCGGCTTATCAGTGACATCACTTTTTTACCTACCTCTAATAACTTTCCACCCAAATTTTATTATGAAATTGTTGTGAAAATATTATGTGTATAGCTTTATTCATATGGTTATATAGTTGAGTAATGCTATGTGCACAACATTTTGACAATAACTTTACAACAAAACTTTGGTAGCAAGTTATTACTAGTAGATAAAAAAGTTATGTTAATGGCAGACCCAAATGATAATAGATGACAGTTTACCAATTAATATTTATTGTGAAAATATTGTGTAGGTGGCATTACTTTAAATAGATTTCAGCTTAGAAATCTAATTTTCCTTTTTTTCCCTTTTAAGCATAAAGTTATTATTTCTTTTCCTCAAAGTATATACTAGCCATTTTTTTTCTCAGAAAAAAAAAAGGTTGCAATAGAATTAGGAAATGATTAGGCATGTAATGAATATATTGGTGTTTCTGTATGGGTAATACTTGACTTCCATTGATATATTAATTGTAAATACTTTATACACATATTTATGTAATCTTATGTATGTGTATTTATGTAATCTTATGTATGTGTGTTTAACAATTAATTTGTTTCTTAAAAAAAAAAAAAGTAATCTTATGGGATGACATAGCACATAGTGATGATGTGGCACCTAGTGATGACATGACAAGGTAGCTTGACAGCATGTGGGGTCAATTGCCAAGGATTTTTTTTTTAGCCAAATGCTAGCAAGATCCTTGGATAACTTGTTAGAGCAATAACATTAGATGAGTTAAGCATTTAGCACACTAAATACTAAAAATCGCCTACGTTAAATGACAAAAAAATTGGCATATAATACAGTGATGTTCTACTTTTAGAAGTGCACAACTAATGTACCAAAAATTTGGGTGTTATTTTATTACTTTCTCTCTCTTCTATTAATAAATAAATAATTAAAAAGAATAAATAAATAATAATAATAATAAATTTTTAAATAAATTAGTAAATGAATAAAAGATGTGATGTAGGGTGTATTGGTAGGGAGTGTGTTAAAATAAATAAAGTGGTTTTTTGATGTGTCAAAATAACTTCTTTTTTTTAACATAGATGATGCTAAATGCTCTTATAAGCTTAGCATTAGCATTAGCCATGGTAAAAAAATTGTTATTTTGACATATCAAAAAGTTATTTTATCTATTTAACACACCACTTTACAATACACCCTATATCACATCTTCTATTATTTTACTAGTTTATTTAAATATTCTTTCTTTAATATTTTTATTTTTTAAATTCATTTTTATTCTTTTTTCATTATTAGAAGAGAGAGAAAGTATTAAAACATTAGCAGCAAGTGTGTCAAATACTAAATTCTTAGCATTTGAAGATCAAACAGCAAAAACCATACCTCATGAGATGTGTAAATGCCAAAAAATAGTGATGTTTTACTTTTAGAAGGGCAAGACTGCTTTGCTAAAAATTTAGAAATTATTTTATTATTTTCTCTATCTTCTATTAAAAAAGAAAGAATTAATAAGAATAAAGAAAGAATATTTATAAAAAGTTGCAAAATAATAGAAGATGATTATGGGTGTATTGTAAAGTGATGTGTTTGACTAGTTGCTGCATTTATAAAGATGATTATGGGTGATGAGAGAGAGAGAGAGAGACAGAGAGAGACAGAGAGAGAGAGAATTGAATAAAATACTTTTTTGTGTGTGTTTGACTAGTTGCTACATTTCTAGTTTGTTTTGGTAAGGTCCAAAATATAAGGGCATCCACATTAGAGATGTTAAAAGTAGTTGTACAACAAAATTGTAGCTATAGCACATTGGATGTTGAACATTTGTTTGGTATTTTAGGTGCTAAAAGCCTAAAAATGCTATTTAACACTTCCAAATGTGAATGTTTTAGAGCATCTCCAACAAGTTCTGTAAACCCAAAATTTGGAGAATAAACCACAAAAAGTTGCTCTAATAGTCTCTCTAAATCACTGTTTATTAGCAAAAAATTGTTTGCTAATAAACAGTGGTTCTCTTATTCTGATGAACTACTGTTCATTAGCAAAACAATTAATGAGAACTAAAAATTCAACCAATCAATTAAAATATTCAGTTTTTACTTAATATCCACAATGGCTACAAACTCTTCCCAAATTTTTTCTCACTCCCTCTCTCAATCGTCTCTGAACTCAAGAGGGAGACACAATCAAAACAAAGAGAAAATACAATCTTTAGTATAAAATAAAACTAATCAAACCAAAAAAAAAAATTGTAGAACGCTGATCTAACCCATATGGTGATTAAGCTTCATGTTCTTAGAAGTGGAGAGGAGGATGAGCAGCAATGGAGCGGACCAAGCAGCATGCATGAATGCCAATTTAAAAGGCCAACTCTCTTTAGATTGATCTATGTGTGTATGAGAGAGAGAATTTGTTTGTGTGAGATAGAGAGAGAGAGATTTGTGTGTGTGTGTGTGTGTGTGTAAGAGAGAGAGAAAGAAAGAGAATGAGGGCGAACAAGAGATACATTCTAGAGATCAAGAATTAGAAAAACAAAAGTGAAGACACAGATAGGAGTGGGTGTACGTGGAAGAGAAAAAAAAAAAACGTATGGATGAGAAAAAAAAAAAAAACTAAAGGAAGGATGGAAAAATAATATAAAGAATAAGAAATCATAGTTGAGAAATGCTATCACAGTATTTTCACAATAAATCTTAAGTAACATATTATTATTAGCTAATATTGGTGAATAAAAAAATAATTTCAGTAATAGGTTCAAATTAGAACTAGTAACAACTTTCTATATAAGATTTTGTTGTAAAAGTATTGCGAAAAATGTTATGAACGTAACACTTCTCATTAAAAAATGTAATTGTTGGAAATGAACAGAGGAATAATAAATGAATATTAAAAAAAGAATAAATAATAAATAAATAAATAATATTTAAATGAAATAAAAATAATAATAAAAAATTTATTAGAAGATGTATTTGAAAAAATAAGTATGAAAAAGATAAATATCATGGTCTACTACGAAAATTTGGAGAAGTTATTAGATATTATTAGTTGTGCCTTCCCAAATAAACCAGAAATGTTAAACAGAACTGTCAGATGAATTTGCCCTCTTCTAACGTTGAGAATTCTGTCTAAACTTATCTAGTTTTCTTTTCCAGTACATGACAACTCATTCAGTTCAAACAGTAGGCAGTCAGTACGTTTTTTACTTTACTTCAATCTTTTCCACAATATCTCACTAGTGCCGTGAGGTTGTTTTCTTTCTCTTTATCTCAGTTCTTCACTGATAAAATTCGAATGATTGCCATTGTAAATGACTATCTTAAAAGAAATTGATAACATTGAAGGAATGAGAGACATATACCTTCTTCAACCATTGTAATTCAAGCGCTTGAAGAGAAAATACATCACGTGCATAATGATGACCTTAATATAATACCTTCCAATAGCAAACACACCAAATGCACAATGTTAATCTATGTAATATGTTTGTGCATGTGAGGTGTATGTTATAAAAGGGTATTAAGGATATTGATTTGTGGATCTAAACACATTTTTCAAAAGATAAAATTTGAATTTTATGTTAATTTGATGGAAAATAGTAAAGGAAGGGGTAATGCTCTCATTACAAATAGATGAAGGGGGACATTGCTATATTTTGAACTAAATGAAGGACTTTGAAACGGTCCTATACTAGTACTCAAGGGGGAAAGTGAAATTTTGCCAAAAATTTTCTTATATTTATCGATTCTCAAACAATTAATTTTCATGTATGGCCATTTTCATTGTTACGAGATTAATTCATTTTTTATAAAAAAATATATATAATCACCCAATTAATTCACCTTATTAACAATTTTTATGACTCATAAATTGGAGCTATTGGGCGAGTATTATTAGATTATCAATTGTCCAAAAATTTAAATTATTAAAAAAATAATAAATTTAATCATTTAATTATACATTTTTAGCACATCCCGTATGAGCCAAAATTACATTTTAATATATGAGGTACAAGACGTGCTTACCATTCCATATGTGCCAATACCTTCCAGGTTTTCTAATTTTTTACAAAGTATTTATATGATAGTCTATCATATAGTCAATGAATATTGTCTATAATTTGCCGACTTCACCAATTACATTTTGATTAGACACAGTACAGGTTGATTTTAGGCACATGGATATGACATTTGTGGCATGACTTCCTGTCCTTTTGTCCTTTCTTTTACTTCATTATCAAAACTCGAACCCATGAAATTAATAGGAAATTTCAAATTTCAATAATGCAAGAGCATTTAGGTTAAAGCTTTCAAAAGTTAAAAATGCTATTTTCTAGCATCTTATTTCAAAAAAGCACAATATAACAAAAGTGTTAGTATTAAAATTTTTAACATTTAAGCTACGGTGGACCGTCATCTATGACAATCTATTGTAGCTCAAATTTTATAAATATAATAATATTTTAATGCTACTTTAATTAAAATATCTTTTCTCTCTCAGTATCTTTTCTTCTCTCTTACTATCTTTAATTAATAAAGTAGTAAAAAAATATAAAACTTTTGATGTTAAATGTATTATAAAGTGGGTTGTTAAAATAAATAAAGTAAATTTTTAAATGTTAAATACTAAATTTTTTGCGACCTTTGATAAGAATGCTTTAACCCATTCTTAGGACTACTAATCCATAAATTCAGCTCTACGAATCTTTTTGGGTTTAGTAATGAGGTCTCTGATAATTGTGGAGAAAAGCTACAGCTAGTGTATGTATAATTATTGTCCTATCAGAATGAAATTTGGTGAGAGTGACTGCATACGTAGTGCATTAACCTTGACTAATTCAACATTCGTCAGCACGTGAAAGTGTCATAGTGGAAAAATAATTGACCCTTTTTGCAACTTGTTATCCGAAGTGGAGCCTTTTCTATGGCTTACAAATTCTAATCCATCTAAAACCCACTAACCCGTCAAATCTAACTCGATTTAACCCAACCCGTCGGGTTTGGTCGGTTTTTAAGACTTAGTGAGTTAGGTTGGGTTATAATTTTTTTTTGGTAGCAAGTCGGGTTAGGTTTGAGTCATAAAATTACAAACCTGACCCGACCGACTCACCCATATTTTAATATATATATTTAATAAATATATTATATATTTAATAAATATTTTTTTTAAGTTAAAACCCAGCTGTAGAGCACTTCATCAATTCCTACAAACATATATAATATAAAATTCTATTACTTTCTTTAATATGTATTTAAATATATTATATAATTAATAAAAAAAATATGGTTTCAATTTAATAATAAATAAAAAAGTCCAACCCATGGGTTCAACCTGACCCATGTGGGTTGGGTTGGGTCGAATTTTTTTTTGACTCACCATGGTAGGTTGGGTCAAAAAATTCCCTCAACCCGACCCATGCACACCCCTAGTGACGCCCTCAAAGCAGTCAGAGGAACCATTTGGAGGTTGTTTTTTATAGGAGGGCAAAAGGCCAGCCCATACCAAGCCCATGCCGAGTACGTTCGAAGTTAAGATCGGCCCATGTATAATCAATACTGACTAGGTGAATGCCGAATTACTATTAAAAGTGGCGCAACCTCAGCAGGAATGCTGAAATAAATGCTTAGGGTACATTTGGTAACAGTTTTCTCCCCTTATTTTCTGTTTTCAAAAATAATTTTCTATTTTTGGGAATGAAAAACTTGTTTGGCAACTCAAAATGAACAGAAAACAAAAATCGTTATCAAAACTTAATTTGTGAAGGAAACTGAAAACATGCACAAGACTGTTTTCAATTTTTAATTTACAAAACTCAATAAAAAAACACATTTAATTTAATGAATCTGTCTCATTTAATAAGTTAGCATTAGAGTTCAAATCCTAGTAATAACATATTTTAGTATTTTCTATTTTTTTATTCAAAAAACGATCTTTTTAATTTCAACTAACCAAATATGTTTTTTATTTCAAAAATACAAGAAAACTATTTTTTCTTTATCTTCCCAAAAACAGGTTTTTGAAAACAAAAAACAAAAACTGTTACCAAACATAACCTTATTGTTTTCGAGGATAGAAAGTAGTACCTTGGGAGAGTCTGTTAGAAAAATACAAAATTTGTCTTTAGTCACAAGTTATTATAAAATCATTTTAATAGCATAGTTATAGGTCCCACTCCTGATACATGATTAGACACGCTAGAATAATAGTCTGGACCTAGAGAGCCAATCAACTCCCACGAGTGAAGGGACCCACACATGCGCAGAATATTCCATTATCATGATGGGTCCACTATAAGGAGGGAATAAAAATGAGAGAGAGGATCAGAGTGAGGGGATCAGAATCTCACTGAAGAGAGAAACACAAGAGAAAAGAGAGAAATTAGAAAACAATAAGTGGGAAAGGTGATCCATCCAGCTCGGGACACCAAAACGAACACCTGGGCTCTCTAATATTCTCCTCAGACAGTCAAATTTCTAGCAAGAAATCACCACATAACCGTTCCTAGTCAATATCTCCCATTATGGGTTAAACCCAGAATGAAAAAACAAATTAATTAGGGATTCTGGCCCAACAAGCCTAAGGTCATTAGAAGTTAACCACCACATGTTTGATGACAATGGTGTGAATTAATTAGGGTTTGCTTCTATCTTCTCCATCTAGAATTTAAGGTTCTATCTTTTTATGAGTGGGAGAGAGATTAATATTTTTACTTGGTCTCTAACAAGAGAATTGTAAATAATTAGTTAAAGTAAGATTAAATAAGAAAAAAAAGAAAGATTAACACATTGATTTTGATGTCATTTGACAATGTGCCTACATTCACGGCAAGGGAAGTTATCAATTCACTATATGAAAAGCTAGGGTTATTACAATAACATAATTAATTCTATCATGTACACATCCTCAAAATATCCTTGATGTTAGGCTCTTTGACCAGTTGGCACACCAACAAATATGAGCCAATTAATTCCAACAAAGGTTGGCTAGAATATTTAATGTCAATCTACCAAAAGAGAAAAGTAAGGAATAATTAATTAATTTCAAAAGAGCCAAATAAATTGCAAATAAATTTTGTAGCCGTAAGCTGGAATCAATTTTGCTTTTGCACCACTTCATTTAGAAAAATTATTAGGTACTTCTAGAGTACTATAAATGCGTACTCCCTCCTCTCATATAAATGATGGGTCCCACTATGAATTTAATTAGTGGAACTCACCATTTATGTGAGAGGAAGGAGTAAGTATTTATGGTACTTCAAGTTATCCTTTGTCTTGCCATCCAAGTTCAACAATGTGCCGATTATATTATCGACTACATTCTTTTCAATATGCATTACGTTAAGATTGTGACGTAACACATAGTCTCCCAATAAGGCAAGGTGAAAAATATATTTCTCTTCTTCCACATAGTTAAGGCTTCCTCTCCTCTTTTTCTTTTATTGGGAAAATTAACTGCTTTCTTCCCAAACACATGATCCACTACAGCATCCATTTGTAACATGATTTCCCCTTCAGATACCGTAATAAGAGCTAATCTCATATCAACATGCCCATCAAATGATTATTTTTGCTTACGGAATTTATGATTACTATCCAAGAATCGACTATGTCCAATATAACTAAATTTCCTTCCATATTTCAACCAATGAGACTGACTTTCGTAGTTACAAGGGGGACATGCAAGAGCACCCTTGGTACTCCAACCTGAGATATCACCATATGCAGAAAAATCATTTATGGTCCACAATAATGCAGCATGCATTTGGAATGATTTTTTAGAAGACATATCAAACATTTTTACTCCAACATCCCATAACTCCTTCAGTTCTTCTACTAGGGGTTGTAAGTACACATCTATATCGTTCCTTGGCGAAGTTGGACCGGGAATCAATAATGATAGCATGAAAAAAGATCGTTTCATGCACATCCATGGAGGGGGATTGTATGGGATCAAAATGACAGGCCATGTACTATGAGTACTACTCATATTTCCATACGGGTTGAATCCATCAGCTGCTAATCCAAGCCTCACATTACGAGGCTCGGATGAGAACTCTATGTACTTAGAGTCAAATGATTTCCAAGCTTCAGAATTAGCAGGATGCCTCAGTAACTCGTCATTCACACGACCTTTGGTATGCCACTTCATATGCTTGGCTGTTTCAGGAGACATAAATAATCGTCGCAATCTTGGCTTTAAGGGGAACCTTCGAAGGATCTTTGCAAGTTTCTTCTTCTTCTTTTTCTTGGAGGAAGCATTAGTACTTTGTTGACCTTTAGACTCATTACTTTCCCATCTTAAACGGTTACAGTTTGGACAAGCTTCAAGATTGGCATTCTCCTTCCAATAAAAAATACAATCTTTAGGACAAGCATGAATCTTCTCATAGCTCAAGCCCAAATCCTTAACAATCTTCTTAGCCTCATAACAATCTTTTGGCAACTTAGCATTGGAACGAAGAAAATCAAGCGAAAATTGCAGCAACATGGTAAATGATTTGTTGGTCCAACCATTAAGACACTTCATGTGGTACAAATGCACAATGGCTGACAATTTGCTAAAATGCTTACAACCTTCATAACAAGGTTTGACAGTTCAAATAGTGTGTAAAACACCTATGAACGTTTAGACCCCCAAATACAAAATAACCAACACAAGCTTATAATTAAACAATATATGTGTGGAAAATGAAATATAAGCTATAACCAAATTGGTAACACGCTCTAAACCATATCTAATCACAAATAAAGCAGCAATTAAAAGGTAAAGAGAAAGGGAAGAAGGATGCAAACACAAAGATAACATGCCGATGGGTTATAGAAGAGGAAACCGAAGAACTCGACGAAAAATCTCTCCGCTGCCCTCCAAACGGTCAATTATCCACTAGAGAATGAAGTTGGGATACATGAATAGTAGAAGACCCTACAAGCCTAATCTACCCAGTGCACCTAAGCACTCCAAGCTTCTTGCTCCAACAGGGTTACGCTGAACCTTGTCTTTTCTAGCTTACCGAATCCTGCAATCGCTGATTGCATCAACCAAAATGAATTGGTCCCTTCTGAACTACTTCTAAAGCACCAAAATACCTCCTCACTAATATGGATATGGTGAGATGAGGATTTGGCTAAATGTACCTCTCAAGGATATATCAATGGAGAGGGTGAGAGTAGAGGAATTTGGAGAATCAAAGGATAAAGATTGTGGATGAGTCAATCTCATTTTTCTCTGGAGTTTCTCTCTCAAAATGCTCTCTAGAAGCTCTCTACATTTTGTGGGTATAAGAGTATTTATAATAGAGTGTATAAGGAATGTGAAACATCAAGTTTTATCCAAACAAGGCATTTTGGTAACTCGACCTCGCGTCTGAAACGAGTTGTGAGCTAACTATCTGGCCAGACTAAAAGTTTTGTCCTGTAGTGCTCCAGCTGTCACAAACCTTCAGCTCCCTTGCATACTCCACACGTGTGCCACCTTTGGCAACTTGCCAATCGCGAACCAGTTACGAGATCCAGTCGCGAGGCTCTTCTTGAGTGCACACATTTGAGGTTTCTTCACACTCTCTCACACACTACCCTTACATAATTCTCTCCTAAATACTGGGTATCTAATTGCTAAAATACAAGCAAATTTGACACGGAATAAAGCCAACACATGATTGAATAAATTCAACCATACAAGATTGATTAGCATCTTCAAGCAATTTCATAAACTGAAGTGCATCTTCATTAGGACCTTCTGCAGAACCTTTTGTGGGTTGTTGCACAATAGGGACTTCTTCCATTGGCCCAGACACCATATCTTGTATGGGGAATATGTCATGCAACATGTCACGAAAATTGGCATACTCTATCGGGTTTTCTTGGACGTGACTATTAGGAATTTCAGAAGAATTCTATGCAGATGATGATTCCCCATTAAAAACCCAAGAGTTATAACCCCTACAAATCCCTTTTGACACTAAGTGAGCCCGTACGACATCTATAGGCCACGAATTTGTATGCACACATTGTTTACACAAACATGAAATCATTTCATCCTAGTGTGCATGGTTAGATGCAAAATTCTTAAACTATTGGACTCCATCTAAATATTCTCACGACCTTCTATTCGTAACTTTCATCCACCTCCTATCCATTGCTATAAAGTGGTTTACAAGAAATACCTATAATGTCATTTCATGAAAGCATAAAGCAAGAGTTAGCACACATTTCACTTAAATTTAAGAAACAAATCATTTTTAATCATTCACTTTCAGCTATGTTTCTAACAAAACAATGAATTTAAACGCATAGAGAAGTTATCAATACATTTGGTAACTATAACATCATTACTAGCAATAGCCTAAAATGAATTAATCAAATAAAAACAACTTAACAAGAATCATCGAGTATTACACAAAACAGTCAACACTCCTAATATCAAACAAAACCACCTTATTACTCCATGCAAGCCACCTCCTTACCCTAATTCAACAACTCACCACAACCAGAGAGAGAGAAAGCCCCTTAATTATTTCACCAACAGGGATTAAGATCCTGTATTTTCCCAACAATACTATTGCAATTTGCTCTTCTATATATGTCACCACTCACCTGTAAAAAGAAAAGGAGACTAAACAATGACAAGACATTGTATATATATCAAATGATAGGATAGTGATTAATGACATAAGCTGAGAAAGCTAAAAACTTGAGAAAAGATGCACATGGGAATGGAGTCCTGTATAGTGAATTCATTGCAAATTAAAATACTTAAACATGTTACTTAACTAGTTGATATTATAGTGAACAATATATTATAAACACAAGTAAAAGACTTAGACTTAACCATAACAGAGTTTTGATTTGAAGAAAACTGTTAGCTAAAACAACCCAAAATGCAATATTTCAAAACCAACCAAATAAACCCACATTTTCTCTTTCTTTTCTTGTTTTCTTGGAAACCAAACAGGGAGTATAAACTAAAATGTTGTCAAGTTCACAGCTGAGATACTCAATCTACCTATACCTGACTAAGAAATGATCTAGCACCATACACCAAAGCTCAAAACCAAGTCACTTACATGACACTTTTAAGCTCATTCAAACTTTCAAACAAAACTTAGAACTATCACATTTTCGTATAGTATTCACCATCATATCTCCAACATTACAATTCAATCACAAAAAAAAAAAAAAAAAACACAATAAATTAACCAAATAGATCTCAGAAAATTAACCGAATAAATTAACCAAAAACACAATAATTTAAACAAAACCAGCACATACCAGATCAGTTCGCTCTTTCTTAATAGCCAATCTTAATAGTTTCGTCGAACTTCTTCATGGCACTAGCCTGAAAAATAACTAGAAACATCACAAAGATTTTAGCAATAACGTTTAGTTGCAACAATTATCAAATATCCTCAAAAAATCAAATACAAAAGCAATCCAAAAAAAATTACTCCTAACTAAAAAAAAAAAAAAAATCTACTTTCTTTTATACAGGTTTTTCTTTTTGTTAACCAAAGGAAAGTGCTTAGGGGAAAAACCTATGTTCAAAGAAAGAATATATCCTAGAGTCTTCTTTTCAAAGCTTATTATAGGGTCCCATGGACCTTCCAACTTTCTTTAGTACTCAGAATATGCTTTGTATGATCAGAAAGTTTCTTTACATTAAACAAGACGTTAAAGGGTCCAAGACAATGTGAAGGCCTTAATCAATGCATTTAAAAGCTATTGAGAGTCAAATTTTAAAAGTAAATATAAAAAGAATTTGATAGCTCTTGGTGGAGTTCAGGGTAATCAACAGAGAGGACCACAATGAAAACAGTGAGTTCTCTTACTATTGCATTCCCTACAATCATCATATCACTGACTAACATATCCCCTATTAGAACCATTGCCATGAACTTCCAAGATCCTGAGGTACTTTGTCTCCAAAATTCATTTCCCCCAATCCCATTCTCAATAATCCAAGTCTACCAGTTCATCATGTGAGTTGACCCCTTTACCATTTAACTCAAGGTCATGCACAATCTTTTTAATCACT
This sequence comes from Castanea sativa, assembly GCF_040712315.1. Lineage (NCBI taxonomy): Eukaryota > Viridiplantae > Streptophyta > Magnoliopsida > Fagales > Fagaceae > Castanea > Castanea sativa. The sequence continues at coordinate 17,946,082 of NC_134015.1, read as the reverse complement.
ACAAATTGTTATTTTGTTAGTCAGCTAGCTTGCTACTATAATCTCTATGGCTTTGTACTAGCTAGAGACGTGGAACTTATTCATATCCATGAATCATTATATTTAATGTAATGGCATATACCAAACAATGGTGGAACATAATAATCCAAAAAGATTCCAATTGAAGCATGAGTTCATGAATATGATAAGGGAATTACTGCAATGAATTTTAGGTGCTTCTGCTGGGGCAAGTTATTGATTGCATAACTATTTACCAATTTCTATTAGTTTTGCACAAAACCTTCACAGAAGGTCAGTCAGAAAATCAAAAGAGGTTAATAAATGAATGTTAGAGCCCAAAAGAAGCACAACCCTAAATTGCTTCATCAAAAAGAATTGAATAATACAACTAAAGATAGGATAACACAGGGGACTTAAGTTCTTTAAGTTTTATACAACACATATGGTCAAACTAGCAGTAATTTAAACAAAATAAATTAATACCAATTAAACACCCAATGAATTAACTAAATTCATAAAATCACCAAAAAAAAAAAAAAAAAACCCGAACTTGAGTGGGATGGAACCGAGAGAGAGGGAGAGTACCTTTGGATTGGGAGATGGAGATGGATGTAGAAGCAGGATTCCATCCCCATGGAGATGGATGAGTACAGATCAATCAACAAAAATAAAATTAAAAACAAAGCGGAGATGTTGGTGGCGAAGGAGAGGGTGGTTTTGTTGAGCTCAGGAACGGAGTGGTGGGTGGAGATGTTGGTGGCTTTGCAGAGGGTAGTTTTGTCGAGGTCAGGGGCAGAGTGGAGGGTGGAGATGTTGGTGGCAAAGTGGAGCGGAGCTCGGCGAGGATTTGGGATTGAGAGAGTGAGAGTGAGAATGATAAGTGGGAAAAGTGTATTAAGTGGGAAAAGTGAAAACCTAAGAGGGAAGACGAAAATAACATAAGGAAATTTTGGGCTGAAAATTTAAAGATCTATAGCGGCAGTCTGACCTGTCGCTATAAATAAGGGAAATCGCCGCAAAAGGAATCCCTATTGTAGCAGTCAAACAAAATGCCACTACATCCAGCATATTGAGGCATTTTTTCTCTACCGCCGCTATAGCATATGTGCGATATGGTGTATTTATTGCAGCGGATTTCAAGAGCGCCACCATATCTACGTTACTACCTCAAAAACATATATATGGCAGCGGTTTTATGTCCCGCGACTGTAGGACACCACAAAAGACTATACCTATAGCGGCAGTCCCAAAAAACACTGCAATAAACCCTATGTACAACAACGGTCACAAAAAACGCCGCAATAGGCAACATATAGCGATGGTTTTTGCACCCGCTACCAAAAAAAATGCCGCAATAGTCCAGTTTTTTTGTAGTGAAGGTCATCAATATAGTAATGTAATAGTTTAGATTTATGATTATGGTGCTAGGACAAAGCCAAGAATTTAGTTTAGGATACCAAAGCATAAACAACAATTTATTATTATTATTTTTTTTTTTAGAATTCTAGACTAAACTTTCTATATACAAAGTAAAATTAATATCCATTCTATTAGTTTTTTAGACCCCTTGTCACAACCTAATATTGAACTAAATTGATTAACAAGATTGTTATTCAAGATTAGGTTAAACACAAATAAACATAAAGCGGAAAAAATAAAGAACACAAAGAAATGATCACCCAGAAAAACCAAACCGGTAAAAAACCTAGAGAGGATTTAACCGAACTATCTTCAAGGTAAAAAGCAAATCCACTGTAGAGAATCGAAGTTTACAATAAGACTTAGACCACTAATATCCTGTTGCTACCACATGTAGAACTTATTGACACGACCACGTGCAAACTCCGAATCTACAGACTCCTTCTCTATTAGGCTTTTACAACACAAGCACCCATACTTGTGACTTTGAGACTCCACTTAAAGGTTTAGCAATACAAACTCTCCTATTTGTGATTCAAGACCACCCCTGAAGATTTAGATCTTCAACTATTATTGATCTTGATGCAGCAAATTCAGATCTACTAGATCTTGAGATTCTTCAAGGAATAACACCGGTAGGAGATATGAGAGAACTTTTGGGTAGAAAACCCTAGATACAAAAAGAGGTATACTCTTCTCTCTCTAAAAAGCCTCCCAAAAACGTGCTTAGGGTTTCATTTATATACTAGAAGAAGTAGATTTGAAACGCTAATCTTTAATGCACTTGAACTGTTGTTTGGTTGAACTTGAAATTATGTTGATACGCGTTTCAATCGGTCAAGCCTGTATTTCGATCGATCAAACTAGGCGGATTTCGAATTCTTCTTTTTGCAGCTTGTATGTTCTTGAATTTTGACTTGTATCACCTTGAACATTGCCTAATAATACCTATAGACTCTAGGATCTATATCTAGACAAGTTTGTGTTCACGGTTTGCCAATTGTTCTTATCTTTTAGAACTTAACACATTCAATCTTAACAATATATGAATAAATTAAAATATACAAACTAAGTGTTACTCAATAATTTATTTTTCAATGTACAAAATCAAATAGTTGTTTTTAAAATAATCTTTATTTTTGTTGTGAAGCCTAGTTTTGAAGTACCCTCAATACCAAAATAACATTTCAAAAAATTTCTCCAATGATAACCTCAAATCATATTAGTTCTCATTTTGTTTTGTTTTGTTTTTTTTTTTTTTTTTTTTTTTTGGATCTCACTAAAATATTATAGTGGCAATTAAGTTTGGAAGAATATTCTAACATGTATTGAAAAGGCATATTGTTTGTCAGTGCGCTACTAGTGCATCTGTGGACAATTTTTTGCTGAAAAGGTATACTGCTTGGGGGAAATATTAGGTTCAATGTACGGTAAAAAGAAGAGTGTTTTAGAATTTTGGGTGGTTAGCACGAATTCATGATTTGAACACTGATATTATGAACATTGACAAATTTAATTTGTTATTTTCACAAGAATATAAATGGTGCATGCGGTCCATGTTTGAACACATGGTATATGAGAAAGAGACATCAATATGCACGAGATCTTGAAGAGGACTGTTTAAAGAATTGGTATTAACACAGGAAGTTATATAAGGTTTGTTTAAATATGCAGGTTCCCTTAATTATTAAATTTTTTGGAAGTCGAATAAATTATCTGATTCAAATTCTTTCGTACCCTACTAATAAATAAATAATTAGTTTCTTGACCTAATAATAAAAAATAATAATTTTAAATAAAATACTTTTATCACACTTTCACAATAAACTTTAAAGTGTTTAGTTATTACTGGTCTTTATTAGTGAAAAAAAAAAATTCCAATTGTAGATTCTTAAGTGGTAAGTTGTGAAAACATGGTGGGCGAAATATTTCTATTAAATTTTATCCATCTATAAGAAAGAATAATCCATATATTTTGAATAGTAATATTGTTTCTTTTTTGCTCTCTCTATAGTTATTTATTTTATTGTTTTTTTGCAAGCAATTCAGCTTTTAAGATTCAAGGAGGACCATGTTATGGCAGTCATTTTAGAAAGTTCGTACAATCAAACGCTAAAAGTAGTAGTGTCGAAGCATGGTCTGCGCAAACCTTAAATCTAGTCAAGTCCCTTTTTCTTCCCCCTCCATTTTGTCTCTTCCTTCGTTCCAGCTTCTAGGAAGTTGGAAACCCTAAAATCTGAATTAACTAAGAAAGCCTATAAAAGGAGATATTGTCATACATTAAGAACCATACTCTCTCTCTCTCTCTCTCTCTCTTTCTCTCTCTCTCTGATCAATGCAAATGGACAAGCATATGAATCACCATTTTCAACACGACCCTAACCTTAAGAGCCAAAAACCAACCAAAACTAAGAGAAAACCCATCAAGATAACCTACATATCGAGTCCAATGATGGTCACAGCTTGTGATGCATCTGAGTTCCGACAAATAGTTCAAGAACTAACAGGCAAGAACTCCAGTATAAATCCTGATTTTGATTCTTGTCCAATGGTCACTGAAGAAGAACCAAGCCAGGCTTTCAGTTGTGAAACTGCACATGAGAAAAACTAGTAATAAATTAATAATGGGCTTGTATACACTTCCTCTTTGCTAGAGTTTGATGAAGGTTATTACCTTTGGAGAGAACTTTCGCAGAGGGCATTTGAATTTCAGTCTCCTTGTGATTTTGTTTAAGCGGATATATGTTTTATTTTTTATTTGGAATCTCTTTAAGGTTATTTACCTTTAAATTTTTGGTACTAGTTTATTTTATTTTATTTTATAGAAATATAGTGAAGGGAGCTAGTGGGATTTGAATCATAGACATGAGACACCCAAACAAATATCATTACCATTTGGTTATATTACTTGAACCCTTGTTATAAGTTATTTACTAGTGAGGGATATAATGCATACAAAACATTCATTCTAGCCTCTTAACCTTTGTATTAATGTTTATTTTGGCACTTCTCTAATGCTTAAATATTGTTGATTAAAGATACTTTAAAAAAATCAAAACATTTTGTCAATATATACAAAATTTATCAAGACATTTTGGCATTTCCCTAAACAAACATCATGCAAATTAGATTATGGAAGCTCGGATTTGTGTTAAAACACAAGAGCCTGTTCACATCCCCAATAAAAAATTACGGCTATATTGCTTTAACACTAACTTAGACTAAGTGCGGAACAAAAAAAAAAAAGCACAATGAACCAATAACTTTACCCTAAGTCATATTCATCAATTATCAATAATAAAATGAATGCTTAAAGAGTAGGGAAGAAAGAAGCAAACACAAGATAACACTGTAGAGAGGAAAAATTCCTGACCTATCACAAGCTGACACATCATATTACCAAGTCCAAAAATCCGGTCAATTACAAATCACCACGTATTGTTACCAGGTTTTGCTATCACTATTCAAAAACCAACAGAAATTTGCCAAGTGTCATTGAAATTAGGGCATAAAATGCATGCAACGCATCAGCGCAAGTAAGCGATGACATAAGCAGCCTTGCACATATAAACGATGACATAAGCAGACCAATTAGGCTGTGACATGTGTCACCAATCAGACTCCACCACGTGTTGCTCACCCACCCCCAAACTCCTATAAATAGAAACCATTTCTAAGGCATTTAAAAGGGAGACCAAGCCATCTAGAGCACAAGTAGCATCAAAGAAGATTCAAAAGCACTCAAAAGTACAGAAGCTTTGTAGGAATCAAGCCTCAAAGCCTCCAGAAATTTCAAGAACTTCAACCTCAAATATGAAGAACATTCGAAGTAGAATCATCTAAACTTCCTACCTAGATCTTAAAGTTCACTGGAATCAAGCTCGAAAGCCTCTAGAAACCTTAACAAACCACAAATCAATGAAGCTCTACGAACTCAAGCCTTTAAAGCCTCAAAGAACTTCCACCACAAACCTTCAAAAAAGAAGAACGCACAAAAAACACAAAGAACGTGAAGAACAAATAATTTCTAACAAGCTCATAGCCAGAAACTCGTTGTAATTCCATTTCAAAGATCTTTGATCCATTCTTCAGCGAAATTGAAGGATATCTTGTGTTTGAATTAAAATCACATCATTACAATTTCAATCAACAAGTTTTTCAAGGAGATCAAATCCGAGGGTCACTCTTTTGTAATTTCGAAGAGTTGTACCACATATTCATCAATACAAATTTGCATTTGTGAAACTATTTTACTTGTTTGATTTATTTCGAACTAAAAAATTTAGTCGTCTACAAATTCTGGCACACCTAGTGGGACATCTCTGCCTCTCATCTCTTTCTCCTTCAAAAGAAAAGAAATTTGATTGACTACAAGCTTTGATGGCCTCTAGCAAGAATGTCTGAAAATCAATGGTTGATGCTTCCATTGCCGATGATTATGTCAGCCCAATCACTCGCAATCGATCCAAGGCTTTGGACCGACTTCAACCTCAACCAACCTAAGAAAGCAAACTTCATACTGTCATCTCTCTAGACTTTCTTGAAAATAGGGAAGCTACCTCCAATGATTCATTTGTCTCTAAAGATTGGAGATCGATAATGAATCATCCACAACAAAGACCTTTTCTATCAACTCTTCACCCGTGATGAGAAACTTAAGGAATGAAGTGCCTTTGACTTATCTTGTTTCATCATTTTCTCCATCATATTTAGAGGTCATGCCAGTGATGATGAGTAACACCTCTACCATGGAAGAAAAGATGGCTGAAATGGAACAAAGTGTCATCCTTCTCACAAAAGCACTTTAAGATAAGGACGTCAAAATTGCAACCCTGATGAACAAGTTGGAGGTACAAGATTCAGGTGAATCAAGTCTTGGCCCTGAGCACCCACTCGGCTATACCTTGAAAGGGTAAAACGCAAGGGTTGATAAGGGAAAAGGAAGTGAAGGCATTTCTCAACACGGACATTCCACCTCAATGGCCTCAATATCTGTCCAACAACTGCAAGACATGATAACAAATACCATTTGAGCACAATATGGAGGTTCTTCTACAAGTTCTCTCATATATTCAAAGCCATATACAAAGCGCATCAATAACATAAGAATGCCAAATTTGTATCAATCCCCCAATTTCTTGCAATTTGATGGCAAAGGAAACCTTAAGCAACACGTTGCTCACTTTGTAGAAACTTGTGAGAATGCAGGGACTCAAGGAGGCCTCTTTGTAAAGCAATTTGTCCGTTCACTAAAGCGGAATGCCTTTGATTGGTATACAGACTTAGAACCTGAGTCAATCTATAGTTGGGAAAAACTTGAAAAGGAGTTTCTCAACCGATTCTACAACACATGTCACACAGTAAGTATGATGGGGCTTACTAATACCAAGTAATGGAAAGATAAGCCCGTTGTTGTTTATATCAATCGGTGGCGTTCTTTGAGTCTAGATTGTAAGGATAGACTTTCTGAAATATCTGCTGTAGAGATGTGCATTCAAGGCATGCATTGGGGACTTCTTTACATCCTACAAGGGATAAAGCCCCGAACATTTGAAGAGTTAGCAACTCGTGCGCATGACATGTAATTGAGTATCTTTAGCCATGGAAATAAGAAACCTCCCATACTTGAGGAAAGGAAAGAAAGATAGGTAATAAGGAAAAATGACAGGAATGCAAAAAGTAATATCAAAGATTCAATGAATATCAACCTTGCCCTAGTCAAAATTTCAACAAGAAATGTGAAGGCTAATGAGAAGAGGCCTGAAGGAGGCCAACAGCGCAAGACGCGTTGCTCATCACTTAAGGAATGAGAACAAAAGGTGTATCCTTTCCTAGATGTCGATATGCCTGAAATGCTAGAACAACTGCTCAAGTTAAAATTTATTGAATTGCCAAAATACAAATGACCGGAAGAGATAGGAAAAGTTGATGACCTGAACTATTGTAAGTATAGTCGCATCATAAGCCATCCAATCCAAAAATGCTTTGTTCTTAAAGAACTCATCATGAAGCTAGCCAAGGAAAGGAAAATCGACTTGGATGTTAGTGATGTTGCTCAATCAAACCTTAAAAAATTTGCTTGCGGGTTGCCTAGTTGCATGTCTCCAACTACTAAGCAGGGGTCAAATGCCACACTCATCCAGTTTGGTTCTTTGGAACCTATTCAAGTTCAGCTCTCACAAAAAGCATCTAATTATAACTTAAATGATGATAAAAGATCAACAATGGATGAGGAAGAGGGTTGGACAATGGTTACTTACAGGAGATGGAAAAAGAGACGAGCATATCCTCTTCATTTGATCACCCAAGAGTCCAGAAGATCACAAAACCAGATTCAGCCTTGGTCAAGAAGGAGTGATAAAAGGCAAGAAAGACTAGGAACAAAAATTTATGACGATTCGACACAAACCTAAAAAATTCGAAATCTCATCACATTGGAAGAATTCATCCCCAGAAAATTCATTCAAAGCAACTCAGCAGAGGCCGTTCACACGGTCTCTCATTACGAAGTTCATGACGAAAAGGAGGGTGTTGACGATGGTGTTCCAAATGAGACTTTGTCATCTTTAAAGGAACTCCAATCTCAGGTTGATGAAGTTGAACCCTCACAATCCTCCACCTCGCGAAAAGAAGTGCTCACCTAAGCTCTTGAAGAGCCAGAGATGTACACCCCTTATACCAATACATTTCAACAAACGCAAGAATGTTACGCTTGCTCTCCAGACTTAACTTTCACTGAAGAGGATTTGTTGTTAGGCTCTAAGCCTCACAATTGTCCACTTTATGTCTCTGGTTATGCTCGTGAACAAAAGATCAATCGTATTCTCATTGACAGAGGTTCAGCCATTAATATACTATCGAAAATGACAATGAGACGACTTGGTCTTGCTATGGAGGAATTATTGCACAGTCGCTTGGTCATACAAGGTTTTAACCAAGGAGGACAACGCACAATCGGCATGTTACACTTGGAATTAATCATTGGAGAATTGACAAGCAGCGTTTTGTTCCATGTCATTGATGCCAAGATAACCTACAACATGTTGTTAGGACGGCCATGGATCCATGGGAACGGAATAGTGCCATCAACTTTGCATCAATGTTTCAAGTACCTTCAAAGTGGAATAAAGAAAGTTAATGCCGACTTGAAGCCTTTTGTTGAGACTGAAGCTCACTTTGCCGACTCAAAGTTTTATGTAGAAGATGACATTCCTAATGAAGTTCTCCCAGTTGAGATCTCGTCCTTGGAAAGCAAGTAGGGAGAAAAGAAGCATGTTAGATTCATCACTAGAAAGGATATTCCTTCCCTAAAGGAAGATCCAGAATATGGGAATGATCATTCTAGTGAATCTACCAGTAATTCAGTGAGAGCAAAAATTTCAACGCCTTCCAATAACCCTACATTCCTCCATTATGCACCATTATCACACCACAAGAATGGACAATCATCATTCGTGGAATGCCTTCAATCTACAGTGGACATGGGAAGGCCTCCTACAAAGCTCACGATGGAGGATGTAGCCATATTGAAAGAAAGCCACGTCATGCCTTTATCTTCATCCATAAATCCTTTGCCCTCGAAGCCACTAAATGGATTTGTGAGGTCTTCACAAAATCTGACAGAGCATGGTATTCTACCAAGTGAGCGTGCGAAAGAATGGTTCGACCTAGAGGCATATAGGCTGTTAGCTAGAGCAGGCTACGATTTCTCAAAACAAGGGGACCTATGGAAACTAATTCCTTAAGCCACCGGAGAAAAGATGCATGGCCTTAGCAAAACACAAAGGAAAATGCGACTAGAAAGGCATGAAATTCCTATGCCAAAGACCAAAATAGGTTATACTCCAGAACAACCGACACAAATATGGATCAAGAAAAGAAGCAATGCTTCAAGGTGCCAATACATAACAGTGGAGGTCGACGAAAGTTCGAATCAAAGAAAAGATCACTCTTCATCACGCGTCTCGGTATTCGATCGCATCAAGGCTTCATCATCATGAATCACATTGTTCAACAGGTTAAATACGGCTTGTTTAACACAAAGTCGGGACACTCTTGCGTATAGATCAATCTATGATCGATTGGAGGCAACAAAAAGGCCTGTTGATAGTTGCTCTCAAAAATCAATAAACTTTATGGTTTAAAAGGAGGTGAAAGCTAATGATGAGATCCATAGTAGCATTCCTTCATGCATGAAACGTAGCTCTACCATAGATATCAGCACTGAAGGATCGCTCAAAGTCAAAAGGCGAACGATTGTACACACTAGACAATCATTTCTCCACAATGAGCAAATTGAAGAGGTATTATCCTCGTTTCATATTAAAATAGAAGAAGGTACACTTTCAGATGCTGAAGCAACCAATGAAAAGGTCGATGAAGCTCCCCCGACCTTGGAAGATGGAGTACAGGCTACAGTTGATGAACTTAAAGAGATCAATTTAGGATACCTCAAGCTCCTAGTAGAATATAAAGATGTGTTTTCTGGGACTTACAAAGAAATGCTTGGGCTCAATCCTAGAATTACTCTACATCATTTGGTAGTAAAGAAGGGTGTGCGCGTAGTTAAACAAGCTCAAAGATGCTTTCGGCAGGAGCTTATCCCTTAAATAGAAACTGAGGACAATAAGCTAATTGAGGCGGGCTTCATTTGTGAAGTATAGTACCCAGAATGGATCACTAACATCGTCCCTGTCAAAAAGAAGAATGGACAAATCCGGGTGTGCGTTGACTTCCATGATTTGAACAATGCATTTCCCAAGGATGATTTTCCATTACCCATCACTGAGGTCATGGTTGATGCCACTACTAGTCATGAAGCTTTATCTTTCATGGATGGTTCTTCAGGTTACAACCAAATTCGAATGAATCCTAAGGATGAAGAGCTTACAGCTTTTCGTACTCCTAAAGGCATTTACTGTTACAAAATAATGCCTTTTGGACTAAAGAACGCTGGTGCTACTTATCAATGGGCCATGCAAAAGATCTTTGATAATGTACTTCATAAATACGTGGAGTGTAATGTCGATGAATGTTTGGTCATAGCTTTTCTTGAAAGCAATCTCATGCTAAAGGAAGTCGGTGGCAGTTTATATATGCTTTCGTCCGGACAATTCGCTGAACGAAGAGGCATAACCCACATCGGAGTATTTAGTCATCAAAGGATCGGATAGTTTGTCATAGGTGATGCGATTGCTTCTGAAAAAATGACCTACCTAGGCATAAACATAATGAATGGAAAAACTATCTCCAGACTTGCTTGGAGTAGGAGAGGAAGAAATGGTGTTAAGTCCACAATAAATGCTAGCCAATATTGGGGGAGCAAGGCCAAATGGACGACCATTGGCCATGGAACTAGCAATCTTGAAAGTGCCGGGACGGATGCTATTCGGATCCTTCCTAGGAAAGACAAATATGCACAGCCAATAGGAAAGAAGTGCCGATAAGTAAGTCTCCTCCTTTAAGTCATCCTCAATTTGAAGATCTACAAAGACCCCGTGTTCTTTATCAGACCATGGTCCATCTCGTTTATCTCGCTAAGGGGATTCTGACTACACTTGAGAATGGTTGTCCATCTCGCTGGTTTTCTAGGAGTCGGGTACCTGCCATTTCCTCTATAACAAAAAGTATTCCAGTCGCAAACATTCACTTTCCCTTGTCTCTTTAGCCGGTTTTAAAGGTGATGATACGCCATAAAAAGGTAGCGATAGTTGTACGGCATATAGGGTCGTCCTTGGTCATTGGTTCCATCCAACTCTTGCACATTGGGTACCACTTCATCATAAAATGCACCTATGCAAGGAAGTCTGCCAAGAATGGAAAGATCCCATGGTGTGATGGAAATTTACCCAACTAAGGTATGGAGGGTATTGGTCAACGAACTCCAACACTCACACAAAGCCTTCATGAGATTCTCATCATAATCATACATGAACAGGGAGGCAAAGACAGCACTGTAAAGGTGGATCGCATCAAGGAGGTGTTTACATCGACCAAGCACATCTTCTAGCCAATCCCAATAAAGGGAGAAGTAGGAAAATCCTCCATTCACGCTAAAGGAAAAATCCCAATTGGCACATTTTGGAATTATCTCTCATCACAAAGTGTTGTAAGGCTTTGATTTAACAACATTTTTGTGATGCGAAGCAAGGAGGATAATTGTCTCCAAGTTAGAGCCACCATCAGGGGGAACGCCCTGTGACCATTTCGGCAAATTAAGAGGATAAGAGTTATGAACCCATCTCTCCGAAAATCTTCCAATTATGGGCGAACGAACAATCAAAGTCGTAGCCTTTGCATCCTTGTAATCTTTCTCCTTACAAATGAACAAAGCTGGTTCTTAACCAATCTTCAAATCCTTGAAAAACAGCATCACGATAGCTGTGGGGAAAAAAAGGATTAGTACAGACAAAACATTAAAAAAAATCAGAAAGTGAAAAACAATTAATAACAACGACAACAACAATAACAATTAAATTTTTTTTTTAAAATGTAAAAAGACATAGTTTCTCTACACCTGTATTACGCTACCCACTGAAGACTATGCTTGTACAAACTTAGTGCATGCCCTGGTGGCCTTATATTAGGGTCTTTCAAAACTAACGAATATAAAGAAAAAGAGGTGTGAAAAGGTGAAGAACCATACTTTCAAAGAATACTACACTAACTGCCCCTAGAAGGATCATGTTGTCAGAAAGAATTTATTGCGCTAGACCTAAGAAATGGCTTATAGGTCTGCAAAAAGTAACATGTCAAGAAACTATTACACTAGACCTAGGATGAAGTTCTAGGCTACATATTGTTCAAGAGTAATGCTACAGCCAAAAATTATTTTACAACATTTTTTTTTACAAAATGTTGATGTGATCAACCTCTTATTGGTTTTTATCTAGGTTCACCATTAATATCACTTTTCCATTTACCAATAATTAATCACCACATCAGTACTTTGTAAAAAAAAAATTGAAATAATTTGTATCTCTAACATTATTCATTGTTCAAAGTGACTGTGCTACCTGAGATGTCAAACCCTGTCAAAACCGCAAAAGTAGACTAAGGTGGCAACAAGTCCAACAATGCCTGCAATCTCCTCTTCCGAATTTCTAAAACTTCTGATGAGATTTCACAAAAATCAAACCACAAAAATCTTCTTAGGACTTCAAACAACAAGACCCAGAAAAGACGTTCGCAATGGAGCCATAAATGTGCCGCCACAAAATCCCAACAACCCGCGGATTTCTCATTCAAATCTGCACAAATCTGAGAAAACTTTTACAAAACCGATGCCACCACTAGATCCATTGGCCTTCAATCTACAAAACTTGAAGATTTCATTCTTAAACATCAATGCACGCGCTGCCATGCGTTGCCAAAAGATCCGGCGATGGCTAGGTTCAGCAACATGCACCACTCCAAACGCCAACACGCTTACACGCACCGGCATATCTCTCACGTGCATGCTCGCCAACATGCCCTCCAATGCTATGACGTCATGGATGATGTCACCCGACCCGTTTTGACCCGCATGTCCATATTCGACCTAGTTTGACCTATTCATCTGACACAGATCTAGACCGCCTAAAATTTTTTATAAAAAAAAAAAAAGGAAAATACTTTGACCAAGTTGGACCTTTGACTTTGACCAAAAAGTCAAAATTTTCAAAACATACCTGTCCCACTTGGTTTTTTTAGTACATTCTGAGAACGGAAATTGCACAACGGTCCAATTTCTAGAAAGTTGACTTTTGCATAAATCTTGACCAAAAGTCAAAATCTTCAGAAATGACTTGCTCAATTTTTCGCATACATTCTAATTTTAGGGTCTATTTCTTCATTTGAGAACCCAAAACTACTCAAATAGTGTGATTCCACAACTGTTGGCTTTGATCTAAACTTAGACCAAGAATCAAGATTTTCGAGCGAAACTTGTCCCACTTGGTTTTTCACTAAGATTCTGATTTTAAAGTCCGTTTATTTATTCAGGACTTGAAAACCACCCATTTGACCCACTTCTCTAAAGTACTGGCAGTTTCCAAAACTTAAGCTCCCAAAATCAAAATTGGAGATTCATCCACTTAGTTTGGATTCCCTCAGGGTTATCCTTCAGACTTCATAAAGGCTCCCCTTTCAAAGAACAAATGAACTCTCACAAGTGTGTCTCAAACTTGAAATTACATTGGGTCACTAGTTCAACCTACCATTCTCGTTCGGTGCCTACTAGTCTCCCACCTACCATTCCCCTTTGGGGCCTACCATCCTCATCTACCATTCCCACAAAAAATTCACATCTACCATTCTTCATCTCTCCATTATAAATAGAAGGGTCGGATTCATTATAGCTCATCAAGAAAACACACTGAATCATGAAATGAAGATTTGCTTCTTTCAAATTATCAAGTCCTCCTTCTCACAGCCATTTCTCACTATAGCTTCATCATTCTCATTACCTATTGCTTCGTAATCAGCTTGGACTTAACCTTCTCATGGTTCCGTAGAAACCCTCCTCACAACATAATGGTAGTTTTGAGATCCAAACTAGCTTTGTTTCTCCACTTAACGAGCACCTTTGTCCATAAAATCATTCATAACAAGGCTGGTATCATTGTTCCATGCATCCTCGGACTTAGCTGTCCAAGAAATCTAAGTCCAACAGAGACACCTGTTTCTAAGCTCAAGGACCCTACAGTCTCTCTCCAATTGCTTAGTCTTCCAGCAGAAGCAGCGGTTTGGAACAAACAGAAACTTGGCTGGTTTTTAAAACCAAGATCACAAGTTAGCTCCGTCTTTCATTTTTTATGCTTTTCCAACAAGTGGTATTAGGTGAAGGTTGTAAAAGGTGTTGGGGTATCCTACAAATTTTCCTCCATCCAACACTTACGATGACCTCCGAAGTACCAGCTCATTAGAAATCAACCTTTGGTGTCGGTAAATGGTTGTCAAAGCCTCGTTCTATGTTTCCACTAGCGTGGGACCCAAAGGTCATCGTTGCTGGTACTTCAAAACACTTGTTTCTGGAATTACTCTAACTTAAATTCTACTTGAAGTATTTCAAAAAGTACTCTTCTAAAATTACTTCAACTTAACATCCGTCGGCATGGTCCCACTACACATGCACATTCAATGACTTGCCACCAGACCTCATTCAACAGGCAGTCAATCCCGTATCCCAAAGTATACTCCCCAGAAACATCTACACTAGAGAGTTTCCAACATATAGGGCCAGCTCCATGGTGGCATACGTTTCACCCATTCACTTTGCTTCATCACCATCGTCTTCACAACCACAACCAGCAGACCCAAAATCCATAAGCTTCTGAAATTACCTCAACTTAACCTGAGTGACACAATAACACATGCGCACTCAATCACTTTCCCATATGTCCTCTCCGTGATCCGAAGTATATTCTTTGGATATAACTTCACCAGAAGTTCTTAAAAACGGGAGGCTAGCCCTATAGCTCTGCATGCTGTACCCAGCCAGCATTCTCACCTCTTCTCCATCTTCTACACCCTGCGATCACCGCCAACGATCCAAAATACTCCTCTGAAATCACTTCAGCTTAATCCTTGCCAATATGATTCAATCACCAAGTACATCTAGATACTTGCAAATGACTTTTTTCCCTACTAACCCATTTCAAATACCATAGAACACTCTTTTAAAATTACTTCAACTTAAACTCTATTGAGAAGGCCCGGTCATGCGAGTACATTCAAATACTCGCAGACCCCTTTTCGGTCTCATCAAAGCCTTTCATATGGGTGGGTCTACTCTTCTGAATTATTTCATCATGCTGAAAGCTTCACCACCTTCAACTACTTCACTTGACGAGTCAAGTGTAAAAATCTACTTTCAAGGCTCATTCACTCACCACACTCCAAAACTATGTGCATGAACGAGTCTTGATGGGGCATTTGAAGAAAGGAAAATTTTCCAACCTATCACAAGTTGACACATCATACTACCAAGTCCACAAAATACGGCCAATTACTAAGCACCACGTATTGTTACCAGGTTTTGCTATCACTATTCAAGAACCAACAGAAATTTGCCAAGTGTCATTAAAATAGGGGCATAAAATGCATGCAACGCATCAGCGCATGTAAACGATGACATAAGCAGCCCTGCACGTGTAAGCGATGACATAAGCGGATCAATCAAGCTGTGACATGTGTCACCAATCAAACTTCGTCACGTGTCGCTCACCCAACCCCAAACTCCTATAAATAAAAGCCTTCCTAAGGCATTTAAAAGGGAGACCAAGCCATCTAGAGCACAAGCAGCATTAAAGAAGATTCGGAAGCACTCAAAAGTATAGAAGCTCTGTAGGAATCAAGTCTCAAAGCCTCCAAGAACTTTAACCTTAAACACAAAGAACATTCGAAGCAGAACCATCCAAACTGCCTACCTAGATCTTAAAGTTCACTACAATCAAACTCGAAAGTGTCCAGAAACCTCAACAAACCACAAATCAGCGAAGCTCTACGGACTCAAGCCTCTAAAGTCCCGAAGAACTTCCACCACAAACCTCCAAAAAAGAAGAACGCACGAAGAACATGAAGAACAAATAATTTCTAACAAGCTCATAGCCAGAAATTCGTTGTAATTCCATTTCAAAAGATCTTCGATCCATTCTTCAGCGAAATTGATGGATATCTTGTGTTCGAATCAAAATCACATCATTGCAATTTCAATCAACAAGTCTTTCAAGGAGATTGAATCAGAGAATCACTCTTTTGTAATTTTGGAGAATTGTACCACATATTCATCAATACAAATTCGCATTTGTGAAACTATTTTACTTGTTTGATTTATTTTGAATTAAGAAATTTAGTCGTCTACAAACACTGAGAAATGTTATCAAAGAGGAAACTGAAGAACTCGACGAAAAACCTCTCCGCGACCCTCCAAATCGAAATCGATCCTCTAGAGAATAAAATTGGAGTAAACGAATAACAAAAGAAGCCTAGTTTACCCCATGTACTTAAGCCCTCCAAGCTCCTGCTACTAACTGACTTCTCAGATCTTTATCTTCTCTAGCATTCCGGATGTCGCAATTCAGCCCGATTGCATCCACCAATGAATGACACCTTCTAATGCTGCCCAGTAGCACCAAAATCTTACTTTACACTCAATATGGGTGTGTTAAGTGTTTGAGCTATCAACCTCTCAAAGATATAGAGATGGAGAGGTAGGAGTTGAGGAAAAACCACAAGGAAATGTGTAGATGATTGTGGGTATAACAATCTCTAACTCTCAAGTGTATTTTCTAGAGTTTTCTTTCTGAAAAGAACTTCTTACAATTTGTGGGTAATGAGGGTATATATAATGTGGGTAAAGACTTGGTAAAGCAAAACACAACTTTTTGCCAAACAGAAAATTTCGCAGGTCCTTCACGGCTTGGCCATACCTGCTAGACAATCGTAAAAACTCGAGTCTAGCACGACTCTTCATCTTCCAGTCATGTGCTCTACACGTGGCTCATCTCGCGTGTTGCTTCACGCGAGATCGTCGCGAATCAGTTGCGAAATCCACTTGTTCAACTTTTGAAACTTGATTCTTTACCGATCTGTCACACTTATCCCTTACAATTAAATCTGCATACATACATGGAAAAATAATTGAAGAAATTACAATCAAATTTTGCACGAAATTAAAGCCAACAAAAAATAGTTGGAAATCACAGCTTTACAATCTCCCCCTTTGGCTATTCCATGACAAAACCCCTAAACAGACTCTAGACTTAAACGTGGGTTTGGAAATATAGACAAAACTCACTCACACCTAACTCTAAAAGTTGTAAAGCACTTACACCATATACACCTGTATCTTGAAACACTTGCACATAACAACAAAATTTCATTAAGTTGAAGGCAAGTAGAACACAAGGTATGCATAAGGAACAAAGTAAAATGCGATCAAAATATCAAAAGGGGTATTTGACAATAAGCATAACTTGATCAAACATAAACAGTCATTGAAAAATGACTACAATGACCATTTATCAAGTAAATGATCATCCGGACACGCAATGCAATTAAGAGCAATTCTAAAATCAATTACATGTCTAACAAACGCATGATGCATTAAAGAAACGAAAGCTAAAAGCATTAGAAAGCAATAAGCATCAAAATGGCAATAAAAACCAATGTACAAAAAGGGTACTAAAGAAAACTAAGTTTTAAACTAAAGTACTTGAAAGCTTTAAATGAAAGCACTATAAACATCCAAAAGTTATAAAAACTTTAAAAAAAAAAAAAAAAAAAACTAGACAAGCCAAACAATGGTTAGACTATCCAAAAGTGTGTGTGGCTGTAGGTTAGCTTCCTCCTTTTGAGCCCGCAGATCTCCCCCTTTCAATATGCACACCTCCTTTCATGTGATGCTCTTCCCCTTACTATATGATATATTCAAAGATATACAATAAGTGCTCTCCCCCTTTTTGGCATGAATAGCTAAATGCTTTCCTCTAGCTTGCACTAAATCTCATCCAACTGTGTCTCAATGATGGTTAGAAGAATCTGAACCTAGTTGTTGGTAGAGTATATGACATTAGCAAGACCAGAAATATGCTCATGCAATCCCTCAACCAAGGTTGTTAACCTATCGGAATGAGTGCTAGATGGTCCTGGCTGAGTGCTAGTAGACTGAGGCTCAAGAGTGTGAGGAAATGCAATCTCGGGTTGCCCAGGGATAGTGGGAGTAGCTAATCGTTGTTTGGAAGGAATGGCATGTTGGGAGGAGTCGCTCTTTGGATTTTTGGAGGGTCTTTGCTTTGCCCTTTCAGCAAAGGAGTGACTCTTGCTCATTTGAAGTGACATCATTGATATTGATCGTTGATGAAGCAAAATAGTTCGTTCTTTTTGTGGACGAACACCTTTAAGAACCATGATCTTCATGACATGACTACAGAAGGGAAGACACATTCTTGCAGTTGATCGTCCTGCCGTTTTCCCCGTGGTCTGAAATATTTGAGCACAAATGTCAATTTGAGCTCCTTTGATCAGATCATACAAAAACTGTGCTATTTCGAGATTGATGAAACTAGTGTTGGACAGAGGATATAAGTTGAAAAACATTATCAATGCAAGAGTCTTCAACTCCAGTCCAAATTTTGCAGTACCAATGGAAGTGCCTTTGGAGGAGACTTTATGATCAACTCCTAGAATGTCAAGAATTTGTCACTAGAGCTAGTCTATCATCATACAGTGAAGTGTCCATATTCGCCAAACGGTTAATGTGAAGAATCTTAGCTAGATATTCCGGGGTGATGATAAAATCCTTTCCTCAGATCCAGCACTTCAATTCAACTCTGGTGAACCCAGCGTTCAAGTAAAATTCTTTGACCAATTAGTCAACGGGATCTTCAAAGTTTCCAAAAAATTTTGTCCAATCTTTATCCGCAAATATCTTAAGGATGAAGGTGGATCCTAGGGTGTCAAACCTTACAACCCTTTCCACCAAAGTAGGTGCACCTTCGAAGTTGTTGGAGAAAGACTGAAAATCTAAGAAAGTCTTGAATCTCTTGTTATCAAAATCATCAAATGAATGACGGGTCCTCTTTGATACGGGGATGACATGAGGTCAACACTTGTTCTTTATAGTGAGAGGAACGACGATACATCTGCAAAAAGAACAACCACACAAGCAAAGACAAACACAAACAAGGAAACAAACTTGATTAGATACAAATTAGTCCATAAAAACGAAAAAAAATTCCTAAACACGCATAAAATTATAAAACAAAGTCACAAGATCATGTTTTAAGCGCTAAAGGTCGAGCAAGACTTATATAGCATGAATGAAATGCAAAACATGTCAAGTGATCGAGTGTGTGCATGTGGTGTGCATGAGAGATGCATGAACAATGCATGACAAGGAACTCATAGGGAAAAGTGTGTGAAACACACAACCAATGTTCAAAACATGTTAAGCATGTAAAAAAATAGCAATCCCTAAAAATTGGTACTCATCGGAGTCCAAAACAATGAGAAAATGCAATTTTGGCATTTTATCAAACACTTAAAGTGCATACACACCACTAACATGTAAAACAATGCATGAACATGTTGTAATCTTGCCTAAATACATGTTAAAATGTCACTTGGGGCCAACACAAATACAATGGGACACAACCTAATCAAGGAAATTTGAAAAAATTTACAAGAAAATAAGTTTTCCCAACCCCTTTCAAAAATAACCCAACCCTAGAAATCGTAGAATTTAAGACTTAATCTAAGGATTCAAGGGAAAAAAAGTGTTAAAACATACCTTAGATGAGTCTTAGGGATGAAATTTCTTGAGATTTTGAGTGAAAAAGTGTTTTGGATTTAGAGAGGCACGAAGGAGGCAAAAAAGAGTGATTTGAAAAACTGACACTGTTTGGCTTTTAAAACTGAAAAACCGTTCATTTCACGGGTAAGCTTCTCAAGAAATTTATCGTGAAATGGCCTTTGAAGCATAGGACAGTTTTCGCGGGAAACTTCGTCTCATGAAAGAGTCGCGAGGGAGTCGCGAAACTCTCTGTGTAAATTTCTAGAAAACTAAAATTGGCTTCCTCATTTTCGCATGTAGGTTCTTACTCGCGACATACTCATGAAAATGCCTCTAAAGGAGTTTTTCAACAAAAACAAATTGGAATTTTGGAAAAAAACTCTTAACACAAAAAGCTACATAAAAACACTTTCAAAAACAAATAAAATACTCAAAAATCTTTTTGAATTTGATCATCAAGCAATTGAGTATACACAAATCACATTTGAACACGTACAATCACACAAATGAAATAGGCATTCATTGAACATTAGGCTTGTGTGTTATGTGTGTGAATCAAGTATGAACTAGTCCGTAGTCTAGTATGAAGCTTTAATGATCAATTCAATCAAGTCATACACAACTAGCACAAAGTCAAGTGACCTATCTCACTTGTAGAAATGAACATATATGACCCCTCACCAATGTGTTTACATTTG
The DNA here is from genome assembly GCF_040712315.1 of Castanea sativa. Taxonomy (NCBI): domain Eukaryota; kingdom Viridiplantae; phylum Streptophyta; class Magnoliopsida; order Fagales; family Fagaceae; genus Castanea; species Castanea sativa. Next base: position 17,925,691 of record NC_134015.1, on the reverse strand, counting down.
ATTGAAAACTTTTCATTTGGCTTCCATTTTTTTCATACTTTTGATCAAATACAACTCAAATTTTTGAGAAACGATGCCAAGATCTTTTTGATATATCTTTGACAAATAAGTCTTTGGCTTTGGCACCATACATTTTAATACATATTTACTCCACATTTTCCTAGTCAAACTAATTTTCAAAGCAAGACTTTTTCAGCTTTTCCTCTTTTTAGAGATTGACATTTGAAGAGCTCTTCGAAAAAGAAAAAAATGTGAGGAGATATACAGACACAAGTCTACGCATGTATCAAGATTAAGCAAGACTATTAACCAATCATTCATAACAAGTTTGAAGATCTATTTACAACAATCGAACGTAGATTTCTAGATGTCACTCACACTTAGAAAAAATGTGCATACATAACAAGCTAAGCTCATATATGCACTATGCCATTAGTACAATTGTATGAGATCAAACTCACAATGTGATATACACAACACGAGCAATCAAACTTTTTGAGATTTTTCACTTTTTATGGGTTTTTGAATTTTTCAATACACTAAAAAACAAAGCAATAAAGTTAGATCAACAGAAACAAGGTAAACAAACAAAGGCTTGTAAAAGAAACATGCTAAAAACGGAAGCTATGGAACAAGAAGATTGCATATGTCATGATGCATAAAATTATAATCCTAATACGTTGGAAGTATTAATGCATGGGCATAGTGAGTGATCATGCATGAGTACCTTTCTTCACCCACACTGTATGAGTGTTTTAAGTAAGATCCCTAGATGGAGGGGTACGACCAACATTACTATCAAACCTCAGGGTGAAGCTAGCAAGGCATGAGGAAATGTTTTTCAACAGCTCCAATGAGTTGTCCCTCATTTTCTCCTTTAGCTTAGTTTCCCTTCAGCATTCTTATTGAGCTATCTTGGCCACATAGAGAGTCAGCCCTCTTAAAAGCTTGAAGCAATTTGGTCTTGTGTGCCCTCGCATGCCACAAGGGCTTGAGGTCTCCTTTGACTTTTGGGTAATGACTTCCCTTTTTCCTTTAGTTTTGCACAAACAGTTCTCTTTGCAACAACTGGGGTCTCAACCTTGAGCTTCTCCACTTTAGACTTTTCTGCATTTTTGGCCAATACGAACCTCACTTCCTTCTTGGGTTCACTGCTTAAGCTTCCTTCACCAATATAGCCTAGACCAGTCTTGTCATTTGAAGGTTTTTGAGAAGAGAGCACACTATCAAGTTTCTTGGTGAAATGCGCTCCACTTTAACATTTTCTTGAATGATTTTAAGTTCAATGAACTTGATTTTTGAGTAGGCATTCAACAATTCTTCCTTCAGCCCTTCAACTTCACATTTTACGTCCTTGAGTTGCACAAGTGTGGACTTATGCTCTTCTTTAATTTTCTTCATCTTTTTAAGTGCGTTCTTTGCAACCTTGGCATATTTGCCACAATCTTCAAGCAACACATCATACACTTCTTGAAGGTTCTTCTCACTTTCATTGAGATACACATCTTCAGCTTCTAAATCATCAACTTCTTCACTTTCAAAATGTACACCTAGCTCGTCAACCAAATCACTCAACTCATCTCTAGAGTCAACAATGGTAATTACCATGAAGGCTGAATAGTTTCCCTCACTATCACATTCTCCTTCTGCATCGGAGTTTGAGCTCTCCGAGTCACTAAGGGTGGTAGTACACTTTACTCTTTCCTCTTAAATAGTTTGGACATTCTTTCTTTAGATGTCCATGGCTGTTGCATTCATAGCACACGATTCCTTTAGTAGATGAAGAGTCATTCCCATCTTTCTTCTTGAACTCCCTCTTGTCATTTTTTGAGGATGAGAACTTTCCTTTGCCAAATAACTTCCCATTGTTCTTCATCTTGAGAATTTTTCGAAAATTCTTTGCAAGAAACGCCACCTCCTTCTCTACATCGTCTTCATTGGAGGAATCACCCATTCTCTCATTTTTAGTTTTAAAAGCAAGTGATTTGCAAGACTTGTGAGAAGGCAATCCAAGCTCATAGGTTTGGAGAGATCCAATGAGTTCTTGAATCTTTATCTCATCCAAATCTTTGCTCTCCTCTATGGCTGTGACCTTGGCTAGGAAGCTTTCAGGTAAGGATCTCAAGATCTTCCTCACTACCTTGGCTTCTTCAATCTTCTTCCCAAGATTGAGCTTGGCAATCACTATCTTGTTGAGTCTCCCATAAAAAGAATCGAACGACTCATCTCATCTTTACTTCTTCAAACCGAGTAGTAAGCATTTGAAGCTTGGTGTCCTTGACCTTCTTGGTACCTTCATAGGTTGTCTCAAGAATGGTCCATGCCTCTTTAGCAATCTTCACATGCAAAATCCTGTGAAACTCATCAGTAGAAACACCATAGAAAACAGCATTAATAGTTTTGCTATTGGCATTTGCCAAATCCTGAGCAGCTTTATCCCATTCGGATTTGGCAGTACTGGGTCTTACATATCCATTCTCAACAGAATCTCACACCGTCTCATCAATAGCACACAAAAAGCATGCATACATACTTTCCAAAAAGCGTAATTACTCCCATCAAAATAGGGAGGAGCATTAAGAGATTAAGATCTATCCACCTCACACGAGGTCTAGGATCACACTAGGATAATGAAATCTAGTAAGTGTACCCACACTGATACCAATTGAAAGCTCGGATTTGTGTTAAAACAAAAGAGCTTGTTCAGACCTCTAATAAAAAATTACAGCTAGATTGTTTTTACCTTAACTTAGACTAAGTGCGGAACAAGAATAAATAAGCGTAATGAACCGATAACTCTACCCTAAGCCATATTCATTCATTATCAACAATAAAGTGAAAGTTTAAAGAGTAGGGAAGAGAGATACAAAAAAAAAAGATAACACTGAGACGTGTTATTGAACGAAAACTAAAGAACTCAGCGGAAAAACCTCTCTGCGACAATCCAAGTCAAAATCGATCCACTAGAGAATAAAGTTGGAGGACATGAATAACAAAAGACCCTCCAAGCCTTGTCTACCCCATGTACTTGAGCCTTCTAAGCTCCTGCTATCAACTGACTTCTCGGAACTTTGTCTTCTCTAACTTTCTGGATCCCGCAATTCAGCACGACTGCATCCGCCAATGAATGGCACCTTCCAATGCTTCCTAGTAGCACCGAAATCTCACTTTACACTCACTATAGGTGTGTTAAGTTTTTGGGCTAGAAACCTCTCAAAGATATAGAGATGGAGAGGTAGGAGTTGAGAAAAAACCACAACGAACTGTGTAGATGATTATGAGTATAACAATCTCTAACTCTCAAATGTATTTCCTAGGGTTTTCTCTCTTAAAAGAATTCCTTATAATTTGTGGGTAATGAGGGTATATACAGTGTGGGTAAAGACTTGATAAAGCAAAACACAACTTTTTGCCAAACAAAAAGTTTTACGGGTCCTTCACGGGTTGGGCTTACCCGCGAGACAGTCGCAAAAACTTAAGCCTGGCATGACTCTTCATCTTCCAGTCATGTTCTCTACACGCGGGTCATTCTGCAGGTTGCTTCTCATGAGACAATCGCAAGCCAATCGCGAAATCCACTCGTTCAACTTTTGAAGCTTGATTCTTCACCAATCTCTCACACTCATCTCTTACAATTAAACCCGCATACATACAGGGAAAAATGATTAAAGAAATTACAATCAAATTTGGCACAAAATTAAAGTAACACAAAATAGGTGGAAATCACAACTTTACAGATTATAAGTGGACAAACTTGCTCCCCCAACTTATTTGGAAGAATCTTTTTCAAACCATAATGTGGCGACTTATAGAACCATTAACGCATATTATTCAAACAAATCATATAACTTATTAAATAGGTTATGTAATTAAAATTATACATTACCAGTTGTAAAGTTGTGATTTACAACTATATTTTGTTAGCTTTAATTTCGTGCCAAATTTGATTGTAATTTCTTCAATCATTTTCTCTGTATGTATGTGGGTTTAATTATAATGGATGAGCATGAGAGATCAGTGAAGAATCAAGCTTCAAAAGTTGATCAAGTGAATTTCGCAACTGGCTCGCGATTGGCTGGTGAGAAGTAACTCGCGAAAAGAGCCACATGTAGAGCACATGACTGGAAGATGAAGAGTCATGCTCGACTGTCTTTTTCACGACTGTCTCACAGGTAAGGCCAACCTGCAAAGGACCCACGAAAGTCTCTATTTGGCAAAAAGTTGTATTTTGTTTTACTAAGTCTTTACTCACACTATATATACCCTCATTACCTACAAATTGTAAGGGGTGTTTTTTAGAGAGAAAACCCTAGAAAATACACTTGAGAGTTAGAGATTGTTATACCCATAACCATCTACACATTTCCTTGTGATTTTTCTCAACTCCTACCTCTCCATATCTTTGAGAGGTTGCTAGCCCAAACACTTAACAGACTCATACTAAGTGTAAAATGAGATTTTGGTGCTGCTAAGAAGCGTTGGAAGATGTCATTCATTGGCGGATGCAATCAGGCTGAATTGCAAGATCTAGAAAGCTAGAGAAGACAAGGCTCCAACAAGTCAATTAGTAGTAGGTGCTCAAAGGGCTCAAGTACATGGGGTGTACTAGGTTTAGAGGGTCTTTTGTTATTCGTGTACTCCAACTTTATTCTCTAGTGGATCGATTTCGACTTGGAGGGTCGCAAATAAGTTTTTCGCCGAATTTTTTGGTTTCCTCTTCGATAACACGTCTCGGTATTATCTTGTGTTTACATCTTTCTTCCCTACTCTTTAAGTTTTCATTTTATTTTTGATAATGGATGAATATGGCTTAGGGTAGAGTTATCGATTTATTGCACTTATTTACTCTTGTTCCGCACTTAATTTAAGTTAGAGTAAAAGTAATCCAGTCATAGTTTTTAATTGGAGGTCTGAAAAAGCTCGTGTTTTAACACAAATCCGAGCTCTCACTAGTTTTGTCAATCTTCAAGTAATGAGTTAGAAGAACTTTCTTCTAAACTGGATTGAATGTAAATTTTCCATAATTAAACTTTTTCCATAATTAAACAAATACTTGTCACAAAATTATAGTGTATTTTTAGATAAATAGAAACTGGACATTTAAATTAATGGAAAATTAAGACACTTGACACAAAATAAGAGTACAATTAAAGTTTATTTTAAATTCTTAAATAAATTTCCACTTTAATATTATGTAGATAGATACATAAATGAGAAACATTAATATGTTTTTATATCACTATCAAATACTCAGTTTTTAAAGTAAGGTAGGGTATTTTGTGAATTCAAAATTACTTGGTATGTGTAATTTACTGTTGTATATATTGGTATATACATGGATAGATTGTAATAATGATGTTTGAGTTTTAGAAAATATTATTTCATAACATCAATAAAGAGAAAATTCAAGTTCAAGAATTTTCTATGTGAAAATTCAAAAATAAGGATTTTTTATCGATCGAAGTTTTTGCTCAATCGATCGAAATTATGAAAACAATAATCCTGGAGTCTCTGGATGATTCATTCGCTATTTGATTCCTACTTGATCAATTGAAAAGAGCATTCGATCAATCGAAAGGAACTTTCGACCAATTGAAGCTTGGAAAAACTAAATTTTTTTGTAGAATTTTCTAGTGATTGTTCTGAATGTTTGAAGAGGTTTTAAGCCTTGTGAATGGTTTTATGAAACATTTCAATTCTCCATACGTACCTTTTGATAAAATATAACCCTATGAGTATAAATAGAGATTTATGTTCACTTGAAAAATCTTATGATTATTCTCTAAAATTGCTATCTGAAGAACCCAACAACTTGGTTGTATCTTGGAGACAAATTTGCGATAGCCCTCTTTAGCAACAAGCGTATGAGGGCAAATATTGTCTAAGGATAACAATTTTGTGCCTCCAAGTTATTTATTTTTGTTTGTCTTTTGTGTTATCATTGTTCTTCCTTTATTACTTTATGTATTATTCCCAACATTTACTAGTGAAATTATACTCATTTATTAAAGCGTTAATATCTCAATTGGAAAATATCATGACTTTGTAATTTTATGTCAACTTTGTAGCGTGTGTCAAAGTCGAAGTTCAAAAACCCCAAGATGAAGCTCAAAAGAAGACAATTTTTCAAGAGTGATCTTTAATTTCAACAACTATTTGATTGTTGCTCGATCAATTGAAGGAGGAATTTCTGATTAAGTTTGCGACTATCTGAATCAGACATGTTTTAATTAAGTTAGCTACTACCTCATTATTTGTGTGTTACACGCAATCGTAGAAAATACTTATTATAACCCAACTTTAGAAGAGGTATCATAGTGGAAAATACTATCATCGAGCATCAAAAAGAGAGAAAACCCAAATCTAGGTTTTATTACATTATATTCAATGGTGTAATATTTTTAATGATCAAAAGATGAAGTCATAGAGTCTATCATCCTAATACTACTGTAGCGGAAGATAAATTTTCAAGGTGGTTCTTGGAGTTTGTCAGAGAATTTGATCGTGATCACAGACACTGTTTAAGAGAAGAAATTCATATAGAAGAGTTCCAAATGTCTAGAGTTGGTTTTGATACTCTTGTGGATTGCTTGATTTTTCATATTTAGTTTATATTATGGTTTTGATTAATTGCGTACGACACTTAACCCCCAAATTGATTTATCAATCAATTGTTAATTAGCCCCTCAAAATATAAATCAATTTTTATTTAATCGGTATAATTAACAAAGAGATTTATAAAATTTTCAATAATGCTGACATTATTTTTATTTGATATACCTACCAAATTTTACTCTGTATTGTAACAAGCACACATAAACCATATATTACTACAAAAAATCCTCTCTTTTTTTTCTTTTTTTTTTTGGAGGTCTTAAGAGAATGGAAATTGTTTTGCAAAAAACATTTTTTCACAAGCAAAAATAAAAACTCTTAAGCTATGTGAGAGTGAACATAATTAATCACAATATGCTACCTCAACAAGTCCTAAAACAAGTTGTGAATTTATTGTATCTTATTTTTTATAACGAGCATTAATGCTTTCATTATTGACTAAGTTTGAAAATTTTCTTTTTCACAATTATTAACAAGATCTGTAGTTTTTGTTTTTGTTTTTTTTTTTTTTTTTTTGAGAAAATGGAGACCTGTAGTAGTTGGAACAACATTTTTACCTATATCTGTCAGTTACACTATGCAACAATCAATCACATCACAATCGGTCATGAGTGGTGATTATGAAAAAAATGAAAAGGTTTTTCGTTTTATTAAATTCCTGAAAAAGAGACTACGTTGCCTCTACCGCCCCAGAAATTAAGGCAACGTTGTTTAAACAATGAAAACTATTTAAATATCATAACATATGTTTTTATAAAAGATATTATGTCCATAATATTTTTATAATATTTTGACAACAAATCACCGCACTAAAAATTAAGGCCCTATTTAATAACGGTGTTTAAACAACGAAAACTGTTGTTTAAATACAATACATATTTTTACGAGAGATGCTACGACCACAACATTTTTGCAATATTTTGACAACAAATTATAGATAATTAGTTGTTATTTGTTCAAGTTTAAATAACAATTACTTTTTTACCCCAACAATACATACTTATCATTTAAAATTTGTTGTAAAAATATTATGAACCTATCATTTCTCTATTTTCACACTTTTTTACCTATACATATTTTCACAAAATTTAAACATCATTAGAATCTAAACAAGGGCGTACTTAAAAACTCTTCTATTATTTATTTTTTTTTGTAAAAATTAGTAATTTGAATTTATTATAATTTTTTTGAGTAAAATTTTAGTGAGAGTTAAAAATGTATTTACTTATAAAAAAAATAAGTGTACATATCTATTTAGTTTAGTTTAGTTTTTTTTTTTTTTTTTGATATTTAGTATTGTTTTTGAATAATCATGGGGTTTCTTTTTTAAGAGAAAAACATTGGTTATTTAACTTATTTTTCTATTAAAAAAAACAATAAACCTAGTTACTTTGAATGAGTGGGTTAGTAGAATAATGTTCCTATTTTGTAGGCAATATTTTAGTACAAATTAGACATGTATTTTTACTAAACTATCCTTTAATTTTGTTTCTATTCAAACCTAAGAATGTAAAGATATTTTGGAACAAAAATTATCCAATCCAAACAAGAAAAGCCCTTTAAATAGTAATATGAATTACTAAAAATCTCTTACCAAATATGCCCTAAATTTTAAATAAAAAACATAAAAGCAACTTCCTCTCTCCCCCGTATCTGCCTTAAAAGAAGAGGAAAAAAAAAAAAAGAGCAGAAAGAATAAAGGGACACAGGATTGGGGTGTAATTTTATGCTGACCGGAAGATATTAGTTTTTTTTTTTTTTGCTAAACAAAGACTTTTATTGAAAGAACATATTATTAGTGACACCAAATACTGTGGTTTTCACATAATCTTCATGTGAGATCTTTGGTGTAGTAAGAGTGCACTCGATAATTTCACTATTTTCTAGATGTCTACTCAATGAAGTAAAAATCCTGTTTCAGTCACTACTCTTGTTAGTAAAAATGTTTCTTATATGGAAACTAAATGCTGAATTAGACTTCCATTAGGCTAGTGAAAATGTTGTGCCATGAAGAGAATTAAAACAGGAATAGCTCTATTTAACTTCACCTAGGCTTCGAACTTGACATTCTACTTAATCAGCTAGCTAGTTGGCTCAACTTGTTGCACAAAAGCGAGCATACAAGCGCAGACAACGGCCATGTCTTATTAGTATAAATTTCCTAGCTCCTCAAGAGAGAGCAAGAGCAAGTTGACTAAAATGCCTAGGATTTGCATCTCTCCGGAATTCATTTATGAATTGTGAGGTTCAGAATACTAAAATCGCATATTAAGAACATAACTAATGAAAATCATAAATAAACTTAATAAAGTGACCAACATTAAGACACATCACATTATGACCTACAAATTTACACGACACGCTACCATAGGATGCATTCTCACTACTTAAAAAGAACATCATTGCAAAGGTGTCAGATAAGATGACAAAAGTACATTAAGCAGCAAGTTCCTCTTTGCCCCCCTAAGTTCATATTTCTCACCTATGTCTACTAGGTTCAGATGCTAACCAATACTTTGTTCTTCATTCTTACCTCTCAATTCCCATCATCAGCAGCTTTTAAGTAAAGTGTCTCACCCCCATCATGGCTTGTGGAGCTTCCGCCTCGCCCTTCAGCAGACCCAGCACTCCCAATATCTTGCTTGCTCCCACCGGCCATCCCCCTACCACTCTGCAAGCCTTCTCCAGTAGAGCCACGACCAAAATCAGCAAAGCCACCAACCCCGAGTGTCCCACTGCCTCCTGCATGACTAGCATCGCTTTGCATCATGTGAAGCCCTGAACTTCCACTAGAATTCATGCCAAGCTGGCTGTGTAAAGCTTGCTGCTGTTGCAGTGCTGAATATGGCTGCTGGCTGTACAACATGGAGGAGCGTGCAGCCATGAGCGATTGTGGTGTCATCTGTTGAGCCTGTTGGTGCTGCATGTAGTGTGCTCCTGGCTGCATGATGCCACTTGGAGGAAACTGATGACATTGCCAAATAGTGTTAAATATAGTGGCATTTAAATTTATGAATCCCTAAAGCTTTGTAAGCCTCCAATTTGCAGTGATTAATACAAGAATGTATTACAATGATGAAAAAACACTGCATGTTAATGTTAAAAAGTAAATTGGCCATAGTGATTACTCAATGCAGGTGAATTCTGATATAAATTCAATATTATATGGGGACCCACATGATAAGATACACAATCCAACAAAAATTTAATTAACTTTTTTTTCAATAATATATCATTTCATTAAAATGGTTTTAAATGAAAAAGTAAAACCTACAGAACCCCATTATTTATTTTAATAAGCAAGGGTCCAGTTACAAGTTTCACCTCAAAATCTAAGAAGGCAGGCTCAAATAAATAGTGCATCACAGTTAAAAAAAATAAAAAATAAAAAACAAAAAAAGAAGCATTAGTTAAAGATTGAAATGGAGTCTGTACCTGACCATGCATGGTTGGGGGTTGGGGTTGAGAATCAGCAATTGCAGCCAGGTACATAAGGTTTCGCTGTAGCCTTGCCTGGTTCCTGCAACAATAGAGAGAACTTATCGGCCCTTCTGGTTGTTAAAACATAAAAAATTTATGCCCTGCTTACTTCCAACTATATATTGCTCCTTCTGCAGCAAGTCTGGCTGGTGTTTATATGAATTGACTTATGCAAAGCTTCAATCATTATACTAATGAATTAATGAATTAGTACAGCCAGTTTCAATAAAGTAAAGGAAAATGATAAGGCTACTACAAATTTTACTACATAAAGCTTAGAAAATAATGTGGTAATGAATGTGATTAGTGAGTTTCAACCACCTAATAAATGATTTTTTGGTGACACATTAATTTGTAAGCTCCTTATAAATTTTATAGCAGCCCCAGCATAACCCTGAAGTAAATATGCAAGCTATTCAACATTTAAGTGAAATTTACAAGACATTCAATGTTCTTTTTGCCATTTCAATCAAACCAGAATTTCTCTTGATATAAACACTTGAAACACGTTTATCATTAGATTGGATGCATATACTAACCAAGGATGCACATGAGAAATTTTCTAGACAACCTAAATAATTCCTAATTAATAACCCAAGCAGCTAGTCTTTGATGCACGTGTGGTAGTACTATACTTCTAGCAAAAAGATGCAGAACAATATAAAAGTATCCCTCTATAGGAGTGTTTCAATTTTGTGTTTTAAGGTCACAAACATCCAGTCACTAATGAATTAAATGTCATGTTATGGTTACCAGAACTAGACTAAATTTCTTTCTTCAACAAGCAATCAAAACTGCAAATGGTAATTATAATGGAAGTTATGACAATGCAGCAGTTACAGAAACCTTTCAAGCCTTGGACTTGATTGCTTGGCATAGAAACACAAACCAAAAGTACTGAGACATTCCCCGCACAAGCCAATGTATTTTAGTAAGTGGCTCAGTACCAAGTTATGAAAATGCCAGACAAACAAAGCCACATTTATGAAATTGGAAAACTAAAAAGATTACTGCTTACTCTGCACACTCGCTCATTTTTCCCGAATTTTGGCTCTCAACAATCTTCAAAATTAGTGACTTGTTCTCATCCAGATACTGCATGTATAAACAATGAAGTGAGGAATAATTTAGCAGCAATGATACAATTAATATCCAGTATATAGCAATCAACAAATATAAATGTCAAGAACACATTATTTTTACTCGTATTAAGGAAATTGCTCGTAATTATTCTGAAAAGCTAACAAAAGATTGCAAATTTAAAAGCAAGTTTCTCTGGTTATTCTTTTCTTGAGTGGTACACTCAATTCATGTGAAACACAATTTTCAATTGGAAACCTGAAACTCAAACGATAATAATAAATTACCAAATATAAAATCATAAATCTAACAAAAAATCCACAATTGAATGAGATTTAACGTCCCATTTTATTCTCACTTCAAGCTCATGAATGTCCACTACTATTACCATGCAAATTATATAAATTTTATCAATATGACTCTACAACTTCATCACTATGTAAACTGAAAAACAATTTCATAGCTCATTGGTTAAGCTTTGTTTCTTTTGAAATCTGGCTAAAGAATTTGCTTTGGTCAGAAGGTCAAACCTCCCACTTTAATAATTTTTGAAATATGCATCCAATTAGTCCTTGTTCCTTTTTCACATTGAATTGTTTGAAGGAGCTGTTGAACCTATGTATTGCAGCTTTACTTTAACAAAAACTAAAATCAAACAACTGAGATGTACCTTCCATATCACTGTATGATTAAAACATGCTGAACTTCATGGTTACACCAATAAATGACTAGGAACTAAAAGGCAACATTTGTTTGGGATAGCATTATATAGACCCAGTTCATATAATCCATCTTAGGGTCTTAAGCTATGAGTAACAAAGCCAGAAATATCCGCTGCAAAGTGAAGTCATCACGCAAAAACATCATTTCAGAAACTAAAATTTAAAACCTTTCTTACTTTCAGATTAATATTTGATCACCCATCTCAAGAAGCTCCACCTATTATATGAGACGTTTCTTCAATGATCTAAACCATAGGGAGCAAGACCCTTTGAAATTTTCCATCCATTATTGGCTATACCATAGTTGGTGGCTACCAGTCTCCCACACAATCTCTCCATAACAATTTCCTTAAAAGAGCAAATCTTAAATCCAATCCACCGTTTAATTTCCATACTACCACCTTGCCAGATACTAAAAGGAACTAGTTTATTCCCGCTTGTTAGTTAAATCTATTGTGCAGGAGCAAAGAAATAACAATAGATTCCATTATTAGCCTTTAAGTAAAATATTTAGAACTGCATCCCATAGAAAAAAAATGATTTGGCAAACCTCTAGCCCTCATGAGACATAGACTCTTCAAAATGTGTGAAGTGCCAGTTACAAAAATACAAGACATGGAAATGAGGACAAGACAAACACCTGAAAATGTACTACATGGGAATATACCCATCAAGTGTATGGAACAATGTAAGACAGGAACAAATTGTTAACTAAAAAATAAACTCAGTTACATATCTTGCTAAATTTTATGGCAATAAATCTTCAATGTTATGAAACGGTCCATCTAGTATGCTATAAATTCATTTAAACCCAGGCTACTCAATAAGAACACTTGGGCAAGTTACAAACTGATTTAACTGTATTAGTGTGTTCTAGGAGCTTAGGCTAAGACAAATCTGCCACAACGCATGAAACTTCTCCTTCTGCGTAACATAGCCTAGCATTTGTGTAGTATACAGATGTGCAAGACCATACCAATGAGGTTAAATGTTTGATGCATAAATTGAAGGGAACGACACTTTGCTCATATACAGCAATGCACAAGTTGTTTTGTCAACCTAAGTTTTAGTAGGTGCCACTTTGGCCACCCAAGAGACACTCCATTAGCACCCATCACATCTAAAGTCAAAACATGCACATTTAGATCATGCGCTTAAAGAAAAAGTAACACTTGCCCACCTACAATTTAAAACGAGTGCACTGTATTCATTTGTATGTGGTTGTGCCGTTGTGGCTATTGGTTGCAGTCTGTTTAATGTTATAATTTAGCAGATACTAAAGGAGTGGAGTTCATGTGGGTATAGTGTCATTTTCCAAACCACATCTTGCCAAACCAAACTCGCCCCATACTACTAATGGAGAGAGAGTATAGTTTGCAAGAAATAAAATAAGGGCACCAAATTAGATCAAACTATTTTTAATTAATACATAAAGGCTAGATATCTTTATGCATATTTTGGACCCATTCAACAGAGTAATATTCTTATAATCAACAACATAATAGAGACATTATAAATTTTACACGGAGGACTTATGGTTACCTAACAGAAAAATGAATCCATATAATGATAATCAAACTATTCCACGTTCTATGATTATTATACTTGACCCAAACATCAATTTCTCACTCAAAATAGATATATCAAGTAATAAATTTCCTTAAATTACAGACAACATGAAAATGCTATCATGTGCAGCATAGTACATGGGCACGCGTCTCTGAAGGTGGGTTTGGTGCATCTTTTACAGAAGAATTGTGAATAATCATCATAATCAAACCAAAATTTCTTAGACAATGTCTCAGGTGACACTCATTTTTCCACTCTGCCTACTAAATCATAAGCGAAGCCCGAATTAGGACAATACCTCATCAGCCATGGTAAGTGCTAAGGCCTTGTTTGGATTTTGGTGAACTCAGTTAACAAATCTGAGTTTTGTTAACTCATAACCCAAACCAGAGCTCTTCTTCATCAGATGAAATTAGAAAAGTTCAAATAGTAAAAATTTACAAATTGTAAGAATTTCATTCCATTCAAGAATAGTAATGCACTGAACTAATGTAACAAACAATTTGTCGCAATTCTCACTAATTCAAAATCAAACAGGAACTCCATACTCTGCAATTGTCACAGACACTCACTAATACTGAATCAAACATGTCATGTAAGTTTACAACCCAGGCAATTTGGTTAAATTCCAGAACTCAAACACCTATGCGAAACACTAACACCAACTGTTCCATTAGATAAAAGATAGTCGCGAGTTTATGAATTTTCCATTTCCCTCTCTAATTTAACCGAAAACCATTACAATTTATTAAAATAAAATAAAATTTAAAAAAAAAAACAGAAATTTTGATCGAAACCCAATACTCCTACCTACCCAAAAAATATACATTTACCCCCCACAAACACCCATCTAAAGTCCAAACACACACAAAACAAAACAAAACCCCAATCCACCCAAATGAAAGCAACCTAAAATCCATCATGTCCTCCACCTCCAATCTGCAGCATACTGCGACAGCGGCACAACTTCAGAAAGCGGCATCAACAGCGGCGTTGGCAGCAGCGAGTTTCAACAAACCAGGCACGACCCATTTAGCTTCAACCAAGCATCGATGCACAACAAGTGAAAGTAGTGGCGGAGGACAGCGCTGTAGCTTCGTCTGAGAGGTGATCACAAGATGCTGGGTTCGCTGTCAGGGACGATGAGGGGGGAAGCTGACAGACATGGGGCCCATGGAGGCGGCGCAGAGAAAAGAGGATGGAGGAGTTCTGAACAGCGGTGGTCGGCGGGTTTGGGAGTTGAGAGCAGCGGTGTGAAAGGGAATGAGGTGCCCTGAGTTTTGTGGTTGGGACTTGAGGGAGGGAAGTGCACAGCAAATAGAAATAGGGTTCCATACATGGGTAACCTAACTGTGTGCACTGCACAGTGGTCAGCCCTGGGTCCCAAAAAAATGTGAGTTTTTGTAAGTTTTTAGCCAGAAATCAGAAGTGGGTTTGGTTGCCAAACAAGGGTGGGAGTGTTTTCAGAATTTTTGAGTTATGAGAAATGAGTGATAGGGTGATGAGTGATGAGATTTGAGTGATGAGTTAACACCCACTCAGCAACCAAACAGGGCCTAAGTCGTTCACATATTCACCAACAAGATTAAGCTATGCAGATGCTAGTATTACTCAGTAAAATTTCATATATATCAGTTCATTGCTTGTTTTCATTTCCTACAAAGTTGCATACATCCAAAGCATTTTTGATACATTGAAGATAATCTCATACACATTGATGCAAGATTAAACTTACAGCAGACTTAATCTTATTTACATGGAATTGTAACAACCACAATTAAAATTTTATTGATACTTCACAATCCCCAAGAAGAAAAGCAAAGAAGGAACTTTTTAACTTTTATCAAAAAGGGTTCTTACTACTGCACATTCAAAGCGCATAACCCAATTAAAAAGACTTTCCTTTGTATGGGTGGTTATCTGATTTAAATATGATTCCATATAAGCCTCCAAAATTATATGAGCCCAAATTCCAAATGAATGAAAATGTGACTAAATTGGTCCTAGTCACTCTTCGAGGCAGAGTGGAAGAAGGGAGGAGATTCTCAAATGAGGGAAAGGATCAAACAACTTCGTAAGAATTGAACGAGGAGCCGTATGAGACGAAAATCTCATGTATGATTCTGTAGAATGGCAAGGGTGACTTATTAATAAACTTTTCCACTATCAACCCCAAAAAAGTTTACAAATAAAGGTGAGTAACATACCATTAAACCACATCAGCCTATTATGCCAGCAAATGTAGTAACTAATTGTGATGTATCCAGATAAACAATCATGAAATGGATCAACACAAGACTTTCTACATAAGAATGCAGTCAACTCTTTCAAGTAAGGTAATAATCTAATTTTAGTAACTTACGATGCATGAGACTTCAAATTTATAACCAACAATGACAGAGAGCTAAGAGCTTTGCATTTGGGTTAAAGGGTTAGCTGAGTTCAGTTGATTAAAGTCTAGTCAATTACAGGCTAGTTTGGCTTATCAGCTACGCTACAGTAGCTATCTCCCATCTCATATATCCCCCCACCCATACAGCATTCCAAGTAAATGCAGGATTTTATATCAACCCCCATTTGCAACCTAGTAAACTAGATTAGCTGAACTAGTGAACACCTTCAGAAACAACATAGTTTTATAGCATCCCTAACAATCCCCATCCCGACATTAGTGCAACCTCGCATTTTAGCTTGATTTGCAGCCACAGCAAACACAAGGTTGACAGGATATGTGAACGAGTCATTTTAGGCTGAATTTTCCTGTTTAGCTTCCATTCTGATTAAACCATCTAGATTAATTTCTTTTCTCATAACGAATTATGAATCGGGTCATCCTCCTCCTAAGAACACCCATCTTTTTTTTTTTTACTTTTTTTTTTGTTTAAAATTTCTCTCTCTTCATTTTCATCTCCAGTTAGTACTTAGTAATTTGGAACTCTCGACAGGACTTCATGAACGCAATTCAGCTTTAAACTTCATGACCTAAGCTAAATCCCAGATCAATTTATATTATACACTACAAATACACATAAGCAAACAGATCAGCAAAACTCACATGTGAAATGAAATCAAGGATAGAAAATATGCAAGGATAATGCTTTAAAGTGTTATGTACTGCCCCTTGTTGGTCCCAAGGGATTGAGGAGTCTAGGTTAGTCGAAAAATGGTTATCAGTTTGAATTGTCATAAGTCATCCATCCATAAAAAGAGACAACAAGAATCCAACAGAAGTTTAAATGGCGGAATATCTTGGGAATATGAGTAAGTACAAGAGTAAGTAATTTTTTTTTTGAATGAAAGAGCAAGTAATTAAGATAACAGTATTAGGCTTAAACTTTTGAGTTAATTTTGTGTCCTAACATATTATATTTTGGCTTCACTTCAAGACTAAGGTAACATCTCCTAACAACTGATGTCAGAGTTGATGGTTGTCCTTTTCGCAATTAGTACAGGAACGGGATTAAAGTAGTGTCCCAACATATCAAAATAAGGCCTCACTAGAAGACCACCATTGGTGCTATCTTCTAACAAGTGGTATCAGAGTTGATGACTGTCGTTTTCGCAGTACAAGAATGAACTAAGGTGGGGTCCCAACGCATTGCATTAACGCCTCTTTTGGGGACCCTCATGTGTCCCTAACAAATTTCCCGGTTCACTGGTCAACAGTTTGCATGTAAGTCGTGGCCATGAAAGACATCAAAGCATTCTAGGCTATCTATTTAAAACTAATGCTTGAAGCATAAGGAGTTAACATGAGATACCAAGATACTGATCATGTTCATCAATGTTAAATCCTACCTGTCATTATCATACCAACAAGTTTAGTAACACAAACAATTTCATAACTTTTTTCACGAGAGGTCGTATATGATAATTAGTGCACAATAAAAGTAATGTCAGTTACGGGATCATGAAAATGATATTGTATCACTCAGCTTCGCAACTTAACAAATTATAAAATAAATTGTGAAAAAAGTTATGTCCTTAGCATTTCTGGATAATACAGGATATACAATATTTAAAGAACACGCTAGGATAAATAAAAGAGACTATCCAGTTCTTTACGAAATACAATAAACAATGAGGATATAACACCAAAATTTACTAATCTCTGCCCCCAAAACTATATTGGTAAATCCTTTAAAATAGTTTAAGAGAGAAAAAGGCTTTGAAAGAAGCACCAAACCTAAACCTAAGCATAAACAGAAACCAATAAAATACCCAAACAAAACAAGAAAACCCATTTGCCATAGCTCTCACACACTCATTTAAACTTCAAATAATAATTAATGCAATAGCAAAATGAAAATACCAATTAATAACATGCATCCTAACTTTTAGAAAACAAAAAAGATCCACAAGTAGTACACACAATAAAATAATAAAATAAAAACAGCTTGAGTAGGTAATAAGGAACCTTGAATAACAAAAATAGAACAAGCAGATAGAAGGAAAATGAAAATAACAACCAACAGAAACAAAACAAAAATCAAACAGTAAATACCCATTTAGCCCAAGAAGCTACAGGATAAACCAAAAAGAAAAGATTCATCCAAAGAAGCAAGAAACAAGAAACAAAATTTGATACAATCCAAAGGGTAAAGAAAAAAGAGCCAAGAAAAGGCAGAGATGCGAAGAGAAAGGAAGAAACCTGTTGAATGTGATCAGTTGTGACGTTGTTGGGGTAATAAGGTGCCATCATGGGCTGCATCTGCATCAAGTGCTGTTGCATTTCTCTCTAGCACAGTCCCAAACTCTTATCTCTCTCTCTCTCTAACTTTCTCACTCAAAGCAGAGCAACAGAACTGATATAAAACACACTCACTGCAAAAAAAAATGCAAAGAGAAATAGATACCCTTCTGCTCTTTTTATCCGTTCTGTGACTATTCTCTTCTATGACTATTACAACTTACAAGGACGATAACAACCAACAATAACAACACCCCCACGAAGCGAGAGAGAGACCACACAGTATACACACAAGACTCAGTGAGCAAATTACTATTTTCTTTGTATTGGTTTTGGTTTTGGTTTTTGCTTCTCTCTTTTCTATCACGTGACCCTTGTTTTGAAGAGAGAGAAAAAATTGAGAGAGAGAATCTGAGAGAGATTTAGTGGCATTTATTTGATGTATGTCACATTTAACTTGACATGACAAGGTCTGTTGCTGCTTTCAGGCCAACTCTTTTGGTCTCACTTTTTGGTTAGTGTGACGTTGTTGCTATGTATAAAGGAGATTCCTCTCTACTTCACTATACCTTCTCTCTTCTACCCCACGCGCTCTCCTTCACACGCTCCTTTCACGTGGGTGGGCCTCTCTTGTGGGACCCAGACATTCACTAACCCAATTTTGAATTTTATTTTAATCCCCCAAAAAAATACCGACTAAAAATAATTCTTTTTAAAAAAATGTGCTTGAGATGAGATGTCACGTCAACTTTAGCTTGGGAATTTATTGAGAAAGTTTTTAGTCGCAACAAATTTGATAAAATTTTGCAACGCCGCATTTGGTTGTCAATTAGACATGATAAAACAGGTCAAAATTTTTTAATTCGACCCGATCCGATTTGAAAAATATTCTACCTGAATATGATTTTTTTAACCTAAAGCAAAAATAGGTTGACCCATGATCCGACCCGAGTTTTTAAGTTTTTTGCTGGTCAACCCGACCTGACCTGAACCTGAATCACTTTTTAAAACTTTTTTTTTTGGTAAAAAAAAAGTAAAATCAAGATAATAGTAGTTTAATTGTTTATTATAAGTTTTAAGGAAACAATTGATACATTTACATATGTAAATTAATTGAAAGATAAAAGGTTGAACATTCTATAATGAGTGAAAATTTTTAGATATCAAATAACAAAGTACATGCCAAGATAATATGGTTATAGTAGAGTTAAAAATATAGATTAAAAATTGTAGACATGTGTGAGAAATATTTACAAGTGTAAAAATAGTAAAGTCAAAGTATCAAATTAGCATAAATTATGAATGCTTAGACTTATTTTTTAACAATTTATGTCCAAAATAAATGGCTTTTCAAAATAAATTATGATATTTCCTAAAGTGCGTGTTATTTAACAATGATATGATATTCATAAAAGAGACCATGTATAAATAAGTAAGCAATCAAATTTTAATGTATATCTCAAATTGAAATAGAGTGCCAACCACAATTGATAATAGATTATAAAATTAATTTTCAAGATTGTAAATTTCTTATATGTTTTTATTCTTTATCAAATGAGTTATCCAATAAGTCATTTGCAATTTTGTTTTATATTTTGGAATGTTGATATTGTTTAGAAATAAAACATGTGTATTTCTTTTACTTATGTTTGTGTTATTTTGTTTTAGATAGCAATATTAGGATTTGTATAATTTTAAAATTATTGAATAAGTATTAATAAGTTTAACTGAATTCATTCTTAATATAAGTGGTGAAATCAAAATAATGCATTTTACATCAAATAATTTGTTGCATAACTTTCCAAATGACAAATACATGTTGTTTTATTTATTAAAAAAAAATTCATGTGAAAAATACGGGTCAACTCGACCCACAACCCGATTGACCCGAATCCATTTTTGACTCATGACCCGTTTGACCCACAACCCGATTGACCCGACCCGCCCGTTTTGTCATGTCTATTGTCAATGATAAGGAAAAAAAATGACATATTATGAGTAGTGGCAAAAGTTGTTTAAATAGTAATGATAATAATTTAAACTCGCACCCATTGGTATCGAGTCTAAATTTTCTGTCTTACTCTTCTTGTTCCACTATATACTCCACAAATAAAAACATGCTACATGTTTATCTAATTTATTAAATACTAAATTTATGCCTTCTTTTATTTCAATTACCTAAATATGATAGGTTATTTATTTATTTATTTTAGGAAATTAAAATAATTGAATGCATAAATTTAGCATTTAATAAATTAGACGGACATGTGACATGTTTTTATTTGTAGAGTATATAGTGGAATAAAAAGAATGAGATAGAAGATTTGGACTTGTTGGTATCCGCCTCAACCGCCCTTAATGGACGGGTTTTACCCACTCCACATAATAAATGGGCTGGGCATGGGGTTAATATTTTCCCCAGCACCCACCCCACACCTTTCTGACTTTAAATTTATGATTTTTTTTTATATTGTATTATTGAATTTATACTTTTATGTTTTAATATTTACATTTTTTATATATTTTTAGTTGTATTGCTATGTTTGAATTGTTTTTTTTTTCTTATTGATTGAATTGTTGTATTGTTATGCTCTGAGAATGTTTTGTAATGTTAGAACTTTTTTTTAATGTTTTATGAGTTTTAATTTAAAGTATTAAAAATGAATTTTTAATAAATTATATATATATATATATATATATAATTTGAGTGTGACGAGATGGGCACCTTCAAGTATTCACTAGAATGGGGTGGGGAAAAAAAACATGCACCGAAGTGGAAGTGGGGCAAGAGCATGGAATAGAACACCTACCCCATACCCACCTCGTTACCATTTCTAGTAAATAGTTGGGGTCCTAACATTTCTTGATTGATCTAAACGATAATCAGTAAAAATTTCTCAACTTAATTGTTGTGAAAATGTTGTAAAGTTTTTTAATGCTTTTAATATTACTCGATATTTTATAGCTTTTTTAGACCTAGAAAAATTAGACTCAACTTAGTAACTCAAAGAAAAATACCCAACCTGAACTTGAGATTTTTGACACAGAGTAAAAACGAGTTGACCTATAACCCAACTTGTTTTGTTTTTTTTTAATTTCAAAGAAAAAATAAAGCAGACTATATAAATTAGCAAAATCACTCCAAATATTAAACCATGTAAAGGTAATATGATCAACCATCCAAAAATAATGACTATGTTGAATCCAATTGTGACGACAAAAAAAAAAAAAAGTTTTCATCTAGTTTGACCACAAGGCAATAAGATTAAAAAAATTGAGTTTACAATGTAAATTTTGAGAGCATCAAGTAGTGTTAGATTGAAAATTTTCTACATTGTTTAGTGTGCTAAAAGGCTTAATTAAAGCATTGGTTTAAACCCCAAATTTCTACAATAAAAATCATAAAATCCTTGCCGATGTCACCCTAGAATACCGTAAAATTTATACAATATTATTTAGTGTGCTGTAAGTGAACTAACATCTCTTTCACTATCTCCAAGCAAAACAAAATTAGTATCCTAAAAGACTATATAGTCGAAAGAAAGTGCCAATTTTGAGAATGCCATTAGATTTATGGGCAATTACTATTCTATTTTTTCTTTAATTTATGTTTTCTATTTTAATTTTATGGATTTTCTTATGTAAGAAAATCATTTTAAAAAAATACCATGTCGTTTTCGAGCATTTAGTGGGAAACTGCCTAAATTTTATAGTAATGATATCTTTAATGAACTTTAAATTGTGCAAAGTATATTTATTTTTGAGTATTTCGTTATTTTTGATAATTAGTATTCTTTCATTCAATTTTTTAACTTTTTATTTGCATGTGAAAAAAATACAATCACTCGTAACCCGCAACTCGATTGACTCAACTTGTTTGCAACCCATTTAGGATGACTCATTTTTTACCCAAACCCAATTAACCCGACCCTTTGTAAGATCTAAGTTCTTATGACATGAATTTTTTTTATCTTGTTTGCTAACTTGTTTTTGTAGTAGATTTTAAGAATATATTCTTCTTGATCTCTACTAATAATTCAAAATGAGAATTCTTATTGTGAGACAACCTAGTAGTCGAACAGATATCTTGCGCCAATGTTGTAAACTCAGAAGCAACCTCTATCCATGCCATCCTGAAGAAAGTCTCACCAATTGGAAGTACAAAACCATGTTGAACCATTGAACATCAGCAAAGTAAGAAGAGCATGTTTTGTTACTTTTGTAACAACCGCAAGTGTGATCTTGGTGGGATCTTTGAAATTCCAAATGCTTAAGCTTAAGGCTGTGTTTAGTTCGATGCAAAATCTTTTCCAAGTGTAAATATTTTTAGGTGTTTGGTGGTATTTTATAAAATACTTTGGAAAATATTTTTTAGTGTTTGGTTGTGTTCTTGAAAATACCATAGAAAATACATTTTCTACTTGTTGCTCACATTTTCTCAGCATCCAAACAAATCTATATCATCATTTCTCAGCAGAGTTACATAAAAGAAACAAAACCCAAAAAAAAAATTCATCAAATCCGGTCAAGTTGAGAGGAGAAGGAAGAGAGAGAGGCGAGATCGCGCGATTTTCAGGCGACGGCGAGATCGCGCGATCTCAGGCGAAGGCACGACCCCACGATCTCAGGCGAAGGCGAGATCATGCGATCTCAGGCAACTAGGTTCAATCAGAGGCTAGATCGCGCGGTGGAGGCGATCTTTGCTTCATTGGGTTGGGCCATGATCTCTCTACTCTCTTCTCTCTCTCTCTCTCTCTCTCTCTCTCTCTCTCTTTGCGCGTCTGAGTCCAGAAATGGTTTGAAGTGAAAATAACAACGGAAACGAATTTACGACTTCAGAGGCTTAATTTTACAGTCAACAGAAATGATTTTCCGTTTGACTTAGTTTTCCAGCCAAACCAAACATCCCTGGTGGTGGAAAATATTTTCCGAATTTTGTTTACACCCGAAACAAATGCAACCTAAGTTTGTAAGGATATCCCAAGGTCTTCTAATAGGACATTAGAGTATTGTAACCATTAAAAGGGCTAGTCAGTATTTCTAACCCATTAACAAACTCAATCGTATGGGGAAAAAAATATTGTCTTAAAAGAAAACGATCATTAATTTCGTGCCTCTAAACCTATTTCAATTCCTTATTTTTTCCATTATTTCCCATAATTTCTCAACAAGTCAAGCTCAACCCGAAATCAGAAACGACCCACATAACTCGATCATAAAAACCCCCATTTTATCCTTACCAAATGTACCAAGAAAGACTAACTGCTCAAGGTCAATAGGCTAACTGAAAATTTCAAAATCTCCCATTATACCATTCCGTAAAAGAAAAGAAGAAATTAAAAGGGAGTGAAGGGGACACAATTTTTGTAACAATCTAGTATATTGTACATATGATATGTAGAACGGTGGAAAAATGGTAGAGAAATTGTTTCTAAATAATTTGTTTGGCAAATGTTTTACTTTTCATAATTAACTCCTTGTATAATGTACTGGAAATATGACTATAGTATGTAAATTACATATATAAATAATGAAAAGCAGAACTATGAGTCCGTTTGAATAGAACTTATTGCTAAAAACTGAAAACTGAAAACACTGTAGCAAAATAATTTTTAAATGTGTGAATAGTATTGCGGAACCCATTTTTAATAAAAAAATTGCTAAAAAAGTACATGAACAGTGCCCGCACAGTGCGTGCACTGCACACTTTGTCCCCCCAGCAGCAGAAACGGAAAAAAAAAAAAAAAAGAGAGGAGAAAACGCAGCCACAATATAAGTTGGATCCAAACACATTCTATATCTTTCCAAAAATATAGTTTTTTCAAGTTAACTGCAAACTAGTGTCAACTGTTGTTCCCCAGCTTCCAAAGATTATAAACTATGGCTGCAAGAGCAATCCTCCCCACTTCCATAGCCAAATTCCTTCATATTAGCATTTCACAATTGCATTTGATTACTTCCTCCCATTTGTAAGCTATTAGATACCTCAAACGTGAGGTGGTATTACATGTTTCAGTTACAAATATTGACCCTCTCACATGGAGTGCACTTCATGTGAAAGGGTGGATAAATATAGCCAAAATAAGATAGATTGTCCCTTCTAACAAATAATCTTTGAGTTTGAGAGAGATTATTCAAAAAAATAAGTGACTTCCACATTCCATTTTACTCTTGCAAAAACTGCATAAAATATCACCTTGTCAACCCTACACAACCATCCTCACAGAAGTAGAGAGCCTATTATTGATTAAAAAAATGAATTTGTTAGAATTGATAACCAAATGCAATTATATTCTGTATAATTATTTCAGTAATAGGTTAAGATAATACAAAAGGTAATTTATTGAAAATATATATAATGCAATTTTTTAGAATACACCGGCAGCTAGGGATAATAACCAAACACAACGTTGCAATTTTATTGTATTTGCAAATTTGTTATCTTCTCGTGAGCTTTCATTCTCATCTTACTCTCGTGAGCTTTCATTAGAATCTACTTAGAGATTTTCAACCATTTGTCTAAAATATGGGCCTACAATGTATCTATCACTTTTGGGCTCTTCTTTCTTTATTTCATTATCGTCATTTTATTTTATTTTATGTAGCCTTCTAGCTAGAATACATTATAGAATTTCCTTCAAAGTACATGAATTTCTCATCATTTTGGGCCTAGGCATACAACAAGGAGGCCCAAGATTAGGGAATCTCATTTTGACTTTGTGGAATGTTGGATGCTAAGTCCATAACATACTTGTTACCTTAAATCCAAGGTCCTCTTTTTCAAAAGGCCTTTTGATTTGGGCTTGTAATAGCAATTAGGCTATGGTCTCATGAACCTTTCAAGTTAAAATATACCTTTGGATTTTGGGATAAACCTCTTCTATGTGAGAACCTCTTTTCTTTTATCCCAACACGTCTTAGGGCATGCCATAACTTTTAGGTTATCCTTTAATTTTATGTCTCTTATTTGTCATTTAGAATTAGGTGAGCATAAGATATATGATTGCACAAACAAGAGATATAAAGGGTACCCTCTTTTGATGGGATCTAGAATCTCTCTAAGTGTGGATAGGCTCCTTAGAGCTAAAGGGATAGATAAGTAGGTTACTCATAACTAGGTGGGCCATAATTCCAAGCTAGGGCCTAAGTGGACCTTTGTGGATTGGTGACAAACCATTAACGTACTCAAAACCCATCATAGGCAATGGCACACATTGTGAGTTGGTGGAATGAACTTCAAAAGACTTTGACCCGAATGAAGCGTACTCATTTTCCCACTCATCACCAACTAAGGTAAAGGGACAAAAGAACCAAGTGAAGTGTGTGCAAACAAGTATTGAACAAGCATTTATTAAGATTAAGAAATAAGACACGTTGGAATCAAACTCTCTATCCCTTGTAGAGTCGCCACTATGGGCGCAAAGCGCAGTTGGGCCTTTTAGGGGGAGTATGCCTCGGTCAAGTGGACAAGGGTGGAGAAAACACAAGGAGTCACCATCTAGTTTTATGGTCTGGGAACCATGAATATAGCGCTCTTACATGGAAGGACTAGTCTCACTACCAGAGTATGGGTTCGGAGTTTAGGTACGGTTTTGGGAAAGTGTTAGGCACTCAAAACTGCTCGACCCGTGGGTCGGCTTCCACTCATTGTGTCCTACGTCTTAATCCTATTAAAGGTACATTCAACATTACATCTTAACACACACACACACACGCACATATATCTAAGTATGCAACATGGCATTTCATCCCAAACCTAACATTCATCTATCATGCTCATCAACCAACCCTAGCATTCATCTATCAAGGCATCTCATATCACACAGTCCAAGGCAACAAAACAAATCATGGCAAAAAAGGTAGGCATAACAATATTCAAATAAATATGTGATTGTATCAAGAGTAAATTATTCAAATGAAAATGGTCATATTTATCATCAAACATGTATCCAATGCATGTTCATGTGAATGTATGAGTTACCTCACTTACCTTATGGCATCTCAACACCTATGCATTAACGAATGGACATATGAATGCATGTTCATGGCATTAAAGCAAGGAAAGGATAGAAACCCCTAATCTAGCATTTTAAAGGAAATGAACATTCAAACAAAGAAATAGAGACTCAGATAGCATACAAACAAATGAAATAGAGGCATATTATATGAAAGGAACAAAGAAACAGAAGGAGAAAACTCAGATTAGGGTTTCTGGGATTGAGTACACATATGCATGCGCACGCAAACACACCCTGAAGAACCCTAACCTAGAAAGCAAGAATAGAAGCTAAAGAAAAAAAAATATAGCAACCTAGCATGCATGAAAACATAAAATCAACTAAAATCTAAGCTAAGCAAACATGTTAACATATAAACAAAGCAATAAAATAGATCAAAACTCTATCAAAAAGAACAAAAGGAAAGAAAAGTTTTAGAACTCAATACCTTAAACAAGAAGCTTTTTGAGCTTGATTTTGATTGTTCCCAATAGTCAAATCTATTCACAACCAAACAAGAATGATTAGTAAACTTCAAAATTTGAGGATCAAGACCAGAAAATGTCCCAATCAAAATAAAATTGACTTAAGGATATTTTGTGAAAAACGCCCTCTTTGATTCACTATTTCTAGTGAATCTTAGGTTTTCCTTTAGGATTTTCTGTGTGTTTTAAAAAGGTACCATGTATGGCTTTATATTGTGAGAAAATCAGGGTTTGTAACGGCTCCCAGATGATGTGGGATTCGCTCTAAACCTCAAAATTAATGCTAAAAACTTGTCTTTCATAGGTTTCTAAAATCCTAGCTGCGTGCGTAGGTCCATGCTTATGTACGCATGCAATAGACATGTGTACGTAGGCCGAGGGTTTCCTTGGCCTTTTACTTTCCAAAAATAAATTTATTTACTCATTACAAGTTATATTTTCCATTTTAACACCTCTCAATTCAATTTGTAATCTGATTGCGCTCTAAACCAACCTTGGACCTTAAAATTTCAGCATCATTGGAGAACGGGAACCCGAGTTGTAAGTTGTATAAAATGCATTGTCTACACCCACCCTCTAAGTTTCACCACTTTTCATCTCAGTCCTTTAAGTTTGTACTTGGTTATTTCGGTCCTCTAAGTTTCAAAACTCTTTAATTCAGTTCTCCCTTAAACATCCATCCAGTACTGCTGTTAACACCCTTAAAACGATACCGTTTTGGACTGATTTCAAATTTTATTTCTTAATTTAAAATCATTTTAGTTAAAAAAAACCATAAGTAAAATAAAATAAAATAAAACCAAACCAAACCCCAAATAATGTCGCCCCCTCTCGTATCAGCTAAGAAAGCACGAACATGACAATCTGCTTGCTGTGTCCTAGTCGGATTCATATGGGACACGACGTATGCCTTGGACACGACTGCACGTGTATCATTCTCGCTTTTTTATTTTTATTTTTAATTTTAATCTGAAACAGCTGGGACATGGCAAGGACAAGGTCGAGACACGCCTCGGGAAAAAAATACTGAAAGCAAGGAAGATGATTTTGTAGTCGCTCTTCATTGTCTACTTCGCTTGTTTTCTTTCTCCATAGGCAACAAGCTGGGCCAACGGGCTAGGCTACTAGGCTAGCCCATTGGGTGCCTATGGGCATAAAAACTAGCCCATGGCCTGACTCACTGGGTTAGTGGGCAACCCATGAGCTTCACAATGGCCAGGCCGCCCTATAGGCAAGTAGGCCGCCGAGTTTCTGGGTCAGGTCATGGCCATGGCCTATTTGATGACCCTTACTTTCATTACTTAAAATTTTATATTGAGGGGATGAATACATGATGTATTACATTTACCTCGGTTTCTATTGGTTTCTTTGCCAAAGCCAAATAACTCATTTCATTTGCTTTTCCCAAAGTCACAATATTTGAAAAAACCCATTTTACAGAAAATCTACGCATAACCCTAATTAAGGGTGGTAAAAAAGGTGACTTTTTTATCTAACTATTGGATCGTGTTGAATTTTGGATCATCTTGTAAGGTATATTTTTCCCTTTGAAACAATAGTTTACAAGCCAAAATTGGAGTTGAAACGGATGAGAAATCACAAAAATACTGAAACCCTAATAAAATCATCATTGTACTTCTCAGGAAAACTGACATCTTTTTACCCAACTTCGCGCAATAAACTCTACCGATTGGGTAAGAACTGAAATGAGTAGGCTATACTATCTTGAAGAACAAGGTCTTAACTACTTTTCACCAAAAAGGCTCAACAATGTCTGCTTCGGGTTGGAAGATATGAATTTTTATATAAAAAAACGTCTAGAATTTTTCAACTTTACGTCACCTTCCTTCCGAGTGTGATATCTCAACGATCTTAACTCCATATCAAACAAGGATAGGACCATTAGGAACTAGACATCTAGAGGTTTTTGTGCATATAAAATTTGAAGAAAAGAGAGCTCGAAAAGGCCTCTAAATAGCCGCACAAATATTGGGCCAGAAATCAGAAAAAGACAAAAGGCTGATGATGTGGCGGATAAGAGGGGAAGCTAGCATTGGTGTCTTAGGATACACCAATGCAAGCCGCCTCTTTGAAGGGGTGGCTAGCACTAGTGTATCCTTATACACTAATGCTAGCCCCTTATTCTTCATGTTCTCCTATAAATACTCTCCATTTTTTGGAAAAATCATGTAGAAATTAGTGTAGAGTTTTATGTGGAAAAAATAGGGAGAAAAATAGAGAAAAATAAAGTGAAGTTAGGAAAAAAAAAATCTGAAAATCCCTTATAAAAAAAAATCTCTCTCTCTCTCTCTCTCTCTCTCGGGAAAACCCTACACAAAAATCCTCATCCTTTCTTCATTGCTATAATTTTTGTAGGTAATGTTTTAGGATGGGTTTAGTTTAGTTCTTTAATAACTAAACCAATCCCTCCCATTTATAACACTGTAATCATCTTTCCATATATATATATATAAAATCTATTTAAGGGGGAATAAAGAAATCATTTTTAATCAACTTTACAATATTCCAAGCTTTTACTTTTATGTCATTTATATTTCAAGTTTTTACTTTTATGTCATTTATTTTCCAAGCTTTTACTTTTATGTCATTTACATTACAAGTCTTTACTTTTATGTCATTTAAATTCCAAGTCTATAAGTTTTTGTCATTTAAATTTCAAGCTCTTTACTTTTCATGCTTTATTTTTTTGCACGTTATTTTTTTGTTGTCCATTTATTTATCTTGTTAGTAATGTGCCATAAAGTAAAAATACTTGGGTAAACATTTCCCTTACTCCCTATTCTAAGCAAATGTTTTCTTTTTTATCCTCATCATCTCTTTTTCTAAGAATGAGGTTTCAAGAAAAAAAAAATCTTTTTTCAAAATGTCTTTTGTTTCCAAAACCTTTTTCTTAAGGGTATGTTTGGTAACTATTTTTTCCTCTTATTTTTTGTTTTTAAAAACAATTCTTCATTTTCGAGATTAGAAAACTTATTTGGTAACCCAAAATGGACAGAAAACGAAAACTATTCTCAAAACTCAATTTGTGAAGGAAATTGAAAATAGTCAAAACGCTATTTTCAGTTTCTTGTTTTCAAAAGCCAATGAAAACACATGCCTAATTTAATGAATTCGTCCCATTTAATGAGTTAGCTTCGGAGTTTGAATCCTAGTAACAACATATTTCAGTATTTTCTATTTTTTTTTCTTTAGAAACTACTTTTTTATTTCAACTAATCAAATAAGTTTTTGAAAATAGAAAACAATAACTGTTACCAAACATAATCTAAGAGCATGTTTGGTAACTGTTTTCGTTTTCTATTTTCGTTTTCTTGTTTTCAAGGGAAAAAGAAAAAAAAAATTTCTGTTTTCAAAATGCAAAACACATTTGGTTAGTTTTTTTGGAAAAACACATTTTTCAAAAACAAAATTCAAGAAATTTGGTTGGTAGTTGTTTTTGAAAAAGTTGAATTTTGTTTTCTTTGGTTAATTTTTTTAAAATTATATTTATTCTAATTCAAAAACACGAAATCAATTGTTTTGTATATAATATTCCAGCCTAAAACTTTAATCATATAAGTAAGATTGAAACTATAATAATTATCAAGCGTTATAAAAGATAATCAATAACTAAAAAGTTTACTACATGGCATCAATGCCAGGGAATCAATTTCATCCAAAAAGAACGTGGCATCAATGATGCCTATTATTTGCCAACATCAATGTTGCGATCTGATCCTTATAAGTTGCCATAACTTTAGCGGCTTGATCAGTTAAGTCAACAGTGTGCGATGGCTCACTTGAATTATTTTTGGGAATATAAAGAAAAAACAATTTTCTTGTATTTTTGAAATAAAAAACATGTTTGGTTAGTTGAAATTAAAAAAAGATAGTTTTTTGAAGATAAAAAATAGAAAATACTAAAATATGTTATAATTAGGATTTGAACTCTAATACTAATTCATTGAATGAGATAGATTCATTACATTAAATGCATATTTTTATTGACTTTTAAAAATTAAAAATTAAAAACAGCATTTTGCATGTTTTCAGTTTCCTTTACAAATTGAGTTTTAAAAACAGTTTTTGTTTTCTATCTATTTTGGGTTGCCAAACAAGTTTTTTAGTTTAAAAAATAGATAATTATTTTTGGAAACAGAAAATAAGGAGAAAAAACAGTTACCAAATATATTCTAAGTGTCCTAAAAAAAGGGGGAGAAAGTTTTCAAAAGGAAAAATCTGTTTTTTTTTTTTTTTTTTCAAAGGGGGGAGGGGGGGGATCTGAAATTTTTATAAGAAAAAATATCTTTTTTTAACTTTTCAAAATGTGAACCTGTTTTTTAAAGAGCTGTTTTCATAAAATAAAAAAAAATAAAAACCGTTTTTAAAAAAAAATCTGTTTTCAATAAAATAAAATCAGTTTCAAACCGTTTTCTAGATAAAATGAAAACTGTTTTCAAAACTTTTTTCTGGATTAAAAAAAATCTGTTTTCAAAACTGTTTTTTTTTTTTTAAAGAAAAAAAAAACTGTTTTCACAAAACTTTTTTTCATAAAACTGTATTTTTTTTTTAACTGTTTGCACAAAACTGTATTTTTATAATCTGTTTTTGTAAAAAACTGTTTTACAAAGCTTTTTTTAATCTGTTTTTTTAAGCTGCTTCTATAAACTGTTTTTTTTTTCTTTTCAACTGTTTCGTATAAAACTGTTTTTTTTTTTAATTTATAAAAACAGTTTTTTTTTTTTTACCAAACTGTTTTTTTAATAAACTGTTTTTACAAAACTGCTTTTTATAAATCTGTTTTTTTTTTTTTAAATACAAATCTGTTTTTCAAGACTAAATTTTTTTTTTTGTGTTTTCCAAAAACTATTTTTAAAAAAAAATAAATAAAAATCTGCTTTCTGAAAAAAGGGAGTCAAAAGAATAAAAAGATAAACAAAAAATGTTTTCAAAAACGTTTTTCCCAAGTGTTTTTAAAATGTTTCTTTTCAAAAAAAATTTCAAAGGCTTTTCTCAAATATGTCAAAAATGTTTTCTAAAAACAAAGTGTACATTTTCAAATAGAGGTTTTCAAAAAAGGAAAGATGTTTACATGAAACACTTTTACCTTGTAAAAAAAATGTTTTCTAATAAAAATGTGCTTTTCCAAAATAATAAAGTTAACGTTGTAACTTTTTTTTCCTAGCTTTTCTTAGAATAGTTGTAGTTTGTGAATTTGTGTTCAAGGCTCATTTTCTTGAGTCCTCGAACGTCCAATAAGCTCACATTGTCCCTAATAATTCTTGGTACTAATACGTTTCTTTTTGTTATCTTTTTGCATGAATGAAAATTGAGGAATTGGTGGATGATAACAATGTGCTATTCTTCTAACTCTCTCATTTATCACGTTGTATTTGTTTTTGCATAGTTGTTAGTTGATAGGCCAAGAATGTATTGACCCATTTGATAACTTAATCAATTAATTTAGCCAAGTGAAATTAATTTGATTTAAATTAATAAGTGTGGTAGCACAAACTGATAGACCAAAAATGTATTGACCCCTTTTGATAAATTAATTTATTAATTAACCAAGTTAATTAATAAATTCAATTTACATGCAAAATGCATAGTAGCACAAATAAATCACCAAATAACTAAATGCAGTGAAAATTAAATTTGACACGGTGATTTGTTTACGAATGGGGAAAACTTCTGAGGCAAAAACCCCACCGGGTAATTTTAAGGTCACCACTTCCGAGAATTCACTATTATCACAACAAGCGGTTACAAGTAAAGGAATCCCAGTACCTTATACCAACCTATAGTTGAACCCTTACCCCAATACCCAATTGAACTTATTCTATAGTGACAATCGCTCATTTTAATGCACGGCTCTCAGTACATAACTAACCAATCAATGCGCAGATCTCAGTACGCGGCTTATTCCTTTGCACGAATCCTACTACATGACTAACTCCACAGCAACCCTTTGATTGTTGTAGTTGATTTTCAGTAGCTTCACATAGAAACACCAATAAGATCTTCAATGTCGGTGTAAGAGATTTTGCTTGGTTACAGAACCCAAACGCGTACAAGAAACGCAGCAAGAACTTTATTTTCTATAAGAGGAGACTAGGGTTTCAAAAAGAAAACCTTATAAATCTTTCTAGGATTATGTTTTTCTTTTTCCACCTCCTTTAAATAGGAGCTTAATGGACTCTTCTATTCCAAATAGGTTTACACAAATCTTGGGCTTTCCTAGTCCAATAAGAATTGTGCAAACCCACAAACCTTGGGTTTTCCTAATCCTATGAGGATTATACAAACCCATAAACAAATAGCTTTTTAGAGTAAAAACGTTGCTGGCTATAGTCTAAATCTCATAAGCTCGATAGATCGAGACATGTGTCGAGCTTTAATAAATCTCGACAAATCAAGCTTCTGTCGAAGAGGTATCGAGACCTGCCAATTGCACTTTTCTTGTATAGATTCAATTTTACCACTTATAGTAATCGTCTTGAACTTATTTAGATTTACCCAAATACAAGTAAAGTGTATTTTGTTAAATGATATGCCAATTACATAAAAATATATCCCTAACAATCTCCCCATTTGGCAATCCGTGACAAAACCACAAGAGTACATTGAATGTCCTAGAATACATTCTACTCAAAATTACAGAATAAATAAGCTTAGTTTAAAAGATCTGAACCATGGAAGTTGTTGCAAGAAGAAGGTTTCGAATCTTGACTTGGCTTCAACTTGTCTTTCTTGAAAGGTACTAAACAAAACACATCAAGGTACCATGTGAAAAATAATGACAAGTTAAATAAACAAAAAACATGTGTATAAAGAGATAAAAGAAACAACATATGTGAGCTAAAGAGTGAAACACATACATCATCATCAAATATAAAAACAACACATGATGTATGTAAATGGTTACAAAACCAAAAGATATATAACACAAAAAATATATCAATATCAATGTGTATCAAACTAACTCTCCCCCAAATTTAGTTACATTAGAAACTTTCTTCCCTTTAACATGAAATTCTCCCCCTAAATCTATTACTCCCCCTGAGGAATGACATTCAATTCTCAAATTTCTCACCCTTTTTGACACGATTTTCAAAGGGCATAAAAAGCCAAAAGACTTGACTAGAGATAGACAAAAAACTGATATAGAGGGAACGAGAAGAACAAGGAACCATAGACCTACAAGGAAAATAAAAACAAGATGCTATGGACATAAAGAAAAAAAATGCAAAATAAAGAAAAAATGAAATGCATGCAAGGGAATCTTAATCAATTGAGAGGTGTCAAGAATCTATCGAGAAGAAGCCAACCTCGATGGATCAAGAAGCTATCAAGCATCTATCAAGGAGACTGAAACTTTCTCGATGGATCGAGAAGCTATCGAGATTGCGATAAAAAGAAGCTGAAAAGCTTGATAGATAGCCTAGTTGTCGAGAGGTGTCGAGGAGCTATCGAGATTGCTTTAATATTAGTTTTTCAAGGAGAGAAAAACGCAGATATGAATGCAATCAAACATGCTACTTAACCAAGGATCCAAACAACATTTTAATCTCTCAAAACATCTCTCAATCAAGAAAAATGCTAAGCACATAGATCCAAAAACACACACACTAAACACGTCTAACCAATTATATATTTCAAAAATAAGTCAAAACAGTTTAGTGAGCATATATTAACACAAGTAAATCTTGTGATAGCCAAATCACATTGTACCTGCACATGTATCAAAAGTAGCAAAGAGTATTGCGTATTGTGTATGGAAAACATCGTAAGATTGCATGAGTGTCTACATGTTATGACAATTCGAAATATGAGTAAATCAATTTAACTCACACACAATCATAACTACTTGATGGAGACTATCACTTTTAAGGTACATCTTATAACTCCCACATTTCCTAGAATACACGCTTGCAATCATATTTTAAAACATTTTGATTCTTTTTGCTTTAATTTTCTTTGCATATATTTCTTTTTTTTAAGCATATCATGCATGAGCATATAAAAGAGAGACAAGAAATACACAATTATGTTAAATTTTTGACATTGCACTTTTACTATGCTAAAGCATACCGATATCATTCATGATTGGCGGGTCACAGTGGTGAGATGGTTATTTATGCCTTTTTCTTAGGATTTTCTAGTTCTTCCCGTCAAAAAGAGTGATACGAGTGTTAAATACAAGAGACAACTTAATCTTACTCATCACAAACAAGAGCCACAAAGCTCACTTGCTTAGTTGTGTGTAAAGATGCTCATCTAAGTTTCAAGTGATACAAAGTTTAGAAAAATTTGTTACATTGGCCATTCAAGGTAGACAAGTACCAATGTACACAAACACACTGTTTTTGTATTTTTCTTATTTTTCATTTTTTTATTATTTTGAAAACAAAATAAAATAAAAACTAAACAACCAAACAAAAATAGACAAACAATATGAAAGCATAAAAGAAAGATGCATATGCATGAAAACATGATTCCAAAGCAGAAAAGAAATCAAGCAAAGAGAGTCCTACTTTGAATAGAAAGAATTAAAGTAGAGGACAAACAGAAAAAACAATTAAGTCATAGGCTCATTTCTCACCCACACAGCACGGGTCTTTGGCTGTGAAGATGAAAAGACACGTGTCCTAGTATGTCTACTAAAGGACATAGAAGAATTAAAATTCTCCTAAAATTGAGTTAAAAAACTCAAAGTTTTTAATAACTCTCCAAACAAAGGTATAGGTACTTGAGAGGAAACCTGTGACCATTTGGACACTTACTTTTGAACATACAACTTAAAGCAATTAGGATGAGTGTGTTTAGAAACGCCACAATGGTTACAAACATGAGTAGTTTTAGAGCTACTTGACTTCCTAGAAGGAGGTATAACCTTAGAGGTTGATAGAGACCTCAATTTTGGACAATTTAGCCTAATATGACCAACAATATGACAATGATGACAAGTGGGGACAAATTCAGAATTTTTATTCCACCTAGGAGGAGTTTTAGACATAGGTTTAGAAACTTCAGCGTTAACATCAGATTGTTTACCTTTGTTTATCCTAGCAATATTAGCCTTCAACTCTTCATTATTCCTTTTAAATGGGGGAATATAAAAATCTTTTTCTTTTGAGTTAGGCTCAACAACAAGTTTGTCACTAGTTAAATTTTCAACTTCAGTTTTAAATTCAACTAGTTGCTCTTCCAAACTCTTAATTTTGTTCACCTGAGATGAAATTTAATTTTAAAAATTCTCATTCAAATTACTGGCTTCATCCAATTTTGCAATCAAATCATTTTTTTTTCAAGTTTGACCTTTTTAAATTTAACTTTTAATTTTGTAGAACATTCAAGAGATTTCATACAAAAATTATAAAGCTTGCTATAGGCATCTTGAATATCATCTTCATCATTCAATATAAGATCATGCAAATCAAAACAATCAAGAGTTTCTATGACAACAGTGGTCAATGGATCACACAGCAAAGATTAAA
Source organism: Castanea sativa (assembly GCF_040712315.1). Taxonomy (NCBI): domain Eukaryota; kingdom Viridiplantae; phylum Streptophyta; class Magnoliopsida; order Fagales; family Fagaceae; genus Castanea; species Castanea sativa. The sequence continues at coordinate 17,889,556 of NC_134015.1, read as the reverse complement.
ACCTAATCAGAGTGTGCTCGCTCTGATACCACTTGATAGGCCAAAAATGTATTCACCCCTTGGGTTTTCGTAGTACTTTAAGGATTATATAAACCCATAAACAAATAGCCTTTTAGAGTAAAAACGTTGTTGACTATAGTCTGAATCCCGTAAGCTCGATAGATCGAGACATGTGTCGAGCTTTAATGAATCTCGACAGGTCGAGTTTCTGTCAAGGAGGTATCGAGACCTGCCGATTGCACTTTTCTTTAACAGTTCTTGAGTAATCTTCATGTCTTCAATTTTAGCACTTGTAATGATTATCTTGGATCTATTTAGATTTACTCAAATACAAGTAAAGTGCGTTTTGTCGAAGGTTATGTCAATTACATAAAAATATGACCCTAACACAAACAAATTACCAAATAACTAAATGTAGCGGAAAATAAATTTGACACGGGTGATTTGTTTATGAATGGGAAAAATGACAGTGGCAAAACCCCATCGGATGAATTTAAGGTCACCATTCCCGAGAATCCACTATTATCAAAACAAGCGGTTACAAGTTAAGGAATCCTAGTACCTTATACAAATCTATAGTTGAACCCTTATCCTAATACACAATTAGACTTGTAATGTAGTGACAATCTCTTCTTTCAATTCACGGCTTCAAGTACGTAAATAACTAATTGATGCGCAAATCCTAGTACGTGGCTTACTTCTTTGCACGAATCCAGTACGTGACTAACACACCAACTTGAGAAAGATGTTGGCTGCAAAGTTCTTCAGTTCATCCAAATGATGAAGATCAAGAAGCTCATTGGTTACAAAACCCTTGGCGCAAAGACGTAGTAGCTTCTTCAATGAAGATAATGAACTAGGACAAATTGTCTTCAGTCACAATATGCATGAATAATCACTTTGCATCTGCTTGCATCAAGTTTCATCCACTGAGACGGTCCTTAAAATAATCCTTATATATGTCTAGGGTTGTGAGAAAAGAAATCCTACACAAATAACTTAGATATACGTGAAAAACATGATAGGCTAAAAATGTATAGACCCCTTGTGATGAATTAACCAATTAATTATCCAAATGAATTAATTATGTTCAATTACATGCAATGAGCGTGTTAGCACAAACAAATCACCATATAACTAAATGTAGCAGAAATTAAATTTGACACGATGATTTGTTTACAAATGGAAAAAACTTACGAGGCAAAAACCCCACCGGGTGATTTTAAGGTCACCTCTCCCGAGAATTCATTGTTACCAAAACAAGCGGTTACAAGTAAAGAAATTCCAGTACCTTATACCTACCTACAGTTGAACCTTTACCCCAATACCCAATTGGACTTGTTCAGTAGTGACAATCTCTCTTTTTATTACACGGCTCCTAGTATGTGACTAACTAAAAGATGCGTGGATCCCAGTATGCAACTTGATCACCAATTTGAGAAAGATGTTGGCTGCAAAGTTTTTTTGTTCTTCAACACATGAAGATCACGAAATTCTTTGGTCACAAAACCCTACGATGTACAAACACAACAGCTTCTCAAGAACTAGGGCAAACTAGGTTTCCGGTCACACTTCATGAATTATGTTCTTGTGCAATTGTGCTCTTGGCTGTGCCACCTGATACGACCCTTAAAATAATCCTTATATATGTTTAAGGTTATGAGAAAAGAAAGCCCAAACACATAATCATAGATTGAATGAAAATCAAAACTGAAAATCTGAATTTTATAAACCTTGACAGATATCCTAGCTGTCAAGCAGCTGTCGAGCCTCAGGCTGCAACAGCTCTTTTAAACCTCGATAGATGCTAGCTGTTGAGCTAATTGTCGAGCTAGTTGTCGAGCTTTAATGAACAACACTTCTTCACTTGTTTCTTGGACAGACTTGCATGGCTTTAACACTTGAACTTGAAACCTTGTTTCTTGAAGCATTAAACACATCCTAGATCTACCCGATTACAAGTAAAGTGCATTTTGTCGAAGGATTAGCCAATACATAACATGTTGACATATGTTCCCAACATCCAATCACATATGTCCTAACAATTTCCCTCTTGGCAATTCGTGACAAAACCACAACAAACAAATGAACATATGAGAGGCGTCATAAATCACTCAACTCATACTCACTTGTTGAATACAATAAAATCTATCTTAATACAAACTCTTGAAAAACTTTGCAAGAAGAGAGTTTATGGCAAAGAAGACTTTGACAGCCTGTATTTCTGAAACACTTAAAAACAAAACTCATCAAGGCATCTTTGTGTGTAACAGAAATAAAAGATTGTATACAGATAATAAGAAACATGTGTATAAAGAGAGAAAAGAAACAACACATGGAAGGATAGGTGAAATAACATACATGAACATATATATAACGCAAATATCAGTACAATGTATGTCAAACGGTCACAAGACCTGAGGTACAAGAAGAATGTATCTAAAAGAAAAGAAAAAAGATACATCAAAATCCTCACTACATCCCCCAGAAATATGAACACTCCCCCTAACAGAAACTTCCTATACTAACCCTCCCCCTATGAGTATGACTACTCTCATCCCAAAACTACTCCCCCTTTTTGTCATGAGTGACAAAGGGTAAGAGTATCAAGTAGACATCTCGTCATCATCAAAAGAGCTAGCATCACTATCCGCAGCATCACCATCATCGTCCTCATCCTCAAAAGCCTCTAGAGTAGGAGGAGAAGAAGCAATGAAGCCACCTATGACAGCTTGTCATTTTGTAATACAACCAACACGGGTGTTCACCTAACACAACTCATCACTAAAAGGGTCGAGGCGAGCATCCATGCGCATAAGCTGTGCCATGATGTCCTCAAGTGTCACACTGCCCATAGAAGAAGAGGGAGCAGATGTGGATGGAATTGTAGAAGCTAAAGGAACTGTTGATCCAGGCCGTCTTGAACGTAGTTGCGCCTCGCTCTGTTTAACGGTAGCGGCACCTATGGCACATATGACATGGAAGTGGTCGGACACGAGAAAAGGAACAGAAAGTGGTGTAAAATCCTCGTGATAGCAGAAGGAAAGATGAGCTTATCACGGATCACCGTATCCTTATAGACATCTATAAGGGAGAGAATAAAATGAGAGGGAAAGTCAATGGTAAGATGCTCTATGAGGGATAACAAAAACCGAGCATGGGGCTCTGTAATAGAGTTATAGTGAGAAAGAGGATGCAAAACAAAGGTCATAACCATGTTAATGAATCTAGGACTTTTAGCAAAGGTCGAGCAAGAAGTAAATTGACGCTCACCCCAATCTGAAGGTCGCTCACAAAAAGTAGAAATAAGCTCGTCTTTAGACACAGTTTTAAGACGCTTATAACCAAAGTAATCAGGATGCACTACCCTAAGGACATGGAGCACGTCAGATACAATATCTAGAGTGACCATGATGCGCGTACCTCGAACGCGAGTAACAAAAAGAGGTACTAAATAATCAAATCCATGCATGTTGGAGTAGAACTCCTGGATCAACACAGATGGACAAGTGATCGGGATGTCACACAGTGGCTCTCAACCCCTACTGTGAATGACAATGGGTAGGTCAGTGTCAAAGAAATTTGCAAAATGACTTGGCGTTCCAAATGAATGCCTCGTTTAGAAAAGTTCTCCGAAAAGTCCTTATGGGCTTTATCATCATGGAACCGAATATAAGAAAGGGTAGGATTAGAAGAGGTAGATGCCCTGTAATGAAGAGGGTTCTAGGACGGAGTAGACTTACCTTTAGGTGCCATGACGCAACTAATGTAAACAAGAGAGAGAGAGAGAAAGGGAGAGAGACAATCAGAAAAGAACCAACAAAATATACAATATAGAAAAATATAGAAACTTAAAGGTACATATGCATGAAAATGCATGAGCATGTGATATGCAATAATAAATACATCATGAGCTCAACCCAATCCAAACCTACCAGCACACAATCAGTTCCACAATGTAAGCACACATATAAAATGCATGAAAAATCATTATAATACACATGTGATGCAATGCATGATATTTTAAGATCGGATATACAAAACCTATCGCAAAAATTTTGCAAAAACTTCATCAATTTTGAAAAACCCCAAAATCAAAAAAAAAAAAAAAAAAAAAACCAAAAAGTTAGGTCAAATGCATGAAATTCATGAAAAAGAAGGATTAGAACCCTTACCAAGCGAAGAAAAACTTGATCTAGGCCGAAAAATCCTTGAGGATGAAGTTTGGAGTGAGAAAGAGAGGTTTTGGGAGGTGAAGAGACAACAAGAATCGAGAGAGATCGAGAGAAATGAGGTCCAAATCGCGTTGACCCTATATATAGAAGGTCCGTAATTCTCGACAGATCAAGAGTTGTCAAGGGGTGTCGAGCTTTAAAAGGGTCGACAGATGCAGCTATCGAGCAGGTGTCTAGAGGTGTCTACAGCAGAAACAAGCTCGATGGATCAAGAAGCTAACTTAATATAGCTATCGAGGAGACAGACTTTCTCGATGGATCGAGGAGCTATTGAGAAGCTATCGAGATTGCGATAAGAGGAGGCTAAAGAGCTCGATAGATAAGCCAGGTGTCGAGGAGCTGTCGAGATAGCTTAAAAATAGTTTTTCAAGAAGAAAAAAACACAGATATGAATGCAATCAAACATGCAACTCAACCAAGGATCCAAACAACATTTTAACCTCTCAAAAACATCTCTCAACAAGAAAAATGTAATGCATTTAGATCCAAAACACACACACACACACACACACTAAACAAGTTTAACCAATTTTATATTTCAAAAACAAGTTAAGACAGTTTAGTGAACATACATCAACACATGTAAATCTTGTGATGGCCAAATCACATTGTACTTGCACATGTATCAAAAGTAGCAAAGAATATTGCGTGTTGTGTGTGAAAACATCGCAAGATTGCATAAGTGTCTCTATGTTATGACAATTTGAGATATGTGAAAATCACTTTAACTCACACATGATCATAACTGTTTAATGGAGACTATCACCTTTGAGATACATCCTATAACTCTCACATCTCTTAGAATACACGCTTGCAATGATATATAAAGCATTTTGATCTTATTGCTTTTACTTTTCTTTGCATATTTTTCTTTTATTAAGCATATTTTTCTTTTATTAAGCATATCATGCATGGGCATATAAGAGAGAGAAAATAAATACTCAATTATGTTAAACTTTTTGACATTACACTTTTACTATGCTTATAGATGTCATTTCATGATTGACGGGTAACAGTGGTAAGATGATTATTTATGCCTTTCTCTTAGGATTTTCTAGTCCTTCCTATCAAAAAGAGTGATACGAGTATTAAGTATAAGAGATCACTTAACCTTACTCATCACAAATAAAGAGCCACAAAACTCACTTGCTTAGTTGTGCATAGAGATGCTCATCTAAGTTATAAAAGATACAAAGTTTAGAAATTTTTTTTTCATTGGCCATTCAAGATACACAAGTATCAATGTACACAAACACACATTGATTTTGTAGTTTTCTGATTTTTCAAATTTTTTTATTTTTTTATTTTTATGAATAAAACAAAATAAAAGCAAAACTGAAAAACAACCAAACAAAAACAAGACAAATAAGGTAAGGCATAAAAACTAGACTGTCTCAAGAAAAAAAAACACACAAATAATGCAAGCATAACAAAAAGAGGGAGAGAGAGAAAAAGTGACTAAATCACTTGGAACTCTTTTCCTTCCACACATTTTCCTTACACAAGTACCAATATACACAAACACACATTGTTTTTGTAGTTTTCTGATTTTTCAATTTTTTTTTAATTTTTATAAATTAAACAAAATAAATGAAAAAAAAAAAAAAAAAAAAAGACAAATAAAGCAATGCATAAAAACTAGATTGTCTCAAGAAAAAAACACACAAATAATGCAAGCATAACAAAAAGAGGGAGAGAGAGAAAAAGTTACTAAATCACTTAGAGCCCTTTTCCTTCCACACCTTAGAAGAACCTTTCCTTTGAGCAAACCCTTGAACCATCGGTGGGGGGGAAGAATTGAAACCGTTCAAGTTCGAAAGGAACATGAGGGCTTTGAGGAGATCTCCAAGAGGAGCAAGAGAGGACGAGAGCTGATTCGGACTTCCTGACGAAATCATGTTGTTGCTCTGTTGAGTGGCTAGCCATTTATAGCAGTTAGGTTGAGTATGTCCAACTGCACCACAGTGATGATAGAGATGCTACTTCTTTTTTTGGACTTTTGAGCATTATTCTTCTTAGCCTTAGGATTTTTGGTCTCTTTTTTAGCAAGTTTAGGGGGTGCTTCTAAGATAGATTTATCCTTGTTTATGTTCTCACTAGCTATCACATTTTTAACATCATTATTCTCAGAATCAACATTGTTAGCAGGAGAAACAAACACAGTAGTACTAGAAGAAGCAATATTAGAAGAAGAAAAATCATATCCTAAACCGATTTGATCGGAGGCAGATTTTTGCATGCTAAGCATCTCATCAAGTTTTGCACTTGAGGTCCTCTCCAACTGAGCTCTCACTTGAAACAGTTCCGCCTCAAGCTTCTTAGTCTTCTCAACCAAGAAATTATTTTCAAACCTCAATACTCCAATTATTTAATTTGCTTCATCAAACTTTGCGGAGAGTTGTTCTCGTTCAAGCTCCACATTACTGAGCTTCTTGGTGGCCAACCTATACAGTTTCTCATGTTTCTCCGAGACCTTGTATAGTTTTGCATAGGCTATGTGGATATCATCTTGCTCATCCATCTTCTCAAATTTTGACTCCACCAAGTCCTCTTCTTCATCCACATCTTCTACAATCCCTTCAATAAGATTGACAGTGGTAGTGAAGGCATTCAAGATTCCATCATCCTCATTTTTAAAATCATCCTCAGGTTCGGTGTCACTTAAGGTAGCAGCAAGTGCCTTACTTTTCCCAATAGACTTGAGATAAGTAGGGCACTCTTGTTTCATATGACCGAATCCTTGACAATCGAAATACTTAGGCCTTGACGGAATAGTGCACTGACCGCCATCCCTAGCATCCTTCTTCCCTTCATCTTGGCTCTTAGACTGTGAAAAACTCGATTGCCTACGGTCCTTGTCGAAGCCCTTTGCATTGTCATTTTTCATGAACTTCTTGAAGTGCCGGGTGACGTAGTGTAACGTCTGAGTCAGACCCAAAAAAAAAATGAAAGTCAGATTTTTAATGGGTCTCATGTGCCTCCCAACTACCCCACCTACCCTACCTATTCCCACCACACATTTCACTCATCTCTTTACTCTTTGGCGGGCTCACTCTTCCTTTCTTTTCATTTTTTGTTCTCTCATACACTCCTCTCTACTCTTATATCCTCTCACCAGTACTTCCACACAACCACGACCACCACCACTATTTCTATCATCATTTTCCGACAAGATCACCAGAAAATTCTTGTGAACCTATAAGCACTTTCACATCTTTTATTTGAGGTAAAAATTTCTAATCTTTTTGGTGAGTTTTACAATTTTGCTTGAGGTTATTTTTATCTAAGCTTTAATAATGATACCCATGTGATTTATGAGCATTGGAAGTGATATTTATGTGTTTTTATGTATGGATTTTGTATTGGTGGAATTATTTGATGAGTGAGTATATAATTTGTGCTAAAAATGGCTACCTAAGGTTTATTTATAGTGGAAAATTTATGGGTTTTAAGTTATAACATGTGATGGTTGGTAAATCTAATTTTTCCATTGCCATTGGGTTTATTTGGTATTAGTTGAAGTTCTAAATTTCTTGTCTTTGAGGATATTTTGATTTTTGCTTTCATGGGTCTCTTAATGATGTAGTGTAAATTTTATGAAAGCTAGTCATAATGTTGGAGATGATATTAAATGGGTTAACTTTATAAATTGGAGTTTATGCCTTGTGAATAAATTTGTTGAGAAACTTTGGAAGTGGATTACGTTATTATTGATGAGGTTAAATACTAGGCTTGCCTAATTAAGTGTTTATTTGGCAATTCTTAAATTGTGGCTTGATACAATTTCAAGCTCTATGCTTATTGTGATAGGTTTACTTGATATTGTTTAGGTTTTAGCTAATCTCCTTGGAGCATGGAGAATTAGGCTTTTGCGGTTGCGAGATAAGTAGCTTTTTAATGGGATTTTGGAAAATAATCATATTGCATAAATATTGTTTTTGGGTTAGACACACTTTTGGAAACTACCTATAGAAACTATATTTTCCTAAAAAACTATTGTGTCGTAACCTTAATCTCGAAAGATAAAATCTGTCGAGGTGCTGTCGAGAATCTATTGATGGCAAAAAGACCTCGATGGATCGAATAACTATCGAGAAGCTATCGGGCAGACACAAACTTTCTTGATGGATTGAGAATCTATCTAGAAGCTATCGAGACAAATTGTAGATAGCTCGATGGATCGAAGTTGCGATAAGATATGTTGAGAAAAGAAGTTCAAAGGTCTTGATAGATAGCTAACTATCAAGAATCTATTGAGAAGTTGTCGAGCTTGATAAAAAACAGTTTTTCAAAGAGAGAGAAAAAAACGCAGATATGAATGCAATCAAGTAAGCTACTTAACCAAAGATCCAAACAACATGTTAAGCTCTCAAAAACATCTCAAAAAAAAAATGTAAAGTATTTATAGATGCAAAACACACACGCACACACACACAAAACAAGTCTAACAAAGTTTATATTTCAAAAATAAGTCAAGATAGTTTAGTGAGCATTAACACATGTATCCCTTGTGATGACCAAATCACATTGTTCCTGCACATGTATCAAAAGTAGCAAAGAATCTGCGTGTTGTGTGTGAAAACATCGCAAGATTGTACAATTTTCTCATGTTATGACAACTTGAGATATGAGAGAATCAATTTAACTTACACACAATCATAACTGCTTGATGGGAGCTATCACCTTTGAGGTACATCCTATAACTCCCACATCTCCTAGAAACATGCTTACAACCATATTTAAAAACATTTTGATTCTTTTTGCATTTGATTTTTCTTTGCATATATATTTTTTCTTTTGAGCATATCATGCATGGGAATATAAAGAGAGAAAAGAAATACTCAATTATGTTAAGCCAAAAACATCGAAATTATGCTATGCCGAAGCATACAAATTGGCGAGCTTTAGTGGTAAGATGGTTATTTATGCATTTTTCTTAGGATTTTATAGTCCTTCCCGTCAAAAAGAGTGATATGAGTGTTAAGTATAAGAGATTACTTAATCGTATTCATCACAAACACGAGCCACAAAGCTTACATGCTTAGTTGTGCATTAAAATGCTCATCTAAGCTACAAAAGATATAAAATTTAGAAAATTTTGTTTCAATGGCCGTCCAAGATACACAAGTACCAAAGTACACAAAACACACACTGTTTTTGTATTTTTTTGATTTTTCAAATTTTTTTATTTTTATGAAAAACAAAATGATAGGCCAAAAACGTATTAACCCTTTGTGATGGATTAATTAATTAATTAGCCAAGTTTAATTAATTAATCAAATTAACATGCAATGTACGTGGCAGCACAAAGAAATCATCAACTAAATAATTATGCAATGGAAAATAAATTGACACAGTGATTTGTTTACGAATGAGGAAAACCTCCGAGCCAAAAACCTCACCGGGTAATTTTAAGGTTACCACTCTTGAGAATTCACTATTATCAAAACTAGGTTGGCAATTCAGATCTGACACGAGGATACTCGGCCGGCCCGACCCTAATGGGCCGAATTTTACCTTGCCCGATAAAGAATAAGGTCAAATATGGGTTTAAAAAAAAACCCGAGGCAAGTCCAGGTCGGGTCCTAGTTTCATCAAAAAAATTTGAAACCCGGCCCAGATAATACCCGGTTATTTGAAATTACTAAAACCCCTCCTTATATATATATCATTGTAATGTCCCAACCCTAAGTCACTACCCAACCCAGCCACCTCTCATTAGTCATCAACCCCTCATGCCCTCAGCCCCTCAGCACCTCACACCTTCAGCCTTTCGCACCCTCAGCCCCTCATGCCTCAGTGCCCTCAGCCCCTCATGCCTCATCACGCCCTCAGCCCCTCAGCAGTCAGCATGCAGCACGCCTCGGCCAAGCTCACAAGATTAGCCACACCTCGGCCAAGCTCACAATGTAGTTTCTAATTTTAATTTTAAGTTTTTTTTTTGGTTTTTGATTAGTGGGATTTTGTTAATTAATCAAGAAGTTGATCTAGTACTAAATGAGGTTAAGAGTTTTTAGCTGTACAATAAATTTCAAGAACAAGGCTGGTTTTTTTTTTTTCTTTTTCTTTCACTCCCTGTATGGTTTTCGAATAAATCAGTTATTGGGTCATTTATTTTAGGTAAACATATGTGGTTTCTTTATTCCTTTTCTGTGCTACTAATTCTTTTCCTGTTTTTATTTTTTGGGTAAGCTGTCTAAAGAGATACTAGATCCCTCTGTTTAGGGCTTTGCTATGTTCATACTTCATATAATCGGGGCCCACGGGGAGGGTCTGGGCCCCCGGGGTGGGTCTGGGCCTCGTAAAAAAAATCCGATTAATAATTGGGCCAGGTTCGGGTCGCGGGTCGAGTTTGAGTATGCAAAAATCCGGCCTGAACCCAACCCGTTGCCATTCCTAATCAAAACAAGCGGTTACAAATAAAGGAATCCTAGTACCTTATACCAACCTATAGTTGAACCCTTACCCCAATATCTAATTGGACTTGTTCTATAGTAACAATCTGGCCTTGTATTGCACAACTCCCAGTACGTGACTAACCAATAGATGCGTGGATCTCAGTATACGACTTGATCATTAACTTGAGAAGGATGTTGGCTGCAAAGTTATTCTGTTTATCACACGATGAAGATTAAGAAGTTGTTTGGTCACAAAACCCTAAAACGTACAAACATAGTAGCTTCTTCAAGATGAACTAGGGCAACCAGGTTTCCAGTCACACTTTTCTTCACACTTTTGGAATTGTGCTCTTGTGCAACTGTGCAACCTATGACGACCTTTAAAATAATCCTTATATATGTGTAGGGTTGTGAGAAAAGAAAGTCCAAACATACATTCACGGATTGGATGAAAATTAGCTTTTAAAAACTGAACTTCATAAATCTCGACAGATATGATATTTATCAAGCAGTTGTCGAGCATTTTAAACCTCGGGTTGAAACAGCTCTTTTAAACCTCTATAGATACTAGCTGTTGAGTTTTAACGAACAACACTTCTTCACTTGATTCTTGGACAGATTTGCATGGCTTTAACACTTGAACTTGAAACCTTGTTTCTTGAAGCATTAAACACATCCTAGATCTACCCAAATACAAATAAAGTGTGTTTTCTCAAAGGATTAGCCAATACATAAAATGTTGACATATGTTCCTAACATGAATCACATATGTCCTAATAATATCCTCCTTTGGCAATTCGTGACAAAACCACAACAAACAAATGAACATATGAGAGAAGTCATAAATCACTTAACTCATACTCACTTGTTGAATACAATAAAGTCTATCCTAACAAAAACTCTTGAAAAACTTTGCAAGAAGAGAGTTCATAGCAAGAAGACTTTGATAACCTGTATTTCTGAAACATTTTAAACAAAACTCATCAAGGCAGCTTAGTGTGAAACAAAAATTAAAGATTGCAAACAATATATAAGAAACATGTGCATAAAGAGAGAAAAGAAACAACACATGTAAAGATAGGTGAAAGAACTGTAATAATAACCTCAAATGTATATATACCAACAAGTACAAGGTTTGCTATCACAATATGATCACAAGATCTAAGATACATGAACAATGTATCTAAAATAGAGAGAAAAGAAAAAGATACATAACAATCCTCACTACATCCCTCAAACTATGAACACTCCCCCTAACAAAAAGATCCTATACTAACCCCCCTTATGAGTATGACTACTCTCATATCCAAAACTACTCTCCTTTTTTATCATGAATGACAAAGGGTAAGTATATCAAATAGACATCTCATTAGCACTGGAAGAGTTAGCATTATCATCCTCAGCATTAGAAGCATCAACATCACCATCATATTCCTCATCCTCAGAAGCTTCTGGAGTAGGAGGAGGAGAAGCAACGAAGCCACCCATGACAGCTTGTTGTCCTACAATACGACCAACACGAGTGTTCACTTGACACAACTCATTACTTAGAGTGTCGAGGTGAGCATCCATGTGCACAAGCTATGCCATGATGTCCTTGAGAGTCACACTGCCCGTAGAAGAAGAGGGAGCGGATGTGGATGGAGCTATAGAAGTTGGAGGAATCGTTGTCCCGGACCGCCGCAAACGTAGCTGCGCCTCGCTCCGTTTAACGGTAGTAGTGTCTATGGCACACATAACATAGAAGTGGTTGGAAACAGAAAAATGGCATAGAATCCTTGTGATAGAAAAAGGGAAGATGAGCTTATTATGGGTCGCCGTATCCCTATACACATCTATGAGGGAAAGAATGAAATGAGAGTGAAAATCTATGGTAAGATGCTCTAAAAGGGAAAGCAAAAATTGAGCACGGGGCTCGGTAATGGAGTTATAATGAGATAAAGGGTGCAAAACAAAAGTCATAACCATATTAATGAACCTAGGACCTTTAGCAAAGGCCGAACAATGAGTGAACTGACAATCACCCCAATCAGAGGGACACTCACAAAAAGAGGACATAAGCTCGTCTTTAGACACAGTCTTAAGATGATCACAACTAGGGTAATTAGGATGCGCTACCCTAGGGACATGGAGCACGTTGGATACAATATCGGGAGTGACCATGATGCGTGTACCTCGAACGCAAGTAGAAAAATGACAACTTGAATAATCAAATCCATGCATGTTGGAGTAGAACCTGTATAATCACGGATGGACAAGTGTATAGTCACTGTATAATCACACAGTGACTCCCAACCCTTACTATGAATGACAGTGGGCAGGTCAGTGTCGGAGAAGTCCAACAAAATGACTTGGCGTTCCGAATGAATGCCAAGTCTAAAAAAGTTCTCTAAAAATTCCTTGTGGGCTTTATCGTCACGGAATTGAATATGAGAAGGGGTAGGATCAGAAGAGGAAGATGCCCTAGAATGAAGAGGGTTCTGGGACGGAGTAGATTTTCGTTTAGGTGCCATAGAGCAACTAACCGAGAGAGAGAGAGAGAGAGAGAGAGAGAGAGAGAGAGAGAAAGAGACACACACAGAAAAGCACCAATCACAATCAATATATAAGAATATAGAAAATGTAAGGTACGTATGCATAAAGATGCATGAGCATGTGATATGCATTAGTAAATACATCATGGGCTCAGCCCAATCCAAACCTACCAGCACACAATCATTGCAACAAGGTAAACACACATCTAAGATGCATGAAACATTATTATAATGCAAATGTGATGCAATGCATGATGATTTAAAGCCATTTTCACAAAACCCATCCCAAAAATTTCACAAGACTTCATCAATTTTGAAAAACCCCAAAATTTTTTGAAAAATTCCAAAAGTTAGGTCAAATGCATGAAATGCATGAAGAATGAAGAATTTAGGACCATTACCAGTGAAGAAATACTTGATCTTGGCCAAAAAACCCTTAAGGATGAAGTTTGGGGGTGAGAAAAGAGTGTTTGGGAGGTGAAAAGATTGAAAACAATCGAGAGAGATCGAGGAGAAATGAAGAAAAATTGTGCGGATCCTATTTATAGAGCCCTTTAATTCTCGACAGATCGAGATGTGTTGAGCTTTAAAGGCATGAACAGGTCCAGCTATCAAGCAACTATCTAGAGGTGTCCACAACAAAGAGGGCTCGATGGATCAAGGAGTTATCGAGCATCTATCGAGGAGACAGAAACTTTCTTAGTGGATCAAAAGCTATCAAAATTGCGATAAGAACCTGAAGAGCTCAATTAATAGCCTAGTTGTCGAAAGGTGTCGACGAGCTATCAAGAGGTGTTGACAAGCTGTCGAGATTGCTTTAAAAATAGTTTTTCAAGAAAAGAAAAATATAGACATGAATACAATCAAACATGAAACTTAACCAAGGATCCAAAAATCATTTTAATCTCTCAAAACATCTCTCAATCAAGGAAAAGTATAAGCACATAGATCCAAAAACACACACACACACACACACGCGTGCGCTAAATACGTCTAACCAATTTTATATTTCAAAATCAAGTTAAGATAGTTTAGTGAGCATACATTAACACAAGTAAACCTTATGATGGCCAAATCACATTGTACCTGCACATGTATCAAGAGTAGCAAAGAATATTGCGTGTTGTGTGTGAAAACATCACAAGATTGCATAAGTGTCTCTATGTTATGACGATTTGATATATGAGTAAATCAATTTAACTCACACACAATCATAACTGCTTGATGTGGACTAACACCTTCGAGGTACATCTTATAACTTCCACATCTCCTAGAATGCACACTTGCAATCATGTTTTAAAGCATTTTGTTTCTTTTGCTTTGATTTTTCTTTACATATTTTTTTAAGCATATCATGCATGGGCATACAAGAGAGAGAAAAGAAATACCCAATTATTTTAGCTCTTTTAACATTGCACTTTTACTATGCCGAAGTTTACCAATGTCATTTCATGATTGACGGGCAACAATGGTGAGATGATTATTTATGCCTTTCTCTTAGGATTTTTTAGTCATTCTCGTCAAAAAGAATGATACGAGTGTTAAGTACAAGAGATAACTTAATCTTACTCATCACAAAGAGCCGCAAAGCTCACTTGCTTAGTTGTGCATGGAGATGCTCATCTAAGCTACAAGAGATACAAAGTTGAGAAAATTTTGTTTCATTGGTCATTCAAGGTACACAAGTACCGATGAACACAAACACACAATGTTTTTGTATTTTTCTGATTTTTTTAATTTTTTTATTTTTATGAATGAAAAACAAAATAAAACAAAACTGAAAAACAACTAAACAAAAACATGTCAACTAAAGCAATGCATAAAAACTAGAATGTCTCAAAAAGAAAGCAAAACACATAAGTAATGCAAACATAACACAAAAGAAGAGGGAGAGAGAGAAAAGTAACTAAATCACTTAGAGCTTTTTTCTTTCCACACCTTGGAAGAATCTTTCCTTTTGGCGAACCCTTGAACTGGAGAAGAGGGTGAAGAATTGAAACCATTCAAGTTCGGAAGGAACATGAGGGCCTTGAGAAGATCTCCAAGAGGAGCAAGAGAGAATAGAAACTAACTCAACTTTCCTGAAGAGACAATGATGTTGCTCTGTTGAATGGCTTGCCACTTATAGCAATTTGGTCGAGTGTGTCTAGCTGCTCCACCATAATGACAGAGATGCTACTTCTTCTCCATAGTAATTTTTTGGTCTCGTTTATGCTGACTTTCTTGACGAGTCTTTTTTATTGGTAGTACTTCCTCAAGTGCTCCACATTCCACCAGTGCTCTAGTTTTTGTCCATCCAAGGCTTCCAAGTAGTGCGAACCTCGTCTTTTGAAATTGATAACTCTGTATGGTCCTTCCTAGTTAGGTCCCAACTTTCCATAAGCGAGGTCCTTAGTAGCCAGGGATACCCTTTTCAAGACGAGGTCGCCAATGTTGAACTGCCTTGGCTTCACCAATGCATCATGGTGCTTAGTCATTAGGTTCTTGTAACGTGCCAACCTCTATTCTGCGTCCATCCTTACCTCGTCAATAAGATCGAGGCTTAGGAAAAGCTGTTTCTTATTCTCCTCATTCTTATAGTGGGCCACCCTATAGCTAGTTACACCAACCTCTGCAGGTATCATTACATCACTTCCATATGCTAACTTAAAATGAGTTTCTCTAGTGGGAGTCCTTATCGCTGTCCTATATGCCTAAAGGACGCTAGGTAACTCATCTGGTCATATTCCTTTTGCCCCCTCAAGCCGAGTCTTGATAATCTTTAACAAGGATCGATATGCAACTTCAGCTTGTCTATTAGTTTGTGGGTGGGAGGGTGAGGAGTAGTGATTCCTAATTCCTAATTGCTCGCAACACTCTTTGAAGGGTGCATTGTCAAACTAGCATCCATTGTCTGAGACGAGCACCCTCAGGATTCCGAAACAACAGATAATGTTTTTCTAGGCGAAACTTACAATGTTATATACAATAATCTTTACCAACGGCTCTGCTTCCACCCATTTGGTAAAATAATCAATTCCTACCACCAAGAACTTTGTTTGTCTTGTCCTCATAGGAAAGGATTAAGGATGTCAAGTCCCCACTAGACAAACGGCCAAGGAGTAACCATTGGAGTGAGGTATTGTGATGGCCATCTAGGTACATTACTATATCATTGAAACTTGTCGCACACATTGACATAAGTTTTGGCATCTGTTTGCATGGACGGCCAGTAGTATCCGACGTGGACTATCTTATGAACGAAGGACCTAGCCCTCGATTAGTTTAAACAGGCTCCTTTGTGGACATCCCTTAGGACATAATGGAACTTGTCAGGAGTCAAATACCTTAAATAGGGTTGAGAGAAACCCCTCTTGTATAGTACCTCGTCCACAAGGACGAACCTCATTTCTCTCACCCTTAGCTTCCTTGCTTCTTCTTTATCCTCTAGTTAGAGCCCGTCTTTGAGATAAGACACGATTAGAGTGGTCTAGTTGGCTACCTCGTCTACCTGACTCACTTCTAGAATGTCAATACTTGGAATGTACTGGACTTTAATTTGGTCACTTACCATTTCATCTGCAAATGCTTTCTTGGCGAGGACGTCAACTTCCACATTATCCTCCATTGGTATCTGTTGAAACTGGGTTTTTGTGAAGCTTTTGATGCACTGTTTTACTTTGCCTAAGTACTTCTTCATCCATTCTTCCTTGGCTTCATACATTCTATTCACTTGGCCTATGACCAGTTGTGAGTCTCCTTGAACAAGAATTGAATCTGCTTTAAGTGACTTAGCAAACTCCAAACCCTAGAGTAGGGCTTCATATTCAACTTCATTGTTGGTTGTTTGGTATTGTAGACGGACGACATACTCCAGATGATCCCCTTTTAGTGATTGTAAAACTATTCCAACTCCTCCTACATGTTGTGTGGACGAACCATCCACACAGACGACCCACTGCTTTGCCCCCTGGTCTTCATTCTTCTGATCACTGGTAGGAGTAAATTCGGCAATGAAGTCTGCATGGACTTAAGCTTTTATTGCCTTTCTTAGCCTGTACTGCACATCAAATTCACTAAGTTCCACTGCCTACTGGATCAATCGTCTAGTGACCTCCAGCTTATTCATAGCTTTCTTCGATGGGTGATCTGTTAGGACGTTGATAACATGAGCTTGGAAATAAGGCCTGAGCATTCTTGCTACTGTTGCCAATGAAAATGCTAAATTTTTCTTTGGCGGGTATCATCCTTCAGCTCCTCTTAAAGGTTTGCTAGTGTAGTAGATGGTTTTCTGTACCTTTCCTTCTTCCCTGATCAAGGCCGAACTCATTGCATGAGGGGACACCACTAGGTAAAGATACAATTATTCACCTGGTTTGGACGGGCTCAGTAACGGAGTTGAAGCATAAGCCTTTAAGTTCTCAAATGCTTGCTAGCACTCGTCCATTCATTCAAATGCTTTCCTTAACACTCTAAAAAATCGTAGACACTTGTCAGTAACTTTTGAGACAAACCTGTTAAGGGTAGCTACTCGTCCAGTGAGGCTTTGGATGTCCTTAACATTTTTTGGGGGCTCCATGTTTAAGATCGCTTGGATTTTATCAGGATTTGCTTCAATCCCTCTCTGTGAAACCATAAAACCATGGAATTTCCTTGATGCAACTCCAAAGGCACATTTGCTTAGATTCAGCTTCGTCTTATATTGGCTAAGTGTGTTGAAAATTTCCTAGAGGTCATCTAGATGCTGCGTCTCCTTCCCGCTTTTGACCAAAATGTTGTCCACGTACACTTCAATGTTTTGCCCAATTTGTGAACGAAACATGTGGTTAACTAATCTCTTGTAGGTAGCTCTTGCATTTTTCAGACCAAATGACATTACTTTGTAACAAAACAAACCTTGGCTTGTGATGAAGGATGTTTTCTCCTGGTTTGCCTCGTCCATCTTAATCGGGTTGTACCATGAGAATGCATCCATGAAACTCAGCTGTTAGTGTCCAGCTGTTGAATCCACCAGCTAGTCAATGTGTGGAAGAGGATAGCTATCCTTGGGGCATGCCTTGTTTAAATTTGTAAAGTTTACGCACATCCTCCATTTTCCATTAGCTTTTTTGACCATTACCACATTAGCTAGCCAATCAGGGTAGTAGACTTCGCGGACAAACTTTGCGGTCACCAAATTCTGACTTCTTTAATGGCATTGTCTTATTCTAGGGCAAATACTCTCATTTTCTGTCAGACGGGCTTGTAAGATGAAGACACATTTAAACGATAAGTAATCACACTAGGGTCAATCCTAGGCATGTCTTCATGACTCCAAGCAAAAACATCTGTGCTCCTCTTAAGGAATTGGACAAGGTCTTGCTTTGTCTTCTCTTCCATACTTGCTTCGATCCTAGTAAACTTTTTGAGGTCCAACTGTGCATCTTCTAATGCTTCAACCGGCGCAGCCGCTGTTCTTCTCTCTTCGATATTCATTGTTTGCATCAGCTCATCCATTTCCAACATTGCTAAATAACACTCCCTAATAGCTAGTTGGTCTCCTTGTACCTCTCTAAGGCCATACTCCGTTGGAAATTTGATAAACAAGTGATAGGTGGACATCGCGGCCCTCCAATTGTTCAAAGTTGGTCGTCCAATGATGGTATTATACTAAGACAAGCAGTCCACAACAACAAAATTCACTTTCTTATTGATTTGCTGTGAGTAAGAGCCAACCATGACTGGCAAGGAGATAGTGCCCATAAAACCTTCATTCCTTCAAATCCAAATAAAAGCACATTCACTAGACAAAGTAACTTCTTATTAATTCTCATTTGCTGGAAGGCTGGATAGTAAAGGATGTTTGCTGAATTCCTATTATCTATTAACACCCTTCTAGTTGTGTAATTCGCAATTGCCAAAGTAATGACAATTGCATTGTCATGAGGATGATGAAGTTGTCTGGCATCCTCATACGTGAAATGATTTTAGGTTCATCTTCCCTGATCGCCCTTGGTGGTCATCCAGTTAGTTGGACATTTTGGACTTCCCGTAAGTAGGTCTTCTTGGCTTTGGATGAGCTTTTAGTTGATATGCCCCCAACAATGCCCCTAATTTCTCCAAGCGGTAGATGCATTGGTTCTTCTAGTTTACCTTTCATTGGCTGCCTTTTGTCCTTTTGGTCCCGTCCAAGAAAATTTTTCAATTTTCCCTACTTAATGAGAATTTCGATTTGTTGCTTCAAGTCATAATCGTTCATATCGTGCCCGTGGTTTTGGTGGAAACAACATTACTTGCTTTTGTTTTGCTTGCTAGGATCTCCTTTCATCTTTTCAAACCATTTTAAGGACAGGTCATTTTTTATCTACATCAGCACTTAGTCAAGCGGGGTATTCAGAGGAGTGTAATTGGAATATCGTCCGGAGGACAACCTTACCTTCTTGCCATCACGATCCCTTTTCTCCCATGTTTTGGCCTTCTTTGGATGAGGACCCTGCTTTGGATGGTGTACATAACCATTTTCCACTCGTTCAGCCTTCTTCTTCTTCTTAGCAATAGTTGCATCTTCAACATTCATGAAACTTTGGGCTGAATGTATCAACTCAGCCATAGTTTGTGGCTCCTTATCGTACAGCTTATGGCTGAACAAATCTGAATTGACTCCATTGTAGAAGGATGCTAAGAGAATCTTGTTGTCCTTCTCGTCCACCAAGAAGGCTTCTCTGTTAAAATGACTAATGAACGAATACAGACTCTTGTTTTCTTCTTGCTCTATGCTTAGCAAACTAGACGAGGAACGCTTATTCATTTGGCCTCCAACAAAGTTGTTGACAAACAACTTACTTAACTCCTAGAATGAAGTTATGGTATTTGGTGATAGTTTACCAAATCATACTCTAGCTAGGCCTTTTAATGTGGTAGGAAAGGCCTTGCACATGATTTCTTCTAGAACACCTTGGAGATGCATGGTCATCTTGAACGTGGCAATGCAATCACAAGGATCTTGCGTTCCATCATATGAGTTCAAGGTAGGCATTTTGAACTTGGAGGGCAATGGGTGACTTGTGATGGACGTAATGAAGGGAAAGTCAGTCTTGTGGACGAGGTCATCCACATGATTTGCTCTCCTCATGAAATCCTTCACCTCCTCCATGGCTCTTTTCATTTGATCCATCTCTCTCCAAATGTGGTATCCTACGAGTGACGGTACCTCTAGACTAATCTCCTTCAACATTGTTCTCAACCCTTCCATTCTCTGAATTTTGTCCTTGTTAATCACCACGTCGCTGATGACGCTGTCTATTAACTTCTCTAGTTAACTCCTAGTTTTGTTGTGTCAATTATGCCATCGCAGCTGCCATGGACTGCAATTGTTGTTGGACGGTTAGCAGTGGTGCTAGTGCACAGTTTGGGTGACTGGAGGCGTTTCCACTCTTCTGGTGTCCTAGATTGGTGGCCATCGACCTAGTCCGAACCATGCAACTTTTCTATATTGGAAAACAAGGAAGCTAACACCTAGAAACTTTAACTCTTCCTACAGACGGTACCAATTGATGATGCACGAAAATCAGTAGGCTAGAATGCTTCAGGCTATGTTGATGGCTATAAGATCTAAAAAGAAAGAAAGAACTGTCAAGGGTGACCGGTATAACCCAGCCAAGGATCCTTCGATGGTTAAGTCAGTTTTCTCTCTAGAACTCAAGGATGGAAAAATGTGAATGGTAGAACTTACCTTGGGTGAATGTGACTTGATCATTTTATAGAGAGTTAGAAGTGGGTCTACTTGCTCGAATCCACTACCATCGTGGGACATGTGTAGAGTGAATGGAGAAAAAATGGAGAAGATGGAGCATGTGGAGTGGATTACAAGGAGTCCCCTCCACGTTTTATGAATAGTGCATCATGATCTGGTTATATGAAACCTTCTAAAAGTTTCTTTTAGAATTCACTAAGTGTTGTCTAGTTGTCCATGCCCTCGGGTCATGGATGACTATCTTGGAATTGGACGACTTTGTTACCTATGGATGGATTGTATTCACACCTGTGATGCTCCCCTTAGGTTTCTTTCCTTATAAAGCCTTCTGGATGTGGTCTGATTATGGATGACTACCATGGACAAACCCTTTTAACTCGAGCCCCCATCAGCATCCATTACGCAATGACTCCAATGAATGAAGAGAATTAAGGAAGATGAGGCTAGAAACCACCCTATATATATGGAGACCAACCACACCCACTCTAAAGTATGAGGAAAAAAAAAACTCTTAGAAAACTTTGTTACTTTGTGTAAATTAAATTTTAGTGAGTTTTGACTTAAGCATCGAAAAAGTTTAATTAGACGTGCACCACACTGTTATCACCCGATTAAGTGGTCTTCTATTGCAAGTCTTCCAAAACCTTTTATTTATTTATTTATTTTTTATAACTAGTGACTCGTTGAGATTATTTGCATATTATACTATATCAATTTTAAATAAATAATAAAAATTCAAAACATAATCATTTCGTGATTTTAGGGTCCTGTTTGGTAATGTTATTCTAATAACGTTGTTTGTATTTTTTGAAAATACGTGTCGATGAAAAAATGTGTGAAAATACGTATAATGTTGTCTAAACACAAAAAACTGTTGTTTAAAACACACTACCAAACAACCCCTAGAATTGAGAAGCAATTCTCCTTATACTTTATGAATAATACTGTACACATGGAGGTCTATATACAAAGATGTCAAAGACATACGGAGGTCTTCGACCCCTTGCCCTCCTAAACAACTACCTTAGGAAAAGATGCTCTAGAGTGTGATGTTGAGTGTGTATAGGGAGAACAGATACCTGCCTTTTTGTAGGTTGTAGTTGTTAGGACATATGTGGAAATTGATATGAACATATGTCATTTAGAATTGACTAATCCTTTGACAAAACGCACTTTACTTGTAATTGGGTAGATTTAGGATGATTTAAATCTTCAAGCAACATATTGTTCAAGTCAAGAGTTAAAACCATGTAAATCTGTTTAAGAAATAAGTGAAGAAGTGCTGCATTTTAAAGCTCAACAAATATCTCGACAGACTGTATCAATCGAGTTTTAAAAGGGAATTTTAGCCCGATACTCGATAGCAGCTCGACAGATAACCTATCTATCGAGATATACGAAATTCAGATTTTCAGATCTGTTTTTCATGCATATTAAAATTATTTGTGTAGGGTTTCTTTTCTCATAACCCTAGACATATATAATGATTATTTTAAGGGTCGTCTATCGTTATGCAACTTGATGTAAAGTGATTATTCACTCAAATTATGACAGGAGACAATTTGCCCTAGTTCATCTTTCTCTTGAAGAAGCTATTGTGTTTGTATGCCGTAGAGTTTTGGAATCAAGGAGCTTCTTGATCTTCATTGTGTGGATAACTGAAGAACTTTGTAGCCAATTTCTTTCTCAAATTGTGTGTTAGTCACGTACTAGGATTCCTGCAAAGGAGTAAGCTGCATACTGGGATCCGCGCATCGATTAGTTAGTCACGTATTAGGAGTCGTGCATTGAAAGGAGAAATTGTCACTACATTACAAGTCCAATTATGTATTAGGGTAAGGGTTCAACTGTAGGTAGGTATAAGGTACTGAAATTCTTTTATTGTAACCGCTTGTTTTGAAAATAGTGGATTTTCGGGAGTGGTGACCTTAAATTCACCCGGTGGGGTTTTGCCTCGGTAGTTTTCCCCATTCGTAAACAATCACCTATATCAAATTTAATTTTCGTTGCATTTAGTTATTTGATGATTTGTTTGTGCTACCATGTGTATTGCATGTTAAATTGACTTAATTAATTAACTTGGCTAATTAATTAGTTAATTTAATTAAGGAGTCAATACATTCTTGGCTTAGTAGTAGTTGATATAGAGAGTCAAAGACACACTTTAGTACATGGCGATAAAACTATCTACTATCTAACATCCATTTTTCCCCCTCCCCGCTCTCATCTATCTATACTAAAAAATGATTTTTTTTTTCTTTTCAATATACTTTATTTACATATTATATATATATATATATATATATTTCATTCTAAAAAAATATTTGCATATTTATTTTTTATTTATATTATGATTAATAGATTATTATTTCTCTTTTTTTATATCAAACACTGACAAGGTATAAGAAATATTTTTCTTTACTATTTATCCATGCATGTCTTTTGATTTATATACCTTTCAAAAGTGTTAAATTTTTTATAAAAGAAGCGTATATTCTTAGTGTAATAATTTGAAATTTTCATAAAACACTATGTAAAAGTAATAAAATATAATAATGATTACACAATGAAGAAAATGTATGTGAGTTCAATTAGCTCAATTGGTAAAATCTCTGATGGTTATATAAGAGATATGATGTTTAATCCCTGCCTACATAAAAAACCGATTAATGTCTTGGTCTGACGATAAAAAGTTATTATAAGGAGCAGACATCATAAATTGAATCTTTCTCAAAAATAAAATGAAGAAAATGTATAATATTTTTTTGAAATTAACCAAGAAGTTTCAGGTAGATATGTGTTTAAAATATAGTTTTTAAAGTTACAATTTAAGTGGTTTCAAAAAAAAGTTACAATTTAAGCATTTTATAGATTTATACTAACCAAAATAGAATAATTCGCAAATGTTGTGCTTTAAAGTTTGTCTAACTATTGTAAAACCATTCATGTAAATCTTAAGTTGAATTTTAACTCAAAAAGAAAATCACCTAATGAGTTATTTTGTTTTTGTTTTTTTTTTTTTTTGTGAATTTTCTTACATCAACTTATCCCTCTTTATTCTTTCTCAAAAAAAAAAAAAAAAAAAAAAAAAAAAAAAAAAAAAAAAAAAAAAAAAAAACTTATCCCTCTTTATTCACATGAATTATTTTTTTATTTAGATTGATCTGAAGTACTCATATGCATGTGTATGCATATATGTGTCGTTGGGGAACTTTTTTTCCCTTTAAAATCAAGTACTTGCCTTGCCACTGCACATAATAGTACACGAATAAAACAATAGTAAGATTGTACAATCTAAAGGTAGAAGAATATCTTCTCAAAAGAATAAATAAATAAATTAGGTAGCAGAATATAGTACTAACTGTAGGACAATAGGCCATAGGTCAAAGTATAGGCTTGAGTCTAACTTTAGTTTAGAGGAAGATCAACTCCTAGTGTGAACATGGTTCAATACTAGTGAACATGCTTTAATACTAGTGTTGATGTCATACACAGGAATGAACAAATACAAAATATATTTTGTCAAAAAGTTTAGGAATACTTCACGCAGTACAATACATCTGGTACCACACGTACTTGCTGTCTCTTTGATAAGTCGTTAGGGAACGATTAATGAAAAGACAAATAAATTTTTTGGGTGCATGGCTAAAGTTAATGCACATCATCAAAGTGGTATAACCGAATAAGATAAGGTATAAATTATATTACAATAGTGTTAACATACCCATTCACTAATAGTTTGAAAATACTAATCATGCTATATTTCTTTTAATTTTTTTAAATTACCAATGCGAAGGCTTTATATAAAGAGACCTTCAAGAAACTCTTTCTTCTTGAACATTGTTGGCTCATATGATCTTTGGATATGACATGCATTTTTTGGGTTACCTAGGTCAAATAATGACATTATTGTGTTAGAGCGATCTCATATATTTAATGATCTTGCTAAAGGACGTGCTCCTGCAGTACATTACTCATTCATTGGTCATGACTACACAATAGGATATTACCTTGCTGATGGCATATATCCAAAGTAGGCAACATTTGTGAAAATAATCCCAGCTTTACAAGGACAAAAGCAAAAATTATTTGTAGCAGCGTAAGAAGCGTATAGGAAGGATGTTGAACGTGCATTTGGAGTGCTTCAAGCACGTTTCGCAATTGTCTGTGGACCTACATGATTTTTCCATCTTGAAGTACTCCAAAAGATCATGAAAACATGCATAATTTTCCATAACATGTTTGTTAAAGATGAGTGGGATGATAATGAAGTGGTGGACTTAGATTATGAACAAACTGATGGAGTAGATGATCCTCCTATGCAAGTGTCACGTGAACAAAGTGATGGATTTATATCATACATTGAGAGTTATGGACGCATTAGAAATCGAGAAATTCATTCTCAACTCCAGTTGGACCTCATTGAACATTTATGGCAATTGCAAGGCAAGTCATAGGAACTTCCTTTTTTATATGTTGAGAAACATGAGTCATAGAAATTTGTGTGAGTGTGTGAGTTTTATTATAATTTGGTTTGAGTTATGTGTGTGAGTAATCTATAGACTACATTGTTTCAACTATAATATGTGTTCTATTTTATATATTTTCTTATAAAGTTCCTCCATTTCATAGTTCACATTGTTCCGAGATTGCTTTTGGACAATTGAGACGATTATTTTAGTCAAAGATAAATTTGTATATATATAATTTGGTTTTAAAAAAATAATGTTGTTATACTAGACGATAATAGGCTATCATGATAATTGAGAGAATTTTTTTAGTCAAAAGATAAATTTGTATATATATAATTTGGGGTTAAAACAAAATATTATTGTTACACTAGATAATTATTTGCTGTCATGATGATTGAGAAATTGTTTTAGTAACAAAAAATGTATAAGTATAATTTGGGGTTAAAAAAATCACTTGTTAACACTAGACAATAATTTGCTACCATATAGCAGCTGCGACAGTAGCGGAGGAAGAGTTGGTGGCGACGGCGGTTGAAGAGTCGGTGGCAGTGGCGGCAGCGGTAGCGGTAGCAGTGGTAGCGATTGCGATGGCAGTGGTGGTGGAAGAGTTGGTGGCGGTGGTAATGGTAGTGGTAGCGGTTGCGTGGCGGTGGCGGTCGAAGAGTTGGTGGTGGTAGCGGTGGTGGCGGCGGTGGCAGTTGCGAGTGGTTGTGATTGTTGTTTATAGTAGTGGATATATTATTTTATTGTAGTAGATATATTATTTTATTGTGATGTTTATATTATTTTATTTTGTTAAAAGCTAAAATAAATCTACTGTTGCTGGATGTTTTGTAAAGTGAGTAGGTAAAATAGATAAAGTAACTTTTTTTGATGTTAAATAACTAAATTTTTAGCTCTACTGCTGTAGATGTTCTAACGCCCTTCCCCTGAACTCAAGGTGGAAATTGAGTGAAATCAAACTTGAGTTTGCAAGTACACCATGGAAATGTCATGAAGACGTAACTTAGGGTCCGTTTAGATACAGCTGAAAACTGAAAATACTGTATCAAAATAATTTTTAAATGTGAGAATAGTACTGCGAGACCTATTTTTAATAAAAAGTGGCTGAAAAGTGCATGCACAGTACATGAATAGTGCGTGCACAGTGCGCGCACAATTTCTGCAGAGTGCGTTTTGTCCCCTGAAACGCGCAGCAGAAATGAAAAAAAAAAAGAAAAAAAAAAGAAAAAAGAAGAAGGAAAATGCTGAACGCGGACGCATTCAGCGCAATCCAAACCCACCCTTAGTATTTGTTTGGAATAATTTATTTACTTTTTTTTATTAAAAATGTGTTCAAGTATACTTATATTTTTGAAAAAAAAAATTACATATAAATTAAAAAGAACTCGTACCATATTCTAATAAGCTTAAAAGTGGGGTTTTTTTTTTTAAAAAAAAAAAAGGTTTAAAAGTGGGGTTTAATAAAGATGTCGGCGAGTTGATATTTAAGGGGCAACAGAGTTCAACTAAAGGGAACATTGAAGTTGGTGATGTTGAGCAAAACCCTGGACACATGGCTTAATGTGATGATGCCACGTGATGAAATTTGAGATCGTCACATTGCAAATTGCGTGACTTTGGATTATAATTAAAACACGAAGTTTAGCTAGCACTTTTTTAACAAAAATGGCACAAAGCTTAAAAATAAATATAGGACATGTTCCCCAAATTATTAAAAAAATTAGGAGAAATTTAAAGAGTTTTTAAAGATGAACATGCATGCGCTACAGTAAAAATCGTGTAACCACTTTAACACATTGTTGTTTACAACTAGGGGGAGAGAACGAAGAAAAGAAAAGAAAAGAAAAGAAATTCTTTCCACTTTCCCTCACATATATTTGGAAAAGAAGAAAGGAGAAAACAAAGCAAAAAAATAAAAATATATGTTAAAAAAAAAAACAATTATGCCATGACGAAGTAAAGAGGAATGAAAGTTTATAAGCAAGAATTGAGTGGATTACAAAAGGTGGGCCTGGTGGAAATTCTCTCATTAACTTCTACTCCTTTTCTCTTTCTCTAGTAACCAAATAGTGGAAATTACTTTCCCACCCAGTATTTTCTTCCCAACACTTTACCACCTACCCTTCCCTTTCACTTGTTCCAAACACACTCTAAAAGAAAATTGGACCCAATAAAGAGATTGCGCATGTTCAAAACAATTCAAACAATTCCTTATATCCAATTATCGTGTAACATGTCTGATGTCTCTAAGAAAATTAAAAAAAAAAAAAAAAAAAATTTCTTTTTAGGACCTGCTTTTCAAAGAGAAATGTGGTACGGATACATTCTTCATGATTTCCAAGCGAATTTGTCAAGGTTTGATAATTTCTTCAAATTCATCAATTCACGCTATCATTTGTTGTAGTTGAGACTCCAACCTTCAGCGGTTCAAATTTTAAATTAGATTCCATTTTAAAATTTTCTCGAGTTAAGATAAAATATATTAAAATATGTTAATGGTGATCGATTGCTTTTGTAAGTTTGATTCAAATAAAATATATTGAAAAATATCTAAAACTAATAACTAAATACCATTTAATTGAATATTATGTGACTCTTCAAAAAACAAAGTTGATAAACTGCAAAGAAAAAAAAAATCAACTTAGTGTTGAGTATACACGTGTGAGTGAAATCTCACATTAAATAATGATGATAAAAAAGAGAAGTTAATATAATATAATTGTGTCGTTGGGCATAGGTGTTAAAGTGTGTCAAGAAACTTCTCAAGGTGTTTATCTCCATACAATTGGTATCAAAGCCATGGGGTAGAGGTGGCAAGGTTATCGGAGTGTGTGTACTTGGAGCCTTTTCACAAATAGAGCAGGAATGGATCAAACCCATAAATTCCACACAAATGATCTTAAAAAAATGTTAATGTAATATAATTGAATACATATCTATTGAGGTTTATCTCCCAACACTTAAGAAAAATGCACTTCAACCATCCTTAAACAAACTCAAATAATTAATTTTCTAAATATAACAAATGAAAAATGCACTTAGAAGAATGCACTTTAAGAGTATCAAGAAATCAGAGAATTAAAACTGAATATTCTCATTAATTAACCAGTGTGATTATAGGACTATATATATACTGTTGTATACAGGTGTGAACACAAAATAACTACCTAACAGAATTAATAGCCTACCACACGTGTTTAGCTACAAGACTAACAGAAACTCTCACGTGTTGTCACTTAACTACACTAAGCTACATGCCGTATAGAAACTACTCCACACTGTCGTTTTGTCTATGCTCTGCTGTTGATGTGTATTTTTCTGTGATCACTGCTATGACTTTTGATCTTGCTAGCTTCTCCTCTGCTTTTGCTACTAATCCTGTTAACTTCATTTAAGCTTTGATAAAGAGCATCATCATCAGTTTATCTAAAATTTTCTATCTATTTTACATATAAGAGGCTACTTTTTTTATTTTGCACTATCATTTTACAAAATGCTCACATCAGACCATCTATTATATACACTATTTTATTTAAATAATACTTTTTATTCTTTTGTTTATTATTATTTTATTAACATTATCTCCATTAAAGTCTCCTCCATCTCTCTTTCTTTCATGTCTCTCCATCTCCTTCCTCAACTCTCTGCCTCTCTCATATCCCAAACCCATACACTCTCACACATGGAGGCGAGAAGATCCGATGAAAACGGCGGCAAAGATTACGACAGTGGATCCGACGATAATGACGGCAACTCTGAGGTATATCGGCGGCAACTCTGACGATCCCATTGGGTTTTTGTAATGGGTTTTCATTGGGTTTGGTTTTGATTTGTTTTTGGTTTGGATTGATTTTGAGTTGAGTTTAGGATAGGTTTTTTGGTGGGTATGGGTTGATTTTAAGTTGGGTTTGGGATGGGTTTTCTGACGAGTTTGGATTGATTTTGAGTTGAGTTTGAGATTGATATTTGATGGTTGGGTTGATTTTGGGTCGATTTTGTGTTTGGATTTTCAACCGTTGAAGTGGGTTGTGGTGGTGGAGATTGGTAGTGCTGAATTGCAGTGGTGCTGATGGTGGTTGGGTGGTGCTAGTGGTTGTTGGTGATTGGCCCAACTCAACTGGTTAGACCCAAATTTGGCTCACGTTCTGGCTCGTCCATTCTAAGCAAAGAGTTGAGTCGCTGGGCTTGGGCGAAAGCTCTGGGTCCAATGGTTCCTAAAGCGAAGGGAAACGTGTGGATCTTCATCTTCTTCTTCACGTTGAAGAGCCTATGGAAAGGGAGAGAGAGACTGATGAGAGTATGTGGGGAAGAGAGACTGATAAGAGTAGAGGTGAGAGAAAAAAAATACCCCCTTCGTTCCAGTTTATTTGTCCTTTATTCCATTTTGAGATGTCCCAAAATATTGTCCTGTTTGTAAAAATAAAAGTCACTAATTTACTAATTTTCCTATTATAACCCTACTTTATTTTCAAAATTTTTGGAAAAGAAAACTAACAAATATAATTAAAAAAATCAATCTAATTGGGGCACATTTTTAGTTGCTTCATTAAGAATAATTCTTCTTTTTTTTTAAAAAAATTGATAAATTTATTTAAGGGTAGTTTTATAAACTTATACATTTTTATTAGGCAGACAAGACAATAAATGATATTTCCTTAAAAAGTTTAACTTTTCAAACAGGACAAACAAATTGGGACGGAGGGAGTAAATTTATCAGTTTTTTTAAAAAAGAGTTATTCTTAATGAGACAACTAAAAAGGTGTCCCACTTAGATTGATTTTTTTTATTATAAATATTAGTTAGTTTTCTTTTCAAATAGTTTTGAAAATAAAGTAGGGGTACAATAGGAATTAGTAAACTAATAACTTTTATTTTTAGAAGGAGGACAATATTTTGGGATATAACAATATGGAATAGAGGACAAACAAAGTGGGACAGATGGAGTAATATACACAGCTACAGTAACCGTGCATATTTGCACGGTCACTGTAGCAAATGTGTATATTTACACAACAATAAAAGGACTGATGCGGAGCAAATTTAAAAAATATTGTGTAAATTTTACATCTTTTTATATTTTGCATAATTTAACACTCACTAATATAAATGCTCCTTAACCGTGTTAAATAAACTCAAATAATTATTTTTCTAAATACATAAAATGAAAAAATTTTATACTGACAAGTTACCAATATATATATATAAGCAAATGCAACTTGAAATATGATTATTAGGACCCAAGAGTTCACATGCCCCTCATTGTGCTGTCCCGTCCATTTATGATCTGTCCTACTTTGCGTTCTTATGGACTATACTTTTTTGTTTTTGTTGCTAAATTCTCATGGACGATACATCGTCAAAACTTCAAAGTGGCCTTAAATGAATGAAGATTCTCCAAAGTAGTAGTGTCAAACACAACGACAACAATAACAACAATAAGTCTATTTCCATCATTCCTAACTGGGGCCCTGATGAATGATATATGCATGGGAAAGTAACCATAAAGTAACCATATAGTCTTCTACGGTTTCACAAGATCACTGAACCATAGTCTTCAAACACAGGGTGCCCCTTTCGAGAACTGAGATTCCAAAATTTTGACAATATTCCGAATAAAAAAAATTATATATTTTGTCTAGAAAAAGTGAATCAAATGATCATGATTCATAAATGAAAGGCAAGTGGTGCTCCCAGCTCTTAGAACATGATCTATAGGTGGGGTGTGTCAATTTTTATGTTCACAAATTCCAAAATAGTCTGTTTTTATTTTTGTTGGCTTTTCTTTTCAATGGCAGAAGGTGGGGCTTGTCCCTTTGACAAGAGTCACAAGACTGCTTGCTCTTTTCACTTTGTGCCCTTGGCCAGTGGACAAGAAGTTAGATTCAATTCTATTCAACTGGTTGAAGAATTAATGCATGTTTTGAAAGATTAATTTGGAAATTTCACTGATGGTAGATGTTGTGGGCCTTGTGGCCCAACTCTCGAAAACATGAATGTCCTGTAAATCCAATAATGTTGAAAGGTATATGGACATTTCACTGATACAGTGATACATGAAATTGACAGTGGATTAGGAAATAGATGATTTAGGTTTATTTAGGAAGGGTCGAACATAAATTACCTATCTATTTTAATAAATTGAAAAAAAATTAAATTAATTAGTTGTATTCTTATTTTTCATAATTTTTTTTAAATAGTTTATTAATATATATCTGACATACGTTAATAAAACCCAATTTAGAATCAATATGTCACTTTTCTTCAAGTAAAACTGATAAAGTTGTAATAGGATATTAGGATGTGCCAAGATCAATCAAATTCACTGCTCTCAGACCCCGCATTAAAAAGTAAAAATTGTGTATTAGATATGGCATTTTATTTTTTATTTTTTAAACGATTCGCATTGGCATAGCTTCAAGAAGGTAGATATAATTACTGCGTAGCTTCATCCACATATGGACAATCGAATCAAAATTTTACCGTAAAAAATTGACTTGCCAAATAATACTGACATTTTTCAATGAACTAGAATTTTCATTAATTAAACAAAAGAGCAAGGAGCAAACATCAATGTAATCAGCCTTCCAAGCAAAACACTACTAACATATTTTGAACGTGTCGATTATATATTGTAAAATTGGGAGTTTTCTAAATAAAAGTTTAAACTTTATTGATGAATTAAGAAAATAGACAGAGTAAATAAGCTACATATATGCTCAGGTATTTCGTGTTGGCATATGAGTGTATTCCCTAATCTCATCCCTCTTCCTCTATAAATATATGTGTGTGTGTGTTTATCAAATAAAAAAAGATATTTAGTTTTGTCGAGTCATCCTATATCGATAAGGTGTGATATTGAGAAGGAGTTAATTACTTGCTCCGCAACACTAATTGCTGCATGCAGTTTTGGTGTTGGCGTGTGAGTGTATTCCCTTATCTTATTCCCCTTCCCCTATATATATATATATGTGTGTGTGTGTGTGTGTGTGTTTATCAAATAAAAAAATACATTTAGTGTTGTCGAGTCATCCCACATCGGTAAGGTGTGATATTGAAAATGAATTTATCACTTGCTCCGCGGCACTAACTGCTGCATGTAGTTTTGGTGTTGGTGTGTAAGTATATTCCCTTATCTCAAAAAGAAAAAAACTAACAGAAAAGAAAACTACCAATTAATAGATGACACATGTTAATCTCATCCACTAACTATGTACAAACATGTGCTAAACTAATAGTTTGTTACTAAAAGCTATGACGCCCTTTTTAACTTGCACTTCTTTCTTTTAACTGAAACGACATCGCATCTTGCATTCTTTGTATTCTCTTCACAAAATGGCACTGTGTTATCTTCTTCTCTGCCTTTAGCTTCAACACATATAAAGGCACACATATACATTAGACAATATTTTAAGAGCCTTGTTAGGGTCATATTTTCTATATATTGGCATATCCTTTGATAAAATTCACTTTACTTGTAATTGGGTAGATCAAAGTTGGGTTTAATGTATCAAGAAGTATGTGAAATTTACTTTATAAGTGGTATCATTAAAGTCTTGAAGATTTAACCAAGAAACAAGCTAAGAAAAGTTGATTCAGTGAAGCTCGACACTAGTCTCAACACTAGCATCTATCGAGACTTAATGAAGAATTCTTGACACCTTCTTGACACTAGCTCGATCTATCAAGCTTTGCGATTTCAGAATTCTTAGATTTGAATCTCAGCCCATAATTACTTAGATTGCTAGGGTTTCATCCTATAAACCCCTAGACCATATAAAAGGCTTATTTTAAAATCATTAAACACATAGAGACTCAATTAGAGAACTCATACACACTATGTGAAGCTATTGCATTTGTGTGCTTTAGGGTTTTGTAACCAAGTGCTTCTAGATCTTCAACGTACTTTAGAGTGAAGAATTTTGCAACCAACAACAATTATTCAGTTGTTGAGAGTTAGTTACGTACTGAAACCCGTGCATGCAAAGAAGTCTTTTACAAGATTAAGTCCAATAGGAGATTAGAGTAAAGGTTCAACTGTAAGTTGGTATGTTGGGATAGTCCAGGGTAATGGTAAGATTCCTTATACTTGTAACAACTTGTTCTTGATTAGTGGATTTTTAGGAGTGGTGACCTGAAATTCACCCAGTGAGGTTTTTTGCCTTACGAGATGTTTTATCCATTTGTTAACAAATCACCATATCAATTTAATTTCCACTGTACTTAGTTGATATGGTGATTTGTTGGTGCCTCCACGATTTGCACATAATTTGACCTAATTAATCAATTGGGATAATTGAATTAATTAATTGAGACCAATTTATAACTCAACGAGTGGTATTAGAGCGGGCACATTCAAATTAAGTTTTAACCTTTGTTGTGTAATCCATTGACCCCTACTATCATGGATCGTGGACAATCATTAATCATTCCTCCTCTTTTTTATGGTACTAACTATGCATATTGGAAAGTACGCACAAAAGCTTTTTGCAATCCCTAGATGAAAAAGTTTGGCTAGCTATCAAAGTTGGATGGACTAAACCTGCTGAGGCCCCTGTTTCATGGGATGACTACAAGATCAAAGCTGCCAATTTTAATAGTAGAGCATTAAATGCCTTGTTTAGTGCTATGACTAATGAGGAATTCAAGAAAATCTCGTCCATTGAAAGTGCTAAGTTTGGACCATTCTTCAAAATACCTATTAAGGTACCAAAGCTGTTAAAGATGATTACAAGATCAAAGCTGCCAATTTCAATAGTAGAGCATTGAATGCCTTGTTTAGTGCTGTGACTAACGAGGAATTCAAGAAAATCTCGTCCATTGAAAGTGATAAGGAAGCTTGGACCATTCTTCAAAATACCTATTCAGGTACCAAAGCTGTTAAAGATTCCAAGTTTCAAATGCTCACTACTAGTTTTAAAGATATCAAGATAAATAACAATGAGACTTTTGATGAATTATATGCCAAACTCAAGGACATAGTGAATTCAACCTTTAATTTAAGTGAAAGGATTCTTAAACCTTAGATTGTTAGGAAGATACTCAGATCTCTTCTTGTGAATGGTTTCATGCTAAAATTACAACCATTAAAGAAGCAAAGGACATCACCAGAATTCATTTGACATAGCTGATTGGAAATTATTAGACCTATGAATTCGGTCTAGTAAGAATTGGCAAAGGGAGTGAGAGCAAGAATATGGATTTAAAGGCTAAGAATGATGAAGAGAAAGGGCCATCTGAAGATGAAAATTCAAAATTCAAAGCTTACATCACCAAACAATTTAAGAAATTCATCAAGAATGCAAATGTTGAGATGGGTGACAAGGATCGCAAGAAGTCTGGATTCCCTCATTCAAAATCTCAAGATAGGTTTAAAAGAGAAAACAAGGACGAAGGTTAAAGTATCAATACACCATCTTGTCCAAAAATGCTATTGCTGTCAAGGTTATGATTATCAAAGTAGCCATACACCATTGTTCCCTCCAGACTTAGTGATGCAGGATGTAGAAGTGTTAAGAAGTAGAACACATCTACTTCTAGAAAACAAGAAATAAAACACGTTTGCTTTTGAAAATAACCTCAAATCCACTGGGTAACTTGAGTCCACAAAGACAAAGGGTTCTAGAATTCACCAGAGAAACAATAGACAAAATTCTGAATTTTTATTAATATTAATAATATTAAAAAAACTCCTAATTAATACCTAACCATAACAGGAACCAAATTTGACCTAAATAGCATTAAAATCATTTTCTTTTCTCTCTCTTGGAGGGTCTCTCTATAGACTTTCCTTCACACATGATAGTATCAATGATATATATCTATCAAGACATTGCTACGCGTGATAAGCTAATCTTTTCTTTAGCTGTCACACACATTCTCACACACATGCACATCCCTACCTTTCTTCTCTATCATGGGTGCTATTAATTAGGGATTTATATAGAGAAGTGATGCACAACGAGCTGCTAAGGCCAAGCAGCCTTGTAAGGAGCCCACTCTTGCCAGCAAGAGGAGGCTGCTTTCTGAGTTGCTGAGGATGCTGCATATGCCTCTCAACCCTCTTCCTCGTCTGCTCCATCTTCTTTTTCTAAAGTAGAGGCATTTCTTGTTGCCATCATGGATCAACTTCAGCACATGTGTGGTGATTTTGGTTGTCGTCTTGACCATCTTTCTGATGAGATGTGTCAGATGATCACAAGATTGGTTGTATCGCTCGTCATCAGTCGTACCTTGGTGGTTATGCTCCTTTTTTCTCACCCAATACTTCTAAGGAGTCTTCTGATGGTGGAGATGATAAGAGTGATAATGCTTCTGGCTCTGCTCGTGATGATGAGGTGATTGTTTCTCAGTAATTCACCCTTTGTCCCTTGTGACATAAAAGGGAAGTAGTTTTGGTTATGAGAAAGTAGTCATGTTGTTAGGGGGAGAGCTAGACTAGTGATAAAGGGAAATTGTTTTGAGATATGTAATAAGGTTTTTGATGTATAGTTCTCATTACATGTACCTTGGTCTTGTGACCTTTTTACATATGTTGTACTTCTTTTATATATATGATGATGATGTATATTTCTCATCTTAATCTCACATGTGTTATTTCTTTTCTCTCTTTATACACATGTTTCTTAGTTTATATAACTTGTCTATATTTCACACTTGATGGATCTTGTTTAAGTGTTTTAGCTATGACAAGTTGCAAGTCTTTCATGCCATGATCTCTCTTCTTGCAAAGTTTTTCAAGAGTTCATTGTATTTGTTAGACTTATGTATTTTTTGTGTAATAGTTATGGAGATTGTTGTTTTATACTTCTCTCATAATTATACTTCCGGTTTTGTCATGGATTGTCAAAGGAAGAGATTGTTAGGGACATATTTTCTAAGCTAATTCTTTAACAAAACGCATTTTACTTGTAATTGGGTAAATCGAAGTTGAGTTTAATATATCAAGAAGTATGTTTTTTAAAAAATCAAGTGGTATCATTAAAGACATGAAGGTTTATCCAAGAAAGAAGTAAAGAAAAGCTGTTTCATTAAGTCTCGACAGAAGCCTGACGAATGCTGCTATCGAAGTTTAATGGAGAAGCTCAACACAAGTTCAATCTATCGAGATCTATGATTTTAGAATTTTCAGATTTGAAATTTGGCCATGATAAATTGGATGATTAGAGTTTCTTTTCTCACAACCGTAGTCATATATAAGGCTTATTTTAAAAGTCATCAAGTACAGAAACAGAGACTTAAAACTCATATACTTTGTGTGAAGCTACTGTGTTTGTACGCGTTAGGGTTTTGTAACCAAGTGCTTCCTGATCTTCATTGTTGATGAAGTGAAGAGCTTTGTAGTCAACAACAATCATTCAAGTTGCTAGAGTTAGTCAAGTACTTGGATCCATGCAAAGGAGTTAGTCACAGATTGGAGATTTGTGTGACAAAGGAAAGAAGACTACTACAATATCAAGTTCAATTGGGTATTGAAAAGAAGGTTCAACTTCAGGTTAGTATTTTGGGATAGGCCAGGACAGTGGTAAGATTCCTCATACTTGTAATCACTTGATTATTGATTAATGGATTTTTAGGAGTGGTGACTTTAAATTTACTCGGTGGGGTTTTTGCCTTGTGAAAGGTTTTCTCCATTCATCAACAAATTACCATGTCAATTTAATTTTAGTTGCATTTAGTTTATTTGGTGATTTGTTAGTGCCTCAACGATTTGCATGTAATTTGACCTAATTAATCAACTTGGGTAATTGAATTAATTAATCAGGGTCAATCTATCTTAACCCAACAACTTCAAATGCTTGAGCACCTTGATCTTCTTTCCATACTTGCAACTCATCAATGGAATAAACAAATTAACTTGAATTTCTTTTTCCTTGGTCTTCATGTAATTGTAAAGATTTACCAAATAAGAACTAACAATTGAATCAGATCTATCAACCCTAATAAAATCAATAAACTTCTATGTACCACTTACCACCAAAATAAAAGGATTTTGAGATTGACAATCATATGATTTGATTTCATTGAGATCCCTAAAACATTTATCTTCAATTTTTTCTTCAATTGTCTCTGCCATCTCTACTTCAGGATCTTTCTCTATAATAGGGTCTTCATTAATCTCCTCCACAGTCTTAATTTTAGATTCTTCTTCTATAACAAAGTCTTCATTAATTTCCTCAAAAATCTCTATATTTTCTTCAAGAAAATTATGTTGTTCCATATATAATTCTTCTCTTGATGGTCGAATATGTGGTTCTTCAAAAATAATTCAAGTGTGAACCTATTGGTTAATAATAATCTTGTTTTGTATATGACAAAAGTTCATCACACAATCCAAAGGATAATATTTGATAGCAAGCATCATTCCCACCAACATAAAGCATACTATCTAAAATTAGAAAAAAAAAATAGAATAACTAAACTCTATATTGTTGAATTTTATAACTTTAACAGTAAATGTATTAATTCAATGCTTAAACAAGGTAAAATATTATATGGTAAAAAATTTGCCTAATCAAAGTCAAATATAATTGGAATTTTCTTTAAATGATCGATTAAGTCTAATAAAATAAAAAAGATTACGAATTATGTGGATTTTTAAAAGAAATTTCCTTAGTACCATGAATATCAAAACAATGGACTCACTCATATAGAGGTGAATGCCATCCATTAATAGATTTCTTTATGGTACGGCAGAAGTATACATGGTAGGTAGATTTTGTTGTTAGGGAGATAAGCACCTTGGGGAGCTTTCTTGAGTAATTAATATAACAAATAGAGACTCATTTTAACCCAAAAGGCCTAAGTCCAATGGGTATGTATGTGCTCAATTATGTTATTTAATCATTCATTTTTCTAATAATTATTCAATGTGAGACTTTACTGACACATATAACTCAACAATTTCCTCCTCACGTGTGAGTTTCTATCTTTCTGTGGGCTTCAAGACCTTTTTGTGGGCCATGAAGAAGCTCTACTTGCTCTCCCTTGCCTATAAACTTTTTCCTTCACTAGTGCATTATCTAATGGCCTTCACGTATCAACCCTGCACATTTTATATATCCTCCATGGAAATCTCACACTTCACCGTTGTCTAGCACTATTGGTAATAATACTCTTTTGATGGGCCTTTTTCCAAGATTGTTTGTGTGGACTTTACGGGTTTGCTTGATGCAATATACCGTCCCCACTCCAATTGTGAAAGGGAGCTGCACTGCTCTATTTGCAAAAGGGCTTCAAGTACACACACCTCGTTCTTGTTCCAACAATGAAAGAAACCTCAATAACCTTGCCACCTTTGTCCCACACCACCATGGATCCTCATATCCCTTGTTGGGGAGATAAACATATTAAGGAGCTTCCTTGAGTAATTAATATAACATATAAAGACACACTTAATTTAAAAGGCTTATGTCCAATGGGAATATGTTCAATTATATTATATTAATTGCTCATTCTTCTAGTGGCGGCTCAATGATATTTTTCTAGGGGGTCAATAGTGTCTTGAGATAGGATTTTGTTGTGGGGAGTAAAAAAATAAAATGATTATTATTATTATTTTGTATATACAATTGTCATATTACATACAATAATCTAACATAGTATTTTAATATACAATACAACTATACTGTACAATAATCTTAAAAAATTATTAATAGTTTAAAGATCGGTAAGAAAACAACATTTGAATGCATAAATAAATAAAAATTAATAACTAATCAAATATTTGTCAAATTAATAATAATTTATTATAATCATAAGTAATATCAATTAAATAAAAATATATGATAAAGAAGAATAGTAACACATCTAAGAGTAAGTTTGAGAGTAAACGTGATACTAAGGAAAATAAATAGTAACTTATATAAGATTTTGCTTTTGAGATGTATGGATTTTTAATCACACACGTGGTCATTCTTTTGGAATTGGAGCAAGCACTAAAAGACTCTTTGGACTCAAAAAACTGTAGAACACTTATCAAACTACTTGATTAAATAGAAAGAAAACATAGAAGGGAGAAAGAGGGAATAAGAAAAGAATCATAGATGTAAATACAGATCAGTTTGTTGTACAAGTGGTGTAATGTTTTGCTGATGAAGAAGAAAAGTGCTGGGAAAAACCGTTTCATTCTACCATCAATGGTAAAGTAAGCCAGAGTCCAGAGAGAAGGTTTATTTATCTATTTATATTTTAACAAAGGAGTAGGAAAAAACTGTTTCATTTTACCATCAACTGTAAAGTAAGCCTGAGTCCAGGGAGAAGGTTTATTTATTTATTAACAAAGGAACAATTTTAAGAGAAGTGCTACTGACACAACATTTATGAAATAAAATCTAGGTGGCAAGTTGTTAAAGGTATGTAAAAAAGTGATGTCACTTATGAGTTTAGATAAAAAGCTAATTACAACTTGTCACTTAACCTTTATTGTAAAAATATTGTGAAAATAGCACTAAGATGATCATATTTCAAGTTTATTTCAATTGGGTTTAAACAAAATTTAAGGTCTGGGTGTTCAAAATTTTATTTTAGAGGTCCAAAAAAAAAAAACAAAATTATATATATATATTTTTCAGGCCAGGCCAGGGGTTCATTTGAACCCCTTGAGTTGGGTATAGAGCTGCTCCTGCATTCTTCTCATCATTATTTAATATAGGACTTCACTTATACGTGTAACTCAATAGTTGTGAGTGTGTATACTAGTTGAATATATATGCTAAGATACATCGCTTACCACGCATTTCAAATTTTTTTCAAACGAGTCCCTTTTCTTTGTTTTTGGCAAAACGTGGAGTCCCATTTGAGTGCACAACACTCACTCTCATGAAACGTTAACAATGCACACCTTGCATGGGGAAATTGGGATTCTACCCTTATTTTTTAAAATATCTAGCAATATGTCCCTGTTTTGAAACTATTTAAGTCCGTTTCTCTATTTTGAAACTCAATTTTCTCAAAATCGAGTTTCAATATAAAACTCAATTTGTAAAAAATCGAGTTATAGGCAATCAAACTTAAAAAAAAAAATTATGGAACTTGAGTTCCACATTTTTTTTTTTAAGTTTGATTTGGCATAACTCGATTTTCTAAAAATCGAGTTTTATATTGAAACTCAATTTTGATAAAATCGAATTTCAAAATAGGGATACAAACCTAAATAGTTTCAAAGCCCAATTGACACGAACCTATATATTGCTAGATTTTTTGCAAAATAAGGATAAAAGCCCAATTTCCCCCACCTTGCATACCGAAAACAAAATGTCACTAGTGAATGAAATAAGTAATTCCTTTTGGATACTACGGTTTTACTATGTATAGTAATATAAATGAGGACTATAAAACAATTTAAAATGTTAAGTACTTTATAACCTTAATATGTCTACCAAAAAAAATATATATTAAATTTGATAGATTATATAAATATATATTGACAAAATGATTTGATGTTTAGGCACTATACTACTGAATAAATAAAAAATAATACAAAAGTTAAGTATCTTTATATAAATTTCAGGGCAGGCAGTGTAAGAACAACACCCTTATTTGTTTTTCCATTATTACTTGAGATAATTTTTAGGATAATTTTGTTCATTACAATTTTATGAATGTTGGCTAAATTTAAATAAATGGTAATACAGTTTAGAAACTATAAATATAAATATTTGAGATATCTAAAAATTTAACTGCAATTTAGAATATTTTAAAAAGAATTAATTGTAACTATTAGGGGAAGAATAATGCATAAAAACCTTTTAAAAAGAATTAATACTACAATCACAAACTATTTTACATAAAAAACCTTTTAAAAAGATTTGGGAGGCGGGGGTGGGGGCCATGGCCCTAACGCCAATGATCCTCCACCCTTGACTAGCATTTCATCTAAAAATACATAAAAACCTTTTAAAAAGAATTAATTGTAACTATTGGGGGAAGAATAATGCTACTGCCACAAATTATTTTACGACATTTTTACAAATTATTGATGCAGTAAATTTTTACTAGTTTTAATATGGGTCCATCACTAACACCACATTTATATTTACTAATAATTATTTTAAATATACTATAGCCATATCAACATGTAGTTTGTAAAAATGTTGTAAATTAGTTTGTATCTATAGTATTACTCTGGGGGGAATGAAAATTTAATGGAAGCGCCTAACTATGTGTGATCACTTGTTATGTTTGTTACATCCCAGAAAAAATGATGGCCCACATCATTCATAACAGAATTAAGACCTTAAAATTATTGGAATTTGAAAGCTCAATTAGTGTGTAAACACTGATGCTTGTTTAGATCCCTAATTTTAAATTATGACTTAATTGTTTTTACTCTAATTTATCTAAGTGTGGAACAAGAGTAAAACACATGCAAAAAACCGGAACACTACTTTAAGCCATAAGTAAGTACAATAAATAATAAGTTTAAAGAGTAGGGAAGAGAAATGCAAACACAAGATAACACCGAGACGTGTTATCGAAGAGGAAACAAAAGTACTCGGCGAAAAACCCCTCCACGACCCTCCAAGCTGAAATCAATCCACTAGCGAGTAAGTTGGAGTACACAAATATCAAAAAGACTCTCCAAGCCTAATTTACCCAATGCACTT
This sequence comes from Castanea sativa, assembly GCF_040712315.1. Classification (NCBI taxonomy): domain Eukaryota; kingdom Viridiplantae; phylum Streptophyta; class Magnoliopsida; order Fagales; family Fagaceae; genus Castanea; species Castanea sativa. The sequence continues at coordinate 17,847,599 of NC_134015.1, read as the reverse complement.
GAGTCCTCCAAGCTCCTGCTACCAACAGACTTCTCAGCGTCTTGTCTTTACTAGTTATCCGGATCCTGCAATTTTGCCCAATTGCATCTACCACTCAATGGCTTCTACCAATGCTTCCCAAAGGTACCAAAACTTCTCTCAACACTCAGAGTGGGTGAGGTAAGTGTTTGGACTAAGAATCTCTCAAGGATGTATTGATGGAGAGGTGGGAGTAGATGGAAACTTTAGAGAAATGATGTAGAGGATTATGGATAAAACAATCTCTAACTCTCGAGTGTTTGGCTAGGGTTTCTCTCTCAAACGTTTCTTCATAAAATACTCCTTCTTCTTACATTTCATGGGTAATGAGGGTTTATATAGTATTGGTAAAGAATGGAAAAAGTCACACTCCAAAAAGCAATAGGTAGTGGGTTTCGCGGGTTACTCACGACTTGGCCTGAGTTGCAAGTTACTCGCGAAATCTAGCCTATCAATGACTCTTCAAATTCCAACCTGTGCTTCTCACGTGGCTTGTTTCACTGGTTAGCAGTCATGAGTCAAGTCGCAAAAACCACTTCTTCATAGATTCTTCACCAAACTCTCACGCACAGCTCTTACATTAAATCCTACAAAAATACAGAGAAATGATTGAGCAGAAATACAATTAAATTTGACACAAAATTAAACCCAACAAATACATAGTTGTAAATCACAACTTTACAGAATTATGAAGAACATGGGTTAACCAAATAATGTCATCAAATAATGTTTGAACATGGGTTAACCAAATAATGTCATCAAATCGGATCCCTTTTGAAGTGACTACATTGCAATATTTTTGTTCAAGCATTCATCTTCATTTAATGGCCTCATTTCCAAAAGGACATCAAAACCCCATAAAGATAATAATAATAAAAACGATTATTATTGTGAAGTAATTGTCTTTGTGGAACAAACCCATTTGACAATAGAGCTAAACTAATTTTTTTATTTGAGAAATTTTTTTTCCTCTAATCTAATCTAAGTGTATGTTTGTGAAACTCTCTCATAGAAACTTGAACTTCAATCATTATTTTCAAACCTTACAAATACTTGTATTTGTAGAGTAATTATCACGCTAAGAATGTGTTGTGGTTAAATTTTTATTTCTGATTTTCAACAAATTTTTGTTTTATTTGAAAGGTAAAATGATATGGGTTAGGGATGGTAATATTGAGAATGAATGAAGTTTATAGCATTTATGTAGTTGAGGTTATAAATAGTCTAAGCTCTTCTTATGCGCTGAGTAAAGCATTTGATTAAGGCAGTTGATCTCTTTGAGCTTATCTTTGTTCTTTGATGGATTCGATGTAAGGAGAAAAGAATATAAAGAGAGGGATGTGGGATTACTTCCAAAAAATAAAAACAAGAGAGGAATGTGGACTATAGGGTAACGTGGAAGAGTGGGAGAGGATCATAGGGAATTAGGGAGGGAGAAGAAAAAAGATAAGGAGGAGAGATAAAAAACAAAGGGTTTATTAGTGTTTATTTGGGTGTGTTAAGAAAACTTAAGTGAGAAAAAATAAAAGACGGTAGAAAAAGAATTGAAAAGAAGATAAGGAATTTGAAATTGTCATTGATATTTTTTTTTTTGTTACTATTATTCTTATAATTGATAGTGATTTTTTTCTTCGGTGAATGTATTTATATAGATATTAATAGTCGTAATAAAAAAGTTTTTTTGGATCCTTTGTAAAGGATGACAATTTGAAAAAAAAACACATCCAATCACAAACACATTTTTTTTATTATAAAAAATAGCAGTTTGTTGCATTTTTCCAAACACAATCTAAGGGTCTGTTTGGTTGGAAAGAAAAGTAAGAGGATGGAAAATAGAGGAGAAAAAATAATTTGTAAGGTTGTTTGGTAAGATGGAAAATATTAGGGATTTTGGTGAGACTTATGCATTTTCTCTCCAAATCCACCAAAAACAAAAAGAGATCTCTTCAAATTGGAGTGATTTTAGAAAATAAAATGGTAGAGGAGAGGGGTAGATGAGAAAATACCAGATGTGCCCCTCCCTTGTCTGTGTTATACGTTCTGTTTTGTTCTTTTTCCTCCTCCTCCTCCTCCTCCTCTTCTTCTTCTTCTTCTTCTTCTTCTTCTTCTTCTTTTTTTGTCTTTTCTCAAATAATGGCTCGTTTTTCTTAATCTCTGTTTTTTCATCTTTTTGTGTTTTTCTTTCTTTTAATAAACTATAAAGTTTTTTTTTTTTTTTTACTCAAGTCTCAACGGTTGTTTTTGTGTTTTAACAATAGCTTTTTCTTCTATAATTATCATATATATAAATAATATAATGTAATGTAATAATGAAGAAAAATAAAACATATTATTTTTATATTATGCAATAGGAGTATAAGAGTAAATTAATTTTTTTCTCCTTAATTAAGCAAAAGATTTTTTTATCCCTCTATTTTCACATCACTCCAACTAAACGCATATGAGAGAATATTAAATTTTTTCTATTCTCCAAATTTTTTATCCTTTCACCATGTTTAATGCTTCCACTTTTTTATCTTCCTAACACATTAAAGGGTTTTTTTGTCAACATTCATGGCACCACAAAGATCTGCACATGTATAATTATTATTATTATTATTTTTTTAAATCATGGTTAAAAATTTTTCCCGAAATATCTATCCCACCCTTGCTACCTGGATCTTGAACCACAGACCCCTCTCCTCTTCTATAACCACTTCGTATGTAAGAAGGCGTCATCAAACTGAAGATGTCTCTTTGGCATTGTATGCCTTCGAGTATATTTGGACGGTCGTGTTGTTTGTTCATTGAGACAAGTCTAGCTAAGGCTACTACGATTATTTGTACTGCCAGTTTCTAGGATTGTCCCGTAGACTAGGGCATTGTTTCTCTAGCTGTCTGCTGTCTACTGTCTACGGCTACTACGAATTTTTCGTGAAAATGGCCGAATGCCATCATATTTAGAAATTTGTAGCAACTAAACATTGTTTCGGAATTAAATGAGAATCTACCACTTTTTATGTACTCGAGCTCACTAAACTCGAGTTTAGTAAACTCGAGTTCCTAGTTTCATTCCACCGTGGTGCTGCTAACCTGGAATTTGTGCAATTAAAAAAAATAATGTGGTACTCGAGTTTGGTAAACTCGAGTTTCATGCAACACAATACTCAAGCATAGCAGGCTCGAGTTCTTTGTAAATAAAATGCTTGTTATTTTTTTTCTACGGTACTCGAGCTCACCAAGCTCGAGTTACTTGTAATATGGAACTTGAGCTTGGTAAACTCGAGTTCCTTATAACTTTTTTTTTTTTTTTGGATAATCGACAAATAAACATAAACATAAAAATAAGTAGTTTTTTTTATGTATTTATTTATTTAAATAGAAGCATTGTAAAATATAGAGATTTTATTTTCAAAATATGAATTTTTAGGCCATTCATATCCTTTATTCATTCATTTTTAACACACTCATCAATTTCTTACTTCTTGGAAGCGTTGTGGTCAAATTGGTTAAAATATTGGGGTTATAATGAGAAATTAGAACATGTAAAAGAAAAATCTCACTCCATTTTTAGCCATGGGCACACCGAAAAAAGTTTAAGCTACATATTGTTACTTTATCAATCCTGTTTGGAATTATCGTATGGTCAAATGATTGATAAGTATTGCAGAAAGAGTGGACCACTCTGATATAAAGAACTTAAGCTTTACCACATCTGGATATGTAAGTTCTTGACTTGTAGTGTTTCTAAGAGGAATGTGAAACATTTTTTTATGTATATCTAAATGTTTGGCTGATGATGTGAAAGTTGCTTTGACAACTTTTTTTTCTTGGCGAGTTGTAGCACCCCATGTTTAGATATTGTTCATTGTTTTCTCATAAAGCACCTCCTAAAATTGTGTTCTCTCAATCTAAAATCCAAATCTGTATGCTTTTTCATGTTTAAATTTCACAATAATCGAATATGTTTTTCTGCATTGATAAGATCTGTTTCTACATTAATAAAATTTGCTCTTTGCACCTCATATTTACTGTATATTCAAATCTGCTTACTGCATTTATAAAATAAGTTTTCTGCATTAATTAACACTGTTCATTGTCTTCTCATAAAAATTGTTCACTATTTTCTGCATAAACTATTTCTAGCATTCTGCATAAAATTATTTTCTGTTCAGCATTATTTAAAAAATTGTTCACTCTCTTTTCTGCATAAATTATTCTCTGTTCACTGCATAAATTGTTCATTGTTTTCTCATAAAACACCTAGTGAAATCGTGTTTTCTAAATTTAAAAGCCAAATTTGTATGCTTTTTCATGTTAAATTTCACAATAATCGAATATGTTTTTCTGTATTGATAAAATCTGTTTCTACGTTAATAAAGTTTGCTCTTTACACATCATGTTTACTGTATATTCAAATCTGCTTACTGCATTCATAAAATCTGTTTTTTGCATTAATTAAAAATGTTCATTGTTTTCTTATAAAAATTGTTCACTGTTTTTTGTATAAACTGTTTTGAGCATTGGCGCAGTTATTGCACTTAAATGGTTTTTGTTTTTTTTTGTTATTTCAAAAAATGTAACCATATAAATAATGGACAAACTCCATGAAAGAAAAATGAATGATTCGTATAAATCACCTAGTGATAAATGCCTTGAATAAATCCATAGAGTAACTAATAATCCTACTATACAGACAAAAGTAGTTATTATGCCTTTTTTGGACGAATCATATAGTCCTAAGGTTGTATGTAAACATGTTTGTTGTATGTAAACATGCAGTGAACAGTGAATAATTTATGCAGAAAAAACAGTGAACAATTTTTCAAATAATGCTGAACAGAAAATAATTTTATGCAGAATGCTAAAAACAGTTTATGTAGAAACAGTGAACAATTTTTATGAGAAAATCGTGAACAATTTTAATTAATGCAGAAAATAGATTTTATGAATGCAATAAGCAGATTTGAATATACAGTAAACATGATGTAGCACCGACTGTGGCATGGGTAGTTTTTTGAAGACACGTTACCAGCTCGCTGTTGTAGCACCAACTGTAGTCATACGAACCACATATGCCAACAGACACCACTATTTCACACGTGCTACTCAACAGCTCGGCACTGTTTCACACACTGTCCAGTCATATCATCCATATTCACATGAATACTTAAATATATGAATAATCGTACCCTGGTGCCAAGGACATAGCACTGTGTCAATTGAATATGATGCTCTGTTCAAGAACACTGCAACTACCACTCACATTTTCAAATCTCACTGTGACATTGGGAACATTTAAAATTTTGTTCATATAGTGTTTTTCCAGCCTGTATTGACATGACAAGCCCTAATAACTGAAATTATAATGCTTGGAACATGAAATGAGGTTATAAATGCGCCACAATAATGATCTTATATCTACTCCACTGACTTCGTAGATTGACTAAGCTATGAGTCGCAACGCCTTAACATCAAATCGTACGATGCGAAACAAGTTTGGATCTACTTCAACAAATGGATTATCACAAGTTCCAGCAGATCAACAACTACAGACATACATAAATCACTATGGAGGAAAATAGGCTAGCAAGAAGAGAGATTTCGTTAATATGCCAATATACACATACGAGAGTCTTGGAAGCGTCGAACACGTCATGGTTGGCAAACCTACAAAACTGATTACAGATACCACTGCAATAGAGTTCACCATAGCAGAACCACCATGGTCAACCCTATACTAGAAGAGATGTGAGTTGGAGGTGTATTGTCGATGGCACGGGTTACGAGTTCCTAAGGAACGCTCAGCCGAGTTACCTAGAGATGAGCTTGCCAACATACTTGCTCATCTTGAACAAGAGAACAATCAAATGCAAAGGCGATTAGACTGTTTTCATGCAATCCAAAAAGCTAGGAAGCATCTAAAGGGGAAGGCGCAAGAGCGAGCCATCAAATCTATCAATGAAGTTACTGCGTTAGATGATGAAAGAGATATTTTAGACTTCTCAGATTCAAGCAATGATGATTTCCAAAAATTTCTACCTTTGAACATTAGATGTTGTTGTTAATGTCTACACGTTCTGTGCAATATAGAATGTTGTTGTTAATGTCTGACAATCGATGATTATGTACATTCAACTTTTGCAAATCTAAAGATTAATTGTTCATTAGTTTTGGCTAAGTTTATATGAAATCACTTGCTCATTTTTCCCTGCTGTTCTTTGTTGCTACATATGATTCTTGTGCTTTGGTTGGACAAGAGATAAACTGTTTTACAAATTTGAATTATTTGAGGCATTTGTAATTAGGTGATTTATATGAATCATTCATTTTTCTTTCATGGAGTTTGTCCATTATTCATATGGTAACATATTTAAAAAAACACAAAAACCATTTAAGTGAAATAACCGCGCCAATGCTAAAAACAGTTTATGCAGAAACAATGAACAAATTTTATGAGAAAACAGTGAACCGTTTTAATTAATGTAGAAAACAGATTTTATGAATGTAGTAAGCAGATTTGAATATATAGTAAACATGATTTGCAGAGAGCAAATTTTATTAATGTAGAAATAGATTTTATCAATGTAGAAAAATAGATTCGATTATTTTGAAATTCAAAATATGAAAAAACATTCAGATTTGACTTTTAAATTTAGAAAACACGATTTCACTAGGTGTTTTATGAGAAAACAGTGAACGATTTTATGAATGCAGTAAGCAGATTTGAATATACAGTAAATATGATGTGCAGAGAGCAAATTTTATTAATGTAGAAACAGATTTTATCAATACAGAAAAATAGATTCGATTATTGTGAAATTTAAACACGAAAAAGCATACAAATTTGTTTTTTAAATTGAGATAACACAATTTCAGGAGGTGTTTTATGAGAAAACAGTGAACAATATCTAAACATGGGGTGCTACAACTCTCCAAGAAAAATAGTTGCCAAAGTGACTTTCACATCATTAGCCAAACATTTAGATATACATAAAAAAAATGTTTCACATTCCTCTTAGAAACACTGCAAGTCAAGAACTTACATATCCAAATGTGGTAAAGCTTAAGTTCTTCTTTATATCCGAGTGGTCCACTCTTTCTGCAATACTTATCAACATTTGACCATACGGTAATTCCGAACGGGATTGATAAAGTAACAATATGAAGCTTAAATTTCTTTCGGTGTACCCATGACTAAAAATGGAGTTAGATTTTTCTTTTACATTTTGTTCTAATTTCTCATTGTAACCCCAATATTTTAACCAATTTGACCATAATGCTTCTGAGAAGTAAGAAATTGATGAATGTGTTAAAAATGAATGAACAAGGGGTATGAGTGGCCTAAAAATTCATATGTTGAAATTGAAATCTCTATATTTTACAATGCTTCTATTTTAAAAAAATAAATACATAAAAAACTACTTATTTTTATGTTTACGTTTATTTGTCGATTATCAAAAAAAAAAAAAAAAGTTATAAGGAACTCGAGTTCCATATTACAAGGAACTCGAGCTTGGTGAACTCAAGTATTGTAGAAAAAAAATAACAAGCATTTTATTTACAAAGAACTCGAGCCTAATATGCTCGAGTATTGTGTTGCATGGAACTCGAGTTTACCAAGCTCGAGTACCACATTATTTTTTTTAATTGCACAAATTCCAAGTCAGCAATGCCACAGTGGAATGAAATTAGGAACTCGAGTACCAAGTCAACAATGCCACAGTGCTAGATTCCCATTTATTTTCGAAATAGTGCTTAATTGCTACAAATTTCTAAAAATGGTGGTATTTGACCATTTTCACCCGAATTTTTACTCTATACAGTGTCATATAAATTGATTTTTTTTTTCATATAGAAAACTTCTGGTGCTACGTTCAAAATCACAACTTTGTCTAAGACTTGCTTATGTAGCGAGTTGTGGTTGATAGAGGGGTGATCGTGGGTTCATGTGAGGACACCCCTCTACCAACCACAACTTGCCACACGAGTAAGTTGTGGGCAAAGTTGTAGTTTTGAGTGTGGCACCAAAATTTCTCCTTTTTTTATGCTTTTAATTGAGAGACACCTGTCACACCACCACCAATGACAAACGACATCTTCAAATCTCGAATGGCATATCGTGATGGTACAATATAATAATAATAATAATAATAATAATAATAATAATAATAATAATAATAATAATAATAATTATTATTATTATATAATTGTTTTATAAAATTCATCCTTTGTTTCAATTAATATTGTTAACAAAATTAAATTATATGAATTGTGTTACTTTAATATTTATGGGCTATATTCGGTAACGAATTTTTGTGTATTTTTGTCTCTTATTTTAATTTTTTTTGGGAAAATTATATTTGGATAAAAAGTATTTGAGCCTTGTCTAATTGTGATCAATGCTATTATAGCGACCATCTTGTGACCTTTATACGACATGTCTTGCTTGCAAGTTAGGAAGTACAAACACTTCATTAAAGTGTCGTATTTATGTCATACAAATACTAGATTTGAATTTTATTAAAAACACCTATTACAAAAACAAATAAAAGAGACACATTACACAATAGTAATTCCATCAATTTTATATGTTTGTTTTTATGGGAAAACACTAGAAAACCAATTTTGAGAATTATTTCTAAAAACACAGTTTTTCAAGAGAGGTTTAGAACACTTTTAAAAATGTTAACCAAACATGCCTAATTAACTTACTTTTTCATAGCTGTCATGAATATGCAGCTAAGTTTCTCCTTTGCCTTTCCTATTGTAAGTCATTCATGCATTTAAGTGGAATTAATCCCGTGGTTTCATCCTAGAATAAGATCATTTCCATTTCACTTGAAATGTAGAATGTACAATTCATGATTAATATTACATTTGTTGGATTTGATCGTGTCACATTATTTAAAATTTTAAATAATATAGTACTAGATATACAATTTTATATTTAATATTTAATCTAATTTATAGAATTGATCAATTTTACATGTAGAAGATCCTAATACTTAATGTTATTTTATTACAATCTTTTGGCAAGTTATTTGCAACATCTATCTCTCTCTCTCTCTCTCTCTCCCCCCCCCGGCACGTGTGTGTGCAAAGAGGGATTTTATAAGAGGAAAAGGCAAAAATCCTAATATTTTTCTTACCAATTTGAGAATTTCAAGTTTTCTTTTAATTCCATGCATGGATCGTCTCTATTGGTTAAATTCACTTTATTTATTTTGGTGTTATTGTTAACATTATGGCACTGAAGAGTATTGTACGGGATGCTACTTCCCCTCAGGCCCATTGTTCATAAAACCCATCACAATGATGCCACGTGTGAAAGGCCTTGGACTTGTTGGGCCTCGGGTCTTGGGACATCATGCGTGAATGTGTGTACTGTTGGGCCTATGAACTTGGTCCAAGCAAGCCTTGTCACCCATCCAAAGCCTAGAAACCATAATGAAGCCATTATGACATGAACGGCGAGGTTGAGACCCTGCCTGGGCAAGGAATGCAATTTCCCTGGAAGGTGAGTCCCAAGATGCTCCGTATTGCCTAGGAAGCATTGCTGCCAGATAGATCTTCTAATGTGGGAACCAGTTCCAATGCCACTCTTACTGCCTCCCACTCTCAATTAAACACCCACTTAAAGATAATAACATTGGACCTCCTTTCTCACTCACCACGAAAGTAATCATAACCCTTCCACTAGTATTGAGCTATAAATAAGAGATGAGAATGGAGAAATAGGGTTGGCAATTTTAGAGAGCACATTGGAAAAAGAAAGTGGTAATTCTGAGAGAAAGAAAGCAATTCTATGAGGCCTAGAGAAAAGTTGAGAAAATAAGTGTAACTGAGTTGTCGAGCACATAACCACCCATAGTAGGAAATCTAAAGCCCATAATACAAATAGATTGTGAACCAAATAGAGGTTAAGCCCAATAATCATATTTTGGGTACGCACAATTGGCGCCCACCGTGGGGCTTTCCTACGTAGTTGTGGTTCTGTCAAGATGCGCACGGGAAAATGTCTGGGTATCAACTAGGAAGTTATGCTGAAAGTGGCTCTGGGAGGTCTTCACGAGGATCCACATGGCGAGAAAGAAGGCAAAAAAGGTGCGAGGATAAGGATTGTGAGGGGTCGTTCTAAACGTACCGGTCAGTATTCGGTGCCTCGGGGGGCGCAACCGTTTCGACAAAAGGGATCAGGAGCTCGAGCGTCTACGTAGACAGGTGAGGGATTTGGAGTTGGAAGCAAGAGGTAGGCGTTGGAGAAGGGACCACGAGAAGCGAAGGGAAATGTTGGCTAGCGTCGGGGATCATTATAGGGCAAGGTCCCATCAATCCGGGTCTCATCGGCACCGTAATCACTCACGAGAATATGCAGACCGGGATTCAATCTCCCCAGAGGAGGGACGACCTCGGAATGTGGCCATGGACGCTATGAGCCGGGCGTTATGTCAAGCTGTCCGATCACCATTCTAGAGAGATATTGAAAGAGCACCAATCCCAAGTAGATTCACACGACCGCCGTTCAATTCCTACGATGGAAAGATGGACCCAGTGGAACATGTAAGCCATTATATTCAAATGATGTCTTTGCATGCTCATAACGATGCGCTGATGTGTAAAGTGTTTCCCTCGAGCCTCGGCCCCACCACTTTGAGATGGTTCAATGGGCTAAGGAAATGCTCAATTCACAGTTTTTCCAAATTAATTCAGGAGTTTGGTGTATGGTTCATGACCTGCAGCCGAGTTCCGCAGTTTGTGGACGCGTTGCTATCAATGAAATGGGGGCTGGGGAGACCCTCCACAACTATGCTAACTAGTACTGGGAACTGTACAACGAGATTGGAGGAGGTAATGAAAAAATCGCGGCGAGTACTTTTTGAATGGGGTTGCCCGAGGATTCTAGACTGCGGGAATCGTTGACGAGGAGGCTTCTGGAGGATATGAGGTAGTTAATGAGGAGTATTGAGGAGTATAAATGGTTGGAAGATGATCGGTTACAGAGTAAGGGAAGGGCCCCGGTCATAAGTCATCCTTGGCATATTAGCTTTTAATCCAAAACCTGGAAGGATTTGAGGATTCAAGAGCCAGGGCCGCAGATGGGAGAGGTGAATGTAGCCTTCAAGGAACCGGTGCACTGGATTGTGGATCAAATTAAGAACGAGTCGTATTTTAGGTGGCCGAACATGATGGGGGGAGACTCGTCTAGGAGAAATCAAAACTTGTATTGTACTTACCATAAAGACAAGGGGCATACCATCGAGCAGTATAGGGTCTTAAAAGATCATTTAAAGCCATTAGTGAAAGCGGGGTATTTGAAAGAGTTTATGGTGGACCTAAGAAATCAGAAAGTTGGGCAGGGTGCTCAGCCATGCGAAAATCCTCTCCCACCCCATTTGGGGGGTGATAGAAGTCATCCACGCAGCTCCAAGAGGCATTCAAACGTCTAGGAGAAAGGGGGTATTGGCCGTGGTACCTGCAGAAAGTTGAACAGGCGAGCAACCCTCCAAGAAGAAGTTGAAGTACACTTAGCAGCCCATTGCTTTTAATGACGATGATATGGAAGGCACAATTCAACCACACGATGATGCTTTGGTGGTTACAACCCAGATAAATGGCTTCCTAGTAAAGAGGGTACTGATAGATCAGGGGAATGGTGCAGAGGTGATGTATCCCGACTTGTACAGGGGCCTTGGCTTGAAGAAGGACAACCTATCCAAGTATGATACGCCATTGATGGGGTTTGATGGCCATATGGTAATTCCAGAAGGACATATTTCACTTCCCGTGAATATGGAAGGTAAGGAAGTGATCGTAACGTTCATAGTGGTCGCTTCTTTCTCCTCGTACACTACGATCCTTGGAAGGCCATGGATTCATGCCATGGGGGCTATGCCGTCCACCCTGCATGTAAAGGTCAAGTTCTGCACTAAGCAGGGACTTGCCGTAGTAAGGGGCAATCGACAAATAGCCAGATAGTATTTGGTGGCTGTAGTTAACCGAGAAACCAAGCAAAAGGAGTCAACTAAGGAGACCCCTTTATAACAATTACAGGAACCCCAAGAGGAAGCAGGGACCGGCTGTGCCAAGGACTTGGTGAGAGTGAAGATATTGCTAGATGACGACAAGAGTTTTCTGATTTAAGCGAGCATGAAGGACGAAGAAAGGGTAGAAATGTTGTTGTTTCTTGTACCGAACGTAGATGTGTTCGCTTGGAGCCCGTATGAGGTACTCAGGGTGGACCCTGAGTTTATAGTTCACAAGCTCAACGTGGATTCCCTATGGCCTCCCAAGAAGCAGAAACCGAGGAGATTGGCTATGGAACACGTCGAGGCTGTTAGACAATAGGTTAAGAGGTTGGAGGAAGCTGGGGCTATAAAGGATATTTTCTTCACTGAGTGGCTTGAGAATACTATGGTGGTAAAAAAGAAGAACAGTAAATGGGGGCTCTGTGTTGACTTTACTAACTTGTATCGAGCATGTCCAAAGAATCCGTTCTCGATGCCGAAGATTGATCAGCTGGTAGATGCCATATATGGGCATCCAAGGATGAGCTTTCTAGACGTTTTTCAAGGTTATCACCAGATTGCCCTAGCTGTCGAGGATCAGGAAAAGACAGCATTCATAACCCTTGATGCTAACTATCACTATACCGTGATGCCGTTTGGGTTAAAGAACGCTAGGGCTACATATCAATGAATGATGACGAGAATGTTCAGAGACAAGATAGGGCGAATAGTCGAGGTGTACATTGATGACATGGTGGTGAAAAGCAAACGAGAAGTGCTATACATTGACAATCTCAAAGGGGTGTTTGAAATACTTCGATAGCACAAGCTGTGACTCAATGCCGAGAAGTGTGCTTTCGGAGTGGGGGCTGACAAGTTCTTAGGGTATTTGAGCAATAACCGAGGAATAGAAGTAAACTTTGATCAAATTCAAGTAGTAAAACGTCTTAACCACTGAGCAATCCAAAGGAAGTCCAAGCACTGACAGGCATGTTAGCTGCCCTCAACCGGTTTATTTCCAAATTTGCAGACCGTTGTCGTCTATTCTACCAACTTTTGAAGAAGTGGAAATATTTCTAGTGGAGTGAGGAATGTGAAAAGGCTTTCCAGGAGTTGAAAGAATATTTGGTGCAGGCGCTTATACTGACAGCCCCGGAACCCGAGGAAGATTTATTCATGTATCTTTCAGTGTCAGAACATGCCGTGAGTGCCATGCTTCTCAGGGACTGGAGAGTGTAGCAGACAGTATATTACATCAATAAGACCCTGGTAGATGCTGAGACAAGGTATTTACCCTTGGAAAAGTTAGTATTAGCACTAGTACATGCTACACGGAAGTTGCCCCACTACTTTCAAACTTACACCATTTACGTATTGATCGAATATCCTTTATAGTCATTATTGAAGAGATTTGATTTCACAGGAAGAATAGCTAAGTGGAGAACTCGGCTGGGCTCCTTTGATATCGATACAAGTCAAGAACCTCGAAGAAGGGACAGATTCTCGCCGATTTCATTGCAGAGTTTTCCTCAAGAGGGGGGAAGGAGATGGTCTGCTTTGTAGAGGTAATCCCATGGAAGGTATTTGTGGACGGTGCGTCCAGCGCATTAGGAGCCGAGGCTGGGATCGTAGTCATCACCCCAGAAGGAATAAAATTGGAACATTCCTTTAGGTTAGACTTTAAAGCCTCCAACAACGAAGCCGAGAATGACGCCCTGCTAGCCGAGTTAAGAGTTGTATCAGATCTGGGTGCTAAGGAGATAGAGGTATATTCAGATTCTTGGTTGGTGGTCAATTAGGTACAGGGAAGCTTCGAGGCGAAGGATCCTCGAATGATGAAGTATTTACAGTTGGTGAAACAAATTATGGACCGCTTTTTGAGCGTCAAAGTGGTTCGGGTGTCAAGGGGGCAGAACTGGCACGCTGACTCATTGGCCACATTGGTGTCATCGTCAACCGAGGGAATTCCTTGGTTAATAAAAGTGGAGTTAATAGCAGAACCAAGTATCAATGTGAAAATGAGTGTTTCACAGATGACAACAGCTAAGCCATGCTGGATGGATTCGATCATTAACTTTTTGGTCAAGGATCATGTGCCTGCTGATGAGAAAGAAGCAGATAAAATTTGCCAGACAGTAGCTCGGTATAGGTTATCAGCCAATCGAATGTTGTATCGAAGGTCTTTTTATGGGCCCAACTTGTAGTGTTTATACCTTAGTAAGATTGAAGAACTCCTAGCCGAGCTGCATGAAGGGGTGTGCGACAGCCATGTCGGGGGACACTAATTAACACATCGAGCAATGACTCAGGAATTTTGGTGGCCACAAATGCAAAAGGATGCTAGCGAATATGCTCAGAAATGTGAACAGTGTTAGAATCACGCCCCAATGATCCACCAATCGAATGGGAACTTGAATCCCATTAGTAGCCTTTAGCCCTTTGCGCAATAGGGGCTAGATATCGTTGGTCCATTCCCTCGGGCAACGAGAAACCGAAGGTTTGTCCTCGTGGCTGTGGATTACTTCACCAAATAGGCGGCAGCAGAGGCGTTGGCGAACATCCTTGATGTGGATGTTAAGAAGTTCATATGGAGGAATATAATGATGAGATTTGGGGTACCAAAATCCCTAGTGTCAGATAACGGGTTGCAGTTTGATAGCAAAACTTTTCGCGAATTTTTTGGCAGCCTTGGTATCACAAATTGGTATTCCACCCCGGCATATCCATAGAGCAACGACTAAGCCGAAGCCACCAACAAGACCATTGTGAACGGGCTAAAGAGGAGGTTAGAAGGCGCCAAGGGCAGGTGGGCCGAGGAGTTGCCCAGTGTTCTATGGGAATACCGAACTACCCCAAGAAGGTCCACGGGAGAAACCTCGTTCTCCCTGACATATAGAGCGGAAGCAGTCATACTGGCAGAAGTGAACTTGTGCAGTGTTCGGGTTTCAGGATTCAGCCCCGTTGAGAATTCAGAGTTGAAGTTAAAACAATTAAACTTGTTGGAGGAATGCCGAGAATCCGTGACTGTACGGTTAGCAGAGTATCAACAAAAACTAGCCCTGAGATATAATAGGGACGTGAGGAAAAGGGAGTTCGGAGCGGGGGACCTAGTACTTCAGAAGGTAGTAGGGAATACATGAGACATCAACGTAGGGAAGTTAGCACCAACTTGGGAGGGGCCGTATAGAATTATCGCCATTGTAGGCGCATGGGTGTATTATTTGGAGGATTTGGCCGAGAGACCTCTCCCTCGGCCATGGAATGCCTACAATCTGAAGAAATTTTATCATTGATTATCAGTACGTGGGGTACCTATTGAGTGTAGTATTATATGTGCATATTGTTAATTAATACAAAAGCGATGTTTATCCATGCAGGAGTATTTGTACTTATGATTCCATCATTTTTAACTCATTTTCCCCGGTTAATATATGTGGAGAGAACTAAGATAAAATATTCTAAGGACAGAAACCTGTCCTCGGTTCGATCTTCATCACAGAGTAGGTGGAAACCTTACACAAATATTCTAAGGACAGAACCTGTCCTTGGTTCAATCTTCATCACTGAGCAGGTGGAAACCTTACACTAAAGTATTCTGACAGAAACCTGTCCTCAGTTCGATCTTCATCACCGAGCAGGTGAAAATCTTACATTAAAATATTCTAAGGACAGAAACCTATTCTTGGTTCGATCTTCATCACCGAATAGGTGGAAACCTTACACTAAAATATCCTAAGGACAGAAACCTCTACTCGATTCGATCTTTATTATCGAGTGGGTGGAAACCATGAATTAAAATCGGGTAAACCCCGATACAGGTTCCTAGCCACCATGAGTGAGAAAGTAAGGTATGATGAGCAGATTAACCACAATAATGTGCAAACTCGGTAATTACCTACAAGCATGGATATGTTTAAAAGAAAGGGGGAGGAGAAAGGAGAAAAACATCCAGTTTCCATCTTAAGAGGACTAATTAAAATAATTCAAAGGTTAAATAAATTGTCTCGTCACCACAACCCGACGACCTAGGTAAACTGGGCACATAACAAGTAAGAAAAAATATAACAACAAAAGAGAGTTTAACACAAATGAAACATTAATATTCACGCTGCAGGATCAGTAGGCTGAAGCTGGCTAGCAGGTTGTCCGGATGCACACTTGGTTGTGTGGGCTTTAGGGGGTGTCTGAGCTTGGGCGTCTTAGGCGGCAGTACGAATGTTGCTGGTGACTTCCAAATCAACCAACTCCACATGGGAGTCAATCGCCCGTACCAGCTCCCTCATGCTAGGGGTATTTTCCTCATTCGTGGCACTAGCTTGACTCTGAACGGGGGAAGGAGGGGCTGGATAGGGAATCTGCTCGGGATTTCTCAGTGGAGAATCCTCGGCCACTCCCATTGCTTAAAGGGTGGCCAACCACCCTTCCCTGAACCTATGATGTCGAGCTTGGTGGACAATAGGCTCCATAAAGTTTTCAGCCTCCGTGAAGCCTATGTTATACCACTTGTCCTCGTAGGCTTCAAGGGCTGTTTTCAGGTCAGCAATCTGGTCGGCTTGGGCCAAATTTAGGCTATCTGTCGTCACTATTTTGAGCTCAGTTTCCCCCAATTTAGCCCCCATGTTCGTCAACTTACTCTCTGTCGCCAATCGGGCTTTCTCGGCAGCTTGCACCTTCCTCTCAAAAATATCAACAGCTTTGCCTCTCTCCTCGTCCGTGACCACAGCAACGTCTTTCAACTCCTTTTCCCGTTCAATAACCTTGGCAGCCTCTTTCAATCTCTCATCAATGATGCCGGTCATCTGCGCGGCCTGATGACATGCAATGATAAAATGATAAGTAAAGATAAGAAAGATACATATGCATTGCTACACATGGAAAAAGATGAGATAGTAAATTACCGCAATGGTATGCCATTGTAGCCGCCTAGCTAGTGACTCGTCATCCCTTTCTGAGAAGAAATGAGCATCCTCGAGCAGAAGGTGACCTTGCACTAAGCTCTAGGCGACTTGTCCCCTTCATCTTGCGCCCACGTCCGCACACTTGCAGTCACCGGTAAAGGCCTATCGCCCAATCTAAAGACGGTCTGCCAACTTGCCTCGGACTGAGAAGAGGACGCCACATTGGTCCCGACCCAGACTGTTGGCTGAGAAACACCAATCGGCTCTTGGATCGTGGGCTCGCCTATTACACGGGGTGGGATCTTGGAGGGAGCGTTGCCCAGAACCTGATGGGTTTTCTTGGTGGTGCGCTTCCTTTTCTTAGCCTCACCAGCAGGAGGAACTTGATCCTTTCCTTGGGGGAATTGAAGTTGATCCGCGGGGCGGGTGTTATGCAAAAACCGATCAATGGTCATCACTCTCTTCTTTACCATCTTCTTTCCTTGACTGGCTTCAGGGCCTAAGGGATTAATTGGCTCGGCTGCTTCTAGCTCAGCTACTGGGGTGGGGGCTTCAGGCTCTCCAACAGGCACGTGTTTTTTGCGATTTTAAGATACAATTTTAGTGGAGGCATCTCTTATCGGCGCAAGATCATCCGCGGTAGTGTACCACGGGCCAAGATCCTAAGCTTCGCCGATAGTGAGCATAGGCGGGGGGAAGTTTGCGTACCGGACGTCTATGTACGATAGAAGTGGGCTATCTACAAGCAAAGCTTGGCTGAATGCTTGAGTATATGGGGTCAACACCGAGTATCATATGGGATGCTTGGAGTTGTCTGTCCGTATGTACAAAAATTTCTGATCTAAGTACAAAATTAAGATCTTGTATGTGTACAACTCAGAGATCTGGTTGGAACCTTTTTGATTCTACAGCAAATCAACAAAAAAGATTGATTAGTTCAATAAGTAAACAACCAAGAGATGCAAACTCAAAGCAAATGAGGGTTCTCATTACTGACCAACATTGCGTGGCGAGAACGAGCAAGGGAGCTCGTCAGCAAGCCAATTGCCGCTCACCTAGACAAATTCCCCGTCGAGTTTCTGTTAAAATCGAGAAGGCATGATATCAGTCGTACCCGCATATCTCTGGTTTTTAAGTAATATTCGGACCTAATGTTTTCGCACAGACTATACATAAAGTTAATATCGTGGTGGTTAAACTGTAGACCGAATATGTGGTTTAACATATTCACACAACTCACCACTCGGTAAAAATTAGGGGGGAGTTCGTCGGGACACAAACCGTAAAATCTAAGGGTACTTATAATGAGAGGGTTAACTGGGAACCTAACCCCACCCTTAAGTGTAGCCATCAAAGGGAAAAAGACGGCGTTTATGCCGGTACGCCTATGAAGATCGATATCGCCCTCATGACAATAAGCGATATCAACGTCTCCAGGAACATTGTAGGCTGCCTTAAAGCTAGCCAAGGACGCCTTCGAAGAGAGGAGGTGAGAATAACCCATTCCTAAACTAAGATTGAACAAAAACTGAAAAAAGAAGAGGAAATGAAAGGAAAGGCAAAGAGGACTTACTTTGGGGGTCTAGGAAGGAATGGTATTCTGGGCTGGAAGATGAGTGCACGAAAACGGTATGCTCAGCAGAGAGGTAGTTTAGAGAATGAAGAATGTAAAAGTGAAGTAGGGATTCAAAAGGAACTATTTATAGGAGCTGAATAAGGGGATAAATGACATTTAATAAATGGGGAGCAGGAAACCCCACAAATCCCTATCTCAACTGCCACACGTGCGCCGCCTCGATTCACGAACCGTAAGAAAATGATGGCGGCTGAGCCAACAGTCAGATGTCACACGCCTTTTAAGGGTGCATTAATGAGTCTTTTAAACCATCTAGTATCTTCCCGATTGGACTTCTTGGATAGCGCTTGGCTTTAAGAATCCTTGATTCATCCCCGGGAGTCGGGCACGAATCAGGGGGGATATTGTACGAGATGCTACTTCCCCTCAGGCCTATTGTTCATAAAACCCATCACAATGATGCCACGTGTGCAAGGCCTTGGACTTGTTGGGCCTCAGGTCTTGGGACATCATGCGTGAATGTGTGTACTGTTGGGCCTACGAACTTGGTTCAGGCAAGCCTTGTCGCCCATCCAAAGCCCAGAAACCGTAATGAAGCCATTATGACATGAACGGCGAAGTTGAGACCCTGCCTAGGCGGGGAATGCAGTTTCCCAGGAAGGTGAGTCCCAAGATGCTCGGTATTGTCTGGGAAGTATCGCTGCCGGACAGATCTTCTAATGTGGGAAGCAGTTCCAATGCCACTTTTACTGCCTCCCACTCCCAACTAAGCACCCACTTAAAGATAATAACATTGGACCTCCTTTCCCACTCACCGCGAAAGTAATCATAACCCTTCCACTAGTATTGAGCTATAAATAAGAGATGAGAATGGAGAAATAGAGTTCGCAATTTTAGAGAGAACATTGGGAAAAGAAAGTGGTCATTCTAAGAGAAAGGAAGCAACTCTGTGAGGCCTAGAGAAGAGTTGAGAAAATAAGTGTAATTGAGTTGTCGAGCATAGAATCACCCATAGTAGGAAATTCAAAGCCCATAATACAAATAGATTGTAAGCCCAATTAGAGGTTGAACCCAATAAACATATTTTGGGTACACACAAATATATATCTGCTTTGCTTGCTACCAAGACTCTTTATTGGACATTAATTCTTAGGTGATAGATCTTTGGATCATGTAAGATAGGTGTTTAAATCCTTGTTGTCTTATCACTTAGCCTTCAAATCTAGATTTGGGGATTTAGGCTAGCACCTATCAATTATTATTTATTATTTTTCTTAGTTTGTAACTATAAATTAAGATGGTGTAATTTTTCTTTAGATTTTAACTAGGAAAATAGCAATGTTAATTTTTTTTTCCCTCAAATTTGAGACTATAGTTATGGACTTTATTTTGAATAAATGTAATATCATTTGGTTTTCTTGGTTTTGTTCAAAATAGAATTAAGTGGTAACTCTATTATGCATCTCTCTATCTAGGGAATTAACATTATTAGTACAACCTAAACTTACTATACTTACTTAGTCCCTTTGAGGTGTACGTGCTTCTCACAGCCCATAGTCTGTGTAAATATGAGTGTGGGTCTCAATGTTGGCGAGGATGTTTCTCAAAGTTGTTTAGGTTTTTTTGTTGTCGGTGATGCTGTGTGTGGAAGATAGTGGTTGGAGCTCTCTCTCTCTCTCTTAATGTTTTTTTTTTTTTTTTTGAGATAATCTCTCTTAATCTTTTTTTTTTTTGTTGAGGGGGGGCTCTCTCTTAATTCTTTGTTTAAGGGTTTTACGATTTTTTCTTACTTCTCTAAAATAGATAGAACTTTTAATTTTTATATTTTCTTTTTGATTGGACTAGCATTTAACAGTCACCCCCCTCAAAAAAAAAAAAAAAAGCATTTAACGGTCACATCAATAACTAAATCAAATGGAAGAATGCTGTTGCAAATGATATGAAATATTATGGACAAAAATGAAAGCATTTTAAACATTAGAGACCAAAATAAAAGCAAACTCAAACATTAAGTAAGAAAGATAAGAAAAAACATTCATTATTTAGTCTTATTATTATTTTGTAACTACATAAGGGATCGTGTATAGTGAATACTAGTTTAAAACATCATAAAAGATTGTGGGATAGAATGCAAAAATATCCTGCTTGTGAAGTAAGGAAAAAACATTCATGAATTTCACTTTAGTTTGTTTTCAACTTTTAAAGGCTCATAGAATGGAAAGCGTTTTCCACTTTTAAAGAGTGAAAAACATTTTCTATAACCGTATATGCCCAAAAACCATTATAAGGAAAAGATCTATAAAATATTTTTGATTACTTTGTAACGAAAAACAAGAGGTTCATGGAACGGAAAATATTTTCCACTTTTAAAGAGTAAAAAAATATTTTTTTTATATGTTTTTAATATTATAATTTATATACTCAGCAAATAGCTCACGCCTCACTTCATCTTTTGTCTGTCTCTATTCATATTAACCTTTAACTATCATTGCCTCATTATTTACCAATCGTTAATTAATTAATTTATTCTCTCAAATGACTATTTTTATTCAAACCGATCACTTGTCCACTTAATTGTTTATGTATATTCCGAATTTAACGTTTATTTTTTGAGGCTCTCAAATTGGTATTGTAAATAATTTTTACGTATTTGAGACCTATTTAATTTCATGAATAATTTTCTTTTTAAAGTAATAACTTATGGTTGCAAGTTGCAATTATAAATAATAATTTTAAAAAAAAACCTTCAAAGTCAAATAATAGGAAAAGAAAGTAAAACAAATTTATGACGAGGTATGGTCCCATTATGGTAGGGATTGGGAAGAGTGCCAATGGTTACATGACTAGGTTTTGCAGTCAAATTGACAGCTAGGTAATATTATTGATGAGTGGCTTGTGTTAGGACACACTTCACATGTCTTTACGAAAGAAATGAGAGGGACAGCACCTCACATGTTTGCATTCTCTCTGCATTTGTAGTAAATTGTAAGGTCAACATCACATTCCATATCTACGCAACAAGTCCAGGGGGACTGCTCGGCTTTCAGAATTTGCGATACTTTTTTGTTTCTTGCCTCCTCTGCACAAACCATGTGAGTGGTAGGAAGGAAATGTCCCACAACCTTTGACACTAGTAGGGTAGGGACTAGGGACTCATACTTTCATGGCCCATATCCTCATTCCTCACTGAGGAGTGTGTTGAAGTGTAGAACACACACCATTTTTTGTTGTTTCTGTGAATTTTTTGAAGAATCTTTCTGGGGATTTTTTTTATCGTGTTGTCTCAGTCTGGGCAAAATGAACTGTACGAAACAGTTCCTTTGATGTGAACACTGCTATAATTAACTTTCTCCAAAGTCCAAACCTGAAAGCAAAGATACTTCCACAAGATCTTAACGTCAAAGAATTAGATGGAAGTATTTTAAGCAGAACTCGATCGCGAGAGTCCAAGGTCAGGTTTCCAAAAGTACCATATTCGGGGCCTCGTACGTGTGAGAATATGATAAAATGTATTGGTGTGAGCATTTAGACGAGGTTGGGCATAATTTCTCTATAAAAAATTTAAGATAAAATATTATTTTAATTTCTAAACTTTATTAAAAATGTATTTTTATCTTTAAATTTTAAAAATTATTTGCTAAAAAAAAAATTAAAAATTCTCTTTTTGTCCTTAAACTTTATATATATTCTCATTCCGTCTCAATTTGTTTGTCCTGTTTAAAAAATTAAATTTTTTAAAGAAATATCATTTATTTTCTTTTCTACCTTAAAAAAAAATGTATAAGCTTTCATAACTATCTTTAAATAAATTTATCAAAAAATAGAAATATCAAACCTGAAATTACAGGCACAAAAATCAGCTCTTTACTAGTATTAGTATTTTTGAAATTACACAGCATAAATTGTAACTTATCCTCTTAATCAAATTTGAAAAATCTAGAACTACCACAATACAAAAACTATTGGGTATTGGCTCCAAGCAATTTTGGATTACTTCAAATACAAATTTTAGTTTATCTTTTTAATCAATATTATTATTATTATTTTTTTTATATTTGTTGGTATTCTTTTCAAATGGTTTCGAAAATAAAGTAAGGCGAATAGGAATATTAGTAAATTAATAACTTCTAATTTTCGAAATAAGACAATATTTTGGAACATTCCAAAATGAAATAGAAGACAAAGAAATCGGGACGGAAGGAGTACATATATATATATATTAGTAGCTTAGACATTAGAGGCAAAAATAGGGATAAAAATATTTTTTTTTCAATAGTTTAAGGATGAAAAAAAAAATTCAATAATTTAGGATAGCAGCGAAATATTTTCAATATTTTTAGGATAAAAAGATGCAATTTTCAATAGTTTAGGGACCAAAAAAGAAAATTTTAAATCTTAGGAATTAAAATAGTATTTTACCAAAAAAATTTATTTTTACTTCCGATTTTTCAATTTACAATACAAGAAATTAAAATTTAGCTATAAAATTGGTTGTAACCTTAGACAACAACTTTACTTAATATCTTTTTATTGGATTTGAATTTTGAAAAATCCACCGTTTGATTACATATATTTCATATATTCCACATACTTGCAAAATTTCTAGAAAATTAAAAATCAATAGTTATGTCATCAATAAATTCTTTAAATTGTAAGTTTTTGTAGTTTAAAATCATGCATAAAATATAAGTTTATAGATTATATAATAAATAACATCTGATTGACACAAAAGTTGACATTTATAATAATAGTGTAAAGAACATGCAATTCAACGGTAGATTTTTAAAATATGTAATAATATTTATTTTATTGGGTAAGGTTATAACTTTATGCTACAACAAATTTTGTAACTAAACTTTATCCTTCATGATATATTTATTCTTGGGGGAAAAAATAAAAGAACAAAGTTTTGGAATAAACTTAGTTGTAGCCTAAGGTTACAACTTCACTCAATTTCTATTTATTTGACTTGAATTTTGAAAAATCCACCATTGGATTGCATTACTTTTTATATTCTTCATGCTTGCAAAATTTCTAGTAGATTAAAAATTAATAGTTATATTATCAATTAATTGTCTAAATTGCAAGTTTTTGTAATCTAAAATTATGCATAAAAAATAATTTTATGGATCATATAGTAAATAGCATCTGATTAATACCAAATTTTACTTGTGTGTTAAGAGTATAAATAATATATAATCCAACCGTTAAATTTTCAAAATATATAAATATGTTAATTATTTTAATAAATTTTGTTAATAAAAGTTACAAACTTAGACTATAACTAAGTTTGTAGCCAAATTTTGTCCAAAATAAAAACCACTTGGTCTTGATTGGTTGCTGTGAACTACCCCGACTTGCAGAGCCCCTAAAATCACATACACAACCTCGTGTAGCCCACTACCGCCACAGAGTTGTCATGACCATGAATTTGACCAACCCTTCCTCTCTTATTAGATTTGCATCTCCTTAACATAGAGCCACCACAACCATAATCGCAAAGTTGTGACACATTTAGTCTAAGCCGAGCCCCTTAAAGCTTAGTGACCTACCGCCGCAAGGGTGGAGCTAGGATTTTTTGTTTTGGGGGACCAAATTTTGGTACTAATATAGGAGTCACTAATTAAGATAAATCATCATATACATGTGCACATATACATTTATGAAAAATTATATTTTGATACTAGAGTTGGTCATAGTTTATGAAATATAGTGTATATAAAATTAACAATTTTTGCATATGTATCTTCATAAGATAATTTTTAAGGGAACTTATCATCTTTTAGGCTCCAATGAGAATATAAAAGCTGTCTAGTTTGATATTAAAAATGTAAAAAATGAATTTGTGAAAACAAAAACTACTTTGTTTCTATAATTACTAGATCGATTGACAAATTCTATTGGTTTTTATGAGCATCATTGGACTAACTCAAACATTGGAGGAGCCAAAATCTATTATTGTAGCTAAATATTTAAAGTTTTTAGTACATACACATAATATAATAGTTTTTTTTATAAAAAAAATTTGGGGGGGCCAAGCATTGCTATAGCTCCGCCCCTGTACTGTCGGTTATCTACTAAGCATCACAGATTTGATAAGAGTGTGAGAGAGGAGAGAGAGTACATAGAGGAGTGAGAGTGGAAAAAAAAGGAATTGGTTTTTTGAATAGAGCTAAAAGTTTCTTGTATATTTAGAATAAAATTATGGTTTTTTTGTTTTCTGTACTAGTTTTAAGAGAAACCATTTAAATTTCTCTTATATTTTTCTATTGGATATGAATTTTGAAAAATCAATTGTACTTTTTTATTATATTCTATATGCTTGTAAAATTCTAAGAAGATCAAAGATTAATAGCTATGTTATCAATTAAATATTTAAATTTCAAGTTTTTGTCTCTTAAATCATGCATAAAAAATATGTTTATAGATCAAATAGTAAATAACATTTGATTTGAATGAAATTTGACATGCATATTATAAATATAAAGAAAATATAATTAAATTGTTAGATTTTCAAAATTCACATTCAATGAAAAGGTATAGGAGGAGTTCACATTCAAATTCACATTCAATGTTAGATTTACAAATACCCTCATTTTGGATTGATCTCTCGATAATGAACATATCTTTATTGTTCCACCATGGCTTTCATTTCATTTTAATTTTGCTTTGTTATAAAATTTTGAGATACCTTTTCTCCATTTTGGATATTAGATAGTGAAATCTTGGAATTTTAAGTTAATTTTTTTAATCATGCTGCTTTTTTGGGTTTTGGGTTCTAAAATTGTTTGTTTCATTTTTTTTTTTTACTTGATCTATATATTTTTAGATATGTTATTTGGATATAGGGTGACAGAGTTAAATTTTTAAAAAGTTTGTTTTGTGGAATAATTATTAACATCTAATGTACTTTGATGATCGATAAAATTGTGTACGTAAATGTTGTTAGGAATAAATATTTTCTCTACCTTATCCTTTGAGTTCTACATTTGTATCTATTAGCTATAAGAAAAACTTTCCTAGTGTATCGCGTAGTTTTGTGACTAGTTTGGATAAGAGTAGGTTTGAATATGAAGAAGATCAGATGAAGTGGACCCTAAAGAACTCATAAGGCTCAATGGCGGTTTTATGAGGGCAATTCCTAAGTAATCTCATAGTAGTGTTTTGGGCTCTCACAAAAGGGATGAAGCTCACACATGGGTCTCATCATGGGGCTCCACACATTTTGTGAGAGCTTGGAGCACTGCTCCGAAAGTACCTAATTTTTTTTTTTTTTTTTTTCTGTATTATGAAGGATGGGGAATTTTTCTGTTGTTATGGGTCCAACAGCCATGAAGGAGTAAGCAAAGGAGAGCATCTGCCATTGAAGAAATTTTTTGATGAGGTATTCATTTTGAAAGACCAAACCCTGAAAGAAAAGTAAGTGGATTGGGCCTAGTTGATAGACCAAGAAGCCATATGACTACAATGCTATCTAACACCCATGTAAAGTAGGGACGTGACCATCACCAATAAGGACAATATGTCAATTGGAATTTCTTAATTAGCTTTGATATAATTTCTCAAGCTTTAGATATATAGAGTTTGATTTGAATTAATTTTGTGTGTCATTTGATAATGAAATTCTACACTTAAATGATTCCTATGAATTTATAAATAAAATTAATAAAAAGTGAGACAATAAAATTGAACCTGTTGAACATCAAACTACCACGTTAAATTCATAAAATAATGAAAATTCACATTAAATTCAGTCATATATATATGCACCATATCCTCACAAGAGGGAAAGACCTCAAGGCCCTCTTAAGAGAATTCCAAAGGGTCTTCACTTGGTCATTGGAGGATGTGCCTAAAATTGATCCCAAACTTGCCTAACAACATATCCCATAGTTCCCACACAAGAAACTAGTAAAACAAAAGATATGCTGCTTGTGACCCGAGTGACTCCTTAAGAGAAGAATTGAGTAAACATCTAAAAGTTGAATTTATCAATCGAATGGACCAGGCGATTGGATAGCTAGCTAACATCATCCTCCTATCCTAGTACTTAAAAAGAAGTGCATCGAGTGTGAAATGTATGTCGATTGCGAGGATGTGAGCAGGGTTTTCCCTAAAGATGGTTCTCCGTTTTCACATATAGACATGCTATACAATAATACCACAGGTAGTGCATTCATGTTTTTCATGAATGGGTTCTCAAGCTACAACCAGGTTAGGATGACACTCGACAATATGACTAAGACTAGTTTTGTCATGAAGTGGATCATTTATTACTACACTTTCATGCCCTTTGATGAAGAACAATCGGGTCATGTACCAGAGGATGGCTACAATCTTGTTATATGACATGATGAATAAGGAGGTTGTGGTATGCATGAATGACCTGATTGTCAAATCCAAGGATAGGGAAAGCCTTGACCAACAGTCAAAAGTTCTTTTGAACCAATCAAGGAGTGCAAGCTTTGGTTAAACCCACAAAAGTTTACCTTTGGGGTGACAATTGGAAAGTTGATAGGGTTTTTGGTAAGCAATATAGGCATAGAAGGGTACCCAATATAGGTCAATGTCATTAGGTAAATGCTCATGCCTTTTAATAAGAAGAAGATAAAAGGGTTTTCTTAGGGAGGTTATAATACATAAGTCTTTTCATAGCCAAGCTTACCTTCACCTGTCCATTTTCCATGTATTGATAAAAGGAGAACCTAAGGTGTGGAATAAAGATTGGTAAAAAGCCTTCAACACCATTAAAGAATACCTCCTGAACCCATCGGTCCATATCCTACCCAAATCTAGAATACCTTTGTTTTTGTACCTATTAGTCATTGACGATGCTCTAGGAAGTATGTAGGCTCCGGAGGATAACGAATGATATGTAAGGGCCATCTAATACCCAAACAAGAAGCTGAACAATTACGAAACAAGGTACACGACAATAAAAGAATGGTTTATAATAGAGCAATTTTCCTAACTCCTGATAGACACTTATTAGGAATGAAATGAGGAGTTCTTGAATGAAGATCCGTTCTTTGCAAAGTTAGAAAATACATGGAAAATGTACTTTGATGGGGTAGCTAACCATATGGCAATAGGATTGGGATTTTGCATATAGTGCTCGATGGGTCACACATATCAATCCCAGTGAAGTTGAATTTTCATGTCATTAACCACGTGGCTAACTATGAAGCTGATATCGCTAGGTTGAGGTTTATAGGGATATTTCTCCAGTCATCTTGTAACTGTAGAAGTTGTAGAAAACTAAGAAGGCGCATCTGAAGCCATATTAGCAATAGCAAAAGGAATTGTCAAAGAAGTTTGAGAAACCCATATTTTTGAAATCATTATAATGTCATCTAATTGTGTAATAGGAAATCACTTGAATCCTCAAAAGTTGAAGCTATAGTTCAACACACAACAAAAAATAATCTAGATGTTTAAATCTGGGTAATAAAACTCACTAATAAAAGCTGATTCTCTATTTCAAGGTAAATAAAAGTTGTGAACTATATGATGAAACTATTGCACATGAGTGAAGTGTGAGAAACAATCAGGGGCAGAGCTACAGTTTGGCATTAGGGGGGACCATTGCCCACCCCTCCCCCCAGATTTTGAAAAACCAACAGCCATATATATGCAATAGGCTTGAGTTACAATTAGGCCCAAGAAAAATTAAACCTGCCCCCATCTCCAAACTCTTGGCCCCTTTTCAAAAAAAAAAAGTCTTAAGTAACACAACAAACCAACCCAAATAATTTAAGGTCCGTTTGGATAGAACTTATTGCTGAAAACTGAAAACTGAAAACTGAAAACACTGTAGCAAAATAATTTTTAAATGTGTGAATAGTACCGTGGGACCCATTTTTAATGAAAAAGTTGCTGAAAAGTGAAATTTGTGGGTCCATGAACAGTGCACGGATGCAATGTTCATGAGGAATTAGTCAACAACTACGGCTTGAAAAAAAAAAAAAAAAATTGAAAATGCTGAAACGCACAACTTGGACGTGGACGGGCTATCCAAACGCCCTCTTAGTGTACGTGAATAGCAAATATTTCTTTTCTCTTCCTCCATGCCCATTTATGTATTTTGTTTATCTCTTGGAATCTCCCTCCATACCCATTTATGTTATTTGTCTCTCTGTTTGTGATTGCATTGTTGTTGTTGTTTTTTTATTTATTTATTTTGTTTTTGCGAAATATGTTGCAAAACTGTGAAGTGTTGAGTGTGTGTGAGCGTGACCTATTATAACTTATAAAGAGAATAGATTGAGTGAGTAATTACTAAAAAGTTACTTAGTAAAGTTAAAGAAACTTATTAAAAAAAGAAGTGAAGTTAAAGAAACTTATTAAAAAAAGAAGTGAAGTTAAAGAAAAAAAATAATTGTACAGTTAATAAAAACATTTGATTGGCTAATGGGTTGTTGAGGGAAATGTATTAACTATAACCAGGTAATAAATTTATAAATTGAAAACTAAATTATGAATTGATAAGAAATAAATTTATAATTAATTTCTTATGCATACTGTCGGCATTCTTATATTTGTCTTTATTTAGTAATAATAATTTGTCCTTTTGTTCTTATAAAAAATAAAAAATGAGTCATTTTGTGAGGTTCAATCTTAGAAGAATTTTGCTCTCCTAACTCGAAATTCTGGCTCCGTCCCTGAAAACAATTCGCCCAATATTAAAAACCAATTCTAAAACAATCATAATTTCATTTTATCAATAAATCACAAGGGCCTTAGATTCACAAATCGATAG
Organism: Castanea sativa; assembly: GCF_040712315.1. NCBI lineage: Eukaryota > Viridiplantae > Streptophyta > Magnoliopsida > Fagales > Fagaceae > Castanea > Castanea sativa. The sequence goes on along the minus strand of NC_134015.1, from coordinate 17,818,361 downwards.
AAGATGCCACTCAAATTCTAACTATAATGCAATCGCATTAATGCCCTCAGCAATCAGCATGCCCTGTGATCTTTCATTGTAATATCGTTTTCATTTGAATAAGAGAAACACAAAAATCAGACTGAATCATCAAAGATCCAGGAATCTTGATGATTGAAACATAATTTTATTAGCATCTGTCAACCTTGCTTCTCTATGTACCTTATGCAAATTGTCATACATAAAAAACTACATTCTATATCTATTATCCAAAATGTTGTCAAGTCAACTAAAAAAATTGAACTCCCAAAACAAATATTATTACATAGGGAGAATATCTTGACATTGTAAATTATTTATTTAAAATAAAGGATGATAACTTCTAGGTTAATCCATATCATGATATCAATTTTGGGGATTAATTTCTCCAATCAAAATAGATTTGACACTTAAATATTCAACAATATAAATTTAAGAAGTACAATAACATATTATAAGAAGTACAATAACTTTAAAACAATCCCATGTAGCAAGTCTTGTTACTGTATCGATGCAAACATTATTTCTCCAATTGATTTGATTCTGGAACGTAGCATATTAAAAGAGCAAGTAAATAAAGCCAATAAAAAATAACGTTAAAGAAGTTGTTTTTCAATAAAATAAGTAGGTTGTCTGATATATAAAAATATTTTTTTAATTCACATAATTAGAAAGGAAAAAGAGAAAGGCTTGTTATGTTTGTATTACTCCTAAGAATGTTTTGCTATATAACTAATAAAGTCATTACCTAAATTACTACCACGCATTTTTAGTGCAGTGGTCACTGACTCACTATACAAGTATAAATGCTTGTAGAGTATGGGGGGCAAGGACTGGAGTTCAAATCTTCAGGATGAAATTTCACACACATATACACTTAGATTAGGCTAGAGTAAAAATTCTATTTTGTATTAAAAAAAAAAATCATTTTCTAAATTAGGAAATAGATCAAAGCCATCATATGTTTGTCAATTGAATATGGTTAGAATCAACTTGCCCACTATCATGAAAATTGTGTATTTTCTCCAAAATGAAGAGCAGAGCAATGGAAGACTGTCATGCCAAGATGACATCGTGACCACATCTAGACTTTGTAATCTTGAAACGATGTCCGGTAGATAATATGATCTCAGTACAACTAAAACAAAACAGTGCCGTCTTGCCTAATGTGATAACATGCTCCACTTAACCAAATGATGTCGTCTTCTCTTACAAACAGCAGCTCTAAAACGCCACCGTTGGCTTAAGTTACCGTTAGCTTATTTGAATATTTTGGTCTTCCTCTTTCATCCCCCCTCAAATTCATAGGGGCTATTGGCAGAGTGAATTTGGAATGCAGAAATTGAAATCTAGTGGTAGGAAGACTCTTGGTTAAAGCATTTGCGAGTTGATCATCAGTAGTAATATACCTGACCTGAAGATCCTTACGAAGCACACGTTCACAAATGAAATGGTAATCCACCTCAATATGCTTCGTTCTTGTGTGGAACACTAGATTAGATGCAATAGCCAAGGTTGAGACGTTGTTACACCAGAGCTTAAGTGGTGTGGGAAGGAAGATGCGTAAATCTTTCAAGAGTTGACAAAGCCTGCATAATTCAGCAATAGAATATTCAGATTTAACAAAGGAGTGAGACTCTATGAAGTATGGGTGCGTTTGCGGGTGCGAGGTTCGGTAATTTTTGAAAAAATTGGGTGCGGGTGTGACGATTAAAAAATTTATATTTATATTTTTAATATATTACTAAGTATTCTTTTTCATATTATATAAACAAATACCAAATTTAAGAGTAATAGTAAGTAATAACTAAAATATGTCTATAAATTAAATACAACCCACGCTTCAAAAAAAAAAAAAAAAATTAAATACAACCCATGAGTTTAAAATCCTCCTCTTTTTATTCTCCCCATTCCCTTGCCACTCCAGTGCCAACAAGTCAACATCACGTAATATCTCTACACCAGGTCAGCCTCTGTACTTCGTTTCTTCTCTCACTCCAAGTCTCCAACTTCCAGTTCATTCTACCTTCTTCAGTAAAAAAAAAAAAAAAACTTCCCAGTTCATACCTTTTCTTTTGTTTTTACCTTTCTTTAGTTTTCCTAAACCAGTTTACGCAACATCTAGACTGAGTAGATGCAGGAAAACAAGACAGAGAGAGAAAGAGAAGAAGATTTTGCATTTTTTTTTTTGAATTTTGGCGTTTCGGCGGTTTCAGACTGATACGGCCTGAGTCGGCGCGAATCAGCCCGATTCAGCGCGCATCGGCCCGCGTCGGCACCATGTCGGCGTGAGTCGGCCTGCGTCGTGAAACGTAAAAAAAAAAAAAACTGGACGCGACACCGACGCGCAGGCAGTGGCTTCCCTCGCGCGGATGCGACGGGCGTTTTGCCGCGTCCGTGCTTCATAGAGTGAGAGACAGTGAGTTGTTTCTTTGCACGCCATGTGATTGGACTGTAACCCAGGTAGACCAAGAACCCATTAGTGGAAAGACAATTATAAGGGTCACCAGCCTAGTTAGAATTAGAGAAGGCGGAGAGATAAAAAGCACTAATTTGAAGAAAACCCCAAATTCAGAATTGCCATTGAGGTATCTTAGAATCCGTTTAGTAGCAACAAGATGCACATCAGTGGGACAGGACGTGAATCAGCACACCTGATGAACAGGGAAGCTGAGATCAGGTCTTGCAAATGTGAGATAGTGCAAGGAACTAACCAAGCTACAGTAGAGATATGGATAAGATAATGGGGTGCTTTCATTGGGAATAAGCCTCAAATGTGGAGCCATAGGAGTCTTATCTGGCTTGGAGGTAAGCAGGTTGTGTTTCACTAATAAGTCATGAGCATACTTAATCTGATTGAGAAAAAGACCCTTGGAGGTCCTAGTGATATGAAGACCAAGAAAATAATGTAAATCACCAAGATCCTTAAGTTCAAAGGCTTAACTGAGTTGTTTGATGGGAGCATTAAGAATCATAGTATTGTTACCAGGAAGTAGATAGAATATAATTTTGCTATATTTGTAAATGAAGAGTGGTGAATCAAGTAGAGAGGCATGAAATCCCAAATTTAATAGTTTAGTAGAGGACCTTTCAAACCAAGCCCTAGGGGCCTGTTTCAGATCATAGAGGGATTTTTGTAGCCTCCAAACATAATTGGGAAGCTGTGGATCAACATAACTAGGTGGCTGAATCATGTAAATCTCTTCTTTAAGCAACTCATGAAGGAAGGCATTTTGAACATCTAGCTGTTTAAGAGGCAAATTGAACTGAACAACTAAAAAAAGGATAATCCTCACTGTAGGTGGTTTGATGACATGGCTGAAGGTTTCATCAATATCTACCTTGTACTGTTAGTGAAAACCTTTAGAAACTACCCTTGCTTTGTATCTTCTAGTAGAGCCATCACTATTATGTTTTAGCTTAAACACCTATTTGTAGTCAACTACATTTTGAGAGGGAGAAGATCGAACTAAAATCTAAGTTCCCTGCCTCTCCAAGGCCTCAACATTTTCATCCATTGCAGAACACCATTGTGGCTATTGAGTAGCCACACAATATGTTTGAGGCTGAGTCAAAATATGGTCAAGATGAGGAGCTTTAGTAACAAAGGCTTTTGGTTTGAAAATGCCATGTTTTGATTTGGTCATCATGGGATGAGAATTCGTGGTAGTTGGAGGGGAAGGTTCTATGTAAGAGGGAAGAGATGTAGAAGGAATAAGTGAGGTAGATACTAGAGGGTTAGGATAGATAGTGTCTTGGGGTAGAGTAAATGATGGTGGATGGGAGATTGACTGAATGGAATTAGGAGGCTTAGATGGCTGAAGTTCAGAAGCAGGTTTAGGAGAAAATATTCGGACCTCCTAGAGGACCACTGATGTGGCCCTCCCACCTCCTGCCACTCAATAGGAAAATGCCACCTAATCATTTGTTTTACTCAACTCCACATCACCACTTACCCATTAACTTAACTATTGTTAGAAAATCAAACCAAGGTTAAAACTAATAGAAACACAGTCGCATTTAACCCAAAATCAACTAAAGAATGATTCAAAATTTTTCTCAAACCCTTCACATTATCCGCCTCTTTCTTCCTCTCTTCCTCTAACTCTATTTCCCCAATTTCTCTCTAGAGAAGAAGTTTCCCTTCTCTCTTTGTGTGAAACTGAAATTTTCGGAAGTTTTGGCCATGGAAGGCTGCTGTGTTCACCCATCACCGTCACCACAAGAACTCCGGCAGTGACACAGTCAGTGGAGGGTCGAAGGGAAAGCCAACAAGTTCCATTGCGGCTGGTTTTGGTATCAGACCTGGTGGGGACGTGAGAAGTTTTGGGTTGCACGTTCTTTACCAAGAAGCAAAGATAGGACACAAGGCTCACAAGCTCCACAATGGCCGATTTTGTACTCGATCTCGTAGGGACATGTGAATTTTGTAATTTAGGTTTTAAGACCCACAATCGATTTTAACAGGGACGTGGTTGATGAGATAAAGACATACAAGTGTTTTAAGTTCTTTTCTATTTGTAATGTGGGGAAGATTGTGATGGTAAGTCTTTTAGTTGTTGGGTTCCATGATTTTTGCATTTGAATGTTGTTGTTGATGCTGCAAAGATTGATGTCCCAAAGTTTTAAATAAAGATTGTATTAGTAGTATTTGGTTGTGGGCAAGATTGTATTAGTAGTATTTGGTTGTCGGCTTGCTACTAACTTGGAGGAATTGGTTTTAATGTGAATTGTTTATGTGGTTTTGGTATATTTGTTTTAATTTGGAGTTGTAAATACTCTTTAGAAGCTCAGTTATCCTTGCATTAGTTTGTATGTTAGGCTATATTAGCTTTGTTAGCTTTTAGTTATTGTATTTGCAAATAATTTGTGTTTATAAATGAGGTTCATCTTTGTGTTTTGGTGTTTGGATCTCATTGTAAATTTTGTTCATTTTGACGATAAAATTTCTCGTTTGGTAGACTATTAGTGATGGTTTTTTGAGAGAAATGTTAGAAATTTTATTGATGTAAAACTATTGTATTACAAAAATTTTGGCCATGAGCATCCTGGGTAGCACATGAAGGCCACAGCAAGTTACATTACAACCCAATGTTACATTTGCTAGGGCCAAAACAATGAGAGAAAAAATAGAGCCCAGCTTTGGGACCTAGGGAACGAGCAGATGAGTTGAAAAACATAAAAGCCAACACTTTTTTGTTGGGTCAAATGGCAGCTACATCTTCAGTTAAATTCCCCCATTTTTTTGGCAGCCTAGTTTGGTTTACTGAAGGATGAGTAAAGGAAAAAACAACCCAATTGTCCTAGAATATCTAACAGCTGCAGCAACATCTCCAATACAACTTTTCACAGATGGTATAGTTAAACATTATAACTTTTTTTGATAAACTTCAAATTTGATTCAAGGAAAAGGAACGTGAAGGCAATCATCCATCCAAGCAGAATAAACCACACAATTACTGATAGATCAATCAAGTGGGACATCTTCAGTGTTATAACTTAACACACCATTTTTTTTTTGATAGGAAACTAGAACTTTAAACCTTTTACAAAGAGCACCAACCACCAATCCCATTTGATCCCTTATCACACTAACTACCCCACACGTACGTTGAGAAGAGAAAATTGCAGCATCCATATTGACTTTAAACACAATATCAGTTGGCAGCTTCCAAGCTTGTGAATACTTTGCAGAGGGACTTCACATTTACATCCCTGAAATCATTGATAAACTGCCCAACCTACTGCACTAGCAAAAAATTAGTCATGAATTTCTTACCATTCCTTTTCTAGTTCCTTCTTTTCCACATGGCCCAAGCAATGGAAATAGCAAGAGATAAGGCATCATCATTGCATTGTTGGGTATCCCAAAGAAACCAAAGTAAATCCATAAAATTTTGAAACTGTATAGTATGTTAAGACTGAAAAAAAACCAGTAAACTTCCACAACATTTGTACAATCCTAAAGTAAAAGTTCAAGGAACCAATCATCAAGCTTAATTATCTCCAAATCCAAAAAAATAAAACGTCAGGTATTTACAAGCCAAACTACTCAATCCCCAAAACACCTCCAGGAAATTCATATGCAATCATAAACTAACCAACAAAAATACCATATTTTCCCCCTTGCTCCAAAACATTATCCAAATGAAGCCAAAACAAAAGTAAAAAATACACACACAAACCAAACAATGAAACAACTTTACAATTCACAAGAAATTGCTTATAAGCACATTTGAAATGAAAATACTTTTAATTTATATTAGTTATATTCAATTGGATGAATAACAGTGTTGAATAATACAATTTTTGTCTAGAAGATGAGAAGGCATAACAAAAGAAAATATACGAAAACTGAATGTAATTTAACATATCCTAAAAATCTGCCTATTTTCATTGCCTTCAAAATACAAAAACAACATTTCCTGCAGCTTTCACTCCTCTAATCAGATTGAGTACAAAACTGGCCTTGGGTCCTATCTTTGCTTATCGGTAAAGAACATGCAATCCAAACCTTCTCACGTCCCCACAAGGTCTGATACCAAAACTGGCCGCCATGGAACTTGTTGGCTTTCCCTTTGGCCCTCCACTGACTATGTCACTGCCAAAGTTCTTGTGGTGATGGTGATGGTGATGGTGATGGAGATGTGTGAAAAAGATATTGAAACCATGCAGAACATGTGGAAAAAGGAGATGCAGATGAAGATGCAAATGGACCACTGGACATAGGAGGTGATTTAGGAGATAAGAACTCTTTTTAATTGAATAGGACATGTCTTGATATGTATATATAAAGAGAAATGGGTTCAAGATAGATGTATCCTTTAGAGTAGGATGAATAGCTAAGAAAGATGCAAGGCTTAATGTGAGGCCGAAGTTTATGAACGTTTTATGATTTTAATAAAGGGAGATAAGTGCAGCCATAGGTTCTAAGGTGAGTTAAATCAGGTTAAGAGTTGAATAGAAGTTCCCAAGGTGATTTATGATGTAATCAAGGAGTGGGAATTCTATTGATGATATGAATAGCAGTGGTTACTACATAAGACCAGTAGGATAGAGGTAGTTTGGAGTTAGATAAGATTGTGAGAGAGCACTCAAAGAAGTGTTTGTGCTTTCTCATAGCCACCCCATTTTGTTTGGGGATTACGTGGATAGGAGAATTCATGTATTCCTTGTGAAGAGCAAAAGTCTGTAAAGGCATTAGAAGAGAATCCACCTCCACCATTTGATATAAAAATCTTAACTTTCAGATTAAGTTGATTCTCAATGGTGGCTTTGAAATACTTAAAAATGTTGAAGACATCAAACTTGAATTTAAGAAGATAAACCCAAGAGAATTTAGAAAAGTCATCAATAAAAACAAGGTGAATATTTGAATTCATCCACAAAAGTTATAGGTTTTAGGAACCCATACATCGCTACAAATGAGTTTAAGGGGGTTAGTAGAAATAGAATTAAATTTTTTAAAATGAAGTTGATGATATTTTCCACTAAGATAGTTTCTACAATGTGTTACAATATTAGAAGTCTTATTGAGTGCATTAGAAGTTTCAAGAAAAGACAAAGCTGAATGATGAATCTTTTCACTAGGATGAACTACTTTATGGTGCCACAGTAGCCATTTATTTGGTCTATTGATGTTGAAAGCAGAATGAGATGGTTATGAAGCTGTAATAGCAGAGGTATGTGTGAAAGAAGGATGCTTTGGATGAAGCCTTGAGTAGATAGGATAAACATCATTCTCACTTAATCCCTTGTAAAGGAGCCTCCCAATTGGACTATCTTGTATTTTGAGTTCATTGGCATCAAAGAACAATTATTGTGTAAGTAGAATTTGTGAACATATATGAGATTCAATGCAATTCTAGGAACATGTAAAACATTTTTTTAGCAAGAATTTATGATATTTGGTGCGGATAGAGGCATCGCCTAGTTTATGGTGCCACAACAGCCATTTATTTGTTAAATTGCATCAAGGTTGTTGTGGTGAAGTTGGTGATTAGAGATTTGAGCACATTGAAAAAGGTCATTGAGAAGAGTAGTCCAATCAAGTTGGAGCTATGTTTAGATAGCTCAGTAGGTTATACTTTAGGTAAGTACTTTGGGATCGAGTATATTTTTGGACTTGTAATCTCAATATTTGTTTATGTATTTTTCAAGGAGTGCTGACCTATATATATGTATGTATGTATGTATGTATATCGCTTGTTAGAGTTTTTCTCGTTAAGGTTTTCTCCATCAATTGTGACCATGTTGCTTGTATCAAGTATACGTTCCACTACATTAAACTTTAGATTGCCGATGTATTTCCATAAACAACTTATTAATCGACTTGGTAATTGATTAAAATTTAATTGCATCAAAATGAACCGAACACTAACTATTGGAAGTATTTCTAATTGATCTTAACTGAACAAAATGGTGAGAGTTAGGGAGCTGTTACGGCTAGTAAAGGTGATCCTCTTGAGAGGGAGAGAAACTAAAACTAAAAGAAAAATGTTTAAAGCGTACTAAAACTTTTGATTTCAAATTAGATTAAATTCTTTCATTGTTTCAGGACTTTTCAATCTCTCTTACACACACAACCACAAAATTGTTTCATGTTTCCATTCACTCTTTTCACCTCTTGCACTTCTGTTACTTTATATAAAAATGTTCATAGCCCTTCATTTATTCATTCCATCCCATTCCAAATACACCCAGACCAAGAACATTGTTCTTTAGCTTCAACCTTTCACACTTACTAACCAAGGGAGTCAATCTCGTACTAGAGGTTGTACCGGTTTGGTCAGCGGAGCGATATATTTCGGTATCAGTCAATACCGGTGTACCTTTTCGGGTTTACCACTATTTTGTATTATACACACACACACACACACACACACACACACACACACATACACAAAAAAAATCTCTATTTATCATAAAACATTACCTCAATTTAAAACAAAATATTCATAGTTTTAAACTTTAGCATCAACTAAAAGGAAAAAAAAAAAAAAAAAACACGATATAAAAAACAGAAAGTTTTGTTACTTATTGCATACAAGGAGAAAAAAAATATAAATAATTAAACTAACACAAGATACTTCACAAGTACCACATCAAGTGTCAAAACTTGATGGTGCACAATTAATGCACATGATCCATATGCCTTGAAGAAAAACAAAAAGTAAGCTTTGTTGAGGTGCATGTCCCAATATGTTCACCCTTTTGACTGAAAAATAAAAGCTTGTCTCATTTTAAAATAAAATGGGACTCGTCTTTCAAGGATGTAGAGAAAATAGGGAGTTTGCTCAAGGATAGTCCACCTGAACCATCTGGTCTGTTGAAAGGAGGAAGAAGAAGTGAGGGATGATCTAGCAAGCTGAAATTTGGACTACCATGGTCATCCAACAGTATATGTAAGTACCAAAAATACTCAGGGAAAAAAAACTCATTCATCTTGTACCGGCTCGGAGCAAGTTTATTGGCGAAATACATCGGAATTCGTCGAAATTGCCGAAATGAGCCGATGTACTTTGGTATTTTGGGCGGTACAAAACAATAGTGTTTCTGTACCGTTGACCCACCGGAACAGTAAGTTCCGGCCATACCAATACGAAATTGTCTTTCCTGTTACTAACCCCAATACACATTTGATCCTAATACATATTAGTTGGCTATGACCATGAAACGAGGCTTGCCTTCTTCTTCTTTTTCTTCTTCTTCTTCTTCTTCTTCTTCTTCTTCTTCTTCTTATTATTATTATTATTATTATTATTATTATTATTATTATTATTATTATTATTAATTTTGAGTGCTGGCAGCATACGGTTTTGATGTGGAAGTTGGAGGTTGACCTGTGTTTTGTGAAGCTTGTTAATTATAATTGTTGCAGTTTGCTAAGATTAGTTTCAAGTTAGTTGATTTGTTATTACATTTTTGATCTATGATTGTAAATTAATTTATTGTGTTTGCCTTATTATATAAAGGACAAAACTCTTGTGTAAAATTTTTATAGTAATACGAGATCAGTTCTCTCAATTTTAGCTTAGACTTAATTTCTTAAATTTTAGCTTTCTCTTTGTTTCAGTTAAAACAAAAAAAAGACATGGAGGCCAAGTTAGAGGCAATTAAATATTAATAAATTGAAGTGTATGTAGCCAAATTTTCTTTGTTTGATCACGTTCTCTTTATGTTGTTATACAAATTATTTTGTTTTATTTCGATAGGTGAAGTGTTTAGTTTTTGACATTAAGTTTACTTTTTATCTAGATATTATTATATTATTTTGAATATTAAATTTATAATATGATATAATATCTTAGAAATATCTAAGAACTATGTTGTTCCAATCTCATTTATCTATATATATATATATATATATATATATATATATATTTAAAAAATATTCAATAGTTTGAAACTACACCTAGGATAAGAAAAATTATAATTATTAATTAAGAAAAAAGAGTTTTAAAGCATTCAATAATGAGAAGTGTTACATCTATAATATTTTCACAACATTTTCATAACAAATTATAGGTAGTAAATTGTTATTGGTTCAAGTTCAAATCTACTATTAACATTTTTTTTCATTTTTTTTTATTTTTGCCTATTAATAACAACCTATAATAATTTGTCACTTATAATTTATTATGAAAGTGCAGTGGATATAGCATTTATCTTCAATAATAGTGTGCGGAAATGTTGTAAATACTATATATACAACAAAATGAGTAGTATATATAGGTCTTAAAAAGACATAAAAATTATTTCTAAATGAAATTACAAAGTGTTTGCATAGGACATTATCTAATAAAAGATAATAAGATCAGAATTCCTAAAAATAATAAAATTTACTGGTTGTTGTAATAATAATATATATACATATATATATATATATATATATATAAAAATATTGAAGAGAGAGAGAGAGAGAGAGAGAGAGATAGAAGAATACGTACCAAATCTGAAGGTGCTCCCTGTGAAACTTTACATAACAATTTATTAAACAATCTGCATAATGTTTGTAAAATCTTAGTTTTTCTTCGTTGCAGTCATTCATGCACTGTGAAACTCCATAATAATCTCGACCATTTACATACAATAAGTTGCTCATGCAGTGTTGAAAACTCTGTATTTTACACATTCCATATTTTTCTATATCCCCTTTCTCTATAAGTATCTGCAGACATCCTTGAAGTCCAGCGGTAATGCATACATAAAATAGGCCATGTTTATTATAAATTTTTAAAAAATTAGGAACTGACATTGGAACTAAAGTGCGATGGAAAGAGATAGAGGCGAGATCAGTAGATAAGGATAATAAATATTTTCATCTTTAGAATAGATTTACTTATAGTTTTCCTATCCATCAATTTTCTCCAACTAAAAATTTTCTTTTGAAGTGAAAATGAAAAATGAAAACAAAGGATTCAACTAGAAATCCTTATATTCAATTGAATAATTAGATGCTATTGAAATAAAAACTATAGAAATTAATTTTTTCTTAAAATATTTTTGATCAAATAAGTGTAGCCTAAAAATTGTGACTTCTGGCGAGTATGAGCAGTTTTTATAGAAGTGGCTTTTGCTATGTAGATTATAATGTCCTTTGGCCAGAGTAACAAGATTTCAAAATAATTTATATCTTAACATTTGCTTGTTCACAAAAACCATGTATGCTCATAACAATGCAATAAATTTCAGGTAGATAAGTGAGGCTGAATAAAACACTAATCACAATATATTTATATTATATAAACCCATTTGATAAGGTTTTCAAAGAAATTATTGTTTTACAAAGTGTGATAAAGAAGTTATGTTATAGTATTTAGAGTTCAAATCATGCTACTATTCATTTATAAAAAGACAATATATAATGTCAAACTTATATGTGGAAGGTATTTCTTAAATGCCTGTGTTTATATATAAGAGAACTTCTAGATTCTAGGTGGTTCTAGGAATTATTTTTAGGGTGGTCACTAAGGAGAATTCACGACCACAATATTTTTCTTTGTACTATTTTTTTATGGAAAAATGAAATTATAAATTATTTTTATATAATGAGCTGAATGAGTTACAAATTTGAATGATTAAGGATTTTTATTTATTTTTTCGAATAGGCTTTTTGTTGAACAATTTGTTCACTTATTGTTTGGTTTAGTCTTGTTTTTATTTTGTTTTTTGTTATTTTGGCCAATTTTTATTGTTGTCATTAAGCTCTTTCTTTTTTTTTTTTTTTGGGGGGGGGGGGGGGGTGAAGGGTCATTTTTGGGGGCCAAAATTATTTTTTTAATAATGCTACATCTATAACATTTTTGCAACAAATCTTATACGACAAGCTGTTATTAGTAAGTTAAAAAGTGATGACAATGTTGGGCCCAAATTAAAATCAATAACTGCTTACTATATAGGATTTGTTGTGAAATTATTGTAGATGTAGAATTACTCTTATGTTTGTCAAAATCAAATTCTTGTTGTTAGGTTGTAAATATTTAGGTCTAAATGTTTAGGTTCTAAATGATTTATTTGTTAGAAATCTGTGCACATAAATTTGGCTAGGTATAGATCTTAGTGTCTATGAGTCATATTAGAAATTTCTCAAAGTGCTACAAGTTAGAATTCAAGAACATATAAGATGTACGTTCAGGAATTGAAAATCAGGCTAGCTCGATCGATCGAGAGAAAGCTTTGACTGATAGAGATGCGATTTTGTAGATTTTAATTAAAGCCCATCAGCCCATCAAACGTTTAGGGTTTTAGTTCATATTTACTTGGTATATGAGGAAAACCCTAAGTACGTTTTCAAGTCTTAGAGAGCTACTCTTTTGAGATTTGAGAGATTTTGTGCCTTCTACTCATCCAAGCATCTATCAGAGATCAATCTTATTCCATAAGTGTGGAACAAAGTTGTAGCCCAAGCTTAAGGCATCAAGCGTATTGAAGAGCAAAGCGTGAACTGGAAGTTCATGTTGGAGCAGTCTGAGGGTTTCAGATGTAGGTTTGATAATCATAGTTAAGTTTACTATGAATTAAATATTCTTGACTATAAATTTTTTGTTGATATCATATTTTGTCCGCCCTTAATTTGCGTGCTAGATCCTGAAAATTCCACAAATATCACTTTCTCACTGGACGACCATGATAACATCTAGATCATCGTAATACAACCCGTTTAAGCATTGGATCAATTAAAGTACCAGTTTAGGTTAAATGACCAAAATGCCTTTCATCAGCCCAGGGTTGACCAAAGGTTAAAATTGGTCAAAACCAAAAAAAAAAAAAAAAAAACATTTTACATGTTTTTACATCAAACTTGAGGCTATCAGAGATTTTTGTCAAATTTGACCAACTTTGACCAAATTTGACCTAAGGTTGACTCTCTGTAGCAACTGAAAATCTAATTTTGATCTGACTATCAAAATGGGTTGGAACCAATGCCATTGCAAGAAATATTAAATTCCCTTTCCAATGGCTATTCATGGGTCGAATTCAAAGTTAAACGGTTGAGATATCTTGAAAATGGTGCTAACCATCTGATTTTCACAAGTAAAGTGTGCGTTTGGGATGAGTTGAATTTTTCAGTTTATCTCCACTTTCAACTTATTTTTTCTACAATTTATGGATCCCGCTGCACTTTTTGATACTATTCATGGATCCAACTATAGTATTTAACTTATTTTTTAAACTTTTTTTCTACACTTTAAGCAAAAAGTTTTCAGTTTCAGCTAAATAAGCTGTTCCAAACAGACACAAAGTGTTCTGAAAAGTAGACACCCATATCTTTCCAATGCCACTAGAATCAGCTTAATCAAAGTGTGGAAATGCCTTCAAATGAGCAACCTAAATTGGAACCAAAAAGCTGGAGAAAAAGACAAAAAAAGTCACAAAAAAGTTATATATACCCCAGCAGCTCCCAGATTTGAAAAAAAAAAAAATCGGGCAATTTAGAGCATTTTTCTGGAGCATTCTTCTCTCCCTTTTCTTCAAAATCCTCTCCCAAACACACAAATAAATCATTATTTCTCATATCTTCAAAAATCAAGAGGTAGTGTTCTTTATTCCATTTCCTCTTCCTTGGTCCATCTACCTTGATTTTGAGGTTTAAGGGGTGTAGATGTAGCTTTTTAGCTACAATCTACACCCATTGTCTCCTTAACTCTTTATTGCTTTCTTTTAAATTCTTAACATGTTTTATTGCTTTTCTAGCATGTTTTATTGTTTTCTTAGCACGCTTTATTGCTTTCATATTGTTGACCTAGCCTTCTTGGGTTAGGATATGTCTATTTTTTTTTTCATTTTTCCATGTTTATTTGCTTAAATGTCTTGTTTGGATGCTTTATGGCTTTAAATGTTTTGTTTATGACTTTTCTTTGTGTCTCTTGCTTTTGTTCATTTTTCCATGTTTATTTGCCTAAATGTCTTGTTTGGATGCTTTATGGCTTTAAATGTTTTGTTTATGACTTTTCTTTGTGTCTCTTGCTTTTGTTCATTTTTCCATGTTTATTTGCCTAAATGTCTTGTTTGGATGCTATGTTTGGATGCTTTGTGGCTTTAAATGTTTTGTTTATGACTTTTCTTTGTGTCTCTTGCTTTTGGGTAGGGTATAGATCTATATCTTTTGGCCTAGACCTGCATCTGAACACCCAAGTTCATTAAAGGGTTTGGATAAGTTTCCTTTTTGCATGTTTATGCTTGTTTGGTCTTTTTACATGCTTTTGTGTGTTTCTTTTTGTTGATGCCTCGCGGCAACGCTCGCGCGTGACCTAAACATGTGAGCTCGATAGCTCGAGTGCAGTGAAAGATGAGGGTGAAAGGTACCTCTAGTGTGCGTGACAGAATTGGGTCAATTTTAATTGAGTTACCAAAGGTACGTGAAGTTGCCACCAATCATTGGGTTTTTTTCTAAAGTGTAATTGGTCACCAGACTATATTTGATTTTATTACTAATCCTAGGTTAAGAAAAATGTCATTTTTCCTAATCTAATATGGACAAATAAAAAATCTTGATTCTTGTCATTTTTCCTAATCTAATATGGATAAATAAAAAATCTTGATTCTTGAGTTTGAAAGTCTGGTTACGTGTGGGGAAGTTGTTAGGCACCCCACGACGCCTGTCCAAGGATAATCCTTTGTTTTGGTAAACTCTTAATTTTCAAACATTGGCAATTAAGATCAAGCTATTGGCGTTAACTTTTGGGGCTTTAACGGAATTGGGCTTTGAGGTTTGGATTTGGAGAGGGTGTGGTCTTAATCAATGCTTCACTAGTACATCTTGGAATCATTGCCAAATTTCCACGATGAAAATCCAGCAGCATTTCACCTTATTTTTGTTTGGAAATCTAGTAGCGCTTCACCTCAGGTGCATCATAGCACACAAAACACTATCCTTACCAAGCTTTCGTGGTGAGAATATGGCAACGAGGGTGCCCCATTTTCATGACGAAAATCTGGCAGAGTTTCACGTTTGATGCGCTATAGTGCACCGGTAGGGTTTTGTGCTTGTGTATACGGCCTGTGCCAACATGCTCATATCAACACGAGTCGAAGCATCTCAAAGCATTAAGCACGCTGATGCGTGTTGCATACACGAGGAAACCAATGTCACTAGCTAACATGGATTGAAACTGTTAGGGTGTGTGACCTTAAATCTTATTGTATGATGCTATCTATGACTTAATGTTGTAATTAATAAAGTTGTTTTATTATAATCTAAAATAATGGTAACATGAATATTGAACATTATCATATCATGAGATGCATAGTATGTGATTTATGTGAAAAGTCATAGAAGATATAAATCACAAATTCTTTGTAAACTCAAAATTATAGTTTGTAGTCGGTGATGAAATTGGGCATTTCATCTGCGAAGACTATAACATATCAACTAAGATGATTTGTCTTGATCATGGAAGTGGAGACTTCTAGTTGGTATGTTGATATGTTTTAAGAGTTAAGACATATTGAGTTGGACCGCTGTGGCATTTATTATTCTCCTAACGACTTTCAAATGGATAATAAATCTCACGATTTCTATTTACGTGAACTCATAATTCTGAGAGGATAATGGACCTGATCATGAAATGTAGGTTTCTTTGATATATCATGAGTGAGATCTAAAGACACGATCAAAACCTCAATATGTTGGGCAGCCATATTTAGTGTTGATGGAACATATATTCTCAAGATGAAATCTATAGTCTCTTAACGGAGATACAAAATATTTCATTGAGGTAAGTTTAATGGGTTTGGTTATTCAGAGTGTTAGGCCTAACTACTTTAGTAAGGAGTTACTAAAGTATATATTTATTAAATTGGATTTCATAAATATATGATGAATAACAAAGAGGATTAAATCGGGTACTCAAGAATTAAAATGTAGTAATTTACAAAGTGGCAGTCTACATTAATGACTTTATATTAATACAAATATTTTATGAAAGGGTTGCAATTATATTTATAAATAAAGTCTTGGGATATAATTTATAAATAAGGCCTAGAGTGCAATTATATTTATATAGTGGTATCAAATATAGTTAATGGTAACTTTGGACTTGTCAGGATTTGACAGAAAAACTTAAGGCCCATTGAAGCTAGTGTCTTATTGGTCCTTTTTGGTCCCACTCCAAGTCACATACTAAAACCCAATTGGAAAGGCCTAAAGGCTAGCCCAATTAGATAATCAGTTAGATACAAATGGAGAAACATACAAAATTTTATGTGTGGGTGTGACATCATTGTAAAATGGTGTGAATGTGAGTGTGAGACACTCTCTTATTCTCCCTTTGAAAATTGATTGAGAGACCACACTTTTTGGGCGTAAAGTGGAATTGGAGTGAAGATTAAAAGTGTTCTTGAGTACTTCTGATCTTTTGTTTTGAATTTCATCGTGCCAAGTTATGCTGTCTTGTTCTTGAATTCTGAAATTTTTATAGTATATGTTAACAATTGTAAATGAAGTAGATCCGTTAATTTTCCGTTACGTATGTTTTGTATGCGATACAAACATGTATTTAACCAATAAAAATAATCACACTGCAATGATCATACACACAACGTAGCATGAATATGCACTTGCAGCAATCGCCTTGAGCGCATACCCACACTACAAGGTCAAGAGTACTCATGATTATGAGAGGGTCTCTTTCCTAAGCATGAGAGTCCATCATACAAAGTACATGATCATCGATGAACAGGCACACACACACACACACACACATCATGCACAATGCTTGCATGTAGAGTGGGAAAGTAAAGCAAAAATCGCTTACATCCAAAGGGTATGGCCCAACAAGGTATAGGAAATGTAAAATAGACATTGCCATACCCTAGAAATGTGGCCCAAGCAAGATACAAGGAAAGGAAACCCTAGTACATGGTTCTAAAGAAGGCTAAAAGAGAAAGGGAGAAAGAGAAGACCACTCGGAGAGGCTAGGCCTCCTAATCTATTAAACATTGCCCTTTTTGGCCCTGTTTCTTCTTGCTTGCATCCTTGTCCTTTTTGTTTGCCTAGGGAGTTGCATCCTTGCTCCAAGCGTGCACATGTAATGACAAAAGAAACAAAAAACCAACAGATAAGCAAAGAAACAACTAGAAAGAAAGCATATGCAAGGATAAACAAAAGAAGAGAGACAAACAGGGGAAAACAAGCATATTATCAAACAAAAGAGGGCGTCTTAGTTGGACAAATGTAGGTTTAGATTGGGTGTCTGTAGTTCCATTAAATTGGAGTACGGATGATAAATGTGCCATCAAGCAAAGTACCTAAAAGGGACTCGAGACTTCATGTACTAGGGATGAGTATGAGCCAGCATGAGTTTGTAGGAACTAAGCTTGATGACACAAACAAGCACACACAAAGGCATTTACATGAACATATAGGCAAATGTGCAAAGATGCAAAGAAACAAAGAGAATCAAATGGGATGGCACAAACCAATCAAGACAAGCATATCATCACACAGAGTGGAAAAGGGCATGCATCGAGCAAATTGACATCATGGAGATGTGTACCCATAAACGGTTGCATCCAAACTGAGGGAGTCAATACCATACTGGAGGCCGTTTTGGTTAGGTCAAAGAAACGAAATATTTCGGTATCGACTATTACCGGTGTACTGTTTCGAAATTACTGCTATTTTTAAAAATATGTATATATATATATATATATGTGTGTGTGTGTGTGTGAGTGTGTATAAATAATATTGCAAATATTTATATGTGTACGTGTATAATTAATATGTATAATGTAATTAAAAGTTGAGTGGGCCAATCAAGTGATGAACCCAAGCCTTAAATTGTACCCATGTCATAACCTAAACCATAAACCAAGGCCCACCCTTTAATTTAATTTAATTTTTGATAAATTTTTTTCCCTTTTCCTTTGTTTTCTCCATCAGCTCTTTTTTGAACTTATGTGTCATTTTTGCTTTAACTTTTTATCTCTCCTTCACATGTGCTTTACATCTTATCTCTATCCTTTCCCTTTTAGATTTTTCTTCAGATCTACTTTCCTCTTTTCTTTCTTCTTCTCTTTTTTTTGTCCTTATTTCTTAGTCACAGCTTTTCTTCTCTCTCAATGTTCTCCTTATGTATCGTTTTACGCCACCACCATGCTTCTCTCAACAAGCATCGTTCATCCCTAATAGCACCTCCATGCTTCTCTCAACAAGCATCGTTCGTCCCTAATAGCACCTCCATGCTCCTCTCTCAAGCCGCCTCTACCTAGCAGAATGTCTCCTCACCTCCGTTACTGATCTATATCTACTTTGTTTGGATTATGGGTTTATATTTTCATTATTTTGTATGGGAAAGCAAGAGTTTTTATTTCGGTCCGAAATCCATTTACCAGCGGAAATCCAGTATTAAAACCTGGTATGGCCAAAATAGCTCTGGTATAACCGGTATTTAAATCGGTAATGTACGTTTTTAGATCCCTATAAAACTAGATTATTTAACCTAGTTATTTAGCCAAGTGATTAACTTAGGTAAATTATTCAGATCTAGGTTAAAACAATTAAATCATATTATGCAAAGTAGTGCGGAAAAGTAAATAACACATGATGTGATAACCTAGGAAAACCAAATTGGTAAAAAACCTAGGGAGGATTTAACCTTGCTATCCTCAATGTAAAACAGATCCACCATGAAAGAATTGAAGTTTGTACAATATCGACTTAGATCACTAACATCCTATTGCTACCTTAAGTAGAAAACTTACTACCATGACCACGTGACAGTTTTGAGTCCACGAACTACTTCTTTCTCAGATCCACAGCATCCATAAGTATACCACTTGTGTTTCTTGAAGTTCTTTATGCAGAAACTGAAATGATCATCAAGCTCTCGACATCAATCTAGATCTTGATAATCCTAAGTATGTATGAAGGCAAACACCTTTAGATTTCACAAGAGATTCACATACACAGCATAAACAACAACCTAAAAACGTGGCTAGGGTTTTTCCTTTTATATTTAAGACAAAACATAAAACCCTACACGTTAAATGGGCTTGGGCTAAGTTGGAAAAATATGTAGAAAAACAGTATGCACGAGCTTCAATCGATCGAGTTTAATTTTCGATTGATCGAGCCTTGCAGAAAGTGAACAGTAATTTTCTGCAATTACTCGATTCCAACTTTATATTAAACATACTTTGAGCAACCTAAATCTAGATTCTAAGTTTTGATCATGGTTTGCCAACATTACACATTGAAGTTCTAATACATTTATACATTTAGATCCTAAATTCTTAGAACCTAACAGGTAAGAAATAACAGCATTTCGGTACCGCCCTAACCACGGGTATGGAAAATTCTGGCTGTACCGGCCGGTACGGTACGAAATTGACATTCTTGATCCAAACAAACCACAAGAGGGACGGATGAAACCAAACAGGCAAGTGGTCCCAAAGGCCAACAAACACAAACCCATTGAAGGCATAAAGCATGGCAAGAGCCTAAATCTAGTTAGACAAACATAGATCTAAAGTATAAAGGCAAGCAAGCTTACACATGCATAAAGGAAATGACTCAAACCCTTTATTATAGGCCTATGTCTTACCTAAGGGCCAAAGCACAAAAAAAAGACATAACAAGAGACAAAAAGGCAACGCCAAACACTAGACATTACATCCAACATGTAAATCTAAACACCTAAACATGGCAGAGAGCAAAAGAACATGTAGATCTAAGCACAAGCATGATGTAAAGCAGGGAAACATGGTGTAACGGACTTGAGCATGTAGATCTATGCACAAACAAGGTATTTAGGTATATCCTAGCCCGAGAAGGCTAGGCCAACATCATCAAAGCAATAAAACATGTTAGAAAGCAAGGGTACATGCTAGAAAAGCAATAAGACTTGCTAGGAAGCAATATAAAGTAAGGAATATACTATGGAAAACAAGAAACCATGTTGTAAAACAAGATAAAGCAAGACAAACGGTACTAGGAGATTAAATGGGTGTAGATAGTAGCTAAAAAGTTACATCTACATCCCTAAACCTCAAATCCATGGTCCTAAGATCAAGGAGAGGAAAAAGAGTACAAGAAAAATACCTCTTGATTGTTGAGAAAAGAGAGAAGTTAAAGTGAAAGTTCACTTAGTGTGTAAAACACTACTGAATGTTTAGACCCCCAATTTCAAATAACCAACACAAGCTTATATTCAAACAATGTATGTGCGGAATAATAAATATAAGCTATACTCAAACAAGTAAACTAATCTAAGCCATAATTTAATCATAACACAATAGTAATTTAAAGTAAAGAGTAAGGGTTAGAGAGATGCAAACACAAGATAACACCAGCACGTGTTATCGAAGAGGAAATCGAAGTACTCAGAGAAAAACCTCTCCACTACCCTCCAATCGGTAAAATGATCCACTAGAAAATTAGTTGGGATACATGAATAACAATAGACCCTCCAAGCCTAATCTACCTGATGCACCTAAGCTTTCCAAGCTTCTTACTCCAACAAGGTTAAGCCTAACCTTGTCTTCTCTAGCTTATCGGATCTGCAATAAGCCCATTACATCTACCAAATGAATTGGTCCTCTCTAAACTGCTTTCTAAGCACCAAATAACCTTCTAACTGATATGGGTATGGTGAGATAAGGATTTGGCTAGAGATCCTTTTAAGGGTATGTCAATGGAGAAGGTGAGAGTAGAAGAATTTGAGAATCAAAGATATAAGATTGTGGATGAGTGAATCTTATTTTTCTCTAAGGTTTGTCTCTCAAAATTCTCTCTGGAAGCTCTTAACATTTCGTGGGTATATGAGAAGGATTGTGAAAAGTCATTTTTCTGCATAACAGGGGGTTCTGGTGACTTGACTTGTGACTGGGACTAGTCGCGAGTTTCAGTTGCAAAATAACTGACTGGCCAGATTGTATTTTTTTTTTTCCTATAGTGCTGCAGTTGTCATGACCCTTCAGCTTCCTGCATGCTTCACACATGTGGCATTTTTGGCGAGTCACCACTCGCGAGATCCAGTTGCGAGAATCCTCTTGATTGCACACACACTTGAATTCTTCACACTCTCTCACATAGAACCTTTACATGATTTCCAACTAAATACAGGGTATCTAACTGTTGAATTACAAACAAATTTGGCACGGAATAAAGCCAACAAATGATTGAATAAATTCAACCTTACATAAAGGTTTTTGATGTGTTTGGGAGAGAGTTTAGAGAGAAAAAGAGAGAGAATCTGCATAGAAAAGTACTCCAAAATGCCCAAAACTTTTTTTTTTTTGGTCTAAGGGGGGTTTGGGGGTACTTATAAGCCTTTTGTGACCCTTCAGCTTCCAGTGGCCTTTTAACGTGCTTTGGGCTGGTTGCTAATGTCAGCAATCCTGACTTTTTTCGGTTTTGCCTTTGATCGCATACATGAAGGTCTTACTAGACTTCAATTGAGCTGATCTTGGTGTCCTTAGAAAATTCTGGATGTATAGTTTCCCGAACACTAAAGAAATTGGAATTCCAATGATCGGATAAAAAGTTATGGCCTTGAAAATTGTGCTAACGCGCTCTGCATGGTTTTCAAGATATCTCAACCGTTTTAACTTTGATTTCAACCCATTAATAGTCATTGAAAAGGGAATTTAATAATCTTTGCAATGACGCTGGTCCTAACATGTTCTGATGGTTGGATCATAATTAGGGTTTTTGGTGCTCCCAAGAGTCAACCTCGGGTAAAAAACTTGGTCAAAGTTGACGAAAATTTCCGAGTAGCTTGGGTTTAGCGTAGAAGCATGAAATTTTTTTTGGGA
This sequence comes from Castanea sativa, assembly GCF_040712315.1. Taxonomy (NCBI): domain Eukaryota; kingdom Viridiplantae; phylum Streptophyta; class Magnoliopsida; order Fagales; family Fagaceae; genus Castanea; species Castanea sativa. Next base: position 17,796,083 of record NC_134015.1, on the reverse strand, counting down.
TGATTCTAATCAATCTTTGACTTTCGATCAACCTAGGGTTAACTAGGGAATTTTGGTCAATTTGACCTAAAATGACACTTTGAGTGCTTTGATGCCTGATTGGGTTGTACCATGTCAATCTAAATGTTTTTGTGGTCCCATGGTAAAAAGTTAATATTTTTGAGAATTTTAAAGTCCGGCACACAAAAGAAGGGCTGACAAAATACGGTATCTACACTTTTCTTCGATCTATCCTTGTGACACTATGTTTGGATGCTTTCATTTTTAGATTCATGCTTATATGTTCAAATATGGGTTCTTGCATCCTTGCTTTACTTCACATGCTTTGTTTCCCTTCTTAGTGTTTGTTGGCCTTTTCGTGCCTCTTTGTTTGTTTGGTTGCATTCTTCCGTTTTTGTGGCTTGTTTGGATGCAACCAACTCAACTCCTAAAATTAAGTCTATTTTTCCATGTAGGAAAAAAACCTCACCTTTAAAATTGACACATATGTTCAAAAACAATTTTTCATTAGGTGTACCATTTGAAGCATAAAATTTTGTAAACTACAGTACTTCTTACTATTTCATTGTCAATTTAAAGATGTTAAATAAATAAATTTTCATTTCTAAAAACACCATTTAAAACAACTACCCAACAACACCAACTTGAACACTTGCCAATCCCAAAAGAAAAACCGTCCAAACACTTCAATTTTCCCTTCAATTCATACTTATTAAGTTGTGTTTGGTTTGAAAGAAATTAAATTCCAGAAAATATTTTTCAAATTGATGAGTACTTGGGGTGATAGAAAATGTTGGTTAGCCAGAAATTGTTTTCCAGTTAACTGTAAAATAAAGGCATTTATTATGACGAAAATTAGTTTTTGCTTTAATCTTTTGTAAAGCATTTTCCACTTTAGCTAAAACTTATTAACTGAAGCTCCACCTCCCACCCTCCACTGTCTATCACCCAACCACCACCCCCAACTAACGTCCCTGATCTTCGGTGGTCAACCATCGCCACTAGTGGCTGGTGGCCATTGGCTAGTAGTTCCTAATCATGATTTTTTGTCTAAAATTTTCCATTTATTATTATATATGTTCTTGGGAAATGAGAAATATGTTTTCCATAACATTTTTAAAAATGCAACTAAACACTTGAAAATAATTTCTTTTTGGAAAATATTTTTACCTAAAAAGATTTTACGGTCAGAATATATTTTTCATAGAACCAAACACAGCAATTTTAGCTATATAAAAAAAAAAAGCAAATATAATACCATTTAGTGAAAGCACCATTTCGTTAATAAAAAAACAGAAAGTGAGACCGAGAGAGTTCATTGGGTCTAGAGAGATAGATAAATTTGAGGGTTGCCACCATTAGAGATGCCACCTACTGTCATTGGTTAGACTTGGTTTTGATTAAGAAATTTGGATTAGAATCAGCTTCCTAAAGGATATTTGTGTTACATTTGGTTTGCTTTTGTTTAAAGTATTTGAGTATAATGTTTTTGGTTTTAGGTGTGCTCTGTTATGTTTGATGTTGAAATAAGCTTTATTCTAAATTATTACTATATTAATGGGTATTTAGAAACATGCATATACATCCTTCATATCACAATGTCTTGTAATAATGTTCATAGATATTGATGAGGCTTAAATTAAATATGTTCGTATTTTTTTTCTCAATGAATTTTTTGTTTGTTAGGGAGATAATCAATATAATGGGGAGTCTCTATAGTGTAATTAATATAATATATAGAGATATTTAATTCAAAATAGAGACACTTAATCCAAAAGACTTAGTAATTCTTTGCTATGCTCTATCTGCACTTTTTAAAGTTATATCATGTCATTACTACTGAATTGTCTATTTTGTTTCTTTTTCAAAAAAAAGAATTGTCTATTTTTTTTTTTTACCAAAAAACTTCCTTGATTTATTTATTTATTTTTCAAAACGATTAGAAATGGATTATTATTATTTTTTATGAGAAGATAGAAATTGATTACATTGCCCATGAAAATGAAATTTCAGACCTAAATGCCATATTGAAGACACTTGAGGCAGATAAGGAGATAGCTCAACAACTGCAAGAATTAATTAAGAGAACGGGCGGGGCCGGGGGGATGGACCTGCATAACATATATAATAATAATAATAATAATAACAATATAAAAGTCAATTCTATATCTTAAGTGTCTGAGATACTTGATGAAGCAATAAATCTGACTGTTTCTTTATTCTGGGGGCATTAATTTTGTTCTGACTTATTGAGTTGACTTCCTGATATATTGCGACCTTATAATTAGAACATGTTCGTAGTTCATTACTTTATTGCCATCCCCAACCCCAACTCTAGCAAAGGTATTATGTACAGCAAGGTTAACTCAACTAGAAAACTAAGCCCTAAACTGAAACTCTTGGGGTTTGCTGGATTGGGATGAACAGGCAATGCACATAAATTTTTCTGCGGAAGTTCTGAAATAATTGAAGTGTATAAACAGCTCTTGCTAAATCATGGCATATAATTGATGGGTCAATAAAGCTGTCTTGCAGTTGAAAGAATCTACTTCAGGGCATAGTGTTCCCATTGACAGTTAACAGTTCGTTTGTTGTCTCCAGCTACATCAAATTCATGATAGTGTTTTCCCATTGACAGTTATAATATTTGGAATATTAATGAACTGATGTTATTATTTACTAACTAGCAATTCGACAGATAACGATATGTCGATATCTAATCCTTTTAGTAATGATTCTCATTATTCATTATTTGATTTTACTAAGATCATTATTGATCATACATGACAATTTATGAATACGTAAAGTTCAACCTTTTAATAATAAGACATTTGTCTTAGGTCACTGGTGATTGCAAATAAATAAACATACATAGTAGGACAAGCACATAAACCTCGAAATGAAATAGATAGAAAATTTTGACATTGAATAAAAAATAGGAAAGAGTCTTTGAGTACAGGTGAGTTATTATTAATATTCAAAACTCAGATTTAATAATTTCAAACTTAAGTTAAAACTTCTCATTGTAAAATAACTTTTACTCTCTAATATAGGCAAAGGAAAAAAAAAAATTCTTGACATGGTACATTATCCCACTATCTCCTAATTAATATGCAAAATTTATATGTTATTTGACCAAAAAAAAAAAAAAACATTTTGTAATTCTATATACGTTTTAAGGTCTTTTACAATCAACTCACACTTTCATTGTTGGGAATGAAATCTAAAATTGGAAAAATAAACATTGATATTTCTAAGTTAGTTCCTAATAAAAATGTCATCCAATCTTTTTAAAATCAAGGTATACATAGATTATTTTAAAAGTTTAGTGCATATATCATATTGTAAATACTTCTATACTATTTTATTTTTCCATTTTACTTCTAAGTATTCACATTATTCATTTGAATATCTTACATTCAGACTAATTTTTAATTTCATATATTGATGACTATTTATTTATTTTTTAATATTTAAAATATACATTTATAATCAGTTTAAATTATGAAGCAGCTTAAGAAGAACAATGTTTAAACCTAAATCCTACAATAGGCTCAAAATAATAAACTGAAACCAAGAACAAAAACAACAAAATGTAACTTACATTTGCATTATATTTTATATGTTTTTCAAATTTTTTTAATAAATTCTTTTATTAAGAATTCTTGGAATTAATTTTGTCTTCAATATTTTATCTTAATCTTTCCTCCATGAACCAAAATCTTAGCTCCACACTGCTAAGTAGCCCATTCATAATAACTTAGTGTGAAAGTTAGTATGATCCTATATTACTTATCTTGCTAGCTAATACCACCTCGTCATCACTATTATTGTATTGGACAAAGTTTTATTACAAAATTCGTTGTTGCCTAAGTTTATAACTTTACTTAATAAAATAAACATTGTTATATATTTTGAATATATCACCGTTCAATTGCATGTTATTCACGTTTTCAATACACAAGTCAAATTTTGGTCAATTGGATATTATTTACTATATGATTTGTGAGCTTATATTTTATATATAATTTTAAACTATTAAAATTTACAATTTAAACAATTTATTGATGACATAGTTAATGATCTTTAATTTTCTAGAAATTTTGCACTCACGAAGGATATATGAAGAAGATGTAAACTAATGATGGATTTTTCAAAATTCACCTCGAATGAAAAAATATTGAGTAAGATTGTAGCCTAAAACTACAACTAATTTTGTAACTAAATTTTGGCTGTTTGAATTTTTGCTATGTGTAAGCATGGATACATTAATCCGAGTGAGCAATATTAGTTAAACTTCGGACTTTTTTCTTTTGAACATATGGTCTATTTGTATTAGTTAATTAATGTTATCTGCACCGCCCAAATATTATGTTAGTAAAAATATGCAAACCAACCAACAATCCTATGTCGTATATGCGTCAGTCATGCATGGTAAACGCACTAAACTAATGGAAATTAGAAGACTTATCTCAAGTCTCAAACTATGTTCAGCTGGAACAGCTCAATAATAGCTTTTGTCGATATAGCTGACATTCGCATGTTTATTTTACAAATTAATGTTATTACATTATAAATGAAGCGGTTAATAACTTGCACAAGCACATCTTATCAAACCAACTTATTTTTCATTACAAAATGGTGTGATTTTTATAAAGAAAACATTGCATATAAAATTCTACCACCACATATAGCACTGCCTATGATCACACAACAACATAAAACTTGGACTTTTTATCTTTTAAACATATAAGCGGTATTTGTGTTAGTTCATTGATGCATCATGCATGCGTAAATGCAAATGAATGAACTAATAATGAAAATTAAAAGGCTTATCTCAGAGTTTTTACACATCCTGTGAGCCACCCGACATGTAAAGTTCCAAATGCTTAAGCTGACAATAAAATAGGATCTCTAAGTTTTCTACAAACAATCCCTTGAGAATTTACTAAAAATCGTTTGCTGGTACTGGAAGTCTGGAACACAGCAAATGCGAATCGTACATTCAAAGGTTTCTTAATTTCCATCATAATAAGAAATGACGTGGTCAATTACTTGGACATGCACGAGTCCTTAAAAAGAATACAAATCTTCTGTACCACTTTTTGTGTATCACTAATCACTATTTATCATGTGTATAATTGCTTTTCATTTTAAACTCCAGTTATTTTATAAGGAAAGTAAAATGAAAACATAGCAAGTAGTAATTGGTGGAATATAGAATTGTGTACCACTTTGTGTTCCACTAATCACTATTTATCATGTGTATGATTACTTTTCATTTTAAACTCCAGTTATTTTATAAGGAAAATAAAATGAAAACATGACAAGTAATAATTGGTGAAACATAGAATGGTACAGAAGATTTAGACTCTCTAAAATGAAACTTTTGGGGTTTGCTGGATTGGGATGAATACAGGCAATGCACATAAAATTTTCTGCGGAAGTTCTGAAATAATTGAAGTGTATAATTAAACAGCTCTTGCTCGCATAAAAAAAAAAAAAAAAAAAAAAAAAAAAAAAAAAAAAAAAAACAGCTCTTGCTAAATCATGGCATATAATTGATGGGTCAATAAAGCTGCCTTGCAGTTGAAAGAATCTACTTCAGAGCATAGTGTTCCCATTGACTGTTAACAATTGGTTTGTTGTTACCAGCTACATCAAATTCATGAGAGTGACTTATGAATTATCAAAAAAATTAATTACTTATAATATTTGGAATATAAATGAACTGATGTTATTATTTACTAAATAGCAATTCGACATATAACTATTGTCAATATCTAATCCTTTTAGTAATGATTCTCATTATTCATTATACCAAGATCATTATTGATCATACATGACAATTTATAAATACGTAAAGTTCAACCTTTAATAATATTTCTCAAAAAAAAAAAACCTTTTAATAAAAATACACTTGTCTTAGGTCACTGGTGATTGCAAATTAATAAACACACATAGTAGGACAAACACATAAACCTCGAAATGAAATAAATAGAAAATTTTGACATTAAATAAAAAATAATGAAGAGTCGTTGAGCACAGGTGAGTTATTATTAATATTCAAAAGTCAGATATAATAATTTCAAACTTAATTTTTTGAGAATCAATAATATTAAAAGTTAAAACCTCTCATTGTAAAATAACTTTAATTCATTAATGTAGGCAAAGGAAAAAATTCTTAACATGATACATTATCCCAATATCTCCTAACTAATATGCAAAATTTATATGTTATTTAACAAAAAAAAAAAAAAAACATTTTGCAATTCTATATACGTTTTAAGGTCTTTTACAATCAACTCACACTTTCATTGTTGGGAATGAAATCCAACATTGGAAAAATAAACGTTGATATTTTTTAGTTAATTCCTAATAAAAATGTCATACAACATCTTTTTAAAATCAAAGTAAACATAGATTATTTTAACACTTCAAAGTTATATAGTTAACACTTCAAAGTTATTTTTTTTTTTCCATTTTACTTTTAAGTATTCACATTATTCATTTGAATATCTTATATTTAGACCAATATATTAATGACTATTTATTAATTTTTTTAATATTTAAAATATACATTTATAATCAGTTTAAATTATGAAGTAGCTTAAGAATAACAATGCTTAAACCTAACTCTTACACTAGGCTCAAAGTTATAAACTGAAACCAAGAACAAAAACAACAAAATGTAACCTACATTTGCATTATATTTTATATATCTTTCAAAATTTTTTAATATATTTTTTTATTAAGAATTCTTGAAATTAATTTTGTCTTCAATGAACCAAACACATTGCTAAGCATCCCATTAATAATACTTATGATCCTATATTACCTATCTTGCTAGGCAATACCACTTCATCATCACTATTATTGTATTGGACAAAATTTAACTACAAAATTAGTTGTTGCCTAAGTTTACAACCTTACTCAATAAAATAAACGTTACTATATGTTTTGAATATATAACCATTAGATTGCATATTATTCATGCTCTCAATACACATGTCAAATTTTGTATCAATCGAATATTATTTACTATATGATCTATGAGTTTATGTTTTATGCATAATTTTAAATTACTAAACTTTACAATTTAAACAATTTATTGATGACATAGCTAATGATTTTTAATTTTCTAGAAATTTTGCAAGCACGAAGGATATAAGAAGAAGATGTAAACTAATGATAGATTTGTCAAAATTCACTTTCAATAAAAAGATATTGAGTAAGATTGTAGTCTAAAATTACAACTAATTTTGTAGCTAAATTTTGTCGGTTTGAATTTTTGCTATGTGTAAGCATGAATACATTAATCCGAGTGAGCAATATTAGTTAAACTTGAGACTTTTTTTTTTTTTTTTGAACATATGGTATAATTGTATTAGTTAATTAATGTTCTCTGCACCCCCCAAATATTATGTTAGTAAAAATATGCAAACCAACTAACAATCCTATGTCATATAAATTGGAAGACTTATCTCAAGTCTCAAACTATGGTCAACTGGAGCAGCTCAATAGTAGCTTTTTGTCGATATAGCTGACATTCGCATGTTTTTTTTACAAGATAATGTTATTAGTTATTACATTAGAAATGAAGCGGTTAATAACTTGCACAAGCAGATCTTATCAAACCAACTTATTTTTCATTACAAAATGGTGTGATTTTCATAAAGAAAACATTGCATATAAAATTTTACTACCACATATAGCACTGCCTATGATAACACAACACATAAAACTTGGACTTTTTATCTTTTACACATATAAGGGGTATTTGTGTTAGTTCATTGATGCATCATGCATGCGTAAATTCAAATGAATGAACTAATAATGAAAATTAAAAGGCTTATCTCAGATTTTTCACACACGAGCCACCCCGACATGTGAAGTTCCAAATGCTTAAGCTGACAATAAATATATAAAATAGGATCTCTAAGTTTTCTACGAATCCCTTGAGAATTTACTAAAAATGGTTTGCTGGTACTGGAATCTATAACACAGCTCTATCGTGGCGTTTTGTCCAATCAAATGCGAATAGTACATTCAAAGGTTTATTAATTTCCATTATAATTAGAAATGACGCGGTCAATTACTTGGACATGCACGTCTTAAAACACCAACTTGCTCCCTTAAAAACCAAAATCCAGCTTGCTCAAGCCAAATTTCCAGTAGTTTTATATATACACACGCATATATCAAAAACATTTGTAACTCTACTATATAAGTCAACCTTTCAAATTGCTGCTAAATCCACGTGCAGGAAAGAGATAACCTAGCGAAAGTTATTGATGTTAATAGTTTATTTAGTTGTTGTATCTCTTTGGCAAAGTATAAGCAAACTACTCTGAACAAGTGCTTCTATGAACAGTTCTTATGCAAATGGTGGTATCTACCTTGCTTCAAATATAGAAAGTTTCTTCCCTCTGCAAATGAAATATATACATCATTTGAATAAGATGTGCAAGTTGAGATTTTCTTTCACTTCCAAGTCAGCCAAATCATTTTATTTTCTGAAACCCGATCCAAATTTGCCGGGGGCAAAGAACTTTAATATGTACACAATGTCCCAGTATGTTAATTTTTATTGGCATCTTTAACTATTTGGAATTTTGTCTTTTACTTAACCACTGGGAGTCCTTACATTCAGGTCGCAACTTGCACCTTGACATTTGTAACAGACTAATTAATGCTTGTTAAGCAGATAATTGTAACTTACTAAATTAGGATAATCGGTGCAATATCAAAACCCAAAAAAAGAAAAAAGAAAAAAGAAAAAGTGGTGCAAAAGCAGCTAGTCAGAAAACTACCACAGTTGAGCTGCGAACGGAAAGCTACTAAAAGATTTGGTTTGAGATGGCTTGAATTAGTTTTCAGCCCTTCAACAAGCTCACAAAACTCAAGGTTTGATGATGGAGGTGAATGTTACAAATTTTTCTAAAGTATATGTCATTTTGTGAGAGAAAATGGAGGATGAAAGAATTTTTTGCTCTAGACAAGGGTGGCTCTACAATGTCTTTAGGGGGTTCAAATGAATCCTCTCACTTGGAAAAAAAGGAAAAAAAAAAAAACGGGTTGAAAAATACCTAACCCAAACCCGATTTTTTGACCCGAAGCAAAAACGGGTTGACCTGTAACTTTGACCCGAACCTGAACTATTTTTTAAAAAAATTTTGGTAAAAAAAAAGTAAAATTAAGACAATATAGGTTTAGTTGTTTATTGTGAGCTTTAAGGAAACAATTGATACATTTACATAACTATATGCAAATTAATTAAAAGATAAATAGTTAAGCATTCTGTAATGAGTAAAAATTTTTAGATATTAAATTGTAGACATATGTGAGAAACATTCACAAGTGTGAAAATAAACGGCTTTTCACAAGTGTGTCTACATGTGTCTACATATGCCTATTTTTTAACAATTTATCTCCAAAATAAACGACTTTTCAAAATAAATTATGATATTTTCTAAAGTGTGATTGCTTAACAATGATATGATATTCATAAAAAAAGACCATATATAAATAAGTAAGCAATCAAATTTTAATGTATATTTCAAATTGAAATTGAGTGCCAACCACAATTGATAATAGATTATAAAATTAATTTTCAAGATTGTAAATGTTTTTATTCTTTATCAAATGAGTTATCCAATAAGTTATTTGTAATTTTGTTTTATATTTTGGAATGTTGATATTGTGTAAAAATAAAACTTGTGTATTTATTTTACTTATCTTTGTGTTATTTTGTTTTAGATAGCAATGTTAGGATTTGTATAATTTTAAAATTATTGAATAAGTATTAATAAATTTAACTGAGTTTATTCTTGATATAAGTGGTGAATTCAAAATAATGCATTTTATATCAAGTAATTTGTTGCATAACTTTCCAAATAGCAAATACATGTTTTCTTTATAAAAAAAAAAAAAATTGATGTGAAAAATACAGGTTGACCCAACTTGACTTGCAACCCAATTGACCCGAACTCATTTTTAACTCGCTCAAAATGACCTGTTTTTTACCTGTGACTTGTTTGACCCGCAACTTGATTGACCCAACCCAACCCGCCCGTTTTGCCATATCCACACACACACGCACACCCTTTAAAATATATTTACACATTCTGATCATAGATCAATCAAGTTCAAAGTCAAATAATAACACATATCAACCCATCCCAAACCAAACAACGTAGATCACATCTCTCTCTCTCTCTCTCTCTCTCTCTCTCTCTCTCTCTCTCTCTCTCTCTCTCTCTCTCTCTCTCTCTCTCTCTCTCTCTCTCTCTCTCTCGATATCTTGGACTCTAAGAGTTAAGAGTGAGTTTCTATGAATTGTGAGTGCCTCTTTTATGACAAATTTATATTATGTGTATGTGTATGAGGCTGCTATTGATTGTGTGCATTATTATTATTATTATTATATCTATGTGAGTTGGGCTGTGAGTGAATGTGTTTGTATATACTATATAGTATAAATATAATATAATTTTAATATATTAATAATTAGGAAATATATAGGGTTTCTTACATGTGTGTGTATCATTATCATATTAAAATAACTTTTTGTTATAAAGTTGGTGATTCAAGAAAAGAAAAATAATAAAGTTTGTGATTTTTCTATAAAGTTTGTGATTTTTCTAGAATTTGATTGGTTAAGTATACACTTAACAAATGGAAATGAATATACAAATGAAAATTAGAAGACTTATCTAACGTTTTTAATACAGCCCATGATCCAAGAGGACATATACAATTCCAAATGCTTAAAACTCACTCTAAAAGGTTAAGATACTATCCCTATTCCCTACAACCCATTGGGTACGTACATAAAAAATTCCTTTAACTTCCTTAAGAATTTACTTACAATGTTTAGCTGGAATATGGCTTTTAGTCCAATCGGATAATTGCTGACCAACTTGAAATGAAGCGGTCAATACCTTGCACATCCACGTCTTATCAAACCATGGACGAGTACATTTGCAGAAGCTTAATATATATATATATATATATATATATATATATATATACGTAGATAGATGCCACCATTTCCATAAGAACCATTCATAGAAGCACTTGTTCAAAGTAGTTTGAACTTACTTTGGCAAGAGAAAATGAAGGATGTTGAAGTGGAAGTAATTTCCAATGAGAATATCAAACCATCTTCGCCAACTCCCACTCATCTTCGCTATTATGAGCTTTCCTTTCTCGACCAAATATTCCCCCGCATGTATATTCCATTTCTCTTCTTCTACACAGAGAATGATGCTTACTCTAAAATCAGCACCGACCCTGGCAAATCGTTCTCTAGTGTGCTCAAGCAATCATTGTCCAACGTCTTAACACGTTACTACCCTTTAGCTGGCCGCATTAAAGACAATCTATCGGTAGACTGCAACGATGAAGGCGTGTTGTATCGCGAAGCCCAAGTCAAGTGTGAGCTTTCAGATATGGTTACAAATCAAAATCCAGCAGAATTCAAGAAATTTCTTCCGTGCGATATTGATGGCACACACCGTTTTGCCTTCGCTGTTCAAGCCAACTACTTCACTTGTGGAGGTATTGCCATCGCTGCATGCATTTCCCACAAGATTGCTGATGGCACATCCTTTATCATGTTTATGAAATCTTGGGCAGCCACAGCTCGAGGTGAGAGTGATATATATCCCGATTTTCAAGCATCGACTCTCTTTCCTCCAACAAATACTTTATCTGGGTTTCAACCAGAAAATAGTATGATAAAAGAGAAGCTTGTATTAAAGAGGTTTGTGTTTAGTTCTGCTTCAATAGTGGCTCTTAGAGAAAAATACGGGGAAAGCTCAGGCTTAGAAAGTCCAATACACCCCAGTCGTGTTGAGGCATTGTCAGTCTTTTTATGGAGCCGATATGTTGCTGCTACGCAAGCAAACTTTGGGCCTAAAAAGCCCAATATGGTGCTTTTTGCAGTGAATTTACGGACAAGGATGGATCCGCCATTGCCTAGAAATTCTTTTGGAAATATCTTCCGACTTGCAACAGTCCTTCTGTCTTGTGAAGAGAGGAATGGCCTTGTGGGCAAAGTGAGAGCCGCGATAAGAAAAATTGATAGTGAGTATGTGAAAAAATTACAAGACCACGCTCAACACTTGAATTTTCTCAAAGAGGCTAGTGGAAAAGTCATGAAAGAAGATGTAGTTCCATTCAATTTCAGTAGTTGGTGCAGGTTTCCTATGTATGAAGTGGACTTTGGTTGGGGAAATCCCATGTGGATTGGTCTGGTTAGCATGCCTTTCAAGAACGTAGTTATATTTATAGACACCAAAAGTGGGGATGGAATAGAAGTATGGGTTAACTTGAAAGAGGAAGACATGGCTAAATTTGAAAGTGACACAGAGCTTCTTGCATATGCTTCCATCACAACCTTGAATGCTTAACATGTTAGTGAATAAGCACGATGCATGCATAGAACCAAAATAAAGGAAGTCAAAAGCTTCTGCCGTGAACTGAATGGCCATGCTGCAAAATCGTTTAGCAGTTTCTTCTTTAGCTTCTGCCGTGAACTAAAATAAAGGAAGTCAAAAGCTTCCACGTTTTGTTAAATGAATTCCAATTATATCATCCTGTTATGCTTTTAGTAATAAATTTGTAAACCTGCCTGGCTTTTTTTTTTTTTTTTTCCTTTCTGTTGGTATGATAATAATAAATTTGCAAACACAAGATTTGTTCGTTTGAGTTTCATTCTACTAATTATTAATATTTGTAAAAATATGAATAATTTAACTTCTTCTGAATTAAATGGAAAGTCAACAACACCAACTATTTTAATATTTAATTTCATTAAGAATTTAATTGACAATTATGTTTATTTTCATGTCAATTAGATGTTATTTACCATTTAATTCATAAACTCATTTCTTATGCATTATTTGAAAATACAAAAGCTTGAATTTAAACAATTGATTCATGACATGACTATTATTCTTTGATTACCTTTAAATTTTGTAAGCATGGAGAATATATGAAGATAATTTAATCTAACAGTGGGTTTATTAAAATTCGCATATAATTAAAAAATATTAAATAGTGCAATATTGCTTAGAATTACACTACCTAATAACTTATTATAAAATTCATATATCAAAATTCCACCGTTGAATTACATGTTTTATATGTTCTTGACAATCATGCTAATTTTCATGTCAATTGAATGTTATTTACCATTTAATTCATAAACTCATTTTTTATACATTATTTTAAAATACAAAAACTTGAATTTAAACAATTGACTCATGACATGACTATTAATCTTTGATTACCTTTAAATTTTGTAAACATGGAAAATATATAAAGATAATTTAATTTACCAGTGGATTTGTCAAAATTTGCATCCAATTAAAAAATATTAAGTGGTGTAATATTACTTAGAGTTACATTAGGTGTAACGTGAACTCAACCCTATATATATATATATATATATATATATATATATATATATATATATATATAATTTTAAACTAAGTATTATTAGTTATAAACTTATTATATGTTATGGTATTCATTCAGTAAAACATTGCATATAAAATTCAGCATGTGATGTTTAAGTATTAATACATGTCATCCATACATCAATTTGAGTGAGAAATATTAGTCAACTTGGACTTTTATCTTTTAAACATAATAAGGTGAATTCCTTGAACAAACTTGGACTTTTATCTTTTGTAACAGTCCAAGTAGTGCAAATAAACTACAAATACAAATTTTGAATTTATGAATTTTGTTACAAACTTATACATTCTATTCTCAAGTCTATTTAAGTATATATTTTGGACAAGTGTAATTATATAAAAATATAATAATATATATAGTCAAATCAAGCTTGCATTTTCATTTGTATGTTCACAAAAATTTATTATATTTGAGCTTGGCTTGTTTGCTAAGCAAACAAATATGAATAAGCTTTTTCTCGTGTCAACCTTGAGTTATTTATAAACAATTTAGTTCATTTACAACTCTACTACAACTCATAACATGCTTTTTGGGACGGACTCAGGTGGGGCCCAAGGGGGCTTGGGCCCCCCGGGTCCAAATGTTTATATATATATATATATATAATTATTATATATTTTATTTTGGTAGTTGGGCCCCCTTCCAAAACAGTAGGCTCCCCTTTCCCCCAATCAGCCTAGTTAGTCTAACCCAAATACCAACTATTCAACTCAAAAATCTATCAAAAACAATAAAAACATTCATAATGATGATTGTATTTTAGTAAAAAAACTATTTTACCACTAGAGAACCAAAAAATCATGTATTATATGAAAAGCTAAAGCTAAATTTTTTGCAACTAAAGTAAATTGGTATAAATACCAGTTGACTTTAGCAAGTTGTTAAAAATAAAATACAATATTTTATTAAGATGATATCTCTTTCTTCAATTAAAAAATACAAATTCTCTCTCTTCCCTTATTATTTTAATGAGTTGTTTATATTATTTTAAATGAAGTGATAAAAAAATAGAACATTTGATATTGGATGTATTGCAAAAGTGAGGTAGTAAAATAGATAAAGTAGTTTTTTGAGATGCTGAAAGCTAAAATTTTTAGCACTACCACTGTGAATACTCTAATTTCAACCAAAAAAAAAAATCCTAGCTAGCCTAGTATTAAAAAAAAAAACATTATTTTGTTTTTGTTTTTTTCTTTGTTGGTAGATGATTGCTTCTTAATGGATTTAGAAATAACAATTTTGTTTATTTATAATTTTTTAATATTATATAGATGCCTATTTCGAGTTTTTTTTTTCTTTATTAGTAGATGTTCTCTAGGAATCTTTCTATGGTTACAAAAAATCTCAAAACATTTTAACATTAAATCAAGTTTTCAGTCAACACAAATCAAAATAAAATATACATATAATCAAATTACATTAGGATTCATTACATCCCAAAACATGCTTGTTAAAAAAAGACAAAACTTCACTTTTATCCCCTTACATTTGGGGTAGTTTTCATTCTAGTCCTTGATGTTTCAAACGTTTCATTTTGATTGCAAGTTTGGGTTATTTTTTTATTTTTTATTTTTTTTTATGGTAAATAAGTTTAGAAACTTTCATTAAAAAAGACTAAAGTCCAAAGAGATTACATCGCTCAGAACCTGATTAGTAATTACACAATCTAAAATCAATTTTGCATGTTTAGCTAATAAGCGAGTAGCAGAATTACCATTCCTACAGATGTGGTTACCCTTCCACGAGTTGAATTTGTGCAGACACACTTTGGATCCTTGAATCACTGTGTGGTTTTAGTTTCAAAAACACCTTGTCCTCCAACTATATTACCATTGTCTTGTTATGTGCCATTGGCACATACAAATCCTACATGCCTAAAAATTGGAGAAATGTATGTAGGATTAATATGTTCCATGTGATATCACCCTACACTCTTGGCATGATGGACACTACACGTATAAGTGTTTGTGGTGTATAATATGGGAGGCAAGGGTTAGGATTCAAGTCTCTAGGTGGAGCTTCACACACATATACTTAGATTATGTTGAAATAGAATTCTATCTTAGATAATGTATATATATATTTGTGTGTGTGTGTGTGTGTTCCATGTGATAGGCCTCACGTAGCACCTAACTTACATGGTTTTAAAAACCGAATCAAATTGGTTGGTTCAATCATGAATTTTTACCTAAATCGGAGGAATGTAGGCTAATTATTAGTCTTGATACTTGTCATTCAAGAGGATTTTTTAAAGGCAACTACTGGCAACTGTTGGAATTGATGAGAATTGATGGGATGTACCCAATAGCATTTGCTATTTGTGAGGACGAGAACAAGGACAGTTAGTCATGGTTTTTGGGGTCGTTGTTAACTGATATTGGTCCTGTGAGGGAACATGGCTGAACCTTTATTTTTGAATCTTTGTGAGTCATTTAATTCTAAGATTTTTGATGCTAAGGTTAAGTCCATATTGACTATGTGTGAGATGATTAGGAGGTATTTTATGAAAAGGATCCCAAGAAATAGGGATATAATGTTGAAGAAGTCTGGCCCAATTTGTCCTAAGATTCAAGATAAATTAGAAGTTAAAAAGGAAGCAACTAGGGATTGCAAATCTACATGGTCTGGTGGATCGAGGTTTGAAGTGCATTGTAAGGGAAAATAGTTTGTAGTTGATTTGGATAAGCATACATTTGCTTGCTATAGATGGTATTTAACCGGCATCCCTTGCAAGCATGCAGTTTTAGCAATTGCTTACAAGAAAGAAAAGGCAAAAAACTATGTGCTTAGCTATTACAAGGTTGAGAATTACCTTAGAACATACTCACACCTCATCTAGCCTACCAATGGTGAGGACTTTTGGCCAAATGCAGCATGTGATAAGATTTTGCCTCCAATTATGCTAGTATAGCTTGAAGGACCAAAGGAGAAGAAGAGGAAGAAAGTTGTTGATAAGGCACCAAGGATTTCACATAAGTTGAAGAAGTCATCCGTACAAAAATGTAGCAATTGTGGACAATTGGGTCGCAACAAAAGAGGATGCAAATTACCCTCCAAATCTAATGATGCTAGTGGGGGCCAAACTGAGCAAATACAAGGAGCAACAATGAATAGAGGGAGCCAAAACCATGTATTAATACTTGCTAATTGCTAAATAAGTTTTTTATTGTGCTACTTACCTATTGTAGTTACTAACTGCAAACTTTTCGAACTTGTTGTAGGTTAGGAGAATGAGAGGCAATCATATGTTTATGGGCTTAAGAGTGAAAGAGCATC
This sequence comes from Castanea sativa, assembly GCF_040712315.1. Lineage (NCBI taxonomy): Eukaryota > Viridiplantae > Streptophyta > Magnoliopsida > Fagales > Fagaceae > Castanea > Castanea sativa. Next base: position 17,779,319 of record NC_134015.1, on the reverse strand, counting down.
ATCACCCATTAGGTGTTGCTGGAAGCCAGATTATATATATACTACACATTGTGCTTGTTATTTGCATATTGCTAGTATTTGGTCATTGAGTTTGTTGTGCATACATGCTTATTGTATAATCCAATGTATCTATTATTACAATTCTCAACCCAAACAAGTGTCGCTGGAAGCAGTAAAGTTGGTAGATATGGAAAAGGAAATGGAATTGTTGCTAGAGGAAGAGCTGGAAATGGAGCAAGAAAAGGATGAGGGGCAGCAGCAGTACTAGTTTGTAGGATCTTTTATATGTTAGGACATTTGATTGTTAGAACCTTTTGTGGTTACTGTTTTGTAAATTTGTTCATAAGATTATTTGATTGTGTTAATGGAGAAAAATAACCTATTTTGTGTTGGTCTTAGGTAGGACCTTTGGTTTGACAAACATTATTAGTTACTATTTTGTAAAGTTTTTCATAAGCTTATATAATGGTGATACTAGATATAAGTATTCTATTTTGTGTTAATCAATAGTTTACAAAACCTTTATGTGAACAACAAAATATTAAGGAAACTCTACTAAATTTATTTCTCTTACGTGATGTTCATGTGTATGGTATCTAATTAAGTCATATTTAGTTGGTAAAGATTCAAAGAATTGCATATATGCATAATTGCACTCTAGAGGTCTAATGTAATTGCAATTTACATTTATGGATGTCTATTTCAATTATAATAAATAATATTCCAATAAGAAACAAAACTAAGTGTTAATTTCCATTGCAAAAAATGCAGTTCAATTTCCATTACATCATAATAAAATGAGTGGCCATATTACATTAAACAAGATAACAAACTAGCTACTCTTTCAAAACAATTGTCGCTACAATCTTTCACAATGACTAAACTAGAATTCACCTATTCTAAATACAAGTTCTTTCATTGGAGATGCTTTCACTAACCAAACTAAAATGACCATCACAATAATGAACCAATTAACTTCTACAATTTGGGTTGCCTCGGAGAAGCTGCTACTTCTACAATTTCACTACTTCCTATTTCAAGATTGTCAGTTTGCAAGAGATAAGAGGCACATATGTAGCTGATCATGAATCTATGGAACAGTGGAAATTTTGAAGGGTCTTGGAAATGAGAGCACCAGCTGATAATGAATCTATGGAATGGTTGAAAATTTCACTTCTTCAATTGTTCTAATGCTGCCGCATACCTGTTACCAATGACAAAATTAAAAGATTCTCCATGAAGGGCAGCACATGACTTCCTTTGGGGGAAGATACATTGTCTACCTGTGACCAAATAAAAATATTTGGCAATAAGAAAATGAGGCAAGACTTAAAGTAGTCAGATTAATGCTTGTAATCTTAGGTGTTGTACTTATATTCATATCATTAAGATCATTATAATAACATTTATCTAATAACAATCCCAAATAAATAGTTTTTTGGTTCAGTGGCGGAGCCAGAAATTTATCTTTAGGAAGACCATATATAAATGTTTTTTTGGTGTGTATGAAATCTAAAATAGTAATGTACAATACTTTATAATTCAATATGTGCTATAAACAATAACTAAATACATGTTAACATAGTAGTATATACCATACATTTTAATCAAACTAATCAAGTACATTTATAAATTGTAATGCCATACGGTACATAATATATCGATTATTATAAAAAATTATATATTATAAGGAAAATAAAAAAGAAAGTAAATGAAAAGTAAAGTAAAAAAATCAAGAGAAAGCAGATGAAAAATAAAGTAACATAGGAGCACTGCAATGGGGTGAGAGGCCTACGGAAGCTTCAAATTTGTCTTTCACTCTTTCTTATCTAGTCTAGTCACTCAAAACTTTTACTTTTTATATTGTAAACACAAAACTACAACAGTAGTGGGAAAAGGAAAGAATTGAAAAGAAAAAAGAAGAACAAGGCAAACACCAACTTAGAGAGAGAGAGAGAGAGAGAGAGAGAGAGAGAGAGAGAGAGAGAGAGAGAGAGAGAGAGTCACCTGTGAGAGCACTACGATCAAAATGTTCTGCAACTGTGTGGGGCACTTGGTAGTGCGATGAATCAACAAAACTTCTGGCCTTTCAATTTCTCTACTATTGTAGTACAAGTAAGCCCTAGGTGTATTGGATTGAAAATTAAATTTTTTCCCTTTTATTTGCTGAGGTAATTGTAAATATACCTATGTGTTCATTTTAAATATGCTAAATGTTTAATAATTGTAATTTTTTGACATATATATTTATGGATTGTATTCTATTTAAATGAAAGTTATGTTTATTTTTAGACTTTCTTAAATATATATATATACACACACACACATACATACAAATTATTGGGTATGGGGGCCAAAATGATAAGGTTCATTTAAAATTTTTCAAATTATTTAGGATAATTCCAAAAAAAATAATTCCTTAATTTTTTTTCAAAAATTTTGGTGGGGCCAAGGCTCCCTTGATCCTACTGATCATCTGCTACTACTTTTGGTAACTAGTACGTTGACAATCATATATGTAGCAGACAGTATTTCAAATAATTTTCCAATAAAAAATTTCATGAGACATGAAGTCATGCAGACCAACATGGAAAACACTAATATCAGGCAGAAAAGCATAGTATATAGGTTAAATCTCCCTCTGCTTGGTAAAATATAGCAAGTTATACAGTAGTAGAAATTTTGGGTTACCTCAAGCAACTCACAAAGTGGACATTTGACCACTCCAGAATAGTTATTCAATATATATGCAAAATTGAGTTTCACTAAAAATCTCTAGAATAGTTATTGATGATTTTAATCAATAACAATCCATCAATAAAAAAAGCCCCCCCCCCCCCCCCACCTCCAAACATAAAGATGGCTACCTCTAAATCATGCATGTTTCATTTGTCTGAATCTTTAAACTATTTTTTATTCAAATATAAGCATATACAATAACGACAAACAATTTGGAATTAACTCAAATTAGTTATGTGAGAAGATGATAAAATGATTTAGACTATTATATCTCATAATAATCCACAACTTCTATAGAATGACAAAAGATCTCAAGTAAAATAGTAGTCCAAATTACCAAAAGAATATGAGATAACAGTGATATGTAAAATATTCAAGATCAAGAATTCCTATTGTGTTATTGAGACATAATGCTAATTTAATTGCATTGTAAGGGGCCATTGATATTACACTTTTTAGTAATATCTAGAAATAGGATTTTAGAGAGGTAGCAGGGTGTGTATTTTTCTTGGATCAATAGGTACCTAATGTTGTGGCTTCTGATCTGATCTTGCAATTTGTATTGCTTTTTATTATTGTTGTGGCGTCTGCATATCTTGAATACATACAATTATTGCAAATCTTATCACTGGAGTAAGTGAAGCCTAGACATATTGCATATGTTCTTAATCATTTGTGGAACCTAATTCCAATTTTTGGGCGTAGTGTAAGATAGAGATATGTCTATCTAATCTTAACAAATGAATGAACCAATGATTGAAAGTGGAATAAATGGAGTTTAATTCCTTTTTAAATTTTTTTTAAATGGGGTATAATTCCTCTTACGGAAGACCTAAACTTAAACCAGCCGATAAGCCAATGCATCATAAAGAAACAGAATCTTGACCCTACCACAACTTCTAACAACTAAATTATCAAAAAACAAAGTTGCTTAATCTATAAAAACTTTAGTTTTCCTAAAATTGTACAAATCTAGCAGCAATAACACTAAGAGAGAGAGAGAGAGAGAGAGAGAGAGAGAGAGAGAGAGAGAGAGAGAGAGAGAGAGAGAGAGAGAGAGAGAGCGAGCTGATGCTTTTATCGTCGTTGTGGCCACTGAGGCTGCCTGGAGCTGTCGCCATTGCCCCGGGTTCACAAGAGCTTATGGGTTCATGAGGTTTTGGGTTTGGCCTATCTGGGTTCACATGTGAAATCAGAGCTAGGGAGGTTTGGGTTTGGGTTCACCACCGCTAAAGCCTTCATCACCACTATCACCACTACCGTTGGGATGAGATGGGTTTGTGAGGTTTTAGTTTGTGGGAACTCTGAGTTTTTTGTCATGAGATTTTGTTTTTAGATTTTAGGATTTTGACTGAAACTTTGTCATTTAGGGGGAGGTTTTTGTTTTAAGTTTAGCCTTGAAATGATATAGTTTCGATGAATGCCATCTTTTTGCTTGGTCATCACTAAAATGACATAGTTTTGAGGTTGATTTGGAAAAAATAAAACACATCAGCATAATGATGTGTCACTTAATAGCAGGAATTAACCGTGTGGGGAGAATAGCTAACAGAATTAAATTTCAGGGTGTAAAATCAAGTTTTTGAAACTTTGGGGGTATAAAATCCAATCAACCCCAAACTTTAGAGGTTTAATTTGCAATTTATTCTAATTTTTATTGGCACCTTTAACTATTTTGGAATTTGTGGGTCGTAGGGTGTCTTAAAAGTTGGGGGTCTTGAACTTAACCATTGCGAATCCTTACATTCGAGTTGCAACTTGCACCTCGACCTTTGTTATAGTCCAATTAAATTAATCCTTGTTAAGAAAATAATGGAAACTTACTAAATTAGGACAAGTGGTGCAAGATTTTTTTTTAATATAAAATGAAAAAAAAAAAAACAAGTGGTGCAAAATAAGTTAAAAAATTAAAACAAGCAGATTAGCTAACCTCATGTGTATGAGAAGGTATTCAATATCAAATGATACCATGTGTTACTGGGTTGTTATTTTTATACACACGTCTTTCATTTATTGAATTTTAATATGGATGATGTGATATCATTTGATACAAAATACATTTTCCACATCTATACCTTTCTAAGAATTTGACTTTTAGAGTTTTTATTTTAATGAGTTTCGTAAAAAACAATGCCTATGCATATTTTAACGAGTATTTGATAACAAAATCTCATAATATATTAAATGCAATTGGAATAGTCAATCCCCCACAAATCAAAATTAGATGAAACATCAAGTAGCATAATATATAATATAATATAATGCAACACAATTACATTAGAATATACTATTAGGACTATAAAGAAGTCGAGTTGGGTTTTAAAAGTTCATGTTTGTTCATTTAATTTTATTTCAAATACAATCTGAGTTTGAGCTCATTACTAAATAAGATTAAATGTTCAAATTTGGTTCATTTTCTTATCGAACAAGCTTAAATTTGCTCATGAGCTACTTGATTAACTAATTTTGTTTCCTACATATAGTTAAATCATATATAAAATTTCTCACTCTTTCAAAAATCTATGAATGAACTATTTATATAACCAATAAACTACAAATACAAATAGATATTATATGAACCTTGTTACAAAGTTACATAATCTATCTCAAATGTATTTAAGTATATTTTTGGACAAGTATATATATAAAAATATAATATTATATATAGTTAAATCGAACTTGCATATTCACTAGCGCTTGTTCACAACCAAATTATCATGTTTTAGCTTGACTTGGTTTATGAGTTCAGCTTAAATTTGTTCTTGAACTTGATTTGTTTGCTAAACAAAAGAATATGAACAAGTATTTTCCAAAGTCGAGCTCAAGCTATTTATAAACAACTGGTTCATTTACAGTTTCTCACCACAACTCAAAACATACTTCTTGCAAAAATGTTGTGAAATTTTATTTTATTTATAGATGTTCTCTAATAGTCTTTCTATTGTTACAACAAAATCTCATAACATTTTAATAATATACCGAGTCGTTAGTCCACAATGGTTCATAATAAAATAAAATATAAATATAAATATATTCAAATTACATTAGGGCTCACTACATCTCAAAATATACTTCTTATAAAAAGAGAAAAGTTCACTTATAGCCCCTAACATTTGGGGTAGTTTTCATCGTGGCCCTTAATGTCAAAAGTTTCATTCTAGCTACAGCCTGCAGGTTTGGTTTCATTTTCAAAAACATGTCCAACTCTTTTGCTATTGTTTTGTTAATGGTTTCAGTGTCAAAAACACCGTGTTGTCCAACTCTTTCGCCATTGTTTTGTTAAGTGCCACGTGGTAGCTATCACTTGGCACATGAAATATGCTATATTACTTAGTAAGTATTTAGAACCCTTAAAGCAAGATATATGGCTAAATTGATTTTAACACTAAACCAAACAATGTAGTCCAAGTGTAAATGACTTATCCAATTTCCATACAAACCTAAATCTGATTCGGTACTCTTTATGGACGGTTCAATTCCAAAAACTGCAAACCAAATTGGTTTAACAAGTTAATAAACAGTTATGAGAGAGAAATGTTGTGCTTGCCTAGAACTCCCTCAACTCATACATTGAAGCCTTTCCTATCAACTTGTCTTTTTGGGTGAATACGGATAACCAAAACCAAAAACACATCCAAAAAACTACTACATTAGCTTACCTAGTTCCTTCCCAGTATAGGTTTTAACTATAGTTTATCTCTATCTCTAGGGAGCATTGTTTATTTTCTAAACATTTTTTTATTATTTTTGAGACTTGGTGATTATTATAGAGAAAAGTGGGTGTTTTGAAAAGTGAGAGGAATAATAAATAATAAAAAAAATAATGAAAAATAATATTTAAATGAATTAGTGTTTAGAGTATAAAATGTGATGTGTGAACTTTGAATCTTGACTTTTGTTTTTTTTATATAAACTTTGAATCCAGACTCCTGGGGAAAACTTTCTCAAAAAAAAAAAAAATAGTCCTACGCAAAAAATTTACTTATTTCTTCGGTCTCTCACAAGGAGAGTAGGCCGCGGTAGAACTACCATGAGGCCTATTCCATTTGTGAGAGCCCAAAGCAGGAGTATGTAAGTTTTTCCCTGAGTGATTGATTTTGTGTATGCTGTGCTGGTGGTAGGGATTTTTTGAGGCAAAATGGGCTGTCTTTAATACAAGAAGGTAAGATCCTAGGGGCAGCTTTGATGGTTACGAACACTCCCTGTTGTTTGAGTTGCTCCAATCCTGATTTCATAACATGTTCATGCCACGAAGGGTTCTTACCATGGCAGACAAATGATATTCTGAAAACCCAATATTAGTTAAACTTGGTCTATCGCCGCATTATCCAGACCGGGGGTGGAGCTGCATTATCCAGAAACACAGTTCAAATAAAAACCCTGTAGCTGCGTTTTCATAAAACGCAGCTCAAAAAAGCGGCTACAAAACGCGTTTTTTGTAGTGAAGGGCTATTTGTGTTAGTTCATTGATGTTATTTTGTCTTTTGAACAAAATTCCTATAATTTACTCAATATCTAATCACACGTCACAGATAGAGTGTACATGTTAAAGCTGTTCAGGGCTTTTGGCCAATTGGATAATCACTGACCTAGATGTGAACCAAACCAAGTACATTCGCAGGTTTATTTTTTACAAGATAATTTCATTACATTTGAAATGAAGCGGTCAATAATTTGCCCATGCACGTCTTATCAAACCAACTTGGTCAAGCACATTTGCAGAAGCTTTATATATATGTAGATAGATGCCACCATTTGCATAAGCACCATTCATAAAAGCACTTGTTCAAAGCAGTTTGAACTTACTTTGGCAAGAGAAAATGAAGGTTGAAGTGGAAGTATCTCCAATGAGAATATCAAACCAACTTCACCGACTCCCACCCATCTTCGCTATTATCAGCTTTCCTTTCTCGACCAAATATTCCCTCCGGTATATGCTTCATTTATCTTCTTCTACTCAAAGAATGATACTTACTCCAAAATCAGCACTGATATTACCAAATCATTCTCTAGAGTCCTCAAGAAATCATTGTCAGACCTCTTAAAACGTTACTATCCTTTAGCTGGCCGCGTTAAAGACAATATTAATGTGGACTGCAATGATGAAGGGTTGTTGTTTTCAAGTGCGAGCTTTCAGATATTGTTACAAATCCAAATCCGGCAGAGTTCAAGAAATTTCTTCCATGCGATATTAATGGCACGCACAATTTAACCTTTGCTGTTCAAGTCAACTACTTCACTTGCGGTGGTATTGCCATTGGTGCATGCATTTCCCACAAGATTGCTGATGGAACATCCTTTATCATGTTTATGAAAACTTGGGCAGCCACAGCGCGAGGCGAGACTAATATTTATCCACAATTTCAAACATCAACTCTCTTCCCACCTGCAAGCAGGGACGGAGCTAGGACTTGGAGTTAGGGGGGCGACTTTGCTGCTAGCTGTGTGCAGTGGCTCCGACTCTTGAGACTATTTTTTTACTACTAAGGATTTTTGTTAAAAAATTTTTAAATGGCCAAGTAGTTTGTTCTGGGTAAAATATATTGATTGGACTTAATTTTTTTAGTTTTATTATATTGGTAATTTTTATTGTTGAGCTAATTTTTTTGAGTTTTTATATTTTGTTTTAGATTTAATCTATTAATTTTTTATGTCCTTTAAAAGGTGAAAAATGCTAAAACTACAAAATTTTTACAAATTGCTAATGTGATAAGTGGTTATTGATATATAAAAAGTTATGCAAGTGTACAAACTAATAAGAATTTGCTACCTTAATAGTTTGTATAAACATTGTAAAAACGTTTTTGGCTATAAGATTACTCTCAAAAGAATTAATGGCATTATTAAGGGGGGCAAAGTGTAATTTTATTGAACAAAATTGTTAAACTTAGTACCTATTAATATAATAATATTTTTATAAAAAAAATTAGGGGGGCCATTGCCCCCCCAAGTCTAATAACAGCTCCGCCCATGCCTGCAAGTACCTTATCTGGGTTTCAACCAAAAACTAGTATGATACAAGAGAAGCTCGTATTAAGGTTTGTGTTTTGCTCTGCTACAATGGAGGCTCTTAAAGAAAAATATGCAGAAAGCTCAAACATAGAATGCCCATTACACCCCAGCCGTGTTGAGGCCCTATCAACCTTTTTATGAAGCCGATATGTTCAGTGGTGACTCTAGGAAATTTTTTCAGGGTATTCTTCAACAAGCATAAATTACACAATCTAATAAAAAGAAAATTTTATATATTGACAACAACAACAATAAAAAAACACGCAAATACATAAAATTTACAATTGTCTTCTACGAGTTTTTATATTTTGAAATCGTTGCATGATAGTCTTATTATCAATGCTACAAGCTACATTTTTTTCAATATACACAACCAAGCAATCATTCATCCATTGATCTCCCATTCGATTGTGCAGTTCATTCTTTATATATTTCATTGCTGAAAAACTTCTTTCTACTGTTGCAGTAGCAACTGGAAGGGTCAAAGCTAACTTCACAAGCAAATAGACTAATGGATATGTCTCATGCTTCCTTGTGCTCACTAACTTTTCAGCAAGTTTCCTAACTCCTTGAAGCTCTAAAAAGAAGTCATTGCTGCGCATATCAAAAATGTAATGCTGAAATTGAGAGTCAAGTGCCAAAATATATGTCCTAAGAAAATGAGAGGGATAGAACTTAGCTAGACGTATCAACTTTTCCTTATCGAAAGCTACAAATGAATTACTTGGATTCAAGCAAGCCATACAAAGTAGCAAATCAGTATTTGCCTCAGAAAAACGGTTGTTAAGCTCTTGAAGTTGCATATCTATGACTGTGTAGAATAGCTCAACACGATAATGATGTAAATTTGTATTTTGTTGAGTGTTGCGTCGCGGTCTCCCACTAGCTACAAATATTTCATCTATGTTCAAGATAGAAATATCATGTGTGGTACAAAATGAAGACACTTCAGTCAATAAAGATTTCCATTTATCATCTCTCATCACTTATAATCGTTGCTTAGACACTTTAACAAGATCCATAGCATTTACTATATCCTGATTTTTTTTTTTTTTTTTTTTTGCAATGCTATTAACAATTCATTTGTGATCCCTAAAATGTTTTTCATCAAGTGTAAAGTAAAGACAAATTCAAAAGATTGAATTGACCTCATAATAAAATGAGCTTCAACTTTTTGGTCGGAGAGGTCATCTTCTTCAATAATCTCAAGTACATCAACAACAGCAGAAAATATCAAAATCAAGTTGAGAATAGTCCCATAATATGATCCCAACGTGTATCACTGGGGAGTTTAAGATTTGTCTTTTGATTTAAACCTTGCCCACTTCTACGTACACCATTCTCTAAATTTTCTTTAATTTTGGCAAATTGTGCATCTCGAAGAGCATTTCGTCTCTTACAAGAGCCTCCAACAACAGTTACTAAATTACTAACTACATAAAAAAATTCAACAATGTTAATGTGATTTTTAGCAATGGCAACAAGTGTCAATTGAAGTTGATGAGCAAAACAATGAACATAAAATGCTGACTTATTCTCTTTCAAAATTAAAGTTTTGAGACCATTGATATCACCTTGCATAATACTAGCTCCGTTATAACCTTGCTCACGTAGGTATGATAAACTCAAATTATGTTCACAAAGTAAACATTTAATAACATATTTGAGTGACAAAGTGGTGGTACTTGCTACATGTACAACACCAAGGAACCACTCTACAATAATTTCTTTTTTGTTCACATAACGAAGAACGAGGGTCATTTGTTCTTTCACTGAGATATCACGTGATTTATTAACTAAAATTGAAAAGAACCCATTGTCAAGATCCTTGATGATGACTTTGGATGCTTCACGTGCAATTGCAGTCACAATGTCTTTTTGAATATCAAAGTGAATAAGCTTGTAATTTTTCGGAGCTTTTTGCAACACTTCATTGATAGATTCATTGTGATCCCCCAAAAATTGTAGAAGCTCAAGAAAATTTCCTTTATCACTTGAACATTGAGATTCATCGTGACCACGAAAAGCTAATCCCCGGCATAAAAGGAATCTTATGCAATCAACTATTGCATTTAATTGAACTCGATATTCAAATTTACCTTGATTTGATTGCTTAACCAAAATACTTTGAATGTGTTGCTCTTCCTTCAGTAGATCTTCACTCTTCTTAACAGCTTGGTTATGAGCACTATTAACTCCTCCAACATGGGAATCTAAATTCACAAGCTGATTCCAAAGTTTGAATCCTTTCGTTACAAAAGTCTCACATCTTCCTTGCTTACCAACATCTTGCCTAAATAGGTAGCAATAAAAACAAAATGCTGCATCCTTTTCTATACTATATTCCAACCATTTTCTATTTACATACCATTCGGCTCTAAATCGACGGGGTTTTCCATAAAAATGTGATACAGGGTAATCATGAACAGGTTGACAAGGGTCTTTTGTTAAATAATATCTTCTTATTTTATCATGATTATTAGGATGATAAGATGATATCTTTTGTCGTAGCCCAGGATCTGAAGGAAGATTTTCTAAATTAAAGTCAACACGAATTAGCTTAGAAGATAAAGATGAATCTTGCACAGGAGATGAATTTTAAGTACGCGGTTTTCTTATCAAATATTTGTCCATAATTCTAGCAAAACAATAAACAATAAACTATAAGTTCATTTGAAATATTAATAAAATTATTAATTATTGTTGTTTAGTTATTTCATTAATTTGTTTGTCTTTTATAAACTATAATTTGTTATATTATTGTTTCATTAATTATAAAATTATTAATTATCGTTTAGCTTAACATATTTTAATTTGTTTGTCTTTTTATAATGTATTGGTTAATTATATTTCTTTAATTATTGTTTTTTAGCTTAACAATAATCTATATTGCTTTAATTTATTTGTCATTAATTATATTGCTTTAATTTGTTATATTATTTACACTAAAAGAGCCACTGATGTGCACATTACACATCCCATGTGTAGCACAATAATTAAAGCACTAAAGCAGTGTAATGTGCAGCCCGACCCCCCCATGTGCACGCCTCATGCTTGATGCTCCATGCCAATCAGAAAAATTCACAATCACACATTACACTAAAAGACAATTAATATCTCACCAACACTGATGTGCATTGATAATAGCTTAATTTTGCATATTTATATCATTGTTAGAAAACATTATCATACTTATTTTGAGGTAATTCATGCATTTTATATTTGGTTTTGGAATAATGGTGAATAATCAATTTTGTGTTTAATTGAATCTTATTGCGTGAATTTATCTTTTGTAGGAGAATGAAATTAAATAAGTGGATTTATGCAAAGAAGAAAGCTAATGGACTTTACTTTTACAAGAGCCATGATGAATTTAAAGAAGACCAACCCAATTAAATTTAAGTCCAATTGGAGCAGGGAATCAAAGAAAATTTGTATCAAATCCAAATTCAATTCGGATTAGGATTTCAGCCTACACATCAGTTAGTATTTTTGGCATAACTTTCGGGTCAAATGTCCAATTGAGATGATTCAAGTTAGGCTGGAAAGTTAACTTAAAGGCTACAACTTTGTAGTTTACCAAAAGTCCGAATTCTGACGTTAAATGGGCCAAAATTGTCGTTTAATTGAAGCCTAAAAATCTGGAATTTTCCCCAAACGGGAATTCAACTTGTAATTGGATTCCTTGACCTATTTAAAGGCTCTTTAGGGAAAAATTCAAGGAGGCCAGTGCTAGGGCTGAGGGCTGAACATAGAGAGTGCGGCTACTTCTTTGGTTTTCTTCCATGACAGTTAGTTTTATTTTATTTGTCTAGTTTAATGTTTAATATTTTATTCTTGTGTTTTATTTTAATTATTATGAGTAGCTAAATTTATAATTAGGGTTGAGGATGAAACCTTGTTAAGGATTATCAGTAATATTTATGTGATTTGATTTTTTCCACAATAGTTGTTCTTTAATGATATAAATTGTTCTTGCTTCATATCAATTGACTAAGATGAGATTCTAGATATGAGTTCAATCATGTTTTTTTTTTCATGATTTAGGATTTGTCTTAATTAATTGAATGCTTGGTTTATTAATTCTTGATTATAAAATTGGATATCGCTTGTGATTTATCTGTTAATGGATACAATTTATGATTTGATTTTTAGAATTGGATATATCTTGTGATTTGTTTGGCTATAGATACAATTGATAATTTGATTTTATACTTAAGAAGTGAAGAAGAACATGCTTTTGATTTTTAAAATAAGGATTTTAATGAGAATATTTTCCATGATAGCAAGATTGATTTCTAGATTATCATGTAGTGAGTTGAGAAAAATTAATGATCATAAATATATGCTGATATGACTTACAAGGCGGATTCCAAAACCTTAATTCCTTTCCCTTGATTGTTTACATCTTTTTATTGTTTTATATCTTTTGCTTAGCTTAACTATTTGCTTAACTTTATTATTTGCTTAGTTTATTTACTTTCAAAACAACCAATTTTTATTAAACTAGATTAGGATTAATTTGGTTAAGATTTGATTAATTTTCCTACATTCATTCAAGTCCCTGTGGGTTCGACCTTGTTCTTGTCAAACTATACTTTGGTACAGTTCGTACACTTGTGAGTATTTTAAAATTTCACAACAAGTTTTTGGCGCCGTTGGTGGGGATTTGGTTAGGAAAATAAATTTGGTCTTAATTTAATTTTTTCTTCTACTAATTGTAGTTAATTTAAAAAAAAAAAAAAAAAATTCTTTGTGCATGGTGTATGAGAACTTGGATATGTGATAAAGAAAATCGTCTTGTTAGTTTTGATTATTCATCCACAATGGGAGAAACAGGAGATGATTCAAAAACTCTTAGGGAGAAATAGGAGATGATTCAAAAACTCTTAGGGAGTTGTTCTCACCCAGAACCACCAACCCTCCATCTTGCATAGTATTGCCTGCAACCACTGCTGCACATTTTGAGTTAAAGCCACAGATAATCCATCTTCTTCCTATTTTTCATGGATTGGATAGAAAAGATCCTTATATGCATGTGAAGGATTTTCTTGAGATTTGTGCTACTTGTAAGTTCCAGAATTTCACTGATGAGTCTGTTCGCTTGCGTTTATTCCCTTTTTCCTTGAAGTATAAGGCAAAAGCATGGCTTAACTCTTTGTCACCTGGATCTATCACTTCATGGGAATTATTGGTCACAAAATTCCTCTCTAAATTTTTTCCAATGGCCAAGACCAATGCTTTGAGGAGAGAAATTGTAGATTTTTATCAAGATGAACAAGAGAAATTTTATGAGAGTTGGGAGAGATTTAAGGACTTGATCTTAAAGTGTCCCCATCATGGTTTTGAAACATGGAGACTAGTACAATATTTTTATAATGGTTTGACTCAGACTAATCGTAACATGATTGAGTCCATGAATGGTGGTGGATTTTTAAGTCTTGTAGATGATGAGGCATACAAATCTCTTGAGAATTTTTCTGAAAGTTCACAACAATGTGATTTTTCCAACCGTAAAGAGAGATCTGCCCCTAGAATTAAGAAAGGAGGATTGTATGAAGTTAGTGAAGATTTAGACATAAAAGCTAGGTTGGACAATCTCACTCGTAAGGTTGAGGCTTTAGCTTTAGGTAGAGGGATGAATTCTGTCAATCAAGTTCAAAGTGAAACATGCTCTATTTGTGCAAGTCCTATGCATACAACACAAATGTGTCCCTCTGTAGTTGGGTACCCTGATTTTTATACTGAGCAAGCAAATTCATTGAATAATTATGGAAAACCATTTGCTAGTCCATTTTCAGAGACATACAATCCAAATTGGAGGAACCATCCTAATTTCTCATGGAGGCAAAATCAGCCTCCCACAAATGTAGGTGGAAAACAAGTGCATCAACAAAGTCAATTTCGTCCACCTACTCAAGCATATCCTCCAATTCCTCAATCACCTCCTCAGTTTGTAGCACCACCAAGACAACAATCATCATTGGAGGAGTCTCTCAAAACTTTCATGCAATCAACTAGTCAAGCCATTCAAGAGATGATAAGTTCCACCCATTTGAATACTCAAGCTATTTCAAAGTTGGAAAATCAAGTTGGCCGATTAGCAACCCAAGTTGGAGAGAGGGAAAAATGAAAGTTTCCTAGTCAACCTATACCTAACCTAAAAGGACAATATGCCATCAATGGTTCTTCTAGTTCTACTCATGGACAAGAACATGTTCAATCTATTACTACCCTTAGGTCTGGTAAGCAAGTTGATAATCAAGTGAAAATGCCAGAAGTGGAGGATGATGAAAATATTGTGTTAAAGGAAAAAGATACTCATAGTTCACATGATGATCATGGAGAAAAGAAGGACAACCCAACCTCCATTCCAATTCAGGATCTTAGTTCCCTCCTTGATAAGAGGTTTGTTCCTAAAGCTCCATTTCCTCAAAGGTTAATCAGTCCTCAGAAAAGTGCACAATTTGGAGACATTTTAGAGGTTTTTAAGCAAGTGCAAATAAACATTCCATTTCTTGATGCAATTCAGCAAGTTCCTGCTTATGCCAAGTTTCTAAAAGATCTTGTGACAATGAAGAGAAAGACAAATGTCCCTAAAAAGGCATTTTTGACCGAGCAAGTCAGTTCAATCATTCAGAATAAATATCCAGTGAAATGTAAGGACCCAGGATCTCCTACAATTTCATGCAAGATTGGGGATCGCCTCATTAAGCGAGCTTTGCTAGATTTGGGGTCAAGTGTGAACTTAATGCCATATTCAGTTTATTTACAGCTAGGTTTGGGGGAGTTAAAACCAACAATCATGACACTTCAATTAGCTGATAGGTCTGTGAAAATCCCTAGAGGTATTGTTGAGGATGTGTTGATTAAGGTGGATGCATTCTATTTTCCTGTTGATTTTGTTGTGTTAGACACTGAGCCTGCTCTAAATGCCAATACACAAATCCATGTCATTTTGGGTCGCCCTTTCTTGGCCACATCCAATGCTTTGATCAATTGTCGAAGTGGTGTGATGAAGATTTCTTTTGGAAATATGACTGTTGAGCTTAATATCTTTGACATAAGTAAGCAAGTACCAAATAATGAGAATATATGTGAGGTTAACATGATTGGGAACTTAGTCCATGATAATCTTATACAATCAAGCTGTGAGGATCCCCTAAAGGATTGCTTAACCCTTTTTGATTGCAATTCGGATATTGAAAAATCAATTGAGGAAGTCAATGCATTGTTGGATTTTGTTCCTCTCTTAAGTACTGATAACTGGCAACCAAAAGTGATCCCCCTTCCACTTTCTTCATCCCCACTCCTATCTATTGTAGAACCACCAAAGTTGGATAACTTTTGGGAACACCACTTGATAAGTATACCTCAACAACACAAGGAAGCTATAGGTTGGAAAATTGCTAATATTAAAAGTATTAGTTCTTCTATGGTTATGCAAAGAATTCACTTGGAAGACACTGCAAAAGCTTCCCAACATGTTTTTGATCCAGGTAAGTTACAATCTCATTGGACTAGTCCATTCATAATATGCATTATTTATCTCCATGGTGTTGTTGAGGTTTGGATGGTCCTGTTTATCAGGATTGATCTCTAGTTGTGTTAAATCTTTTTGCAAAAAAAAAAAAAAAAAAAAAAAAAATCTTTTTCTTGTTTATTTTCTGTTTGTAGATTAATATTTGTGTTTATTTTCTTGTTTAGTTTTATTTTCTTTTGTTCTAGATGATATTTGACAGAAATTAAAATTTACAACAATCAGCTTGATCAAGGTATGTCTCCTCCTTCTCCTTACCTTACTTGTTTCTACTTAGTTCTCATGTTGCATATTAATTTTTTTTTGCTCTCTTTTCATTCAAGACATATATTTGAGAGTATCATTTTTAACATTGAGGACAATGTTTGGTTTAGGTTTGGGGGGGGGGATGTACATAGATTTCTATCTTTTTGTTTTGTTTAGTTGTGTTAAAAAAAAAAAAAAAAAATCTTTTGCCTAGCTTGAGGTCTATGTTTTGAGTTTGTTATACTACTCATGTTTAAAGAATTTCATTGCTTTCATGCTCAATTCATTGCACATGCACGTAGCCACTCAGACACAACTTGTTGTTGAAAGATAAAAATGATTAGAAAATCTTGATGATAACAATGTGGAGACTGTAACCCTTGTGAGTTTTAAGCCAATCATTATTTTTTTGAGGGCTATTTATTGTTTCTAATCTTAAAGTTCATTTGGAAGTGCATAACATATTTCCCTTATTGTAGTCTCATTGTTCTTTCTTTTGGCCAAGAAAAAAAAATCTAATTTTATGCCACACTTGAATCTTTTGAAGTCATTGATGTTGAATGAACTATACTAGTCTTTGAGAGATGAGATTAGACTATTTTTGTGTACTTTGAGCCATATATGTGTTTTTCTTTTTCTTTCTTGATACATTATCGCTAGTCACCCCGTTGAGCCTTTTAATTAGCCTTTCTTTCTTAAAGCCCTTATCCATAGTGTTTCAAGATAGAATTTGATCAGTTTGTTTCAATATGGTGGTTTGTGTGAGAATTCAAAGAAAGAAAAAAAAAGTTCAAGAACAAGGAAAAAAGAAAAAAAGAGGAAAAGTGTCAAAAAGAAGAAAATAAAAAGGGTTCCCATCAAATTTTGAGAAGTGAAATGGAAGGAAGGAGTACTGCTTTGAAGAAGAAGAGGTGAAAAAAAAAAAATTGTTGAATGGAAATTCCAAAAAGAGTTGACATTCCAACAAATCTTGAAAACACTTATTATTATTTACCTTCACCCATTTTTATTTCAAATCCTTTGCTTTTTCCCTACATTACGTCCTAATAAAGTCCTTATTTGATCTTGAAGATTGTGTAGTTCAGATATTGATTTGACTAAGAAGAAAAGAGGTGCGGTATAAATATTTTTGGCATCCTTTCATGAGACTACTTGTTCTTTCTTGATTAAGCGTTTTTCATGTGATTTATATGTGAGGTATTTAATTTTGCTTACATTATTCCGCTCACATATGTTGTTGAGAGTGTTACACCCCATTTCAGAGTGATTTCATTTGTTGAGTGATAACACTGGAAAGATTTGAGTTGAAGCATACTTTCAAATAGAGATTCGAGTAAAATTTATTCTAAAACTAAGAGTATGTTTGGGTTGGCTACCACTTTTCACTCACATTGAGTTTTGATGGCATGAGAAATTTCTTTAGCATTTGTAGTGTTTTTGAACTTGAACTAATTCTCTTTGCAAAAGGCAATTGAAAAAAACAAATGTTTGATTTTCTTTGTTTTGTTTATTTTAGTATTCATTCTCAGAATTTTGTGGGTATATTCCCTGCAAACCCTCACGAGACTACAACTCGTCCACTAGTGTAAGCTAGGGGTTAAAGGCTTGTTGCATACGCTAAATGCAATCGAAATTTTCAGCGAAAGTGGATTAGTTAGGATTTTCTTTTTCATTGTTTTTTATTTCTTTGTTTTGTTTTACTCTTTATTTGTTTTGCTCGAGAACTAGCAAAATGTAGGTTTGGGGGTATTTGATGTGCATTGATAATAGCTTAATTTTGCATATTTATATCATTGTTAGAAAGCATTATCATACTTATTTTGAGGTAATTCATGCATTTTATATTTGGTTTTGGAATAATGGTGAATAATCAATTTTGTGTTTAATTGAATCTTATTGCGTGAATTTATCTTTTGTAGGAGAATAGAATTAAATAAGTGGATTTATGCAAAGAAGAAAGCTAATGGACTTTACTTTTACAAGGGCCATGATGAAGTTAAAGAAGACCAACCCAATTAAATTTAAGTCCAATTGGAGCAGGAAATCAAAGGAAATTTGCATCAAATCCAAGTTCAATTCGGATTAGGATTTCAGCCTACACATCATTTAGTATTTTTGGCATAACTTTCGGCTCAGATGTCCAATTGAGATGATTCAAGTTGGACTGGAAATTTAACTTAAAGGGCTACAACTTTGTAGTTTATCAAAAGTCCAAATTCTGACGTTAAATGGGCCAAAATTGTCAGTTAAGTGAAGCCTAAAAATCTGGAATTTTTCCCAAACGGGAATTCAACTTGTAATAGGATTCCTTGACCTATTTAAAGGCTCTTTAGGGCAAAATTCAAGGAGGCCAATGCTAGGGCTGAGAGCTGAACATAGAGAGTGCGGCTACTTCTCTGGTTTTCTTCCATGATAGTTAGTTTTATTTTATTTGTCTAGTTTAATGTTTAGTATTTTATTCTTGTGTTTTATTTTAATTATTATGAGTAGCTAAATTTATAATTAGGGTTGAGGATGAAACCTTGTTAAGGATTATCAGTAATATTTATGTGATTTGATTTTTCCCACAATAGTTGTTCTTTAATGATTTAAATTGTTCTTGCTTCATATCAATTGACTAAGGTGAGATTCTAGATATGAGTTCAATCATGTTTTTTTTTCATGATTTAGGATTTGTCTTAATTAATTGAATGCTTGGTTTATTAATTCTTGATTATAAAATTGGATATCGCTTGTGATTTATCTGTTAATGGATACAATTTATGATTTGATTTTTAGAATTGGATATATCTTGTGATTTGTTTGGCTATAGATACAATTGATGATTTGATTTTATACTTAAGAAGCGAAGAAGAACATGCTTTTGATTTTTAAAATAAGGATTTTAATGAGAATATTTTCCATGATAGCAAGATTGATTTCTAGATTATCATGTAGTGAGTTGAGAAAAATTAATGATCATAAATATATGCTGATATGACTTACAAGGCTGATTCCAAAACCTTAATTCCTTTCCCTTGATTGTTTACATCTTTTTATTGTTTTATATCTTTTGCTTAGTTTAACTATTTGCTTAACTTTATTATTTGCTTAGTTTATTTACTTTCAAAACAACCAATTTTTATTAAACTAGATTAGGATTAATTTGGTTAAGATTTGATTAATTTTCCTACATTCATTCAAGTCCCTGTGGGTTCGACCTCGTTCTTGTCAAACTATACTTCGGTACGGTTCGTACACTTGCGAGTATTTTAAAATTTCACAACAAACACCAACACACTACACACACCAACACCAACACCAACACCAACGGATAAGATAAACTGATAAAGCCAAATTCAAAAAGTTAAAAACAAACAAAATATTAATAAAGCTAAAGACTTAAAGTTTAGGCAATGAGCCAATCACAGACAAACTCACAGTTCAAGAATCAAAAGAGTAAAGAGAGAGAGTTAGTCTTATTAAAGAATAGAGAGAGAGAGAGAGAGAGAGAGAGAGAGAGAGAGAAGTTAGCTTAGTAAATTGAAATACCTTGAGGGAGGGAGCACCGGAGCAGCCGAGCAGGGAGGTTGAAGGTTGAGGCCGTTGAGACAGTGATGTGGTGACAAGCGACGATGATGCGGAGGGGCGAGCGAGCGACAACGACGATCTGGACTAGGCTGATCTCCGACGAGAGAGCTGTGACTGATCCGATCTCCAACGAGCGTGCTGTGACCGATTCGATCTCCGTCTGTTGGCTTGAGGATCAAGCGGCGTTGCTCTGAGGGATTGAGTTTAGGTTTGCTTTAGGCCTTTAGTGGTTTCTTTTTTTTATTTTTTATATTTTTTATAAAGTCTTTAGTGATTTCTGATTTAGACCTTTAGGACTGAGGCGTTGGCGCGTTGCTCTGTTTTTTTTTTTTTTTGTGGAGAATTCGTGGGTTTGCTAAATCTATAATTTGTTGGGCTTGCCATGGGCTTGGCTCTGTTACATATTTTATTTTATTTTTTTTCAAGTTTTAGTTCAAATTTTTTTTTTTGGCTTGAAAGTAGAACATATAAGTTTTTTTTTTAATTTGAGGGTGTTTCTAATTCTGTGATTGAGAGTGTTTCTAATACAGAGCAAATATAAAAAATTAAAAAAAAATTCAGGTTTTTTTTAAGGTCAGGGTGTTCCTAGGAACATCTTGAGTTGCACGTGGCGTCGCCACTGGATATGTTGCTGCTACACAAGAAAACTGTGGGCATAAGAAGCTCAACTTAATGCTTTTGCAGTGAATTTACGCACGAGAATGGATCCCCCGTTGTCTGGAAATTATTTTGGAAATATCTTCCGGGTTGCAACAGTCATTCTGTCAAGTGAAGAGAGGAATGGCCTTGTGGGCAAACTAAGAGCCGCAATAAGAAAGATAGATAATGAGTATGTGAAAAAATTACACGGCCACACTCTACACTTGGACTTTCTCAAAGACGCAAGTGAAAAAGTCCTGAAACAAGATGTAGTTCCATTCAATTTCACAAGCTTGTGCAGGTTTTCTATATATGAAATGGACTTTGGTTGGGGAAATCCCATGTGGATTGGTTGGGTTAGCTTGCCTTTCAAGAACGTTGTTGTAATTTTAGACACCAAAAGTGGGGATGGAATAGAGGCATGGGTTAACTTGAAAGAGGAAGATATGGCTAAATTTGAAAGTGACACAGAGCTCCTTGCATATGCTTCCACCACAACTTTAAATGCTTAACACGTTAATGTATAAGCATGCTGCATGCGTAGACTGAATGGCTAACACTGCATGCAAAATTGTTTAGCAGCTTCTTCGTTAGTTTCCATCGTGAACTAAATTAAAGGAAGTCTAAAGCTTCCATGTTTTGTTAAAAGTATTCCAATTATATCATCATGTAATGTTATTTGTAATATATTGGTGAAACTGCTAGGGTTTTAGTTTCTTCTTTGGGTTGGTATCCGTATGATTGTATGAGAATCAGTTTGCAGTGTGATTTATTTATTTATTTTTCTGAATAAGTTTGCAGTGTGATTTTGGGACAAACTGTCACGCCCCAAACCCAAAAGGGTCCAAAGCGTGAGAGAAGAACCATTAAGAGCGAGAACATATGAGATTTATTTTCTTTCCAAAAGATAAAATAGATTAACATATGGATCTCTCCACAAAAGAAGTCAGAGCTCTACAAGACATTTACAAACAATACAAATTACGAATCATGTCTCCAAATATACATGAAATTCCAAAGCTCCAAATAGATCGACGTAAAACCACAATTCTTCCTAGGATAGGCAACCTCAATGATAGAATCTAAGCCTACCATGCCCAAGGCTAACAAACCTCAAAAGCCCAACCTCCGATAGAATTCGTTATGGCCTTGATAAATTTAGTAAGTTGAGTCACCAACCAATTATAGCATAACTCTCTCAATTAGCATAATGCTCCAATCACCACCAATCAAACTAGCTCAATACCCGGGGTATAACAAATTTATCTGAAAAACTGTTGGAAAGTGGGATGAGCTAACGCCCAATAAGTAGCATAATTAATGGGGGTGGGGGAAATTCAAATTTCATGATTATAAGCAGTTTGAAAAACATGTTTTAGTTTGGGAAATTGCTAACTGAATACTGCAAGATCTTTTTCAATAATAATGTAACAAGAATGATTAAATGATGAAACCCAAAGTTTCTCAAAATAATACCATGAAATTACATATCATAATCTGTGAGCACTAACAATATAATTTTCAAAACTATAAAATCTAACGTACAATAATTTTATCACAAATATACCATACTACCACATAGACCGGTCAGGGGATCCATCCATTCGCAACTGGCATGATATTGTCCTCTCTGGTATGCAGACTATTGGCCTTATGGACAGCAGCCTCACCTATACCCTCAAGGTTTTTCTCTCCCCTCATGGGCAGTAGAGAGAGCGCGTCAAATAGGACCTCTCTTGCATGTGGTCTCTTGGCCCCATGGGCAGCAGCCTCACCCACACACAATCAAGGAACCTCTTCCCCCATGGGCAGTAGGGAAGAACGCATCATCTAAAGTGAAAGGGTACTGACCGGGATTTGATTTCCCTTGTCACAAAGACCACGAAAACCAAATTGGGCGATCACCGGGAAATCACACATGGCATGGTGTTAAAACCACATAAAGCTCATAGGTTACATTATTTCCAAATACATAGTTTATATCTAGGTAATTTCTGGAAAACCTTAAATAATCTAACTTCCACAAGGTTTGTAAGGTTTTCAACTTCATTTTTGTCAAAAAGATTTTATATCAATTTCCCAATAACAAGACAAGATAAGCATTTTTAGATTTTCTAATAAACCATAAAATCCATAATTTCCTTATCAAAGATTAAATAAAAGATGCTCATATATTCCATGTCAACAATTCATGCATTTCCCCAAATGCAATGCCAAATATGATGCATTTTTATATATAATAATATATAATAGGGTCACAACACAACACTTTTAAGAAAACATATATCCATATATAATTTTTCAAAATGTGTTTGACCCAAAAACATCATTTATGAAATATGGTTATTTTTCAAAAATATTCCATTAAGAAGCTACTTACCTCAGTGGTCCATTCCAAATTTACCTCAACTGGGCACCACATTCAACCAATCAGGTTACTAGTTCCATCACCAAGTACCTTGGAACCTTAGAAACACAAGTATCAAACCTATTAATAACAAGGCTTACTACAAGTTACGCTATCAAATATGTCTCCATAAATCGGAAGGGATTCCCTCAAAAATCAAACCTATGGCCCTAAAGCCTAGCTTGACCAGCCCAAGACAAGTACCCCTACCCAAAAGGGAACCAAACAAGCATATAAGAAACTCTAGGACTACAACACAACCAAAGCCTTATAATACACTATTGCAAGAGATTAAACCAAACCATTATTAAAGTTAACTAAGTAAAACACACGTCGAAGAAAATGTAAGAATTTACAAGCCAAACCACTCAACAAAGGTTTCAAGTAAATTCCACAAAATCCCAACATACTCGTCATACTTTCAGATTCACTACACAGTAGGTCAGCCCTTTTGTAAAAGCCGTTTGGTCCATGAAAAGTTATCTGATTAACTTGAAATTAAATAGGGATAAGCTTTTATATTTGTAGTATGTACCACCAAAAATTCAGCTCAAAATGATTTTTCTATAATTTATTAAGAATCATGTAATGCAGCTTACTCAAATCTGTTGGGGACAGATTTACAATTTCAAAATAAAATTACTATAATCTTAATACTACGCCAAAAACTTTCAGACTTGATTAACCTCAAAGCTACATGTTTTAGCACATGATAACAGCTATGAATGCAACCAATAACCTCACATAATAGTCATCACAACACAAGTCAAGAAATTCAATCCTCTAACTCATATAGGCAATTTACCAAACACTTGACATGCAACAAGCACAAACCCACATTCACATATGTCAAAGCCATTCAAGTGCATAGGAAACACTTTGGAATCAACTCGTGCAACAACAAAACCCATATAGCTGCTCTAGGAAACCAAACCTCAAATACCCATCAGTAAAATAGACAACCAAAACATTTTAAATTCATTACCGCAAATAATGTGCATCATAAGATAATATAGCATACTCATGAATCTCTTTGGGTACTAAATAATATATTTAAGCTAAGATAAGATCAACCAAGGTTTGAGATTAATTCCACAATTTCTTAGCGTTTTAGTCTTACTTTCAGATTCAGTACATAGCAGGGCAGCCATTTTGTAACAACTGTTTGGTCAATGAAAACTTTAAGGGAACATTCCCCTATATGTATACAATGTACCACAGAAAATGCAGTCCAAAACGACTTTTCTGTAATTTATTAAAAATCATGCATTGCGGCTGACTCAAATCTGTCATGACAGCTTTAGAAAATTGTTATAGTTGTAAGACTAGCCCAAATTATTTGAGAATTTACTCACATTAAAACCACCAGATTTAAAGCATATTAAAAACAAGGAATCAAACCCAAAATCTCATATAAACAACTCATCAAACACTAGATATGCAAAAACACATGCCCACACTTCACTTGCACGAATTTGTAGTTATCACTTCACTCACACCCACATTTGCCAAAGTCATTTAAATGCAAAGAAACACACTTCCAAAAATCAACCCCAAACTTCCACAAAATCAGCTCACAATTTGCTCAAGGAACCCAAGTTTTTTAGCCATGAAGAAACCCCAAATGATCATCATTTGTAAAAGCCCTTAACCATTTAACAAATAAATCCATCAAATCAAAAACCCGTATACTCAATCACATGTATACCACTCATGTAGCTTAGATTAGAAAGAAATCTTACAAAAACTTGAAAAGCTGCAAAACAATTAAGAGTTTTACCTTTAATGTTTGAGAGAATGGCACATATGGGATTTCTAATGGGATTCTCCGGTGAAATCCGCCGAAAGTGGTGATGGATGGTTGGTTTACCAATGAGGGAGTGAGAGAAATTGAGGGAGCTAGAGTGTGTATGTGTGTGGGCTTTGGTGGGTGGGTGAGATAGAAAGATAGAGAAATAGAGAGAAGCATACGTATGGTGATAAGAGAAAGGGAGTGTGTTGATGGCAGCATTGTGGACTGCTTGTTCCAAAATATTTTGGGATCAAATTTACAACTTTACCCTTAAAGTTTCTCCCATATTTAAATTGGCCCATTCCAAAATTAACTAAATACTACCACATGCCCAAATATTCAAAACTCCTCCATAAAATAGTTAACCACACTGATTAAAAAAGTCCAATTTAGATATTATTCTCATTGGGAAAATTGCTTTAAAAACTATTTGCGGTGTTACACAAACTCTCTCTCTATCCCTCTAGTTTATCATTTGACTACTTCTCAACTAAAGGAAAAGGCATCAAAACCGATGATTTTTTCGTGGCCATATTACTTCTACTAGTCACCAACACCAACAATTTTAATATATACTAGAATACAAAGTATCCAATTGTTGGGAATTCAAATTTATTCTCTTTCCACACCTCACAAGGAACAGTTGGTTTGATTAGAAATCTAATAAGATTTTTAAAAATATGTAATTCTTATGTTTCTTTTATTTTAAGAATATTAAAAGAATTATTTATTTTTCCAAGACTATTTTTTAGATTTGTAAACAATGTAGGTCATATTTTTATGAATTGATATATCCAAGCCAAAAAAAAAAAAAAAAGATTACATGTATTTGAATCTTACTTTAAGTGTGTTCAAAGACACATTCAAGTTGTATGAAATGAAGACATAGGACTTGCTCAAGAAAGCCTGTCAGAACGGGACTTCAATACTAGTTGATACCTGTTGATCTATGAAAAATAAATGAATCTCAATTCTTGGCCTATAACATCTCTTGATCTATCAAGCTATGGGAAAATTGAACAGTAATTCTTGTTTCAGCCAACATTGACTTAGCTCTTCTTGAAATTCATGCACTAGGGTTCCAAAACATATAAAATGGATATTTTATGGTCATCATTAGATACATGCATAAAGAGACACATGCATACCTAGAGTTGCTACGAAGTTTTGTGCACCTAGGGTTTTGTATCAAGCTAGTGTCGGCTCATCAAAGCACAATTTGAAGAATATTGTAAAAGTTACAATAATCAAGTGGTTGTAGTGGTGTTAGTCACAAATAAGAGATTCGTGCAAATGATAAATCTTCTGCAAGAAGCAATCCAATTAGGGATTGGAACTGAGCTTCCTTAAATAGATTGGTAAGTTCTACAATAGGTATTTACTTTGAGATAGGGTAATATTTCTTGTTCTTGTAACCTCTTATCTTGTTAGTGGATTCTCTAGCAAGAGTGGTGACCTAAAATTCCTGCAATGGGGTTTTTCTTACAATGGTTTTTCCCATCATGATCAAATCATAATATCAAACTTATTTTTTGCTACACTTAACTTAGTTTGGTGATCTGGCTGTACCTTAATTTGGATTTGCATATAATTTGGACTAATTAAGTAACTTGGGTAATTGGTTAATTTGACTGGGGTCAAGCTATAACCTAAAATGTACTATTCTAAATTTTGGTTATGATGAACTCAATGTAAGCTTTATATACTACAACAGAGAAGGGAAAATAGACAATATTACTAAACTAAAAGTTTTTTTAACACATAAATTCAACTTCACAAGCTTGTCCTATATTTAAATTTGCGGCTATATAGATATACTCACCACCATTTGAATAAGAACCATCCAGTATAGAATCACTTATTCAAATTGTCTGAACTTGAAAGCTCAATTAGTGTGAAACCCTAATGCTTGTTTAGGCCTCCAATTTTAAATTACGGCTTAATTGCTTTTACTCCAACTTATGTAAGCGTGGAACAAGAGTAAATGAAGCACAATAAACTGGAACACTACTCTAAGCCATAAGCAAGTACAATAAGTGATAAATGTAAAACTTAAAGAGTAGAGAAAAGAGATGCAAATATAAGATAATACCGAGACGTGTTATCGAAAAGGAAATCAAAGTACTCGGCAAAAAACCTTTTTGCGGCCCTCCAAGCCGAAATCACTCCACTAGTGAATAAGTTGAAGTACATGAATATCAAAAAGACCCTCCAAGCCTAATCTACCCAATATACTTGAGCCCTCCAAGCTCTTACTACCAACAGACTCTTCACTATTTATTTAGATTCTGCAATTTTGCCCGATTGCATCTGATACTCAATGACTTCTTCTAATGCTTCCCATAAGCACCGAAAATTCTCTCAACAGATAGAACGGGTAAGGTAAGTGATTAGGCTAAAAACCTCTTAAGGATGTGTAGATGGAGAGGTAGGAGTAAATGGAAATTTTAGAGAAATGATGTAGAGGATTGTGGGTATACAATATCTAACTCTCAAGTGTTTTGCCTAGGGTTTTCTCTCTCAAAAGTTTCTTGTAAATACTCCTTCTTCTTCTTTTATTTCGTGGGTAATGAGGGTTTATATATAAAGAATGGGAAAAAGCACACTCAAAAATATTCAGGCAGTGAGTTCCATGGATCATTCATGACTTGCGAAATCTAGCCTGTCAAGAACTCTTCAAATTCCAGCATCTGCTTCTCACGTGACTTGTTTTGTAGGTTAGTAGTTCTGAGCAAGTCGCGAAATCCATATCTTTACAGATTCTTCACCAAACACCCACATACAACCTTTACATTAAATACTACAAAAATACAAGAAAATGATTGAATAAAATCACAATCAAATTTGACATAGAATTAAAGCCAACATAAAATATAGTTGTAAATACAACTTTACAGAACCTTACAAAGAGGAAATGAAGGCCTAGGTTGAAGTAATCTCCAAGTTGATGATAAAACCATCTTCACAAACCCCTATCCATCTTCTGTATTATCGGCTTTCCTTTCAAAATCAAATTAATACAGCCTCCCATGCATGCTTCTTTCATCTTCTTCTACCCAAAAGTTCACCACCAATATTGCCAAATCAAGTCTGCTCAAGCAATCATTTTCCAACGCCTTAACATGTTATTACCCTTTGGCCCGGGGCATCAAAGACAATCCTTCTGTTGATGAAGGTGTTTACCACTGTGAAGCACAGACAAAGGCTTCATATAGCGCTTCATGCGGTAAATTTTATGGTGCCCAATGAACTTGTGGAAGAGTGGTATGGCATTGTGGGCAAGTTGAGAGATGCAATAAGAAAAACCAAAAAGGATCAATTATGTGAAAAAGCCACGAGGTAGTAAACACTTTGATTTTCACGAAGAAATAAGTGGAAAAGCCATGACACACAAGATGTGGTTTTCTTAAATTTCACAGGGTTGTGTAGGTTTCCTATATATGATGATTTCGGGTGGGAAAGCCTTTGTGGGTTGGTCGGGTTAGCTTGCCTTTAAAGATTGTAATTGTGTTTGTAGACACCAAAAATGGGTGGAGGCATGGATAAACTTGAAAGAGGAAGATATGGCCAAATTCAGAAGTGATAAAAAGCTCATTGTAACTTGAAAATTATTCCATTTGAATTTCTTCATTGGCTGCTGTCATTTGCTAAAGTAAAGAGGGTTTTATATACGAAAATGTTAAGAACCTAGGGACGGCACAATTGTAAGTTGTAACAACCCTAGCTACTCGACAATAATAGTTGTATGTATTTACTATTTGAAATTCTGTGTTAAATGTATACTATTTGTCATTTTATGTGTAATTAAAATAAATAAATAAATAAACTTGAAGTGTAAACATTTTATAAATGTAATAATTATGAGTTTCTAATTATTTTAATATATTTTCAATCATGAAGGGTAGATTAGTCAATACACACGTTCAACATAAGGTTTTTTATTAATTACTTAGTTATGAACTAGTATTCGATAAATAATAATCATTATTCTTTAATCATGAATGTCAAAATTGGCTATTTATATGTTTTAAAAAGAGTCCGGTTAATGTGTGCCTTAAGGGCACACATTAACCATCCATTTTGGGAAAGTTTTTATGTAAAATTGAAAAGACTGTCAAAAAAGTTAATTACTTTCTCGTTCTTTCATAAAAAGTTTACTAAAATGATTTACTAATGAACATCCTAAGGTACATATTAGTAAATCCCGTTGTAAAATTGGGCTCATGAAAATAAAATATATTGGGAAGCTTTTGTACTATACTGTGTACTAATATCACTTCCTAGCCTTCAAAGGTTGACACCCTTTTTTTCTGTCCTTTGTTTTATAGATGCAACAGGTGGGCTATACACACACAATAAAAATCCTTCATCTCCCTTAAATTTACCCAGCCAGTTTATGATGATCAAGGTTCAATTTCTTATATTTACTATAACGCCATGAGACTATACCAATTTGCCTTGATGGTCCGTCTCTGTTCATTGACAAGTGAAAACAACATGGGCATGCTAGTTTCAATTAAAATTGGACTGGCCTAATAATATCTTTTAGATTACTCACCAGATCTAACTTTGAACAAGTTATAATAACGCAGGGTACAAGAAAATTATATCAGGACTAGAGGTAACTTCTCCAAGAAATTTGCAGTGTGTAAGATTCTCCAGGCTTTTGTCCAGATGAATAACAAGAATAGTCTATGATATATTCAAATCTATATTTCAATCCAATCAACATGTGGCTGTGCCTCCATCCAAAGACAAGCTTAAGCCTACCAATAGATGTCATAGATTTGAATTGAGCAGCTCGCTGACCTTCAATGGCAGAAAAAGTAACTCTTGCTTGAGACCAATTAGAAAAATCGTTCATCGTACACGTACATGAACTCAATGCTGTAATAAATCTTGATTACCATCTAAATATTAAGGTCAAAAGAACACCCTCATGCAACTAAAGGTATAAAAAGTTCTTTTGACTCATTCAAGGTAACTGCGACAGTGGACCCCTTATAGCAACTACAATGGATACAAGGTTTCTTCCTAGTCCCACAAACGCCCTTTGTTTTCTGTACTTCCTTTCCTTCTTGATCTCTCAATATTGAAGCAAAATTGCCAGTTCCATCCTCACTTTAACTTTTTTCTGTTAACAAATTTTTGCATTCATCCTACTATATTGATCCGCTTTGGACATATCCTTTAGTTAATTCCAAATTTTGCTGTGGTAATGTGTTCTTCAAACTTGAACTTCCATAGTGTGTCAAACTCACAAAAATCGTACATATGGCTAGCAAAGCAGTTATGTACTTATGGATTCAAATAAGACTCCCCCAACTATCCTTTTCCAGCTAGCTTCTCTGCTTTTCTCAAGACATCATTTCTTGTGTCTTCTTGATACTGGCCCATTCGGCAAAGGATATTATTCCAGAATCAGCTCATGCAATAATTATGACCAATTTTTTTTTTCCTTGGTTTCATACCTAAAACAAAGTTTTGCATTACTTCCAGAGTGGGAAGAGAGGAAACCTGTATTGGTAGCATTGTTTATTGCAACTGTTGCAATTGGGACACCATTGGCACCGATCTACATAATCATCAAAGCAATAAATAAAAAAATTAGTACTTTGTGGTGATCAAATTTAACTTTGAAGGAAAAAATGTGTGCATGGTGTTAGAAATACTGAATGATTGTATTGTATTTTCTCACTGAAAGAATATACATGAGTGCCTTTATATAGGAGACATATGAGTGCAGTACAAGTAAATATGAGTGTAGTACAAGTAAGAGTGTAGTACAAGAATGTGTGCTATACAAGTAAACTAGTTGGGGCTAAAGCCCACAACATTATACATGTTAACAACCCCCCTCAAACTCAAGGTGGATGTGAGACCAACTTGAGGTTGTCAACCAAAGTATGAAGGTGTCCCTTAGGATGTGACTTGGTGAAGATATCTGCAAGTTGATCTGTAGAGGAGATTGAGATTAGCTTGAGAGCACTATGAACAAGATGATAACAGATAAAATGACAATCGATCTCGATGTGTTTAGTCCGTTCATGGAAGACATCATTGTGAGAAATATGAATGACACTCTTGTTGTCACAATAAAGAGGAGTAGCAGAGGATGTAGACAGACCTAAGTCTTTGAGAAGCCATCGTAGCCAAAGAAGCTCAGATGTAGTATCAGCAAGGGCACGATATTCTGCTTCAGTACTGGAACGGGCCACATGAGTTTCTTTCTTGCTTCGCTAAGAAATCAGAAAAGAACTAATAAGAAAGCAATAACCAGTGGTGGACCTGCGATCAGTGGGATCTTCTGCCCAATCAGCATCAGAAAATGCACAAAGAATAAGAGGAGATTGAGCAGAGTAGAAAAGACCATAAAAGAAAGTGTCCTTTAGGTACCGAAGAATGTGCAGAAGAGTAGTATAGTGAGTCGATCGTGGAGCAGACAGATACTGGCTCACCTGGTGAACAGCATAGGAAATGTCTGGACGAGTAACAATGAGGTAAACTAGGCTGCCAACTAAGCGTCTGTAAAGGGAGGGATTAAACAATGGTTTTCCCCTTTGAGGGAGTCAGATGCGCATTAAGCTCAACTGGAGTGTCATCAGTCTTGCTATCAATGAGTCCAACTCTAGACAAGAGTTCAGATGCATACTTGGCTTGAGTAATGTAAAGTCCATCTGTAGAATGAGTGATTTCAAGACCCAAGAAGTAGCTGAGATGTCCAAGATCTTTCATCTCAAATTGCTGACTGAGAAAATCCTTGAGTTCTTGAATGCCACTGAGGTCATCACCAGTGATGATCATATCATCCACATATAGGAGAAGTAAAATAGTTCCTTTGTCAGTGCGACGAAGAAATAAGGCAGAATTATAATGACTGGCCATGTAACCCAAGTGAGAGATAGTAGAGCTGAATTTGGCAAACCAAACTCGTGGAGCTTGTTTAAGGCCATAAAGTGCACATCGAAGGTGACAAACCTTTTTTGATTCAACAGAAAGACCAGGAGGAGGTTGCATACAAACTTCTTCACTTAAATTCCCATTAAGGAATGCATTTTTGACATCCATCTGGAAAAGATCCCATTTACTGGCAGCAGCAACAGCTAAGAGGGCACGAACAGATGAGATACGAGCAACCGGAGCAAAGGTCTCTTCATAATCAATCCCATACTCCTGTGTAAAACCTTTTGCAACAAGACGAGCTTTGTAGCGCTCAATGGACTCATCAGAGCGAGTCTTAATCTTGTAGATCCACTTACAACCAATCATAGATTTCTTAGGGGGGAGAGTGACTAAGTCCCAAGTATGGTTTTTAGATAATGCATCAAGTTCCTTTTTCATTGCAATCTGCCATAAAGGGTCAGTGGAAGCCTCACGATAGGTGTGAGGCTCGTGCAGTGTAGCAAGGGTAGTGTAACAATGATAGTCAAGTAAATGTGCAGGAATGAGCCTTACTCGAGTTGAGTGACGAGGTGGAATGTCTTGTGCATGATCTTCAGGCGGAGCAGGAGCAGGGGACCTAAGATCAGGGTTGGGTAGCTCGTCTTCGACCTGTTCATCTTTTACCTGTTCATTAAAGGGGAAACTAGGAAATGGATCAAGGATATCTGGTGGTTGGCCAGAGAAGTCAATAGGAGAATTAGGAGCAGCTATAGGAGGGTCAGGAGCAGCTACAGAAGGAATATGTGTCTCATTTGGAAATAGATCTAAGACAGAAGAGGAAGATAGAGAAGCACGGAAGTGAGAGAGCTCGACAAAGAGGCGATGTTCCCAAAAGACAACATTGCGGGAGATACAAAGATGATGAGAAACAGGATCATAACACCGATACCCCTTTTAAGTTTCGCCATAGCAAAGAAAACAACAAAGTCTTGAACTAGGCTTAAGTTTGTTATGCTCATGTGGCTGAAGAAGAACGAAACAAGCAGAGCCGAAGGAGCGAAGGTGGTGATAGTCTGGAGGTGACCCAAAAAAGCGCTCATATGGAGTTTGATTTTGGATGATAGGACTGGGAATGCGATTAATAGCATGAACAGCATGAAGAGCAGCTTCGCCCCAAAAAGAAGCAGGAACTTTGGCAGAGAGAAGGAGAGCACAAACAGTGTTAAGAATATGACGAAGTTTTCGTTCGGCTCTACCATTTTGCTGAGAGGTACCTAGACAAGTTAGTTGATGAACAGTGCCATAGGAATGCAAAATAGCTTGGAAAGCATATTGAGTGTACTCAAGAGCATTATCAGATCAAAAAAATTTGATACGTTTGGAAAATTGAGTTTCGACCATTTTGCAAAATTAGAATATACTTGCAATAATTCAGAATGATGGTTCATATTAAAAATCCAGCTATAGCGAGAGTAATCATCAACAAAGACAACAAAATATCGAGATCCACTAATACTAGAGACAGAGGAAGGTCCCCAAACATCAGAATGAATAAGGTCAAAGATATCAATGGATATTGATTCACTAGTATTGAAAGGCAAAGCTGGTTATTTTCCTAACTAACATGAAACACAATCAAAATTTTATGTAGACACTGAATCTAACAAACCTCTAGAAGCCAATTGTTGTACACGAGAAGAAGATGTGTGACCAAGTCGAGCATTCCAAAGTGCAAGGGAAGGAATAGAAGAAACTGCAGCAGCTGCGGCAATAGAAACATGAGCAACAAGTGGAAGACGAAGGTTGTCCACGAGAAACATACGCCCAACTCTGGGACCGGTCCCTAGCTCCTGTCCCGTCCTTGGATCCTGCACAATACACCCAGAATAATCAAATATAATTCGATAACACAACCTAGCTAATTGTCCCATAGAAAACAAATTGTAAGAAAGGTCAGGAACATTAAAGACCCTAGAAACTGAGATGTTGGAGGTTGAAACGGAACCTATATTATGACTAGACATTGTGGAACCATTTGCTGTGCGAATAGTAAGAGGGTATGGTGCAGGTTTAAGTTCAGAAAATAAGGACGAGTGAGGTGTCATGTGATTGCAACAAGCAGAATCCATAAGCCAAGAGGAAAGAGACATACCAGATAAAGCTGAGAGAGACGAGGAATAAGATGCAATACCAACCATATGAATGACATTGGCGATGATGTTTTTAAGGTCATCTATGGACATGGTGAAAGTGCGACTTAAAGACTTAGACTGTGCAGAGATGGGAGCCATTGGTTGGACACTCTCAGTGTTGGCAACAATGGCAGTAGAAATTGAAACAGCTGATTTATTGCGCTGATAGCAAGTCTCAATATTATGGCCAAAATGTTTGCAAAAATTGCAAAAATGTTTGCTGGATTGTCGGCGACGATTGTTGCAAAAGGAAGAAGATCTGTCTTTATTCTTCATTTAGAAGTAAAATATGCAAAAATGGATTGCAAAAATGGAATCTATGCGAAAAACTGGGTAAGGAGCATCTAGACTGCGAAAAAGTCAACTCTAAAAGTCAACGGTCAACCGACTGAAAGTCAACCATCAAAGTCAACGGTCAAACCCAAGAAGTCAAACGATGACGTCAGCAGTTGACGCAAGTAAGTGACGTCAGCGATGACCAACTATGGCTGACGTGGCAGGATGACGTCATCAATGACGTTAGTCGGAGGATTGAGGCACGTGAAGGCGCGTGCGAGCGCGTGAAGGCGCGTGACCGTCAGTCGTGGCGCGTGGGAGCACGTGGATCAATAACCCAGATGTGCAGTGGCGCGTGGGGTGCGTGAGTTGTGAAGCAGAACCTTCAGGCAGCGCGTGGGGGTGCGTGCGGTCTTCGATGGCTTCAAGGTTTCCACGAGTTTGTAGAGCGGCGCAAAACGAACTCAATGGTACCTGCAGAAAATTGATCGGAGCAAGATTCGCGGCGGTGCTGAAAAAGGCAGTGGTCTTTGCAGGGTGAAACTCCTCAACGGCGGCTGCTACAGGTTCGGAACCAAAAGAGGATGTCTGGAAGACGTTGGTGGTTCAACGGCGAAAAGGCTGCGGCAGCTGCTGTGACGGCGGAAGTGATGTTGAGTATGGAGTAACACCAATAAAGAAAAGACTGCTAAGAGAAAGGTCAGAGCAGTGGCTCTGATACCATGTTAAAAATATTGAATGATTGTATTGTATTTTCTCACTGAAAGAATATACATGAGTGCCTTTATATAGGAGGCATATGAGTGCAGTACAAGTAAATACGAGTGTAGTACAAGTAAGAGTGTAGTACAAGAATGTGTGTTATTCAAGTAAACTAGTTGGACCTAAAGCCCACAACATTATACATGTTAACACATGGGAATAAAAATGAAGAACTATCTTTTCTCTGAGGCTTTAAAATGGGACAATATTTAAGGCAATGGAATTAATTGTGCAAATCTGAACATGATTAAGCAAGCATCCGCATATTTCCACCATTCAGATTTATTTATTTATTTTTATTTTTGGACAGGTGGTATTTTGATATTATTTTAGTGCCATAGATATTCTGTACTTTTTTTATTTTTTTATTTTTTTGCGGCTCCAGGCACCTATTGGCTTAAAAATATTGCCTCCATCAACTTGCCTTAATTTCAGTAGTATTTGTGCCAAGGATATATATGTGTGTGTGTTTGTGTGGGGTAATTGTAAATAACAATAAAAGAATAATAGTAATTCTTTGTGCCAAAAAACACATCCCAAAAAATTAAAAATAGAATTTCTTTCTTCATTTTTTTATTTA
Organism: Castanea sativa; assembly: GCF_040712315.1. Classification (NCBI taxonomy): domain Eukaryota; kingdom Viridiplantae; phylum Streptophyta; class Magnoliopsida; order Fagales; family Fagaceae; genus Castanea; species Castanea sativa. Next base: position 17,743,682 of record NC_134015.1, on the reverse strand, counting down.
CTTTTTTTTTTCTTGCGTAGGTCTCCCTCAGAGAACCTAAGTTGATGAAACTCCTCTCTCTTTGCCGAATAGAGCCCCTTTCCCCACTGGTGGAAACCTATTACTACTCTCTTTTCCCAAACCCGTTTGCCTCCTCCAATATACTCATTCCCATAGCCCTCCCGCCACCTCAATCCTTCTACTGTTCGCTGCCATGGACAACCTTGCAAACCAATGGGCCCAACTGTCACTTAAAGCAAATGAAAACAACACCATTGACTTTCCACCCACTGTAGAAAATAACAGTCGTGTCCTTGTCGCAAAACTCTTCACTAAACGGAGAGTCAACTTAGAAGCACTCACACGAACCTTAAGAAGTATGTGGCGGTCTCTGAAGAATTTTGAAGTTTGGGACCTAGGCTCCAACTCGGTGCTTATTATTTCCAACGATGACGCCGACCCATAGAAGATAATAACGCAAGGACTGTGGACTTTTGACAAGTACTTGATTGGTCGGTACAAACCGATGGGTGAGGAGTCGGTAGACGATGCCACTTTTGACCACGCTTCCTTCTAGGTCCAGATACATAACCTTCCCTTCCGACAGATGAACAAGGTGACTGCTAAAGCTATCGGCAGGACTCTAGGCACCATTGAGCAAGTTGATGTCTCAAATACGAGGGAGTGCCAAGGTTGCTACCTACGAGTTTGAGTCCAAATTGATATAAACCAACCCATCTGCCGAGGTAGAATGGTAAACTCAAGGGAGGTAGAACCGCAATGGGTGGCGTTCCAATACGAAAAACTACTAATCTTCTGTTACTGTTGCGGCGTTCTCAACCACGACGAAAAAGGCTGCGCACTTTGGAATGATAGTGGCGGTACTTTGAACCCTGAAGAACAGCAGTACAGAGCCTGGATACATGCTCCCTTGAACAACCTCCAACAACCCCAAGTAGCTAACAATACAGCCAAGCCAAAACCCAACCAACCCCGTGCCCCTCCACGCCCCCCTCGTCCAATGCCATCGCCATACACGAATGGCGCATCCACAACGACGTCCACTGCATACCCGATACAGCAACCCACACACTTCTATTCATCACCCTCCACAATCCCGGAAACAACCACGCAAAATGCGCTAACAAAAATGGAAATCTTGTCAGACTCAAATCTCTTCCACGTACATATTGCGGCGATTGATACCGCAATAAATCACTTTCCATTACCACCGCAGTCAACCATTACACAAAAGGAAGGCATAGAAGCGGTGGACCCACCTAGACGTGATTCTTTCAACTTGAGACAAGTTGTCTCCTCAGATCTCGGGTTACATGATACCTGCCTTGTTGATGCCCTTGTAGTGCATGTGCTGGATATTAAAAGCATGCTTGGGTCGAAAAGGTTAATGGACCGAACACAAGGAACTTGGAAAAGGCTTGGGCCTCCCAAAAATAAAACCATGGACCAGGAAGCTATTTTACCATGTGCTGGGATGAAGCGTAAGCCTAAGGAAATGGGTATTTCAGATGACATAACTCTTGATAAGAAACAGAAGCTAGCTGAAGAAGACAGTGCAATGACACAAACTATAATAGAGAATATAGGATCAGTGGTGGCTACTTGGCAGCATCGCCGAGTCCAATGAGTGTCTTAAGTTGGAACTGTCGGGGGCTTAGGAACCCCCGAACAGTTAATGCTCTTAAAAGAGCATGGGAAAAGGAAGCTCTCATATGCGTCTTCTTAATGGGGACGAAGCTCTCTACGGATCAGTTAAACGCCAAAAACAATACTGGGATTATAATCAAGGATTGGTGGTCTCCAGTGATGGCCAAAGTGGTGGTTTAGCTTTTCTTTGGAAACCAGTAACTCGAGTACACGTTAAAAATTTCTCCCGTTGGTTTATTGATGCTTATGTGTTGTGTACCACAAGACTTTGGTGGAGATTCACAAGCTTTTATGGACACTCCAATACCTGTAAACGGGATAAGACTTGGGCATTCCTTCAGTCCCTTGGGTGGTCTAATCATCTTCCATGGCTTTGTGTCATAGACTTTAACGAGATCACAAGCCAATCTGAGAAAGCGGGAGGGTGTTTAAGACCAGCTCGGCAGATGGATCAATTTAGACACACTGTCCATGTATGTAACTTCATCGACCTAGGATACTATGGCTCACCCTTCACTTGGTCTCACAACCACCCTACTGAAGGCAGAATATACATTCTCATGGATAGAGCTCTTGCGAACAATGCATGGAAGTTGCTTTTCCCAAGATCCACAGTTCATCATATTCCCATGTCATCATCAGACCATTCACTGCTCTCTATTCGCATGCAATAGCCCTGTCCCACTCGGAGACCTCGCTCTCGACCTTTACTTCGCTTTGAAGCCATGTGGCTCTAGGATCCACAGTGCGAAGAAGTAGTCCAGGAGGCCTGGAGTGAAGGACTTTATAAAGTTGACGGAGTCTCTATCATAAACTTCCATGCAAGTTGTTATAATCGCCTGTCAGCGTGGAATAAAAATGAGTACGACCATGTTGGGAAGCAAATTAAGAGACTTGAAAGTAAACTTCAAATCTTGGAAAAATACCCCATTCAAAATAGTGCCAAGATCTATGAGGTACAGACTACCCTAAATCGATGGCTTGATGCTCAAAATATCATGTGGCACTAGCGTTCGAGAAATTTGTGGATTATAGATGGTGACTGAAACACTACTTTCTTCCATCAAAAAGATTCAAACCGTAAAGAAAGAAACTCTATCCATGGTATTTGTGACTTGGCGGGATAATGGCAGGAGGATGACCACATTACTGAGACCATCATATTGGAGTACTTTGAAAATATTTTCCGCTTGAATTGACATGCAGATACTTCTGTGCTCATTGATGCGGTCAAACTAGTAGTTACAGAGGAGATCAACACTTTCTTGACTCGGACTTTTACAGCAGATGAAGTCCTCAAAGCCCTCAAGCAAATGCATCCCAAAAAATCTCCTGGCCCCGATGATATGCCTCCTCTCTTTTATCAACATTTCTGGTCTCTTACAAGTGAGTGTGTCACCAAAACTATTCTTGATTTTCTGAACCACAGTATTATACCTCCAAATTTCAATGAAACACACATTTTCCTCATTCCCAAGGTAAAAAATCCCACAAAAATAACTTAGTATAGGCCCATAAGTCTTTGTAATGTGCTTTCCAGGCTCACATCAAAAGTCATTGCAAATAGACTAAAAAATTTTATGCCACGTATCATTAGTGAGAACTAGAGTGCCTTCATGTCTGACCGCTTCATTACTAATAATGTTATTATTGCTTTTGAAACTATGCACTACCTCAACCAAAAAACTAATGGTAAGATTGGCGAGATGGCCTTAAAACTTGATATGAGTAAAGTTTTTGATTGTGTTGAATGGAAATACCTAGAAAAAATTATGGCAAAAATGGGCTTCAATGACAAATGGGTGAATCTTATGATGCAATGCATTACCACTGTTACTTACTCTGTCAGAATTAATGGACAACCCCGAGGTCACATAACCCCTTCTAGGGGCTTGAGACAAGGGGTTCCCATCTCCCCTTTCTTGTTTTTTCTCTGTGCAGAGGGTCTATCAGCACTTCTAAAACATGCCACGTCATTTGGAATCCTTAGAGATGTATCGGCTTGTTCCTATGGCCCACAGATCTCCCATTTATTCCTTGCAGATGACAGTATCATTTTCTGCCAAGCCACTTCGGAACAATTCTACCATCTTGAGAATCTCTTGACAATCTATGAACATGCTTCAGGCCAACTGTTAAATAAAGAAAAGACTGCTATTTACTTTAGCAGGAACACTCAACATTACATGCAGGAAGAAATCAAGAACCGTTTTGGGGCAGAGGTTATTCGCCAACATCAGACTTATTTGGGATTACCTTCTCTGGTGGGTAGATTAAAACAAAACACATTCAGGGCATTGAATGAGAAGCTTGATAACAAGTTATCGGGATGGAAAGAAAAGTTGCTGTCACAAGCAGGCAAAGAAGTACTTATCAAAGCGATTGCACAAGCCATACCAACCTACACCATGAGTGTTTTTAAGCTTCTTGACTCTCTTTGTGATGACTTGACTGGGATGATACACAAGTTTTGGTGGGGTTAAAAAGAGGGTAAAAATAAAATGGCATGGTTTAGCTGGGAGAAAATGTGTGATCCTAAGGAGAAGGGTAGGCTTGGTTTCCATGATTTAAAAGCGTTTAACTTAGCTCTCCTAGCTAAGCAAGGGTGGCGCTTGCAAAATAATCCCCACTCTTTGGCCCACGGGATTCTAAAAGCTCGGTATATTCCTAATACAGATTTCTAGCACGCTGAGCTAGGCACGAAACCATTGTATGCATGGAAGAGCATCCTCTCGACACAGCCAGTTCTGAAGGCGGGTTACCGTTGGCAGGTGGGAGATGGTGAAAACATAGGCATTTGGATGGATCATTGGCTACCACGTCCTTCAACCTTTAGGGTGTTGTCACCACCAGCTATTCTTCTAGCAAACACCAAGGTGAGCTCTTTAATTGACTCAAACAGTGGGGAGTGGAAAGTGAGTCTAATCAACCAAATTTTTTCTCCGATGACGCCACATCTATTCTTGGTATTCCATTAGGTGAACACAAGCCAAGAGACCGTATAGTATGGGCATACACTACAAAGGGTTAGTTCACGGTGAATAGTGCATACAAAGTGGCAATGTCCATCACCCAAGGAAACTCGGCTGCGGAAGCCTCCCATGGCATGTCTCAAACCAGTTTCTGGAGGCAGGTTTGGAATCTCCACATCCCAAACAAAATAAAGCTTTTCACCTGGAGAGCATGCAAAAATATCCGCCCTACAAAAGCCAATCTCTACCACCGACATGTCTTGGATAACTCCACGTGTGAAGCATGCAACCTTGACCCAGAAACTACTTGACACCTGTTCTGGGACCGCTCCCTAGCTAAAGAAGTCTGGACCCTAGCTGATATACCATTTGATAGAACCGGGATTAGATACAGGGATTTCATGGACTTCTTGTGGCATCTACTCTTCACCCAACACGTCGGCACTGAGATTATTGAGCTTATTGTTACAACGACATGGTGTATATGGTTTAGTCGGAACAAAACTCGGCTTGGAGCTGCCCGTCAGTCACCCCATGACATCCTGGTACGTGCTCGAGCTATACTTGGAAAGTATTAGCTTGCTCACCAACGGCCATCCAAGTTTAAAGAAGCTGATGACAGCCGTTGGGTCCCACCTACTTTCCCATGGTATAAGACAAACGTGGACGCTGCTGTTTTCCCTTATCTCGGCATGATAGGGGTTGGAGCTATCATTCGTGATCATGGAGGTTCCGTGGTTGCTGCCATGAGCAAGCGTATTCCGCTCCCTTTAGGTCCTTTGGAAGCCGAAGCTAAGGCTATGGATGAAGCTGTTCGGTTTGCTAGAGACATTGGAGTCCAAGACGTGATTTTTGAATCAAACTCACATATTGTATGCCATGCATTTGAGGACCCCACCACTACTCCAATATCTATTTCTACTATAGTGTCAGGGACACGTTTTAGGTTGCATGAGTTTAGAACCTTTGAAACTGCACATGCGAAAAGGCAGGCCAATAAGTCCGCACATGCTCTTGCGGCATATGCAAAAAAACATTGATTCTCTTGTAGCTTGGGTGGAAGATTGTCCACCGTTCATTGAATCGTTGGTAATTCAAGATGCTATGTTCTTTTCCTGATGATAATAAAGTTTACGCATTTCCTATCCAAAAAAAAAAAAAAAAATTCCTTTCTTCAAATAATGCAAACAAATTAATTAATTAAGGACAAGCAACTATAAAAATCAGATAAAAAAAACAAAAAACAAAAAAGGGCAACCCTAAATTACTCCAGGATTTCAGACATCCAATTTAAATGCAATAGTTTTTCTAGAACTAATATATATATTTTTTAAAACTAAGGAATTAGCATTAACTAAGAAACACTACCAGCAGCAACAACTTTACAAAGTCTAGGGTTTTAGAACTAATATTGTATTCATAGGATACTGGATCTTTACAACGCTTACCTATCCCATAAATCTAATAATTTAGAAGAAAATGATGTACAATTATTATTAAGACAAAACCGAGACCCAGGTCCTAAAGAGGACACAGACAAATTTTTTTTGGGGGGGGGGGGGGGGGGGGAGAACCGGCCCATCAGCCCAACGAACTAGCATTTTCTAGCCCAACGAGCTACAAATGATGTACCTGCACAATGCACAAGAGTGAAGTGGTATAACTATGATGGAACCAAATCTAACCTTTTCCCCTTTTTTGAATATATATATATATATATATATATATATATATATATATATATATATATATATATAGAGAGAGAGAGAGAGAGAGAGAGAGAGAGAGAGAGAGAGAGAGAGGTTCAAGTTACACTCGGTGTAACTCTTGTAAAGTTACACATTTTTTACACCGTAGATTTGTAAGTGATCTAACGGTTAAAAAAATTATCATTAAATGTTATTATTTTTCATCTTCTTTATAATTAATACTGTATTTTCTCCCTCTCCTTATTTTTTTTTTCCTTGATTAAAGGACACTATGTCATTTTTAACAACTTGCATTTCTATACTTGAAAAAAAAAATAAATATATATATATATATATATATATATATATATAAGAAAAATATCTGAGATAGATAATTGGTGAAAAATAGAATGGTCAAATAACTTCAGTGAGTCATTAACTTCACTCAAGCCACCGCTTCCGTTTTTTGTTTCGTATAGGTTTTTTTTTTTTTTTTTTTTTTTTTTTTGAAGTATAGAAATGCAAGTTGTTAAAAATGGTAGGGTGCCTTTTAATCAAGCAAAAAACAATAAATAAGGAGAGAGAAAATACTAGTATTAATTATGAATTAATGAAAAGTAATAGCATTTAATGATATTTTTTTAGCCGTTAGATCACTTACAAATCTACAGTGTAAAAACGGTGTAACTTTACAAAAATTACACCAGGTGTAATTTGAACCCATATGTATATATATATATATATATATATATATATATATATATATATATATATATATATATATATATTGGGAAATAACATCCAATTGGATCAAATGGTAAATAACATCCAATTAACATGAACATTAGCATGATTGTTAAGAATATATATTCTTAATTGGATGTTATTTACCAATTGTGTACAAATGGATCATGAGGCGAATTTTTGATTTTGCGAAACAGAATTTTAAAAATATCCCTGAATGTTAAATTTTATTAGCATCTTCAACTATTTGGAATTATGTCGATGTGTTTCGTAGGGTGTCCAAACTATTTGCAACTTGCACCTAGACCTTTGTAAAAGCCCAATAAATGTCTATTAATACTGTTATAGTGTTATTTGCTAAATGGGTCGTGTTAACAGGTGTTTTTAGGAAAAATGTTAGTGAATCATATTAGGAAAGTTTTGACATAATTTTTATAAAATATATAAAAAGCTGTCAACAAAATTAATTGTTTTATTATTTTCCTATAAAATGTTTTTAAAAATAGTTCATAAAAAAATGCATTTAAGGCATTCAACAAGTGCTACAATATCTTCAATAAAAAATAAAATAAAAATATGTATAAAAATAAAAATAAAATAAAAAAGAAGGAAGAGAGACAAGTGGTGCAAAAGAGCTAGTTAGAAAATTAGAACAGACAAATAAGCAGACCTCCTACTGTAAGAATTTGACTTTTGGGGTTTTGATTTTAACGAGTTCCGTAAAAACGATATATGTACATATTTTAACGTGTAAGATAATTAAAAAAAAAAAAAAAAAAAAAGAAGCAAAAACTTATAACATTGTCACAGTAAATGCCGGTCACCACAAATTAACATAATATATAATATAATATATTACGATTATGATTTTTCATTTAATTCTACTTCAAACACTAACTGAACTTGAGCTCATTATCAAACAAAATTAAATTTTGAGGATTAATTTCATTTTCTTATCAAATAAGCTTGAGTTTATTCATAAGTTACTTGATTAACTTATTCTTTTTTCATCTATAGTAAAACTATGACTAAATTTCTTACCCTTTCAAAATCTATGAATTTTACTACAAATAAACTATTTATATTACCGATAACCTATGAATATAAATTTGATACTATGTGATCCTAGTTACAAATTAACTTACACAATCTATTTGCTCAAAAAAAAAAAAAAAAAAAAAAAAAAAAACTTACACAATCTATTCTCAAGTTTATTTAAGTATAGTTTTAGACAAGTATACATATAAAAATATAATATTGTATATAGTTAAATCAAGCTTCCTAGTTCACTAATTTGTTCACAAACAAATTATTTTATTTGAAATTAACTTGTTTAATAATCGAGTCTAATTTTGTGTTTGAGCTTGGCTTGTTTGCTAAGCAAACAAACATAAATAAACTTTTTCCTAAGCCGAGTTCGAGTTGTTCATAAACAGTTTTGTTCATTTACAACTCTTCTTAGTACAACTCAAAACATGTTTGTTACAAAAATGTTGTTATATTTTATTTTATTCATAGAAATTCACTATGAGTCTATGATTACAACAAAATCTTGTAATATTTTAACAATAAATCAAGCAATGAGACCACCATAAATCAAAAAAATATAAAATAAAATTATAAATAATCAGATTACCTTAAGGCTCACTACATCTCAAAACATGCCTCTTATAAAAAACACTAAAGTTCGCTTTTAGCTCCTAACATTTGGGGTAGTTTTCATTCTAGCCCCTAATGTTACAAAAGTTTCATTTTGCCTAGCACTACGTTTGGTTTCAATTTCATAAACACTAATTGTCTAACTTGTTATGATTATCCTGTTAAGTGCCATGTGGGACCTAACGTAACACATGGCACATATTATGCCACATGATGAGTCTCACAAGTTACCTAACGGGAATGGTTTTAAAAATTGATGAATTGGATTGGCCAGTTCAACCTTGAACTAAACCTAAATCTGATTCGGTACTCTTTATGGACAGTACAATTGCTAAAACTGCAAACCAAATTGGTTTAACTGGTTACTATTTGGTTATGAGAGAGGAATGTTGCGCTCGCCTGGAACATTTCTTGGAATTCTCCCCAACTCATAAACTAAAGCCTTTCCGATCAACTTGCCTTTCTGGCCTTGTTCCTTTGCTTGCTCTTCACATGATGAAGAACACAAGTGAAGATAAATATTTGAGATAAGAATTGGTAGCAAGTGCAAGTTACCTAAAATAGGATAATGGGTGAATATGGGTAACCAGAACACCAAAAAACAAAAAAACAAAAAACTACTGCATTAGCTTACATAGTTCCTTCCAAATATATAGATTTTAATTAATTATAGTTGATCTCTATTTTTAGGGAGCGTTTTTTTTTTTTAACATTTGTTTATTATTTTTGAGACGTGGTAACTATGATAAAGAAAAGTGGGCGTTTGAGAAAAGTGCAAATTACATGCACTCCTTTTTGTTGCCTCGTTTCAAGGATATTGAAACTCAAAGGAATTTATCCATTAGCTAATGAGTCTCCCTACACGAAGCCTAGTCCAATCAACATTCATACACTCAATGCTAGCATTGGACATAGTCGAAAGGGAATCAAGACAGAGGCTTCAACATCTCGTAATGGTTCTCGCACCAGCTCCTCCTCCTATGATGAGAAGTTAGAGAACATTTTGACATCCGTCCATGACATAAGCACTAAGATGTCCGGACTAGTCTCTCTTTTGCACCATCACACTCTTCGTTGTGGTACAAAGTTCACTTCTCTCCAAACCCAATTAGATCAAATTCAAAGGAAGCCAGAGGACGATGAGGACTAGCTATTCCATGACAAAAAGGGGGAGATGATGGTGATAGGGGGAGAAAGAGTTTGATCAAAGGGGGAGCATTGATGTTTGACATGATGCTTTATTTTATCATACATCAGGACTTACTTTGTGTATCTTATCTTTCTGCTTTATGCTTTTCTTTATGCTTTATCTATACCCATGTTGCTTTTGTAAGCTTTTAGGTTTATTTTATAATCTTTGTAGGCTTTTATGGTTTGTACCATGCTTATGCGGCCTTTTATGTTTTTGTTCCTATGCTTTGTAGCTTATGTACTTGATGTTATGCTATGCACTGCTTTAAGTACATCACTCTTATGCCCTAGTAGGATCTTGTTCCTAGATGCATACACTTCATGTATTGTGCATTGGTTGAGTGTTGGACATGCAAATGGTACTTTGCATTTAAGCTTTTTAGCTTGCATGCCCAGATGTTCATTCCAAGTGTGAATGAGCATTGTGGTCACTATTTTATTGTGATTACCTATATGGTCAAGCCTTGGTTTATTACTTTACTCCATTTTGCTTGATCACATTGTGCTTGCCTCATATGCATTACAAGTTTTTCTACATACAATGATCATATTATGTTGTTGTGTTTCAGGAGACACTTGTTCTTATGATTCAAAAGCTACATAGATTCTAGAGTTAGATGTGAGTGAGTTTTGTTTAACTGTTCCCAACTCACATGTTAAGTCTAGTATTTATTTTAGGGTTTTGTCACGGAATAGCCAAAGGGGGAGATTGTAAGGTTGAAATTTATCAACCATTTTGTTGGCTTTATTCCGTGTTAATTTTCTTGTAATTCAGCACTTAGAAACTCTGTATTTAGGTGGGATTCATGTAAGGGTAGTGTGTGAGAAACTATGAAGAAATGCTCAAGACTATGCAGTGAAGTAGGGACTCATGGCTAGATCTCACAGGTGGCTCGCGACTTGCAAGTTGCTAGATGATGTACACGAGTGAAGTATGCAGAGAAGACGAACAGTCATGCCAGCTAAAGCACTACAAGACAAAAAGTCCAATCTGGCCATTCTGTTTGCTCGCGGCTTGACTCGCAACTTAGTCAAGTCGTGAGGCCAAGCCTCTAGCTAGCTCTGTTTAGAAAAACCTGACTCTTCGCATTCCATTCTCACCCTAGTATAAATACCCCTTATACCCACGAAATGTAGAGAGCTTCCAGAGAGAATTTTGAGAGAGAAATCCTAGAGAAAACCAAGATTGCCTCATCCACAATCTCATAGAGACTCTTCAAATTCCTCTATTCTCTTCCTCTCCATTGTTACATCATTGAGAGGTTCATTACCAAAACCTTTTCTCACTATACCTATATCTGTGAGAAGGTTGTTTGGTACTTTGGGAAGCAATTAAGAAGAGACCAATTTTATATTGGTTGATGTTATGGGTTTTAGTGGAATCCGGTAAGCTAAAGAAGAAATAGGTTCGGCGCAACCTTGTTGGAGTAGGAGCTTGGAGGGCTTAGGTACACTAGGTAGATTATGCTTGGAGGGTCTTCTGCTGTCCATGTATCCCAACTACATTCTTTAGTGGATTATTGACCGTTTGGAGGGCGGCGGAGAGGTATTACGCCGAGGGTTTCGGTTTCCTCTTTACATCGTTGTGTTGTCCTTGTATTTGCATCTCTCTTCCCTTAATCTTTGCCATTTAATTTCTGCTATGGATGTGATTTTATTTGGTTTAGATTATGTTATCAATTCTGTTATAAGCTTATGTTCATTTTCCGCACATACTTTGTTTGATATTAAGCTTGAATTGGTAATTTGTAATTTGGGGGTCTAAACGTTCAAAGGTGTTTTACATTACACGCTTTTTGAACTTTCAGAATAGTTGAGGCTTTAGGTTGGCAGTCCACTCCTTGTTGCTCAAGCATCTCCATGGTTGCTATAACACCCCAAATATTTTTTAAAAGCTGTTTTCTTTTGAAAGGGAATAATATCTGATTTGGAATTTTTATTTTTTATTTTTTATTTATTTGTGTGTTTAACTATTTTATGGAGGATTTGTGAATACTTAAGTGATTTATGGGACTAGATGAAATGTGGGAGGAACCTTAAGGGTGAAGTGGTAATTTACCACAAGATATTTTTGGGGCAAACTTATAATTAAGCCCCCTCCTATAAGTCAGCCACAACCCCCCCCTAAGCCTACACGGTTCTCTCCCGCTTCTTGTGTTCTTCTCTAGATCTCTATTTTCCTATCTCACTCACCCACCGAAGCCCACACACATGCACACTCTAGCTCCCTCTATTTCTCACTCCCTCCTCAGTAAAACAGCCATCCACCACCACTTTTGGCGGATTTCACCAGAGAACCCCATTAGAAACCCTATACACTCCATTCTCTCAAACTTTAAAGGTAAATCTCGTAATTGTTTGGTAGCTTTTCAAGTTTTTATGAGATTTCTTTCTAATCTAAGCTACATGAGTGGTATACATGTGATTGAGTAAATGGGTTTTTGATTTTGTGGATTTATTTGTTAAATGGTTAAGGGCTTTTACAAATGATGATCATTTGGGGTTTCTTCACGGTAAAGAACTTGGGCTCCTTGAGTTAATCATATGAGTTGATTTTGTGGAAGTTTGGGGTTGATTTTTGGAAGTGTGTTTCTTTGCATTTAAATGACTTTGGCAAATGTGAGTGTGAGTGAAGTGTTAACTTTGAATTTTTGAAAGTGGAGTGTGAGCATGTGCTTTTTGCATTCCTGGTGTTTGATAAGTTGTTTATATGAGATTTTGGGTTTGATTCCTTGTTTTTAATATGCTTTAAATATGGTGGTTTTAATGTGATTAAATTCGCAAATAATTTGGGCTAGTCTTACAACTATAGCAATTTTCTAAAGCTGTCATGACAGATTTGTGTCAGACGCAATGCATTGTTTTTAACAAATTACAGAAAAATCATTTTGAGCTGAACATTCTGTGGTACATTGTATACATATAGGGGAATGTTCCCTTAAAGTTTTGAATTAATCGGATAACTTTTCATTGACCAAACAATTTTTACAAAATGGCTGCCTTGTGATGTACTAAATCTGAAAGCAAGATTAAAACGTTGAGAAATTGTGGAATTAATCCCAAACCTCAATTGATCTTATCTTGGCTTAAATATATTATTTAGTACTCAAAGAGATTCATGAGTATGTTATATTATCTTATGATGCACATTATTACGGTAGTGAATTTGAAATGTTTTGGTTGTGTCAGCACTATGAGTTTTTTGGATGCTTGTTTGGTTCCTGTTTGGGTAGGAGTACTTATCTTGGGATGGTCAAGCTAGGCTTTAGGGCCTTAGGTTTGATTTTTGAGGGAATCTTTTTCGATTTATGGAGACAAATTTGAAAGCTTAATTTTGTAGTAGGCCTTGTTATTAATAGGCTTGATACATGTGCTTCTAGGTTCCAAGGTACTTGGTGATGGAACTAGTAACTTGATTGGTTGAATGCGGTGCCCGGTTGAGGTTAATTTGGATTGGACTGCTGAGGTAAGTAGCTTTTTAATGTGATTTTCGAAAAATAACCATGTTACATAAATGTTGTTTTTGGGTTAGACACGCTTTTGGAAACTACCTATGGAAACTATATTTTACTAAAAAAAAGTATTGTGTTGTGACCTATATATATGTTTATATATGAAAATGCATTTGGGGAAATGCATGAATTGGTGATATGAAAAAGTGAGCATATTTTATTTAATCTTTGATAAGGAAATCATGGATTTTATAGTATATTAGAAAATTTAAAAATGCTTATCTTGTCTTATCATATTTGATATTGCATTTGGGGAAATGCATGAATTGGTGATATGAAAAAGTGAGCATCTTTTATTTAATCTTTGATAAGGAAATCATGGATTTTATAATATATTAGAAAATTTAAAAATGCTTATCTTGTCTTGTTATGTGGGGAATTGATAGAAAATCTCTAGACAAGAATGCAGTTTAAAACCTTACAAACTTTGTGGAAGTTAGATTATTTAAGGTTTTTCTAAAATTGCGTAGATATAAACTATGTGTTTCAAAATATATGTAACCTGTGAACTTTATGTGGTTTTAACACTATGCCATGTGTGATTTTCCAATGATCACCTGATTTGGTTTTTGTAGTCTTTGTGACAACAAAATCAAATCCAGGTTAGTGCATTTTCACTTTGGATGACGCGTTCTTCCCTGTTGCCCATGGGGGGAAGAGATTCTTTGATTGTGTGTGGGTGAGGCTGCTGCCTATGGAGCCAAAAGACCACATGCAAAAGAGGTCATATTTGACGCGCTCTCTCTACTGCCCATGGGGGGAGAGAAAATCCTTGAGGGTATGGGTGAGACCGCTATCCATGAGGCCAAGAGTCTGTATACCATAGAGGACAATATCATGCCAGTTGTGAATAGGTGGATCCCTTGACTGATCTATGTGGTAGTGTGGTATATTTGTGATAACTTACCTTATGTTAGATATTATGGCTTTGGAAATTATATTGTTGGTGCTTACAGATTATGGTATATAGTTTCAAGGTATTTACTTTGAGAAACTGTTTTCCATTATTTAATCATTCCTGTCATACTATTATGGAAATGATCTTCCAGTATTCAATTAGAATTTTCCCAAATTAAACATGCTTTGTAAACTGTTTATCATCATAAAACTTGCATTTCCCCTACTCTTATTAATTATGCTACTTACGGGGCTTTATCTCATCCCACTCTTCAATAGTTTTTCAGATAAATTTGCTATAACCTGGGCATGGAGCTTGTTTAATTGGTGGTGATTGGAGCATTATGATAATTGAGAGAGTTATGCTATGATTGGTTAGTGACTCAACTTACTAAATTTATTGAGGTCATAGCTAATTCTATCAGAGGTTGGACTCTTGAGGTTTGTTAGCCTTGTGCATGGTAGGCCTAGATTCTGTCGTTGAGGTTGCCTTTTCTAGGAAGGATTGTGATTTGATGTTGATCCACTTGGAGTCTTGAAATTTCGTGTATATTTGGAGACATTATTTATAACTTGTATTGTTTGTAAATGTGTAATAGAGCTTTGATTTGTAATAAGGAGGTTTTAGTATGGTTATTTATCCTTATCATGTGTTGAAGAAAAAAAGAAATCTCCTACGTTCTCGGTCTTAATGGTTCTTCTCTCACGCTTTGGACCCTTTTGAGTTTGGGGCATGACAGTTGCAACATCAACATGCCCAATTTCTACAGTCAATACATCCTATCTATCTACCAAGAACATAGACATATTATTACCAAATTATAACAAAATAATATACTTACAAAAACTATTGACTATATTAAAAAAAAAAAAAAATTTATCATCAGTCTCATAAAAATAAAACCTTTTCGCAAATTCACGAACTGTAGCACTATCATCAAAGCCTCAGACCATATGATGATACGAAAGTGCACTTGCGGGGCAGTTCTCAAGCGGATCCAAAACCATTACTTTAATAGCCATTTGCAAAGCTCCCTAACATAGCATATGACCCAGTTGCCCTCCTCCCAAAACACCAACAATCACCTCAGATAGTCCGTGTACAGGTACATCATCTTTGCTACAAGAACAAGTATTATGGTGGAAGGTTCCGTGTTAGATGAATTTTTAACTCCAAATTAAAATCCAATTAGTAATATTAACAAGTTCTTTCATATATGTCCAAGCAGCGGCCAAGCAATCATGTAAGAAAGAAATGATACTTTTTTTATAAACAGAGGAACACAGTACAAGAAGCACACATCTAACCAAACCAAACCAACACAAATCAACTCGCAATAAACTACCTGAAACAACAACCAAAATCACTGTCACATCCTACTGATCAGAAGGCTTAATAATTACAGTGAGGAAACACCCCTATACAAATATACAACATATAGCCTTGCGAAGGGTTGAGTTGCAGTAGCACCATTTGGCTTCCACCCTAGCTTGAACTTCCCACATATTCTACACTATGGCCTCCTCTGTTCTAACGGAGTAACACAATGAATTAGAGAATTCCTTTCGGTGCCAAACATAACAAACAGAGGCCCCAAAAGCTAATTTACAAATCACAGCTTCCATACTCTTTCCCCACCACTTATGCATAAGACACAAGCTGAATCCCCTTTTATGACCCATTGCGGTATCCTATCTCGAATTGCCGGCCTATTAACGTGTTAAATGGAAAATAAAAGAAAAACGTTATGTTATTTTTTTTTTACTTCCAAAATTACCCTTAATTTAAATATAAGAAATGTTGTTAAAACTTTAAATAGACAAAAATTAAAAACAAGAAACTTACCGGTTAACCAAGGGCATGTTTGATAGTGATGCAATGGTGCTTAAGTATTTTCGTTCATAATGATGTGAAAATTGTAGTTTAAAAAGTGTTGTGAAAAATGCATCTTTAAACTTTAAAGTACTCATAATTCAAAAAATGTGTTTGGTACAATGTTTCAAATAATATATTTTAAAATATGAAAAAACATAATTATATATTTGGCATGTGTATGTGGGTTTTTTTTTTTTTTTTTTAATGAATAGGATGTTATTTTATTGAATGAAAGAGAAAAAAAGAAAGAGAGAAGTACAAAGTGGTGAACCCGTAGGAGAAAAAAAACTCTAGTCTTGTCAATAGGGTCTCACAATTTTCAACTTATTTACCCCAAAAAAAAAAAAAAAAAAAACCCACTCAACAACGTTAAAATCTGGTATGGTGAGTTTCTTATCACAATAGTAGATTGATACAAAGTTCCTATAAAAAAAATTTCATTGTTATCAAAAGCTGCAAGACTTTATACAAGTACAAATATCTCAGGTGGCTCATGTATTGGCACAATATTCCTAAAATATTTTGATAAAGATATCAAAACAGTATTTGGGCCTACAAACCTATGTCACAATAAATTTCATTTGATAGACCTATCTCTCATTCCTAGTATAGATATCATCCTGCAAAAATAGAACAAGAAGTTTGATAAGAATTCTAGATCTGCAATATTCCCACCACATTCTCCTTTAGTAGTTACATCCCCAGTGTTTTCTCCTTTGGAAAAGGCTTTGTAAATTGGTGTACAAGTTGATGTTGACGTTTATTAACATCATGAGCCAAAGTAGACTCAACCATGCTTGGATTCCTCTATCCAAGTTACATATGAATCAATATTCTTGTCATACAACTACTAACGTAGTAAAGAATGTGGCTGCAGTGTGCCAAGAATATTGATTCATATGTAACTTGGATAGAAGAAAATCTAGATATGGTTGAGTCTGCTTTGGCTCAAGATGTATTGATTTTATCTTCGTTTCAATAAAGTTACGATATTCTTATAAAAAAAAATTCCCACACGTTATTATTGTTTTTGTTCTTTTTTTTTTTTTTTTTAAAAGGAAAAACTTTTGGAACAAAACACCTTATGTTACTTTTGTTTGGTTCAAAATTGAAATAAGCCTTTTTTTTTTTTTGGTGGAAGCCTGTGTTACATTTGAACTCAAATTACTTTTTTGTCTTAATACTTATCTTTATCCCACGATTCCCACCCCATGCAGTTTTATTTATAAAAAAAGAAAAAAGAAAAAACCTATTCATTGTTTTGAATTAAAAAAAAATTAAGAAAACTTATTTACTGTTCTTAATAAAAATAAAGTCATTTATTGCCTTTTTTACTTACAAAAATACCTCTAATTTAATAAACTTATTCTTTTTCTTTTTTTTGAAAGACTTATCATTATTCCTAAAATATAAGAAATGGTGAAAATCATGATTTTCAGACCCAGACCGGACTGTACGGTCCAACCCAAGTAACCGTTTGTAGACATCAAAAATTTTATTATCATGATTGAGTATCTTTGATCAAAATAATTTCCAATGGATGATGTGGACAACTAGCAAATGAAATCAAGCTATATGGTAATATCAAATGAAGAAAGCCATGTGACAACGTCATCAAAAAAAAAAAAAAAAAAAAAAAAAAAAAAAAAAAAAAAAAAACTCATATGGAAGGTTCTTATTAATGGAAAACCAAATTAAATTCATAATTCATAATTAACTCTCAATAAATGCAAAGAGAAAATTCCAAATCAAATGCTATTGAGTTGCCTATAAATAGAGGCTTCTTATATGAGAAAAGGGCACAAAAACAAAGAGAAAAAAACTCTACTAACACTCTGCCAAACTAGTGAGTCATCTCTAAGTCCAAAAGAGCACCCTTGCTCCCTCAAAATCAAGCTCATTCCTACTTCTTCAAATCAAAGTAGCTAGGGATTTTCCTTCAATTTTGTTCGAGATCAAGCCAACGGCCCTTGACTTCAAATCAAATACATCCAATCTCACATCCAACTTGGAGACATCAAGGCACGATTCAAGATCAAACTTCATAGCCCTTCGGATCTTAAAGTTTCTTGGAGATCGAATCAGAGGAGTTTTATTGTATTCTTTCATTGTAAAGAGTCATACAGAGGATTGCACTCACGTATGTACAAATCAATATAAAATGAAAATATTTTACACTATTTTGTGACCATATGATTTATCTTTTTACAAATTTTTTGTGCACAATCCCAATTTTTATTTCTTTGATAAGTGAATAATAGATAGTGGAGGTAAGGTTAAATAAATAAACAAGGCACAATAAAAGATGTAATTACCACTAAGTTATCATTTGAAACGCTACATAAGATCCTGATTTAAATAACCTTTATTTAACTTGGCTCTAAAAATTTCTCACTCTTGATTTGTGCCAGACTTTAGTAAAATCAATGAATAATAGATTATCCTATTCTAGTCTCGTGTTTTGCCAAGCTCCGAGAATGAAATTTGAAGTTACAAATAAAATTTGCTCTCTCACTCTTTTTATTTTTTTATTATATATATATAATTTTTTTTAATAAGAATTGCAAACCTTCATACATATACGATATCAAACATGTGATATTTCAATACCATCATAACAGGAAAGAAAGTTCAAAAGAAAAATTAAAGACATTGCATTAACAAAATATATAAGACCATAATACATTACAGAAATGGTAGATTTTCATAGATATGCATCTGCTGAAATAAAGAACTTCATGGATGGAAGTATCTGAAGAAAATCTTGGTTAATCAAATCCAGCTAGTGCATTGCTTCATTTTCCACCTTTTTTCTTTCACTTTTATTGCTTTCTTCCAAAATTCTTAAGAAACCTCTCCAACTTTCTTATGGTCAGGTTATTCCCAATAACAAACCCAATTATTAACCTCCTCCCATATCCCATCATTATTACTACCCAATCAGATTTACTTGAGAAATTTTACCCTTCACCTTGTTTGGAATTCAGTAGTGGTTGTGTCAATGTCTCAGCAATTTTGCATTTCTTAGTCAAAGGCATACCACACAAACCTGTGTTTCCCAAATATGAATCATTTTCAAAGGTAGAGAATTGTTGACCTTGTGTTATAGGCCCCATAAGATGGTTATTTTAGGCATTGAAGAATGCAAGGAATGTGAGTTGCAATAATTGTGGAGGAATCTCTCCTAATAGCCTATTTTGAGAAAGGTCCAAAGATTCAAGTTCCGTTAAGTTCTCTAAGGAAGATAGGATAGGACCAGTGAGAATGTTGTTGGATATATTGAGCAAATGAAGCCCCTTTAGATTTCTAATGACTTCTGAAATTTCTCCATCAAATTTATTGCTTGAGAGATCAATAGCTACAAGATGATCTTGGATCTTTTGATATAGTGTCTTGATGCCTTTGTTTGTCATTTCCATGGTGTAACTATAAGCATTATCCTTGTGATTGCAACCATATAAGCATTATCCTTGTTAAATTTCAAGTCGGCAACTTTCATGGAGGTCCAACTTTGGAAGTGCCCATATGGTAACTTACTTGTAAAGTTATTAAAAGAGACGTTAATGATTTGCAACTTGCAGAAATTAAGACTGCTTTCAAGTTTACCAATTGTGCTATGGAACCTATTAGATTGCAAACTTAGAACCCTCAACCTTAGAAGCTTCCCCAACCAAGAGGGGAAAATCTCATAAAACAGATTGTTACCAAGAAGAAGAATCTCCAGAATTGTGCAGTTGGACAATGATCTTGGTACTTGCCCTTCTAATTGATTATAACTTACTTCAATCACTCTCAATCTTCTTTCTTCCATATATATTTCAGGAAGAATTCCAAAGAAATTGTTGTTTTGTAAATTCAAATTACCAAGTCGCTCAATTTACTCAAGCATTTAGGAAGCATGCCCCCCAAGTTGTTGTGTGAGAGATCCAGCCTTACAATTGAGCTAAGATTTTAAAACAATGGTGAGATTTCTCCAGTAAATTTATTGTTTAAGACATTGTATTGGGCGATGGAAGGTGGAGGAATTGGAAGTGATGCTTGCAGCTTGTTGAAAAGAGATCTAAATAAAGTAAACTGTCCCATGGAAGAATAGGCAGAGTGTGGTTGAAAGACTCAAAAGTTTTAAGGAAGTTGAATGATAGATCCAACGATAATAGAGTTTGTTTCCCCATGTTGAATAGCCAGATTGGTATTTGACCTTGAATTTTGTTGCCGGCAAGACGCAAAATCTTTAATTCATGCTAGGAATGCAAAAAAGTTAGGAATTCAGTCAAGTTACATGCATCCAATCCTAAAAGCTGAAGCTTTGGAGTACTAGCGTTGAATGTTGAATTAATGGGGAATGATAGATGGACTCCTGAAAGCTGGAGTGCAGTTAGATTTTTGAGCTTTAGAAACAAGTCCAAGTCCACTCTGCCACTAAGGTTATTTTCAGTAAGATTTAGATATTCAAGATTCCCAAGCCTACAAATTGATTGTGGAATTGAACCATGGAATTTATTGCCCCTAAGGTCCAAATCGGTTAGCTGGGTAAGGTTTCCAAGCCAAGGTGGAATTTGATCAGTTAGTTGTGTTAGGACATATGTGAATCATGTTAGGAACATATGTCATCTAGAATTGGCTAATCCTTTGACAAAACGCACTTTACTTGTAATTGGATAGATCTAGGATGTGTTTATCAAGGAACAAGAGTTCAAGTCCAAGTGTTAAAGTCATGCAAATCTGTCCAAGAATCAAGTGAAGAAGTGCTGGATTTTAAAGCTCAACAGCTAGCATGACAGATAGCATCTATCAAGGTTTAAAAGGGATCTTCAGCCCAATGCTCAATAGCTGCTCGATAGATAACCTATCTATTGAGATTTACGAAAATTAGTTTTTCAAATCTGATTTCACACAAATTTGTGTATAATTGCTTAGGCTTTCTTTTCTCATGGCCCTAAACATATATAAAGATTATTTTAAAGGCCGTTACAATAGATGCAAGTAAGTACAACTTGATGCAAAGGTTTTTCACAAGCATATTATGACCGGAGACATATGCCCTAGTTCATCTTTCTCTTGAAGAAGATGCTACGTTTTGTAACCAAGGTGCTTCATGATCTTCATCGTGTTGATGAACTGAAGAACTTTGCAGCTAACATTCTTCTCAAGTTGGTGGTTAGTCATGTACTTGGATCCGTGCATCGATTGGTCAATCATATACTAGGAGCCGTGTATTGAAAATGAGAGATTTTCACTACAGAACAAGTCCAATTGGGTATTGGGGTAAAGGTTTAACTGTAAGTTGGTATAGAGTTCTAAGATTCCTTTACTTGTAACCGCTTATTGTGATAATAGTGGATTCTCGAGAGTGGTGAACTTAAATTCACTCGGTAGGGTTTTTGCCTTGGAGGTTTTCCCCATACGTAAACAAATCATCATGTCAACTTTATTTTTCGCTGCATATTAACTTAGTTGGTGATTTGTTTGTACTACCATGTGTATTGCATGTTAATTGAATTAATTAATTAACTTGGCTAATTAATTAATTTATCATAAGGGGTAAATACATTCTTAGTCTGCCAAGTGATATCAGAGCAGGCACACTCTGATTAGGGTTAATCTTTGCTGTGTGATCTATTGACCCCTATTGTCATAAATAGAGGAGAATCGTTAATTATATCTCCTTTATTTGATGACACTAACTATGCATATTAAAAATTACACATGAGAGCTTTCTTGCAGTCATTATATGAAAAAGTGTGACAAGCTGTGGAGATAGGCTAGACCAAGCCAAAGGTAGTGCCGACCGATTGGGATGATGCTAAGATCAAGGCGGCTAACTTCAACAGCAGGGCATTGAATACTTTATTCAGTGTGGTCATGAATGAGGAGTTTAAGAAGATATCCTCTATCGAAATGCCAAGGAAGTATGTACCATCTCCTAGACAACCTATGAAGGAACCAAGGCTGTCAGGGATTTGAAACTTTAAAGGCTCACCACAAGTTTTGAAGAGATCAAGATAGAGGAGGATAAGTTGTAGACATAATGAACTCAGCCTTTAATCTTGGGGAAACCATTCCTGAACCCAAAATTGTTCGAAAGGTGCTCAAATCTCTACCCGAGAGATGTCATGCCAAGATCACCGTAATTAAGGAATCAAAGGATATTGACAAAATTCCTTTGACAGAACTAGTTGGCAATCTATAGACTTATGAGTTAGGTTTGACAAGGATTGGGAAATCGAGTAAGGGAAAGAGCATGGCACTGAAGGCCAAGAGTAGTGACACTAATGAGTCTTCAGACGATGAAGATTCTAAAATGAGATCCTACATTACAAGGCAGTTCAAAAAGTTTATGAAGAATGTCAATGCTAAAGGATTTGACAAAGACCGCAACAATCTAGTTTATCTTAGTTTAAGAGCCAAGACAAAGGGAAGAAGGATGCTAAGGATGGCGGTAAGTACACTATTCCTTCAGGACTTAAGTGTTTTGGATGTCAAGGCTTTGGACATATGAAACAAGAGTGCTTTACGTATCTCAAAACCATTGGGAAAAGCAAGGCACTTGCTGCTACCTTGAGCGACACTGAACCTGAGGATGATGGAATCCTAAATGCTTTCACTGCCGCTATAAATCCTACTAAAGGGATTGTTAAAGATTTGGATGAAGAAGAGGACTTGGTGGAATCTAAGTTTGAAAAGATGGATGAACAAGATGACATCTACACAGCCTATGCAAAATTACACAAAGTCTCGGAAAAGCATGAGAAGCTATATAGGTTGGACACCAAGAAGCTCAGTAATGTGGAGCTTGAATGAGAAGAAATCTCCATGAAGTTTGATGAAGCCAATCAGACCATTGGAGTACTGAGATTTGAGAATAATTTCTTGGCTGAGAAGACCAAGAAACTTGAAGTAGAGCTGTTTCAAGATAGAGCTCAGCTGTAGAGGACTTCAAGTGCAAAGCTTGACGAGATGCTGAGCATTTAGAAATCTGCTTCTGATCGAACCGGTTTAGGATATGATTTCTCTTCTCCTAATATTGCTTCCTCTAGTACTACTATTTTTGTTTCACCTACTAATAATGTTGAATCTGAGAACAATACTGTGAAAACTGTTTTAGCTAATGAGAAGATAGACAAGAGTAAATCTATCTTAGGAGCACCCCCTAAGCTTGATAAGAAATAGACTAAAAACCCTAGGGCTAAGATGGGTGTAGACAGTCAATTTTGAACCCATGATTTAATCACGGAGAATGACTTGAATGACCATCCATGTATCTCAAAAACCATGATTGCATCACATGCATAAATTTGTTCTTGCAGAACATGCATCAAGTTGTCTTTGTATTACGTGCATTAATTCATTCATTAATATCATAAAAATGATCTTAAGATTCTAACGGTCGCAGCGGTGTTTTCGGTTTCCAAATCGGGCTATCGGATCGAAAGATATCGCATGATTAAGTTTGCACGATCAGCATGCATGGTGTCTAGGCAAAGTCAACCACACATGATTAGTTTAAATTAATTCTAATTTTTTAAGCAATTAACATAAATTAAATAATTTTGTGATTAGTTGATAATTAGTGTTTAAAATAGGATTGCATACATAGGAATAAAAAGGGTGATTGGAAAACAATAAAATTGTGGATAATCTAAACCTTAGCAAGATTTATTTTAGGGTATTTATCTACAAGATAATTATTCTGAAATAGCCTAAATTATCCAGAAAAGAGATAAAAAAAATAGACGGAGGATGAAAACGCATCTAGGTACAAGGACCGGCCAAAAAACCATAGAAGAAGAGTCCAAATGGCACCCAAACACGAAAGAGTGTCTGGAGTCCAAAGGGTAACTCGGCACTTTTGGAGTGCCAAATGACACTCTAAAAGGGTGAAATTTTATTCTTGTGGGCTTTGGCCCAATGGCCTTTGGGTGACGATAAAGCACACCCTTTTCGACCTTTTCATAAAAAGGATGCATCTAGATTCAAACCCTAATCATCCGTACCTATTTTTTAGAGTCCTTTGACCCACCCTACAACATAATGACTTAGAACCTACCCTTAGGTCGGTCTCGGTTAAAATTGCATTGCATGTTGTGTGTGTTTGTTTTGGTTGATTGATTGATGGATGTGGATGGGGTCTTAACTTTAATTAACCTAACCAAGCCTGTCATTAGAGGAGAATTTGGTCAAGACTAGAAGGAAGGCTGCAAAGAGAACCTAAGTCCGACACTCGAGCTAGTAGCTCCAGTTCCAAGCCTGTCACTCCCATCACAATACTGAAGCCTTTAAGCATAGAAGAGACCCCACTGTTGCAACATCACAACCCCATCTTCAACCTCCAAGGTAGTTTAAGTCACCAGAAGTTTGAAGCACTCCACATTATGGTAGAGGAAGGAGAACACCCAAACCTAAAAGAACCCATGAACACCTAAGAGCTACTTAACACTATGGTAGCCAGTCAGATTCAGCTAAGGGAAGATGTGAACCATATGATGCAACAATTCCAAAATTTGAAGAGTAGTCAAGAGGAAGACAAGACTGATCATGATCCACTAGCTGTAGAAAGCATGAAGAAGATCAACAAGAGGATGAATAAAATAGAGGAGATGATTAGAAGAGTCCATAAGATTGATGAACTTATGGACTGCAATTATCTCACACTGTTCCCTGATGCAAGGTTGCCACCCAAGTCCAAGATGCCAACCCTGGACAAGCTTGATGGGATTGGTTGCCCAAAGTCCCATTTGAAGATGTATATGAGGGCTATGCAACCCTTAGGCGCGACCGAGGAAGTACTTGCTCAAATGCTCCAAAGCACACTGACCAGAGCCACTCTTAGGTGGTTCCTCAACTAGAATGATGCAAGAGCAAGAAATTGGGAGGACATCGGTCGAAAGTTTCACAAGCAATACAAGTACAATACGGAAGTGGACATCACAAGAAGAGATCTCAAGAAGACCAAGCAAGAGCTAAAGGGGTCCTTCTCTACTTTCATTACTAGGCGAAGAGCTAATGCCACACAGATGAGTAGGCCGAGTGAGGAAGAACAATTAGACATTGTTGTAAAGAATTTATTACCTGTGTATCATAAATTATTTTGCTATAATATTTTCAATTTTCAGTTTTTAGCTCTATCCAAACGGACCCTATATAATGAAACTATTACACATGAGTAAAGTGTGAGAAACAATTCACCCAATCTTAAAAACAAATTCTAAAACAATCATAATTTCATTTTATCCATAATTCACAAGGGCCTTGAATTCACAAATTGATAGAAGATGCATCTCAAATTCTAACTATAAAGCAATTGCATTAATGCCCTCAGCAATCAGCATGCCCTATGATCCTTCATTGTAATATCGTTTTCATTTGAATTAGAGAAACACAAGAATCAGACTGAATCATCAACCCATGAAGGAAGGCATTTTGAACATCTAGCTGTTTAAGAGGCCAATTGAATTGAACAGCTAAAGAAAGGACAATCCTCACTGTAGGTGGTTTGATGACATGGCTAAAGGTTTCATCAATATCTACCCTGTACTGTTAATGAAAACCTTTAGCAACTATCCTTGTTTTGTATCTTCTAGCAGAGTCATCAGTATTATGTTTTAGCTTAAACACCCATTTGTAGCCAACCACATTCTGAGAGGGAGAAGACAGGACTAAAATCTAAGTTCCCTACCTCTACAAGGCCTCAAAATTTTCATCCATTGCAGAACACCACTGTGGGTATTGAGCAGCCACTTTATATGTTGGAGGCTCAGTCAAAATATAGTCAAGATGAGGAGCTTTAGTAACAAAGGGTTTTGGTTTGAAAATGCCATGTTTTGATTTGGTCATCATGGGATGAGAATTTGTGGTAGTTGGAGGGGAAGGTTCTATTTAAGAGGGAAGAGATGTAGAAGGAATATGTGAGGTAGATACTAGAGGGTTAGGATAGATAGTGTCTTGGGGTGGATTTAAGGATGGTGGACGAGAGATTGACTAAATGGAATTAAGAGGTCTAGATGGCTAAAGTTCAGAAGCAAGCATAGGCTATTGGGAAATAGATGGATGTAACTCCGTAAGTAGAATAGGTACTGTAGATGTAGTAGGGTGAGTAGTGTTGTCAGGATTTTACGTATCTTGAGAAGGCCGTGAGGTATATGTAGGAGATGGAGATATGTGCAAAAGATATTGAAAATATGCAAAAAAAATGTGAAAAAATGAGATGAAGATGAAGATGCAGATGGACCACTAGACAAAGGAGATGATTCAGGAGATAAGAACTCCTTTTCGTTGAATAGGACATGTCTTGATATGTATATACGAAAAGAAATGGGTTCAAGACAAATGTTTCCTTTAGAGTAGGCTGGATAGCCAAGAAAGATGCAAGGCTTAGTATGAGGCTGAAGTTTATGAATGTTATATGATCTTAATAAAGGGAAACAAGTGAAGCCATAGGTTTGAAGGTGAGTTAAATCAGGTAAAGAGTTGAATAAAGTTCCCAAGGTGATTTATGATGTAATTTAGGAGTGGGAAGTCTATTGATGATATGAGTAGCAGTGGTTACTGCATAAGACTAGTAGGATAGAGGTAGTTTGGAATTAGATAACATTGTGAGAGAGCACTCAAAGAAGTGTTTGTGCTTTCTCTTATCCACCCCATTTTGTTTGGGGGTTATGTAGATAGGAGAATTCATGTATAATACCTTGTGAAGAGCAATAATCTGTAAAGGCTCTAGAAGAGAATTCACCTCCACCATCTGATCTAAAAATCTTAATTTTCAAATTAAGTTGATTCTCTACAGTGGCTTTGAAATACTTAAAAATGTTGAAGACATCAGACTTGAATTTAAGAAGATAAACCCAAGTGAATTTAGAAAAGTCATCAGCAAAACAAGGTAAATATTTGAAGTCATTCACAAAAGTTAGAGGTTTATATCACAACGGATGAGTTTAAGAGGGTTAGTAGAAATAGAATTGGATTTATTAAAATGAAGTTGATGCATTTTTCCACTGAGACAGTGTCTACAATGTGTTAGAATATCAAAAGTCTTATTGAGTGCATCAAAGGTCTTGAGAAAAGACAAAGCTGAATGAAGAATCTTTTCACTAGGATGACCTAGTTCATGGTGCCATAGCAGCCATTTATTTGTTCTATTGATGTTGAAAGCAGAATGAGAAGGTTATGAAGCTGTAATAGCAGAAGTATGTGTGAAAGAAGGATGCTTTGGATGAATCCTTGAGTAGATAGGATAGACACCATTCTCACTTAATCCTATATAGATGAGTCTCCCAATTGGACTAACTTGAATTTTGAGTTCATTGGCATCAAAATGACAAGAACAATTATTGTGTAAGTAGAATTTGTGAACATATAAAAGATTCAATGCAATTCAAGGAACATGTAAAACATTTGTTTAGCAAGAATTTATGATATTTGGCATTGATAGAGGCATTACCTATATGGTTAATGGGAAGAGATTGGCCATTGCCCGCTGTAACTTGATCATAACTTGAGATTGAGTGGTCAGGTTGTTCAGATTTGCTGTGAGGTGATCTGATGTAATAAAATCAGCTAACCATGGATCTTGATTGTTGGTAAAGGTAGCATTAAAGGCTTTAACCATAGTTGCAAGTTTGTGTGGAGTCTTTTTGCCTTGGTATGCAAAATCCATCCTATTATAGCTATCTAGTGCTTGATGTCTAGATTTATCACAAAACTAACATATAAGATGATTATTATCAATTCTGTAAGACTAATTTCCAAACTAAGAATTGGATTGATTCTGATGAAAAAAGTAGTGTTGGTGAGGAGAGTAGTTTTGTGGAGAACCACCACTGTTGTTAACGATGCACAAAATTGTTAGTGAGTTAATTGTCCATGCGTGTGACGAATGAGGTTTCTGAAGAACAAAAAATGTGAAGAACCTACAGAGAGCACCGGTGGAGTGCCGACCAAAAACTCTTTGAAGGTTAAGTCAATGATAGAAGAATCTCCAATAACTCAAAAGTGTACATTGGAGAGGAGGAGACTTGGTGCTTATATGGTGGCATAAGGCTAACCAAGATCCCATGAATGTAGGATTTTCCCTTATAGGGAAGATATGTAGTTAATGTTCTGAGATCTTAGGGTTTTACTTCCCTTATTTGGAGAATACAAATGTGTATAATGATCATTGGACGTGGTGTGCAAGTTCTTTCCATATAGGGATGTATGAGTGGAGACCACGCAAATGGTGTGAGACCAAGTGTGTATGTCCGTTGGTATTGGGGTAACCTGATGGGTACCTCCCTACCCGACGATCAATGTAAAGAGAGAGCAC
This sequence comes from Castanea sativa, assembly GCF_040712315.1. Lineage (NCBI taxonomy): Eukaryota > Viridiplantae > Streptophyta > Magnoliopsida > Fagales > Fagaceae > Castanea > Castanea sativa. The sequence continues at coordinate 17,715,195 of NC_134015.1, read as the reverse complement.
AGCCGATATCGCATAATCATCAACCCGAAGGGCAATTCAAACTTGAAGGGTAAAAGGAATTAGAAAAATATCAACCAAAATATTCCTTACCAGCTGCCCCTTATTTTGTACTTGTCCGAATATCCAATGGGATGCAAAATACAATGAGCCCTGCTACTTTTGGTAGACCACCTCATGATTCGTGTATCTATAGGTGCCAAATGGTCTTTTAGGTGCGTTATGAACAATCGCGTTGCTTCGTTTCTCGCACTTCTTCGCCCTATAGTAGCTCACTACCCCTACTGACCTTACCATTTACTCTTTTTACCTTTGTACATTGCAAGGAGCTCTTGTTCATTCATTGCTTAAACTTGTCTGTTTTGGAGATCGCACGTCGCCTATTCGATTGTTGATACTTTTAGATAAGTTTCCTTTCTTTACCTTCGTTGTTTTTTATTTATTTCTTGTTGTTGGATGGTTGTCGGCTTAGTATCCAGGCATCAAGGGAGCACTTTATTAATTTACGTTTATCGCTTATAGGTGAGAGGAAGTCAAAGGATAGTGAAGCAACGAGTGAGTATGAGTTGTCTACTCGTTTAGAGTCGATGATGACAATGTATCCCCGTCAAGGTATGAGTTCTTAGCTGATGACCAAGTTGAGTCCTCTAAAAGGGAGCCATGAGATTTTCCGTCCAAGGAGGATGGAGCAGTTGCCAGCCCGTCAGGACAAGTATTTCGAGATTTTATCCTTCCCCGGAGTTGACTAGTGAACATTTTTGTCCCTGGGATGACGAAGGAGGTATTTGATCGGCTTTGTCACTGCTTTCAGATTCCCAACGACATTCCCATAAAGGAGATTAACAAAGGGGAGAGGTGTTATTCAGGTAACACTGAGGCAGGGGCGGAGGGAGGGGGGGGGGGCGAGGGGGGGCAGGTGCCCCCTGAAATTTCAATTTTTTTTTACTAGGAAATACCATATTTGCCCCCCCTACCAAAAAAAAAAAAAAAAAAAAAAAAAAGCTAGAAAGGAAAAGTAACGTGACTTAATTGAGTTCCTCTTTTTTTTTTTTTTTTTTGACAGAAGTGATAAAACCTTTCCTGCTTTCCTAGTAGTAGTAGACTTCTACTCCTAGAAGTAGTACAATTCTAATGATCTCTATAACAACTTTGCTACACCTACCCGGATTAGAAGTCAGTAGAATTCTGAAAAAAAAAAAAGTATATATAATGCAAACAAGGCACGCCTCCCATCACAACGAAAAATTTTCTTTTCAATCCAGTTTCTTTGTTTGGATCTTAGAATTTCTGTGCAGTTTTTAAAAGCATTCAAGTTGGGTTTTTAAGTTACATTCAAATATTTATAGGTATGCATACTCTTAATACTTTTGCTTTGATTTATTTATTTATTTTTTTTAAAGAATCAAATTATATGTTTAAACTGTTTATATTTAGATGGATCTCTTAATTTGACTATTCTTAACCATAAATTTATAATTCAAATTATATGTTTAAACTATTTGTATTTATAATGATCTCCTCATTTGATTATTCTTAATCATAGATTGTAATTTTTTTTTTCTTTATTTTAATGATATGACATATATTTGTAGTTAATTGAGATTATGGAGAATCTTGATCATAATAATGAGTCCGGATCAAATCCTAAACGAACTTGTATCGAAGTGGATGTTGCAAATCTTCCCACAGATCCTGGTTTAAGAATAAAAATTTGTAACTATCATCCTAATGAAAGAGATCAAATTAGAAGGCATTATCTACAAAATAAACCTTGTCAACCAGTTGATCATGATTTTCCAATCTTGTCTTTTAATCTTGCCCCCCCTGACCTAAATTCCTGGCTCCGCCACTGACTGAGGATATTAGTTTTTGTGAGGCTGCTTTCGTCGCAGGGTTGAGGTTGCCTCTAAGTGAGATTAACCGCCAGTTAGCAAACCACTTAGGCATATCCTTCTGTCAACAGTCTCCTAATGTGTGAAGAATATTAATTGGAGCACAAATTTTGTGGGCTCAAATGAGTAAAGGTCGTTGGGGTCTCACTTTCGACAAGTTCTTCTATTGCTATAAGGCCCAACAGATCTCTGCATCACAGGGCATCTACAATTTTATGTGTCGTAAGATGACATTGAAAATTTTGTCCGATATGCATGGATCCAATCGCGATTGGAAGAGTAGGTTTTTCTTTGTCTAGGGGGCTAATTGGGTGTGCAGGCCCAACAAATGGGAGAGCCTACGTGAGGGCTTTGATAATACTTGGGGGATGATGGACAAGTCCGGTGAGTCGTAAAGTTCTACTTTTTCTTACTCGTCGTTCTTTGTTTTATTTCTAACCTAGCTTTTCATTTTCTGCAGCCCAAGTTCGCACGACAATATCACCAGAGCTGGAAAATTTCATTAATCACATCCTTGACATTCCCATAGAGTGATGAGGGTGGAAAGATCTCGTCACTCTTGACAATCTCCAAGCCTTTTATGGTGGACCCGTACCTACCAAAGAGGCTAGACGTTTAGATGCTCAATCTCAAAATTGTAAGTCTTCCATTTATTCGTTGGCCTTCATGTAATTCGTCGTTTAGTTCATCAACTTAACACATTGGTTTTTCAAAAATGGAGGCTGGGAGGAAGAAGCAAATGGAAGCGAGGAAGGCAGCTGTGGCTACTCAACAATCTAGGAGGTCGTTGGTCCCTCTAAAGAAGGCTAGTCAAAGGAGGAAGCCATTGGGCGACGGGGGCTGTCCCACCAAGAAACTATCTAACCAAGTCGACCGTTAGGATCAAGGGAAGATGGTTTAGAAGACGCTTGAGCCTCCACGTCACAGTAAGGGCAAGGGTCTCATGGCCTCTCATGGCCCCAACATCAATCCTCCTATCCCTTTATTGGTAAAAAATAAGGAGTACACTATGGGTAGGGCCCAACACTACAAAAAAAATGCCTATTAGCGACCAAGAATTTTTGACGGACCCAAAAAGCCCTCTCAAAAAATCTTATTTGTGATGGCAAAATAAAGCCCTCGTAAATACTTGATAAAATGTGAAATATTTGTGACCAACAAAAAAAGCTGTCGCAATTATGTGTTCTAGCCGTCACAAATACTAATATTTTGGAGGGAAATTTTCCCTCCATATTATTTGCGAGGGACAATTAAAAATCTCTCGCAAAAAGTGTATTATTTGTGACAGTTAAAAGAAAACCGTCACTAATACTAAATTATTTGTGAGGGCTAGGATCGACCTTCACAAATAATCATTAAAATGTCAAAATTTTTGGAGGGAAATGTTTCCACCAAATTATTTCCGAGGGACAGTAAAAATCCCTTGCAAAAAGTTTATTTTTTGTATGGGCTAAAAATATGCCCTTACTAATACTAAATTATTTGTGAGGGCCACGATTGACCTTCGCAAAAAATCAATAAAATATTAATTTTTTTTAGAGATAAAAGTTATTCTAAAATTCAAAGAAAAATAAAAAGAAACACATAAACATATAGCATTTTGTATTCTTTAAATGAACCTTTTGTTTACAGTCTTAAAAAAAACATTTTATATACATCCTATATAAGAAAGGTTTGCCCTTATTTTCTAAATAATTGTACCCATAAAAAAAATGATAGCACTTTCAACTTCAAAATGGTAGCCTAAAACTCAAGAATTTCAACCTTTTGTACTCTCTCTCTCTCTCTCTCAAGTGAATAAAAATTTATTCCCATTAAAATAATGCATAAAAGATAAGTTCATAAATCAAATGGTAAATTACATCCGATTGGCATGAAAATTGGCATGTATGTTAAGAACATATAGAACATGTAATCTAATGGTTGGATTTTCAAAATATGAATTCAATAATAAGTTATTGGGTGATGTAACATTTTTTAAAGTTACAACTTGTGTAACTTGAACCTAACTCTCTTTTCTTAATTCGATGTGAACTTTGAAAAATCTATCGTTAGATTACATTATCTTCATATATTTTTCATGCTTATAAAATTTCAAGGTGATCAAAAATTAATTGTCACGTCATCAATGAATTGATTAAATTCAAGTTTTTGTAATTTAAAATAATGCATAAAAGATAAGTTTATAGATCAAATGGTAAATTACATCCGATTGGCATGAAAATTAACATGCATGTTAAGAACATATAAAGCATATAATCTAATGGTTGGATTTTCAAAATATGAATTCAATAATAATTTATTGGGTGGTGTAACAGTTTTTAGAATTACGTCAGGTGTAACTTGAACCCAAACCTATATTTCTTAATTCGTTGTAAATTTTGACAAATCTACCGTTAGAGTACATCATCTTCGTATATTTTTCATGCTTACAAAATTTCAAGGTGATCAAAGATCAATAGTCATGTCATCATTCAATTGTCTAGATTCAAGTTTTAGTAGTTTAGAATATTGCATAAAAGATGAGTTTATAGAGCAAATGGTAAATTACATCCGATTGGCATGACAATTGGCATGCATATTAAGACCATATAGAACATGAAAACCAATGGTTGAATTTTCAAAATATGAATCCAATAATAAGTTATTGGGTGGTGTAACATTTTTTGGAATTATAACAGGTGTAACTTGAACCCAACCCTGTATTTCTTAATTCGATGTGAATTTTGACAAATTTACCATTAAATTATATTATTTCCTATATTTTTCATGCTTACAAAATTTTAAGGAGATCAAATATCAATAGTGATGTCATCAATCAATTGTCTAGACTCAAGTTTTAATAGTTTAAAATAATGCATAAAACATGAGTTTATAGATCAAATAGTAAATTACATCCAATTGGCATAAAAATTGTCACGCATGTTAAGACCATATAGAACATGTAATCCAACGGTTGGATTTTCAAAATATGAATTCAGTAATAAGTTATTGGGTGGTGTAACATTTTTTAGAGTTACATCAAGTGTAACTCGAACCCAGCCCTATATTTCTTAATTCGATGTGAATTTAGACAAATCTACCATTAGATTACATTATCTTCATATATTTTTCTTGCTTACAAAATTTCAAGGTGATCAAAGATTAATAGCCATATCATTGATCAACTGTCTAGATTCAAATTTTAGTAGTTTAAAATAATGCATAAAATATGAGTTTATAGATCAAATGGTAAATTACATCCGATTGGCATGCATTTTAAGACTATATAGAACATATAATCCAACGGTTGATGTTTCAAAATATGAAGTCAATAATAAATTATTGACTGGTGTAATATTTTTTAGAGTTATGCCAGGTGTAACTTGTACCCAACCTTATATTTCTTAATTCAATGTGAATTTTGACAAATTTACCATTAGATTATATTATCTTCATATATTTTTCATGGCTACAAAATTTCAAGGTTTTAAAAGATTAATAAGCATGTCATCAATCAATTGTCTAAATTCAAGTTTTTGTAATTTAAAATAATGTATGAAAAATGAGTTTATTAAATAAATGGTAAATTACATCCGATTGACATGAAAATTGGCGTACATGTTAAGAACATATTGAACATGTAATCCAACGATCGGATTTCCAAAATATGAATCCAATAATAAGTTACTGGATGGTGTAACATTTTTTGGAGTTACATTAGGTGTAACTTGAATTCAATCTTATATTTCTTAATTCGATATGAATTTTGACAAATATACCGTTAGATTACACTATCTTCGGATATTTTCATGCTTACAAAATTTCAAGGTGATCAAATATTAATAGCCATGTCAGCAATCAATTGCCTAGATTTAAGTTTTAGTAGTTAAAAATAATGCATAAAAGATGAGTTTATAAATCAAATGATAAATTATATTCATTTGGCATGAAACTTGGCATGCATGTTAAGACTTTATAGAACATGTAATCCAACGGTTGGATTTTCAAAATATAAATTCAATAATAAGTTATTGGGTAGTGTAACATGTTTTAAAATTACGTCAAGTGTAATTTGAACCAAACCCTATATTTCTTCATTCGATGTGAATTTTGACATATCTACCATTAGATTACATTATATTCGTATATTTTTCATGCTTACAAAATTTCAAGGTGATCAAATATCAATAGTGATGTCATCAATCAATTGTCTAAATTCAAGTTTTAGTAGTTTAAAATAATGCATAAAAGACGAGTTTATAGACCAAATGGTAAATTACATCCGATTGACATGAAAATTGACATGCATGTTAAGAACATATACAACTTGTAATCCAATGGTTGGATTTGCAAAATATGAATTCATTAATAAGTTATTGGGAGGTGTAACATTTTTTTGAGTTACATCAGGTGTAACTTGATACAAACCCTAGATTTCTTAATTCGATGTGAATTTTGACAAATCTACCGTTACATTACATTATTTTCATATATTTTTTATGCTTACAAAATTTCAAGGTGATCAAAGATTAATAGCCATGTCATCAATCAATTGTTTAAATTTAAGTTTTTGTAGTTTAAAATAAGGCATAAAAACATGACTTTATAGATTAAATGGTAAATTACATCTGATTGGTACAAAAATTAGCATGCATGTTAAGACCATAGAGAACATGTAATCCATCGGTTGAATTTTCAAAATATGAATTCAATAATAAGTTATTGGGTAGTTTAATAGTAGACCTATTATGAAACGAGTTCTCCCCAAATCAAATGCCAAGAGCTCTTAAATTTAAAATTTTTAATTTATTGTATATGATTTAGCTCATTGTGGGGATTACATATTGTTCTTAGCTCACTGTGGTGATTACATATTTTTCTTTTAACATGTGACTTAAGATAATTATTATTTTTTATTATCTATTTTTGACCAACTATTCAAATGTGTGAATTGTATCTAATTTATTTCATTTTTATTTTATTAATTAATTTATGTGTTGCATAGACATGTTCCATAAAACGTTGTTATATGCTTCCCCCCAAAATTTTCGTTGCCTCATAAAATTTCCCCCTATTCTTCATTTCCCACCTTTTTTTTCCCCCAAAACTTTTTTCTTTAATTTTGTTTTCCCTTCTTTTCATTCGGCTCCCACTTCTCAAGCTATTAAAAGTTAAAAACCCATTTTTCATTTCCCACCCAACTCCTTTTTTTTTTTTTTTTTTCTCTAACCCATTTTCATTTTCACCATGCGGAGCTCTCTCTCTCACATCTCCACCGCCCCTAGCCACCTCCCTAGCCCTAGCCGCCGCCATCACCCTAGCTGTAGCCACTGCTGCCATAAATCTACTCTCTCTCACCTCAGCCACCACCCACTGCCACCGATCTGATCTTCTTCATTAGATCATCTCTCAAACCCACACTCACTGTAAGTTCTTCTTCTTTTCTTTCTAACGGTTTTTTTTTTAATTTTAATTTTTTTTGGTCATTTATATAGTTATTTGATTTCCACCCTTCTTTGGGCATATTATCTGAAATATCTTTGATGAATTGGATTTCGAAATTCATTAAGACCGTCTAGACCGTTGGAAAAAGAAATCTAATGTGCCTTCTCCCAAATTTCTTTGTGGTTGCAATTGTTCAAAAGGTAGGACTAAACTGTATGTACTTGACTTTCAATTTATACAGTCCCCACCAATGGATATTAAGTTCCTAGAGAGTCTTGTTGTATTTGAATACGCTTTGCTTTGAATGCTGATGCTGTGATTATCAGACCATAAAATTCAAGGCATACTTTCCAATCATGTTCTTTTCTTTGGACTGGTTAAACAAATCATGGTCGGCAGTGTGGATACCAATGTGTTAATAGTATTTACTATGATATAATTCCATTATATATTAAGAAAACCCTTATATTGTTTTCAATGATGATTTTTTTCTATTTAACTTAAATAATTATGGTTATTTTATTATGAAAATTTAAAATTTTGGTAACAACCTTTCCACTATTCTCCACTTCCAGTACTCTTTTTCCTCTCCCCTTCCTAGAATTAGATCTCATTCTCTCTCTTGTAATTGGCTAGTTGTTTTTTTCTTTGATTGTCTTAGGAAATTTTTATTTGTGTATATACACTGCATGTGTCAAGAGCTAGCTTAATTAGTGGAACTGTGGAAGATTTGCATTAGAATTTTTTTTTATAAGTAATATGCATTAGAATCTTAAATGTCTTCTAATTGTTAATTTCTAGCTTTTACTTAGCAAACAATTTGATCTAATTTAACCTACCTATTTAATTTTATCTATAATGTCAAACTCTTGTTTGTTTACAGAATCACATGGCACAGAATAAGTTACAATCCTCATCAACAAAATCATTTTTTCCATTTAAATAGTATTTAGCATTTTCTCTTTTTGTATTGGCTGATGTTTCCCTAATACTGTTATGTTGCCCTGGTTTTTGTTCTGTTATGTTTCCCTAATACTTAATTGGCTTACTTACTGACTTATAAGTGACTCTAAAGCATGTTGGATCACTATGTTGTGGAACATAAGTGTGTCAAGTTTAGGATTTTACATTACTTTAAACTGTGGATCTCTAGCATTGTTAGGATTTTTGGTCAGAGGATAAGGCAACAAAGTGATCGTTAGGATTTCTAGTTTGAAAACTAATCAAAGTGTTTCCAGAGTGTTTTGAGTTTAATCCTAATGTTTGTCCAGATCAAGATTTGAAAAATGTGTTGTTCAGTAATATATCTCTAATGCTACGTGTATTTGGTGCTGGATTTAACTATTTTGTGTAGTCTTAGTTTCTTGGTCCATTATAATGCTCTTATAATTGTAATATTAGAAAAATAAAATTTGGAACTGACTGGATTTTTATCATTATCCAATGTGCACAACTCAGCATTTTCACCCCTGGGTAGAAGCTCTTTTGTTTTGTTTTGTGTTCTTTGTCACTCTACCCTTAATTTTCTCCTATTATATTTGTGCAATATATTAGGTGGAATGGCACTTGTATTGGGTTAAATCTATTCCAGGAAGTTTTGGTTTGCATAACCATTGTAAATTCCTTTTGCACAGGACATTGCAGAGGCCAAAGAATTCTTGAAGCAAAGAGGAGTTGATGTGGACTATGATTGAAGGCTCTCTCTTATGGTGCTTTTGAAGAACCAAGGTGATTTTAAGATAGTTTCAATTCTATATGATCACAACTCAAGGTACAAATTGGATGATAAGTTGTGTGGGAGTGTTGAATTCAATGAGGTAGAGTTTGCTTACAGCTTTCTAAAATTGGTTCCATATTTGAAACTATAAATGTAGAATATTTTGTGAATTTTGTAAGTTATTTTTTATTATGCTCCATTTCCTTTTCTTATTTAACCCATGGACAAGCCTATGTTACCATTGATCGGCACTCTACCGTTCTACTAATTTAATATATTAGTCTAATAATAGGCTTGTATAGCATCGGAGTGGGCCTCATCAAAGAACTAAGAACCCACGAGGTTGCCATTGCCGAACTCAATAATCTTTCTTCATCTAGGTAACCTTATCAACCCCTCTTTGTTTGTTACTCTTTACTATAATACCATACTACTTTTGGTTCTATGTTTCATCTTAGTAACCAACTTGGACTTGCCTTTTTCTTTTGCTAATGTCTTTTTTATTGTTTCCATAGAGGCAGAGTATGCATGCCAAGTGCTTGTAAAAATTGCCCAGAGAGTCAAAAATAAATAAATAAAGAGATTTGTGGACACTAATTAGTTAATGGCTTTAGGATGGTGCTAAACATGAATATGACAGAGCTATATCTATATGCTAACTTTTTTTTTTTTGGGTTTAACACTATATTTTTGCAAAAATAAATTTAAAAAAATCATCTAATTGTGGTTTGGGTTGGTCTATATTAATTTAGTAAAGATGTGTATAGTGACTAAGATTGAACTTTTTGTAAGAATTTGGTCAAATTTCTGAATATTAGATGAAAAGAAACTAAAAAATAAGTGGAAGTTCATTTGTCCAATACAAGCACCAATTTGAATGATCCATTCTTAGGATAAATTGCACTTAAGAGAAGTTTTTGGGGGAGGGAGGTATTGCATAATTAGTGAATAATTATTAAAGAAAAACCATAGATAAAATAGTGGTTATTGCAAACAAGTGAGGCAGCTAACCTAATAGGTAAATGATTCAATGCATCTTAGATTAAAGAGTACTATCATTTTCATAAAACTTGTGCATGTACAAATGATTTATATCTTGAAAATTCTAATTGTGCTTCTCATTTGACAGAATGGTCCTTCCTTCATTCCTACACTCTTTTGGAAAAAGATGGTGGATAAATGGATGGATGGAGAATGAGGGGTGAGTATGAATGAAATACATGTCATAAATTCTCTCTATCTCTCTTGCACTCTCTCTAACCATTATTTGTAGTTTACATTTTTCACAATTGTTATATTATTTTAATTTATATTTAATTTTGATAGTGGTTTAAGTAATCAAATTTAGTTATTATTATTGTTAAAAATATATATATATATATATATATATATATATATATATATATATATATATTATTGTTGTTTATGATATATTATATGATTATCTTTGATATAGTAATATGTATACTTATTTATTAAAGCATTGATAGAAATACAAATTCACTTTAATTGTTTCATTTTAACTCATGTTTAATGTTTTTTTTTTTTTTAAGGATGGTACTAGCAGGGATGAAGAGGACAACTCAAACAATAACATGGAGGTCGAAAGCAACTTGGAGGGTGACTTAGAGGAAAACTAATATAGATCTTTTCATAATTCTAGTTGTTTAAAACAATATTTTTATATCATAGTTTAATTTCAGGATTTCTTTGTATATTATATATTTTAAAGTTTGAACTTATAAGAATTTTTACGTTTTAATGGATCAATTTTTAGTAATCATTGTACTATTGTAACAGGATAGTTAAACAAAAATGATATAAAATAAATTATAAATAAATAAATAGTAAAATATTTAAAATATTATATAAAATATTATCACTAACATAAAAATTTGGTTATAAATAAATTTATAGTGATGACAAAGTCCCTCGCAATTTATAGAATTGCGATACCACTTAACCTCTTGCAAAAACGTTTTAACTGACAGTTTAACGTTGTCACTATTATTTCTAACTAATTGCGAGGGGTCAAAAACCCTCACAAATAAATTTTAGTGACGGCACTATTTGTCTCTAAAAAGTATGTCGTCAATTTGAAATTTGCAAATAATTAATTGTGAGGGTATGAAGATCCTCACAAATAGTTATTAACGACGACTGCTTCCCCTCGCTAAAAATAAGTCGTCGACTTTTCTCGCCGTTTGGTAATATATTTGTGAGGGAAAATTTGTTCAATAACGACGGTGGATTGCCCTCGTAAATTATCTATTTGCAAAGGTATGGTCACAAAATCTCTTTTAGCAACAAGAACAAATACGACGGCCTTCGAGGGCCATATGCCCTCGCTAATAACTTTTTGCGATGATATTTGAATTTTTGCGAGGGCATTTGAGCCTTGTTAGTAGACTCTTTTTTTGTAGTGCAATCCTTTGTCGGGAATGAGGATCTCGACGAGTTCTTTGAGGATGAAACAGAGCCCTTGGCAATGCAGGTCTCTATGACTTGATGAGGGTGAGTACCATTCATGCTAGTCCCGAAAAATTTTTACTTTCCTTTCAAAGTCTAAAACACCTCTTCTTTTTCAAGCTTTGGTGAGGATGAAGGCCTTTTAGCTCAGGCGTGCTTCCAAGTAGGTAGACGTCGGTCATCTGCGTGCTCATCGTGCTATTGATGTAGAGAGGATTGTTCAATTTAAGGAGGCCGTTCGGACCCTGAACGCCAAACTTAAGGCTTAGAAGGCTAAGGTTGTCGAGCTTGAGGCAGGGCATGCCCGTCGGGTTGAGGAGTTGATGAAGGAGAACTCCAACCTGACCTCCGAACTGGCCACCCTTCACGAATGGATGGAGAATGTTAAGGCCGATTTCGTTCGAGAATGTTAAGGCTAAGTGTTCAGTTTTTGACATTAAGTCTACTTTTTATCTAGATATTGTTTTATTATTTTGAATACTAAATTTATAATATGATATAATCTCCTAGAAATATCTAAGAACTATGTTCCAATCTTATTTATCTATATATTAAAAAAAAAACACTCAATAGTTTGAAACTACCTCTAGGATAAGAAAAATTATATATATATGAATTAAGAAAAAAGAGTTTTAAAGCGTTCAATAATGAGAAATGCTACATCCACAATATTTTCATAACACTTTCATAACAAATTATAGATGGTAAGTTATTATTAGTTCAAATTTAAATATTCCATTAATTTTTTTTTTTACCTACTAATAACAACCTATAACAACCTGTCACTTCTAATTTATTATAAAAGTGTAGTGGACATAATATTTCTCTTCAACAATAGTGATGAAACACAAGTTCGTTAGTTGTATTGAGGTCGTCCAGACGGAACCAAATGTTTGCTTGTGTCGCGATGGAAGAAGCTATTCTCTAAAAAGGCCATCGGTGTGGTGCTTGCCACAACGCCTCTGATGCCAAAGTCAGTATAAGGGAGTTTTTAATAATAGAAAATAAGAATGATTAGGTATCTCTTGTAAAATGTGTCTGTACCTCCTGTTGGCAATGTGAAGGCTTTATATGTTGCTCTTGATTCTAGCTGTTGAGGTTGATATTGTGATGTTAATGCCTTTTTTGGTAACACTTCTTGCTGAGTAATGGGGTTTTAATATGCCTTCAACAGTTTGTCTAGCTGGTTCTGTAACCGTCTGGGGTATTATTGGTGGCATTCAATGATCCTGATATCCTCGTCGGTGACGTGGATACTTGCTTAGGCTCGTCTTAGAGAACGGTCTCGTCTGTCCTACTGAACTCGTCAGTAGTTGATTTCGTCAGTTCCATCAGATGCTCTCGGATTCTGTGGTCGTCATGACGTGCCATGATGACCATAGAAGATAAAAGGTTTTTTTTTTTTTTTTTAAAAAAAAAAATAATCTTTTGGCTTCGTCAGTAATTTACATCCGTCAAGGCAGAATCTTATTACCTAGCCATTTTCGAGTATCTTTTGGTTTCGTTGGTAATGTACATCTGTCAAGGTGGAATCTTATTACCTAGCCATTTTCGATGATCTTTTGGCTTCGTCAATAATGTACATTCGTCAAGGCGGAATCTTATTACCTAGCCATTTTTGATGATCTTTTGGCTTCGTCAGTAATGTACATCCATCAAGGCGGAATCTTATTACCTAGCTATTTTCGATTATCTTTTGGCTTCGTTGGTAATGTACATCTGTTAAGGCGGAATCTTATTACCTAGCCATTTTCAATGATCTTTTGGCTTCGTCAGTAATGTACATCCATTAAGGCGGAATCTTATTACCTAGCCATTTTTTATGACCTTTTGGCTTCGTCGTCCTTCTGCCTGTCCCCGTCACTGTTTCGATGACCTGGACACTCCCTTTTTTGTCCCCTACAATCGTCTTCTCTCCTTCCCTCATTTCTTGGCTTTTCTTCGTCTGTTATGACTGCTAATGCATCTTCAACATTCATATACTTCTGTGCCTTCAGGAGCATTTCTGTCATCGTCTTAGGTGGATTTTTTGCAAGACAAACCACAAACTCTCTAGACTTCAGCCCTGCTTTAAAGGTCGTCAACTACACCTTGTCATCAGTGTCATCTACCTCCAGGGTTTCTTGGGTGAAGCGTTTCACATAGGATCGCAATGTTTCTTTCTCCCCCTGTCTAATGGTGAGGAGGTGGTCTGCTGGTCTCTTAGGACGTTGCCCACTGACAAAGTGACACAAAAAGGCGTTACTTAACTGCTCGAAGTTGTCAATTGACGAAGTTGGCAGCTTTGTGAACCACTCTCTTGCAGCTTCTTTAAGAGTGGTAGGGAAAGAACGACACAATATTTCGTCAGGAGGTTGTTGGAGGCCTAATGTTGTCTTGAAGGTGTTAAGATGATCCTGAGGGTCCTTAAGCCCGTCAAACGGCTTAAGCTGAGGCAACCGAAATTTCGCCGGTACGGGGCATTCCAAGACCGTCGCGGTGAAAGGAGAGTCTGTTGCCTTGACCATCTTATCCAGGCTCCGATTCGTTTTCTCCTTAATGGCATTCCTCAGCTCGTCCATCTTTTTCCTCATCTCTTGAATGAGGTCAGAGCCCTGTTTGTCCGGAGTAGTGGGCCTTTGTCGGTCACTTCTTCCATGGCTGCCTACCTCATTGTCCTGGCCGGCTTTGGACCGATTCTCCTCCTGTTGAAGTCGTTGCCTCATCTCTTGATTCTGCCTGGTGAATTCTTCAACAGTGGCCGCAAGAGCTTGGACTCGCTGAGCTAGGGTTGCTGAATCCTAGTTGGTCTCCATCTGAATATCGAAGTTGGTAGAAACTACGCTTTCGAACCTGAGTACGAAAATGTCGTTTCCCACAGATGGCGCCAAACTGATGAAACACAAGTTCGTTAGTTGTAGTGAGGTTGTCCAGACGAAACCAGATGTCTACTTGTGTCGCGATGAAAGAAGCTATTCTCTGCAAAGGTCACCGATGTAGTTCCTGCCATAACGCCTTCGATGCCAAAGTTAGTATAAAGGACTTTTTAATAATAGAAAATAAGAATGATTAGGTATCTCTTGTAAAATGTGTCCGTACCTCCTGTTGGCAATGTGAAGGCTTTATATATGTTGCTTTGGATTCTAGCTGTTGAGGTTGATATTGTGATGTTAATCCCTTTTTTGGTAACGCTTCTTGCTAAGTAATGGGGTTTTAATATGCCTTCAACGGTTTGTCCAGCTGGTTCTGTAACCGTCCGGGGTATTATTGGTGGCATTCAATGATCCTGATATCCTCGTTGGTGACGTGGATAGTTGCTTAGGCTCGTCTCAGAGAGCGGTCTCGTCTGTCCTACTGAACTCGTCGGTAGTTGATTTCGTCAGTCCCATCAGATGTCTTAGTCTCGTCAGTTAATTTTCTATATCCCGTCTCTATAAGTATCTGCAGACATCCTTGAAGTCCAGCGATAATGCATACATTAAATAGGTCATATTTATTATAATTTTTTTAAAAATTAGGAACTAACATTGAAACTAAAGTGCGATGGAAAGTGATAGAGGCAAGATCAATAGCTTGCACTTGAATAAGAATAAGGATAATCAATATCATCATCTTTAGAATAGATTTACTTCTAGTTTTCCTATCCATCAATTTTCTCCAACTTAAAATTTTTCTTTTCAAGTGAAAATGAAAAATGAAATCTAAGGATTCAACCATGAGAGCTCGGATTTGTGTTAAAAACACAAGAGCTGTTTAGACCCCAAATTAAAATATTACGGCTCAGTTAATTTTATTCTAACTTAAACTAAGTACGGAATAAAGTAAAAGTGAACAAGCAATAAAGCTACTCTAAGCCATATTTATCATAACAAAGCAGTAAAATGAAAGCTAAAAGAGAAGGGAAGAAAAATGCAAACACAAGATAACACGCCAATGTGTTATCGAAGAGGAAACTGAAGAACTCAGCAAAAAACCTCTCCACCGCCCTCCAAGCGATAAATTGATCCATTTGACAATAAGTTGGGATACACAAATAGCAAGAGACCCTCCAAGCCTAATCTACCTAGTGCACCAAAGCCCTCCAAGCTCTTACTCCAACAAGGCTTCTCGAAATCGCATCTTGTCTAGCTTTCTGGATCTCACAATGCGCCCAATTGCATCTGCCAAAACTTGGCTTCTTCCAATACTTCCCAACAACACCAAAACCTCAATTTACACTCAGTATGGGTGTGGTAATTGTTTGGGCTATCAGCCTCTCAAGGATTTGGATATAGAGAGATAGGAGTTAAGGAAAACCACAATGGATGATGTAAAGGATTGTGGGTATGACAATCTCTAACTTTTAAGGGTTTGTGGCTAAGGTTTTCTTTCTGAAAAGCACTCCTTTCAATGTGTGGGCAATGATGGTATAAATAGTGTGTATGAGGATGTAGAAGAGTAGATATGACAAAATAGCAAAACAAACTGTTTCGCGGGTATCTCGCGGGAAGGCCTTACTTGCGAGACACTCGTGAAAACCAGCTGTCACTATCTGTCATGACGCTTCGCATGCCAGTCATGTGTTGAGCACATGCTTCACTTCGCGGGAAGGCTTCTCACGAGCTACCCGCAAAAACTTCTTTAATCTTCAATGTTGCCTTGAGTCTTCACACTCTTTCTCTCTCTCCCACATAAAATACAAGGTACAAAAGATTGAACAAAATTACAATCAAATTTGGCACGGAATTAAATCCAACACAAAATAGTTGCAAATCATAACTTTACAATCTCCCACTTTGGCTATTCCGTGACAAAACACCCTATAATAGACTCTAAACTTAAACGTGAGTTTGAGAATAATGGCAAAACTCACTCACACCTAATCTAGAAGTTATGAAGCACTTGCACAAATACACCTGTATCATGAAACACTCGCACACAAACAAAACTTTCATTAAGCTCATGACAAGTTGAATACAAGGTACATATAGGAGCAAGTAAAATGCGATTAAGGTAATAAGCAAGATATAAACTATGAGGCATAACTTGATCATACAAGAACAATCATTAAAGAATGACTACAATGACCATTTACTAAGTAAACAACCATCTGGACATGCAATGCAATTAAGTGCAAAGCAAAAATTAATTGCATGTCCAAACACACAACCAATGCAAAACACCAAAGTATTTGCATTAAGGATACATGATCCAACAAGGGCACAAGTGTGTAGTACTCAAGATAATGCAACAAAATCTAGAAGTACAAAAAAAATGCTACAAAGCAAGGATACAAAAACAAAGTATTGAATATGACTGTAAGCTTTAAACCAAAGTATTTAAACGCTTTAAAAGAAAGCAATGTAAATAAAAACTAAGAGATATAAAAGTAGAGTGCTAAAACCACAAGTAATCTACTAAACTACCAAAATGAACCAATATATCTATGATGTGCATGTGTTACGCTATGCTCCCCCTTAAACTTTGCAACTACCCCTCACAACTTTCTCCCTTTTTTTGACTGAAATGGCTAAAGGAGCTAGAACTGCTCAAATTCGGAGTCGGATCCCTGCACCATTTACAATAAGACGATCGGGTCCCCGTGCTTGAGCTTATAAAGATGGTTGTGTAGAGCGCTCTAGGGCTGAGGTGAACTTGTTAATCTCATCCTCAGTGTCCCTGCCTTCTTCCTCAACATTAGCCCTTGGGATTTGAGAAATGCCAGTTTTTGATCTGGTGATGTGGGCTTGGTTTCGGGTCACCATATGAGCACCAATGGGATAGTCCCTTTGCACAACAGTAAGACCGCTTGGAATCTTCAGCTTCGTCTTTGCAATGAGACCCATGATGAGAGTAGGGAATGGAATTATTGTCCTTGAACTCCTTTTGGTGATGCTCTTTGTCAGGTGGTGATAGATGTGACCACACATGTCGATCTCCTTATATGTGAAGAGATTATGCAGGGAAACATTTCTTAGTGCGGACAATGTTGTCAAGTTCGTCACTAGGTAGAGATTGTGGATCATTACATAAGCCAATGTCCTCATCTCCGCATTGAAGGGAATGGTGTTCATTGACCTCTTTTTATGAGAACTCTCGAGGAGCCTTGCCATTGGCTCAAGAGAATCCAATCTATCATCATATTGTATGGAGATTGGTTAAGATGGTGGACAAACTTCTAGGAATTCTTGAATTGAATCCCTTGTGATAATGAACTCTTTTTGTCGCACCCAGCAGTTGATGTGATCTCCTTCCACTATGGCTTTAGCGAAGAATTCCATGATTAGTTAAGCGTAGACATTTCCACTTGGATTCAGCAACTTTGTCCAAGTTCTCTCCTTGAATATCTCAGGAATGGTAGTGTTTTCAAGGATCTCCATTTTTACAACCCTTTCCATGATGATTGTTGTCTTTTTGTAAAAGTCATTGTAGGCCATGTCTGCCTCAATGGAGCGGAAATTTGCTGAGTCCATGCATGGATGCTTTAGCGTGCTTAATAGGAGACATTTGCACAAACAGACATAAAGCACAAAAAAAAAAAAAAAACAAGTGCAAAAACACAAAGACAAGAACACAAACTTGATTAGTGTCAAGTTAGTCCATAAACAGTAAGCACAAAGTCCTAAAAAGAAAAAAAACAGTGTTACACAATCATGTTGAAAAGTGCTAAACATGTAACAACATATATGTAGCAAGAACGATATGCAAAACATGACAAGTGAACAAGTGTGCATGTGGTGTGCATATGTGATGCATGTGTAAAACACATTTGGGTCAAAATGTATAAAACTCATTCCCAATGATCAAGACATGATAAATAAGTCCAATCATGGTAATCTCCAAAGTTTAGTACTCATTAGAGTCCAAAACAACACCAAAATTCCATTTGGGCATTTTATCAAACACTTGATATGAACTCATAAAACTAACATGTAGGCAATGCATGAGCATGTGTGAAACTTGCCTAAATACATGTTAAAATTGCCTCAAGGGGCCAACACAAATACAAACAAATCAAGTGGGACAAAGCCTAATCAAGAAATTGAAGCAAATTTCAAAAAAAATTAAAGTTCCCAACCCTTTTTCAAAAATGAACCCAACTTAAGAAAACCTAGAATTTTCTACATGATCTAAGAAAATAGAGAGAAAAGATTGTATAGACATACCTTTGACATGATTTGAAGAAGTTTTCTCTTGAGTTTTGGTTAGGTTTTTTAGTGAAAATCAGTTTGGGGTTGAGAGAGACACGAGGGAGGCAAAGTGAGTGGAATAGGGTGTGTTTGAAAAACTTTTAACATCAGCCCTTTAAAACTAAAAACATGCGTTTTTCGCGGGTTACCTTCTCGCGAGGTTACTCGCGAAAAATGCATCTAAAGCACAAAGTTTTTCGCGGGTAAGCATTACTCACAAAACAGTCACAAGACAGTCTCAAAAGTCTTTGTTTGAATTTTGTGTTTCATGTTTTTGCCTTAACCCATTTTCACGGGAAGAGCTTAGTCGCAAGCTTCTCGCGAAAATGCCTCTAAACAAGTTTTTGTTGAAAAACAAGGAAAATGCACTTTGAACAAAAACTCAAAACACGAAAGCATAAAAATACTTTCAAAAACATATAAAATACTCAAAAATATTTTTGGGTTTAATCAACAAGCAATTGAGTATACACATCACATTTGAATACGTACAATCACACAAATGAAATAAGCATTCATTGAACAAAGTCTTGTGTGTTGTGTGTGAGTATCAAAAGTGGAATAGTCCTTAGTCTAAAGTGAAGCTTCAATAATCAATTCAATCATACACAACTAGTATTAAGTCAAATGGACTATCTCAATTATAGAAATGAAAATATATGATCTCCCACAAGAAAATGATTACATATTTTTAAAGCTTTTCATTTTTCTTCTTTAAAAATCATAACATTTGATCATTTTTGAACAATACATCTCATTTTGAGATCGATTCCTGAAATTTTTTATATTTCAATTTTGTGAGTAAGCCTTTGGCTTTTTGAGGCACCATACATTCCAATACAAGTCGCTTTCCCTTTTTCCTAGTCAAATACTAGTATGTGCAACGGCTTTTACAGCTCAATATCTCTTTTCGAGATTTGACATTTGATGAGCTATAGAACAAAAACATAAAAACGTGGGAAAAGATATAGGCACAAGTCTATGCATGTATCAAGACTAACAAGACTATTGACTAATCATTCATGACAAGCTTGAAGATCAATTTACAACAATCACACATAGATTTCAAGATTTTTCCCACAAATATGGATGTGCATACAAAACAAGCTAAGCTTGTAAATGCACTACGCCATTAGTACAAAGGTACTAGGCCAAACTCCTATGTGATATACACAACACGAGTGATCAAAATTTTGGAGATTTTTCAATTTTTACGGGTTTTTGAAATTTTCAACACACTCAAAAACAAAACAAGAAAAGTAAGATCAACAAAAAACAAGTACAAAACGCAACTTACAAAAGAAACATGCTATGAACCGGAAGCAATGACACAAGAATATTTTGTATGACATAATGCATGAACCTATGACCCTAAACATTGGAAGTATTAATGCACGGGTATAGGGAGTGATCATGCATAAGTACCCTTCTTCACCCACACTTTGCAAGTGTTTTGGGTGAGAATCTTGGATGGAGGGGTACGACCAACATAACTTTCCAACCTCGGAGTGAAGCTAGCAAGACATAGTGAGATGCTCTTCAACATTTCCATTACGTCTCCAATGATATGTCCTTTATTTTCTCCCTTAGGTTGTGCTTCCTTTGGCCTTTTCTTTGAATTTTCTTGGCCACACATTGAGTTATCTTTCTTGAGTGCATGATGCTTGAAACAATTGGGTCTTTTATGCCCTTGAATGCCACAATGGTGACACACATGCTTCACTTGAGGCCTCGTTTAATTTTTGGGTAGTGACTTCCCTTTATCCTTTGATTTTGCACCAATGGTTCTCTTTTTAGCAGCAGGGGTCTTAGTATTAGGCGTCCATTCTTTAAGTTTTTCAACACTTTTGGCTAATACGAACCTCACTTCCTTCTTGGGTTTGCTGCTGGAGCTTCCTTCTCTGATATAGCCCAAACCAGTCTTGTCATGTGAAGATTTTGTGAGGATAGCATATTGTCAAGTTTCTTGGTGGAGATACGCTCCACCTTTACATTAGCTTGAATTATTTCAAGTTCAAGAAAGTTGATCTTAGAGTAAGCTTTAACCAACGCTCCCTTGAGTCCTCCCACTTCACATTTTTCTTCTTTTAGTTGCACAAGAGTACACCTATATTCTTCTTCATCTTTCTCACAGCATGGTTCAAAACCTTAGCATATTTTCCACAATCTTCTAGCAAAGAATCATATGCTTCTTAGAGGTTATTCTCACCTTCATTTCGGCATACATCTTCATCTTCCGATTCTTCAACTTCTTCACCCTCGAAATCTTCACTAAGATCATCTACCAAATTGCTCAAATCATCTTTAGAATCAACGAAGGTAATTGCCATGAAGGCCCTATAGTTCCCATCACTATCACACTCTTCTTCGGTGTCTGAATTTGAGCTTTCGGAGTCACTAAGAGTAGTGGCAAGCACCTTACCCTTCCCTCACAAATAGTTGGGACATTCTTTCTTGATATGTCCATGGTCGTTGCATTCGTAGCACACAACTCCTTGGGGGGGGGGGGTTGAGAGTCCTTCCCATCTTTCTTCTTGAAATCCTTCCTACCACCTTTAGATGATGAAAAATTCCCTTTGCTGAAAGACTTCCCACTATTCTTCATCTTTAGAAATTTCCAAAAGTTCCTCGCAAGGAAAGCTACTTCCTTCTACACATCTTCTTCTTTTGAAGAGTCATCCATTCTTTCATTAATGGTTTGGAGAGCAAGTGATTTGCTTGGCTTGTGGGAAGGCATTCCTAGTTCATATGTTTGGAGAGATCCAATGAGTTCTTGAATCTTAATCTCATCCAAATCTTTGCTTTCTTCTATTGCTGTGACCTTTGCAGGTAGCTCTCCGATAAGGACCTCAAAATCTTTCTCACCACTATAGCATCCTCAATCTTTTCATCGAGGTTGAGCTTGGTAATCACAATTTCATTGATCTTCCTATAGAATGAATCAAATGACTCATCGTCACGTATCTTGAGCTCTTCAAATTGGGTGGTTAGCATTTGTAGCTTTGTGTCCTTGACTTTCTTGGTACCGTCATAGGTAGTCTCAAGAATTGTCCAAGCTTCTTTGGCAGTCTTCACATGCGATTCCTGTGAAATTCATCAGTAGACACACCACAAAAGATAGCATTAATTGCTTTACTATTGGCATTTTCCAAAGCAAGAGCTGCCTTATCCCATTTTGACTTGGCTGTTGTGGGTCTAGCATACCCATTCTCAACGAAATCCCATACAGACTCATCTATAGCGCAAAAGAATGCCCTCATACAGACTTTCCAAAAAGCATAGTTGCTTCCATCAAAGAATGGTGGAGCATTGAGAGATTGTGACCGATCTATCACAACAGGGGTCTTGGATCGCACTTAGGTAATGAAACCACAGCAAGTGCACCCGCTTTGATACCAATTGAGAGCTTAGATTTGATTAAAATATTACGGCTCAGTTGATTTTACTCAAACTTAAACTAAGTGCGAAATAGAGTAAATGCGAGCGAACAAACAATAAAGCTACTCTAAGCCATATTCATCATAACACAACAGTAAAATGAAAGATAAAAGAGTAGGGAAGAGAAATGCAAACATAAGATAACACGTTGATGTGTTATCGAAGAGGAAATCGAAGAACTCGACGAAAAACCTCTCTGCCACCCTCCAAGCGGTAAATTGATCCACTAGACAATAAGTTGATACACGAATAGCAAGAGACCTTCTAAGCCTAATCTACCCAGTGCACCTAAGCCCTCCAAGCTCCTACTCCAACAAGGCTTCTCGGAATCGTGTCTTGTCCAGCTTTCCGGATCCCGCAATGCGCTCGATTGCATTCGGCAAAACTTGGCTTCTTCCAATGCTTCCCAACAACACCAAAGCCTCACTTTACACTCAGTATGGGTGTGGTAAGTGTTTGAGCTATCAACTTCTTAAGGATTTGGATATGGAGAGGTAGGAGTTGAGAAAAACCACAATAGATGGTGTAGAGGATTGTGGGTATGACAATCTCTAACTCCCAAGGGTTTGTGGCTAGGGTTTTCTCTCTTAAATGCACTCATTTCAATATATGGGTAATGATGGTATATATAGTGTGTAAGGATGTAGAGGAGCAGATATGACAAAATAGCAAAACAGACTGTTTCGTGAGTATCTTGGGGGAAGGCCTTACTCGCGAGACACTTACAAAAACCAGCTGTCACCATCTGTCATGACTCTTTGAATTCTAGTCATGTATTGAGTACATGCTTCACTTCGCGGGAAGGCTTCTAGCGAGCTACCTGCAAAAACTTCTTTAATCTTCAATGTTGCCTTAAGTCTTCACACACTCTTTCTCTCACACACAACCTTTACAAATAAATCTAACATAAAATACAGGGTACAAAAGATTGAACAAAATTACAAGCAAATTTGGCACGGAATTAAAGGCAACACAAAATAGTTGTAAATCACAACTTTAGAAACTAAAAATCCTTATATTCAATTGAATAATTAGATGCTATTGAAATAAAAACTATAGGAATTAATTTTTTCTTAAAATTTTTTTGATCAAATAAGTGTAGCCTAAGAATTGTGACTTCTGGCGAGTATGAGCAATTTTAATATAAGTGGCTTATGCTATATAATGTCCTTTGGCCAAAGTAACAAGATTTCAAAATAATTTATATCTTAACATTTGCTTGTTCAAAATAATTTCAGGTAGATATGTGAGGCTGAATAAAACACTAATCACAAGATATTTATATTATATAAACCCATTTGATAAGGTTTTCAAAGAAATTATTGTTTTACAAAGTGTGATAAAGAAGTTATGTTATTGTATTTAGAGTTTAAATCATGCTACTATTCATTAATAAAAAAGAAAATATATAGTGTCAAACTTATATGCGGAAGGTATTTCTTAAAAGCCTGTGTTTATATATAAGAGATCTTCTAGATTCTAGGCAACTCTAGGAATTGTTTTTAGAATAGTCACTAAGGAGAATTTACGACCACAATATTTTCCTTTGTACTATTTTTTTAAGGAAAAATGAAATTATAGATTATTTTTATATAATGGGCTGAATGAGTTACAAATTTGAATGATTAAGGATTTTTATTTTTTTGTTTTCGAATAGGCTTTTTGTTGAACAATTTGGTCACTCATAGTTTGGTTTAGTCTTGTTTTTATTTTGGTTTTTTTTTTTTTGGGGTTATTTTGACTAATTTTTATTGTTGTCATTAAGCTCTTTTTTTGGGGGGGGGGGGGGGGTGTGTGTTAAGGATCATGTTTGGGGGCCAAAATTATTTTTTTAATAATGCTACGTCCACAACATTTCTGCAACAAATCTTATATGACAAGCTGTTATTAGTAGGTGAAGAAGTGATGGCAATGTTGAGCCTAAATTAAAATTAGTAACTGCTTACTATATAGGATTTGTTGTGTAATTGTTGTAGACGTAACATTACTCTTATTTTTGTCAAAATCAAATTCTTGTTATTAGGTTCTAAATATTTAGGTCTAAATGTTTAGGTTCTAAATGATTTGTTTGTTAGCAAACCGTGCACATAAACTTGGCTAGGTATAAATCATAGTGTCTATGAATCATATTAGACATTACTCAAAGTGCTACAAGTCAGAGTTTAAGAACATACAAGATGTAGGTTCATGAATTGAAAATAAGGCTAGCTTGATTGATTGAGAGAAAGCTTCAACTGATCGAGATGCGATTTTGCAGATTTTAATTAAAGCCTATCAAATGTTTAGGGTTTTAGTCCAGATTTACTTTTTATATGAGGAAAACCCTAAGCATGTTTTTCAAGTCTTAGAGAGCTACTCTTTTGAGATTTGAGAGGTTTTATGCATTCTACTGATTCAAGCATCAACTGGAGATCAATCTTATTCCATAAGTGTGGAGCAAAGTTGTAACCCAAGCTTTAGACATCAAGCATATTGAAGGGCAAGCATGAACTGCAGGTTCATGTTGGAGAAGTCTGAGGGTTTTAGAGGTAGGTTTGATAATCATATTTAAGTTTACTATGAATTAAACATTCTTGGCTATAAATTTTTTGTCGATACCATATTTTGTTTGCCCTCGATTTGCGTGCCTAACCCCGAAAATTTCACAAATATTATTTTCTTGCCAGACGACCATGAGAATATCTAGAATATCGTAATTCAACCTCTTTAGGTATTGGAGCAATTAAAGTGCCAGTTTAGGTCAAATGACCAAAATGCCCATCGTCAACCTAGGGTTGCCCTAAGGTTAAAATTGGTCAAAACTAGACCAAAAATTTTTTCCTTTGTTTTTACATCAAACTTGAGGCTATCGGAGATTTTTTTATCAACTTTGACCAAATTTGACCTAAGGTTGACTCTCGCTAGCAACTAAAAATCTAATTTTGATCTGACAATCAAAATGGGTTGGAACCAATGCCATTGCAAAGAATATCGAATTCCCTTTCCAACGACTGCTCATAGTTCAAATTTAGAGTTAAAATGGTTGAGATATCTTAAAAACCGTGCCAGGTCATAACTTTTGATCCAACCATTTGATTTTCAAAAGTAAAGTGTGTGTTTGGGATGAGCTGAATTTTTCAGCTTATCTCCACTTTCAGCTTATTTTTCCTACTATTCATGGGTCTCATTGCACTTTTTGATATTATTCATGGGTCCCACGGTACTTTTTGATACTATTCATGGATTCCACTGTACTATTTAACTTTTTTTTTAAACTTTTTTTTTCTACACTTTCAGCAAAAAAAATTTAGTTTCAGCTAAATATGTTGTTTCAAATGGACACATAATGTTCTGAAAAATAGACACCCATATCTTTCTGATGCCACTAGAATTAGCTTAATTAGAGTTAAAAAATGCCTTCAAATGAGCAACCAAAATTGGAATAAAAAAGCTAGAGAAAAAGACAAGGAAAAAAAAAAACATCACAAAAAAGTTATATATACCCTACCAGTTCCCAGATTTATTAATAAAAAAAATGATTTTGGGAAATTTAGAGTATTTTTCTTGAGCTTTCTTATTTCTTGTTTCTCCTAAATCCTCTCCCAAAACACACACAAATAAATCATTATTTCTTATATCTTCAAAAATCAAGAGGTAGTGTTCTTGCTTCCATCTCCTCCTCCTTGGTCCATCTACCTTGGTTTTGAGGTTTAAGGGGTGTAGATGTAGCTTTTTAGCTACAATCTACACCCATTTTCTCTTTAACTCTTTATTGCTTTCTTTTAAATTCCTAACATGTTTTATTGCTTTTCTAGCATGTTTTATTGCTTTCTTAGCACGCTTTATTGCTTTGATATTGTTGGCCTAGCCTTCTTGGGTTAGGATATGTCTAAATTTAATTTTTGTTAATTTTTCCATGTTTATGTGTTTAAATGTCTTGTTTGGAGGCTATGCTTGGATGCTTTATGGCTTTAAATGTTTTGTTTATGCCTTTTCTTTGTGTCTCTTGCTTTTGGGTAGGGTGTAGATCTATATCTATTGGCCTTAGCTTGCATTTGAACACCCAAGTTCATCAAAGGGTTTGGATAAGTTTCCTTTTTGCATGTTATTCTTGTTTGGTCCTTTTACATGCTTTTGTGTGTTCCATTTTGTTGATGCCTCACGGCGGTCGACCACGCATTGAGGTGATGCCCGCGCATGACCTGAACGTGCAAGCTCAAGAGCTCGGGTGCTATGAAAGATGAGGGTGAAGGGTACCTCTAGTGTGTATGATAGAATTGGGTCAATTTTAATCGAATTACCAAAGGTAAGTGAAGTTACCACCAATCATTGGGTTTTTTTTAAGGTGTGATTGGTTACGTGACTCTATTTGATTTTATTACCAATCATAGGTTAAGAAAAATGTCGTTTTTCCTAATCTAATATGGACAGATAAAAAATCTTGATTCTTGAGTTTAGAAGTCTAGTTACGTCTAGGGAAGTTGTTAGGCACCCTACAATGCCTGTCCAAGGATAGTCATTTGTTTTGGTAAAATCTTAATTTTCAGACATTGGCAATTAAAAACAAGCTATTGGCATTGGCTTTTGGGGCTTAAACGGAATTGGGCTTTGAGGTTTGGATTTGGAAAGGGTGTGGTCTTAATCAATGCATCACTAGTACATCTTGGAATCCTTGCCAAATTTCCACGTTAAAAATCCGGCAGCATTTCGCCTTATTTTTGTGGCCGAAATTCGGTAGCACTTTGCCTCAGGTGCGTTATAGCACATAAAACACTATTCTCACCAAGCTTTTGCGATGAGAATATGACAACAAGGGTGCCTCATTTTCACAGAGAAAATTTGGCAGAGTTTCGCGTTTGATGTGCTATGGTGCATCGGTAAGGTTTTGTGCCTATGTATATGGCCTGCGCCAACCTACTTGTATTAAGACGAGCCCAAGCCTCTTAAAGAATCAAGCATGTTGATGCGTGTTGCATACACGAGGAAACCAATGTCACTAGCTGACATAGATTGAAACAATCACACCACAATGATCATACACACAATGTAGTATGAATATGCACCTACAACAATCGCCTTGAGCGCATACCCTCCCTACAAGGTCAAGAGCACTCATGAATATGAGAGGGTCTCTCTCCTAACCATGAGAGTCCATCATACAAAGTGCATGATCATCCACATACAAGTGCGTGCACACACACACACACACACATACATCATGCACAATGCTAGCATGTAGACATTGCCATACCCTAGGAATTCGGCCCAAGCAAGATACAAGGAAAGGAAACCCTAGTACATGGTTCTAGAGAAGGCTAAGAGAGAGAGAGAGAGAGAGAGAGAGAGAGAGAGAGAAGACCACTCAGAGAAGCTAGGCCTCCTAATCTATTGAAAATTGCCTTTTTTAGGCTTGCGTCTTCTTGCTTGCATCCTTGTCCTTCTTGCTCGCACGTAGGGAGTTGCATGCTTGCTCAAAGCATGCACATGCAATGACAAAAGAAACATAAAACCAGTAGACAAGCAAATAAAAAATTAGAAAGAAAGCATACGCAAGGATAAACAAACGAAGAGAGCCAAATAGGGGCAAACAAGTATATTATCAAATAAAAGAGGGTGTCCTATAAGAACAAAATGTAGGTTTAGATCGGGTGTCCATAGTTCCATTAAATTGGAGTACGGACAACACACGTGCCATCAAGCAAAGTTCCTAAAAGGGACTTGGGGCCTCATGTATCAAGGATGGGTATGAACCTGCACAAGATTGTAGGAACTAAGCTTGATGACACAAACAAGCACGCATAAAGGTGCATGGATGAACATATAGGCAAACGCGCAAAGATGCAAAGAAACAAAGAGAGTCAAATGGGATGGCACAAAGCAAGCAAGGCAAGCATATCATCACGCGGAGTGGAAAAGGGCATGCAATATCACAAAGATGTGTACCCACAAATGGTTGCATCCAAACAAACCACAGGAGGGATAGATGCAACCAAATAGGCAAGTGGTCACAAAGGCCAACAAGAACAAACTCACAGAGGGCACGAAGCATGGCAGTAGCCTAGATCTTGTCAGGCAAACATGGATCTAAATCATGAAGGCAAGCAAGCATACACATGCATAAAGAAACTGACTCAAACCCTTTATTATAGGCCTAGGTGTATGGATGTAGGCCTAGACCACAAGATCTAGATCTACATCCTAAGGGCCAAAGCACAAGAAAAAGACATAACAAGAGACAAAAAGGCAAAGCCAAACACTAGACATAGCATCCAACATGTAAATCTATGCACCTAAACATGGCAAGAAGCACAAAAACATATAGATCTAAGCACAAGCATGGCATAAAGCATGGAAACATGGTGTAAAGCACCTAAGCATGTAGATCTAAGTACAAACAAGGTATTTAGGTATATCCTAGCCCAAGAAGGTTAGGCCAACATCATCAAAGCGATAAAATATGTTAGAAAGCAAGGATACATGCTGTAAAAGCAATAAGACATGCTAGGAAGTAAGATAAAGCAAGAGATATACTATGAAAAACAATAAATCATGTTGTAAAACAAGATAAAGCAAGTCAAAAGATGTTAGGAGATTAAATGGCTGTAGATAGTAGCTAAAAAGCTACATCTACACCCCTAAACCTCAAATCCATGGTCCAAAAACCAAGGAGAGGAAAAAGAGTGCAGGAACACCACCTCTTGATTGTTGAGAAAAGAGAGAAATCAAAGGTTTTTTGATGTGTTTGGGAGAGAATTTAGAGAGGAAAAGAAATAGAATCTGACTAGAAAAGTGCTCCAAAATGCCCAAAAATATATATATATATATATATATATATATATATATTTTTTTTTTTTGGGTCTGATGGGGGTCTGGGGGTATTTATAAGCTTTTCCAATGGCCATTTAGTGGCTGCTGGCCAACTCTCGTGGCCCTTTAGAGTGCACTGGGTTGGTTGCTGATGTCAGCAATCCTGACTTTTTTCGGTTCTAGTTTGATCTCATATGTGAAGGTCTTACTGGACTCCGATTAAGCTAATCTTGGTGTCTTTGAAGAAGTCTAGATGTATAGTTTCCTGAACACTAAAGAAATTGAAATTCCAATGATCGGATAAAAAGTTATGGCCTTGGGAAGCGTGCTAACGCACTTTTCATGGTTTTAAGGATATCTCAACCGTTGTAACTCCGATTTCAACCCATAAATAGTTGTTGGAAAGGGAATTTAATAATATTTGCAACGACACTAGTTCCAACCCGTTCTAACAGTCGGATCAAAATTAGGGTTTTTAGTGCCCCCAAGAGTCAACCTTGGGTCAAACTTGGTAAAAATTGATAAAAATCTCCTATTAGCTTGGGTTTGGCGTAGAAGCATGAAATTTTTTTTTTTTTGGGATGATTTTAACTAATCTTTGACTTTAAGTCAACCTAGGGTTGACTAGGGGCATTTTGAGTGCTCTAATGCCTAAACAAGTTGTACCACGTCAATCTAAATGTTTCTATGGCCCCATGGAGAAAGTTTTCATGAGATTTTTGAAATTTTCAGGGTTCAGCACACAAATCAAAGGCAGATAAAATACGGTATCTACACTTTTCTTCAATTTATCCTTGTGATGCTATGTTTGGTTGCTTTCATTTTTAGATTCATGCTTATATGTTCAGATATGGGTTCTTGCATCCTTGCTTTGCTTCACATGCTTTGTTTCCCTTCTTAGTAGGCGTTTGTTGGTCTTTCTGTGCCTCTTTGTTCGTGTGGTTGCATTCTTCCCTTTTTGTGGCTTGTTTGGATGCAACCAACTTAACTCCTAAAATTAAGTCTATTTTGCCATGTAGGAAAAAACCCCACCTTTAAAATAGACACATATGTTCAAAAACAAATTTTCATTAGGTGTACCATGTGAAGCATAAAATTTTGTGAACTACAGTACTTACTATTTTTTAAAACAAATTAGAAATTGATTATTATAATTTTTTTTTTGAGAAGACAGAAATTCATTACATTGCCCATGAAAATGAAATTTCAGACCTAAATGCCAGATTGGAGACACTTGAGGCAGATGAGGAGATAGCTCAACAACTGAAAGAATTAATTAAGAGAACGGGCGGGCCGGGGGGATGGACCTGAAGATATTTAATTGTGCTAATTTTCACATGTTTTTTATTATCATATTTAGCAATTTATTTTAGGGAAGGGGCCGGGGGGATGGACCTGCATAACATATACAAAAATATAAATGTCAATTCTATCTGAGATCCTTGATGAAGCAATAAAACTAAATTACTGTTTCTTTATTCTGGCGGCATGGATTTTATTCTGATTTATTAATTGAGTTGACTTCTTGATATATTGCGAACTTACGATTAGATCATGTTCGTATATAGTTCATTACTTTATTGCCATCCCCAAGTAGTCTAGCAAAGGTATTATGTACAGATCAAGGTATTATGGGTCAATAAAGCTGTCCTGCAGTTGAAAGAATCTACTTCAGGGCATAGAGTTCCCATTGACTGTTACAATTGGTTTGTTGTCCCCAGCTACATCAAATCAATGAGAGTGACTTATGAATTATCAAAAAAATTAATTACTTATAGCTAGTATTTGGAATATTAATGAAATGATGTTATTATTTACTAAATAGCAATTCGACATGTAACGATTGTCAATATCTAATCCTTTTAGTAACGATTCTCATTATTCATTCTTTGATATTACTAAGATCATTATTGATCATACATGACAATTTATAAATACGTAAAGTTCAACCTTTTAATAATATTTCTCAAGAAAAAAAAACTTTTAATAATAATACATTATTCATGAGAGTGACTTATGAATTATCAAAAAAATTAATTACTTATAGTATTTGGAATATTAATGAAATGATGTTATTATTTACTAAATAGCAATTCGACATATAGCGATTGTTGATATCTAATCCTTTTAGTAATGATTCTCATTATTCATTATTTGATATTACTAAGATCATTATTGATCATACATGACACCTTATAAATATGTAAAGTTCAACCTTTTAATAATATTTCTCAAAAAAAAAAAAAAAAAAAATTAATAACAATACATTTGTCTTAGGTCACTGGTGATTGCAAATGACTAAACATACATAGTAGGACAAACACATAAACCTCAAGATGAAATAAATAGAAAATTTTGACATTAAATAAAAAATAATAAAGATTCGTTGAGCACAGGTGAGTTATTATTAATATTCAAAACTCAGATATAATAATTTCAAACTTAATTTTTTGAGAATCAATAATATTAAAAGTTAAAACTTCTCATTGTAAAATAACTTTAACTCTTTAATGTAGGCAAAGGAAAAAACTCTTAACATGGTACACTATCCCAATATCTCCTAACTAATATGCAAAATTTATATGTTATTTAACAAAACAAAAAAACATTTTGCAATTCTATATACGTTTTAAGGTCTTTTACAATCAACTCACACTTTCATTGTTGGGAATGAAATCCAACTTTGGAAAAATAAACGTTGATATTTTTAAGTTAATTCCTAATAAAAATGTCATACAACATCTTTTTAAAATCAAGGTATACATAGATTATTTTAAAATTTTAGTACATATATCATATTGTTAATACTTCTAAGTTATTTTGCTTTTCCATTTTACTTTTAAGTATTCACATTATTCATTTGAATATCTTATATTTAGACTAATTTTTAACTTCATATATTAATGACTATTTATTAAATTTTTTTAATATTTAAAATATACATTTATAATCAGTTTAAATTATGAAGTAGCTTAAGAATAACAATGCTTAAACCTAACTCCTACACTAGGCTCAAAATTATAAACTGAAACCAAGAACAGAAACAACGAAATGTAACTTACATTTGCATTATATTTTATATGTTTTTCAAAAATTTTTAATATATTTTTTTTATTAAGAATTCTTGAAATTAATTTTGTCTTCAATATTTTATCTTAATCTTGCCTCCATGAACCAAAATCTTAGCTCCAAGCAACCCATTCATAATAACTTAGTGTGAAAGTTAGTATGATCCTATATTACTTATCTTGCTAGGTAATACCACATCATCATCACTATTATTGTATTGAATAAAGTTTAACTACAAAATTAGTTGTTGTCTAAGTTTACAACTGTACGTTTTTAGACCTCTTAAACACAACCAGATTAACAGAGTTATTTAGCCAAGTGAATAACTTAGGTAAATTATACAGATCTAGGTTAACACATATAAATCATATCACTGTAAAGTGCGGAAAATAAAGAATACAACAATATGATAACCCAGAAAAACCAAACCGGTAAAAAACCTAGGGAAGATTTAACCTAGTTATCTTCAAGGTAAAACTGAATCCACTATGAAAGAATTGAAGTTTACACAATAGCGACTTAGACCACTAACATCTTATTGCTACCTCGAGTAGGAAACTTACTATCACGACCACGTGACAGCTCTAAGTCCACGGACTACTTCTTTCTTGGATTCCTAGCAAGCACAAGCATTCTCGCTTGTATATCTTTAAGTTGTTCAATCTGCAACTGAATTGATCATCAATCTAGATTTTGATAACCCTAAGTGTATGTGAAGGCAAACACCTTTAGATCTCACAAAAGATTCACACACACAGCATAAAGAGCATCCCTAAAATGTGACTAAAGTTTTCCCTTCTATACCTAGGGAAAAACATAAAATCCTACATGTAAAACGGGCTTGGGCTGAGTTGAAAAATTCTGCAAAAAAAAAACAATCTGCATGAGCTTCGATCGATTGAGTCTAATTTTCGATCGATCGAGCCAAGCAAATTTACACAATAAATCCTGCAGAACACTTGATTCCAACTTTACAACTTAAACATACTTTGAGCAAGTCTAAAGCAAGACTAAATGTTTTGAACATGGTTTACCAACATTACAAATTGAAGTTCTAATACATTTAAACATAAAGTCTTAGAACCCAACAAACTCCCTTTTTGGCAGTCTGTGACAAAACATAAACTTAAACAAAATGCTCAAAATTACAAACAAAACAGCCATTTACAAAATCATAGCCCAACACAACAAATTCAACCTAACTTCTATCCATTAGTTACAAGTGTAGACAACAGTACAACTGAATCAACCTGTATATTTCTGTAACACTTAACAGACATATAAACGCATGTGTCGAAAATACAAGTAATCAAATATAACTTCTTGATTTCACATAACACACAATAAAGACATATATCATGAATAACCTTATAAATATAAATCAATAAACAAAGTGAAACAAGAAACAATATAATCAAAGTATCTCCCCCTATCATGGACAACCCAAACAAAATACATCATAAGCCAAAAATGTAAATACAAAATGAAGCACCTAGATACAATCTAAAAACACCATAGCTCCAAAACTCCAAAAACATCAAAATCTCCCCCTAACATCAAAAACACCTCTCTATAACATATGTACTCCCCCCTTTTTGTGACGAATTGTCAAAGGGCACTCACTCATAATCAAAAAGAGGTGGTGGTCTAATACTCTCCAAATCCACTCGCAAAGCATGAAGCTCATCAAACATGTCCACCAAAAGCTGACCATGAGCCGCTTGAACAGTCATGACAATCTCCAGCATACGACGAATGTCTAAATCATTCGAAGTAGAAGGTGGAGAAACAGCAGCAGTAGCAGCAGACGGATTGACAGATGCCTCAGCAGAAGTATCACCTATAGTGGAGGGAGGAGGAGGAGCTACACCAGAAGACTCAACCCTAGGACGTTTAGAGCTTACTCTCATCTGAACAGCCCTCTACCTAAGAAAGGTGGCACCTATAGAAGCAACTATATGGATAGGCTCAGACGCGAGAAAGTTCTCTAAACCCAAATGCAAAAGAATCCGATGTATATAAACTAGAAAGAAAAGAGCATGAGAAACAGAACTACTCTGATGAACCTCAATCAAAGAACAAATCAAAAGGTGAGGAAAACTCATAGGAGCATCGGTAATAAAGGCATACAAAAATGCACATCTCTCTATAGGAATAGTGTGCAGATGAGAGATAGGCTAGATGGAATGACACGAAATTCGGAAAAAGAGATAATGAATCTCAGTCAACTCATGAGTAGTGATCCGAAGATCAGAACCCCACTGGATAGAAAACCCAGTAAGATATGACATGATGTCATCAAGGGGTGGAGACTCATCATAAGGATAAATAGGATGTTAGACCAGTGGCACCCCAAGAGCAGCAACCACTACTGAAGGAGTAATGGTGTACTCGTCACCCCATATCCAACTTCTCACAAGAGTGTTGGAATCATAGGAGTGGACCGAGAGGTTCGAGTAGAACTCTCTTATAAAGGTAGTCGGAAGGGGATGTGAAATATCCAGCAACGGTAACCAACCCCTACGCTCAAAGTTTCTCCTAATCTCAGGATCAAGCTCATCTAAAACAACCTTTCTCTCAGCCCAAACGGTTCTCAAAAGGTTCAAAGTCTCATACGTTTTCTGGTTTTTCTCACTCAGAAACCTATCACTCTCAAAGGAAGGTGCTGAAGAAGAGGAGGCTTTCCTATTGACTCTAGTTTTCCTAGGCATGGTGCTAAGGATAAGACAAGACACACAGACAGAACCAAAAGAAAAGAAAACAAAAA
This sequence comes from Castanea sativa, assembly GCF_040712315.1. NCBI lineage: Eukaryota > Viridiplantae > Streptophyta > Magnoliopsida > Fagales > Fagaceae > Castanea > Castanea sativa. Next base: position 17,680,485 of record NC_134015.1, on the reverse strand, counting down.
CCAAAGGCAGATTGTAAGTTAGCACAAAACAATATAGAAAAACGACAATCTATATGATGTATAAACAATATAATCAGATGATGCATGATCTAATGCAGTGAGAATAAGTTCAATTTAACTTTAACATCATAAAATTCGCTTGAGCATAGAGTTTATGTCAAAAACCCAAAAATTTTGAAAAACCACTTGTACAATTTTCAAGAACTTGACCAATTGATCATTAACCAAGATAGATAACACATTATAAAGATCAAATTAATCAATTCAACAAGCCAATTTCATCCAATTAAACCCAATTGAACAAAATCCCCAATTCGGGTAGTTTCAAGCCCTAGAAAAATCAATTTTTCCCAATTCAACAAATTGATCAAATTAAACCACAAAGATAAGTTTAACAAAAACCAAATGATCAATTTTGAAAGAAATGATTGAAAACACCAAAACCCCAATTTTCCATAGGTTCGAAATTCTCCCTTTACTGCATGAAAAAATGCATGAAAGATGAAAATAAAAGAAAAAGAATGGGCAAAAAGGTCTTACCGGCCTTAGATGACAAAAGCCCTTGAAGGAATTCAAGGGAAAACAACAAAAATCCTGCTTGGACCCTTAGACCTATTGAATAGAGAGAGAAAGAGTTTTGAAATTTTTGAAATAGTGAATGAACACGTGAGAAACTCAGTTTTTTTATTAAAAAAAAAAAAAAAAAACTCTCTATACGACTTTCGATCGATCGAAAAATAGATTCGATCGACTGAAAATGCCTTCGATTGATCGAACATCAATCGAACACCAATCAAAACACATAGAACCAAACCAAAATTTTCATCACAATTTCGATCGGTCGGGAAACAAGTTTGATCGATTCGAAATTTTGAAAAAACCAATTTTTTGAAAAACAAAGCATTTTTATGCAGAAACTCCTCAAAGCATATTAATTTATGAATAAAATGCATGAGTATAAGATGAAATGCTTTTCGAAAAACACTTATATTAAACCCAGATATCCCAAAATTAAGATTTTCAAACAATTTTCCTTAAAATCTCAAAACTTCAAACACATTTTGCATTTAAACTCAAGGAAGTTTTAATCTTGAATGGCCTAAACAAAATCACACACAATAACATATACAAAGTTTAGCAAAGAGTAACTTGTGTAGTATGTGCAACTAGTAAAAGCTTAAGGTTCATGCGAGGTGATATGTGAATAGTAGTCAAGCACAATTTCTACAAAATCTATCACATAAATTCAAAAATAAGACTATCACTTAAAGATTTACATCATATAATTCTCGCATCTCCTATAATAAAAGCTTGCAATCATGTAAGTTTCTTGAGTTGCCTCATAATGTACACACTAATTTTATTTGATCAAAAACTTATTAAGTATTAGCCGGGATAATGTACACACCAATTTTATTTGATTGATTTAATTATAGTCCAATAATGTACACACTAATTTTATTATTTAAACCGATGCTACACCTTATGTTCATTTTGTGCATGTGCTACACTTTTTCAAGCACAAAATCTTACGATATGCACTAAGGTGTTCATGATTGGCTAGTAAACAGTGGTGAGATAGTTATTTATGCCTTTCTATTTAAGATCAAGTCCGACAATCAAAGGCATGTGACTTCAAGATCAAGACAAAGTGATCAAAAACTATAAACATCTTCCCACACAACATACACTACAAAGCTCAGACTAGTAAAGTGCAATAAAATAAGTTCATCCAAGCTAAACAAAGTACATATACAAGTTATGTAAAGATACATTGGCCAACCTTGATTTCAAATCCAAGAAAAGAAAATGCAAAACACATTTTGCTTCCCTTTTTTTTTCCTTTTTTTTTCATATTTTTGAAAAGAAATAACAAAAACAACCTAGAATGAAATACATGCATGTTATGCAATGCAAATCCTAGAAAGACAAAGAAAACAAAAAAAAACAAAAAAAAAAAAAAACAAAGAAGAATGGTCACAAAGATAAGAGCGACGAAGAACAAGGACCATGTTAGAAAGACTCAATTAGATCGAGCCTTTTATATCCAAAACCTTTTAGATGCAACTCTAGCATTAGAGTTATTATTCACATTAGAATTCTGAGCAACTCCAGGATTGAAATAAAGGTTTAAAACCTTTACCAACTCACCAATAAGTACCATAGAGTCTTGTGCTTGAGACACAAGCACTTTTAGTTTATTTGCTCACTTAGCAGCTTGCAACTTGAAACGGTTTGGGCGTATGTGCCTAGACTTTCCACAAAAATGACAAACTCATGTAGGTCTATCATGCAACTTGCTCTTAGGAGGATTAGAAGTCTTATGTTTAGACTCTTGAAGATCAACCCTAATCTTCCTAGGAAGTGTAACTTCTACAAGTTTGACAACCTCACTCACAAGGGGCTTAGAAGAAGGAACAAAGTTTGGAACTAGCAGACCTATTATTTTGTTCTCTAGCAACAGATAATTCATGTTCCAAATTCTTAACTTTATCAAGTAAAAGCATGTTCTCAGTCTTCACATTACTCAACAGTTCATTAACATCAAACAGTTTTACAAGCAAATTTTTCTTATCAAGTTCAAGAGATGCAATTTTCTTTAAGCCTAGATCAACACTCATAGCATCCTTTGCAGCAATTTTACAAAGCTTATTACAGACTTCTTGTAAATCTGCATCCTCAAGGAGTTCCCCATCAGAAGGGTTCTCCTCAACAACAACACTTTCATCAACTGCAGCAGTAGTAGTGAAAGCAATGAAGTTTTCATCCTCATCACTACTAGCTTCATTGTCAGAAACTTCATCATCACTAAGAGTTACAGCCATAGCCTTACCCTTAGACCTCAAGATCGTTGGACATTAAGATTTCACATGACCATACCCTTGACAATCAAAACATTGTTGACCCATAGAATTATTAGAAGGTTGACCTACTTTCTCTTTGAATTTTTCAGTGTTATTCACCTTAGTGTGGTCATTCCTCCTAAAATTTCTAAGTTCAGTATTGCTTTTACCTCTTGCCCTTCTGTTATTGTTCCTAAGAAAGTTTCTAAAATTCTTGGCAAGATAGGCAATCTCTGTAGCAGAGAGCTCTTCATCAAATCCACTTACATCAACATCATCAACAGACTTAAGAGTCATTGATTTGGATTTGCTAGTCTTAGGTAGGTCCAACTCATAGGACTGAAGAGATCCTACAAGTTCATTAACATGGAGTCCACATCCTTGCTTTCAGTGATGGCAGTTACTTTGGGTCTAAAATCTTTAGTTAAAGATCTAAGAATCTTCCTAACAGTTTTAGGTTGATCATAGATTTCACCTAAATTATAAGCAGAATTAACAATATCATTAAGCTCAGCATAGAGTTCATCAAAAGTTTCATCATTAGACATCCTAATGCTTTCAAATCTAGTTGTTAACTGCTGCAGCTTATTGATCTTAACTGCCTTTGTGCCTTCATGCACAGTTTGGAGAATATTCCATGCAGTGTGAGTAACCTCAACATTAGAGATTCTCTTGAATTCCTCTATAAAAACAGTATTAAAAATAGCATTCATAACTTTGCTATTAAAAGCGGCTGCTTCTTTCTAAGAAGTTTTCCACTCACTCACTGGAGTAGTGGGCTTCTCCTATCCGTATTCAACAGAGATCCAAACTCTCTCATCAATAGATTTCAGGAATGCTTTCATCCTTACTTTCTAATAAGCATAATTATTCCCATCAAAGTGAGGTGGGATCACAAGAGAGTAACCGTGTTCCATGACAACAGGGGTCAATGATCAACTTTTCGATCAAAGGATCTGAACACAAGAGCTAACTCACTCTGATATCACTTGTACGTTTTTAGACCCCTTAAACACAACCAGATTAACCTAGTTATTTAGCCAAGTGAATAACTTAGGTAAATTATGCAGATCTAGGTTAACATATATAAATCATATCATTGTAAAGTACAGAAAATAAAGAACACAACAATATGATAACCCAGGAAAACCAAACTAGTAAAAAGCCTAGGGAGGATTTAACCAAGCTATCCTCAAGGTAAAATTGAATCCACTATGAAAGAATTGAAGTTTACACAATAGCGACTTAGATCACTAACATCCTATTACTACCTTGAGTAGGAAACTTACTACCACGACCACGTGATAGCTCCGAGTCCACGAACTACTTCTTTCTTGGATTCCAAGCAAGTACAAGCACTCCCGCTTCTATATCTTTAAGTTCTTAAATCTGCAACTGAATTGATCATCAAGCTCTTGACATCAATCTAGATCTTGATAACCCTAAGTGTATGTGAAGGCAAACACCTCTAGATCTCACAAAAGATTCACACACACAGCATAAAAAGCATATCTAAAACGTGGCTAAGGTTTTTCCTTTTTTACTTAGGACAAAACATAAAACCCTACACGTAAAACGGGCTTGGGCCGAGTTGAAAAATTCTGCAGAAAAAACAATCTGCACGAGCTTCAATCGATCGAGTTTAATTTTCGATCGATCGAGCCAAACAGATATACATAGGAAATCCTGCAGAACACTCGATTTCAACTTTACAACTTAAACATACTTTGAGCAAGTCTAAAACAAGACTAAACGTTTTAATAATGATTTGCCAACATTACAAATTGAAGTTCTAATACATTTAAACCTAAAGTCTTAGAACCCAACAACAACCTTACTCAATAAAATAAACATTACTATATATTTTGAATATATAACCATTAAATTATATGAGATTCATGCTCTCAATACACATGTCAAATTTTGTATCAATCGGGTATTATTTACTATATGATCTATTTAATGCGTAATTTTAAACTACTAAAATTTACAATTTAAAGAATTTATTAATAACATAGCTAATGATCTTTAATTTCTAGAAATTTTGCAAGGATGAAGGATATAAGAAGAATATGTAAAATAATGATATATTTGTCAAAATTCACTTCCAATAAAAAGATATTGAGTAAAATTATAGCCTAAAACTACAACTAATTTTTTTGCTAAACTTTGTCAGTTTGAATTTTTGCTATGCGTAAGCATGAATACATTAATCTGAGTGAGCAATATTAGTTAAACTTGGGACTTTTTTTCTTTTGAACATATGGTGTAATTGTATTAGTTAATTAATGTTATCTGCACCTCCCAAATATTATGTAAGTAAAAATATGCAAACCAACCAACAATCCTATGTCGTATATGCATCATGCATCGTAAACGCCAATGACTGAACTAATGAAAATTAGAAGACTTATCTCAAGTCTCAAACTATGGTCAGCTGGAACAGCTCAATAATAGCATTTTGTCGATATAGCTGACATTCGCATGATTATTATACAAGATGATGTTATTACATTGGAAATGAAGCGGCTAATAACTTGCGCAAGCACATCTTATCAAACCAACTTATTTTTCATTACAAAATGGTGTGATTTTTATAAAAGAAAACATTGCATATAAAATTTTTCCACCACATATAGCACTGCCTATGATAACACAACAACATAAAACTTAGTTTACCAAAAAAAAAAAAAAACTTAAAACTTGGACTTTTTATCTTTTAAACATATAAGGGGTATTTGTATTAGTTCATTGATGCATCATGCATGCGTAAATAGGATCTCAGATTAAAAGGCTAATCTCAGATTTTTCACACATCCTATGAGCCACCCCGACATGTAAAGTTCCAAATGCTTAAGCTGACAATAAATATATAAAATAGGATCTCTAAGTTTTCTACAAACAATCCCTTGAGAATTTATTAAAAATGGTTTGCTGGTGCTGGAAGTCTGGAATACAGCTCTATCGTGGCTTTTTGTCCAATCAAATGCTAATAGTACATTCAAACCCGATCCAAATTTGCCGGGGGCAAAGAACTTTAACATGTACAGAATGTCCCAGTATGTTAGGCATCTTTAACTATTTGGAATTTTGTCTTTTACTTAACCACTGGGAGTCCTTACATTCAGGTCGCAACTTGCACCTTGACCTTTGTAACAGACTAATTAATGCTTGTTAAGCAGATAATTGTAACTTACTAAATTAGGATAATCGGTGCAATATCAAAACCCAAAAAAAAAAAAAAGACGTGGTGCAAAAGCAGCTAGTCAGAAAACTACCACAGTTGAGCTGCCAACGGAAAGCTAGCAAAGGATTTGGTTTGAGTTGGCTTGAATTAGTTTCCAGCCCTTCAACAAGCTCAAAATACTCAAGGTTTGGTGACCGAGGTGAATGTTACAAATTTTTCTAAAAGTATATGTCATTTTGTGGGAGAAAATGGAGGATGAAAGAATTTTTTGCTCTAGACAAGGGTGGCTCTACAATGTCTTTAGGGGGTTCAAATGAATCCCCTCACTTGGGAAATAAATAAATAAATAAATATATATATATATATATATATATATATATATATATACACACACATATATACATCCTTTAAAATATATTTACACATTTTGATCATAGATCAATCAAGTTCAAAATCAAATAATAACACATATCAACCCATCCCAAACCAAACAACATAGATCACATATCTCTCTCTCTCTCTCTCTCTCTCTCTCTCTCTCTCTCTCTCTCTCTCTCTCTCTCTCTCTCTCTCTCTCTCTCTCTCTCTCTCTCTCTCTCTCTCTCTCTGTGTGACAACCTCGATATCTTGGACTCTAAGAGTTAAGAGTGAGTTTCTGTGAGTTGTGAGTGTCTCTTTTATTATAAAATTATATTATATGTGTGTGAGTATGAGGTTGATATTGATTGTGTGCATTATTATTATTATTATTATTATTATTATTATTATATCAATGTGAGTTAGGCTGTGAGTGAATGTGTTTGTATATACTATATAGTATACGTTTGGATAGGAATTATTTTCCTGCGTCTGGCGTTTTGCATTTCTCTCTTTTTTATTTTATTTTTTGTTTGATGCACACTTTTCAGTTTTTATGAGACAAAGTATACTATTCACACACTGTTTATGCACTATTCATGCACTGTTTATGCACTATTCACTCACTGTTCACAGGATCCACAATCACTTTATTTAGGAAAAAAAGTTATTAAAAATGAGTCTCACGGCATTATTCACACATTTAAAAATTATTTTGCTACAGTATTTTCAGTTTTCAGCAAAATAAACTGTATTCAAATGGACCCATAGTATCAATATAATATAATTTTAATACATTAATAATTAGAAAATATATAGGGTTTCTTACATGTGTGTTTATCATTATCATATTAAAATATCTTTTTGTTAAAATGAAGCGGTCAGTACCTTGCACATCCACGTCTTATCAAACCATGGGCGATCAAACCATGGGCGAGCACATTTGCAGAAGCTTAATATATAGACACACATGTAGATAGATGCCACCATTTCCATAAGAACCATTCATAGAAGCACTTGTTCAAAGTAGTTTGAACTTTGGCAAGAGAAAATGAAGGATGTTGAAGTGGAAGTAATTTCCTATGAGAATATCAAACCATCTTCGCCAACTCCCACTCATCTTCGCTACTATGAGCTTTCCTTTCTCGACCAAATATTCCCCCGCATGTATATTCCATTTCTCTTCTTCTACACAGAGAATGATGCTTACTCTAAAATCAGCACCGACCCTGACAAATCGTTCTCTAGTGTGCTCAAGCAATCATTGTCCAACGTCTTAACACGTTACTACCCTTTAGCTGGCCGCATTAAAGACAATCTAATCGTAGACTGCAACGATGAAGGCGTGTTGTATCGCGAAGCCCAAGTCAAGTGTGAGCTTCCAGATATTGTTACAAATCAAAATCCAGCAGAATTCAAGAAATTTCTTCCGTGCGATATTGATGGCACACACCATTTTGCCTTCGCTGTTCAAGCCAACTACTTCACTTGTGGAGGTATTGCCATTGCTACATGCATTTCCCACAAGATTGCTGATGGCACATCCTTTATCATGTTTATGAAATCTTGGGCAGCCAGAGCTCGAGGTGATAGTGATATATATCCCGAATTTCAAGCATCAACTCTCTTTCCCCCTACAAATACTTTATCTGGGTTTCAACCAGAAAATAATATGATAAAAGAGAAGCTTGTATTAAAGAGGTTTGTGTTTAGTTCTGCTTCAATAGTGGCTCTTAGAGAAAAATACGGGGAAAGCTCAGGCTTAGAAAGTCCAATACACCCCAGTCGTGTTGAGGCATTGTCAGTCTTTTTATGGAGCCGATATGTTGCTGCTACGCAAGCAAACTTTGGGCCTAAAAAGCCCAACATGGTGCTTTTTGCAGTGAATTTACGGACAAGGATGGATCCGCCATTGCCAAGAAATTCTTTTGGAAATATCTCCCGAATTGCAACAGTCCTTCTGTCTAGTGAAGAGAGGGATGGCCTTGTGGGCAAAGTGAGAGCCGCGATAAGAAAAATTGACAATGAGTATGTGAAAAAGTTACAGGACCACGCTCAACACTTGAATTTTCTTAAAGAGGCTAGTGGAAAAGTCATGAAAGAAGATGTAGTTCCATTCAATTTCAGTAGTTGGTGCAGGTTCCCTATGTACGAAGTGGACTTTGGCTGGGGAAATCCCATGTGGATTGGTCTGGTTAGCATGCCTTTCAAGAACGTAGTTATATTTATAGACACCAAAAGTGGGGATGGAATAGAAGTATGGGTTAACTTGAAAGAGGAAGACATGGCTAAATTTGAAAGTGACACGGGGCTTCTTGCATATGCTTCCATCACAACCTTGAATGCTTAACATGTTAGTGAATAAGCATGATGCATGCATAGAACTAAAATAAAGGAAGTCTAAAGCTTCTGCCGCGAACTGAATGGCCATGCTGCAAAATTGTTTAGCAGTTTCTTCTTTAGGTTTTGCCGTGAACTAAAATAAAGGAAGTCAAAAGCTTCCATGTTTTGTTAAATGTATTCCAATTATATCATCCTGTTATGCTTTTAGTAATAAATTTGTGAAACTGCTTGGTTTTATTTTTTTATTTTTTATAGTTTTTTCTTTCTGTTGGTATGATAATAAATTTGCAAACACAAGTTTTTTTTGTTTGAGTGTCATTCTACTAATTTTAATATTTGTACAAATATGAATAATTTAACTTCTTCTTAATTAAATGGAAAGTCAACAATACCAACTATTTTAATATTTCATTTAATTAGGAATTTAATTGACAATCATGCCAATTTTCATGTCAATTGGATGTTATTTATCATTTAATTCATAAACTCATTTTTTATGTATTATTTTAAAATACAAAAACTTAAATTTAAACAATTGATTCACAACATGACTATTAATCTTTGATTATCTTTAAATTTTGTAAGCATTGAGAATATATAAAGATAATTTAATCTAACAGTGGATTTGTCAAAATTCCTATACAATTAAAAAAATATTAAATAGTGTAATATTACTTAGAGCCAGGTTATGATCTTGCAGACTCTATACTAGGACTTGATTTGGAATAAGGTTTGTGTACTAGGGATTACGATTATAATCATTGTTTATGAAGGTTATTAAGCCATAGATAGTGTTCTTTTGATGACTTGATGAGAAATGTAAGTGAGGTTCCATCATATGATGATTTGTTAGGTCAAATTTGAAGGGTTTGATACTTATGTCTACATGGTCATGCATACGTGACTTATAAATACAAAATGGAGGATTTTAATTGATATACTTCTATGATCATATACTAGTATTAAGTGGGTATATTTTATTCTTGAAAATTTTGTAATTGACGAAATTGGTTATTAAAACTTCTTCTTCTTATTAAAAAGGAAGAGTGAGAAAAGAACAAGCAAATGAAATCTTCTTGCTGTTTTATGACTGATCTTTTGAAAACTTATTTGATAGTTTTGCCTAATCTAGTCGACCTACCTAAGGTTAGTTTGATATGTAGGGGATTCTCATAAGTCTAATTATTGAATGATAGTTTACTATATGTCCTATTCAGAATTTGGAGTGCTTTTAGGGAATTGGAAATTTCGGAACTTTATTTAGGGCTTAAGGTTTGATGTTAGAGCTATGATTCCTTGATTTTAGTTGATATGGAGTATGGAAATTAACGAAAAGTTCGTAGTGTGAAGGAAAATCAATTTGTGGTTATTGTAGTTCACATTATATTATATGTTATTATATAAATTTTGAGGGTGTTTAAAGAATTCAGTAATATATCGGTGGACTTCCTTGGATTCTAATGTTAAGGACCGACTTTCTTTGGATCATTGTTCTTGTTAGGGTTGACCTAAATGGATTACAATAGCTTTATTTATGTGTGAGGTAGTCCCTAAATGTTTTTGAGACATATTTTGTTACTTAGAAGCTTGAGGTCCGCAATTTCTTTTCTATGGAGTTGGAGGTTTGTTTAATATCCTGGGGAATAAGTTTTGATGCCAGAAATGTAATTCTTTGAATTTAACTAATAAGAGTTAATGGATTGGCTCAATAGAAAATGAAGTGGATAGAACATGAGTACATGGTAGTATTGAATTGGACTAGTGAACCATATTTTTTATTGGATGTTGAAGGAGTTGGGATGGCAAGAGAATTTATTTTGAAAGACTATTACAATTTGAATTATAGTCAATTGTTGTACCTTTTGTTTTATATTGGCAGATGGTTAGTGATTATAAATTGCAGTGTACTCTTAAGTTCTAGACTGCTAGGACTATTATTTGCAAGGTAAAAAGAAAAAGAAAAAAGAAAAAATTGGGTTGAGATACTTCATGTACTATTCCCTTCTAGCTGATGTATACTTAGAGATTTGTTTTCATAACAGGCCATGTAATTATAAGGCACCCAGCTCTTCAATGAGTTCCAGCCCAAGTATCATTTGGAGATAAAAGGTGAATAAATGTTGCTAATTTGAGAAGATAATTTATGGTTAGATAGAGGTTCCATGAAAACCTTATATCAATGCTCAATTGATTAGTTATGGAGCTTTTGGAATTTCTTTTTCTTACAAAACTTGAGGAAGAAAAGATATAGTGATATACGCATATGTTGTAACTTAGTTTTGAACTTAGGAAGGATTGGAACCTTGGATGCATTACTTAATTTTGAGATATACCATAGATGTGGTTAGCGCTTTTCCTTGGGTTGTTACATATTGAATTAAATGGATGCTAGCATTCAATGGTCTATGGTGAATCTCAAAATTGTGGATTTACCTTGTTATAATTTTTGGAGACTACTTAGGCCTTGGAATTTTGTTGAAATTAACAATTGATGGAAAATCAGTTATTGGGGTTAATCTAAACGAATGGGCCTTGGAAATTTTATTCATATTGAAAGGTACCTAGAGTACTATTTAGACTAGAGATACGTATATCTTTAAAGAATCTTATATTTTTCGTAATATGGTTGTTCTTAAACTATGGGTAATTGAGTAAGAGATTTTATAGTGGTATTGTATTAGGCAGCGGAAGCATCATGGCTCCAATTGCTTTGGAAATTTTTATTTTTTCAAGTCTTGGGAAGGAAAAGTCTAAGCATATGTTGTGAAATAGTTTTGAACTATGCTGATGAGTAATAAATTTGTATAGACCGATACAATTGTGGCTTTAGAGTAGCGCAGCGGAAGCGTGATAATTCGTTCAGCTTGTGATGAATTCAGAGGACTAAATTCTTATAAGTGGGGGAGATTGTAATACCCGGAAAAAAAAAAGAAAAAAAAAAGAGGGATTCAAAAAGAGGGGTATTTAAGTAAATTTTTGTGGGGCCATTTTTATAATTTATACTTATAAGGGAGTTTTTAGAAAATGAGGTTGAAACCCTAGCTATATATAAGCTTATTAAGTCAACGTATATAGAAAGATATTTTGAGAGAGGAGACTACCCAAAGGACTGAAGTAGAGAAGAATTTACTACACCCTTGAGGTAAGAGCGTAAAAATCTCTTTCTTGTCGAATCTAAGTTTTATTTGGAATTAGAGTTTTTTTTTTATATGAAATATTTTGGCCAATGAGACTTAAAAAAAAAAGAAATCCAATGAGTATGATGATGGAAACAAAGAAGGAATTAGATCTGTTTCCCTATGCCGGTGTTGCGCTAACTGTAAGTGCTGCACAGGTTTACCGAATTGAGTTTTGGTGAATAGCAAAAAGTTATGGTGTAGGCTGGTAGAGTGATAAGTTACAGAGGTAAAATATATATGTCAAATAGTATTTTTCCGTAAAAGCATGTCAGGAGCTTGATTCTGGTTCGATATGGTGCTTTTCTTAGTTTTGTCGTCATGCCAAAAGAGAACTAGAGTCGGCGGAAGTGGCAGGAAAAAAAAAATATATATATATATATATAGATGATTAATGGAATTACCACCTAGACAAAGCAACACCAGCACCTTTCCTTTATTGTTATTACTATTATTATTTTTATTATTATATTTGTTTATTTGGTTGGTTGAGGCGTTAGGGGTAGTCAGTAGGTCTGACATAAGTGATCAAATATATATATATATATATATATATATATATATATATATATATATATATATATATATCAACTCATGAATAGAAGATTAGGTGATGTACTTTTGACCCTTTATGCCTATAGGTATGGTGCAACTATAGACTTGATTCCTAGGAACTATTAGTGACAGAAAATAAAGAGAACAAAAATATTGTAATTATGATTAGGGTGAATTTTGGTGTGAGATAACAATGGATAGTTATTGGATATTTTTAGTAATCTCTCTATCTGGCCGGGTATCATTATAAGTCCTTCTTAAATTATTGATTATTGACTATAGTGTTTGAAAATTGTTCTAGATGATATCTAAAGATTTTAGAAGAATTGTTAAGGAAAAGTTCCTTTTGGAATAGCTTTTGGAGGTAAGTAACCTTATCCTAATTGAGTTTTAGTTTGCTTATATTAATGTATTTTTAACTACTGAAAATTGTTTATAATTGTGAGAATTTTTATTTCTATTGTATTACGGATTTCATGTTAAGGATTATTACAAATATATTTTAATACTGAGTATATGATTTTTATATACATGCTTGAATAAGATATATTTTTGTTAGAAAATATGATTTCATATATGTGATTATGAACAATCTGACTATGAATTTATTTTGATACCCAGCCAATGGGGGTCATTCATTAGTACTCTGATACCTAAACCAATGAGGGTTATTTATCGGTACCCTGATACCCAACCAATGGGGGTTATTCATTAGTATTCTGATACCCAAACCAATGAGGGTTATTCATTGGAATCCTGATACCTAGCCAATGGGGGTTATTCATTGGTATTCTGATACCCAAACCAATGTGGATTATTCATTGGTACTCTGATGCACAGTCATGGGGATATAGCGTAACCATAGTCATAAGATTGTTAAGAATATGAATTACGTTTGAATATTTGAACTATTTTGAGTCCTTAAAATTACATATGAGATTTTGAAAATGTTTGAGTATTTGAACAATTTTGAGTCACTAAAACTGCTTATGTGTTTTTTGAACTTATTGTAAGTTATAGCTTTTGACATATGGAAAACTGACAATTTTTTAAACCATCTATGATATATTTGTAAGATTAAAGTATGTGATCTATGTGCAACTTATTATTTTAAGACTATGAAACTTCTTCAGTTATTTTGAAAACACATAGTATATTATAACTTTTGAAAACACATATTACATCTTATACATTATAGATCTATTGCTTGATAGAACTTATTAGGACTTTGATTACTTATTGAGTTGTCAACTCATTCCCTTTTTCCCCTCCAGTTTCAGATTGTGAAGAATAACAAATTTTGAGAGTTTTGATGTTGTGTTGTGAGCGGGAAAAGAAGCTTAGTGATTTTGGGATTGGATGGTCTTCTAATAGTTTTATATTTATTAGCCAATTGCCATTATGTACATGAGGTTTGGATTTTGTTCCTATTAAATTATTGGAGACCTATTCATAAAGAAATTGTTGAGGTATTTTGGATTTATTTGATTTAATTTTTGAGGACAAATTTTAGTTGTTAAGAAAGTCTTGCACACTTGTAGGGGTGCTTACTTTATTAGCATACGGTGGTGGTCACGTACCTATCTTTATAATTGGGTTCGGGGCATGACAAATTTAATGGTATCAGAGTTGGCCCAATAACCCCGTGTGGGCTCAGAGACACTACCCACAAAGTGGGCCCTAACGAGGACGTTGGGGATTTAAGTGGGGGAGATTGTGATGTCCCAATTTGATTGATTGTGTGATGTGTGTGGGTGTGTAATGAGTCCCACATCGGGTATTTACTAGGTAGATCTCGGTTTTAGTAACAACTACAAGGAGCCTCAATTGTGACTAGTCATTTTGAGGTATAGCGCAGATGTGGCTAGTACTTTTCTTTAGGTTGTTATAATATGAAGATAATTTAATCTAACAGTGGATTTGTCAAAATTTGCATACAATTAAAAAATATTAAATAGTGTAATATTGCTTAGAGTTACACTACTCAATAACTTGTTATAAAATTCATATTTTGAAAATCCCACCGTTGAATTACATGTTTTATATGTTCTTGACAATCATGTCAATTTTCATGTCAATTGAATTTTATTTACCATTTAATTCATAAACTCATTTTTTATGCATTATTTTAAAATACAAAAACTTGAATTTAAACAATTGATTCATGACATGGCTATTAATCTTTGATTACCTTTAAATTTTGTAAGGATGGAGAATATATGAAGATAATTTAATCTTACAGTGGATTTGTCAAAATTTGCATCCAATTAAAAAATATTAAGTGGTGTAATATTATTTAGAGTTATACTAGGTGTAACTTGAACGGGCCTTTTGTAACAGATTGATTTCGTTTTAATGCATATAACCTCCTTTACCAAAAAAAAAAAAAAACTAGAACTCAACCCTATATATATATATATATATATATAATTTTAAACTAAGTATTATTGGTTATAAACTTATTATATGTTATGGCTTTCATTCAGCATAACATTGCATATAAAATTCAGCAGGTGATGTTTAAGTGTTAATACATTTCATCCATACATCAATTTGAGTGAGCAATATTAGTCAAACTTGGACTTTTAACTTTTAAATATATAAGGGCTAGATGTTCATCTGGGTAAATTGGGGTCAGATTTCGGAATGACAAGGTGAATTCCTTGAGAAGTCTCCAACAATGGTTTGCTGGAACACAGCTCTATCATGGCTTTTCGTCCAATCAAATATTCAAACGCGAATATGATATCGCTGTTCAACCTTGAAAGAAACTTAGTACACTCAGATGTTTATTTATAAGATAATTTTGTATATCTGCGTGGGTCGTAGAGTGTCCTAAAAATTGGGAGTCTTTTACTTAATCACTGGGAATCGTTACATTCAGGTTGCAATTACTTGGCACCTCGAACTTTGTTACAGTCCAAGTAATGCAAATAAACTACAAATATAAATTTTGAACTTATGAATTTTGTTACAAACTTACACATTTTATTCTCAAGTCTATTTAAGTATATTTTTTGGACAAGTGTACATATACAAATATAATAATATATATAGTCAAACCAAGCTTGCATTTTCACTTGTATGTTCACAAACAAATTATTATATTTGAGCTTGGCTTGTTTTGCTAAGCAAACAAATATGAATAAGCTTTTTCTGGAGTCAACCTTGACTTATTCATAAACAATTTAGTTTATTTACAACTCTACTACAACTTAAAACATGCTCTATGGGACGGCCCAGGTGGGGGCCCAAAGGGCCCCGGGCCCCTCTTGTCCAAATGTGTGTGTGTGTGTGTGTGTATATAGTTATTATATATTTTATTTTTTGTAGTTGGACCCCCTTCCAAAACCTTAGGCACCCCTTCTTCTCAATCAACCTAACTAGTCTAACCCAAATAACAACTATTCAACTCAAAAATTTAACAAAAACAATAAAACATTCACAATGGTAATTGTATTTTAGCGAAAAAACTATTTTACCACCAGAGAATAAAAAAATCATGTATTATAGGAGAAGGTAAAGCTAAATTTTTTGCAACTAAAGTAAACTGGCATAAATACTAGTTGATTGTAGTAAGTTGTTAAAAATAAAATACAATATTTTATTCAGATTATATCTCTTTTTTCAAATAAAAAACACAAATTATCTATTTTCCTTTATTATATGAGTTGTTAATATAATTTTTAATGAAGTGATTAAAAAATAGAACATTTGATATTGGGTGTATTGTAAAGTGAGGTGGTAAAATAGATAAAGTAACTTTTGAGGTGCTAAAAGCTAAAATTTTTAGTACCACCACTGTGAATACTTTAACTTCAACAAAAAAAATCCTAACCAGCCTAATATTAAAACAAAAAATTATTTTGTTTTTGGTTTTGTCTTTATTGGTAGATGATTGCTTTTTTTTTTTTTTTTTGCTTTATACTCTAGCCCCTGCTAGCTTAAAATCTTGGGTCCGTCCCTAGTTACAAAAATGTAGTGATATCTTATTTTATTGATAGATGTTCTCTATGAGTCTTTCTATTGTTACAAAAAATTTCAAAACATTTTAACATTAAATCAAGTTTTCAGTCAACACAAATCAAAATAAAATATAAATATAATCAAATTACATTAGGGTTCATTACATCCCAAAACATGCTTGTTAAAAAAAGACAAAACTTCACTTTTATCCCCTTACATTTGGGGCAGTTTTCATTCTAGTCCTTGATGTTTCAAACATTTCATTTTGACTGCAAGTTTGATTTCGGTTTTTATTTTATTTTATTTTTAATGGTAGATAAGTTTAGAAACTTTCATTAAAAAAGACTAAAGTCCAAAGAGATTACATCGCTCAGAACCTAATTAGTAATTACACAATCTCAAATTAATTTTGCATGTTTAGCTAATAGGTGAGTAGTAGAATTACCATTCCTATAGATAGGGTTACCCTTCCACGAGTTGAATTTGTGCAGCCACACTTTGGATCCTTGAATCACGATGTGGTTTCAGTTTCAAAAACACCCTGTCATCCAACTTTATTACCATTGTCCTGTTAAGTGCCACTGGCACATACAAATCCTACATGTACATTTTTAGACCCCTTAACACAAGTTGTTTAATCTAGTTATTTAGCCAAGTGATTACTTAGATAAATTATTCAGTTCTAGGTTAACACAATAAAATCATATCTTGTAAATAATGCGGAAATATAAAGAACACAACGATATGATAACTCACAAAAACCTAATGGGTAAAAAACTTGGGGAGGATTTAACATTGCTATCCTCAAGGTAAAAACAGATCCACTATGAACTAATTGAAACTTTTACAATAGAACTTAGACCACCAACATCCTATTGCTACATCGAGTAAAAAACTTACTACCACGACCACGTGACAGCTCCAAGTCCACAAACTACTTCTTTCCTTGATCTGCTACAACCACAAGTTCTCCTACTTGTGACTTTGAGACTCCACTCAAAGGTTTTGGATCTTCTTGAAAGTTCTTTAAGCAACAACTAAAGAGGTCATCAAGTTATTGACGCGAATCTTAATCTTGACAACTCTATATGTGTGTATGAAGGTAAACACCTCTAGATCTCACAAAAGATTCAATACACAACTCTCATAAAAGCCTTTGAAACGTAGCTAGGGTTTTTCCTTTTATACTTAGAGTAAAACACAAAACCTACATGTCAAACGGGCTTGGACTGAATTGGAATTTCTTCAGAAAAATAAATTTGCATGTATTTCAATCGATCAAGTCTAATTTTCGATCGATTGAGCCTTGCAGATTTTGTCCAATAATTTCTGCAATCACTCGATTCTAATTTTACAATTAAACACACTTTGAGCAAGCCTAAACCTAAACTCTATGTTTTGATCATGGTTTGCCAACATATTACAAATTGAAGTTCTAAGACATTAGTCCCTAAAGTCTTAGAACCTAACACTACATGACTAAAAATTGGAGAAATGTACGTAGGATTAATATGTTCCATGTGATATCATTCCATACTCTTGGCATAATGGTCACACTACAAGTATAAGTGTTCGTGGGGTATAGTATGGAAGGCAAGGGTCAAGATTCAAGCCTTTAGGGGAAACTTCCCACACATATACTTAGATTATGCTAAATAGAATTCTATCTTAGATAAAATGTGTGTGTGTGTGTGTGTGTGTGTGTGTTCCATGTGATGGGCCTCACGTAGCACCTAACTTACATGGTTTTAAAAACCGAATCGAATTGGTTGGTTCAATCGTGAATTGGACCTAAATTGGAGGAATGTAGGCCAATTATCAATCTTGATGCTTGTCATTTAAGAGGATTTTTGAAGGGACAACTATTGGAAACTGTTGGAATTGATGGGAATGATGGGATGGACCCAATAGCATTTGCTATTTGTGAGGGTGAGAACAAGGACACCTGGTCATGGTTTTTGAGGCTATTGTTAGCTGATATTGGTCCTGTGAGGGAACATGGCTGAACCTTTATTTCTGATCAACAGAAGGTATGTAATTATTTGTGTCAATTTAATATTATATTTGTTGTATAATATTAGAATTAAATTTCGTGTTCAAATTATTTAATATCTACATAATAACCAATTTATTTGTTTGGTTTTTACTTAGGGCTTACTTCCTGAGTTGCTCCTGAAGCACAAACAAGGTTCTGTGTTAGGCATCTATATGCCAACTTCAAGAAGGAGCACAAGGATAAACTATTGAAGGATTTAATGTGGGCAGTAGCAAGAGTGACCACCAAACTTGGGTTTGAAGCAAAGATGGAGATGATGATAAAGGTAGATGTCAATGCTTAATTATGGGCATCTAATGGGAATTGACTATGCATATTGGAATTGACATGCTTTTAGTACGTGGCCTAAGTGTGACATGTTGCTGAACAATCTTTATGGGTAATTTAACTCTAAGATTGTTGATGCTAGGGATAAGCCCATATTGACTATGTGTGAGATGATTAGAAGGTATATTATGAAAAGTATCCCAAGAAGCAGGGATATAATGTTGAAGAATTCTGGCCTAATTTGTCCTAAGATTCAAGATAAATTAAAAGTTAACAAGGAAGAAACTAGGGATTGCAAATCTACATGGTCTAGTGGATCAAAGTTTGAAGTGCATTGTAAGGGAAAATAGTTTGTAGTTGATCTGGAGAAGCATACATGTGCTTGCTATAGATGGGATTTAACCGGCATCCCTTGCAAGCATGCAGTTTCAACAATTGCTTATAAGAAAGAAAAGGTAGGAAACTATGTGCATAGCTATTACAAGGCTGAGACTTACCTTAAAACATACTCACACCTCATCCAACCTACCAATGGTGAGGACTTTAGGCCAAGTGTAGCAGGTGATAAGATTTTGCCTCCAAAGATGCTAGTACAGCCTAGAAGGCCAAAGGAGAACAAGAGGAAGAAAGTTGTTGATAAGGCACCAAGGATTTCCATTAAGTAGAAGAACTCATCCGCACAAAAATGTAGCAATTGTGGACAATTGGGTCACAACAAACGAGGATGCAAATTACCCCCCAAATCTAATGATGCTAGTGGGGGCTAAATTGAGCAAATACAAGGAGCAACAATGAATATAGGGAGCCAAAACCATGTATTAATACTTGCTAATTGCTAAATAAATTTTTTGTTGTGCTACTTACCTATTGTAGTTGCTAACTGCAAACTTTTTGAACTTGTTGTAGGTTAGGCGAATGATAGGCAATCATGTGTTTATGGGCTTAAGAGTGGAAGACAATCATCACCCATCAAGTGTTGCTAGAAGCCAATCCACTATAGTAATTGTCATATTATTCATATACTACACATTGTGCTTGTTATTTGCATATTGCTAGTATTTGGTCATTGAGTTTGTTGTGCAGACATGCTTACTGTATGATCCAACGTATCTATTATTACAAGTCTCAATTGAAACAAGTGTCACTAGAAGCTGTAAAGTTGGTAGATATGGAAAAGGAAATGGAACTGTTGCTAGAGAAGAGCTGGAAATGTAGCAGGAAAAGGATGAGAGGCCATCGCAGTACTAGTTTGTAGGGTCTTTTATATGTTTAGACATTTGATTGTTAGAACCTTTTGTGGTTACTTTTTTGTAAAGCTGTAAGCTTATTTTATGGTGTTAATGGAGAAAAATAACTTATTTTGTGTTGGTCTTAGGTAGGTCCTTTGGTTTGATAAACATTATTAGTCATTTTTTTGTAAAGTTTTTCATAAGCTTATATAATGATGATACTTGACATAAGTATTCTATTTTGTGTTAGTCAATAGTTTACAAAACCTTTATGTGAACAACTGAATATTAAGGAAACTCTACTAAATATATTTATCTTACGTGATGTTTATGTGTATGGTATCTGATTAAGTCATATTTAGTTCGTAAAGATTTAAAGAATTGCATATATGCATAATTGCACTCTAGAGGTCTAATGTATTTGCAATTTGCATTTGTGGATGTCTATTTCAATTATAATAAACAATATTCCAATAAGAGACAAAACTAAGTGCTAATTTCCATTACAACATAATAAAATGAGTGGCCATTACATTAAATTAGATAAGAAATTGGCTACTCTTTCAAAACAATTGTCACTACAATCTTTCACAGTGACTAAACTAGAATTCACCTATTCTAAATACAAGTTCTTTCATTGGAGATGCTTTCACTAGACAAACTAAAATGACCATCACAACAACATACCAATTAACTTCTACAATTTGAGTTACCTTGGAGAAGCTGCTACTTCTACAATTTCACTCCTGCCCATTTCAAGATTGTCAGTTTGCAAGAGATAAGAGGCACATGTATAGCTGATTATTAAATCATGGAACAGTGGAAAATTTGAAGGGTCCTAGACATGAGAGCACCAGCTAATAATGAATCTATGGAATAGTTGAAAATTTCACTTCTTCAAGTGTTCTAATGTTGCTGCGTGCATGTTACCAATGGTAGAATTAAAAGATTCTCCATGAAGGGCAGCACGTCTTCCTTTGGGCAGAAGATACATTGTGTATCTGTGACCAAATAAAAATAATTTGGCAAGACTTAAAGTAGTCAGATTAATGCTTGTAATCTTAGGTGTTGTACTTATATTCATATCATTAAGATCATTATAATAACATTTTTCTAAAAACAATCCCAAATAAACAGTCTTTTGGTCAGTGGTGGAGCCAGAAATTTATCTTTGGGGAGGCCATATATAATTTTGTTTTTTTGTTTTTTTTTGTATGAAATCTAAAATAGTAATGCACAATACTTTATAATTCAATATGTGCTATAAACAACAACTAAATACAAGTTAATATAGTAGTATATACTATACATTTTAATCAAACTAATCAAGTACATTTATAAATTATAATGTCATACGGTACATAATATATCAATTATTATAATAAAAAATAATATATTATAAGGAAAATAAAAAAGAAAGTAAATTAAAAGTAAAGTACATAAATCAAAACAAACCAAATGAAAAATAAAGTAACACAGGAGCACTGCATAGGGGTGAGGGGCCTACGGAAGTTTCAAATTTGTTTTTCACTCTTTTTTATCTAGTCTAGTCACACAGAACTTTTACTTTTTATATTGTAAACACAAAACTATAGCAGCGGTGGGAAATGCAAAGAACCAAAAAGAAAAAAGAAGAACAAGGCAAACACCAACTTAGAGAGAGAGAGAGAGAGTCACCTATGATCAAAATGTTCTGCAACTGTGTGGGGGACTTGGTGGTGCGACAAATCAACAAAAGTTCTAACCTTTCAATTTTTTTTACTATTGTAGTACAAGTAAGCCCTAGATGTATTGGAATGATTTTTTTTTCCCCCTTTCATTTGCTAAGGTAATGTAAATATACCTATATGTTTATTTTAAAGATGTTAAATGTTTAATTATTGTAATTTTTTGACATATATATTTATGGATTGTATTCTATTTAA
Organism: Castanea sativa; assembly: GCF_040712315.1. Lineage (NCBI taxonomy): Eukaryota > Viridiplantae > Streptophyta > Magnoliopsida > Fagales > Fagaceae > Castanea > Castanea sativa. The sequence continues at coordinate 17,658,581 of NC_134015.1, read as the reverse complement.
GTGAAAGTTACGTTTATTTTTAGACTTTCAAATATATATATATATATATATATAATTGGGTATGGGGCCAAAATGATAAGCTTCATATAAAATTTTTCAAATTATTTAGGATAATTCCAAAATACTAATTCCTTTATTTTATTTTATTTTTTTTTGGGGGAGGGGGGAAGGCCCCCCTTGATCCTATTGATCATCCACTACTGCTTTTGGTAACTAGTACGTCGACAATCGTAAATGTAGCAGACAATATTTCAAATAATTTGCCAATAAAAAATTTCACAAGACATGAAGTCATACAGACCGACATGGAAAACACTAATATCAGATAGAAAAGCATAGTATATAGGTTAAACCTCCCTCTGCTTGGTAAAATGAAGCAAGTTATACAGTAGTAGAAATTTTGGGGACATTTGGTTGCGGCAAATCAACAAAAGCTGAATTTTTCTACTACTATGGTACAAGTAAGCCTTAAATTTGTTGGAATGAAAATTAGACTTTTTTTTCCCTTTTATTTGTTGAGGTAATTGTTAAAATACCTATGTGTCATTTTAAAGATGCTAAATGTTTAATTATTATAATATTTTGATGCGCGCGCGCGCACACACACACACACACTTATATATATATATGGATTGTATTCTATTTTACAATATTTTTACAAAATGTTTATGTAGTCAATCTCTTATTAGTTTTCATCTAGGCCCACCTTTAATATCACTTTTTCATTTTCTAATAATCACTCATCACATAAGCAGTGTGTAATATTTTTTGTAAAATAGTTTATATGTCTAGCAGTATTCTTTTATTTAAGTTAAAGTTATGTTTATTTTTAAACTTTCTTAAATATATATGTATATTAACAGGTATGGGGCCAAAATGATAAGATTCTTTTAAAAAATTTCAAATTATTTAGGATAATTCAAAAAATAAAATTTTCTTTTTTATTTTTTTTGAAAAATTTTGGGGGGGCCCAAGGCCCCCCTCAGTCATAATGATGGTCTGCCACTTGATAAGGATGTCTTTGGTGGAAGATTAAAATTCTATTAATGGCTTTTGAATCATTGCAAGCAACGACTTCTACATTGTTCTTATCCTTCCCTCCCAAAAAAAAAACTAGTTCAAATTGTGGGCGGTATTCTTTCTTCAATTTAATCAAGAGCTTGTTAGGAAAATAAAAATAAACATTTTTCCTAAAAAATTCCATTAATGGCTTTCGAATCATTGCAAGCAACGACTTCTACATTGTTCTTATCCTTCCCTCAATAAAATAAAATAAAATAAAAAAATAGTTCAAATTGTGAGCGGTATTCTTTCTTCAATTTAATCAAGAGCTTGTTAGGAAAATAAAAATAAACGTTTCTCCTAAAAAATTCCATTAATGGCTTTCGAATCATTGCAAGCAACGACTTCTACGTTGTTCTTATCCTTCCCTAAAAAAAAAACTAGTTCAAATTGTGAGCGGTATTCTTTCTTCAATTTAATCAAGAGCTTGTTAGGAAAATAAAATAATTTTTCTCCTAAGAAATTCCATTAATGGCTTTCGAATCATTGCAAGCAACGACTTCTACATTGTTCTTATCCTTCCCTCAAAAAAAAAAAAAAAACTATTTCAAATTGTGAGCGGTATTCTTTCTTCAATTTAATCAAGAGCTTGTTAGGAAAATAAAAATAAATGTTTCTCCTAAATTTCAACTGTTGTCCTTACTCCTTAAGTCTATTTTCAACCACTTTTATTGGGCAAGAGAAGAGAGTGATATTGTAGTCTACACTAGGGACAAAGACTTGACTTGAAAAATATATAATAAGTTTATAACCAATAATACTTAGTTTAGAACCGTAACAACGTTAAAGAAATTTATATTTTGATTTATATGTTCTTAACATGCAAGATAATTTTCATGTCAATCGGATATTATTTATTATTTGATCTACAAAATATTAATTTAAACAATTAATTGATGACAAGACTATTGGTTTATGATCGCTTTGAAAATTTTTAAGTATGAAGAATTTATGAATATAATATGATTCAATGGTAAATTTGACAAAATTTAAATTTAATTATAAAAACACTAAATGGTGTAAAATTGGTTAAAGTTATTCTAGGTGTAATTTTATTCTCTCTCTCTCCCTATATATATAATTATTCCAAATTCATATGGCAAACTTATTATCAAACCAACCCAAAGAAAAAGCGAAAACTGTTGGAGTTTCACCAAATTATTACTTTCAAAATAAAATAACAAGATGAATAATTGAAATACATTTAAGCAAGGGCAAACCCAAGATTTCAAGCTGGGGGGGCTGGAGATAAGCGAAAAAAAAATTCAAATACGTATCCATATAATATTAATAAACTATCAACCAAGACAAATACCCAAAAATCATTGTTTCTTAATATATTAAGATACAATCATCTACCAACAAAAACAAAAGACACGAAATACAATTATTTCTTAATACAATTATCTATGAAAAGGGAACTCGACGCTCTTTCAAATCTTCAAAATCATCTATATATGATTGAATCCAAACTAAATGTCGAAGCTATATCATTTTCAATGTATAACATTAAAGAGTCCGTCAAAAAATCATTTTCCATTTTTTTTTCGAAGGTTAGTTTTGACAACTTTCATAGTTGAAAATGCTCGCTCTGTAGTAGCAGTAAAAACTGGAAAAGTAAGCACAAGTCTCACAATTGTATAAACAAGTTTGTAGTATTCTGAGTTTCCAGTTCTCACTAACCATTGACACAATTCAAATAAACTGTTCAATTTTTTTAACTCTAGATCCTAGACTACGTTATGCTCAAAATGATAAAACTCTTTCTCTAACACTTGTTTGTTATAATTTGTGAAATCTTATGGATAGAAATTCTTTACCAACAAACAAAGATCACTACTTCTAAAAGATTTTAATGCCTCTTAAGGTTCTAAAGCTGAGCTAAGCTTAAGTAACTCCATTCTATTTTCACATTATCACTTGTATAAAAAAATTAATTAAAAAGTAAATAAGAAAAAGAAAAGAAGAATAGGAAGTATTATTTTGCATGATGTGTTATAATAAAAGGAAGTTTGTAGTTTCCAACAACTCCAATGTCTCTTTGATTCGGGACATTGTCATAAAAACTAATCACGCAAGAGTCTTGCGTGACTAGTTTTTTTTTTTTTAGATTTACTTAGCCTTTTGAGTCTTGACTGGGCTGACCGGCTGGGATAGGGGCCTAAGTCATTTTGATAAGAGCAACCCAAGTCTTTTTTTTTTTTTGAAAATTTTAACTACTAAATTTTTGTCTTTTCGGCCCCAGGGGGCCGGGCCCTTAGCCCCTACCTGGGTCCGTCCATTTAAGAAATGGTAACAATTAAGGCACACACTATTTTGCACGTACAACTTGTAATTATTTCAAATCACGAGTTCATTGTAAAAATATGGAAGCATGGGACTTACTCTATTTTACTTCACCATGGAAGCTAGCAAAGAAACTTCGAAACAATATTGCAACGCCAATCATTCAATAATACGCATGCTTATACGTACTTGAACATATCAAGCGTTCAAGGAGGTTGTGGAAGCATATCCTCCTCTTTCAAGTTAACCCATGCCTCTATTCCATCCCCACTTTTGGTGTCAACAAATACAACAACGTTCCTGAAAGGCAAGCTAACCCGACCAATCCACATGGGATTTCCCCAGCCAAAGCTCATTTCATATATAGGGAACCTGCACAAACTAGTGAAATTGAATGGATCTGTATCTTGTTTCAGGACTTTTTCATTTGCGTCTTTGACAAAGTCCAAGTGTTGAGTGTGGTCTTGTAATTTTTTCACATACTCATTGTTGATCTTTCTTATCGCAGCTCTCAGATTGCCCACAAGGCCATTCCTCTCTTCACTAGACAGAATGACTGTTGCAACCCGGAAAAAATTTCCAAAAGAATTTTCACATCCTCGTCCGTAAATTTACTGCAAATAGCACTAAGTTGAGCGCAGTGGCGGCTCCAGGAATTTTTTTGAGGGTGTTCCTTAAGAAGCATAAATTACACAATTTAATAAAAAGAGAAATTCATATATTGACAACAACAACAATAAAAAAAAACGCAAATACATAAAATTTACAATTGTCTTCTACGAGTTTTCATATTTTGAAATCGTTGCATGATAGTCTATTATCAATGCTAGAAGCTATATCTCTTTCAATATACACAACCAAGAAATCATTCATCAACTAATCTCCCTTTCGATTGTGCAGTTAATTCTTTATATATTTTATTGCCGAAAAACTTCTTTCTACCGTTGCAGTAGCGACAAGAATAATCAAAACTAACTTCATAAGTAAATAAGCTAATGAACCGTAATGACATCATAATTAATTTAATAATTTTTTTAAAGATAAATAAATACATTAATTAGTAAAAGTAGAAAAATTGAATAAAATAGTCAAAATAAATATTGAGATTTATCTTTCAAGTGTATTTTTTATATGATAACTTTCATAAAAAAAAAAAATAAGAAATGCTAAATTATAAGCAAACATAAATTAAATATCAAGTTTCTTAATCAAGGAGTTGATAACATCATGGAAATTGTTTTAATTTAGAGAAAAGATGAAATATATATATACACCCACATACTTATATAACATTTTTGTGCTAGTCTATATTTAAATTAATCTTAACTTATGCCCAACAGCCCAAGTCCATTTACTATGTATTAAATTTCATATATATATATATATATATATATATATATATATATATATATATATATATATATATCTTGTAAAATCCGGAAGAGTGGCAGACATGCCCATTACAAAATTAATTAAGTCCCCCTAAAAAAAATAATTAAATAATAAATACTAACACAAGCCCAATTAAATGGTTGACAGCTAATCATCTGGTACAAGTAAAAGAAGAAAGTTTTGACACTTTACACATTAACAGCCAAGCATTTACTGACTTGTGGAAGACCATGATAGAAAAAATAAAAAGTTCGTCTTCATCCTCAGCAAACGGGCAAAGAATAGCAGAGACTTTAGAAAGAGCAAAAATGCAGAAATGGCAAAAACGCAGAAAAGAGAGAGAGAGAGAGAGAGAGAGAGAGAGAGAGAAGAAAAAGAAGAAGAAGAAGAAATGGAGATGCAAGCTCATGGTCTGCCAGCATCTCACCATGGTTGAGAAGCTTCAACAATGGCTGTAAGGGTAAATTTTTTTTAATTTGAGAGTGTTCCTGATTTTGCTTGAGGGTGTTCCTAATATTTTTTTTTAAGGGTAAACAAATAAAAAAATTTTAATTATTATATATATATATATATTTTTCTTTTCAGGTCAGGGTGTTCCTGGGAACACCCTGGCCTGAACGTGGCGCCGCCACTGAGCTTCTTATGCCCACAGTTTTCTTGTGTAGCAGCAACATATCGGCTCCATAAAAAGGCTAACAAGGCCTCAACACGGCTAGGGTGTAATGGACCTTCTACGTCTGAGCTTTCTGTGTATTTTTCCTTAAGAGCCTCTATTGTAGCAGAACTAAACACAAACCTCTTTAATACGAGCTTCTCTTTTATCATACTAGTTTCTGGTTGAAATCCAGATAAATTACTTGTAGGCGGAAAGAGAGTTGATGCTTGAAATTGTGGATAAACATCAGTCTGGCCCCGACTTGTGGCTGCCCAAGTTTTCATAAACATGATAAAAGATGTGCCATCAGCAATCTTATGGGAAATACATGCACCAATGGCAATACCACCACAAGTGAAGTAGTTGACTTGAACAGCAAAGGTTAAATTGTGCATGCCATCAATATCACATGGAAGAAATTTCTTGAATTTTGCAGGATTTGGATTTATAACAATATCTGAAAGCTCGCACTTTACTTGGGCTTCGCGAAACAAAACCCCTTCATCGTTGCTGTCCACGCTAAGCTTGTCTTTAGCGCGGCCAGCTAAAGGGTAGTAACGCGTTAAGACGTCAGACAATGATTGCTTGAGGACACTAGAGAATGATTTGGTAGTATCAGTGCTGATTTTGGAGTAAGCATCATTCTTTGTGTAGAAGTAGCGAAATGAAGCATATACAGGAGGTAAAATTTGGTCAAGAAAGGAAAGCCGATAATAGTGAAAATGGGTGGGAGTTGGTGAAGATGGTTTGATATTCTCGTAGGAGAATACGTCCACTTCAACGTTCATTTTCTCTTGCCAAAATAAGTACACTGGTGCTTCTCTGAAAGCCTCAAACCTGGAATCATTTTTATGGCTAAGTATCAATTTATTTCTGCTACTGCTAGAATGAAGACCCAAACCTAATCTTGTTTAAACAGTCCAGTATATATTTGACCATGACTGCAAATTTAAATGTTTGTGATAAAATAATAATATTTTATTAATTATTTTATTATCTCTACCAATTTAAATATAAAATTAACCAATTTAACACTTAAATTGTGAGCACTAGCATGTATGTCATGTAGTTGGCTAGTAGCATTTATCCCATTTCAAATTGTTTTGAAACCAAGCAGCCAGTCATGCCATTTTAGTTTGCAAAACCACAACTTAAATTGGTTTGAGATTTCTAGTTTCACACAGTAACATGCCCCAACTGTTGGACCTTCCAACATTTACTTTAAAGACTTATTAAAAGTAATTCAATTCTTAAAAATGGTGGAACTTTATTTTCCATAATAGAGACCTTAACATGTCTCAGTATTCAAGTTTTATGATGGCTGTAATTGTTTATTTTTTATGCATTCCCCTCTAGTATATTGACTATATTTTTCACTATGCTACTTTCTTTAGTTAGCCATTTGATATTTATTTATCAGGTGCACTTAATTTCTTTAGTTAGCCATTTGAAATCAGAAGTTCTGTTCAATGCTGAAAATAGATTTGATGTTAGCTATTAGCTGATATGACTTTTGCAAGAGCCCTCAGTTAAGTAGCAGTACAATTCTATCCAAATCAGTTAGATCATACATATATATAGGACATTGTTTGAACTTGTTCCCATTTTTTGCCTTGGTAATATTTTCTTGTCATTCTATTCTATTTATATGCACTTATTGAGTAATCATAATTTGTATGTAGGATGTTCCTCCGGTCCAACAATCTCCACCTATTCAACAATCATCAGCTGCATCTCATCACCAAAGAAGCTTATAGATTTTATCTTGGTGTTTGAGGACTCTTTTGTGTACAAAGAACTTCATTGCTACAACCACATTTTTTGCAAGTATTGGAGGATATTTTTAAACACTTTAGAACTTTGATTATGGTATTAGCTTATATTGAGCGTTGTTTTATTCAAAGGACCACATCTTTTTTTGTTAATCTTATGATGATGGTAATACACAATGTTATGTTTTTTATAATGTATTTCTATGTTAATATTATGTTAGTTTGGAAACATTTGTGGTGTTGTTAATTAGTTATGTTTGTAGTATTGTGTTAATAGAGCCAAAATTATTATATGTTCTTTGAAACAGGTCACTGAACAAGTTATTGGCAAATAGTGGTTTTAAAATCCAATTGAAACCAAGGGGAACTAAAATTGGCAAGTATTGTGGTATTGTTTCAGTAGAACTAAAATTATTACAAGTTGTTTGTAAAATTATTACAGGTTTTTTGTAATAGGATTGTGGTTTTAAAACTCAGGGGAAAAAAATTAACCTATAGCAGTTGGCAAAAAGAACCATTAAAAGTCTAAAATTATGTTATAATTGCATCTCTATAGCGGCGTTTATAGACCACCGCTAAAGCTTCACACATATAGCGGTGGGTGTAATTGACGCTAAAAGGTGCATATGGTTGGTTGTACATGAAGCCCTATAGCAGCGCACATAACTTGTCACTAAAAGGTCAATTGACCCAAATTCTAACCTCATATGACGACGGTTTTCTGCCCGCCACAATAGACCAAAACTGCCGCTAAATGGTAGATCTATTGCGGTGCTTTTTGTTACTGCTGTAATAGATCTATAGTGGCACCGCAATAGTGGCGAGAAGAACCGACACAATCGCACCCACCGCTAAAGGTCAAATGTATCTTTAGAGGCGCTTTTTTGGGCTTTAGTGGCACTTTTGGCCCGCCGCAATAGTCTGTTTTTCTTGTAGTGACTATTATTTTAATGCTTTTACCTTTTCTCTTCTTTTTTTTTTTTTTTTTTTGTTAATAGTTGTATAGAATATGGGGAACTAAAGTAAAATATATTATATGTGTAAAGTTGTGATTTATAACTGTTTGTGTGTTGGCTTTAATTCTGTGTTAAATTTGATTGTAATTTTATTCAATCTTTTATACCCTATACTTTATGTGGAATTTTATTATAAGGGTTGTGTGATAGAGAGAGAGAGTGTGTGAAGACTCAAGCATGTGAAGACAGAAGTTTTCTCATGGGTATCTCGTGACTAAGCATCCCGTGAAATGATGATGTGTCTTGCATATGACTGGAATGCGAAGAGTCATGACAGATGGTGACAGCTGGTTTTCACGAGTGTTTCGCGGGTAAGTCCCACGAGATACCCGCGAAACAGTCTGTTCTGCTATTTTGTCCTATCTGCTCTACTACATCCTCAAACACACTATATATACCATCATTACCCACATATTAAGTAGAGAGCTTTTTAGAAGAGAAAACTCTAGCCTCAACTCTTGAGAGTGTGAGATTGTCATACTTACAATTCTACACACAATCCATTGTGGTTTTCCTCTACTATTTCCTCTCCGTTTCTATACCTTTGAAAGGTTGATAGCCCAAACACTTACCACACCCATATTGAGTGTTCAGTGAGTTTTTGGTGCTGCTAAGAAGTATTGGAAGAAGCCAAACTTTGGCGGATGCAATCGGGCGCATTATGAGATCCAAAAAGCTAGACAAGACATGGCTCCGAGAAACTTTGTTAGAGTAGGAGTTTGGAGGGCTTAAATGTATTGGATAGACTAGGCTTGTAGGGTCTTTTACTATTCGTGTATCCCAACTTATTGTCTAGTGAATCGATTTACCGCTTGCAGGGTAGCAGAGAGGTTTTTTGCTGAGTTCTTCGGTTTCATCTTCTAGAACACATCGAAGTGTTATCTTGTGTTTGCATCTCTCTTCCCTACTCTTTAAGCTTTCAATTTACTGCTGTGTTTTATTGGATATGGCTTAGAGTAGTGGTTTTGTTTGTTCGCTCGCATTTACTTTATTTCGCACTTAGCTTATGTTAGAGTAAAATCAATCGAGCCATAATTTATTAATTTGGGGTCTAAACAGCTCTAGTGTTTTTAACACAAATCCTAGCTTTCAATATGCAAATGGTGGCATCTATCTACGTATTTATAAAGCTTTTGCAAGTTAGTTTGATAATACTTGCAGTACGAGGTATTGACTGCTTCATTACATATTGGTTAGCAATTTCCCATTGGATGAAAAGCATGATAGCAAGGATGGAGGGAGACTTTGAATATGGGGGCATTGCCTCCTAATTTTTTCTTTTTCTCTTTTTAAATATTGTAATATATAGGTATAAATTTTAGCAATTTTGTTCTATAAAATAACACTTTTCCTCCCCTTAATAATATCATCGATTCTTTTAAGAGTATTACTATAGTCACAAATTTTTCTATAATATTTTTACAAATTACTGAAGTAGATATAGTAAATTTTTATTGGTTTGCATCAAGGCTTATTTCTAACTCTAGCATTTTCCTCATTTTAAAGGGCATAAAAAAATTTATATACTTAAAATCTAAAACAAAATATAAAAGCCCAAAAAAATTAGCTCAAAAAAAGCACCAATAATAGCTTAAAAACAATTAAGCTCAATCAACCAAATTTACCCAAAACAAACAACTTAGCCCTTTAAAAAATTTTAAACAAAATAATTTTGCCCTTACCCAATAGCAAACGCACACATAAAAAACAAAAATAAATAATAAATTAATTTTTTTTTAAAACCTTAGCGGTTAAACAACAGAGTTAGAGGCTGTAGCAGCCGTACACAACCAGTAGCAAAACCATCCCCCTAACTTCAAGTTCTAGCTCTATCCCTGCATGATAGAGTTGTGTTCCAGCTAACCATTTTTAGTGAATTCTCGGGGAATTCTACTTGTACATTTCGGAATATTCACATCAAGTGTGATTAAAGAAATTTTCTATGTGCGTACCCAGTGGGTTGTTTGTAGAAAACTTAGATGCAATTGTTGTTGGGATTTTAAGCATTTTAGAGTGAATTTTAAGCATTTTATATGTCGTTGTGGACAATAGGGTGTATTAAAAACCTGAGATAAGTCTTCTGATTTTCATTTGTTCATTTCATTTGCATTTGTTAAGTCAATGTAATTCATGTTATTGTTGGTTTGAACAAAGTTTTCTGTATTTTTTTTTTCTCAATTTTAGGTATTCTCTTGAAAAAAAAGTTTTTGGGGTAGAATGTACTTAGGCCTAGTTATAACTTAGTCAAATCTACTTTCTGTGACTGTCATGTAACCTACCAGCTCGCACGTGACACTTGGCAGAAGAAAATGAATGTTGTCTAGAATGGCTGTCACGACCTCTTCGGGACTTATCTAGTCAAGACTAGCATGCATATCGAACAATTTATTTTTTGCTGACCTACTTTTCCTAGTTTTATCATATAAGCTAAGGCTCACACTTTGTGCATTTTTCAAGTTGTAAGAAAGGAGTGTGAGCTAAGCTTATAAAGTAATAGAGACCATATACACTTCCCAATCCCTTGTTGAGAGAGATTGCCTCAGTCTAGAGCTAGTGGTGACTTCAGGAATTAATTTCAAGGGGGTCGTTAAGAAACTCAAATTAAATAAAATTTAATAAAAACCAAACTTAATCCATCGAATTATCAACACAAAAAGAAAAAAAAAAAAAAAAAAAAAAAGTACACACGCAAATATATGAAATTTGATTCGTGGTTTTAGTAGGTTAACCAGCCAAGTTTTGGTTTTATAAATTTATTTCACTATTTCTGGTTTTGAGAGAGAACCCATACCGAATTTAAGTCTAGTTCATGGTTGAACTGAAAAATCCAAATCATTTTAAAACCATGTCTGTTAGGTGCCTCATGAGGCCCATTACATGGCACATGTTAATCCTTTGTACATTTCTCCAATTTCTTGTTATGTAGGATTAATATGTGTTGAGAAGTATTTTATTGTTGGCTTTATTCAATGATAATAGTTGTTTGTAATTGCATTTTATATGTGATGTATTTTTAGTGAGCTTTAATGTAATTTGGAGTAGATGTACTCGAGCCTCTTCCTCAACATTGGAAAGCTGCATCAACCAGAGATTTTGTGACCTAGAGACGACCAAGGTGGCTCGTTAGCTCCACGTGCTAGGTGATTTTGGTGAGAGTGCAAGCATGTAACTCATGACCTTAGGGGGTGACATGGTCATGAGCTGCACGATCTTTGTACTTTACATTCCAAACTACACCTATCCAATGCATATCTGCCAACACACACACAACTGTGAGGTGTGACAAGGGGCTTTAGATAAGGGTGATACAGACCCTAGAAACCATAAGAGAGAAATCCAAGAGAAGCCAATACAAGTGTTTGAAGAGAGAGAGCCATTTTGCTTTGAAAAAACCAATACAGCCTCTCTTTTTTATACATAGGGATATTGTAAACATTTTCCTCACCCATAAACATAGACCTTGTGAGCGAGAGAATAGCTATGGAAACTTGAGATGTCACATTCAAACCTAATCTTCATTGGTGGTGTTTCTGTTGGTGGTTTTTCCATCGGTGCTTCAATGGAGGGTGTTTAATAAGCTAGGAAGAGAAGGGATTTAGAGCAATGGGTTGCTAGCTCGAGCTTAGAGCGCTTAGCTACATGTAGGTTTTTGGGCTTTGAGGATTCTTAGTGTCCTAATGTACTACAACTATCTTGCCTAGTGAAGATTTATGGCGGGTCGTCAGGAGAGAGGTTTTTATGTCCGGGGCTCGAGTTTTCCTCTTCCCAAACGCTTCTTGGTGTTTAGTGTGGTTTGCTTGCTTTCCTCTTTATTTATTTTACTTTACTTTATTGCCATGTTTTGTGTAGCGTAGTTAGTACGTATGGAAATTGGTTAAGTCATTTACACTTGGACTACATCGTTTAGTTTTGTGTTAAAATGAACTTAGCCATAAAAGCTTGCTTTAAAGGTTCAAAATATTTGCTGGGAGTAGTATAGCATATTTCAGTTGGTATCCGAGTAGGTACAAATTGTTTAGTGATTCACGTCACTCAGTGTGGGAGCAACTATGATTTTTGGAAGAGACGTATGCATGCTTTCCTCTGTTCCATTGATGACACCATTTAGACTTTCGTTGAGGAAGGTTGGGTAGCACCCAATAATTCTAAGGCTGAATGGGATATGGTTACCAAAGATAAGTTTAATGCTAAAATCAAAGATTTGAATGCTTTATTTTGTGTTGTATCTCCTGAAGAATTTCACGGGATATTTCATGCGCAAACGACTAAAGAAGCATAGGACATTCTACAAACCATGTATGAAGGTACCAAAGGAGTCAAAGAAACTAAACTTCAAATGCTTATGACTTGCTTTGAATAGTTGAAGATGGGCAAAGACAAATCATTCAACTCATTCTACTCCAAACTCAATGAGATAGTGACATCCAAGCTCAACCTTGGTGAAAGAATCCCAAATGAGAAGATTATGAGAATGGTCTTAAGATCTTTGCTTGAAGTTTCTCGACCTAAAGTTACTGCAATTGAAGAGATCAAGGATATCTATCAAATCAAAATACATGAGTTGGTGGGATCTCTTCAAACCTATGAGATGGGATTTCCCTCTCACAATTCTAGAGAGTCCATTACTCTCAAATCGGTTGAAGAAACGAAGATTTCAAATCTTGATAGCATACCTTGCAAAGATCTTTAAGAAGTTAAAAAATTTCAAGAAGAATTAAGGAAAACAAGATGATAAACTGTTTAGATGATCATTCAATTCAAGAGAAGAATTTCAAAAGAATGACGAGAACAAGAAGGATTACAAGTGGAAAACGTTATGTGAAGGATCTTCAAATCCCACAACCACTTATTACGAGTTGGCCATTTGAAAAGAGAGTACCCCAACTACATAAGGGGAAAGGGAAAAGTGATGAGTGCCACTCCTAGTGATTCAGAAAGCTCATCTTCCGAGTCTGATGATGATGTGGAGGAAGATGGAAATTACACTGCTTTCATGGCCATCTCAAGTGTGGATGCCACATCCCACCTTGTAGAGATTAAGGTAAAGGATGGTGATGATCTTGAAACTAACCCTACTGTATTTGAAGTAGTCCCCGGGACAAACTTCTCATTCCCAATTCTCGAATAATGAAGGTAAGGATGATAAAAAGGAGTTTACTTTTTTCTAACAAAACTACGATGCCTTACTTAAAGTAGGTGGCAAGTACGCTCGTATAGTGGAAAATGCCATAAGAAGGATGAAAAGGCTGAAGAAGAAAATGAAGTAACCTTGGAGGAATTGGAAATCTATATGTGCAAGGTAAAAAAGCTAAAAATTGAGTTGGATAGTGCCTATTCAGAAATCAAGTTTCTAGAGCTTGAAATAATTGAGGCAAATGCCAAGGTGTATAAATTATCTTGCAAGAAGCTCGAATCCATGTTAGAGGCTTAAAGGTCCTCATCCTTGAAATCGGGATTTGGTTACACTAGAGAGAACTGATCTAGTGACCCAAATATCTCAACAAAAGGATAAAAATATGTGAAATTCATCTCCACCAATATTAGTGAAGAGAAGGAGAAGTGTTAGGGTTATATTTTATGTAATTGACTAATCCTTTGACAAAATACACTTTACTTGTAATTGAGTAGATCTAAAATGAGTTTAATACATCAAAAAATATGTTGTTCAAGCATATCAAATGTTCATATTGAAAGACATGAAGATTGGTCCAAGAAACAAGTGAAGAAAAGTTATTCATTAGGTCTCGACAGATGATCGAGACTTAACATGAAGCTTGATAGATGGCTCGACACCAACTCGATCTATCGAGAATTACGATTTCAGAATTTCCAGGTCTAAAATTCGGCCCAAGCTTATGTATTTGTTTAGGGTTTCTTTTCTCACAAACCTAGACATATATAAGGCTTATTTTAAGAGCCATCACATAGGGATACAAAGACCAAGAAATTTATTTTCTCTGTGAAAAGCTACTACGTTTGTACGCCATAGGATTTTGTAACCAAGTGTTTCCTAATCTTCATTGTTGATGAAGTGAAGAACTTTACAGCCAATAACATCATTCAAGTTGTTAGAGTTAGTCACGTACTGGGATCCATGCAAAGGGTTAGTCACAAATTAGAGATTTGTGCATCAAGAGAAAGAAGGCTACTACAAGATCAAGTTCAATTGGGTATTGAAGCGAAGATTCAACTGTAGGTTGGTATTTTGGAATAGGCCATGGTAGTGGTAAGATTCCTTATACTTGTAACCGTTTGATTGTTGATTAGTAGATTCTTGGGAGTGGTGACCTTAAAATCACCCGATGGAGTTTTTGCCTTGCGAGAAGTTTTCCCCATTTGTCAACAAATCACTATGTCAATTTAATTTCCACTGCATTTAGTTTAATTGATAATTTGTTGGTGCCTTCACGATTTGCATGCAATTGAACCTAATTAATCAACTTAGGTAAATTGAATTAATTAACCGAAGTCAAGTTATCCTAACCTAACAAGAAGAATGTCAACTTTCAAGATGAGATGAAAAGAATGGAGTGTGCTAAAAATACAACAAAGGGCAATGAACCTGCAAGTACATCCTCTTGGAAAGGAAATTGTGTAATTAAGTCCCTTACCAAGAAGCAAAGAGGTCCTCAAACTCCACACTTATGCCATCATTGTGTTGCTAGAGGCCACACTCGACCATATTGCTTCAAGCTTCATTCCTTGAAGAAGAATGATCCATCTCATGAAAGCTCAAGCTCATTCAATCATGATCGTCTCTTGAAACAAGTTGTGGATGTTCTCTTCTCCATAGCAACTTACCTTTCCGGATGAATCAACTCTCATGGTAACCATAACCCTAACTCTATTCCTCGTCATATACCTTCCCATAGAGGTCATAGGGATTCTCAAACTTAAATAATTCAATGCATTGCATTCCCATGTTTGTACCTACTCTTTGTGTGTTTTTGTGTTTATCATTGTTTGTTTGTGTTTGTTTGATTTTTTCTTGGTTATCAAATCATGTCTTTTCAAAATTAAGAGGATTTGTGACTGTTGAACTTTATACCTATACACAATTTTTGGGTATTAGTTCATTTAGTTTCTCTTGTGATGCATGCACAACTTTGCTCTATCTTGTCATATTTGCACTAGTTGTAATTTATGTGTGGACTTCGTTGGTCTATGTGTTGTGAGAAAAAGACAACGTTCATGATGTTCTCACTTTACTTGGAACATGTTTGGTTTTAACCTCATCTTTTGAGTAAAGTATGCTTTATGTCTCTCTCACAATTTTCTTGTAAAGCTCTTCTCAAAAAGCTGGTGCTAAAAACAATGAAATAGGTGACGCACCATTGTTCTTGAATAAAATTTTTTAAGCTATGCTCAAAAAGAGCCAAATTTTGTTAGAGCCTCAAATATATGTGCTCATAATGCTTCATGTATGTCAAATACATCTCTTTTAATAGCACACACATCAATCTTGTGCTAGAATGCAACTCTTGTATCAATATATCTCTCTCTCTATCTATCTTTCCCTAAGTTTTCCAAGTCTAGTTGTGAGAGCTATATATTTCATATTTTGCATCATTGTAAGGTTTTCTCTTTGTGTGAACCTTATTTGTGTGATAGGACTTATGAGTGCTTGCACTGACCATCTCTCTTTGATATTTTTATCTCAAATTGCACTCACACTACACACAAGTTGGTTGCCTTGTTAGTTTCTCAAAAAAAAAAAAACAAAAAAACAAAAGCTGGTTGCCTTGTTAGTGCCAGTCATCTCTTGAAAACACTTATGAACTTCGACCTAATCGGTGTATTCTTGTCTATCTTGTTTATATATCATGTTTTTCTTGAAGAACCATTTTGAAAAACTTGTGTTTTTGGGCCAAAAGATGTTCATTTTTCTGAAAATATCAGTGCCTTGTTTTTATAGGTTTCACAAGCTTGTCGTGACCCTAAGCGACCTTGGCCAAGTCGTGACCAATTATTTTGTGCTCAATTTTTTTTTACCAGGGATATCACGGCCTTGTCATGAGCAAGGTGAAACTTAGCCAAGGTCGCGACTGGGCACGAATCTGGATTATAAGGAAAGAGATTTCAAACATTTTGTTTTCCCACCTCTTCATGTTTCTTTCTACAAAACTGAACCTCCACCCCTCAAAACTCAATTTTTAGACAAAATTTTCCCTCCTCTCTCATCCCAAAATCATCTCAAGTAATTTTTCAACTTTATTTTCTCTTTAATATGATTTTGTGCATGGGTGTGTGTGAGTTTCCGTTATGTTTTTATGGTTGAAATTTGTTCTCTATGTTCTTGACCATTATTCTCTCGATCTATAGTTGCTTGTATTGTTGTCTTGGTCGTTTGTGACCTTTTTGTGTTGTATTTGGACATGTTTTCTGTATGTTTCGTCCATGATTTTTTATGCTCGTTGTTAGTGTGCATACCAAGTGTTTGATGAAATATTCAAGTGAACGTTTTCATCTGTTTGTTGTCCCATTGGACACCAAATCTCTTAGTGAGACTTGTTTTTTATCCTTGATCATGTTTTGGCATAATGGTGAAGCTTTACCATTGTTGAGTTGATCAATTCCATATCGCATCATTTGCCTATGCCATTAGTGCACCTTGTGTTGGCTTGCCTTTGCGATTCTTTTCTAACACTCTTTGCCATCTATTTTGTGTTAGTTGGTGGTGTGGTGTTTGTTTTTTAGTCGCCCCCAAGCCTTCTCCCCCCGCCGTAGTGACAGAGGGAAAAGAAAACAATTTGACTCCTCATCTCCTTAGTAGAGTCTCACATCAAGAATCCAAGAAGAGTTCAGCTTTTGAGAATGTCAAGTTTGTGATGCACATGGTCCGGACTCATGTTTCAGGAAGTTCGCTATGCTAACTTTGTCGTGGAGAAAAGAGTTGAATGGTGCACCTTCCAAGGAACTTCCATTTTCAATATGCTTGACCAACGGGAATGGGATTTCATCCTCATTGCTCTGGTGTGCCCGATTGAAGATCTTGTTATCAAATTTTACGTCAACCTTTGTCATCAAAATAATTTTCTGCGCATATACCTCAGGGTTTCCTACTACATTCTCACCCCCTAGATTATCTTCGCCTTGTTTGATCTTCCCTAGTACACTCGGAGCGATAGTTATCCCTACTCATCTCGGAGTGTCATGGAGCTCCCATCCATTTGTGTGCATTGGGCAGAGAACTTATTCCAGGTACCACTACAATGTCTACCGGAAACCTCTCTCCAATCAATCATGTCATGTCGATGATCCTATTTGTGAATTTGTATCTTGTTGGTGATCCATCTGACCTTAGCCTTGGACAAATGCACTTTCTATATGGCTTGATTCAAGGGGTACCAATTTGTTTGGGTTGGCACATCTACAATGTGTCGTGGAGCATGGCTGAAGAAGGTGTTTGAATTCATTACGTCCCATTCACTTCTCTAATCTCCCGCTTCTGCAAATACAAGTATGTGCCGCTTCCAGAGACATATCACTCCATTCCTGTTCCGAAACCCATTAGCTTTAACACTCTCAATGCTATGTATGAAGAAGCCAGAAATGCTAGGACGGAAGATAATCCATTTTCTGCACTGCCAGCTTACACTTCCACATTTCACTCTATGAACATGCAAATTCTTTTTGTTGATTTATCTCAACAAATGACAACTAGTTTCGGTCTTGTGCATGACCATATGGATCGCATCTCCTCCCGTTTGAACCGCATAGAGAATCGACTGTCTCCTCCACCTTCGCCTCCCTGGAGGACTAGTGAACAGTAGCAGTAGAGACCTCTTAGGATATTTTGACAAAAAAGGGGAGATCATAGACTAACCACATACATACAGAAGGGGACTGCTCAAAGCAAGGGGGAGAGTTTAAGGGTGAGAATTTGAAAGAACAAGGAGGAATACAACAACTTCAGCAACTAACCTTTATATTTTCTTTCTTTACTTATGTTTTTCGTTTATGCCTTTAGTATAACTTTGATACTCTAGTTATTTTTATATCTTTTGGTATTGTACCGTATGACCGTGTTTAGGTCATGAACTTTTATGGTGCTTTGGATTTATTATGCTATATCTATTTGGTATTTGGGTTATAATTGCTTCCATTGCATCGTAATTGTGCTTGTTGGACATGCAATTATCTTTTGCTTATTGTGCTTGCTTGCATGTTCGGATCATCATAACTTCATGTTTTGATCATTGTAGCCATAGTTTTTATGGTTGTTGAGTTTTGATCAAATTGCATTTATGCATATTATTCATATCTACTTGATCACATTGTCCTCGTTTATTATTTCCTAACTTTATACTTGCTTTAAACTATAGGGTCTAACATATCTTGTGCAAGTGTTACATGTTTTAGTTTTAAGTTCAAGTTTTGGTTTTAGTCTTTAGAGTTTAGGTGTGAGTCCTTTGCTAGTCTCAGGTTTTTAACTCACGATTAAGTCTAAAGTCTAAAGTCTATATAGGTGTGTTTTGTCATAGAATAGCCAAAGGGTGAGATTGAGAAGCATTCTATTGTTGGTTTTATTCAGCGACAAAAGCTGTTTGTAATTGCATTTTATGTTTGATATATTTTTCTAGGGATATAATGTAATTTCGTGTAGATGTACTTGAGCCTCTTCCTCAACATTAGAAAGCTACATCAACCAAAGATCTCACGACCAAGAAGCGACCTAGGTGGCCTGTGAGCTCCATGTGGTAGGTAGTTTGGATGAGAGTGCAAGCATGTAACTCGTGACCTTCAAGTGACCTTAAAAGGCGGAATGGTCGTGAGCTGTATGATCTTAATACTATGCATTCTGGATTGCACCTGTCTGAAAAGGGTGATACAAACCCTAGAAACTATAAAAGAGCAATCCAAGAGAAGCCAATCCAAGTGTATGAAGAGAAAGCCATTTTGCTTTAAGAAACCAATCCAATCTCTCTTTTGCATCTCCTTTATTGTATTGATTGAGATATTGTAAACAGTTTTCTCACCCATAAACACAGACCATGTGAATGAGAGCATGGCTATGGAAACTTGAGAAGCCACGTTCAAATCCAATCTTCATTGTTGGTGTTTTCATTGGTGCTTCAATGGAGGGTCTCTAATAAGCTAGAAAGAGAAGGGACTTGGAGCAGTGAATGGCTAACTGGAGCTTGGAGGGCTTAAGTACATGTAAGATTTTGGGCTTGGAGGGCTCAAATACATGTAAGATTTTGGGCTTGGAGGATTCTTAGTATCCAAATGTACAGTAACTATCTTGCCTAGTGGAGATTTTTGACAGGTGCTTAGTGGAGAGATTTTTACGCCTCGGGCTCAGGTTTTCCTCTTCCTAAACACTTCTTGGTGTTTAGTGTTGTAACGCCTCAATCAAACCCTCCCCTTCCCCCCCCCCCCCCAAAAAAAAGAAAAAAAGAAAAAAGAGGAAGCCAGATTTTTAGTTCCCACATGCCCCCCACCTAACACCATTCCTCACCACTCATTTTAATCTATCCCACCCTCTCACATCTGGCCATCTGATGCGAACCTCAATCGACACGCTTTGAGACCCAACAAAAATATTGGAATATTTAACCCAGGAAAGCTAAAAATCAGATTTATGATAGAAACCCTGACCCAACGTTTATAATCGAAACGCGAACCAAAGGTATAAGTTGACCTTGACCCAATGATTATAAAGAATCATGAACCAAAGGTATAAAATTTGAACGCCACAAGGAAGAATCCTTGATAAGTTCACAGTTCTTGAAGAACCAAAAGAGAGCAAAGCCTCACCTTTTCTGAATTTTACTCAATAATTTTCTATTAAAAAACGTTTACAAGCATAAGGCCTATTTAAGGGCTCCATAAAACTTGACAGACAAGAAAATATATTCTAAAATAACTCCTAATTGATACCTTATCATATCTGGAATCAAATTTGACCTAAAAAGCATTAAATGCACATAAAAACAAGGAATTAAATCACCTAAACCTAAAATAACGTTTTTACATAAAAATACCAAAAATAATAAATTACAATAATTAAACAGTAAATTGTGTCCTCATCAGACCCCTCCACTTGAAACAAACTCGTCCTCGAGTTCATCTTTGAAATCTGAAATCTTCCATTCCAAATAAACAAATACTTCGAATGCTTTAATGAATTGATCCGGTTATGAAACTTGAATCCTTCATAAAGTGTAGCACAAAATTTCTTCTCATCTACTTTCAATTTATTTGCAACATCAATCAACAAAGGGTTGATAATAAAATTAAAATTTTCTACTCCAAGAAAATCAACAAATTGAATAGTCATCTTCAACAAATCAACTGAGACTAGAGGATTGTGAGTTGTGGACTCATCCTCATATTTAACCTCAATTGAATCTTCCACAATGTTCTCAATAATTACCATCTCTTTTTTTTTTTTCAAGTTTTTTTCTTTTTTTCTTTCACTCTGTTTCTTCTCATCTTTTTCTGAACTCTCAGTCTCACAATTTTTCAAGCCATTCTCTCTTTTCAGTTTCACTTGATCTTCATACACTTGTCTTTGAGTCAACGGTACAAGAGTAATGGTTTTATAATCTTTAACAAAAGAATACCTATTCTTGAACCCATCATGATTGACCTTCCTGTCAAACTGCCATGGCCTACCCAATAAAATGTGACCCGCTTGCATTTGAGCAACATCACAAAGTACTTCATCCTTGTACCTCCCAATTGAAAAAGAAACCAGTACTTGCTTATTTACCTTAACATCTCCACAATCATTCAACCACTGCAACTTATATGGTCTAGGGTGTTTCAAGGTAGGTAAATTCAAATTTTCAACTAAAGTAGTGCTAGCCACATTAGTACAGCTCCCCCCATCTATAATCATACTACATACCTTGTTGTTGACGTGGCATCTAGTATGAAAAATGTTCTCCCTTTGTTGTTCCATGTCATCCTCTTTGACTTGGGCACTTAAAGCACGCTTTGCAACAAGCGACTCACCCTTCACTGGATACTCCACTTCATCATCACAAGCATCCTCAAGTGATGGAATCTGGTGATCATCTTCCTCACTTTCAGTTTCCACCTTTCCATCAATACGTGCGATCGTGGTCCTCTTATTTGGGCATTGTGAAGCAATATGACCTACTCCCAAACAACGAAAACACTTAATATCACGATTACGAGTCTGGGATTCATTTTTACCTATGTTGACACTGGGAGCTTCATCTCTCCTTTTTTGTGGTTCGGTTTTGGACTTGAAAACAGCCTCTTCGTCTTTCCTCCCATTTGACCTCCATGAAGTAGAGGAGGTCGGATTTTGAAATGACCGAGTTCCTTTCCTTTTAAACTGTCGTTCCACCTTTATTGCCATGTGCACCATGTCCTCCAACTCCACGTAGTGCTGCAACTCCACCACGTTGGCAATGTCCCGATTCAGCCCATTCAGAAACCTAGCCATGGTAGCTTCTCTATCCTCCTCTACATTTGCCCGAATCATGGCAATCTCCATCTCCTTGTGGTAGTCATCCACGCTCCTATAGCCTTGAGTAAGACTCTGTAATTTCTGATACAAGTCCCTATAGTAGTGACTAGGAACAAACCGCCTTCTCATGATTGCCTTCATTTCCTCCCAAGTCTCAATAGGTCTCTCATGGTTTCTCCTTCTGTTCATCACAAGTTGATCCCACCATATAATAGCATAGTCAGTAAACTCAATGACAGCGAGTTTTACCTTTTTCTTCTCGGAGTAGTTGTGGCACTCAAAGATTAACTCCACCTTCTTCTCCCACTCCAAGTATGCTTCTGGATCATTTTTCCCTTGGAATGTGGGTATCTTCATTTTTATGTTTCCTAGGTTCTTGTCAGTCCCATATTGCCATCTTGGATCTCTTCGGAAACCTCTACCACGCCTTTCTCTCCTTGGCACAAACCTGCCTTCATTGTTCAGTGAAGCTTGATCTCCTTCATCTTCAAACTCATCCTCGTGGTAGTCATCAGAATCATTCATGTGAGAACGCCTTTCTTGCCTTCTTGCATTAGGGCCTCTTTGACGACGCTCCTCACGCAGAGTAGCAATAACAGTATCTTGCCTATCTATCCGATCCCGAATCTCATTAAACACCACGTTCATGCGTTCAAATTGTTGTTGCATAGCCTGCAAAATGATAGACGACTCCTCCCCTCCTTCCCTATTTGATGTTTCACACCTGAAAGACATACTTTTGAAACAACAAAGAATTGTTAGAAATAATTCCTCACAACACTCCCTCACGTGTTTGCACTCAAATTATGTCACTCCCACTCGTGTTTCACTCTTAAATTGGCTTTTTCCCGATATTAGTCTCACACTCTCTTGCCTTTTTCCACTCGTAGCTTCGCCTTTTCAGTTCTTCAATGAACTAATAAACTTGATTAAGAAATTCAACTTGTAGTATTAAAACAAATACCAATGGCAAGAAAATATGACAGAAATACCAAATCAAAGGAAGAAGACAAAAGAAAACAATATTTTGGTCTGAGAGAACTGAAACTACAAACAAATTTTTTTTTTTTTTTTTTTTTTTGCTATTTCCTTTCAGATGTCTTTTTGTTTTTTTTGTTTTTTTTTTTTTGGGAACTAGGTGCACGATTTTAACCTAGTGCACTTCAACAAAAAGCAAAAAAATAAGAACGATGAATGAAGAACACAAAAGAAATAGGATAGGATGATAACAGGAAACAAAAGATAAAGGGATAGAAAACTGATTTTAGAACCTGTGCTCTGATACCAAATGATGCGAACCTCAATCGACACGCTTTGAGACCCAACAAAAATATTGGAATATTTAACCCAGGAAAGCTAAAAATCAGATTTATGATAGAAACCCTGACCCAACGTTTATAATCGAAACGCGAACCAAAGGTATAAGTTGACCTTGACCCAATGATTATAAAGAATCACGAACCAAAGGTATAAAGTTTGAACGCCACAAGGAAGAATCCTTGATAAGTTCACAGTTCTTGAAGAACCAAAAGAGAGCAAAACCTCACCTTTTCTGAATTTTACTCAATAATTTTCTATTAAAAAGCGTTTACAAGCATAAGGCCTATTTAAGGGCTCCATAAAACTTGACAAACAAGAAAATATATTCTAAAATAACTCCTAATTGATACCTTACCATATCTGGAATCAAATTTGACCTAAAAAGCATTAAATGCACATAAAAACAAGGAATTAAATCACCTAAACCTAAAATAACGTTTTTACATAAAAATACCAAAAATAATAAATTACAATAATTAAACAGTAAATTGTGTCCTCATCACCATCTCTTTTCTTCCTTTCATTTTCTTTCTCTTCTCTTTACTTAAACACACACACTCACCCACCAGACTCCACTCCAAACCACCATCTCACCATCATTTTCTAGCAAGATCACCGGAAAATTCTTGAGAACCTATAAACACCTTCACATTTTTTTTTAGGTAAAAATTTCTAATCTTTTTGGTGGGTTTTACACTTTTGCTTGAGGTTATTTTTATCTAAACTTTAACAATGATACTCATGTGATTTATGAGCATTGGAAGTAATATTAATGTGTTTGTATGTATGGGTTTTGTATTGGTGGAATTATTTGATGAGTGGGTATATGGTTTGTGCTAATGATGACTACTTAAGGTTTATGTATGATGAAAATTTAGGAGTTTTGAGTTATAACATGTGATAATTGGTAAATCTAATTTTTCCATTGCATTGGGTTTATTTGGAGTTAATTGAAGTTCTAAATTTCTTGCCTTGGAGGATATTTTGATTTTGCTTTCATGGGTCTCTTAATGATGTTGTGTAAATTTTATGGAAGTTAGTCATGATGTTGGAAATGATATTAAATGGGTTAACTTTATAAATTGGAGTTTATGCCTTGTGAATCAATAGGTTGAGAAACTTTGGAAGTGAAATATATTATTATTGATGAGGTTAAATACTACGCTTGCCTAATTAAATGCTTATTTGGCATGTAGCTAGATGCAATTTCAAGCTCTATGCTTATTGTGATAAGTTTACTTGATATTGTTTAGGTTCTAGCTAATCTCCTTGGAGCTTGGAGAATTAGGATTTTGTAGTTGCGAGGTAAGTAGCTTTTTAATGAGATTTTTGAAAAACAACCAAGTTGCATAAATGATGTTTTTGGGTTAGACACACTTTTGGAAACTACCTATGGAAACTATATTTTCTTAAAAACTATTGTGTCGTAACCTTAATATATTTATGATTATATATAAAAATGCATCATATTTGGTATTGCATTTGGGGAAATGCATAAATTGTTGACATGGAAAAATGAGCATCTCTTATTTAATCTTTGATAAGAAAATCATGGATTTTATGGTATATTAGAGAATTTAAAGATGCTTATCTTGTCTTGTTATGTGGGAATTTGATAGAAAATCTCTTGACAAGAATGAAGTTGAAAACCTTACAAACTTTGTAGTAGTCATATTATTTAAGATTTTTCTGAAATTACCTAAATATAAACTATGTGTTTCAAAGTATATGTAACCTGTGAGCTTTATGTGGTTTAACACCACGCCATGTGTGATTTCCTGGTGATCACCCGATTCGATTATGTTGATTTAGGTTCTGTAGTCTTTGTTACAACGGAATCAAATCCAGATCAGGGCCCTTTCACTTTGGATGACTTGTTCTTCCTTGCTGCCCATGGGGAGAAGAGGTTCCTTGATTGTGTGTGGGTGAGGTTGTAGCCCATGGGGTCAAGAGACCATATGCAAGAGAGGTCTTATTTGACGCTCTCTCTCTCTAATGCCCATTGGGGGAGAGAAAAACCTTGAGGGTATGGGTGATGCTACTGTCCATGGGCCAAGAGTCTGCATACCAGAGAAGACAATATCATGCCAGTTTTGAATGGATGGATCCCTTAACCAGTCTATGTAATAGTGTGGTATATTTGTGATAAGCTGCTGTATGTTAGATTTTATGGTTTTGGAAATTATATTGTTAGTACTCATAGATTATAGCATATAGTTTCAAGATATTTACTTTGAGAATCTTTGTGTTTCATTTTTTAATCATTCTTGTCATATTATTATTATTGAAGATGAAACTTGCATTTCCCCTACCCCCATTAATTATGCTATTTACTGGGCTTTGTCTCATTCCATTATTTTATAAACTTTTCAGAATAGGCAACAATCTTGTGAGACAGCTTTTTGGTGGCTAACAGTAGTTAGACTGACTACTGATGGAGGCTGAACTTTTGTAATGGAGATTTTAGATGATGTACATCTTAGAATAGGCTTGACTCATTCTTTTGTATGTTATAGTGGTTGTGACTTTATTCTCACTGATAGGACAAGCTGTTGATATGTAATTGTTTATTCAGACCTCTATTCTTTTGTGACCAATAATCCTTGTAATTAATTCTTAGAGCTCTAACTTACTTTGAGAGTATATTCAATAGAATTATTATGATAATTCTTGATGTTGGTACTTGATATGATTTATGTGGATTGAATTGTTAAAAAAGAAAAATTTACAGATACTTTGAGACGTCTTTCTCATGCTTTGGACCCTTTGGGGTTTAGGGCGTACAAGTGTGGTTTACTTGCGTTACTCTTTATTTCCTTTAGTTCACCATATTGCAAAGTTAACTGTAGTGTAGTTAGTTTGTATAGAAATTGGGTAAGTCATTTACACTTGGACTACATTGTTTAGTTTATTGTTAAAATCAATTTAGCTATAATATCTTGCTTTAAGGGTTCTAAATACTTACTAAAGAGTAGTATAGCATATTTCATGTGCCATGTGATAGCTACCACGTGGCACTCAACAAAACAATGGCAAAAGTGTTGGACAATATGCTGTTTTTGAAACTGAAACCATTAACAAAACAATAGCAAAAGAGTTGGACAACATGATTTTGAAAATGAAACCAAACCTGCAGGCTGTAGCTAGAATGAAACTTTTGACATTAAGGGCCATGATGAAAACTACCCCAGATGTTAGGGGCTATAAGTGAACTTTTCTCTTTTTATAAGAAGTATATTTTGAGATGTAGTGAGCCTTAATGTCATTTGAATATATTTATATTTATATTTTATTTTATTATGAATTTTTGTGGACTAACAACTTGGTATATTGTTAAAATGTTATGAGATTTTGTTGTAACAATAGAAAGAATAATAGAGAGCATCTATAAAGAAAATAAAATATCACAACATTTTTGTAAGAAGTATGTTTTGAGTTGTAGTGAGTATCTGTAAATGAACCAAGTTGTTTATAAACAGCTTGAGCTCAGCTTTGAAAAATACTTGTTCATATTGTGAAAGACTGTAAAGCTTGGGCACTCTCAAAAAAGAGATTCAGGTGCTTTGAATGACACATCTTTTTTTGGATAAGTGGTGTGGAGTCACCACTTATTTTTTGTACAAAAAATAAGAAAAACAAATACAAAATACATGTTCAAAATACTTCATTGTCATCGATTGAATAAAGACAAATAAAATCTTGGTAAATTAAACCTTACAAGGAGTTGAGTCCTAGTTACAGTCTATACAAAACTTTTGGTCCTAGTTACAATCTACCAAAAATTAAATAATAAAAAAACACTAATTTGAGCTATAACGTCCCAGTCAGACCCCCCAAAAAAAAAGTAGAGGTCAGATTTTTATTGGGCCACACGTGCCCCACCTAACCCCCTTCCTCACCACTCATTTGCATTCATATCTTTACTCTTTGGCCGGCTCACTCTCTTCTTATCTTTTCATTGTTTTGTTTTCTCTCATACACTCCTCTCTACTCTTATATACTCTCACCGGTACTACCACACCACCACCACCATTTCCACCATAATTTTCTGGCAAGATCACCGGAAAATTCTTGAGAACTTATAAGCACCTTCACATCCTTTTTTTGAGGTAAAAATTTCTAATCTTTTGGTGGGTTTACACTTTTGCTTGAGGTTATTTTTATCTAAACTTTAATAATGATACCCATGTGATTTATAAGCATTGAAAGTGATATTTATGTGTTTGTATGTATGAGTTTTGTATTGGTGGAATTATTTGATAAGTGGGTATATGGTTTGTGCTAATGATGACTACTTAAGGTTTATGTATGGTGGAAAACTTAGGGGTTTTGAGTTATAACATGTGATGGTTGGTAAATCTAATTTTTCTATTGCCATTGGGTTTATTTGAAGTTAGTTGAAGTTCTGAATTTCTTGTTTTAGAAAATATTTTGATTTTGCTTTCATGTGTCTCTTAATGATATAGTGTAAATTTTATGGAAGCTAGTCATAATGTTGGAGATGATATTAAATGGGTTAACTTTATTAATTGGAGTTGATGCCTTGTGAATCAATTTATTGAGAAACTTTGGAAGTGAAATATATTATTATTGATAGAAAATCTCTTGACAAGAATGAAGTTGAAAACCTTACAAACTTTGTGAAAGTTAGATTCTTTAAGGAAATTACCGAGATATAAACTATGTATTTGAAGGTAGTGTAACTTGTGAGCTTTATGTGGCTTTAACACCATGCCATGTGTGATTTCCCAGTGATCACCCGATTTGGTTTCCGTAGTCTTTGTGACAACAGAATCAAATCCAAGTCAGTGCCCTTTCACTTTGGATGACGCGTTCTTCCCTGCTGCCTATGGGGGGAAGAGGTTCCTTAATTGTGTGTGGGTGAGGCTACTGTCCATAGGGCCAAGAGATCACATACAAGAAAGGTCCTATTTGACGCGCTCTCTCTGCTGCCCATGGGGGGAAAGAAAAACTTTAAGGGTATGGGTGAGGTTGCTGTCCATGGGGCCAAGAGTCTGCATACCAAAGAGGACAATATCATGCCAGTTGTGAATGGGTGGATCCCCTGACTGGTTTATGTGGTAGTGTGGTATATTTGTGATAATTTACCGTATGTTAGATTTTATGACTTGGAAAATTATGTTGTTAGTGCTCACAGATTATAGATTATGGTATATAGTTTCAATGTATTTACTTTGAAAAACTTTGTGTTTCATTATTCAGTCATTCTTGTCATAGCATATTATTATTATTGAAAATGAAACTTGCATTTTCCCCACTCCCATTAATTATGCTACTTACTTGTTGGGCTCTGTCTTATTCCATTATTTTATAAACTTTTCAGAGTAGGCAACAATTTTTTGAGACAGCTTTTTGGTGGCTAATAGTAGTTTGATTAACTATTGATGGAGACTGAACTTTGTAATGGAGACATTAGATGATGTACATCTTAAAATAGGCTTGACTCTTTTTTTCTTTTTTCTTTTTTTGTATATTATAGTGGTTGTGACTTTATTCCCACTGATGGGATACGCTGTTGATATGTAATTGTTTATTCAAACCTTTATTCTTTTGTGGCCAATAGTCCTTGTAATTAATGCTTAGAACTCTAACTTATTTGAGAGTATATTCAATGGAATTATTATGATGATTCTTGATGTTGGTACTTGATAAGATTTATGTGAATTGAATGGTCAAAAAGGAAAATTTTACAAATACTTGAGTTGTCTTTCTCATGCTTTGGACCCTTTGGAGTTTGGGGTGTGACATGAACCTAGGGAGCTTTTCTCTTCTTTCTTTTTTTTTTTTGCTCTAATTTTTGTGTAGACCGCCCTTTCAAGTTTTTAGCCTAGTGATTTTTTTTTTTTGAATATTATTGGCTTTCACTTAATGTGAATTTTTTTTTCTTTCAATTTGACAACCATCTTTTTTGGATAAATTTGTATTTCTCCTTGATACGTTTTTATCCTTTCTAATGCACTTTCATTTTTCTTGACTTGATTGAACACACTTTTTTTTTTGTTGATGAAATTTGTCTTATTTTTTATTTTCCTCATCTTCCTCAATTTGATTAGATTTTGCTCTAGATGAGCCTTCATTTTTGCTTATTCATCTCAACTGGAATGATCTTTTATGGAATCTCATGTCTTTCGTGTCTTTTGAGGAATTAGTATTCTCTCACAACTTGATGAAAATTCTTGTATTCACTTCTCTCTCTCTCTCTCTCTCTCTCTCTCTCTCTCTCTCTTTTCCGGTTGAAGTCTTTTCTAGCTTGATGTACTAATCTTTTTTCTCACAGTTCAATACTTTTTCAAAATCTTATCTCTCCTTGATGGGTTTTCTTCCTTTCTAGCTTGATGGAGTGAATTATCTCTTTCTTTGATGAACTCTCTTTTCTGAACTTGATGAACTCTTCATCGGTCTCATTGTCTTCAATGAGGACCTTATCAAGTGGTGCTGAATCCATAAGGTCAACACTTCCTCATCTTGAATTTTAAGCAAGCATACTTAATTTTCCCATCCAAGGTTTAAGTTTTTAGTGGGTTCATTGAAAAATAGGCTAAGTATTTAGAGGGTCAAATTGGATAGGAATGGATAATTATTGTAATAGGTGTCAAGGAATAATGTGGATTACCAAAGGCGGCCTCCTATCCCTAGTAATGCTCACTTGCTAGCACAGTGTCTTAAGCTCTTTTGATAAGTTATTCTTGGAATAAGAGTTCAAATGCTCCAATGATATGACAAAATCTTGAGAGATTGGGATTGAGTGTATGTGGCTTGGGAATTATGAATGAATTGATGAATTTCTTTGATTGCCTTTTAGGACATTTTCTTCTTATATTCTAAATGTTTACCAAAAGTCCTTACATGGATTGAATGAAGTTAAATCCCTCTTTGGAACAAATTGATTGATAGAGCAATTAATCATCATGATTTGGAAAAATTTTTATCAAATGGATCTTCTTATATTCTCTTGAAAAGAAGGCTTTTGAAAGACTTTTGGATTCTTTGAAAGGGAGGCTTTGGGAAAAATCCTGTAGTCTTTGAAAGAACAAAAAGGGTTTGTCAAAAAAAGTTACTCAAAATGCCCAATGCTCCCAGTCCAATTTCTTTTGAAAATGAATTGAAGGCCTAGTGCCCCTAGTCCAAAAGATCTTTTTTGTTTTTTTTTGAATTTTTTATGTACATATGAACAACATGATGAATCAAAAGCATCAAACACAACATGGGCTTTATTGAGCAAATAACCAACTAGAAAGAAAATCCCAAATAAACAATAAAACCAGGTAGCCAATCTAAAAAATTGTAAGATGAAATTCAAGTAAAGTTTGGAGGAGGTCAAGGTTCAAGTGGGCCAAGATGCCCTTCAAGTTTGAGCTTTTCAAAAAATTGGCTTGTAGGAATGTGGAGTTCATTGAACTTTCTTTGAGGCCTATAATTGACAGTTGATGATGTTTGGGGAACTACAACATTGATTGCCTCCTCATTGGTGGTGTGGGTTGCAGCTTCCACTTGAGTACCAGCTATGACCAAGGCTTTGAAGTTCGGAAAGTATTGGGCAAAAAGATGCTTGTAGAATATGGGTAACAAATTCTTCACCACCATTTGGATTTGCTCTTCATCACTAGGTCTTGTGATCATCTGGGTTGCCTTGGCTCTCCATTTGGTTATGAAGGCGGTAAAGGACTCCTTCGGCTATTGTTTAGTGGTCTCCAAGTCTCTCCTCTTCACATCCACTTCTATGTTGTACTTGTATTGATTGTGAAACTCGCGGTAGATGTCTTCCCAACTCCTTACTCTAGCATAATCGAGGTTGAGGAACCACCTAAGAGTGGCTCTAGTCAAGGTATTCTGAAACATTTGAGCAAGTAGTTCTTCAATTGCTCCTAGGGGCTGCATAACCCTCATGTATATCTTTAAATGGGACTTTGAGCAGCCTGTCTTGTCAAACTTGCCTAAAGTTGGCATCTTGAATTTGGGAGGCAATCTCACATCTGGGAAAAGTGAGAGTGATTGGTAGTCCATGAGGTCTTCCATCTTGCGAGCTCTTTTGATCATCTCTTCTACCTTGTTTATCCTCTTATTGTTCTTCTTCTCACCCTCCATAGTTGGGGAACTATGATTGGTCTTGTTCTCTTCTCAGCCACCCTTCAGGTTCTGAAATTGTTGCACAATAAGGTCCATGTCTTCCCTCAATTGGATTTGACTAGCTACCATGGTGTTGAGTAACTATTGAGTGTTCATGGGTTCTTTAGTGTTTGGATGTTCTCCCCCTTCCACCATAGTGATGAAGTCTTTGGACTTCTTGTGGCTTAGGCTGTCTCGTCGGTTGAACACGAGATTGTGATGTTGCAGTAGTGGAGTGTCTTCTATGCTCATAGGCTTCAGCATTGTGATGGGCTTAGAATTGGAACTATTAACTTGAGTGTCGTCCTTAGATTCTCTTTGGAGTCTTCCCTCTGATCTTGATTGAATTCTCCCTTAAGAACTGGCTTGGTTAGGCCAAACAAAGCTAGGTCCCCATCTACATCAATCTCTCAAACAAATAAACATATACAAAATGCAATGCAATTTTAACATGGACCAGCCTAAGGGTAGGTTCTAAGTCATTACATTGTAGGGTGGGTTTGTAGTTTCATTATTTCCCATAGCTAGGACGTTGCACCTCCCAACTTGTAATGTAATGAATATTATGTGGATACAAATGGCATGGTCTATCCTTTATAGTCAACAAGAACTGATCCGGTGACTTTGACTCTGAGTTGGTGAGTTCACCACTAGGTACCCGAATCTAGTGAAGACCGATGATCCATGGTTACTACCACCATATTGTTGAGATGGGTGCATACATATTTGTTGTTTTGATGGCACACACTATAACAGTTAAGGAAAACTCTTAACAATCAATATGGAAACACAAACAAAAAATACCATACAAACATATCAAGACATAAATAAACAAACAAACAACAATGTCATGCAAAATCATGCAAAAGAGGAGGGAATATATTTGATCACTTAAAGTCTAACACGAAGCTTAGCTCTCGACATCCCTAGTGGAGTCGCCACTATGAGAGACTGTAAAGCTGGGGTGCTCTCAAAAAAGAGATTCGGGTGCTTTGAAGGGCACCTCTCTTTTTGGGTATGTGGTGTGGAGTTGCAACTTATTTTTTATACAAAAAATAAGAAAAACAAATACAAATTACATGCTCAAAATGCTTCATTGTCATTGATTGAATAAAGACAAATACAATCTTAGTAAATTGAACCTTACAAGGCTTTGAGTCCTAGTTACAGTCTATGCAAAAGAATACAAAACTTTTGGTCTTAGTTACAATCTACCAAAAAAAAAAAAGTTTTTAAAAAGGACAAAACACTAATTTGCCTTTTAAAAAATCCTAAGCTCAGGGGCTAGGTTATGGAATAGGAAGGTATTAGGCACCCATTCTACCCAGACTAAGCCTGGTCTTCTAGATTCTAATGACCAATACACCCTTTTTTGCATGATGTTAAATGTTATGTTGAACACATATGACAGACACTTGACAAAAATTAATTTGAATAAATTTGCCTTATGAATATGTTATTTTTTAAAAGGAAAAATTCAAATCTATTTTGAGGGTAAAAAGAATAAGACTTGGTTTGTAAAAAAATCAGGTCCATTTTTGTAAAAGAAAAAAAATGAAAGATTTTATCAAGAAAAAATCAGATCTATTTTGTGTAAAGTAAAAAAAAAGAGTGATTTTATCAAGAAAAATCAGATATTTTTTGAAAAGTATAAATAAATAAAAAAAGATTTTTTGGTTTATAAAAAAATAAATCAGATCTGTTGTCGGAAATAAAATAAAAAAAAGACTTTTGAAAGAGGATTCACATTCATGAGATAAATTCATTATGCATGCATCACATACTAAGAAAAAGAAAAGACTACAACCTAATTTTCAATCCCTTCTTTTAAATTTTAAAATCTGCAATTGTGTAACAACAATTAAAAATGATCATTTTTTGCGTTAAAAATGATCAAATCTGAAAAATTCAGATCAGTTTTGTGTTAAAAAAAAAAATTAGATCTGAAAAATTCAGATCAATTTTTGAATTAGAAAAAATCAGATCTGAATAAATTTAGATTAGTTTTTATGTTTAAAGATATCTTTGATAATCAGCAGATTTTGAGATTTAAGAAGGAACTCACAACCAACAATCATCTAAGAACATATTAAAGAAAAATTGAAGCAAAACATGGTAATTATATATCAAGAACAAGAAATAATAAAACATGTTAAACCTATTCATGCATCATCAACCAAAATTAATAAAGAAAAGAAATAAAATACCTCTTGCATGAGCTTGCTCTTCTATTGAAAGAATATTTTAGGATTCAAAGAAATTTATTTAACTTTTTAAAGCCTAAAATACTTCACTTACAAAAAAAGAAATTCCTAAGGCAAGTGCCTCCAAAACATCTTTAATGTAAGGGGAATTGAAAAGAAGAAAAGAGCCAGAAAAGAGGGGGGGGGGGGGGAGGCTCAAAATGTGTAGAAAAAGTGTGCTGAATTTTGAGAGGCATCTACTATTTATAGAGGCTGAAAAGCTTTGAAAAATTAGCTGAATGATCAGATACGAATTGGATATGTCCTTATCTCTAAAAAATCGAAAAGGGTAAGGTTTATCTCAATCCAGGAGTCCTCAGGCTAGTCCTCAAGTTTTTGCCAATCATCACTTCAAGAGTGCCAAATGGTCCTCTTAGGTGTCGGACCCATGTTCTAATTTTGGTCCACTTTGGACTTCGTTTTGGAGGATTTTTTAGCCGGGAATTGCATTTAGACGCATTTTTAACCCGTATTCTAAAAATTAAACCCCTTTTCTAGATATTCAGGCCTTTAAAGTGATGATTATCTTGTAGATAAACACTCCAAAAAAGTCTTGATCATCCACAATTTCTTTGTTATCTAATTATCTACTTTATTCCCACGCAAGCAAGTCTATTTTTGACAGTAACTACCAAACAATCACAAAATTATTTAATTAATTTTAACTACCTAGCCAATCAGAATTAATTTAAATTAATTATGCGTGGTTGGTTCCACCTAAGCAAAATGCATGCAAACCATGCAAACCGTGCAAACTTGATCATGCAATATCCTTCAATCCAACAGTCTGATTTGGAAATCGGACATATCGTCGTGACCGTTAGAACCTCAAGATCGTTTTTATGATATGCAATGAATGAATTAATGCATGTAATGCAACTCTAACTTTTGGGTATATGAAGTCATTCTAGCCATTTTCCTTGATTAAATTATGGGTGTAAAATCGAGTGTCTACACATATTCTTTTGTTTAGCAAACAAGCCATGTTCAAGAACACCAAAAAATATTCTTTTGTTGTTACTTTTCACACACCAAAAAATTCTGTATGTTTCTCCCTTTGTATCTAACTAATTATCTAATTAGGTTGGCCTTTTGGGCTTTTCCAATTAGGCTTAAGTGTATGGCTTGGAGTGGGACCAAAAGGGACCAATAAGACACTAGCTCCAATGGGTCTTGGGCTTTTTTGTCAACTCTTGACAAGTCTAAAGTTACCATTAATTATATTTAATACCACTATATAAATATATTTGCACTCTAGGTCTTATTTATAAATTATATCCAAAAACTTTATTGTACATGCAACCCCTTCATAAAATATTCGTAGTAATACAAAGTCATGAATATAGATTGCCACTTTGAAGATTACTACATCTTAATTCCTTGAGTACCTGGTTTAATCCTGCAAGTTATTCATCATATATTTATGAAATCCAATTCCATAAATATATACTTTATTAACTCCTTACTAAGGTGGTTAGGCTTAACTCTCTGAATAACTGAACCCATTAAACTTATCTTAAAGGAATATTTTGCATCTCCATTAAGAGACTATGAATTTCATCTTGAAAATATATGTTTCATCAACACTAAATCTGATTATCCAACATACTGAGGTTTTGATCGTTTCTTTAGACCTCACTCCTGATATATCAATACAACCTACACTTCATGATCAGGTTCATTATCATTTTAAGATTAAGGGTTCATGTAAATAGAAGTCGTGAGTTTATTATTCATTTGACAGTCGTTAGGAGAATAATAAATCACACACTGGCCTAGTTTAATATGTTTTAACTCTTAAAACATATCAACATACCAACTAGAAACCTACATTTCCCTAATCAAAACAAATCATCTTAGTTGATATGTTATAGTTTTCGCAGATGAAATGCCCAATTTTATCACCGACTACGAATTAAAATTCTGAGTTTACAAAGAACTTGTGATTTATATCTTCTGTGATTAAATCACATAAATCACATACTATATGCATCTTATGGACTATATGATAATATCCAAATATTCATGTTACCATTATTTTTAGATAATAATAAAACGACTTTATTAACCACAACATTAAGTCATACATAATGTTATACATAGTATCATACAATAGGACTTAATGGCACACATCCTAACAGTTCATATAATATCTATTTGTATTTGTAGTTTATTGGTTATACAAACAGTTCATTCATAGATTTTTGAAAGAGCAAGAAATTTTTATATGATTTAACTATATATTGGAAAAGAATTAGTTAATCAAGTAGCTCGTAAACAAATTTAAGCTTGTTCAATAAGAAAATGAGCCAAGTTTGAACATCAAATCTTATTTGGTAATGAGCTCGAACTCTGATTGTATTTGAAAGAAAATTAAATGAACAAACATCAACTTTTAAAACCCAACTCGACTTATCTATAGTCCTAATAGTATATTCTGATGTAATCGTGTTGAATCATATTATATTATATATTATGCTACTTGATGTTTCATCTAATTTTGATTTGTGGGGGATTGACAACTCCAATCGTGTTTAATATATTATGAGATTTTGTTATCAAATACTTATTAAAATATGTGTAGGCATCGTTTTTACAAAACTCGTATTAAAATAAAAACTTTAAAAGTCAAATTCTTAGAAAGGTATAGATGTGGAAAAAGTATTTTGTATCAAATGATATCATATCATCCATATTAGAACTCAATAAATGAGAGACGTGTATATAAAAATAACGACCCAGTAATACATGGTATAATTTGATACCAAACACCTTCTCATACACGTGAGGTTAGCTAATTTGCTTGTTTTAGTTTTTGAACTTGTTTTGCACCACTTGTCTTTTTTTTTCTTTTCTTTTTTTTTAAGATATTGCATCACTTTTCCTAATTTAGTAAGTTTCCATTATTTTCTTAACAAGGATTAATTTAATTGGACTATAACAAAGGTGGAGGTGCAAGTTGCAACTCGAATTTAAGGACTCCCAATGGTTAAGTTCAAGACCCCCAACTTTTAGGACACCCTACGACCCACAAATTCAAAAATAGTTAAATGTGCCAATAAAAATTGGGGCAAATTGCAAATTACATTTCCAAAGTTTGGGTTTGATTGGATTTTACACCCCAAAGTTTTAAAAACTTGATTTTACGCCTTAAAGTTTGGTTCTGTTAGTTATTCTCCCCACACAATTAATTTTTGCTATTAAGTGATACATCATTATGCTGATGTGTTTGACTTTTGCCAAATCAACCTCAAAACTACGTCATTTTAGTGATGACCAAGCGAAAAGATGGCATGCATCAAAACTATGTCGGTGACCACGATGATGGTAAAACCATCAGTGCTCTCTCTCTCTCTCTCTCTCTCTCTCTCTCTCTCTCTCTCTCTCTCTCTTAGTGTTATTGCTGCTGGATTTGTACAATTTTAGGAATACTAAAGCTTTTATAGATTAAGCAATTTTTTTTTTTTGAAAATTTAGTTGTTAGAAGTTGTGGATTATTATTAGTGTATATTTCATGATTCTATTTCTTTTTGATGCATTGGCTTATTGGCTGGTTTAAGTTTAGGTCTTCCGTAAGAGGAATTATACCCCACTTTAAAAAAAAAGAAAAAGAATTAAACTCCATTTATTCCACTTTCAATCATTGGTTCATTCATTTGATAAGATTAGATAGACATGTCTCTGTCTTACACTACCCACAAAAATTGAAATTAAGTTCCACAAATGATTAAGAACATATGTAGTATGTCTAAGCTTCACTTACTCCAGTGCTAAGAGTTGCAATAACTATATGTATTCAAGATACGCGGCGAAAATGGGCTTTTACCCTTTTCGCGAAAAAAAAAAATCAGCATGTTGCCTCATTTCCCAAACTAATTAGAGAAATGCTCCTCTTTTGAAACTCGATTTTTTTCAAAATCGAGTTAACCCCTATAGCGGCGTTTTAAGGAGCTTATAGTGGCATTTTGGAACTTGACCTCCATAAAATCGAGTTATAGGTAAAAAAAAAAAAAAAAAAAAAATCTGCATGGAACTCGAGTTCATGGAGCTCGAGTTCCAAAATTCCACTATATGTCCTTAAAACGTCACTATAGGCTCCCTAAAACTCTGCTATAGGGCTCGAGATTTTTTTTTTAACTCGATTTTGAGAAAATCAAGTTTCAAAAGAGGAGCATTTCCCTAATTAGTTTGGGAAAGGGGGCAACACGCTGATTTTTTCTTTTTTTGCGAAAAGGGAAAAGCCCATTTTCCCCTAAGATATGCAGATGAAAGGTTAAGGGCCAACAAAAATAATAAGAGCAATACAAATTGCAAGATGATATCAGAAGCCATAACATTAGGTACCTATTTATCCAAAAAAAATACAAACCCCTAGTTATAGACACACCGTGCTACCTCTCTAAAATCCTATTTCTAGATATTAGTAGAAAGTGTAATATCAATGGCCCCTTACAATGCAATTAAATTAGCATTATGTCTCAGGAACACAATAGGAATTCTTGATCTTGAATATTGTACATATCACTGTTATCTCATATTCTTTTGGTAATTTGGGCTACTTTTTTGCTTGAGATCTTTTGTCATTCTATAGAAGTTGTGGATTATTATGAGATATAATAGTCTAAATCATTTTATCATCTTCTCACACAACTAAGTTGAGTTAATTCCTAATTGTTTTCCATTCTTGTATATGCTTTTATTTTCACATAATGTTTTCCACTTGTAATCTTTCTTTTTCCTGTCATCCTTGAAATTCCACTTGAAATTCTCCTCTTGAATCGAATGATCATCTAAACGATTTATGATTTTGTTTTCCTTAATTCTTCTTGAAATTTTTTAACTTCTTAAAGATCTTTGTAAGGTATGCCACCTCCTTTTTAATGTCTCTCTCATCAGGATTTGAACTCTTCAATCCTTCAATAGATTTGAGAGCAATGGACTCTCTAGAATTGCGAGAGGGAAATCCCATCTCATAGGTTTGAAGAGATCCCACCAAACCTTGGATTTTGATTTGATCAATATCCTTTCTCTCTTTAATCACAACAAATTTAGGTTGAGAACTTCAGGCCAAGACCTTAAGACCTTTATCATAATCTTCTCATTTGGGATCCTTTCACCAAGGTTGAGCTTAGATGTCACTATCTCATTGAGTTTGGAGTAGAATGAGTTGAATGATTCGTCTTCACCCATCTTC
The DNA here is from genome assembly GCF_040712315.1 of Castanea sativa. NCBI lineage: Eukaryota > Viridiplantae > Streptophyta > Magnoliopsida > Fagales > Fagaceae > Castanea > Castanea sativa. The sequence continues at coordinate 17,620,067 of NC_134015.1, read as the reverse complement.
AGCTCTTCAAAGTGAGTCATAAGCATTCGAAGTTTTGTGTCTTTGACTCCTTTGGTACCTTCATACTTGGTTTGTAGAATGTCCCACGCTTCTTTAGTCGTGTCCGCGTGAGATATCCTATGAAATTCTTCTAAGAGGCACACCACAAAATAAAGCATTCAAAGCTTTTTTTTTAGCATTAGATTTATATTTTGTAACCATATCCCATTTAGCCTTAGAACTACCGGGTGCTACCTAACTTTCCTCAATGAAAGTCCAAATGCTGTCATTAATGGAATAGAGGAAAGCATGCATGCTTCTCTTCTAAAAAACATAATTGCTCCCATCAAAGAGTGGATCGGTAGCTAGTGATTGGCCACATTCCATAATGTTATGAAACCAAAAGAACACCACAAAACAGGGAAAAACCATAAAAATGTAAAAGCAATCAGAAACAAGGGTTCATGGACCACAGTGAGTGATGTGAATCACTAAACAATTTGTACCTACTCAGATACCAATTGAAATATGCTATATTATTCACAGCAAATATTTAGAACCCTAAAAATCAAGGTTTTATAGCTAAGTTGATTTTAACACTAAACTAAACGATGTAATCCAAGTGTAAATGACTTAACCAATTTCCATACGAACTAACTACTCTACACAAAACAAGGAAATATAGTAAGGTAAAGGAAATAAAGAGGAAAGCAAGCAAACCACTATAAACACCAAGAAGTGCTTGGGACGAGGAAAACTCGAGCCTTGGACGTAAAAACCTCTCCCCCGACAACCCGTTAGAAATCTTTACTAGGCAAGGTAGTTGCAATACATTAGGACACTAAGACTGAAAACACGAATTTTTCAAGGGTTACCTTCCCACGAAGTTACTCGCGAAAAACGTCTCTGAAACACAAAATTTTTCGCAGGTAAGCTTTACTCGCAAAATAGTCGTGAGACAGTCGCGAAAGCTTTTGTCTGAATTTTGTGTTTTCACAAAATTTTTTGTGGATAAGCTTTACTCACGAAATAGTCTCGAAAGCTTCTGCCTGAATTTTGTATTTTCATTATTTCCTTTAACTCATTTTCGCGGGAAGAGCTCAGTCATGTGATACTCGCGAAAATGCCACTGAAGGGAATTTTGAAATTTTTTTAAGTGTGTTTTAAATGTATAAAGAGCAAGGCTATGTGTGATTAGATTACACATGTTTCTAACTAAAAGACCTAATGAGATCAAAGATATTAGTTAAATAGAACTCTTAGTCCTAAATAGTTTGGGACTTGTCTTTTTGTAAACATTCTAATGAGATTGGAATTGTTTTATGATTGAAATTCCTTAATTTATTTTAATTAGAGATTTTTAATGAGATTAAAATTCTAATTAAAGTTATATAGTTTCTAATGAGATTAGAATACTATATCCAGTAAATTAAGGATAGAGTTCTATACATAACTAATTTTTGATTCATTAGTGTTTAAGGAAGCCTAAATAGTTTAGGACTTCCATTTTAAGTAGTGATTCTAATAAGATTAGAGTCTTCAACAAGTACAAGGTTATTAGTTGTGATAGGATCACAATTATTTAAGAAAAACTCAAATAATGAGTGGGAGTGTTGAAATAACCCTTTTGTTAAGTTTATTGTAATGTGAATAGATACCTTGTCTTGACTTCAAGTCTTACATTTCATGCGGAGGGTATTTGCTTCACGGATTACAAGGTTAAACTTCTTTGTGATTGTGCAAATATTTGTTACGCTATTGTGACGTGACTTAGTTACATCACATTGAATTTAAACAATTAAACACATTTGATGTGTAGGGTTATAATTGTGATTAGATCACAAGGATTTCATGACAATCCACATGTTTTAAAATTTCTAGTGGGAGAGAGATTCAAGGGTTAATTCTCACGGCCTCCATTACTGGTTTATAGGAGTATGATTAGACACCTCGCCTTGGCGTATATGCCTTACTCCCTTCGGAGGGTGTTTAATTCATGGTACTACAAATTAAACTTCTTAATGATAGATGAAGTGTGTTTTTACATTGAGAACGACCACACTTCCGTGGAGTTACTTGGTGACTTACATAGATTCTAGGCAATGGTGTACACTAGACTAAGTGTAATGTTAAGCTCCCTTCGAAGCTATGTCATTATTACTTAGAGGCTAAAGGATAAGCAGCAAATTATTTTTGTTTGGTAAGAGTTACCATAATAGCATTTGATGATGCGAAGAAAATCAGTAGGATAGATGCTTCAGACTTGAAAGGACCACCTGCTCTCTCAATGGCCTGAAAAAGAAAGAAAAGCGATCAAAGGTGACCGGGGTTGCCAGCCAAGAACCCTCCAATGGCAAAGTTAGTTTTCTCTCTATATTTTTGGAGTTCCAACTTTTTGGGAGCAGTCAAAACGTACTTTTGCTTTGTCTGAATGAGCGTTTATATAGTATTCTAATAGACGGTTATCACACTTGTAACCTCCCCTGGATTCAAGGAGGTACAAGGATTTAAAGATAACTTCCATAACCGTTTAGGAGTTATATACTTCTTACACAACGGTTACCGGAAATTATGCGTGAAATAAGGAGTTGTCACATTACACTCGAGTTTCCTTCAAGACGAGCTCGTCGACTCTCTAAACGAGCGTCTCATTCCCTGGTCATGCGGACCTCATCCAAAGTTCTTCCTCTTTGGACAAGGTAGTTATAAGTAAGGTTTTTCAGGGGTTCTTGCAATACTAGCTGGGTCATGGATAACCTCTATGGACGACTTCAAGATAGGTTCTATCGTACCCTATCAGTTGCCCTCTCGTCCAAGGGTCGTCCAGAGCTTTTGGTTTTTGGACACATGTTTCATTATGTCACCCCACGTGTCTCGATCTTGATGGTGGGGTTCCCATGGCTTCGGATTGTGCCACGTGTCATCACTATATGGGTTAATCGTTGCGTCGATTTGGGTTTTCGAGGAAGTTTCCACGTGGTTCTTCCTGATTGAGCACGTCGTTCCAGGTTCCAATTTTCAACGCCTATAAATAATGGATTTCCTCCCATACCCTCTACATTTTTCAAATTTTCTGGTTTGACATTTCTCCTCCATCACCTCGTCTAGAAGTATTCCAGCGTTCCTAGTTTTCCTTCGTCTAGAGCCAAGTATTTTCTCTACACTCGTCTTTAGGTTTCTCTTAAATTTCCACAATGTCAGAAGTTTTTTCTTCATCTAGTAATAGTGTTGATAGAGAGATAGACGAATACCACAACTCAACTAGTTACAGTGGCTCTAGCAGTAATAGCAGTAGTAGTGGAGGTAACACCACAGACGAGTACGTTTCTGGGGTTCCCCTAGAAGTCTTCCAAGAGGAATTTAGGACGAGAGTGGCGTCTGGGTCTGGGCATGGTCCTTCCAGTGCACCCTCGTCCACTCAAAAGGACGAGGTTGAGACCATCTATAGCTGTGTTGTGGGGGTTCCTGCTAAGACAGACAAGAGGAAATTAGCATCTCTTAGGAGATGGTATCAGATTCAAGATGAGCTAAATTCTAGGTTGGCCGTCCGTGATGAGTGGTGTTGCCAACCTCACTTTGGCATAGGAGTTTACGAGGCCTGTCTTCTAGGAGGTCTTAGGTTGCCTCTCAATGCATTTGCTAGGGAGTTGCTCACTAGATTGGGTTTAGGGCTGTGTCAGTTCAATCCCAATGCATGGAGACTCATTGTTTCTATGCAAATTTTGTGGAGAGAGGTTTTTAAAGGGGATTGTCCCCTTACCATGGAGGAATTCCTTTTCTATTACAAACCCTCTGAAATTAGCCAATCCCGTGGCTTTTATCAGTTTACAGCCAGGAGAAGAGATTATAGAATTATAAAATCGTTGGTTACATCAGATAGGAATTGGAAGACGGAGTTTTTCTTCATCTCAGGTTTTTGGGCAGGGCACCCTGTTGAGGTGGGCAGGGATTCATTTGCCCTATATACAGGAGAGTTAGGGAACCTTCATCCTAAAGTTAAGCTTATCACTATTGTAGCATTACCGTTATCATATGTCTTTCTATACTAACTAAGCTCCTCGTCCTTACTGTAGGTGTTAGAAGGCAATCTTTGAATAAGTTTTATTTGGGTCGTGTTCAAAAGGCTCGTCTTCACCCAGAGAGGGACTTCCATTCTTTGGTTTCCCTTCAACATCTTGGGACTTGGGGACTTGGCTCTGAACCCTCTCTAGAAGCCCTAGCTCACGAAATAACAACTCATCGACGTAAGTTCTTGCCCTAAGATTTCATCTTCATTTTGTTCGTCTTGCCATCACCATAATCATATCGTCATAGGTACATATATGATGATTTGGTCATTTATTTTTTGCAGGGATGGCTACTATGAAAGAGAACAAAGGCAAGGGAGTTGTGGACGAGGCCAATAGGCGAGACACTAAAACTAGGGCTCGTCCTGCTGTTGGTGACAAGAGAAGCCTGTCGAAGGCTATTAATCTTGAAAACCTCCCTAGCCGTTTAAAGGAGAAGAGAGCGAAGCATAGGAGGTCGTCCAAGCCTGGGGTCGTCACTCCTGCTGTCCCTGTTCCTCTTCCGTCTCAATCACCGCCCATCCAGATCCTTAACATGGAGTCGTCTGAGCCTACCCACACTCCTCCGTCTAAAACTGGTGTTCCTACCTCGTCCCAGCCTCCTGTGGAAGTTGTTTCAAACCTCCCCGAGAATGAGGACTTGGCCTGGGAGAGGTTTGAGAAGGCAGTTTCTGGCGAGAACTTGGTTGCGTGCTATAACATGTCCTTGAGAGAGTTTGAATACTCAGGCGTCCACGACCTTTTCAAGGTAATTAATATTAACTTCTCTTCATTTTTTATTATTATTATATATCTTCCTCGTCATATGCTTATTTCCTTTGCTTTATACAAAAATTCGTAATTACTTGTGCAGGTTATGTCAAAGTTTATAGCCGTGTCCAGACAGGCTACTGAGCTGGATAAGACGAGGCTTTTCTTGGAGAGGAGGATACAGGAAGTCAGGGACGATTGTAAAGGCTGGGCTGAAACAGTGGCTAAGGCTAAGGAGGAAACCAAGGGTTTGCTGAACCTCGTCGAAGAGCTAAGAGCTAACATAGTAGAGAAAGACACTCGTCTTGATCACTTTCAGAAGAAGACCGACGAGTTAAGAAATTCTCTTGAGAAGGCTAAGGAAGATGTTGTGGAGGAATTTAAGGCCTCAAAGCAATTAATCGACCTTCTGGACGCCAACTATGCAGCCGAATTTGAATATTTTCGCATGGAGGCGAAGGAGAAGTTTCCCGAGGTTGATTTTAGCTCTTTCGTCCTTCAATTAAGGGGTGCTGCTAGTTCTTTTCTCCAGACTAGTTCTGAAGATGTCAATATTGAAGATGATGCCTCGACTAAGCCTGCCTAGGACGACCCCAATGCCTAATGCCCCTGCTACCTGAAGACTTTTTATCTGTTCAAAGTGTTCCTTTTATTTCTTTGCTTTGGTCCACTGTGTTTAGGACCTTTTTCAAATGTATTTGAATACAATTATTTCGTCCAACATTTTCTGGACGAGTTTATTTACAATTGCCTTTTAAGGCTTACTTCACAGGGGTTTTTGGACGATGGTCGTCTACCCTTGTTTTAAATTTCGATGAATATATACTTTTATCCAATACTGAATTTTATTGTATGGATGAATCTATGCTCTTTTCACCATTAGATGTTATTGGCTTTTTAAACAGTGAGCACTGTAGTGTTGTATGGTCGTCTATGAGCTTTTCTTATGGATGATCTACTTACGTATGGATGTCTTTGTTAACTTTTAATTTTCCTATTGTAACTCGTCTCAGGAATGGCAACAATGATCATTGTCTTTTTCCTCGTCCATGGGCTAGGCAGTTGGCATCTGTCTTTTGAATAGACGTTTTAGGTGTTTTTTTTTTTTCTCGTCCTAGATTCTGAGCATCTTGGCCAGATGCTCGTCCATGGACTAGCTTCACTGTGTGCCTTTTATGCTTTAGCCTCTCTTTACTTTACCCTCGTCTTGAAGAAAGCTTATGAACGTTACATTCCTGCGACCAGAGATTTCCATTCGTCTTAGGGTTTTGCCCCCCTTGTAGGTATTATTATGGGAGTTAGATTTGTGCGTAAAATACACTGAAAATCCAAACCATATTATTACATGGACATTGTCCACAAATATGGCACACGTTTAGAAGCTAGTGCCTTAAGAAAATGCTGAGTACATAACCTCATCTTTTGTAAGCTGGTCCATAAGTGGTGCAAAAGTTTAAGAACTAGTGCACTTTTTATTCTCAATACACACCATAGTAGTAGTAAGAACACAATAGTAAATATAAGCGAACACGCAGATCATGGCTGTAACTTCATCACTGACTTTCCTCATCCCTGCTTATTACTGATAGTACCTCCTGAGGTGCTCCACGTTCTAGGGATGCTCTAACTTCTGCCCATCCAGAGCTTCCAAGTAGTAAGACCCTTGCCTCTTGCAATTGATTACCCTGTACGGTCCTTCCCAATTAGGTCCCAATTTTCCATGAGCTGGGTTCCTAGTTGCCAAGGAGACTCTTTTGAGAACAAGGTCCCCCCCACACTGAACCGTCTGGGATTCACCATGGCGTCATGCTGTCTAGCCATAAGATTCTTGTATCTTGCTATCCTTTGCTCCGCATCCATTCTTATCTCATCAATAAGATCGAGGTCAAGACGAAGCTGTTCCCCATTCTCTTTCTCCTGATACTCCATCACTCGATGATTAGCCATATGAACTTCCGCTGGTATGACAGCTTCACTTCCGTAGGCTAGTTTAAAAGGGGTTTCTCTTGTCGGAGTCCTTACGGTCGTCTTGTAGGCCCAAAGAACACCTGGTAACTCGTCTGGCCATATCCCCTTTGCCCCCTCAAGCCGAATCTTGATGATTTTCAACAGGAATCGGTTCACTACTTCTGCTTGTCCAATCGCCTGTGGATGGGAGGGTGAAGAATAGTGATTCTTGATTCCAAAATGCTTGCAAAAGTCCCTAAAAGGTGTGTTGTCAAATTGACGTCCGTTATCCGACACTAATACCCTGGGAACTCCGAACCTACATAGAATATTCTTCCATAAAAAATTTTTAACGTTTTGCTGAGTAATTGCTGCAAGAGGTTCGGCTTCTACCCACTTGATAAAGTAATCGATCCCTACCACCAAAAACTTCATTTGGCTAGTTTCCATGGGGAAAGGGCCTAGAATATCCAGTCCCCACTGTGCAAAGGGCCACAGGGCCGTCATTGGGGTCTGGTACTTTGACGGCCGTCTAGGTACATTGCTATAGCGCTGACATTGGTCACATACCTTGACATAGGCCTTAGCATCTGCCTGCATTATAGGCCAATAGTAGCCGACACAGACGATCTTATGGACTAGTGATCTCGCTCCTGAATGATTTCCACATGCTCCTTCATGAACTTTCCTCAAAACATAGTTTGACTTGTCAGGAGTCAAGCACCTTAAGTAAGGTTGAGAAAAACCTTGCTTGTACAGTACTTCATTTATGAGGACGTACTTGGCTGCCCTGACCCTTAACTTCCTTGCTTCATCTTTGTCTTCTGGAAGCTTTCCATCTTTATGATAAATTACTATTGGATTCATCCAATTTTCTCCTCCTATATGCTGTATGTCAGGGATGTCTATGCTTGGCATATATTGGATGTTATCACACTCGTCCGTAACTCCTTCCGAAGCTGCTTTTGCCAAGGCATCCGCTTCCATATTTTCCTCCTTGGGGAGTTGAACAAAGCTTACTGCTGAAAATTTTCGTGCGAGTCGTTTCACCTTGTTGAGGTATTTCTTCATCCGATCTTCCTTAGTATCACACATCCCATTCACTTGGTTGATGACTAGCTGAGAATCTCCTCTGATTGTTATCAACTCCACCCCTAACGACTTAGCCAATTCCAATCCTTTGAGTAGAGCTTCGTACTTAGCTTCTTTGTTGGTGGTTTGATACTGTAGACGGCTTGCATACTCCAGCTTGTCACTCTCGGGGGATTTCAGTATAACTCCAATTCCTCCTGCATATAGTGTGGACGATCCGTCTACATTAATCACCCATTTTTCAACTCCTTCGTCCTTGTCTAGCTCATCCTGGCTAGGAGTGAACTCTGCGATGAAATCTGCTAATGCCAGCGCCTTTATTGCACTTTTTAGAAGGTATCTGATATAAAACTCGCTAAGTTCAACAGCCCACTGTATTAGCCGTCCAGCAGCTTCCAACTTGTTCATTGCCTTCTTTATGGGGTGGTTTGTTAGGACGTTGATGATATGAGCTTGGAAATAATGCCTCAACTTCCTAGAAGCCGTGATCAATGCAAAGGCTAGCTTCTCCATCATCGGGTATCGTCCTTCTGCTCCTCCCATTGTATGGCTTGTGTAATAAACCGGTTTTTGGATTCTCCTTTCTTCTCTGACCAACGCTGAGCTTATTGCGTGTGGGGACACTGCCAAATACAAATACAGCTCTTCTCTAGGTATAGACAGACTCAACAGCGGCACTGTCATGAGATATGTCTTCAAGTCTTGGAAGGCACTTTGACACTCGTCCCTCCACTCAAATGCCTTCCTGAGGACTTTAAAGAATGGCAAACATTTGTCAATTGCTTTCGACACAAACTTGTTGAGGGTGGCGACTCGTCCGGTAAGAAACTGGACTTCCTTGATATTTTTCGGTGGTTCCATATTCAGTATCGCCTGGATTTTGTCTGGATTTGCTTCAATTCCTCTATACGAAACCATGAACCCCAAAAATTTCCCCGACGAAACTCCGAAAGCACACTTGCTTGGATTTAATTTCATGTTGTACCACCGCAGTGTATCAAAGGTCTCTTGAAGGTCGTCCAGATGATTGTCCTCGTCCTTACTTTTCACCAGCATGTCGTCTACATAAACCTCCACATTTCACCCGATTTGAGGACGGAACATGTGGTTAACCAGTCTTTGGTATGTTGCTCCTGCATTTTTCAAACCAAAGGGCATTACTTTGTAGCAATACAACCCTTGGCTTGTAATGAATGAGGTTTTCTCTTGATCCGCTTTATCCATCTTTATCTGGTTGTAACCTGAGAAGGCGTCCATGAAGCTAAGGACTCTGTGACCTGCCGTCGAGACCACCAACTGGTCAATGCGTGGCAATGGGTAACTATCCTTGGGGCAAGCTTTGTTTAAGTCGGTGAAGTCCACACACATTCGCCACTTGCCATTAGCTTTCTTCACAATGACCACGTTCGCTAACCAATCTGGATAATAAACCTCTCGGATGAACTCCACGGTAACTAACTTTTGTACTTCTTCCTTGATGGCATTGTCTCGCTCAGGAGAGAAAACCCTTTTCTTCTAGCACACTAGTTTTGAATAAGGACACACGTTCAAGCTATGAGTAATAACACTTGGATCAATGCCAAACATGTCTTCATGACTCCATGCAAAGACGTCGAGGCTTTTTTTCAAAAACCGGACCAAAGCATGTTTTGCCCCTTCTTCCATACTCGCCCCAATTCTAGTGAACTTCTCAGGCTAGTTCTCGTCCAAAGGGACGTCTTCTAACATTTTAGTGGATTCCGCTGTGATCCTCCTCCCATCTATACTCATTGCCTACATGTGCTCATTCATTGCCAGCATGGCTAAATAGCATTCTCTGGCGGCCAATTGATCTCCTTGTACTTGGCCCACTTCGTGCTCGGTCGAAAATTTGATGGACAAGTGGTAGGTAGAGGTTACCGCCTTCCAACTATTCAGAGTTGGTCTTCCAATAATTGCATTATATGACGATGCACAATCAACCATAAGGAAATTTACCTCCTTAGTTATCTGCTATGGATATGTTCCAACAACCACTGGTAATGTGATGGTGCCTACCGGTTGTACCTTCATTCCCCCGAATCCCACCAATGGCGAATTCACTAGTTGAAGCTGATCTCGTCCTAGCCTCATTTGCTGGAAGGCGGGGTAGTAAAGAATGTCTGCAGAACGGCCATTGTCTATCAACACCCTTCTGGTCATGTAGTCAGAAATGAGTAGGGTGATGACTATCGCGTCATCGTGTGGGTGGTGGAGTCGTCTTGCTTCCTCATCTGTGAACGTAATAGCCAGCTCGTCCACTTCCCTTGTCTTAGGAGGTCGTCTAGACACCTGGATGTTCTTCACTACCTTCAGGTATGTTTTCCTCAACTTGGACGACTGTGCTGTCGAGTTTCCTCCTATAATTACCCTTATCTCTCCTAGTGGGGATTATGATGACTCTTCCACCTTAGCTTTCAGTTTCTCATCTCTCTGGTCTCATCCAAGGAAGTTTCTTAGCTTTCCTTGTCTAATGAGATTCTCTATCTGTTGCTTCAAATCAAAGCACTCGTCCATGTCATGCCCGTGGTCTCTATGAAAATGGCAGTACTTGCTCCTATTGTGCTTGTTAGGATCTCCCTTCATCTTATCCGGCCCCTTCAAGGACGGATCATCCTTGATTTGCATAAGAACCTGCTCTAGTGGCACAGTCAGGGGTGTGTATTGCTGATTCCTCATTGAGGAACTTGCCTTCTTACCATCCTTGTCTTTTCTCTCATCTACCTAAGCCTTCTTTTGACAAGGTCCCTGATCTGAGTAACATTGGTGGCCTACTTCCAAGTGCTCTGCTCTCTTTCTCTTCTTAGCTATAATAGCATCCTCAATATTCATGAAATTCTGGGCCGAATGGACGAGTTCGGCCATAGTCTGTGGTTCCTGCTCATAGAGCTTATGGATGAACAATTCAGAATTGACCCTATTATGGAAGGCAGCCAATAATAATTTGTCATCCATTTCGTCTACTATCAAAGCTTCCCTATTAAATCGGGTGATGAAGGACCGCAAACTCTCATTCTTTCCTTGCTCTATAGTCAGCAAACTAGAAGAGGAACGCTTGTGGCGTTGTCCTCCAATGAAGTTATTGACAAACAACTTACTCAACTCTTAAAACAATCCCACTGAGTTTGGGGATATTTTACTAAACCACACCTGCGCTGGCCCCTTAAGAGTGGTAGGGAAAGCTTTGCACATAATCTCATCTAGGACTCCTTGAAGGTACATGGTCGTCTTAAAAGTAGCAATGTGGTCACACGGGTCATGATTTCCATCATACAAATCCAAGGAAGGCATTATGAATTTCGGGGGTAGGGGATGACTGTTGATGGTAGCTGTGAAAGGGGAGTCTGTTCGGTGAACCATGTCATCCACTGGGTTTGCCCACCTCATGTTCTTCCTCATCTCATCCATGACTTTTCTCATCTGGTCTATCTCTCTTTCCAAGTGTGGTACTCTTCTTGAAGCGGTACCCCTTGTCTGATTTTCGGACTGAACATTTTCTCCTCCACCTTCTTGACTCTGAGCTCATCCCTCTGTGTGTCCATCTTGGCGCTGCCTCCTAAGGTTGATGTCTCTATTCAACTCCTGATTCTGACGGGTCAGTTCTGCCATAACGGCAGCCATGGATTGTATATGTTGAATAGAAGGCAGTTACATGACAGGCGCTGACCTACGATCGCGAAGGGGATTGCTAGAAGCATCCTACTCTCCTGGTGGCCTGGGCTGGTAGCCCTTGATCTTGTTCGAACCATTCAGCCTTTTGTCTAGGAAAGGCTAATCCTCGACAACTAAAACAGAGTCAAATGAAAAGAACAGTGAATAGTGTTGTTTTTCCCCACAGACGGCGCCAACTGATGATGCGAAGAAAATCAGTAGGCTGGATGCTTCACACTTGAAAGGACCACTTGCTCTCTCAATGGCCTGAAAAAGAAAGAAAAGCGATCAAAGGTGACCGGGGTTGCCGGCCAAGAATCCTCCGATGGCGAAGTTAGTTTTCTCCCTATATTTTTGGAGTTCCAACTTTTTGGGAGCAGCCAAAACGTACCTTTGCTTTGTCTGAATGAGCGTTTATATAGTGTTATAATAGACGGTTATCGCACTTGTAACCTCACCTGGATTTAAGGAGGTGCAAGAATTTAAAGATAACTTTCATAACCGTTTAGGAGTTATATACTTCTTACACAACGGTTACCGGAAGTTATGCATGAAATAAGGAGTTGTCACATTACACTCGGAAATTTTCCCAAGTATGATATTCTCATCCTAGTATCTTCTTGTCGAGTGTACTTAGCTTAGAAATAGGGGTTGTTCCTCCTACGGACAAGTTTCCTTCAGGACGAGCTTGTCGACTCTCTGGGCGAGTGTCTCATTCCCTGGTCACACGGACCTCGTCCAAGGTTCTTCCTCTTTGGACGAGGTAGTTATAAGTAAGGTTTTTCAGGGGTTCTTGCAATACTAGCAGGGTCACGGACGACCTCTATGGACGACTTCAAGATAGGTTCTATTGTACCCTATCAGCATTAATAATGAGAATAATTCTCACCTGATCATAGTGATTGGTATGACGTCGCTTCCGAGAGATATTAATTGCGGGATTAGGTTGTCGTTGCACCTAGTATAGTATTTTTTTGGGTTCCATACTATATGGTTATGGATGCAAAATATAATGTCCCTGTAATTATGTTCATAGTCTCAAAATAAAGTTGTCATTATTTTGTTCTCTAGCTACTATTTTAAATGAATTACATTAACTAAGAAATAATTTTGGACATAGTGCTTAAAGGAGCGGAAGTACATATTTATGTTTCGATTTAGCATTGTCATGATTTCCTACGCATGATGCATTAATGGAAGATAGCTTATGATATTATCATAGTCTCCATTGAAATGCTAGAATGTTACATTGGTTTTTATCTCAAATGTGTTATTGCATGAGATGCTAGAGTTAGTACTAGACTTAGACTTTGTATTAAGTCTAAATGAGATGTTTGGTATGAAATATCGTGCTACTAGACGATATTCAATATAAGTCATATTGAGTGCCAAGAAAAGCTTAAGGAATTTCAATTTTATATCATTTTATGAAAAAAATTTCATTTTAAAATGAATTGGAATTCTTGGATGTAAATATTAAATGTTAATCTCATTTGGATGTGATCCACAAGTCCTTGTTAGAATCATTTGATCAATTCAGATTATTTTGAAAATAAATAAGTGAATTTTTATGTTATCTGAATTGATGAGTGAGTTCTACGCAACGGAAGACATCCTAAGAGCTAAGGCTAGGATCAATATGATTTAATTCAAATTCTTAGCCTAAACCGAAAGGTAAGGGTGGTAAGAAAAGGAATTAAAATACCAAACAATTGGACAAGATAGTTGCCCTAGTAGTTACCAAAAGGAAATTAGACTCATAAGTATGACCAAAAAGAAAGTGTTTCTGGTTTGGTAATGTTAAGCTTTGTCCATGATTGTTTTCTAGATGGAAAATTTGCATGTTTTACTTTTTAAAGAGAAAGTTTCCATCCTTTGGTATTGTATGTTTTGACACTTATCTAAATCTTATTAATCTAAATGGTTTTCAAGATTGGTGAAAGATGGGCTTTTAGAACCATTGTTTTTGTTATATTCCCAATGTATGAATTCTATTTAGAGGATAATATGATCTAGGGCTCCTTTATTGTAAATGAATGTAGTTTCAATGACTTCTTCAAGTCAATGCATACATGAAGGAGGAATAAGACTCTTACAGAATTAGTAAATTACATGATAAGTATTTCCATTGGCTCATTTCTTTTGAAGATATGCTCAAATAATTACTATACATTTTCTGAAATTGATTTCAAAAGTTTGTTCCTAGGACATTTGTAAAATTTTGGATTGGGTGAAAACCTAGTATATGATACTTCCACTTTTGGAGATGTCCAGCACTTGTGCAAGATAGGAAGTCTAACAAATTGAAATCAAAAGGTAGAAAAATGTATGTTTATGATGGGTATTCAAAAGGAATTGCACAAGATTGTTTTGGTAGTCATAAAAAGGACAAGATGTTTGTAAAGTACAAATACAAAGTTCTTGATGATGACTATGTGAATAATCTTTAAGCTAAGCGTAGAATTGTTCTAGAAGAATAATGTCAGAATTTGTTGAAAGACAACTATAAAATACATTTAGAAATGAGATGATTGTATTAGATACACCATAAGGCATTATTCTATATATATAGCTAGTACACCGGTACAATATCGTAGTGGGAGGATTATCAATTATCAAAGAAATTCATACTTTTGGAATAAAATTTTGAAGTCATTCCACAAGGATATGAATTTGATCCTCGGTCTTACGTAGAGGCAATAGATGATATGAACATGAATTACTGGATCAAGGTTATGTAAATAGAATTAGACTCTATTTAAAGTCTAGAACTTGTAGAGGCGCCTAATGGCATTAAGCCTATTGTTCTCAAATAGGTTTATAAGAAAAGTGAGATTGATAGAATCGAAGGTACAAACTTTCAAAGTCAAGACTAGTAGCAAAAAGATTTATTTAGAAAGAAATGGTTTGACTATGAAAAGATTTTTTCACCAATAGTCAAGTTTGACTCTATCTAAATTCTCTTATCCATTATATTTTATTTGGATGAAATATGTCAATGGATATCAAGAAAGCTTTTTTTAGTAGCAATCTTGAGGAAGACATCTATATGATGTAACTAGACTTGTACATAGCAAAGAATCAGTAGTGTTCAGTATGAAAGTTGCTTAAATTCTATTTAAAGATTAAAGCAAGCATCTAAATCATAAAATATCATCTTTGATCAAGAAATTAAATTGTTTAATTTTGATCAAGTATTAAAAGACTTTATGTGTGTAAAAGCTATATAGAATAATAATAATTTCTTAATGTATGTTGATGACATTCTAATCATTTAGAATGATGTAGAGCTATTGTCATGAATAGAGTTTTTGTTGTCTAATCCAAATTGATATAAAGTACTTGGGAAAGACTAGTTATCCTAAGAATTTAACTTTGTTAAAATTCAAAAATTAGGATGTTGAGTCTATCTCAAACTGCTTAAATAGATTAGATTCTAGCCAAGTATAGCATGCAATGCTTCAAGAAATGATTCTTTCCTCTTTAAGTTTGAAGTTTCTTTATATAGGACTATAGTCTTAAAACATATAAAAGGAAGAGCATATTAAGACGGTTTCTTATACCATATCAATAAGAAGTCTTTATGCTATGCTATACACTAGGCTAAATATCTATTTTGCAGTGGGCATGGTAAGCAAATATCAATTAGATCAAAGATCACTTGACTTAGTGGGAATAAAGCATATACTCAAATATCTTAGGAAAATAAGGGATTATGTGCTTGTCCAGCAAAGTGAGGTTTTGATAGATACTGGATGTGCAAATACTGACTAGTAGTTTGATTGTGGTTCATGGAGTTGGACTTTAAGATATGTGTTCATCCTAGGTGGAGAAGATACACATTAAACTTAAGTATTATCTCATTAGAGAGATATGAGTACATGAGAAGTAGTAGTAGAAAAGATAATTTGTGCAATAAATCTGGCTGAAACTTGTTTCCAAACCTTGCATTAGAGTGACTATGGATTACTCTAAAGGGAGATAAATGTTGGATATATGGTAAATTGTCTTTGAGGGCAAGTGGGAGATTGTTGGGGTTTATGCCCTAAAATCCAATTTATTGGCATGTCATACATAATTAAATTGTTTAATTATATGAGACTATCTATAAATGAACTAATGGGATATTATCTTAGTCCATGAGATGCATTGTATGTGATTTATGTGATTTAGTCACAAAAGATGTAAATCATAAGTTCCTTGTAAACTCAAAATGTAGTTCGTATTTGGTGATGAAATTGGGCGTTTCATCTACGAAGACTATAACATATCAACTAAGATGATTTCTCTTGATCATGGAAGTGGAGACTTCTAATTGGTATGTTGATATATTTTAAGAGTTAAGACATATTGAACTGGACCGCGGTGAGATTTATTATTTTCCTAACGATTATCAAATGAATAATAAATTTCACGACTTCTAATTACATCAACTCTAAATCCTGAGAAAATAATGGAACTGATCATGAGATGTAAGTTGCTTTGATATATCAGTAGTGAGATCTATTAGTCACGGTCAAAACCTCAATATGTTGGACAACCGCATTTAGCGTTGATGGAACATATATTTTAAAGATGGAATTCATAATCTCTTAACGGAGATATAAAATATTCCCTAGAGATAGGTTTAATGGGTTTGGTTATTCAGAGTATTGGGCCCAACCACTTTAGTAAGGAGTTACTAAAGTATATATTTATGAAATTGGATTTCATAAATATATGATGAATAACATAAAGGATTAAACTGGGTACTCAAGGATTAAGATGTAGTAATCTTCAAAGTGGCAGTCAATATTCATGACTTTGTATTATCATGAATATTTTAATGAAGGGGTTGCATGTATAATAAAGTCTTGGGGTATAATTTATAGATAAGACCTAGAGTGCAACTATATTTATATAGTGGTATTAAATATAGTTAATGGTAACTTTGTACTTTCAAAAGTTGACAGAAAAGCCCAAGACCCATTGGAGCTAGTGTCTTATTGGTCCCTTTGAGTCCCACTCCAAGCTACACACAAGAGCCCAATTAGAATGACCCAAAAGGCTAGCCCAATTAGATAATCAGTTGTAAATATATAAGGAGAGAAACATACAAAATTTTATTAAGGTTTTCAAAAGACTTTTCATCAGGGTTTTCATGAAGATCATACAAGAAATGAAATGGTTTGTATGTGAGTGTTGGACACTCTCTTATTCTCTCCTTGGAAACTGATTGAGAGACTACACTTCTTGAGCATCAAGTGGAATTGGAGTAAACATTGAGAGTCTTCCCAAGTACTTTTATTCAGATTGTTTTGAATTTCACCATACCAAGGTACACTTTCTTGTTCTCAAATTTTGAAATTTACATAGCACATGTTATCAATTACAAATGAAGTAGATCCGTTAATTTTTCACTACATATGTTTTGTATGCGATACAAACATATATTTTTCCAACACTAGTTTCAATTAAAATTGGACTGGTCTAATAATATTTTTAGATTACTCACCAAATCTAACTTTGAACAAGTTACAATATTGCAAGGTACAAGAAAATAATATGAACGACTAGAGGTAACTTCTCCAAGAAATTTGTAGTGTGTAAGATTCTCCAGGCTTTTATCCAGAAGAATAACGAGAATAGACTATGATATATTCAAATCTATATTTCAATCCAATTAACATGTGGTTATGCCTCCATCCAAAGACAAGCTAAAGCCTACCAATAGATGTCATAGATTTGAATTGAGCAACTCACTAACCTTCAATGGTAGAAAAAGTAACTCTTCCTTGAGACCAATTAGAAAAATCGTTCATCGTAAACGTACATGAACTCAATGCTGTAATAAATCATTGATTACCATCTAAATATTAAGGTCAAAAGAACACCCTCATGCAACTAAAGTTATAAAAAGTTCTTTTGACTCATTCAAATTAACTACTACAGTGGACCTGTTAACATGTATAGTGTTGTGGGCTTTAGGTCTAACTAGATTACTTGTATAACACACATTCTTATACTACACTCTTACTTTTACTGCACTCATATGCCTCCTATATAAAAGCATTCATGTATATTGTTTCACTGAGAAATACAATACATTTATTCAGTATTTCTAACATGGTATCAGAGTCATTGCTTTAACCTTTTTGTGTTTTGCAGTCTTGTTTTTGTTGGTAATTTCCGCTGCCTTAACTTCTCCAGCCAGTAAGCCTCTTCAATGCCTCTCTTGACTGCCCTGTTGCTGTCAGAGGTCTCAAGGTTGAATCTCCGCCGCAGAAGCTCAATCTTCACCGCCAAGACCACTGCCTTCGTCAGATATGTCGTTTTTGACCTCTGACTAAAACGCAAATCATATCAACATGTAGCTTGTCAAACGATCCACTCAACCACGCTAGAAATGTCACCATACGACAATCCATGCGCCCTCACGCATCGTCCAAACTTTCGGTGAGTTCTACCACGCACTTCACGCTCCGCTGTACGCCTCCACGCGCCATCACGAGCTGCCACGCGCCTGGACCGCACCTACTAACATCATTGCTGACATCATTCTGCCACGTCAGCCCTAATTGCATCATCCGCTTACGTCATCTCCACCATGTCAAACTAACATCATCAGATCGCGTCATCGCTGACGTCATCTCTAGCTTGACTTTGACTTAGGCAGTTGACTCTTTCAAGCATTAACTTTGACATTGACTTCGGAGTTAACCTTTGACTTTTTTGCCAAAGTTGAAATTTTGCAGTCCAGTGCTCCTTACCCTGTTTTCGCGTAGATTTCATTTTCGCAATATGTTTTTGCATATTTTGTTTCTAAATGAAGAATAAGGACAGGTCTTCTTTTGGTTATAATAATCGTCGCCAACAATCCAGCAAACGTTTTTGCTATTTTTGTAAACGTTTTGGCCACAATATTAAGACTTGCTATCATCGCAACAAATCAGCTGTTTCAATTTCTACTACTATTGTTGTTAATACTGAGTGTCCAACCAATAGCTCTCGTCTCTGCACAGTCTAAGTCTTCTGGATCCATTTTCACCATTTCCAAAGATGACCTTATAAACATCATCGCTAATGTCATTCGTATGGTTGGTAATGCATCTTATTCCTCTTCTCTCTCAGCTTCATCTGGTATGTCTCCTACCTTTTGGCTTATGGATTCTGCTTGTTGCAATCACATAACATCTCACTCATCCTTATTTTTTGAACTTAAACCTGCACCACAACCTCTTAATATTCGCACAGTAAATGGTTCCATAATGTCTGATTATAATATAGGTTCTGTTTCGACCTCCAATCTCTCGGTTCTTGAGGGTCTTTAATGTTCTTGACTTTTCTTACAATTTATTTTCTATGGGACAATTAGCTGAGTTGGGTTATCGCATTATCTTTGATTATTCTGGGTGTATTGTATAGGATCTAAGGACAAGACAGGAGCTTGGGACCAGTCCCAGAGTTGGGCGTATGCTTCCAGTCAGCAACCTTTGTCTTCCCCTTGTTACTCCTGTTTTTGTTGTTGCAGCTGCTGCTGTTTCTTCTATTCCTTCCCTTACACCTTGGCATGCCCAACTTGGTCACACATCTTCCTCTCGGGTTCAAGAATTGGCTTCTAGAGGTTTCCTAGGTTCAATGTCTACAGAAAAGTTGAATTGTGTTTTATGTCAGTTAGGAAAACAACCAGTTTTGCCTTTCAATACTAGCGAATTAGTATCCACTGATATCTTTGACCTTATTCATTCTGATGTTGGGGGGCCTTCCTCTGTCTCTAGTATTGGTGGATCTCGATATTTTGTTGTCTTTCTTGATGATTAATCTCGCTATAGTTGGATTTTTCATATGAAACATCGTTATGAATTATTGCAACTATATTGTAATTTTGCAAAAATTATTGATACTCAGTTTTCCAAATGCATCAAAATTTTTTTATCTGATAATGCTCTTGAATACACTCAATATGCTTTCCAAGCTATTTTGCATTCCTATGGCACTGTTCATCAACTAACTTATCCGGGTACCTCTCAACAAAATGGTAGAGCCGAACAAAAACTTCGTCATATTCTTGACACTGTACGTACTCTCCTTCTCTCTGCCAAAGTTCTTGCTCCTTTTTGGGGCGAAGCTGCACTTCATGTTGCTCATGCTATTAATCGCATTCCCAGTCCTGTCATACAAAATCAAACTCCATATGAGCACCTTTTTGGGTCATCTCCAGATTATCATCACCTTCGCTCCTTCGGTTTCATTTGTTTCGTTCTTCTCCAGCCACGTAAGCATAACAAACTTGAGCCTCGGTCAAGGCTTTGTTGTTTTCTTGGCTATGGCGAAACTTAAAAGGGGTATTGGTGTTATGATATTGTTTCTCATCATCTTCGTATCTCTCGCAATGTTGTCTTTTGGGATCATCGCCTCTTTATCGAGCTGTCTCACTTCCGTGCCTCCTTATCTTCTGTAGCTGCTCTTGATCCTTCTGTAGTTTTTCCTGATTCTCCTATAGACTTTTCTATCCAACCACCAGATATAATTGATCCCTTTCCTAGTTCACCCTTTAATGAACAAGTGGAAGATGAACAAGTCAAAGACGAGCTACCCAACCCTAACCCTGAGCTTGGATCCCTTACTCCTGCTCTGCCTAAAGATCTTGCACAAGACATTCCACCTCGTCACTCAACTCGGGTAAGATCCATTCCTACACATTTACTTTACTATCATTGTTACACTGCCTTTGCTACATTACACAAGCCTCACACCTATCGTGAGGCTTCCACTAACCCTTTATTGCAGATTGTAATGAAAATGGAACTTGATGCATTATCTGAAAACCATACTTGGGATTTGGTGACACTTCCCCTTGGGAAATTTGTGGTTAGTTGTAAGTGGATGTACAAGATTAAGACTTGCTCTAATGGGTCCATTGAGCGCTACAAAGCTCGTCTTGTTGCAAAAGGTTTCACACAGGAGTATGGGATTGATTATAAAGAGACCTTTGCTCTGGTTGCTCGTATCTCATCTGTTCGTGCCCTCTTAGATGTTGCTGCTGCTAGTAAATGGGACATTTTTCAGATGGATGTCAAAAATGCATTCCTTAATGGGGATTTAAGTGGAGAATTTTATATGCAACCTCCTACTAGTCTCTCTGTTGAATCAAACAAGATTTGTCATCTTCAATGTGCACTTTATGGCCTTAAACAAGCTCCACGAGCTTGGTTTGCCAAATTCAACTCTACCATCTCTCGCTTGGGTTACATGACCAATCATTATGATTTTGCCTTATTTCTTCGTCGCACTGACAAAGACACTATTTTACTTCTCTTGTATATGGATGATGTGATCATAAATGGTGATGACCTCAGTGGCATTCAAGAACTCAAAGATTTTCTTAGTCAGCAATTTGAGATGAAAGATCTTGGACATCTCAACTACTTCTTGGGTCTTGAAATCACTCATTCTACAGATGGACTTTATATTACTCAAGCCAAGTATGCCTTTAAACTCTTGTCTCGAGCTGGACTCACTGATAGCTGGACTCACTGATAGCAAGAGTGTTGACACTCCAATTGAGCTTAATGAGCATCTGACTTCCTCAATGGGGAAACCATTGTCTAATC
Organism: Castanea sativa; assembly: GCF_040712315.1. Lineage (NCBI taxonomy): Eukaryota > Viridiplantae > Streptophyta > Magnoliopsida > Fagales > Fagaceae > Castanea > Castanea sativa. Next base: position 17,598,970 of record NC_134015.1, on the reverse strand, counting down.
CCTCTCTTTATAGACGCTTGGTTGGCAGCCTAATTTATCTCACTATTACTCGTATAGACATTTCCTATGTTGTTCACCAGGAGAGCCAATATCTGTCTGCTTCACGATCGACTCGCTATGCTACTGTTCTGCGCATTTTTTGATACCTAAAATGCACTCTATTCCATGGTCTTTTCTACTCTACTCAGTCTCCTCTTATTCTCCGTGCATTTTCTGATGTTGATTAGGTAGGAAATCCCACTGATTGTAGGTTCACCACTTGTTATTGTTTTCTTCTTGGTTCTTCTCTGATTTCTCAACGAAGTAAGAAACAAACTCATGTGGCCCGCTCCAGTACTGAAGCAAGATATTGTGCCCTTACTGATACCACATCTGAGCTCCTTTGGCTATGAAGCCTTCTCAAAGACTTAGGTGTGTCTACATCCTCTGATACTCCTCTTTATTGTGACAACCAAAGTGTCATTCATATTGCTCACAATAATGTCTTCTATGAACGGACTAAGCACATCAAGATCGATTGTCATTTTATCCGTTAACATCTTGTCCATGGTGCTCTCCAGCTAATCTTAATCTCCTATAAAGATCAACTTGCAGATATCTTCACCAAGTCACATTCTAAGGGACACCTTTGTAATTTGGTTAACAACCTCAAGTTAGTCTCACATCCACCTTGAATTTGAGGGGGCTATTAACGTGTATAGTGTTGTGGGCTTTAGGCCCAATTAGATTACTTGTACAACACACACTCTTGTACTGCACTCATATGCCTACTATATAAAAGCACTTATGTATATTCTTTCACTGAAAAATACAATACACCTATTCAGTATTTCTAATAGACCCCTTATAGCAATTACAATGGATACAAGGCTTCTTCCTATTCCCACAAACGCCCTCTATTTTCTATACTTCCTTTCCTTCTTGATCTCTCAAAAGTGAAGCAAAATTGCCAGTTCCTGAGTTCCATCCTCACTTTAACTTTTTCCTGTTAACACATTTTTGCATTTATCCTACATATATTAATCGGCTTTGGACATATCCTTTAGTTAATTCCAAATTTTGTTGTGGTAATGTGTTCTCCAAGCTTGAACTTCCATAGTGTGTCAAACTCACAAAAATCATACATATGGCTGGCAAAGCAGTTATGTACTTATGGATTCAAATAAGACTCCCAACCATCATTCCTTGTGTCTTCTTAATACTGGCTCATTCTGCACAGGGCCGGCCCTAGGCTTAGGCCAATTAGGCCATTACCTATGGCCCTCTTACTAGAGAAGGCCCCAAATTTGGGGGCAAATTTTTTTTTTTTTTTTTTTTATATAAAAATATTTTTGGGAGATATTAAAACATTTTAGTTTGCATTTTTTTTATAATTATTAAGAAATCTCAAAGAATTAAGTAATGCTAGAAATAGAGATAAAACAAATTTAAATAAACAGGTCTTATAAATAGACGTGTTACAAATCACAAATAATTCAAATAGGAAAATGTTAAAAATACTATAAATTTTACTACATAACTTTTATTTATTTAATTATTTTTATACAATATAAAAATTCTACTTTAGTCTAATCTAACTGTATATGTATTTGAAACTTTCTTCTAGAGACTTAAATCTCGGCCATTGCTCCCCACACCCCACAAGAACTTATACTTGTAAAGTGGTCACTGTACCAAGGATGTGTGGTAGTCTCCATAACTTTTATACTTTGATGTGACAATGAATATGATAGGCGGATTTAACAAACTATTGAATGCATTTTTGAATGAATATTTGTGATTGGTGATATATTTTTGTAATTCTCATGTTAAAATTTTTATAATATTTCTAGTATTTTTGTAAGCCTCATTTCATTGATCACATTCATTACAACACCAATATGTAGTAAAATTTGTTATAACTTTAGCATTTTCTCAAAAAAGTAAAAAGAATGGTTTTTTAAAAAATTATTATATAAAATGTTAGTTAAATATTATTTAAGTAATAACATAAAGGCCTCATTTGAAGATTTCGCCTTAGGCATCCGAAACGCTTGGGCCGATCCCGATTCTGCAAAGGATATTATTCCCGAATCACCTCATGCAAGACTTATGACCTAAAGTTTTTTTTTTTTCTTGGTTTCATACCAAACACAAAGTTTTGCGTTACTTCCAGAGAGGGAAGACAGGAAACCTGTATTGGTACTTGGCAGCATTGTTTATTGCAACTAGGACACCCCTTGGCATCTGCATAATCATCAAAGGAATCAATAAAAAAAATTAGTACTTTGTGGTGATCAAATTTAAAACTTAGAAGGAAAAAATGTGTGGGAATAGAAATGAAGAACTATGTTTACTCTGAGGCTCTAAACTTGGACAATATTTAAGGCAATGGAATTAATTGTGCAAATCTGGGAAAATTATTAGGTACTCTCGGAGTACCATAAATGTGTACTCCTCCCTCTCACATAAAGTATGGGTCCTACTATAAATTTAATTAGTAGGACCCACCATTCATGTGAGAGGAGGGAGTACGCATTTATGATATTCCGGGAGTACACAATAATTTCCCGCAAATCTGAACATGATTAAGAAAGCATCCACATATTTGCACCATTCAGATTTTTTTTTTTTTTTTTTTTGGGATAGGTGGCATTCTGATATTATTTTAGTGCCATAGATATTCTGTACCTATGTGTGTGTGTGGTTTTTTTTTTTTTTTTGCGTCTCCAGGCACCTATTGGCTTAAAATATTGCCTCCATCAACTTGCCTTAATTTTAGTAGTACTTGTGCCAAGGATATATATGTGGTAATTGTAAATAACAATAAAAGAATAATAGTAATTCTTTGTGCCAAAAAACACATCCCAAAGAATTAAAAATAGAATTTCTTTCTTCAAATGAAGCAAACAAATTAATTAATCAAGGACAAGCAACTATAAAAATCTGAAAAAAAAAAAAAAACAAAACAAAACAAAAAAAGGGCAACCCTAAATTACTCCAGGATTTCAAACATCCAATTTAAATGCACTAGTTTTTCTATAAATAATATAAATTTTTTTTTTTTAAACTATTATTGTATTCATAGGATACTGGATCTTTACAACACCTACCTATTCCATAAATCTAATAATTTAGAAGAAAATGATGCACTTATATATATATATATATATATATATATAAAAGAAATTATTATTAAGACAAAACCGAAGCTCAGGTCCTAAAGAGGGCAAAGACAAAATGATGGGGGTGGGGGGAAACCGGCCCATCAGCCCAACGAACTAGCACTTCTAGCCCAACGAGATAGAAAATGATGTACCAGCACAATGCACAGGAGTGAAGTGGTATGGTGAGACCAAATCTAACTTTTTCCACTTTTTCCCAATGTATATAGACGTACTTTGTGTGTGAGAATTAAGATGAAGTTAGTTTCCTCAAAAAAAAAAAAAAAAAAAAAGATGAAGTTATGCCTTGTTTGACTTTTTCATAATTTTTTTTTTTTTAGATTTATATTTCGAAGATTCCTACCATTAGACTGCATATTTTTTTTCTTCTTCTTCTTCTTTTTTTTCTTAACACACCTAAATCCTATTCAGAAAAAAAAAAAAAAAAAAACCCTAAATCCTATGTTATGTATATATTATTTACCATTTGGATTTTTATGTTAAGTGTATATATATATATATATATATATATATATATATATATATATATATATATATATATTAGTTTCCTTTTGATCCAAAAACTCATGTTTTATCATTTATGTATAATATATTATATAAAAAAGTTGAAATATAAATATTTTACAAATGAAATAATTATGGATTATATCATTTCACTCTACTTCTTGTTTGCAACATATATATATATATATATATATATATATATATATATATATATATATATATATAATAATCATAGTGGTCATCCCTCTCACATTCATGATGAGGTCTACTCATTAAATTCATGGTGAGATTCATCATGAATGTGAGAAGAAAAAGTACAATTTTTCCGTGCTTTAGGAGTACCTAAGAATTTTTCGGTCACATGACTACTCTAACATAATTTTTTTTTATTATATATACTTAAAAAAATTAATGTAGATTGTTGACCATCTTAGAAAAAAATTTTGACCACCCTAAAATAAACTTAAACAACCTAAATAAAAATTTGAGCCCATTGAAAATAAAATTTGATCTCTCGAAAGTTTTGGTCTCCTGAAGATTGAACCAAAATATTGTGATATTTTTTTATATACCTAAAAAAAATTAATATGGTTTGTTGACTACCTAGAAAAAAAATTTGACTACCCTAAAAAGAACTTGAACAACCTAAATAAAGATTTGAGCCCATTGAAAATAAAATTTGATCTCTCCAAATTTTTGGTCCCTTGAAGAATGAAGAATGAACCAAAATATTGTGATAAATGTTATGTTTACAATATTTTCACAATACTTTCATAAATAAATCCTAAATGTTAGGTTATTACTAGCTATTACTAGTAAACAAAAAGGTAATTTAGTGATAAATTCAAATTAGAACCAATAACAACTTACTATTTAGGATTTGTTGTGGACATAGCACTTCTCAAAAATTACCCAAAAAATACAAGCCCAAATGAAATTTTTAATTGTGATTTTTTAAATTGTGTTTTCAAGAGGCATATTTTAAAATCTCTAAATATTTTTTTTCTTCTTAAAAACTTACATTTTCAAATAGTTAGATTATTAGTGTCTGATTTAGTCTTTAGCTGAATTTGTTGAATTTATATGATACATTTTGTATACATGCATATGTATTAAAGTAATACCTAAATACTTTATTGAATATGGTTAATGTAATGTTTGAATGCCAAAGTTGAATATATTGAATGAACTTATAGTTTACCCTTTATTCTTTTGCTAGCACCATGAACAAATTTATTATAAGGAAATCACTTGCATTGCAAGATTCAACATTTATAAGCAAATTCATATTGACTTGAATAATCTTTTTTCTGATCTTAGGCTATGAGAAAATGTCTCATTTTTGCGTCATAATGATCAAGACGAAGAGGAGCATATTTACAAAAAGGCTTTTGTCAACCTCTTGGACATGATTTCCCTAAAAAAAATAAATTAGTGGTGCAAGGCAAGGTGTTAGTAATTGAATAAGAGATGAATATAGTTTAATTATTGCTTAATTGTATTCATTAATTAAAAAAAATGTAGTTGATAGCATTGATAATAAAACTATCATACAACAATTTCAAAATATGAAAACTTGTAGAAGGAAAATTTAACTTTATATATTTACGTTTTTTTTTTAAAATGATATCGATATATTTTTCAAGTTCTATTTTTAATAAATTTTGTTTAATTTAAATTTTTTAATGATGACTCTTATCAATCATGTATAACTTGGTATGAAATAACAATATCTTCTTATTAATCATTAATGCCAAGATTGGCTATTTATATGGTGTACAACTAGGCTCTCATAAAATAAAACCACTTCCGAACCTTCCAGGTTCGTAACTCATTACTTTTTATTTTTTATTTGTTTAGGTGCAACGAGTGAGCCACACACAAAGAATAATCCTTCATCTCCCTTAAACCCACACAAAGATTCAATCTCATATCTTTATTATAACGCCAAGAGACCATACCAATTTGCCTTGATGGTCTGGCTCTATTCAATGAAAAGTTAAAACAATATGATCTGGCTTAAGCCTACGGCCTACCAATAGATATTACCCTCTAAATATTCTACTTCTTCTTCTATATTTTTGAGAAAAACCCTCTAAATCTTAAGATAAAAATAAATAAATAAATAAACACCCTTGTGCAACTAATGGTATACATTGAAGTTATTTTGACTCATTCAACTGAAAATTACGCATATTGCTGGCGAAACAATTGTGTACTTATGGTTCAAAAATTAAGCATATTTCTGGCAGAGTAATCTGGGCAAAATCCTTGGCAGATGTGCTCACCAAGAAAAAGGATATCTTGTTTTTGGTGCATACAGCCAACTCTCTCACAACATGTGAATGTGAGACTCCCACACTGGTGTATTGGCTTGAATAATGGTGTGGTGAAAACGTGTGACAGTGGCTGAAAGAAATTGAGAATTTGGTGACAATAAAATGATATCGTAGATTCGTAGTATCCCAACAACAATAAAAATAGGTTGTGACGCACACATGTATAAAATACCTTGAAAGAAATGAAGCGGTCAATAACTTGCACGAGCCACAGTTGCAGTAGCCTTATATGAACGTAAGTACGTAGTACAAATTTTTGGAGCTATTACTGATTTTAATGAGTTTTATTTAATTAAGGCATAAATGCACTTTTAGTCTCTACATTTTGACGTTTTTTCGTTTTAGTTTCTACATTTTTATTTTACAACTTTTAGTCCCTAAACCAATTAACGCATGTTATTTTAGTTCTTTCCGTCAGTCCACAGTCAGAAATAACAAAGGTGACTAACAGATGGATTAAAATATTATTAAAATTTTACTGAAGCACTCATCAGATAAATAAATAAAAAACTACGTTCATCTTTTCAACAAGAACACCAAAGAACAAAGAACACAGACCCAAATTTTAAACATAAGAACACATGCTCAGATTTACTTGCATTTTCTTGCCCTTTCTTGTTAACCAAACACAAATCGATCTCCAGCAAGAACACAAACACAAACCTAGCAGCAGATCTTCTCAAATTTTTTGAAACCTCAAAACCCAGATATACAAAATCACAACAAAACCCAGATTTTCTTATCTTTCAATCAACAATGAAACCTCCAGCAAATAAAATTCATAAACCTAGAAACCAAATTCATAAACCCAAAAAAATCAGCATAAAAACACCATAAATAATTTTAAAAAATCATAAATTCCAAACCCCCATCCTCAAACCCAAGCAACACAATCTCTGATCGTGCCTAACCTTCACTGGTCTGATCGTGCTGCAAGTTCAGGCCTCAGCCTCACCGGACCGTCATTGTCTTTGCCACGGATCTACACCGCCGAGAAGTTAACACAATCTCTGATTTACAAACCCAACCAAAGCCGAGAAGCTAACACCGATCCTCACCGCTGAGAAGCAAACACCGATCCTCACCGTCGAGAAGCAAACACCGATCTCTGATCTACAAACCCAACCAAAGCCGAGAAGCGACACCGATCTCACCGCCGTTAGACCCACCCACTCATCTCGCCTCCTTCAGACCCACCCACCAATCTTTGGTCCTTTACCTCTCTCTTTCTCTCAATCTGTCTCTCCCTCTCCATCCCTCACGATCAATGCTTTTTTTTGTTATGTTTTTTTGTTGATTTGGTTTATATATTTAGATTTCCTATTATAATATTAAAGTAGAGGGTCTGTGCTCTTTGGTGTTATGATGAGTGCTAAAATAAAAATGATGAACATAGATTTTTTTTTTTATCTGATGAGTGCTACAGTAAAATTTTAATAATATTTTAATCCCTCTGTTAGTCACCTCCGTTATTTCCAACTGTGGACTGACGGAAAGGACTAAAATAATATGAGTTAATTAATTTAGAGACTAAAAGTGATAAAATTAAAATGTAAGGACTAAAATAAAAAAAGGTCAAAATGTAGGGACTAAAAGTGCATTTACGCATTTAATTGTTGTATATTTTGGCAAATTAAGTAGGTGAACAAACTACTTTGAACAAGGGCTTCTGTGAACAGTTCTTATGCAAATGGTGGTATCTACCTTGCTACAAATATAGAGGGCTTCTGCTAATGAAATTCATCATTTGGATAAGATGTGCATTTACATACATACGTGTGCAACTTGATCTCTTCATTTCAAGTATAATAAAATTAACTACTTTGTAAAATAATTAAATAAACATGCAAGTGTCAATTAATAGTTTTCTTTTGAGAATTTAATATGTACAAATGGATCATGAGGAGTATTTTTTTTATTTTTATGGAATCATGAGGAGTATTTTGATTTTGAGAAACAAAATTTTAAGAATATCCCTGTATGTTAATTTTTTCTATTTGCCTGTATGTTAAATTTTGTTAGCATCTTCAACTATTTGGAATTATGTCGATGTGTTTCTTAGGGTGTCCAAACTATTTGCAACTTGCACTTAGACCTTTGTAAAAGCCCAATTAATGTCCATTAATACTGTTATTTGCTAAATGGGTCATGTTAACAGGTGTTTTTAGGGAAATTGTTAGTGAAGCATATTAGGAAATATAAAAAGCTGTTAACAAAATTAATTACTTTATTATTTTCTCATAAAATGTTTCTAAAAATAGTTCATAAAATAATGCATTTAAGGCATTCAACAAGTGCTACAAAATCTTAATAATAATAATAATAATAATAATAATAATAATAATAAAACAAAAAAAGAAGGAAGAGAGACAAGTGGTGCAAACGAGCTAGTTAGAAAATTAGAACAGACAAATAAGCAGACCTCCTACTGTAAGAAGTTTCGTAAAAACGATATATGTACATATTTTAACGTGTACGATAATAAAAATTTTAAAAAAAACTTATAATATTGTCACAGTAAATGCCGGTCACCACAAATTAACATAATATATGATGTAATAAATTATGATTATATTAGGATTTTTCGTTTAATTTAATTTGAAACACTAATTGAGCTTGAGCTCATTATCAAACAAGATTAAATTTTGAAAATTAGTTTCATTTTCTTATCAAACAAGTTTGAGCTTATTCATAACCTACTTGATTAACTTATTCTTTTCTCGTTTCTCAAAAAAAAAAAAAAACTTATTCTTTTCTCATCTATAGTAAAACCATGACTAAAATTTCTTACCCTTTCAAAATCTATGAATTTTACTACATATAAACTATTTATATTACAAATAACTTATGAATACAAATTTGATACTATGTGATCCTAGTTACAAATTAACTTACACAATCTATTTGCTCAAAAAAAAAAAAAAAAAAAAACTTACACAATCTATTCTTAAGTTTATTTAAGTATAGTTTTAGACAAGTATACATATAAAAATATAATATTGTATATAGTTAAATCAAGCTTTCTAGTTCACTAATTTGTTCACAAACAAATTATTTTATTTGAACTTAACTTGTTTAATAGTTGAGCCTAAATTTGTGCTTGAACTTAGCTTGTTTGCTAAGTAAACAAACATGAACAAACTTTTTCTTAAGCCAAGTTCGAGTTGTTTATAAACAAGTTTGTTCATTTACAACTCTTCTTAGTACAACTAAAAACATGCTTGTTACAAAAATGTTGTTATGTTTTATTTTATTCATAGAAATTCACTATGAGTCTATGATTACAACAAAATCTTGTAACATTTTAAAAATAAATCAAGCAGTCAGACCACCACAAATTAAAATAATATAAAATAAAATTTAAATATAATCAGATTACCTTAAGACTCACTACATCTCAAAACATGCTTGTTATAAAAAAACACTAAAGTTCGCTTTCAGCCCCTAATGTTACAAAAGTTTCATTTGGCCCAGCGCTACGTTTGGTTTCAATTTTATAAACACCAATTGTCTAACTTTGTTATGATTATCCTATTAAGTGCCATGTGGGAGCTAACACATGGCACATATTAATTTTAAATAACAAAAAATTGAGGAAATATACGAATCGATTCGTATATGCCACATATGATGGGTCTCACAAGTTACCTAACGGGAATGCATGGTTTTAAAATTGATGAATTGAATTAGCCAGTTCAACCTTGAACCAAACCTAAATCCGATTCGATACTCTTTATGGATAGTTCAATTGCTAAAGCTGCAAACCAATTGGTATAACTGGTTACTAATTGGTTATGAGAGAGGAATGTTGTGCTCGCCTGGAACATTTCTTGGGATTCTCCCTCAACTCATAAACTGAAGCCTTTCCGATCAATTTGCCTTTCTGGCCTTGTTCCTTTACTTGTTCTTCACATGATGAAGAACACAAGTGCAAGTTACCTAAAATAGGATAATGGGTGAATATGGGTAACCAGAACCGAAAAAAAAAATCCAAAAACTACTACATTAGCTTACATAGTTCCTTCCTAATATATAGATTTTAATTATAGTTGCTCTCTATCTTTAGGGAGCGTTGTTTATTTTTTAAACATCTGTTTATTATTTTTGAGACTTGGTAACTATGATAAAGAAAAGTGGGTGTTTTGAAAAGTGAGAGAAATAATAAAAAATTAGAAGAAATAAGGGAAAAGTGCAAATTACACTTCTAAAGTTTGGGAGTGATTAGATTTTACACCTTGAAATTTCAAAATTTAGATTTTATCCTCTGAAATTTAGTGATGCCTGGATTTTACACCCTAAGATTTCAAAATTTAGATTTTACCCCCTATATTTTAGAAGTATTTGGATTTTACTCTCTAAAGTTTTGGGGTATTTGGATTTTATACCCTAAAGTTTTAAAATTTTGGGGTGTAAAATCTAAACAATCCTAAACTTTAGGAGGTAAAATTCAAGTTCTAAAACGTCATAGTGTAAAATCCAAACACCCCAAATTTCAAGGGGTAAAATTCAAATTCTAAAACTTTAGGATGTAAAATCCAATCACTCCCAAACTTTAGGGATGTAATTTGCAATTTACCCAAGAAATAATATTTAAATAAAATTGTGTTTAGAGTATAAAATCTGATGTGGGTGAAAAGAAGTAGTTAGCTAAAAGAGGAAAAGTAGGTTCTTATCCTAAAATATGAAGTAATTGATGTATGTGTTTGAGAGAGAGAGAGAGAGAGAGAGAGAGAGAGAGAGAGAGAGAGAGAGAGAGAGAGAGAGAGAGAGAGAGAGAGAGAGAGAGAGAGAGATTTTGGGAAGTTTTTCTTCATTTATTAGCTGTGAGAGAGAGAGAGAGAGAGAGAGAGAGAGATTTTGGGAAGTTTTTCTTCATTTATTAGCTGTGCATGCATTCAACTCTCCCCCAATTTTGGGAAATTATTGTGTACTCCCGGAGTACCATAAATGCGTACTCCCTCCTCTCACAATAATAGTGGGTCTCACTAATTAAATTCACCATTCATATGAGAAGGGAGACTACGTATTTATGATACCTCGAAAGTACTTAATAAGTTTCCCAATTTTGGTATGATTAATCTACCTTCCTTTACTTTCCTTTTTTTAACCTTTGTTGTAGGTTTGAACTCTAAATTTTAGGGTAAATTACAAAGTTGGTCCCTATCGTTTACACCATATTTCAATTTAGTCCTCAATCTTTCAATTGTGTCAATTTAGTCCCCAACCTTTCAACGTTATGTCATTTTAGTCATTGTCGTTATCTCTTGGATGGAAAAATCTGATGTGTCAAATAGAATAATAAAAAATTAATTTACTTGTCACACCAAATGCCAAATGTTAAACAAAATAAATAAATAAAAATTAAAACACCTCTCACTCGTTCTCATGCTCATCTATGTCCCTAATAACTCTCACGCTCATCTTAGGTTTACTGATTTGGAATTTGGGTTTGGGGGTATTGAAAAGGTGGATTGGGTGATTGTTTATGGTTTCTACTTTCTATCCTCTTTGTCAATGGTCATAATAGAGATCGCGTATAAAAGTTAGAAATACAAATTTATCAATCTACTAGTTGTATATTCAAGCATATGGAATGGGAGATTCGACTGTTTTGGTACTCTAGAAGATAATGACCACATGATATCATCGAAATCATTATTACCATATTCAATCCATGTCCATAAACTACATGTACCAAATTATAAAAGAGGAGTTTGCTCAATTACTCGAAGATAGGTGCATTCTTTGATTTTGTTATTTGTTTTATTTTTCTTTTTTTGGTTGGATTTTTTTTAATCTCATTTTTCAAAACTAGAAACAGTTTGTGTAAACTAATTAACAAACAGAGTATGGGCAGATTAAAATTTAAAGAAAATTCCAAAAGTCAATTGATGTGGCTAGAGAGAAAACCCCGCCGCCTGACCTCACCATTGCCATCTGTCTGCAACTCCAGTTTTAGCCAAGAGAGTTAGGGATTAGGTATAGAGATGAGAGTGAGAGTGAGAGTGAGAGGGATTTTAAATATTTTTGCCCAATCTCACATGAGAAGTGAGAACAACAATTTAGTTTTTTTCTTTTTAAAAAAATTTAATATAATGTGGGTGTACAGTTGGCAGTTAATGTGGCAAATAAATTATTTTTATTTTTATTACATTTGATACATCAAACTTTTCCATCCAAGAGATAACAGTAATGACCAAAATGATGTGACTCTGAAAGGTTAGAGATCAAATTGACACAATTAAAAGGTAAGGACCACATTAAAATATGATGTAAATGATGGGACTAATTTTGTAATTTACCATTTCTTTTATTTGAATCTTGACTTTTTTTTTTAATATAAACTTTGAACCTTGAGTCCTTGGGGAAAAACTTACATATTACCTTGGGCTCTCACAAAGGGAGTAGCCCCATACATGGGACCTACCATGAGGCCCACGCCATTTGTGAGAGCCCAGAGCAGGAGTATGTAAGTTTTGCCCCGAGTCCTTGACTTTGTGTACGCTGTGCGGGTGGTAGGGATTTTTTGAGGGAAAATGGGCTGTCTTTAATACAAGAAAGTAAGATCCTAGGGACTGCTTTGACGGTTATAAACATTCCCTATTGTTTGAGTTGCTCCACGTCTGATTTCATGATATGTTCTTGCCACGAAGGGGTTCTTCTACCATGGCAGACAAATGATATTTTGAAAACCCAAAATTAGTTAAACTTGGAAGGGCTATTTGTGTTAGTTCATTGATGTTATTTTATCTTTTAAACAAATTCCTTTAATTTACTCAATATCTAATCACACCTCATGGTTAAAGTGTACATATTGAAGTTGTTCATGGCTTTTCGTCCAATCGGATAATCACTGGCCATGGGTAAATATTTGTGAGTTGAGACCCCCTAGATTCTGGACCGTGGTTTAAAGTTGCATGCTAGCTTGCAAATCATCACTAATATTAAGACTTCTATTCTTTGCGAGTTGTACAACTCCGTCGTTTGTTTGAATGTTTTGGTTTGGGGGAAGAGAAGGTTAGAGCAAAATACGATAGGCAAGTTGCAATGATATTTTTCAGTGAATTGCAAGGAAAAGACATATTTTCGTACTGGAATTAGTAGATGATGCGCAACAAAATCTTCTTGTTCAACATGATAGCAAAGTTATTGCCTCAAAAAATGCTATTTTCACTTCCAATTTAAAATTGTCCCATTGAAGAAAAAAATCCACTGCCAATTTGCCATGATGTGTAGCAGAAGGGATTGTGCATGGATCAGGTTGGGCGGATTGAGATTTAAAATTTTAACCAAATTGCCATTGGTAGGTTGGAGTGGAGTGGACCAGTTAGCAGATCAAGAGGTTTTCTTTTTTGTATTTTGTATTTATTTTTGTATTTTATTTATTTATAAAATCCCTATTCAAAGAATTCGGCAAAATAAATAAAAATGATGCAATAAGAATTAATTACGTGTAAAGCCTAATTTTCTGTAAAATGTGAAGCACTCTTTGTCACTTTCATGTGTAACTAAAATGTGAAGCAATTGAATTGAAGGCAAATATGGATGACAAATTCAGCCAAATTGTTATCAAAGTCCAACGATAACCAGCACTTAATCACACACAAAAAAGAAAGGTTTAAAAAAAAATGGTTCGGCTTACTTCTAGTTAAATTTTTAATAAGACATCTCATTTACTTTTGAACAAATGGCTGAGATTATAACGTAAAGCTACCTTATTTTTCTTTTGTGAAAAAAAAAAAAACTGACATAAGGATAACACAAATTGTAGTAAGCTTGAGATCTATCTTCATCAATATCTTTATTTTTCTTCTTTAGATAAACTCAAAAAGAAGTCCAAAAAGGATCCACATCCTTTTTTCTTTCTATTCTTTTTTATTTTAATCAAATGGTATGGTGAGCATAATTCCAAAGGCCAAATCTCAGTCTCAAAAGAAAAGAGAAAGAGAGAAGGCTTTGGTTTCTAAATTATCGGTCCACGCTATTCCCTTGGATTGAATGAAAAAATCAATGCTAACTGACCTCCAAAATCAAAGACATAAATAGAGACTTGAAGCTAAAAACGGAACACTTGTTAAAACTCTGTATGAGATTACATATCTGAATTTTTTTTCTTTTCTTTTCGAGTTCCTGTGAAGAAGCAGAAGACATTGACGAAAACATCTCTCTCTTTTTTTTCGTTTCTTTAATTCAAATAAATTCCCTTGATTTCACGGCAAAGAATATTGGAATCTTCACATCATGTAGCCTAGTCACTAAGGCAGGCATTACCAAACTGTGTCCAAGAAGGAAAAAGCGTGGCAAAGAAGAAACCTTCTCTTCATAGAGGAAAAGATCTCAAGTTTGGCAAACGATTTTAGGGGTAGTTAGAGGCTTGGACTTGAAGAGGCCCTTCATCATCTTGGTAGTCAACATTGAACTCTGAAGGAACCATTGCCTTGTTGCTTCAGAGGTCTGCCTTTTCATTTTAAAATGACGCGTACTTCTTTTTTAATCTCAGCCATTTGGTAAGTTTATTAAAAGTAAAGGAGATGTCCTGTTAAAAATTAAGCAGATGTAAGCTGAACCCAAAAATAAAATAAAATAAAATAATTCAATCCTTTGTGTTGTAACATTTTTTTTTCGATATACTTTAAATCTAAGATATTTGCTCTTGATAATTGTCTTTTATTATCAGATCAAGATATTAATTAAATTTTTAGTATAGAAAAAATATCTAATCTCAAATATCTTATTTAATGACAAGTCTTTATGTTGAAACTTGAAATGGAAGATTATAAAAGAGAGAGGGGATGTATCATTTGAGTAAAGATTTTGTTTATGACTTGGATTTTGTTTGATTTTGCTATAAATGAGAACATAATAAATAAACGAACAAAACTTCCATGGAATTGATAATCTTTTTCTTTATGTATGTTAAAAAAAGAAAAAGACAAAAGCTGGCAAAGGAAGACCCTGAGCCACTGACCTTAGTGACCTATAAGTTCTTTGGCCCATTTTTTGCAAATTGAAAGAGTTTAAATGTTTAATACGGCAACCCATAATTCATTTTTCAAATCTTTGCTAGGAGGATAACCTTCCATATAAGACTTTACCATATATAAATAAAGATAAAAGGGGTAAAAAAGACATTGAACTCCTAATGTTATCATAAATTATGAACCAAACCTAGTACATTCGCACGTTAAAGTTTTTACAAGAAAATCTCATTACATTTAAAATGAAGCGGTCAGTAACGTGCCCATGCACGTCTTATCAAACCAACCTGGTCAAGCACATTTGCAGAAGCTTTATATATACGTAGATAGATGCCACCATTTGCATAAGAACCATTCATTGAAGCACTTGTTCAAAGTACGTAGTTAGAACTTACTTTGGCGAGAGAAAATGAAGGTTGAACTGGAAGTAATCTCCAATGAGAATATCAAACCATCTTCACCAACTCCCACCCATCTTCGCTATTATCAGCTTTCCTTTCTCGACCAAACATCCCCCCCAATGTATGTTCCACTTCTCTTCTTCTACACCAAGAATGGTGCTTACTCTAAAATCAGCATTGATCCTACCAAATCGTTCTCTACTGTGCTCAAGCAATCATTGTCTGACGTCTTAACGCGTTACTACCCTTTAGCTGGCCGCGTTAAAGACAATCTAACTGTAGACTGCAATGATGAAGGTGTGTTGTATCGCGAAGCCCAAGTCAAGTGCAAGCTTTCAGATATTGTTACACATCATAATTCTGCAGAGTTGAAGAAATTTCTTCCATGCGATATTGATGGCACGCACCATTTTGCCTCCGCTGTTCAAGCCAACTACTTCACTTGTGGTGGTATTGCCATTGGTGCATGTATTTCCCACAAGATTGCTGATGGCACATCCTTTATCATGTTTATGAAAACTTGGGCAGCCACAGCTCGAGGTGATAGTGATATATATCCCCAATTTCAAGCATCAACTCTCTTTCCTCCTACCAGTACTTTATCTGGGTTTCAACCAGAAAATAGTATGATAAAAGAGAAGCTTGTATTAAAGAGGTTTGTGTTTAGTTCTGCTTCAATAGTGGCTCTTCGAGAAAAATACGGGGAAAGCTCAGAGTTAGAATGCCCATTACACCCCAGCCGTGTTGAGGCCTTGTCAGTCTTTTTATGGAGCCGATATGTAGCTACTACACAAGCAAAATTTGGGCCTAAAAAGCTCAACATGATGCTTTTTGCAGTGAATTTACGAACAAGGATGGATCCACCATTGCCTAGAAATTCTTTTGGAAATATCTTCTGGCTTGCAACAGTCTTTCTGTCTAGTGAAGAAAGGAATGGCCTTGTGGGCAAAGTGAGAGCCGCGATAAGAAAAATCGACAATGAGTATGTGAAAAAATTACAGGACCACGCTCCACACTTGAATTTTCTCAAAGAGGCTAGTGCAAATCTCCTGAAAGAAGATATAGTTCCATTCAATTTCAGTAGCTGGTGCAAGTTCCCTATGTATGAAGTGGATTTTGGTTGGGGAAATCCCATGTGGATTGGTCTGGTTAGCTTGCCTTTCAAGAACGTAGTTATATATATAGAGACCAAAAGTGGGGATGGAATAGAGGCATGGGTTAACTTGAAAGAGGAAGACATGGCTAAATTTGAAAGTGACACAGAGCTCCTTGCATATGCTTCCACCACAACCTTAAATGCTTAACATGTTAGTGTATAAGCATGCTGGATGCGTAGACTGAATGGCTGACACTGCAAAATTGTTTAGTAGTTTCTTCGTTTGTTTCCATCTTGAACTAAAATAAAGGTAGTCAAAAGCTTCCATGTGTTAAAAGTATTCCAATTATATCATCTTGTAATGTTATTTGTAATATATTGGTGAAACTACTAGAGTTTTAGTTTCTTCTTTGGGTCTTTGGGTTGGTATTTGTATGACTATATAAAAATAAGTTTGCAGTGTGATTTTGTATATGTGTGTAAGAGTATGTTTGGATACCGTTTATTTTGCCAAAATTGAGAAATTATTGTTGAAAGTATTGTAGATAAAAGTAAAAGTTAGTTGAAATAGTACAGTAGGCTTATAAATAGTGCCAAAAAGTGTAGTGAGACCCATGAATAGTAGCAAAAATAACCTAAATAGTGAAATAATTTTAATTTTTAATCTCCACCCAAACACACACTAAGTATCATTCTCCTAATTTTAATATTTTTAAAAATGTTTATCAATTAGCATCTTCTCAACTGAAGGAAAAGTCACCAATACTGATGATGATTTTATTGTGGCTATAGTACTCTACTAGTCACCAATACCAACAATTTTAACATTTAGTTTTATTAGGAATCTAATACGATTTCTGAAATATGTAATTTTTATGTTTCTTTTATTTCTAATAAAAATATTAAATGAATTATTTATTTTTTCGAGACTATTTTAGGATTTGTAAACACTGTACGGGTCAAATTTTTATGTATTGACATATCCAAGTCAAAACAAATTTTACATGTATATGAGTCTTAATTTTAAGTATGTTCAAAAACACATTCAAGTGGTATGAATTGAAGACATAAGATTGATCAAGAAAGCCTGTCAAAATAGAACTTTAATACCTATTGATACATGTTGATCTATTAAGCTATGGGAAAACTAAACAGTAATTTATGTTTCAACCAACAATGACTTGGCTCCTCTTAAAATCCTTGCATTAGGATTCTAGAACATAAAAAATAAAAAAAAATAAAAAAAAGATATTTATGGCCATCATCAAATACATAAAGAGACACACGCATACCTAGAGTTGCTACGAAGTTCTATGCGGCTAAGATTTTGTACCAAGCTACTACCGGTTCATCAAAGCATAATTTGAAGAACATTGCAAATGCTACAAAAATTAACTAGTTGTTGTGGTGTTAGACACAAATAAGAGATCTATGCAAAAAATAAATCTTCTGCAAGAAGTAGTCCAACTGGGGATTGGAACTGAGCTTTCTTATAGATTAGTAGGTTTTACTGTAACCTCTAATCTTGTTAATGGATTCTCTAGAGTGGTAACCTAAAATTCACTTGGTGAGATTTTGTCTTCAATGGTTTTTCCCATTGTGATCAAATGACTATGTCAAATTTATTTTTTGTGGCACTTAACTAAGTTTGGTGATTTGGTTGTACCTTAATTTGGATCTGCATGTAATTTGTACTAATTAATCAACTTGGGTAACTGGTTAATTTAACTAGGGTCAATCTATAACCCAATATTTACTATTTTAAATTTTGTTTATGATGAAATCAATGTAAGCTATATATACTATATTACTCTAAGTTAACCCTAGTCTTAGTCTGCTTGTTATACAAGTATATGCCCTGCAATAAGTTTCGGTCTACTGAGTCATAATATCTCTAAGAATTTTATTTTATAATTTTACTAGTTTGAAATGAAACAATAACTTCTTTTTTCAATAATTCAATAGTTACAATAACAAAGAAGGGGAATGGAAAATATTACTAAACTACAAGTTTCTTGAACACAAAAACGTCAACTTCGCAAGCTTGTCTTGTAGTTAAATTTGTAGCTCTATGTATATATATACTCACCACCATTTGAATAAGAACCCTCCACAGAACCACTTATTCAAATTTTCTGAACTTTACATAGAGGAAATGAAGGTCTACGTTGAAGTAATCTCCAAGGAGATTGTCAAACCATCTTCACAAACCCCTGTCCATTATCTGTATTATTTTCTAAACCAAATACAGCTTCCCATACAAGCTTCTTTCTTCTTCTTCTGCCCAAAAGTTCACCACCAATATTGCCAAATCAAGTCTGTTGAAGCAATCATTGTCCAACGCCTTAACATGTTATTACCCTTTGGCCCGGGACATCAAAGACAATCCTTCTGTTGATGAAGGTGGTTACCACTGTGAAGCTTTATGCAGTGAATTTTATGGTGCCCAATGAACTTGGCACTTGGGGAAGAGTGGTACGGCATTGTGGGCAAGTTGAGAGATGCAATAAGAAAAACCAACGAGGATCAATTACAATATAAAGTGTAATTTTGTTTATAGACACAAAAATGGGGATGGGATGGAAGCGTAGATAAACTTGAAAGAGGAAGATATGGCCAAATTCAGAAGTGACAAAACGCTCATTGTCGCTAGAAACTTATTTCACAATTTCTTCACTGGCTGCTGTCATTAGCTAAAATAATTTAAAAGATTTTACATAGAAATATGTTAAGAAGCTAGGGAGGGCACAGATCTGTGGCCCTCCCTAGCTTCTTAACATATTTCTACGTGACAATAATAGTTGTATATTACTTACTTTTTGAAATTCTGTGTTAGACGTATACTAGTACTATTTGCCATTTTATGTATAATTAAAATAAAAATAAATAAATAAAACTTGAAATGTAAACATTTTATAAATGAAATAATTATGAATTTATAATTATTTTAATATTCTTAATATTGTTTCTATCTTGAAGGTTATAATGAAATAATATTACCGTTGATAA
Source organism: Castanea sativa (assembly GCF_040712315.1). Classification (NCBI taxonomy): domain Eukaryota; kingdom Viridiplantae; phylum Streptophyta; class Magnoliopsida; order Fagales; family Fagaceae; genus Castanea; species Castanea sativa. Next base: position 17,579,479 of record NC_134015.1, on the reverse strand, counting down.
ATTAGTCACGTTCAACATAAAGTTAAGCTATATATTAAAGACAAGGTTTGGCTACAAACTTAATTGTAACTTAAAATTATAACTTCATTTAATATCTTTTTATTTAATATGAATTTTGACAAATTCACCATTAAATTATATTTTCTTCTCTTCCTCAAAAAAAAAAATTTACATTTTCTTCTTATATTTTTCATGCTTGCAAAATTTTCAGAATATCAAAAATCAATAGTTATGTCATCAATCAATTGTTTACATTGCAAGTTTTTTTAATCAAATTATATATAAAAATAAACTTATAGATCATATAATAAATAACATCTGATTAGCACAAATTTTAATGTGTGCTAAAAGCGGGTTTAGCTTATCTCCAGTAATTTTTTAATTGAAATCTCATTTTATTTTAATAAGAAACTGCTACATCAGCCACTAACTAAATAAAATATAGAGATTAAACCTATTACCACTTGCTCTTGTGTATTTTAAATAAAAGGAGATGTCCAGTTGAAAAAGTATTGAAGGTAAACTAAACCTGTTAAAAGTCTAAAGAATGTGCAATCTAATAGTTAGATTTTTAAAATATGTAGTAATATTAATTTTCTTTTTTAAAGGAAGTTGTTGCCAAAGTTTGTCCTTATATTAATTACCTAATTATAACTTAGTATTTGATAAATAATAATCTTTATTCTAGTATCATGAATGTCAAGATTGGTTATTTATAGGTAAAAATGTACTTTTGGTCCCTACATTTTGGGTCAATTCTCATTTTGGTCCCGAAATTGATTTTTTTACTAATGTCATCTCTAAATAAACAAAATCGTTTTTAAAATGATCCCTGTCATTAGCCAACCAACGGAAAAATCCTACGTGTCTAATGGAACGCCCAGTTTGCTGACATGGCGCTGATGTGGCCATTAAAATATTATTAAAAAAGATTATTTGGCATTTTTTAAATGCCACGTTAGCATTTTAATTTTTTTTTAAAAGCCATGTCAGAAAATTTAAACAAAAAATAAATTAAATTAAAAAATAAAAGCCTTAAATCTAATTTAATCAATTTTTTTTTTTTTACTTTTCATTATTTTTTCGTAAGAACATAAGAGTTTGTTCTTCATGTTCTTCCCAAATCCAAGAAACAAACCCAGTAACCAAATCCAATCTCCATCAATGCCAGGAAAATAAGAAATAAATCCAACAAACCAACCAATCCCCAACAAACCCGTAAACTCATAAATTTCACATTCAAATCATCAATATTCCAAATTCATCTTGATCATGAACACACAATAACAACACACAAAAACAACAAACCCAGAATAGTCAATCCCAAGAACAAAAGAATAGAAACCCACCATCTCCTTCGTCAACCCAATCATATGGGTTTGAGAGCCACTGCCTGGGGTGGCGACATTGGTGAACAGCAGGGGTGGAGGTGAGGGTTTTGGTCATGGCTAAGATCAGGCCAGATCACAACCCAACCACTAATCCGTGTTCATAACACCCACCGATCCGAGTTCACCAAAACCACCGAGCGGCGGCGCTCTTCTTCATCGAGCAGTAACGCTCTTCTTCACCAGACCCACTTCTCAAAACCCTCGCTACTCACATTCTTCAATCAACCCCACCAAATCATCACCAACATCAACATCATCCCCATCACGATCCTTACTCTCATCAATCTATGAAACTCAACCTCCACAAACTCCATCCTCAAAACCAACACCAACATCATCAAAATTCCAAGAAATCCCATGATCAAACCAGATTCGCTTTGATCGTGGGATGGGTTTTGTGGGTCTTCAATTTAAAGGGTTATTCTCTTGATCTTGATTTTTATTTTTGAGAGACTGAGAGAGTGAGAGATAAGAGATGAGAGATGAAAACACGATGAGAGCTTTTTTTTTTTTTTGCTAAATGAGAACACGATGGAGCTTGAGCTTCAATCTTTACAGCTTAAAATTAAAGGGTTTGTTTTGAGCTTCAAGCTTGAGCTTCAATCTTTACAGCTTCAATTTTTTGCTGAATGGGAACACGATAAAAGGGTTTGTTTTTTAATTTTTAATTAAAATTAAAACTATGAAATCTGGCTTTTAATTTTTTATTTTTTTTATTAATTAAAATGCTGACGTGGCATTTAAAAATGCCAAATAATATTTTTTAATAATATTTTAATGACCACGTCAGCACCATATCAGCAAACAGGGCATTCCATTAGACATGTAGGATTTTTCCGTTGGTTGGCTGACGGTAGAGATCATTTTAAAAATGATTTTCTTTTTTTAAAGATGACATTAGTAACGAAATCAATTTTTAGACCAAAATGAGAATTGACCCAAAATGTAGGGATCAAAAGTGCATTTTCGCCTTATTTATATGTTTTTAAAAATTGACTTATAAAAAAAAAATCTGTTGGGAAGCTTGTGTACTGTGTACTATTATCTCTTCTGAGCCATCAATTTTCAACACCTTTTTTCTGACCTTTCTTTAACAGGTGCAACAGGTGGGTTACACTCAGAATAATCCTTTATCTCCCTTAAATTTACCCAGCCAATTTATGATGATCAAGATTCAATCTCCTATATTTACTATACCAATCTGCCTTGATGGTCCGCCTTTATTCATTGACAAGTGAAAGCAACATGGGCTTGCCAGTTTCAATTAAAATTGGACTGGCCTGCTAATATTTTTTAGATTGCTCCCCAGATATAACTTTAAAGACGTTATAACATTGCAGGGTACAAGAAAACAATATGAACTTCCAGGATTAGAGGTAACTCTCCAAGAAATTTGCAGTGTAAGATTCTCTAGGCTTTTATCCAGAAGAATAACAAGAATAGACTATGATATATTCAAATCTATATTTCAATCCAATTAGAATGTGGCTGTGCCTCCATCCAAAGACAAGCTTAAGCCTGCCAATAGATATCATATATTTGAACTGAGCAGCTCGCTGACCTTCAATGGCAAAACAATTGCTTGGGACCAAATAGAAAAATTGTTCATCGTAAACGTACAAGAACTCAATGCTGTAACAAATTATTGATTACCATCTAAATATTAAGATTAAAAGAACATCCTTATTTAACTAAAGGTATAAAAAGTTCTTTTGACTCATTCAACTTAACTACTACAGTGTCCCTCTTATAGCAACCACAATGCATACAAGGCTTCTTCCTATTCCCACAAACGCCCCCGCTGTTTTCTATGCTTCCTTTCCTTCTAGGTCTCTCTATAAAGTTGTTATTTACAATTATTTTGTGTTGGTTTTAATTCCATACCAAATTTGATTGTGATTTTGTTCAATCATGTTTACCCTGTATTTTATGTGGGATTCTTTTCTTAAGGGTGTGTGTGTGAGAGAGTGTGAAGACTCAAGATTTCATTGAAGACCAAGTAGATTTCGCGAGAAGATTTGCGGGAAGCTATCCCGCGAAGTGAGCCACGTGCAGAGCACATGACTGGAATGCGAAAGGTTATGACAGCTGATTTTCGCAAGTAATTCATGAGTAAGGCCTTCTTGCGAGATGCCCGCAAAATATTCTATTTTACTATTTTGGCATATCTGCTACACCATGTCTTCACCCACACTATATATGCCCTCATTACCCACATATTGTAAGGAGTGCTTTTTAGAGAGAAAACCCTAGATATTACTCTTGAGAGTTAAAGATTAATATACCCACAATTCTCTACACAATCCTTTGTGGTTTTCCTCAACTCCTACCTCTCCATATCTAAATATTTGAGAGGTTAATAGCCAAAACACTTACCACACCCATTCTGAGTGTAAAGTGGGATTTTGGTGCTGCTGGGAAGTATTGGAAGAAGCCAATCATTTGGCATATGCAATTACGTTGAATTGTGTGATCCAGAAAGTTAGAGAAGACAAGACTTCATCAAGTCAGTTGGTAGCAGGAACTTGGAGGACTCAAGTACATGGGGTAGACTAGGCTTGGAGGGTCTTTTGTTATTCGTGTACTCCAACTTATTCTTTAGTGGATCGATTTACCGTTTGGAGGGCGGCGGAGAAGTTTTTCACCGAATTCTTCGATTTCCTCTTTGATAACACATCACGGTGTTATCTTATATTTGCATCCTTCTTCCCTACTCTTGTAGCTTTCATTTTATTGCTATTATTTGATGAAAATGGCTTAGAATAGTTTTATTGTTTGTTTGCTCGTATTTACTTTTATTCCGCACTTAGTTAAGTTAGAGTAAAATCAACCGAGCCATATTTTTTAATTTGGGGTCTAAACAAGCTCTTGTATTTTTACACAAATTCAAGTTTTCAATTGATATCAGAGCGGGTGCACTTGATGTGGTTTCATTACCTAAGTGTGATCCTAGACCCCTTTTGAGATGGATCAATCTCAATCACTTAATACTCCTCCATACTTTAATGAGAGCAATTATGCATTTTGGAAAATCCATATGAGGGTATTCTTTTATTCTATTGATGATAGTGTTTGGGATGCCGTTGAGATAGGATAGACTAGGTCGGAGGCCACCAAATCCACTTGGGATAGGGTAGCTCTTGCGGCAGCTAATGCTAATAGCAAGGCCTTAAATGCTAATTTTTGTGGTGTCTCACCTGGCGAGTTTCACAATATCCCCCATGTTACAATTGCCAAGGAGGCATGGCAAATTTTGGAGACTACCTATGAAGGCACCAAAAATGCGAAGGATACCAAGTTGCAAATGCTCGCCACTCGCTTCGAGGAGCTGAAAATGAGTGAAGACAAGTCATTTGACTCATTTTATGGAAAGCCAAATGAAGTGGTGATTGGCAAATTCAACTTGGGAGAAAAGACGGAGGACTTCAAGATTGTGAGGAAGATTCTACGATCATTGTTAGAGAGCTTCCATGCAAAGGTTACTGCCATCGAAGAGAGCAAAGACCTTGATGAGATTAAAATTCAAGGACTCATTGGTTCTCTTCAAACCTATGAGCTATCTCTGCCATCACAAAGGAAGTGCAAATCTCTTGCTTTCAAAACAATCAATGGGAGATTGGAAGCTCAAGACTCCTCAGATGAGGATGAGGTTGAAAAGAAGTGGCGTACCTTGCTAAGAACTTTCGCAAGTTCTTAAAGTTCAAGAGGGATAGGAAGTCTTTTGAGAAGGGAAAATTCTCAAATTTCAAGAAGGACAAGAAAGATTTCAAGAAGAAGGATTCCAAAGATTCTTCTACATCTCAAGCGGTCACGTGCTTTGAGTGCAAAGGGCATGGGCAGGTGAAGAAAGAATGCCCCACGTATTTGAAAGCAAAGGGTAAAGTTTTTGCAACTACCCTTAGTGACTCGGACGGCCCCAATTCGAATTCAGAAGAAAGCTGTGACAGAGAAGAAAACTACTCCACATTTATGGCCATTGCACCCGTGGACTCGTCAGAAGATTTGAGCCTTCTAGTGGAAGAACTCAATGAGCACACCGAAGTAGAGTCTATGGGAATTAGGGAAGAATCCGATGATGAAGATGAAGGAACCAAGTGATTGCAAGAATCCTATAATTCTCTTCTTGAGAAAACCAAAGAGTATGCAAGAGTGGCTAAAGTAGCCATTAGAAAAATGAAGAAAGTTGAACATGACTACAAGAGCATACTCACGAGATACAAAGAAACGAAGTGTAAAGTTGAGGCACTAAATGAAGAACTCACCGAAGCCTATTCCAAGATCAAGTTCCTTAAGCTTGAAGTGATTCAAGCGAAAGCCAAAGTGGAGCGAGTTGCCTCCAAGAAACTTGACGAAGAGCTTGCTCATCAAAAGCATTTTTACGACAAAAGCGGCTTAGGATATACCGGAAAGAGTAGTTCAAGTGCCAATGTGTTCAAGGAGATGAAGCTTGTTAAAGCTAAGGAACCAATGGTAGCAACTCCAATTGTTGAGAATGTGAAGGTTGAGAAGAAGCCAAATGGAACTATTCAAAAGTTTTTAACAAAACCTCAAAACCCATTTGTGGCCAAACCCAAGGCTAAAGGGAAGTCTCTTCCAAAGTCTAAAAAAAAGTCCTCAAGCTTATTTTTGCCACTATTGTGGAATCCGAGGACACACAAGACCTAACTGCTATAAACTTCACGCATTGAAGAAAGCGGATTCTCAAAGGCTAAGAGGATAAGGAAAGGGGAATTTGAACGCCAAGCAATCAAAAGGGCGAGAAGCTGATTCTAGTTTTGGTGATGTGATGAAGAAAATAGATACCATCACTTCTTGTTTGGCAAGCTTCAGCCAAAGAGTTGAGAATCACAGCTCCAGTACCCAATCCTCTAGGGATATCACCCCAAACACATGTGTCGTGTGGGTAATAAAAGAGAACAAGAGAACAAGAAATAATAAAAGAGAACAAGAAATATCACCCGAATCACAGCTCTAGTACCCAATCCACTAGGCAGACATAATAAAAGAGAACAAGAAATAATAGAGATTTTAAGCAACATAGTCAGTGGGCCCTAATGAAGGGTGGCCGTTTTACAATATAACATCAGAATAATAAATGTCAGATGAGAGTCAAAAGCGTATTAAGTAAATAAACGTTAGGCTGCCGCGATGGGCTGTTTCACAGAGCTCATGTCAGGAAAGGGAACCACTCCCTCAACGCGACTAATTTCTCTGAGGGGAAATTAGCTGCTTTGAAGGAACGGACCTAAGTGACTTTGGCTGATCAAGGTTCTTTGTTTGGTTAATAGAGAGCATGAGTTAGAAGGGGAGAGGGAGATCAATCCAGTCGATGCATGCCAATCACTCCATTCACTCTATTTCTTTCTTGCTTCTATTTTCTTTTTCTTTTACTTTTCTTTCTTCCTTTCTTTTATATTTTCTATCATTTCTTTCCTGTGCCCTCTAATCCCCTGTTTTCTAAAATTTTTTTTTTTTTACTATTTTTTATAGAGGTTCTCTTTCTCCCTTTTTTTTCGTCCTCCTTCACTGTTCACTATGGGACTCCTTATATAGGATCAACCACGCTTGGTTTTTTTACCCTTTTAGCCCTTAACCGTTTTTTTCTAGCCTTTAACCGTTTTTGTCTAGCCTAGGCTCCTTTGCCAACCGTCACTGACTAGTCAGTCACCCAGTCAATGCTACCCTGCCTCAGTCAGAGAAGACTTTCTTGTTTTGCTCACTCCTTGCGGCATTCCTACCTGCCACGGGATGAATACTCTCCTTCCCTTTACCCCTTACGGCATGCACCTGGTGGTTCCCACTCATCCTTGCCTCTTTTGGTTCGCATGCCTCCCCAGCAGGACATTGCTTCCAAAAGAACTTGAGCAGGAAACACAAAAATGGATTTTTCCCCCTCCCCACCACCAGACCATACCCCCTTACCGCTGACCCATGACTTCACCATTTCCTGTATTGGCTGGATACAGGTTGGTAGTGCATGGGCTTTACGCGTGCCTTACCTCCGTGCTTATTCTAATCCTGCATGCCATGGTCTGAACGTCAAACTGCTCAGCCTACTGCTCATTTTTTGTTTCTTTTGGCGTGGGTTATTTTGCTCGACCTTTCTTTTATGGCTTGCATCTTCTGAGGACTGGGTCATGCTTATTCGTGGGCTGTTCCAAGCCTTTTACTCCCGGCCCCTATTACTTGCTTCCTGCCACACAATTCTGTCGTGCCTGCCATGAGGCCTTTTTGACCCCAAGCCTGCTGGGCCACTGTGGACCTTTTCCGTTCAGTCTTTCTCCGAAGGCCCAATGATCCCTCTAGGCCCTTTTGCTACTCGCAAACTCCTATTGTCCCACCTACTTCCATTTAGGCGTCCTTGGCCCACTTACTCTCTCGGGCGTCCTTGGCCCTTTTTCAATTCTACATCTCCCATGGGTTTTTACTAACTTCTTAGGCTTCCTCGGCCCAAGCATTTCTCACTTTTCCTTTGGGACTTATGTGTTTTCCACAACCCCCTACTTTCTTTACTTGCACTACTTTGGGCCTATCGTAACAGTCATGGCCCATTCTCACTTTTCCACCTCTATACAGCTCATGGGTTCGTGGTTACTTTCTTCCGGGCCTTTTTAGGCCCACTTGCTTCCTCAGGATCTATTTATTTGTCTGTTAGACCCACTATTCGTTGTTCCTACCACTCACTTAGTGGTATTTCCACTATACTTTCTATAACCCATGACTTTGGGCCTTCCTCTCTTTAAGGCTTGTCAAAAAATGAGCGTCTACACCCGCGAAGTGAGCCACGTGCAGAGCACATGACTGGAATGCGAAAATTCATGACAGCTGGTTTTCGCGAGTAATTCGCGAGTAAGGCCTTCCCACGAAATATTCTGTTTTGCTATTTTGGCATATATGCTACACCATGTCTTCACCCACACTATATATACCCTCATTATCCACATATTGTAAAGAGTGTTTTTTAGAGAGAAAACCCTAGATATTACCCTTAAGAGTTAGAGTGCTATATCTACAATCCTCTACACAATCTTTTGTGGTTTTCCTCAACTCTTACCTCTCCATATCCAAATCCTTGAGAGGTTAATAGCTCAAACACTTACTACACCCATTCTGAGTGTAAAGTGAAGTTTTGGTGCTACTGGGAAGCATTGGAAGAAGCCAATTGTTTTGCGGATGCAATCAAGTTGAATTGCATGATCTGGAAAGCTAAAGAAGACAAGGCTTCATCAAGTCAATTGGTAGCAGGAACTTGGAGGGCTCAAGTACATAGGGTAGACTAGGCTTGGAGGGTCTTTTGTTATTCGTGTACTCCAAGTTATTCTCTAATGGATCGATTTACCGCTTGGAAGGCGGTTGAGAGGTTTTTCATTGAGTTCTTCAGTTTCCTCTTCAGTAACACATCGCAGTATTATCTTATGTTTACATCCTTCTTCCCTACTCTTTTAACTTTCATTTTATTGCTATTATTTGATAAAAATGGCTTTGAGTAGTTTTATTGTTTGTTCACTCGCATTTACTCTTATTCCACACTTAGTTAAGTTAGAGCAAAATCAACCGAGCCATATTTTTTAATTTGGGGTCTAGACAAACTCTTGTATTTTTACACAAATTCGAGTTTTCACTCTCAAAACTGAAGCAAATTTGCCAGTTCCATCTTCACTTTAACTTTTTTTGTTGACACATTTTTGCATTCATCCTACATATATTGATCTGCTTGATGCCTTAATTAGACATATCCTTTAGTTAATTCCAAGTTTAGCTGTGGTAAAGTGTTCTCCAAACTTGATCTTCCATAGTGTGTTAAACTCACAAAAATCATGCATATGGTTGGGAGTCTTATGGATTCAAATAAGACTCCCAACCATCCTTTTCCAGCTTCTCTACTTTTCTCAAGACATCATTTCTTGTGTCTTCTTGATACTGGCTCCATCTGCAATGAATATTGTAAGGACACAATTCGAATCCCTGACCCACAATCAGAAGGGAAAGGGCCTGAAAGACCTTTTTACAATAAATTTGTAGAAAATGGACTTGAAATCTAGGTTCTATAGATGGTTTAAACAACAAAGAAATATGGGCTTTGGGCCTAATGGCATAAACAAGGAATTGTGTATGAATATGAATGAAAACCCCTCCTCGGATACAATCCGAGGAAAATTTATAATAATACTTCTCAAGATAAATTACAATTATGAATAGTCAAGTTTACAATCTCCTCTTTTCTTTCTTTTTTCTTCCCATTACTGAAGGTCCCTTCTTTCCTTTATACTCCCTCCTTCTTCCCCTTCTCATCTTTCACCTCATGGTTAGACCACTGATTTTAAATTCTTGTCCCATCTATTTCCCTGAAGTCTGTGGAGGCAGGGGCCAAGTTTCAAACCTGATATTCAGGTCTCATTTCTTCATTAATACGGTCAGAATATCAGTTGCAGAGTCTTTAATGCAAAGGCGGTAGTAGCAACTTTACCTTAGATATTCCACCGCCCTTTCTCTTATCCTCCACGTGTACCGTATCTTCCCTAAACCACAGAAACTTCTATAACATAGCCTAGGGATATCAAACAACCCTTCTCATACCTCGGCTTCACTAGCAGAGAACATGATCTTCCTCGGACATACTTATTCAGACATTATCACTTCTTTACTTAGTATTTTCTTTATAAGTTAACATTCACACACTCTCAGATCACTTGATATCCTCGGACTGGGCTTTTAGCCCAAAATATATTATTGGGCCATCCTTCATAAATTACTGGGCCCAATGACCCTACAAATATTATTCCAAAATCAGCTCATGCAAGACTTATCACCTAACGTTCTTTTTTTTCTTGGTTTCATACCCAACACAATTTTGTATTACTTCCAGAGAGGGAAGAGAGAAAAAAACCCACCTTGCCAATAGGTCAGCATCGCGAATCCCCATCATCCTACTACGAGCAAACCTGCATTAGAAGCATTGTCTATTGCAACTGTTGCAACTGGAACACCTCTTGACATCAAGTCTTTTGGCTAAATATTGTAAAATTAGAGTTAATAGGCTTTATGTGTACTTCACAAAGTTTTTTAGCAAAATGAGAAGAGATGCAAATTTCGGTATTGGTATTGTCGAAATATAAGTAAAAGAAAAGAGAGAAACTGACAAATCTGACATAATTTTGATATTTTAGCATTGATGTTGCCAAAAATGAAGAAAAATGAGGATAGAGAAACTGACAAAAATTCTTATCAATTTTGTCAATGGGATTGCCGAAGTTCAATTGTTATTTTGGTGGTCCTGTTAGTTCTTTTCTTCATTAGACCCATGAGCATGGATACTGCTGCACCTGCATGGCATGTTCAATGTTTATGAAAACTACATTAATTTATTCTGTTCAATGTTTATGGAAACTACATTAATTTATTCTAAGCCTAGTAGATATTTCAAGTTTTCAAAAACACACACACACACTTTTTTATTTTTACTTTCCAGTTATGATAACAAGGTAAATTCAAACATTGACCATATTTAGAGATATCAAAAGTGTCGATTAGCATAACTTGATATAATTTTAAAATATGTATTTTTTTTAACTATAATTATAATTAGTATATTTATAATATTTATTGTAATTAGTCTACTCTCAAAATAAAATATTATTTTCCAAAATTTTGAAATTATGTTTTTTGTTTATGTACTCATCCATGTACCTGAATGATTAACTATATTATTATTTTTTATTTAAATTAAGGTTACTGACTTTGTAATACTAAATTTTGTCATTGCAAGTAGCTCTTTGTTTATCGTAACAAACCAATAGAAAAAGGAAAAAGAATATTAATCATTTACAATAACGATAAACCCATTTTGGCCAAAGAACTTGATATATGACATGGTAACCTTTTTTTTTTTTTTTTTTTTCACCTCAATGGAATTGTTAGATTATTTCGATAGACCAAAATAACTCAAAATTTAACACAAATTTTTTATAGTATTTTACTTTTAATTCCCATTAAAAAAAACTATGATTTTGATGTAGTTCATTTTCTTTTTTTATTATATATTTTTTTACATTTTAATTTTTTAATTGGAGCTAAGGGGTAAAACTTTGGTTAGTTTCGTATTAAAAGTATATGATTCTTGATAATTTTATTTGTTGCAAAAGCTAATATGGGAGCAAGATTTAAGAATATAAATTGTTGAAATATCTGTAAAACAAAAGGTTCATAGTTTTGAGGTCAAATTATAGTTCAACCACAATGATGTCAAAATTAATTAATATTAACTAAATAAAAAATAATAATTTTGTAAAAACTAGTAACCTTAATTAAAAAATTATCAACAAAAATCTGAGTATTTTACAAACATATTACATGAATTAAAAAAGAAGATAATGATGTCATTATTTTTAAATTTAAGATAAATTTTATTATTTATTTTATATTATTTTAATAGTATATCATAAGAATTGGTTTAGTAATCAAAGTTCGGCAGTACAAGTCATACTTGCATGATGTGTGTACAGCATAATTTTTCCATGACTTTCTTTTTACTTTTGAAAATTCATATGACTTATAAATAGATTTAAAAAATTGCTATTATAGTTCAAATTTTTGGAAAATAATATTTTATTTCAAGAGTAGACTAATTACAATAAAAAAAATTATAGATGTATTAATTATAATTATAGTAAAAAATAAAAAATACACTTTCTTAAATTTTATCGAGTTATGCTAATTAACACTTTTGATATCTCTAAATATGCTCGATGTTTGAATTCTCATCCTCATTATCATAACTATCAATTACTTGAAAGTACATAAAAAAAATGTTTTTTTTTTCCCTGCGAACTTGAACTATCTACTAGTTTTAGAATAAATTATTTTAGTTTCCATATACATTGAATATGTTGTGCATCAGTTTCTTGGTTTGTTGAAACTGATTTGTTCTTAGGTGGAACAAACCAAGAAACTAAACCAAGAAATTGACAAAAATTAGGATTTTGTCCATTTCTCTCTCATCCTTTTTCTTGAATTTTGGCAACATCAATCTCTTTTACTCGTATTTCGGCAATACCAATACCAAAATTTGCCATCTCTCCTCATTTAGCTAAAAAACTTTGCATAATACACATAAAACCTATAAACTCTAATTTTTACAATATTGAGCCAAAAGACTCATCAAAGGAATAAATAAAAATTAGGATTTTGTGGTGATCAAATTTTCCTTGTACACTGTGTACCAAGTGAACTGTTTCCTTTGCCGTATTTCTTATTTCTCCTTTTTCAATAAAGCTTCTTAATTACCGATCAAATACCAAAAAACAAAGGGCAATTAGAAATCAAACATGAACTTTTTTTGAGGGGGAATCAAATATGAACTTGAGATAACGAATGAAGCACTATCTTTTCTGAGGCTCCAAAATTGGACAATATTTTAAGGCAATGAAACTCATTGTGCAAATCTCAACATGATTAAGCAGGCGTCCGCATACTTCCACCATTCAGATCTTTTTTTGTTTTTTTTGATAGGTGCCGTTCAGATATTATTTAGTGCCATAGATATTCAGCACCAATGATTTTTTTTTTTTTGGCTCCACAGAAATTCAGCACCTATGATTTTTTTTTTTAAATTTATTTAGTGCCATTGATATTCTCATATTCAGCACCCATTATTATTATTTTTTTTTTGGCTCCAGGCACCTATTAATTAAATTACTTCAAAAAATAAAAAGAGGTTTTCTTCACCTCATAAACATGGCTTCAAAATATCGCCTCCATCAACTTGCCTTAATTTCAGTAGTATTTGTGCCAAGGAAATATATGTGGTAATTGTAAATAACAATAAAAGAATTATCGTAATTCTGTGTGCAAGAAAACACATCCCAAAGAATTAAAATAGAATTTCTCTCATCAAATAAAGCGAACACATTAATTAGTCAAGGATAAGCAACTATAAAAACCAGAAAAGGGGCATCCCTAAGACTCTAGAATTTCAGACATCCAATTTAATTGCCCTAGTTTTTTAGAACTAATATTGTATTCACAGGATCCTGGATCTTTACAACACTTACCCATCCCATAAATGTAATAATTTAGAAGAAAATAACATACCTGCACAATGGACAGGAGTGAATCAAGTCCATCCAATGCAGAAGCACGCACGGGCACACCCAAATCATAATGGTGAAAATTTTGGCGCATACATAGGATGATCATATTCATACCTAATTATGAATACATGCTGGCATATCATGCAAGTGAACCAAACAAGTTCAATTATAGTTAGAGGCACTTCAAAGAATTCTTACTAATATATGTTGCAAATTTAATCATATGTCCAAGATTAAAATATGTAGTCATATTGCAGGATAAAGAAGAACATAGAGTCAAGAATAAATGCAAATTCAAAAACTAAAAAGTAAACTAAATAGTATATCCTCATTAACCTTTACCAAGGGTGCCCACTTTTCAACATATAAACCACGATCAAATCCTCCAAGAGCTGTGAAAATTCGCAATTTAAAGTTAAAAGGAAATGTAAGGGCTCGTTTGGTACATATGTTTAAATACATGTTTTCAGTTTTTAAACAACATTACACGTATTTCCACACTTTTCCAGCCACATGTATTTCCAAAAAATACAAACAACGTTTCTAAAACAACATTACCAAACGGCCCCTAAGTGTCCACTTATATTAATTAAAAGAACAGAGACTGGTTCATAAAAACAAGATGTTGGACAGAGGTTATGCAAATCAGAAGGAGAGAAAATTGGAAATGAGCAATATAGATAAGCTGAGCTTATTGAAGCAGTGTATAGGTATAAAATGTAGCTAGGATGAATAAATTAGTGGATAGTTGGACAGACTGAGAAAGACAATTTTAATAATGAGAGACTTAAGACAAATACAGCAGCAAAATATTGTGATGTTAACTGCTAGTGGAGAAGATTTCCAAAGAATAACTCATACACTTTGTTAGGAACAGTGGAAAGAGAAGAGAAAGGAAAACATATGGAAAAACTGAGGGATGGAAGATTGATTTCACTGTTTGGTTCCAAAAATGTAAAGAAAAGGCTAAGGATTTAAAGGTAAGAGATTTCTGCCAGGGTCCAAAAAACTCTATCTGCCCAAAATGGATAGAAAAAAAGGGGGAAAGTTGGAAAGGAAAACTGCTGAGTTGACAAAATTGAAATTAATGTGTTATTAATTTACAAATATACTCTTAACTTTTCAACACAAATTTGAAATATATCACATTTTTAATATATACATGACGGCATAATGGTAAAAACAAATATTTTTCCTTTCCCTGCTATTTGCAAACCAAACAAAGAAAAGATAGATTTTTTTTTTTTTGATCATTAAGATAGATTATTTTATTTTCTTGTTTCCTTTCCTTCCTATATCCAAATAGACCTAAGGAAAATAATTTTCTTCTCTCTTTCCTTTACCTTTTCCTTTCCCTTGCTCTCTTCCTTTCTCTTACCTTCCCCCAGCTACAACCAAACAAAGAGTAGATCTAAAAATAAGAAGTGAGCTAGCGAGAAATACAGATATAGAGGAAGGAGGTTGAAGGACTATATGAAAGCTAACAGAAATAGGTTCAGCCATAATTGTCTATCAAAGTTAGAGAACGCAGAGACTTTAAAAACTATAGTAATAATAATAATAAGTTATACAACACAGAGCTTTCAAATAAAATAATCATGTCAAAATATGAGCTTTCAGTGGATCACTTGTTGCTACACAGTCCTACAACAAGGGATCTATGGTCCTCTGTTTTGTCTTTTTGGGTGCAATGGGTGATGACTAAGAAGGTTGTGGAGCTGCTACCTTGTTGGCCATGGCTTGGTGGTAGAAGAGATAATGGAGAGATTTAGAAGGCTATTCCTCTATGTCTTATATGGGTTAATTGGAAGGAAGGGAATAGTCAAACGTTTCAAGGCTGACTGTGAAATCTAGTTTTCTACGCCTTTTGTATGCCTGGATGGCTTCTCTAAGCAGTCATTCTTTTACTAGTTTGATGGAGGGTTGAGGCCATGGGTTAAGACCCATTAGGTGCACATGTAACTTACCAATCCAAAAAAAAAAAAAGATAATTGGAGCATTACATGGTTAATAACACAATTCAAATACCAAACATAAGAAATCCCAACAATAATAGCACTTAAATCCTTAATAACTAAACATATCACCAGCTACAGCAGAAGAGAGCTCCTCCTCACTGTGAGCAACAGCATTTCTACGCCCATCATAAGCTAACCTTTTCATAAGAGGATAACCAAATAGTTCACCTGCTCTCTTGGCACCTTCAAGATCATCTATCTGTGGTAGCCATGTTTCATGATCAACAAATTAAAATTTCTCTCATATTGGATATGTGAAAATAAAAGGTAAAAACCATTAGCTAAATCATCCAGTCAGATAGTAATGAAAGTGGTAAACCTGCATAAACTCAGGAAGTGGAATGGCATGTCGAGAAAAATGAACCTTTTGAAGATATTTGTCCTGCAAGAACCAAAACATGAATCATGGAACTAAAAGTCATATTTTATTGCAAAAAATATATGAATTAATATGTACAATTACTTATTCATCTTAATAACTCTGCCTTTGTCTATGCTTAGTGTCATGTATTGTTCAGAGTCACTCTCAATTCTGCAGGAAAAGGAGGGAGAATTGTGGTAGGTTGACAGCTTCCCTAAAATTTAGTCACTCTATTATTCATTTAAGTATAACAAGAGAGAGGAAAGAAATTCTAGCACATAGCTAACTAATCTTAGGTTGAAAATGGATTACTTAAAAGCATAGTCTAACTACAAAGAATAGTCAAAATTAGCTCTAAAATGCCAGTTCCATTGTGTCCTTGTGTTACGAATGACAATAGGGGAATAAAGTAACCCCTGACATTTCTACACTTCCTATAACAGAAAAGTACTTGAACAAAAACCTAAGATTAAGGGAAGGTGGGCATCTAAAGTAGCACCAAGATCCACAAGGATCCACTTTTGTGATTTTATAAAACAGAATGCATTTCCTCAAAAGGAAAAAAGCTTTATGCATAAGGAAATGATTTCATTCAACTTCTTATTTTCTCATATTTTGCAAGACAGCGGTCAATAACCAAATGGCAAAGTGAAAGAAAAGCATATCTGAATTATTCAAATAGTTGAGGCTTTAGGTTGGCAGGCCACTCCTTGTTGCTCAAGCATCTCCATGTTTGCAACATCAACATGCTCAATTTCTACAGCCAATACATTCCATCTATCTACCAAGAACATAGACATATTATTACCAAATTATAACAAAAGAATATACTTACAAAAACTATTGACTTTAAAAAAACAAAAAAAAAACAAAATATCATCAATCTCATAAAAATAGAACCTTTTCACAAATTCACGAACTGTAGCACTATCATCAAAGCTATATGATGATATGAAAGTGCACTTGCAGGGCAGTTCTCAAGCGGATCCAAAACCATTACTTTAATAGCCATTTGTGAAGCTGCTTGACATAGAATATGACCCAGTTGCCCTCCTCCCAAAACACCAACAATCACCTCAGATAGTCCGTGTACAGGTACATCATCTTTGCAACAAGAACAAGTATTATGGTGGAAGGTTCCGTGTTAGATGAATTTTTAACTCCAAATTAAAATCCAATTAGTAATATTAACAAGTTCTTTCATATAAGTCCAAGCAGCGGCCAAGCAATCATGTAAGAAGAAGTGATACTTTTTTTGGATGGACATTTTTTATTAACAAAAGAACACAGTACAAGAAGCACACATCTAACCAAACCAAACCAACACAAATCAACCCGCAATAAACTATCTGAAACTACAACCAAAATCACTGTCACATCCTACTGATCAGAAGGCTTAATAATTACAGTGAGGAAACATATAGCCTTGCAAAGGATTGAGTTGCAGTAGCACCATTTGGCTTCCACCCTTGCTTGAACTTCCCACATATCCTACCGTCTCCTCTGTTCTAACAAATGAATTAGAGAATTCCTTTCGGCGCCAATAGCCAAAATTCTTAATTTTGCATTGGTCATGAATAATTATTTTAAAAATCAGATACTGTAAAAATCAAAACATGTTTCATAAGACCCATATCGTGCAGTGTGTCTCTTTGTGTGTACATAAACGCATTATATATATATATATATATATATATATATATATATATATATATATTACTGTGTTAACGTTTGCCTAGCGTTTTTTTTAACTAAATTTACTTTAGCTTCCAAGTAGCCAAATAAAAATATTATATTACAAAGCAGAAAAAAAAATATATATATATATATATATATATTACCCATCTCTATTTTTCCGCCACATCCGAACCCAGAAATCGATTTTTCAAAAAAAAAAAAAAAAAAAAAAAAAAAAAGATTTTCCCAAGAATTGAAGGTTACTATTAACTATTTAACTTACCTGGGTGAGGTCTCGAGAGTGTCACATGAGGCCCGAGAAGCGAAGACTGGAGTTGAGTGCTTCAAAGAAGAAGAAGAAGAAGAAGAAGAAGGAGTTGAAGGGAGAAGAGGGTTTTGTTTGGTAGAGTGGTTCATGGAGAAGAAGAAGCTGAGTGTGGCCGGTGGTGGTGGTGGTGGTGTTATTCGTGGAGGCAAACAGGGATTAAAGCTGAAGAGAGTGTCTGTATTTATGGTTGTCGCGTTGATGGTTACGCTTTGTTGTAGCACTTTTATTGCAGCGGTTGGGAATTTCGATTCACAGTGCTACTCCCCCTCAGCGCCGATGCTTGTGAAAGAGAGAATACCTTATTTCAGTATTTTGAACAACGCCTTATATTTGGCTATTTTGACTTAAACAAAAATAGCTTCTAACCACGCGTGATTAGATGATATTCTAATTTTGGAGCAGGGTTAATCTAGAGTATTTATTATAATTTAAAATTATTATATTTTTTAATTTAAAAAAATTTTATGGGTGTGATGAAAAATTATTTCAGCGTAAATAATATTCATCACATTCTTAATATTATAGATATAGTGCATTATAATGAGTATTATGAGTGATGAAATAATTTTTTATCACACTCCTAGGTTTTTTTCTATAATTAAAAAATGTAATAATTCTAAATTATAATAAATACTTTAAATTAACCCTTACTTAAAAAATAGAAGAGCCTTTGAGCACGCGCGTAATCAAAGGCTCTTCTATTTTTTAGGTAAGGGTTAATTTAGAGTATTTATTATAATTTAGAGGCTAGTATTTCGTAACTATTATCTGTTTTTGTCAATTTTATTTATACAGTAATCAACGTGTTATTAATTGGAAAATGATGCAATAATTTAGAATAACCTTTAGGAGAGGAAAAAAAGATTCTCTGAATAAATCTTATAAATAGTGTATATATTGAAAATGCATAATAAAATTGTAACAATAAAACTATTTACAAAATACATGTGATGACCTTTATGTAGTTTTTTTTATCCTAAAATTTAGTCATTTACTACACATCCATAACATAAGTAAATAAAAGCTTAAATTGAAATTTTATGGCAAGAGATACACGTTAATTGTATAAAACCACAATTGTATTTTAAGATTTTTTTAATAAAGTATTAAATGGTGCTTTAACCTTAACAAAAGGCTAATACAATTGGGAATTAATGTTTAGAAGTATCTAGAAAAAACTTATTAATTTACTTATGTACCTTATAAAAATGCAATATAAGTATTGATAATCATAGTTTGTCAATTTTAAACTCATTGAATACTCAGCTATTATTAAAATTAGTAGAAGCATCCAAATCCCAATCCAAAAATGTAAGCCATGTACCAGGTGGTTGGGTAGTTTTTAAACGTGAGATAGAAAGTAGGATTTTTTTAAAACAGTACATAGATAGAACATGAGATATTTTTAAAATGTGTAGTTTTTTTTCCAAAATATGGAAGAGATTTAAAAAAAAAAAGAAAAAAAAAAAAGAGGAAAACATGAATTTGGGTTAAAAAAAAAAGGTGGTCAAGTAGTTTTTAAATGTGAGATAGAAAGTGAGATTTTTTTTAAATAGTACATGGGAGTTTTTTTAAACGTGTAGTTTTTTTTTTTTTTTTGATAAACTTTTAAATAAGGATAGGGTCACACCAATTCCCCATCTTAAGCTTTTAAAATTCCCTAAAATTTTGCATTTTATTTTCTTTCAAAATTAGATATGTTAGTGCCTAAATATAAGGATATGGATGGAGAAGTTATAATAGTGGTTTTATAGTAGGAGTCTTTTTTTTTTTCTTCCAAAATATGGAAGAGATTTAAAAGAAAATGAAAAGAGGAAAATGTGAGATGTTTTTTTTACAAAAGAAAACGTGATTAAGGGAAAAAAAAAAAAAAAAAAAGAAGATAAATCTTGATAAAAGAAAAAAAAAGGAAAAAAGAAAAAAAGAAAAAGAGAGAGAGAACGTGAGGTGAGCGTATCTTTCTAGATAAGGATGAATAGTTTTTTTTTTTTTCAACAAACCACATGGGACGTAATTAAGGAAGTTAGTTGAGTTCAAATGGAACATTAGCATTATTTGGATTTTGAACAAACCGAAAGGAAACCTGAGATTGTTTAAAAATTAAAATTAAACGTGGGATTGTGGGTTAGATTTTTAACTTTTGTTATGGATGTGTAGTAAGTGGCTAACTTTTAGGACTAAAAATCTAAATTTTTGGATTAAACAAAAATTGATAAATATTATTAACTTTTTTTTAAAAGAACAACAATACCAAAAGAAACACTACACATCCATAACAAAAGTTAAAAATAGTTTAAATTTAAAATATATCAACAAC
The DNA here is from genome assembly GCF_040712315.1 of Castanea sativa. NCBI lineage: Eukaryota > Viridiplantae > Streptophyta > Magnoliopsida > Fagales > Fagaceae > Castanea > Castanea sativa. Next base: position 17,559,298 of record NC_134015.1, on the reverse strand, counting down.
ATCAACAACCTTTGAAATTGAGAAAAAGGTACGTAACATTTTTTATGAAGTAGTAAATTAATATTTATGGAAAAAAATTTAAATTGAATTTGACATAGAATTATACAAATGATAAATATAATTTCTATTACAAAAAAAAAAAATTTACAACAATTTCTTAGATAACAACCACTTTATGTGAGGTTTAATACATATAATAATTCTTGTAAAGTTTCTCATCCGAACTTATCTAATATTCCATTCTAATGACTCCTGAATGCAATCCAAAAAAATTGTGTGTACGTGAACCTGAGAGAGATAAAAAAAATTAGGGTTAAACCAAGTATTTTTTTTTAAAAAAAATTAATCAACAAACCAAAGTTAGAATTTAACTCTATCATGGACTATTTAAAATCTAATCACCACATCATCAACTATTTAAATAAATAACTAAATAAAAAAAAAAAATTTAACGCCAAAAACATATACAATGATGGTAAAAAAAAAAAAAAACTAAAAAACTTTAATGCCAAAAACATATACAATGAAGGTAAAAAAAAATTCTTAAAAAGAAAAAAAAATACGTAGAAAGGGAAAAAGAAGAAGAAGAAGAAGTGAGAAAATAGAAGATAAAGATTTTTTAGAATTTAACTCTATCATGGACTCTTTAAAATTTAATCAAATTCAAATTTTCAAAATTACATTTTTTAAAAAAAGAAAAAAAAAAAAGAGTAAACGTGATACATATAAAAAAAAATAAAAAAAAATAGAACTCAAAGAAAATTATTCATAAACCAAAGAAAAGAAAACAAAGAGAAACTTGCAAAAGATATAACCTGAAAATTTGTTGGTTGAATGCTTCTTTTGTAGCATAAGGTAGCTCTGTCTTTGAATCACAATACCTACAACATGAAATGACAATTCATTAAGAAGTACAGAGGTAGAGTACATGAAGGAATCATTCATTTCAAAATTACATTTAAAAAAAAAAAAAGAGTTAACGTGATACATATATAAAAAATAAAAAATAAAAAGTAGAGCTCAAAGAAAGTCAACATAAACCAAAGAAAAGAAAACAAAGTGGAACTTGCAAAAGATAGAACCTGGAAATTTGTTGGAGCCTCTGACAATAAATTTCTTTAATCTGAAGAAAAAGAAATGAGGATGTAGAGCTAAACTAAATGTCTTCAATCTGAAGAAGAATGAGAGATAGAAAGTGAGATAGAAACTGCAAAGTGTACATGAGTTTGTAGGTTTTAAAATGTAGGAGTTTTAATTTACATATTTATCCTTATTAGTTGAAAACTTTTAAGTGGATATGATGAGGATACTTTAAGCATCCAAAATGTGGAATCCAAACAGGAGAAACCCCTTAAATAGTAGTATAGATAATACAAATATATAAATAAACAATGAATGTGAATGCTGTTGCTAAAAGGGATTTTTTTTTCTTTTTCAAAATAACATCATTTTTCTAACAATTTCGTTAGTTAGCATTATTTGGAAACTATTTAGGGAATTAACATCTCGAGTTTGTGAGAATCGAATTTACTGTAGCAAATCGAGTGGGCTAGGTTGGAGTTCAATAGAAACTCGAGTTCCTTGCTCTTTTTCGTTTTCCTTCGTCCTTTGTTCTCGAAAACAAACCCACAAAGACCAAATCAAGAACTACCTCAACAACCCATAAACAAACCCAAAAACACCCACCCACGGCAGAAACCACACCCACTTTAGGAACAAACCCACAAATCACAAAAATGTTTTTGGTTCGAGTTGAGAGAGATGAGCTGGAGATCAGACCACTGCCAATGGTGGCGATGATCGTTGGAGGAAGAGCCAAGGATCTCGGCCACGGAAGTTCAAAGAGTAGAGTAGTGGGTTCGTTGTTTTTTATTGATCTGGGTTTGTTGTTTCCTTCTTCTTTGTTGATTTGCCTTCTTTGTGATCTCTACCTCTTTCTTCTTAGTGAATCTATGAAACTCAAATCTTAGAGACTCGATTTCTACATTGATTTTCATAAAAATCAAGTCTTTAATACTCAAGTTGCTACAGTAAAATCGAGTCCCACGCACTCGAGATATTAGTTTCCTAAATAGTTTGAAAATTATGCTAGCTAACGAAATTATTTTCAAAATAGGTGTTATTTTGAAGAAAAAAAATCTTGCTAAAAGTGTTCTAGCCGTTAAAAATTCAAAAATATGCCAACGTGTGAAATGGAAAATAAAAGAAAAACGTTATTTTCATTTTTTTTTACTTCCGAAATTACCCTTAATTTAAATATAAGAAATGTCGTTAAAACTGTAAATAGAAAAAAAAAATTAAAAACAAGAAACTTATTGGTTAACTAAGGGCATGTTTGATGGTGGTGCAGTTCAAGTACTCTTGTTCAAAATGATATGAAAACTATAATTTAAAAAGTGTTGTAAAAAAAATACATATTTAAACTTTAAAGTGCTTATAATACAAAAAATTTGTTTCGTACAATATTTCAAATAACATATTTTAAAATAGGAAAAAATATAATTGTACATTTGGCATGTGCATGGTTTTTTTTTTTTTTTTTTGTTAAAAGTAATGAATAGAATGTTATTTTACGAAGAAAAAAAAAAAGAGAGAAGTACAAAGTGGTGGGCCGGTAGGAGAAAAAAAAAAAACTCTAGTCTTGTCAATAGGGTCCCACCATTTTCAACTAAAAAAAAAAAAAAAAAAACCACTCAGCAACGTTAAAAACTGGTATGGTGATTTTCCTATCAAAATAGTAGATTGATACAAAGTTCTTATAATAAAATAAATAAATAAAAAACTTTCCATTGTTATCAAAAGCTGCAAGACTTTAGACAAGTACAAATATCTCATGCATGTAAAACAAGAAGGCAATCAACGGGCTTATATATTGGCATAGTATGCCAAGAATATTTTGAGAAAGATGTCAAAACAATATTTGGGCCTACAAACCCATGTCACAATAAATTTCATTTGATAGACCTATCTCTCGTTCCTAATATAGATATCATCCTGCAAAAATAGAACGAGAAGTTTTGATAAGCAAACCAAATCTGCAATACTCCCAACACATTCTCCTTTAGCAGTTACATCACCAATGTTTTCTCCTTCATTAAAGGCTATGTAAATTGGTGTACGAGTTGACGTTGATATTTTTCAATATCATGAGCCCAAGCAAACTCAACCATGTTTGGATTCCTCTATCCAAGTTACATATGAATCAATATTCTTGGCACACTGCAGCCACATTCTTTACTACATTAGCAGTAGTATGCCAAGAATATTGATTCATATGTAACTTGGCTAGAGGAAAATCCAAGCATGGTTAAGTCTGCTTTGACTCATGATGTATCAATTTTAACTTCGTTTCAATAAAGTTACAATATTCTTATATATAAAAAAAAAAAAAAACTAAACTCTCGCACGTTACTTTTGTTTTTGTTCAAAATTATTAAAAGAAAAAAAAAAGGCAAAACTTTCGGAGCAAAACACCTTATGTTACTTATGTTTTTGTTCAAAATTGAAATAAGCCTATGTTCTAATTTTTTTTTCTTTTTTTTGGTGGAAGCCTGTGTTCCATTTGAACTTACACCTCACGTAAATGAACGTTACTTTTGTTTTTGTTCAAAATTGAAATAAGCATGTGTTCTATTTGAACTCAAATTACTTTTTTGTCTCAATACTTATCTTTATCCCATGTTTCCCATCCCATGCAGTTTTATTTAAAAAAAAAAAAAAAAAACTATTCATCATTCTCAATGAAAATAAAGTGAAGAAAACCTAGGGCTCATTTAGTAAGTGTGTTTAAATAACAGTTTTAAGTTTTTTTGAAAATACATGCGGGTGAAAAAGTGTATGAAAATGCGTGTAATATTGTTTAAAAACAAAAAACATGTATTTAAAATTATGTATCAAACAACCCCCTATGCTCCGTTCTCAATAAAAATAAAGTCAATTATTGCTTTTTTGACTTACAAAAATACCTTTAATTTAATTAACTTATCCTCTCTCTCTCTCTCTCTCTCTCTCTCTCTCTCTCTCTCTCTCTCTCTCTCTCTCTCTCTCTCTCTCTCTCTCTCTCTCTCTCTCTCTCTCTCTCTCTCTCTTGAAAGACTTATCGTTATTCCTAAAATATAAGAAATGGTTAAAACCATGATTTTCAGACCCGGGCCGGACCAAACCGTACGGTCCGACCTGAGTAACTGTTTGTAGACATCAAAATTTTTATGATGTATCCACAACCGTCCAATTGATCATGATTGAGTATCTTTGATCAAATTAATTTCCAATTGATAATGTGGACAACTAGCAAATGAAATCAAGTCATGTGGTAACATCAAATGAAGAAAGCCATGTGGCAACATCTAGGAAAAAAAAAAAGGACTCATATGGAAGGTTCTTTAAAATGGAAAACCAAATTAAATTCATAATTCATAATTAACTCTCAATAAATGCTGAGAGAAAATTCAAAATCAAATGCTATTGAGTTGCTTATGAATAAAGGCTTCTTCTATGAGAAAAGGACATAGAAACAAAGAGAGAAAAACTCTACTAACACTCTACAAAAATAAAGAGTCTTCTCTAAGTCCAAAAGAGCATCCTGGCTCCCTCAAAATCAAGCTCATTCCTACTTCTTCAAATCAAAGTAACTAGGGATTTTCCTTCAATTTTGGTTGAGATCAAGCCAATGGCCCTCAACTTCAAATCAAATACATCCAATCACACATCCAACTTGGAGACATCAAGGTACGATTAAAGATCAAACTTTATAGCCTTTCGGATCGTAAAGTTTCTTGGAGATTGAATCAGAGGAATTTTATTGTATTCTTTTATTGTAAGAGTCATACTAAGGATTGTACTCACATATATACAAATCAATATAAATTGAAAATTTGTTACAATATTTCCTAACTGTGTGATTTATCTTTTTACGAATTTTGTGTGTACAATCTAGATTTTTATTTTTTAGATAAGTGAATAGTAGAGAGTGTAGATAAGGTTAAAAATAAATAAATAAATAAATAAGGCACAATAAAAAATGTATTTACCACTAAGTTATCACTTGAAACCCTACATAAGCTCCTGATTTAAATAAACTTTATTTAACTTGGCTCTTCAAGAAAAATTTCTCACTCTTAATTTATGCTAGACATTAGTAAAATCAATGAATAATAGCTTATCCTATTCTAGGCTCGTGTTTTGCCAAGCTCTGAGAATGAAATTTGAAGTTACAAATACAATTTAGCTCTCTCACTCTTTTTATTTTTTTTATTATATATATATATATATATATGATTTTTTTAATAAGAGTTGCAAACCTTCATACATATACGACATCAAACATGCAATATTTCAATACCATCATAACAAGAAAGAAAGTTCAAAAGAAAAATTAAAGACAATGCAATGACAAAATATATAAGACCGTAATACATTACAAACATGGTAGATTTCCGTAGGTATGTATCTGCTAGAAAAGAAAAGAAAAAAAAAAAAAAAGAACTTCCTGGACGGAAATCTCTGAAGAAAATCTTGGATAAAATCCAGCTACTGCATTGCTTCATTTTCCACCTTTCTTCTTTCACTTTTACTGCTTTCTTCCAAAATTCTTGAGAAACCTCTACAACTTTTTTATGGTTAGGTTATTCCCAATAACAACCCCATTTATTAATCCACTCTCATATTCCATCATTATAACTACCCAATCAAATTTACTTGGGAAATTTGACCCTTCATCTTGTTTGGAATTCGGTGGTGGTTGTGTCAATGTCTTAGAAATTTTGCATTTCTTAGTCAAAGGCATACCACACAAACCTATGTTTCCCAAATATGAATCATTTCCAAAGGTAGAGAATTGTTGACCTTGTGGAATAGGCCCTGTAAGATGGTTATTTGAGGCATTGAAGAATTCAAGAAATGTGAGATGCAACAATTGCGGAGGAATCTCTCCTGATAGCCTATTTTGAGAAAAGTCCAAAGATTCAAGTTCCATTAAGTTCTCTAAGGAAGATGGTATAGGACCAGTGAGCATGTTGTTGGATACGTTGAGCAAATGAAGCCCCTTTAGATTTCCAATGACTTCTAAAATTTCTCCATCAAATTTATTGCTTGAGAGATCAATAGCTACAAGATGATCTTGGATCTTTTGATATAGTGTCTTGATGCCTTTGTTTGTCATTTCCAAGGTGTAACTAAAATCATTTACAAAAATGGAATAAGGTGATGGGGTGCTTGTGTCTGCAACCATATAAGCATTATCCTCGTCAAATGTCAAGTTGGCAACTTTCATGGAGGTCCAACTTTGGAAGTGCTCATATGGTAACTTACCTGTAAAGTTATTGAAAGAGACATCAATGATTTGCAACTTGGGGAAATCAAGACTGCTTTCAGGTTTCCCAATTGCACTATGGAACCCATTAGATTGCAGACTTAGGACCCTCAACCTTGGAAGCTTCCCCAACCAAGAGGGAAAAATGTCAGACAATCGATTGTTACCAAGAAGAAGAATCTCTAGCATTGTGCAGTTGGACAATGATCTTGGTACTTGCCCTTCTAATTGATTATAACTTACATCAATTGCTTTCAATCTACTTTGTTCCATGTAAATTCCAGGAAGAATTCCACGGAAATTGTTGCTTTGTAAATTCAATACTACCAAATCACTCAAATTGCTCAAGCATTTGGGAAGCATGCCCCCCAAGTTGTTGTGTGAGAGATCCAGTATTGCAATTGAGCTAAGATTGCAGAACAATGGTGAGATTTCTCCAGTCAATTTATTGTTTGTGATATTGTATTGGGCGATGGAAGGTGGAGGAATTGGAAGTGATCCTTGCAGCTTGTTGGAAGAGAGATCCAAATCAAGTAAATTGTCCCATGGAAGAATAGGCGGACTGTGGTTGAAAGACTCAAAATTTGTAAGGAAGTTGTGGGATAGATCCAACGAGAAGAGAGTTTGTTTCCCCATGTTGAAAAGCCAGTTTGGTATTTGACCCTGAATTTTATTGTTGGCGAGAGACAAAATCTTCAATTCTTGTTGGGAATGCAAGAAAATTGGAAATTCAGTCAAGTTACATGCATTCAAAGCTAAAATCTTAAGCTTTGGAGTACTGGTGTTGAAAGTCGAATTAATGGGGAATGATAAATGGAACCCTGAAAGTAGGAGTATAGTTAGTTTTTTTTTATTCAGAAGTAAGTCCAATTCTACTCTGCCACTAAGGTATTTGCCTCTTAGACTCACAGTCTCAAGATTCGGAAGTCTACAAATTGACTGTGGAATTGAACCATGGAATTTATTATCACTAAGGTCTATGTCAGTTAGTTGGGTAAGGTTTCCAAGCCAAGGTGGAATTTGACCAGTTAGTTGATTGTTATGTACCAAAAACTGGGTAAGCTGGGTCAGGTTCTTAAGAGACATGGGAATGTCACCATACAATCCGCAGCTGCTCAGGTCAAGAGATTTTAAAGAAGGCAAGTTGGCCAAGATGTGAGGTACCGGGGAAGATAAGTTCACCCTCCTGAGATGAAGAAGTTTGAGGCTGGTAAAGTTCTCAGCAACACTTTTTAGGCCGGGATTTTGGAGTTTCAATGGATTGAATGAGAGATCAAGGGAAACCAAGTTGGAGAGCTCAAAGATTTCTGGTGGAATTTGACCACTGAAGGCAGACATAGAGAGGTTGAGATATGTTAAGTTTGAGAGGTACCTGATGCTTGGGGGAATTTGAGAATAACTGAAGTCATTATCAGCGAGATTGAGCTTTTGAAGGTACACAAGGTGGAAAAGGCTGCTGCTAGAGTTGAAGGAGCCATACAGTTGACTGCTACTGAGGTCAAGGCCAATCACGTAACCTGTACCTCTATCACATAGGACACCATCCCATGAACAACAATCATTCCTTTCTCCAGAGTTCCAAGATGAAATCTTTGGATACGCAAAAGGATCAAAAGAAGCACTCACATCAATTTCAAGGCTTTGCTTTAATTGCAACAAGGCAGAACTCTCAAAATCTTTACACACTGGCTGAGTTGATAAAGAGGAACAACTATTTAGATAATGAAAAATCGACAAGAAGAAGAGCAAGCGCATAGATATCAAGAGACACATGGATGACCCCATATTAATATCTTGAACAAACTCTGTTAGCGCACTGATAATTTTGAAACTAGGAGTGAATTTCTTTTATAGACAAGATTCAGAGCTAGTGCAATTACATCATTGTACATGGATATTTTTTTTACATGTAAGCATTTATAAGTGCAATGGACCACCTAGTTGCCATGTTGACGGTGGTGGTCTCACGTAAAGAAAAAGCCAATATTTCTGTTAAGTCCCTCCAAAGTTAGGAAGATGTAACATATTATCCAACTTGGTTTCGCAATCTTGTCAGTTTTTTGTATTACACTAATAGAATCGTCAATAGTTTTAAAAATTTTAGTATTTAGAATTTTTTTTAAAAAACAATTTTATAGTATTTAACACGTTACTTTACAATAGGCTTAACATGATTTTTTTTTTACCACTTCATTAAAATATTATTTATTTATCATTTTTTATTTATTTTGAAAAAGAGTAGAGAGTGAGATCTGAGGGGAGACTGAAGGGAAAACAAAAATAATAAAAATTATTAGCAACTTCTTATAGTAATTTTATCCTTTTATTCTTTTTTTAGTGGTTTTGTGGCTAAAAAAAGCTTTTAGCATTATCCCACCTTTGAGGGTATGCTTTCACTTGGAAATATGCTACCCAATCTTATCTCAAACTGGTGGTGTTCATATCTCCAAATGAAAACCAACTTGTGGTGTTCTTATTTCAAACTTGAAGACTGGTGGAAGACTTGCAAAACACCACATAACTTGGGTTCTATGCAAAACCATTTTAAACGGAGGTCTAGTTTGAAATGAATATAGTCTTACTCTTAGAAGTAGGATCAACTTGCGTTATTTTAATTATACAACATTATCAGACAGAGAAAGGTCGAATATTATTGGAGTTTCAATTGATTGATAACAACATGAACGAAAAGGAATGCCCGGTTTCATTTTAATTTTTTTTTTCCTAACGCTTTCTTGAACTTTCTAAGCAAACATGCATAGCATTGTTTAAGCAGCCAGAATTCTTTTCACTCTGGACACCATCCCATGAACAATAATCGTTCCTTTCTCCAGACTTCCACGTTGAAATATTTGGCCAAGCAAAAGAGGAGCAACTATGTATGTAAGTGCACAATTGGACCTGGACCCAAAGACGATTACGGGCTCAGGCCCAATGAGCCTTAAACAATAAAATTTGGTAGATTGTGGGCTTGAAATCTAGGTTAGAAGTACTGAGGACTTGATAACAAGCTAAGATCTACAAATACTTGTAAACAACAAACAATAATTGTAAATAGACCTCATCGGACGTAAGCCGAGGACTATCTTTGTATTATTTATCTTTCTTTTCTAAAGATTACAAAAGATCCCCCCTTTCTTTGTTCTAGGTCCCCCCTTAAATACTTTTTTTTTTGATACTTTGTCCACGTGTTGCTCCAACCCCCTCCCCCCTAGATATTTCTTTTCTTAGTGCCTTTGAATAGTGACCAGAAGTTTCGGTTCTACTGTTCAGGGGTCACTTCCCCATTAATGCGGCCAGGGAGGTAGATATAGAGTCTTTAATGTGGAGGTGGCAGCCTTTGCATATGATATTTTCCTAACACTGGTGTGTCTACAACATTCAAGGACTCTCCCCTTTAACCATTAGTCTTTCCAGAGTTGTGCCTTGACCTTCATAATGAAGTTTTGAGTTATCTTGGATCTGTCCGAGAAGAAACTCGCCCTCGACTGTATCCTCGGACCCTCGGCGTATGGGCCAATTCGCAGAGCTAACAAATTCTTAGCTCAAGAACAAGTCGGCCCTCCATGCTACAGTCCAAAGGCCCATATGCTCACTTGGGTCCTTTTACTCCCCACAATGTAGATAATGAAACATCGAAAAAAAGAAGAAGAACGAGCGCATGGATATCTTGAAAACACTTCCTTAGCACTCTAATAATATATATATACATACATATATATATATATATATATATATATATATATATATATATTGGAAATGAACAATATATATATATATAGGTAAAAATACTGATAATTTAGAAACTTGGAATAAACTGTAGACAAAACTCACGGCTATTATGGATATGTGTGACACTCGCATTAATAAAATATCAATCTAAAAATTAAATCAAGTATTTTACTAATAATTAGGAATAAATAATAAATACTTTAAGTTATAGAATAAGAGTACATTGTGTGATGAATTATCGGTGTAAAAAAAGCCTAAATTATTATTAAATGATGAATTGAATTATTTAATTATAATTTAATTATAACACTTCTCCGTCCAATGATTCAAGTAAGTAGGACTCAACATGTGAAAAAAATTTGACTTTCAAATTACGGAGAGCAAATAGTTTGTTAACTCAAGACTACATACTTTAATATCTTGATTAATTATTAATTGTCTTAAAAGCTTAAACTATTAAAATAATAATAATAATTTTATCATGATTCTAAAGCTTGTGTGAGACGAAGTTTTCATCGAAACTAAAAATTATATTAGATTGTTAAAATAATATTATTTTTCCAAGAACAGATAAACTTCATACAACTCAATATTTAAATATCATTAAAAAAACCTTATGTACAATGACCAAAATATTGTACTGAGTTTTAGCCTTTTAAAAGAGTAATTATAATTGGAAATTGTTAGCTTTTGTTTGGGGAGATGTGATGCTACGTATGGAAAAGAAATGAAGCGAATGACATCCATCTGGGCCTACCTTTTCCAAGCAGCCCAATTTCATCGTATATGGAGAGAAATGTGTAACGGAGACTGATGAGACTGAGACCAACCGCCTTTTGTTTTTTACATTTCATTACTCTGAAAAATAAAAATAAAAATAAAAACAAAAACAAACTACATATTTCAGCCTTATTTTTTAGGCGTAAATGCACTTTTAATTTTTACATTTTGATGTTTTTTCAGTTTAGTTCCTACATTTTATTTTTACCACTTTTAGCCCCCTAAACCAATTAACGCGTGTTATTTTTATCCTTTTCGTCAATCAACTTACGGAAATTGCTGAGGTGGATACTAGAGGAATTAAAAAATTATAAAAAATGTCACATCACCATGACACATCAGCATCTTTTTTTTTATATAAATAATTTCTCAATTTTAACTAAAAAAAATAAAAACACAAACTCAAATTTAAAAACACAAAAACACAAACCCAGAAAATCAAACCAAAAACACGAATTCAAAATTAAACCCATTAACAAAATATCACTTCTTTCTCTCTCTTCTTTCAATCACATAGTCACTCTCACTCCTCTCTCTCATTTCTCATCTTCCTTTCTCTCTCCCCTCTCTCTGATTCGGTGGCTCTCTTAGATTGACGTGGACTGGAGATCGAAATCGGCAGCATGGACTGAAGATCGATGGCAACAGCATGGTGGTTTGGAGATCGGCGGTGACGGCATGGTGGTTTGGAGATTGGCAACGACGGCGTGGTGGTTTGGAGCTGCAGTGATGGTGGATTCTCTCTCTTTCTCTCATTCCAATCCTCTCTTTCTCTCACTCTGATTCTCTCTCTCAGATTGGATGTGGGTTTTGGTTTTGCTTTGAATTTTTGTTGTGGGTATTGATGCAAGATTCATGGTAGTGGCGATGGGGGATTGTTGTGTTGTTGGTGGGGATGGGTCACTATGGGTTTAAGGAGGTTGCTATTGATGTGGGTGGTGATTTGGTGGCAATGGGTCTGTGGGTGTTTTGATTCTCTCTCTCAAATTGGGTGTAAGTTTTGGTTCTGCTTTGAATTTTTGTTGTGGGTATCAGTGCATCTATAGGTTCATGGTGGTGGCAGTGGAGGGTTGCTGTGCAAGTTCAACTTTGTATTATTTTATTAAAAACTCAAACAAAACCCATTTTATTTTCACACACTTAATCCCTTGAGTTTTTGGGTTTTTGGGTTTTTAAGTGTTTGAGATTTCTAGGTTTTCTTTGATTTTATGATTTTGGCTATGAATCTTTGGGGAAGAACGAGGAAAACTTATGGGTTTTCAGCATTGGTCTTTGTTCTCTTCTCGAATTGCATTATTGATTTGATTTTAAGTGGGAAAGGAAGTTGATTCAATGAGTTTAATTTTGAATTCGTGTTATTGGGTCTGATTTTCTGGGTTTGTGTTCTCGTGTTTTTAAATTTGAGTTTGTGTTTTTAATTTTTTTTAGTTAAAATTGAGAAATTATTTATAAATATATATATATATATGCTGATGTGTCATGGTGATGTGGCATTTTTTATAATTTTTTAATTCCTCCAGCATCCACCTCAGCAATTTCCGTCGGTTGATTAATGGAAAGGACGAAAATAACATGCGTTAATTGGTTTAGGGATTAAAAGTGGTAAAAATAAAATGTAGGGACTAAAATGGAAAAACGTCAAAATGTAGAGACTAAAAGTGCATTTACGCCTATTCTTTATATCATATTTTAATTTAGTCTCTGACCTTTCAATTGTGTCAATTTAGTTTCTATCCTCTGTCATTATATTTTAAATGAAAATTGCTAACGTAACAAACAGCTAAAATAAAAAATTAGTTTTTGTTGATGTGATAATAAACCTTTTTTTTTTTTTTTACCATTTGTCATATCAGCAATTTTTATCTAATAAATAACGACAATGATTTAATCAATACAACACTATAAGGTTAGGAACTAAAGTAATACAATTAAAAATTTAATGACCAAAATAAAATATGGTATAAAAGATATGAATCAAATAGGTAGTTTACTCAATAAATAATAATAATTTTGCCAATTAGCTTTTTAATCCATTTATGATTTATCTACCACACGTAGGTATGATGGCATAAAAGATTAAAGGTATAAAAAATCTATATTTTTCTTTCCCTTTTTCTACGTTTGCAAACCAAACAAAAACGAAACGTATGGTTCTAAAAAAACAAACAAACAAAAGGAAAAATAAATATTTTTTTCCTTTTCTTTTTCCCTCTCTCCTTATTTTTAAGACATTTGTAAGAGGCTAGTGTGCACTACACATGCAAGGCACGTGCTGCTCCTTCAGTGAGAAAATTAATATAGATTTTTTTTTGTTGAACGATGGTGGTTGTTTTACAAGTCACTAATACTTTAAGAAGGCTGACGGGAGTATTGAACCTGTCAGCCACAGTCATGAGAACACCTCCATTGGACGCTCAAGGCCACACCCCATACATGACGAGGTTAGGCTGAAGTATTAGGTGACGGGGTCAAGACTGAAGGACCTAAGGTGACGGTCTTCCTAGGGACGTACGTAGGGTGACGACTTTAGCAGGTAAAAGCTAAGGTCGTCACCCAACCTTCATCCTTAACCTATTCTGTCCTCTACATACGTGAATATAAGGAAAGTTCTTGTGCTACACGCTCGGCCTTGGTCAAGAAGACTCCTATAAAGAAAAGAGCTCTAGATGATACACAAAATCCACAAACCACTCTCCTAGAAGGAAAGTACTTCCTCACCAAGGTGCTTATTTCGGATTCATACCACTATATATACCCCAAGGACCCTCATAAGCAAAAGTACGCACAATTATCCCAACTCTGGCACTCTAGGGTTGTTGAAAAGACTCTAACTTGACCATCGGAGGGTTTTTGGTCGGCACCACACCGGTGCTCTCTGTTCGGTCCTTTATTTTCTCTTCGCAGATTTTGCTTCGATCTGGAGAATCCTCGCGGCTTTACTGGTGATTTCTTCGGCATCATCAGTTGGCGCCGTCTGTGGGAAAGAACGAGAGCATAGAGAAGATTATTTAGCCTTTGCTCTATTCCTAAGACAAAAAGTTGCATGGTACTCACCAGATCAATGGCAACAACCAACAATCAAGGCGAAGAACCGCATGCCACAGCACTAGAAAGGCAAGTCCAAACGCTCGCGGCGGCAGTTGAGTGCCTCACCAAGCAGAATCATGATTTAGAAGAGCAACTATGACAAAGTAACGCACACCAAAGTGCACCAGAGGAAGACCAGGAAGGCGCTAGTCCGGAGGGGAGGAACGCGGTAGGGCCTGAGGGTAGCAACGCCCCGACTAGACCAGAGCGGCAAGAGACCAACCCGCCGTCTGTCTCAGACACATTACCGCCTCATATCGCAGCTGAGATGCAGCAAATGAGGGAACGTATGGACGTGATGATGAGCGCCCTGAGGGGACGAATCTCTAGCGACCTAGACGACCTAGTCCATAGAACAGATTCGCCCTTCACAGCACTCGTGAATTCATACCCTCTTCCTCCAAAGTTTTGCATGCCACACATCGAGAACTATGACGGATCCAAGGACCCTTTGGATCACTTGGAATCTTTCAGGACCCTAATGCATCTTCAGGGCGTGCCAGACGAAATCATGTGTAGGGCTTTCCTCACCACGCTGAAAGGACCTGCAAGGGACTGGTACAGCCGGCTGGCACCTAACTATATCAGCACTTTTAAGGAATTAGGCGCACAGTTTGTATCACACTTTATCGGGAGTCACCAGCATAAGAAATCTACTGCGTGTCTGTTGAACATCAAGCAGCGAGAGGACGAGACCTTAAGATCATACTTAGACCGAATCAACAAGGAATCCCTCTCGATAGACGAGGCCGATGACAAGATACTTGTGGCAGCATTCACGAACGGGCTACGGAAGGGTAAGTTCCTGTTTTCTCTATACAAGAATGACCCAAAGACTATGTCCGACGTGTTTTACAGGACGACGAAGTATATGAATGCAGAAGACGCGTTACTGGCCCGAGAGGACAAGCCCAGAAAGAGGGAGAGGCAGGAAGATGCACAACCGGACAGGGGACGAAAAATGGCAAGAACCGGAGAACGACGAGATGATCGACGACCCAAGCCGCCTACAGGAAGATTCACGAACTTCACTCCCCTAAACGCGCCCATCGACCAGGTACTAATGTAGATTAAAGATGAAGAAACTTTGGCCTTTCCTGGTAAATTGAAGGGAGATCCCAACAGGAGACCAAGAGACAAATACTGCCGTTTTCATCAAGATCATGGCCATGACACCACTGATTGCTATGACTTGAAACAGCAAATAAAAGCTCTTATTAGGAAAGGAAGGCTGTAGAGGTTCATCAATAAGGAGAGGGTGGACCCGCCACAAAATCAAGCCCCTCGTCGAAACAATGATCGCCTCAGGCAACCTGTAGGAGATATAAGGATGATTATAGGAGGCATCAGGATTGTCGGGTCATCCAAGAAAGCCCGAAAGACATACCTCAGAACGGTTCAGAACGTCCAGATGACAAGTCCCGCACTTGAAAGGTCGCGGATTGACAATCCCCCCATTGAATTTTCAGAAGGAGAAGCGCGGCGCCTTCATCATCCCCATGACGACACTTTGGTTGTCACCATACAAGCAGGAGACTATAACATACACCGAGTCCTCGTAGACAACGGTAGTTCAGCAGATATCCTTCACTATCCCGCTTTCCAATAGATGGGAATTGGAAGGGAACGACTAGTTCCGACTAACGCCCCGCTCGTTGGCTTTGGAGGAGCGAGGGTGCTTCCGCTTGGCGTTGTCACTTTGGCGGTTGCCATTGGAGACTACCCACAGCAAGTCACCTGAAATGTAACATTCCTCGTAGTTGATTGCTCGTCGGCTTACAATGCCATCATAGGACGTCCAACCCTCAACTCATGGAAAGCCGTGACCTCGACATACCATTTAATGATAAAATTCCCTACTGACCATAGAACTGGAGAATTGAGAGGAAATCAAGTATCCGCACGCGAATGTTATGTGGTCATGATGGAAATGGACAATCACATCTAGGCCATGAACATAGAAGAACGTCGGGTGGCGACAGAGCCTGCCAAGAGACTCGAAGACGTGCTTCTCGACGAAGCCCACCTGGAGCGAACGACCAAAATCGGCACCCTAGCTGACCCGACGGTATGTCAAGAACTCACGACCTTCTTGAAAGAAAACAGGGACGTGTTCGCATGGAGCCACGAAGACATGCCAGGAATCGATCCATCAGTCATGGTGCACAGGTTGAATGTGTCGCCATCTTTCCCGCCCGTCTGACAGAAGAAAAGAACCTTTGCCCAAGAAATAGATCAAGCAGTAGCAGAAGAAGTCCGCAAACTGCAAGAGGCGGAATTTATCAGGGAAGTGTACTACCTTGATTGGTTGGCAAACGTCGTGATGGTCAAAAAGAACAACGAAAAATGGAGGATGTGCGTCGACTTCACGGACTTAAACAAAGCATGCCCCAAGGATAGCTACCCCCTCCCGCGGGTTGACATCCTAATGGATTCTACGGCCAAACATCAGCTGCTGAGCTTCATGGATGCATTTTCTAGGTATAACCAAATTCGAATGGATGAAGCTGATCAAGAGAAGACTTCGTTCGTAACGAGCCAAGGCCTCTTTTGCTACAAGGTCATGCCCTTTGGACTGAAAAACGCTGGTGCTACCTATCAGAGGCTCATGAACAAGATGTTTGCACGACAGATCGGAAGAAACGTCCAAGTATATGTCGACGACATGCTGGTCAAAAGTCAAAGGGAAGAAGCTCATTTGGAGGATCTCAAGGAAACATTTGACACTCTTCGCTCCTACAACATGAAGCTCAATCCAAGCAAGTGTGCCTTTGGAGTGACGGTGGGAAAGTTCTTAGGGTACATGGTATCCCAAAGAGGTATCGAGGCCAACCCGGACAAGATTTAGGCCATTATGGGGATGGCCCCTCCTAAAAATATGAAGGAAGTACAAAGCCTCAATGGCAGGGTCACCGCACTTAGTAGATTCGTGTTGAAGGCGGCAGATA
The DNA here is from genome assembly GCF_040712315.1 of Castanea sativa. Classification (NCBI taxonomy): domain Eukaryota; kingdom Viridiplantae; phylum Streptophyta; class Magnoliopsida; order Fagales; family Fagaceae; genus Castanea; species Castanea sativa. The sequence continues at coordinate 17,542,441 of NC_134015.1, read as the reverse complement.
GATGTCTACCTTCCTTTCGAACATTGAAAAAATCCTTTGAATGGACGGCCGAATGTCAACAAGCGTTCGAGGATCTGAAGGTCTATCTCTCTTCACCGTCGTTACTAAGTCCCTCACAACCAGGAGAAGAACTGTTCCTCTATCTGGTCGTTTCCCCGGCAGCTGTCAGTGCGGCCTTAATCAGAGAAGACGACATGGTTCAACGGCCCGTGTACTACGCGAGCAAGGCACTGTACGGTGCAAAAGAGAGATACCCCCCCATGGAAAAACTTGCCTTTGCTTTGGTCACGGCGGCCCGCAAACTTAAGCCATATTTCCAAGCCTATACGATAGTCGTCCTAACGGACAAACCTTTGCGACGAGTGATGGGCAGCCTTGCGGCTGCCGGACGAATGGCATTGTGGTCGATAGAACTAAGCGAATTTGACATACAATATCGTCCCCGCACCGCCATCAAGGGACAAGCGGTTGCCGACTTCATTGTGGAGTTCACCAGCGCAGAAGGTGAAGAGGGAAAAAATCCCCAATGGAGCGTTTTCACTGACGGGTCGTCCAACAAAAAGGCTGGAGGGGTAGGGGTCGTACTTAAATCTCCGGAAGGCGACGAGCTCAAATGTATGATTCGCCTCAATTTTCCTACAACTAACAATGAAGCTGAGTATGAAGCCCTGATAGCAGGTTTAGACCTTGCCCAAGTGGTAGAGGCCGCGAACGTAGTTGTTCACTGCGACTCCCAAGTCATTACAAGCCAAGTAAACGGCGAGTACGAGTGTAAGGGCGAAAAAATGAAGAAGTACTGCGAGCAAGCGAAAAAGAGAATAGATGGGTTGCAGGCTAAAATAGTCCAAATTCCAAGAGGAGAAAACGAACATGCCGACCGTCTTTCCAAAGCCGCATCTGCAGAGTCTATGATCACCATTGACGGGGTACTTTCTTTTACTCAGCCCTCACCATTAATAGACATTGTCAACATACAGGAAATTGGTTCCGAGAACAATTGGACCACCCCTTTGATCTCCTACTTAAAAGATGGCACGCTGCCTAATGAGAAGGAGGCTGCAAGGAAGCTAAAGGCCCAGTCAGCGCGGTTTGTCTTGATAAAGGACGTCCTCTACAAGAGGGGCTTCTCTCGACCGTACTTAAGATGTATAGGCCCCGAAGAGGCAGACTATGTTATGAGAGAAGTACATGAGGGGATATGCGGCAACCACTCCGGATCACGGTCATTGGTACATAAGTTAATTCGAGCCGGATACTACTGGCCGACAATGCAAAGTGACGCCCAGGTTTATGTGAGAGCTTGCGACAAATGTCAAAGGTTCAACAATATCATTCGGCAGCCGGCGGAAGAATTGACCCCCATAACCGCCCCATGGCCATTCGCCCAGTGGGGGTTGGATATCATGGGACCATTTCCAATGGCAACAAGGCAGCTGAAGTTCCTCGTCGTCGGCATCGATTACTTCACCAAATGGGTTAAAGCTGAAGCCTTAGCCACAATCACTGAAAAGAATATAAGGAGTTTTGTATGGAAAAACATTATTTGCAGGTATGGAATTCCAAGAGTCTTAATTTCGGACAACGATAAACAATTTGACAACGACTCCTTCCGAGCCTTCTGTTTAGAGTTAGGAATCAAGAACCATTATTCCTCCCCAGCCCATCCTCAAGCAAACGAACAAGTTGAAGTCACCAACCGATCCTTGCTTCGAATCATCAAGACTCGGCTCGAAGGGGCAAAGGGCATATGGCCTGAGATGCTACCCAGCGTGTTATGGGCGTACAGAACGACAGTACGAACACCTACAAGAGAAACCCCTTTCCAGCTAACATACGGAAGTGAAGCGGTCATTCCAGCCGAGATAGGACTCATGAGTTATAGGGTGGACAACCACGACGAGGGAAGAAATGATCAAAAGCTACGTTTACAACTGGATCTAGTTGACGAAGTGAGGGCGGTGGCTAAACAGAGGCTCGTACGATACCAGGACCTCATGGCCAAGCATTACAACTCCCGAGTCAGGCACCGAGACTTCAAGGTCGGAGACCTCGTTTTAAGGAAAGTAATGGGCGCCGCCAGAGATCCCGCACAAGGAAAGCTTGGCCCAAACTGGGAAGGACCCTACAAGATTACATCATGGCTAAGGAAGGACACTTATTACTTAGAAACACTCGACGGGCAGAAGCTGCGACACCCATGGAATGCCGAGCATCTCAGAAAATACTACCAGTAAAAGATGGCAAAGCAAAGCACTACTCCTCATTACCAGTTTATGATCTTTAATTATTTGTCCTAGTTTATTCTTGTCTACAATATATTTTAAGCCCCAGGGGTTAAAAGTTTATCTTTTCTTTTTCGAACAAAGTTTTGCTTATGTATTCGTCATAATAAGAGGAGGTTTATTCAGAAAAGACTAGTGAGCCTATTATATTTTCAAGAAAACACTAAGTCCACAAAGTGGACGGCCTACTACTAAGTCCACACAGTGGACGGCCTTATGGCCAAGACCACAAAGTGGACGACCTACTACTAAGTCCACACAATGGACGCCCTTATGGCCAAGACCACAAAGTGGACGACCTACTACTAAGTCCACAAAATGGACGACCTACTTCCAAGTCCACAAAGTGGACGGCCTTATGGCCAAGTCCACAAAGTGGACAACCTACTTCCAAGTCCATAAAGTGGACAGCCTTATGACCAAGTCCACAAAGTGGACGACCTATTACTAATTCCACAAAGTAGACGACCTTATGGCCAAGTCCACAAAGTGGACGACCCACTACTAAGTCCACAAAGTGACGGTATTGTTGAACCTGTCACCATGTCAGAATGCAGATAAAGGTGACGGTATTGTTGAACCCGTCACCTTGTCATATTCAAAGTGACGGGTATATCGCAATCGCCTTAAAATAAGTTATTAACTAAGCTGACGGTATTGTTCATAAAAATGATGGGCGTATGACAAAATGGATAAATCGAACTAAATCAGCTAAGAAAGCTGACGCCATTAAAAAATGACATGGCATACAACTAAGTTTGATCCAACGACGTCGCCCATGAAACTGACAGAATGATAAAAACGACTCGAAGTTTCAGCTAAAAAGAAGCTGACGCCGTCACTACTTCAACAAAAAATTGAGAAAAACCCCGTCACCCATAAGCTGACGGGCTCATCACGAGCATGTGATTTTAACTTGGAATATATATAATGAAAAAATATATAAAAAAACACACATACTTGGAGTATAAAGTGACATATTAAGATTAACACAAACAATGTCTTTACAAAAGCCCAGAAAAACAAGCGTCAAGTACTACAGTTCGTCTACACTTTTCCTTAAAAAAAAAAGAATTTTTGCTAAGATTCATGAAATAGGGGGGTCTTGGGATCTTCCGTCGTCTTCGGCAGTAAAAGGCTGGGCGCAAGAGATAGAAGGGCTGACGACATTTGGATCATCACCATGAGGGTTTGCTGGAGTTAGAGTGACAGACTGATCTACGGCTGGCTGAGCGAGAACGACGATGTTATCCCTCTGATTATTGTCGTCAGCTTCCTCATTGACGGCATCACCTGCAGGGGTTGATGGGATGGACTCATCCATAGAAATCTTGGATAAATCCAAGTCAGGATGGACGGATTTTACTTGTCTCAAACAGTCTTCGAACCCGTCACCATAGTAGGCAGCGCAAGCGTCTATGAAGGATGACGAATCCTTAAACTCCGTCACAGCGTCGTTCCTAGCTGTCTCCACCTGGACTAGGATGGACTTCAGCTCCTTTTCCGCTGTCAACTTGGCTTCCTCTTCTAGTTTCCGTCGACGGGTTTCCTCCGTCAGTTTCTCCTTGAAATCCTTTAGCTCCGCGCCCAAGATACGGTTCGCATCCTTGTACTGCGCTTGACCGTCAGCCAGATACTTGATGCGCTCATGCAGACGGGCAATCACCCCCTCCTTGGCAGAGCACCTGTCTGACAGAGCCTTCATGCGAACCATAGCCTACATGGAAAAAGACAAAACAACGTTAGGATGTTAAGATTGGTCGGGCACCAAAGTAGAGAGCGAGGCTTACCCTAGTAAGGTCGAAAAGGCCTGACGCCCCTATCTCGTCAGTAGCCTGCTCAGCACAAGGGTCCATTTCTTCATCTTTCAAGATGGACTCCGTCACCTTTACAACATAGTCTTTATGGGTCTGTAGGCGGCGTACAGATCCTTGGGTGATGGGGCCTGACGAGGTCATTGGCCCTTTACCTGCTCCGTGGACGGACCTAGGAGGTGACGGCTTTCGTGAAGACTTGTCCCCGGGAGTTGGGGCAACCTTCTTTCTTGGACAGTCGTCCTTGCTGTCAGGTTTCCTCTTGGCCACAGCCCTCCCGACGGGCTTTGGGGCAGACGGTGGGGTCAACTCGCCCCTAGCCCTCTCTTGCTCTTTTTTCTTAGCCGCAGCGGCAGCTCGAACCCGTTGCTTAGCTGACTCCATTTCTGCAAAAATAAAGGTTAGAAAGAGATAGCGTCAGGATAAAGACAAGAAGTTAAAAGATACTCACGTCGACGGGAATAAGCGTTTAATTTGCAAGCTTCCTCCGTTGGTTCGAGACCACCACAATATAAATGAAGAGTATCTAATGTGATTAAGTCCCGACACTTTCTCTTGTCCAAAGGGATGGTCGTCACTCGACGAATAAAATCCTCTTGCTCCGCGGTAATGCGTGGACGATTGTTAGCTGCAATAAAAGATGACGGGTTAGAATACCAAATAGGTAGACGAAACGAGAAGGCTGACGGGATTAACCTGAATTTCTAACATGTGCCCATGTGTTATCAAAACCGTTGGGCATTGACTCCCATTCCTCCTGACGGCATACCCAATTTGTCCCTTCTACAAAGAAATATTTGCCCTTCCACTTCCTATTGGAATCGGGCATGTCTGACACCAATTTCAACTCCTTTTCCCTTACTGCAAAATGATACACTCCCTTTGATGAGGAGATGTGCTGAGGGTGATAGCACCAAAAGAACTCGTCCAGGGTTAGCTGACGGTTCCCACCACTCAGACGACCCCACAAGATCTCGGCACCAATAAAGGTTTGCCAGGCGTTAGGGGCAATCTAGCTGACGGATATTCCAAGGAAATTAGCTAGCTGACGATGCAACGCCATCAGCGGTAGCCTTAGCCCGGCCGCGAACATGGCATCATACATGCCGACGTCCGCGGTTCGTCCCAAATAACACCTCTCACCTTCCTCAGGAAGACAGATGGGAATGTCGTCTAGTATTTGGTAGCGAGTTCCGCAAACTCTTGAAAACATTCTTCGACATCGTCGGAAGAAACTCGTTGACGGACCATTCTGGGGGTAAGATGAAGGGACAATCATCACCAGAGGTTCCCGAGGTACTCTCTAAGGTTTCCTCGCCGCCGTCACTCTCACCCCCGTCACTGAAACTTCCTTTTTCATTAATCCTCTGGTCTCCGTCATCTATCTTTTCTTCTCCACCGTCGCCACTCACCTCACTTCCTCTAGAACTCCCTACTTCCCCGTCAGAAGGAGTTGATGATTCTCTTTCTAACAACCAGGATAGGCCCTCCGCGGGCTCACAGCCTGATTGGAAAATTTCGTCGTAACCCGCTCCGTCGCGGATCGACGATTGATCACTCGTCGTCTCCCTAGACATCTGACTACCTACAAATGATGGGTTTTTATTCTAAGATCCTAGGCAGACGACTTTACTAAAGGGCATTACTAGAAAAAGTAAAAAGTAAAGCGAGGGGAACTTACGAGTAAAAGGACGGCCTCAAGAAGCTGACGGCTGTATGGTTGACTGCGTGATAAGATCAGCAGTGACGTTCTCTTTCTTTCGGAATGAACAGGATGTGAGAAGTGAGGAAAAGGTGGAAAAATGAAATATATATAGGTGAAAGGGGGCACGAAAGACGAAGCGACACACTCATCCAGACACGGAGCCAATCAGTCCGAGCCATGTGTCCCACCATTTAATGAAGATGGCGCGAATTACCACGCTTAAATCGTTTCTCCAGTAACGTCAACTCCATAACCCGTCAGCCATAGCTGACGGAGTAATGGAGTGGGGGGCAGCTGATGGTGGTTGTTTTACAAGTCACTAATACTTTAAGAAGGCTAACAGGAGTATTGAACCCGTTAGCTACAGTCATGAGAACACCTCCTTTGGACGCTCAAGGCCACACCCCATACATGACGAGGTTAGGCTGAAGTATTAGGTGACAGGGTCAAGACTGAAGGACCTAAGGTGACGACCTTCCCAGGGACGTACGTAGGGTGACGATTGTATAAGAGACGTACGTAGGGTGACGACCTTAGCAGGTAAAAGCTAAGGTCGTCACCCAACCTTCATCCTTAACCTATTTTGTCCTCTACATACGTGAATATAAGGAAAGTTCTTACGCTACACGCTCGGCCTTGGTCAAGAAGACTCCTATAAGGAAAAAAGCTCTAGATGATACAAAAAATCCACAAACCACTCTCCTAGAAGGAAAGTACTTCCTCACCAAGGTGCTTATTTCGGATTCATACCACTATATATACCCCAAGGACCCTCATAAGCGAAGGTACGCACAATTATCCCAACTCTGGCACTCTAGGGTTGTTGAAAAGACTCTAACTTGACCGTCGGAGGGTTTTTGGCCGGAACCACACCGGTGCTCTCTGTTCGGTCCTTTATTTTCTCTTCGCAGGTTTTGCTTCAATCTGGAGAATCCTCGCAGCTTTACTGGTGATTTCTTCGGCATCATCATTGAAGATGTATGAAATCATGTACTTAAATTTAAAATAGTTATTTGAATATCTATTTAATATTTACTATGACAAATTCTTAGAAGCTATTTACTACATGTAATATTTACCCACCAAAAAAATGCTACAAGAAATGATAATGAATGTCATCATCTTTCCACAGTATTTAAATTTTCGTAATGAATGATGATATATGCTATAATTTTTTTGAAGATCTTCATCAAATTAAATGCTTGCAACCATCTACAATGAAGATTTTGTTATTCATACTTCATTCTTTATCATCTTATTTTATGAGTCTAACTACGATGTTTAGCTTACTTATTTTGAATGAACACCCTTTTAAGTTGGAAAAGAAATTTTTTTAAAAAAAGAACAAAATAACAAAAGACATTTGTCATCAAAGTTTCTATTAGATAAAATTATAAGTCAAGAAGATTTAAACCTAATAAATTAGTATTCTCTAGGTAACAAATTGAACACCATATATCATCATTCTAACTTTCCAAGCACGACTACCAGTCTACCACATAATATTCAAAATATAAGAAGAAATTTTTTGGGACATTAAAATTTAGTATGAGCATTTTAGACATTGCATAATGGAATATTTTAGGAATTATAAGATTTTTTTAGGGTTTAACTAAGAGAGTAACAGTAGAAGTATATGCTCAAATATAAAGGAGGAAATTATTCAACTTTAATTTCGGGGGGAATGAAACTACCCCAAACATAAAGGAAAAAAAGTACTACTTCGTCAATTTTTGTGTGTGCGTGTGTGTGTGTGTTTTTTAAACTTGAAACAATGTTTTAAAAAAATCAACCTAAAAAAATTACACATAAAACAATAAATTTTGGTTCAACAAATTGACTAAACCAAAAACGAAATCTAGGAACACAACAAAATATCACAATATTTTTACAATACCTTTATTTCTAGCTATGTGGGTTCTAATATGATATTTTATTATATTATTTTAGAGTAATGTTACATTCACAGCATTTCATAATAAATCGTAGGTGGTAAATTGCTACTAGTTTTAAATTGGGCTAACCACTTTTGACCGTGCATTAAAAAAAACAAATAACAAATAAAAAGTCAATTGAAGAAAATTGTACCTAAAACAATGAATTTTGGCTTACCAAATTTGACTAAACAAAAAAAGAAGCCTAGGAAGACAACAAAATGTCACACAAAAAAGAATCCTAGGAACACAACAAAATGTTACAACATTTTCGCAGTTTTTTTGTTTTATTTCTAGCTATGGAAGGTCTCAGTTTGATATTATTATTTTATTTTTTATATCCACAACATTTTCACAATTAATTTTAGGTGAAAAATTATTACTGGTTTTAAAATTATACATTAAAAAAAAAAAAAAAAAAAGACAACACAAGAAAGTTGTCTATAAAACCGTGAATTTTGGCTCACCCAATTTGACTATATCAAAAAAGAAGTCTAAGAATTAACAAAATATCACACTATTTTCACAATACCTTCATTTTTAGGATCCTAATAGATATTTTTTATTTTATTTGAGAGAAATGTTACATCCATAACATTTTTAGAACAAATTTTAAATGACAAGTTGTTATTGGTTTTGAACTAAGCTCACTACTGATATCACTTTTTTATCCATCAAAAATACCTTGCCGCATAAAATTTTTTGTGAAATTATAGTGAAAATGTTGTGGACATAGCATTGCTCCTTAATTTTAAAATCAAGCTATTTTTTACTTAATATTTTAGAAAATATCAAATATGTCATATTGTTATTCTCTCAATTAAACCTTAATAAAAGCTTATGATTTTTAAAATATTTATTGTGTAATGTCTAAAATACTCCCACTAAATTTTAACATTCCTAAAATTCTCCTCACGTATCTTGAGTTTTAGATGGTAGTAATTCTCAGTCTCTTATTTTATTATTTTATTTTGACCTTTAAAAAATTGACACCTCAATAATTGTGAAAAAGTATTGTAAGAATGTATTGTGTCAGTGTGACTGTGTATGTACATATAAATACTTAAAAGAAAAGACAAAAAGAGCACAAGCAAAATCAGCATACGGTGGAAAAAGAAAAAAGAAAAGAAAAAAAAGAGGCCCACGAACGGTGCAGATTGTCAAATAATTGTGAAAATATTATAAGAATTTGTTAAATCAATGTAATTGAATATATATATATATATATAATAATAATTATTTAAAAGAAAAGGCACAAAACAAACCAGGAAAAAAAAAAAAAGAAGGGGAAAGCCAATGCATAGTGCAAGTTGAACAAACCAAAAAATATTGTAAGAATGTGTTGTGTCAATGTAACTGTGTATACACATATAAGTATTTAAAAGAAAAGACAAAAATAGCACAAGCAAAATCAACATACGGTGAAAAAAGAAAAAGAAAAAGAGAGGCCCATGAATGGTGCAGATTGTCAAATAATTGTGAAATATTGTAAAAATTTGTTAAGACGATGTAATTGAATATATATATATATATATATATATATATATATATATATATATATATATATATAACAAATATTTAAAAGAAAAGACAAAAAAGAAAAAGCACAAAACATACTGGGGAAAAAAAAAGGCCGATGAACGGTGCAAATTGTCAAATAATTGTGAAAATATTGTAAAAATTTGTTAGGTTGATGTAATTGAATATGTACATATAAATAATAAATATTTAAAAACAAAAAACAAAAAACAAAAAGCACAAAACAAACCAGCAAAAAAAAAAAAAAAAAAAAGCCTGATGAATAGTAAGGGTTAAACAAACCAAATGTATAGTGCAAAAACACTGTACGCGCATACGCACTTTTATTGTAAGAATTTGTTAAGTCAATATAATTGAATACGTACATATAAATAATAAATATTTAAAAGAAAAGACAAAAAACAAAAAGCACAAAACAAACTGGCAAAAAAAAAAAGCTGATGAATGGTGCAAATTGTCAAATAATTGTGAAATTATTGTAAAAATTTGTCATGTCGATGTAATTGAATATGTACATATAAATAATAAATATTTAAAAGAAAAGACAAAAAACAAAAAGCACAAAACAAACAGGCAGAAGAAGAAGAGAAAAAAAAAAAAGCCTAAATGAACAATAAGGGTTGAACAAACCAAATGTACAGTGCAAAAACACTGATGCGCATTCATGCTTTTATATATAAGACTAGTTAGGGTAGCACGTGCAAGACACATGCTTACCGTGGAAAAAAAAAAGTAGTAATTAAGATTAATTCTAGATTTTATTTGTATCACAAAACAAAGATATGAATCATTTGATTTTTAAAGTATATAGAGATTTATATTAATCAAAAGAGATATTAATTTTAAGAATTTTGATAATTATATCGTAAAAAGTTAATCTCATTTACTTAAAAATTTTGATCAACCACAAAGTTAGGATAGCTATTTAACATATAAATATTTATTTAACTATAATATTTACTTGCTAAAGACAATATATCTACTCTCTAAAAACTTCTAAGAATGATAACGAATATCATTATCTTCCAACAATAAACAATTGAGTTTTGCTAAAAAATTGATAAAAAGAAAATAAAGATAACAAAAGGCATGTGGCATCGAATTTTTCATTAGATAAATTATAAGTTTTGAAAATTTAAACCTAGAAAATCAACATTCTTTAGAAAACAAATAAAAAACCTAATATCATCATTTTAACTTTCTAAGAATTTTTATCATTTAAAACTCGAAATACGTAAAGAAAATTTTTAGGATGTTAAAATTTAGCGAGAGTAATTTAGACATTACACAATAAAATATTTTAAGAATCATAAATTTTCACTAGGATTTAACTGAGAGAAAAACAATATGACATATTTGCTCTTTTCCAAAATATTAAGGGAAAAATTGATTATTTTAAAGTTTAAGGAAGAATTCTAAACTACCCCAAACATAAAGGATGAAAAATGCTTTTTTCCGAAGTTTTTGTTTTTGTTTTTGTGTGTAAAACTATGTGTTTTTACTTAAAATAGTGTGTAAAGAAAAAAAAATACAAAAAGTCAACTCAAGAAAATTGTATATGGAATAGTGAATTTTGGTTCAGCAAAGTTGATTAAACCAACAAAAAATTTCTAAAAACACAACAGAATGACGCAACATTTTCATAATATTTTTATAATTTTGTTATATTTTATTTTAACTTGTAAAGAATTTACAACTCAGTAGTTTTGAGAATATTGTGACAATATCAAGATGTCTTACCATTTTTCACACAAAAAAATGTTATGTCCATGACATTTTTACAATAAATCATAAGTAGTAGGTTACTACAAGTTTAAAAGTGTATTAGTTCAGCAAAGTATTATACTAGTGAGTCAGTTTGTATAGTTCAATAACTTTATATTTTGTGGAGGATATTAAGTAATTTCCATGATTGATTATAGGTTCTATTTAAGAGTGTTTTGAGGCTTTTTGGAGGTTGTTTCGGTTGGATTTTCAGAGTGATTCAAGTGTTGTAAGTAATTATGCATAATATGCACAATTTTGTTCATTAGGTTCTTAGAAGTCAAAGGTTTTCAAAAGTTATGTTTTTAAGCTTACGTTTTCTAAAGTTTATCCAAAGCATTTTTACACTATTGAAAGAGAAACTTCAACTTTTAAACAATGTTTTAAAGAGAAACTTCGAATTTTAAATAATGTTTTGAATATCCAAATCTCATTTAAAAGATGATTTATAAACTAAACTATTTTCCAAAAAGAATTGAGTTTTAATGTAAGTTTTCTAAAAAAGTTCTTGTTCTTTAAATTTGTGTAAAACCAAGTGATTTCAAAGTCATATTCCTATTTTTCAAATGGCATTTAAGACGTTTCTTTTAGCAAATTGAATTTTCAAATTTACCCACGAGTTGTAAAATACTTGTATAAACTTCTCAGTTCCTACTCATTTCCTAAGAGAGTCAAACATCATTTGATTTGTGCTTCAATTTGATATTGTGATATTCGATATGCCTTTATTGTTAGAATAATTTGATATTGTGATATTCTTAAGAGAGTCAAGCATCATTTGATTTGTGCTTCAATTTGATATTGTGATATTCGATATGCCTTTATTGTTAGAATAATTTTTAATATTAAGAAAATTATTCTATTTGTATAAACTTTGTTTTGTGGTATGTGAATAAAAATAAGTGTTTTTAGAATTTATCAGGTATATGTGTAAGCTCGCTCACAGGGTTATATGTAAGAATAAGTGTTGATCCCTCACCTGCAGCGGTTAAATGTTGGTATCCGCTCACAAGATTGTATGTGATATGTGTATATGTGACACTGTGCTCTTATCAATTATGTGTGTGTTTTCGAACGATTTTAAGATGTGATTAAATATGTATTAAGTAATTCATTATATGTTTTGGAATAATTATTTTTGATATCATTGAATGAGTTTGGGAAAAATCAAAATACTCGTGCTTTGCTTGACTCTATTCTGTTGTGTATTATGTATATTGCTTACTAGATGTCTGGCTCACCCTATCAATTATAATTTTTAGATTAAAGTTTAGTTGGAGAACAGAACCTTTGGGTTGCTTCGTAAGGTACAAGGTAGAGTGTTGGAGTTTTTAGGCAAAGTCAATAATACTTGAAGTCTTAAATGATTATTAGTTATTTTTATTCCGCTTTAGATCTCATAGTATTTTGGAGATTATTCTAAATTGTGGATTTTAGTATTGTAAAAGATTTATTAAGAGCATTGGTTATTTGGAATTTTATTGAATTATGTTTAAATTAATTATGTTTATTGAGTTTTGTAAGATAAGCAAGTTAGTTATGCATCTAAATTCATATTCCATGGATTTGGGTCATGACACTAAGAACAATTCAAGAACTCATTAAGAAATCTATTCTAGTTTTGAATTCTAAATGATCCTGCATCACCACTAGTTATTTTATGTTCACTTCCACAACTTTTGGTTTCATCTCCTTGCTAGGATATAAACTTGTCAATCACAAAACTTGAAATTGTCTTCGAAAGTTAAATATGAAAACGCTACGACCAAATAGTCTACCAAATTAGTAAAAATCCCCAATGTATGAGACTTCACATTCGCAAACCCACAATTATTTCCCAAATAGACATTAATAAACACCAAGCTTCCTTTAAATTAGACCGAAATTCACTAAACCCATATATTCATTCTCAATGTTAAATTTCAAACTTGCAGAGCAAACCCCAAACTCTAATCTCAACTTCCCCTAAACTTTCCAATACATAAATCCCAAAGGGCATTGTGATTCAATCCTTTCTACTATGTAAACCCCTTTCATTCACAAAACTTGAAACTATCTTCAAATGTAAAATACCAAACGTTAAGACCAAGTTATTTTTTAATACCAATCCCACCACCAATAGACTGCCAAATCAGTTAAATCTCCAATCTATGATCCCGCATTCACAAACAAATACACATTTAAAAACATCAAGCCACTTCTAAATTAGACCAAATTCCTTGAACTCACAATTCATTCTCAATGATAAATTTCAAAATGCATAGAAAATCTCAAACTCTTAGGGTCTGTTTGGTTATAGGAGTGGAAAAGTGGGAGGATGGAAAATTGTGGGAGGATGGAAAAGTGGGAGGATAGAAAATATTTGGTTTTCCCTCTTGTGTGTTTGGTTGGAGGGGTGGAAAAGTGGGATGGTGGAAAACTCTTTTGTTTGGTTATAGAGAAAAATGAAAGGATGGAAAATGCAATTTATATAAATTGACTATTATACCCTTCTTACATAATATGTGAGGGGTAAGTGAGAGGGTATTTGTATAAAATGGATTTCTTATCTCTTTTCTCTTCTTATTTTCCTCTCAATTTGGGAGGATAAAAAAAGTGGACCCAGTAAGGAATAAGACAAGAGGAAGGTAAGAAATATCTAAGGGAAAACTGCTACCATCGCATTAAATACTTTGTAGCTAACTTTCTAGCCACATTAATGTGAATGTGATGCCTGAACAGTGATATTCAGCCTTACAACTACCTCTAAAAATTTCAGGAATGTGCTGATGGGACAATGATTAAAGCTAGCCATTTGATCTACACGCGGAGGGCTGAGATGGAGCAAAGGAGGGTAATATAAAGAAGAAAAACCCCATTACAAGGGGATCATCTGAGAATCTATAGAGAAAACATTGTAGTACAAAGAACTAAAATTGTAATCAAGTCTGAAAGTAATATATTCAAGAACTACTTTCCTCGAACTTGGCCGAGGAAGATTTTCTTTGCATAAAACTTATTTTTCTTTGCTTTCTTACCATCCTCAATCCATTGTGGGCGTTGTTTAATTCATTGAAGTCTGATGTTCAGCCCACTCTCTACAAATTCTTTGTACTGGGCTCTTTAGGCCTTAATCCTTTCACCTTTTGGGCTTAGGATCCAAAACTTGCCCTTACAATATATATATATATATATATATATATATATATATATATATATATATATATATATATATATATATATATATATATATATATAACTAAAGTTTTTGACTTTTTGTTAACCTCTCCAGAGCTTGCCACATCATTATCATTTTTTAAAAAACAATTTTCCATATCATTATTCATTTAAAATTCTTTTCACCAATATTTTTTTATTAATTCATCTCCCAAACCTTAAAGCTCACGCAAGTCCTCTCTCTCTTTCTCCGATTTCTTTCTAATAAAACCCTAAACAGCTAAACTGATTGGCTGACCACCACAATCAATGTCTTCCACGATCTCTCTTTACTTTCAATCTCTCTGTATTTTAGCCATAATCACCAAACCATAGAAAGAGGCCTCTTTCTTTAGAAAACCCTAAAGAACTGTATTTGAGCCATGACCACTAAACCATAGAAACTATTATTAAAACTATTAGGGACATATTTATGTAATTGGCTAATCCTTTGACAAAACGTACTTTACTTGTAATTTGGTAGATTTAGGATATGTTTAGTACTTCAAGAAACAAGTGTTCAAGTTAAGTATTGAAGCTATGCAAATCTGACCAAGAAACAAGTGAAAAAAGTGTTGTTCATTAAAATTCAACAGAAGTCTCGACAGATTCATTTCTATCGAGATTTAATGTTGAAGCTTGACACAAGCTTGACACAAGCTATATCTGTCAGGATTTACGAAATTAGACTTTTCAGATTTGATTACACGTATATTCCAATGTATTTGTGTAGGGTTTCTTTTCTCACAACCCTAGATATATGTAAGGATTATTTTAAGGGCTGGCATAGAGTGATGCAAGAATAATACATGCATTGTGTGACCGAAGGCAGAAATGGCTCTAATTCATTATTCTTTCTGTAGAAGCTACTGTATCTTTACGCCAAGGGTTTTGTGACCAATGAGCTTCTTGATCTTCATTGTTGATGAACTGAAGAAGTTTGCCGTTAACAATCTTCTTCAAGTTGGTGAGTTAGTCACGTACTGTGATTCGTGTATCATTGGTTAGTCACGTATTGAGACTCGTGCATTGAACAGAGAGATTGCCGCTACAATACAAGTCCAATTGGATATTGAAGTAAGGGTTCAACTGTAAGTTGGCATTTCGGGATAGGCCAAATGGTTTGGTAAGATTCTTTATACTTGTAACCACTTCTGATTAATAATAGTAGATTTTCAAGAGTGGTGACCTTAAATTCACCCTGTAGGGTTTTGCCTTGGTGATTTTCCCTATTCATAAACAAATCACCTGTGTCAAATTTATTTTCCGCTGCATTTAGTTATTTTGTGATTTGTTTGCGCTGTTATGCCATTGCATGTAATTTGACTAATTAATTAACTTTGGTAATTAATTAATTTGCAAGGGATCAATTTATTTTAACCCAACAAAAGCCTCAATTAGCACACAACGCCAAACTATTACGTGCAAATAGTAGTAGACACACAGAGAGACGGTTGAAAAATGAAATAGTTATTGATGAGTAGCACACACACAGAGTTACTGATCTTTTCTCTCTCTTTAGTCTCTCACATAGTCACTCTCATCTCCTCTCCCTCCCTCCAAAACGTCCCAAGCCCTTCTCTCTCTAGCTTCTCAACAATGCACGGTACCAGATCTCTATCACCACCACTCCCACATGGCAACCTTAAAAACGCTTTGCGCAAGTTCACGTACTGGATCTTTGGCTTCTATGTTGGTACTATTACGCGAGTTCACTTGCGTTATGGAGAAGCTTGAGGTGAGGATCGTTGAACAGCTTTGTATGTAGTGGGGTTTGAGAATCCTATATGGGAGGATCCGACCTGGTTTTGTTTACTTATATGGATTACTGAAGGGGTACCCAGTAGTAAACCGGTGTTATTGGGTGGGTTTTACTCGTATGTTGTAGGGCTACAACATCAAATCAGGTGCTGAATTTACTGGGTATTTCAATGGGTTTACTGGGTATGTTTAATGGATTTTCTGGTTCTTTTTTTTTTTTTTTTTTAATTTGGGTTTTTGGTTCCGATGGGATTTTGGTGGGCAGTGGTAGCGTGGTGGGCATGGTGGTGGTGTGGTGGTGATTGGGTTGTGTGGTTGTTGAGAGAGTGATAGAGAGAGAGAGAGAGAGAGAGAGAGAGAGATGAGAGATAGATAAATTTTTTTTATTGTATAATTTATATTATTTTAATGTGTTGTTTTGTAAAATAAAAGTTGGGATGTTAGGTATATTGTAAAATTGTATGGTATAATAGGTAAAGTAACTTTTGTGATGGTAAAATAGAATAGTTTGAAGATATGAGATGTGAATGTTCTAATGAATTGTTTAGAAGGCAACGAAAAGGTTTGAAGTTTTGCAATTTGTGACATATGTTTTATTATTTATTATTTATCCATATTGATTGTTTGGCTGTGTTATGGTCAAGGGTGAAAGGTTTTTATTTGAATACTTTGTCTTGGCTTTTGGATTCTTTGGGCATAGTTTGATATGATTAGGCAAGGTAGCTGTGCAGAATCCACTATGCCATTTAGAGTACCTAATATGTACATTTTTTATTGCATAATGTATTTGATTTATGTATAGGAACTAAAGGTAGTAGCATTTAATGTTGAGCTAAAGCACTAGAAGGAGGTCATAGCATTGATGAATAGCTACAAGATTTGAAAGTGATTGAAGGTACTCCCTTTCTTCATCTTTCTTGCTTCTATAAATTGTATTTGGAGGTTGCCTTGGACCTAGCCAATGCACCACTCAAAAATTTCTTTAAGATTTTTTGCATTATTTCTAATAACTTTTAAAAATTAGGAAGGATTAGGATCTTTATAGACTGATCTCAGAATCCCAAATTTTTGTTAGGTAAATCAATTGATTAACTAGAGGTTTTTGTGTAGATTATTGTGTAGAAGTTTATGAAATGACAGTTGGATATAGGGAAAACAGAGAGACTGCATAGGAATGGCGAATTAGTTGTTTTTATTTATTTATTTGATTGATTGTATTGAAGTTTGTCTATTTATGTATTTGAATCAATTCGTGGACCTAAATTTCAGTTTGTATTGTATATTTGTAATACATACATGCATGTGATTATAGTTTGTCAACGAGAGCATGAGCTCACCCTTATTGTAGAGTTACTCTTTATTGTTCCTTATAATTTAGCTGCCTTTAAATTCCAAGCTCCTAGATTAGTAACTGAGTCTTTTTTTTTTCTCCCCCAACAAATGGTCATTGCATGAGCTTTTATAGGTGTAGGCGAAGCCAAGTGTCCCTATCATCTTCCTCAAAAAAAAAAAAAAAGGGTCCCAATCATTGAGTTCTAACTTATAAGTCTGCTGGCTTGTATTTTCTAAATCAGTTTTATGTGCCCATAGGCAATGTTATCCTTACACTTTGGCACAATCCAATCGTACACATATAACACTAATGGAAATCAATAGATTTTACCGCTTCTACCAAAAAATAACTTTTCTTCACCTTAGCAGACATGACTTAGTATTCGTTTGGAAACAGCTTATTTAGTAGAAATTGAAATTTTTTTTGCTAAAAGTAGGTAAAAGTTAGTTGAATAATACAGTGAGACCCATGAATAGTACCAAAAAGTACAGTGAGACCTATGAATAGTAGAAAACTAAGTTGAAATTTCTAGCTTGTCCCAAACGGACACTTAGGGTGTGTTTGTTTGGAGGTGAAATATGGTGAATGAAAAATTTTGGAGAGAAAATGGGAAGGAAAACTTTTTTAAAGTATGTTTGGTTGGATAAGGAGAAAAGAAAATAAATGGTGGGGCTAGGTGTTTTCTTCCCGAACCCACCAAAATGTTTTCTTCTCAAAATGGGGAGAAAAATGAGTGTGGATGAATTTTTTATTGATTGACAAAAATGCCTTGAGTAGTAACGTTCTTTATTTATTTATTTATTTTTCAAGTTGCCTTTATTATTATTTTTTTTTTACTAGAAAACTTCTTCAAGTTGCCTTGATTGACAAGAAAACTTCTTCAAGGTGACTTTTTTTTTTTTTTTTTTTTTTCCTGTGCATTAACATTGCCTCTATTTTTTTTTTCTTTTGATTTTCTAAGGCCTGGGTGTGTCCCTTTTTTTTTTTTTGGTAGTAACGGTGCCTCTTTTTTTTTTTTTTTTTTTAATTCTTTCAATTTTCTAGGGCCTAAGCGTGATAGTTTTTTTTTTTTAACTAAACATGATTTTTTTTGGGACATGATTTTTATTTTTTTAATAAATTTGGGTGATTGCTTTTTTTTTTTTTGTGTGTGGTTATTTGTTACTTTAATATTTTAATTGGGCATCATTATTTAATAAGAGTATATGAGTAAATTTATTCAAACTCATTTTTTCCACTCCTCCACTTTTCCACTCCCAACCAAATAAAAAGGAGAACTAATAAAATCTTTTCTATCCTCCCACTTTTCCATCCTCCCACCATTTTCTATCCTTCCACTTTTTCATCCCTCCAACCAAACGGACCCTTAGTGTCTATTTGGAAACTATTTATTTAGCTGAAACTGAAAAATTTTTGCTGAAAGTATTGTAAATAAAGCTAAAAGGTAGCTAAAATAGTACAATGAAACTCATAAATAATACTAAAAAGTTTAATGGGATCCATGAATAATAGCAAAAATAAACTAAATAATAGCAAAAATAAATTAAATAATAATAAAAAACTGGCTTTTTAAGTTAATACCACACACATTTAACTAAAGAAATTTTCAAATTACTTTCACATGATAAGTGGTCTACCAATAACCCAATTTTTTTATTTAGAAAAAAAAAAAAAAAATCTCATCTCATCTTTTGCCTTTCTCTCTCCACGACGGTGTTGGATGTTGCGTTATTTGTGTCCAACGGGAACTTCCTCATGTGGGACCCACACATCTGTGGGTCCCACATGTTGTAAAAGGTTGTCATGAGATTCATATATTCCCAAATTTAAGGCTCCGTTTGGTACACCTACTCAAATACATGTTTTCAGTTTTCAAACAACATTACACGTATTTTTACAAACTTTTTCACCTACATGTATTTTTGCACATGTTTTCAAACACGTGTTTTCAATTTTTAAGTACATGTACCAAACACTCCCTAAATCATCAATGAAGAAACTTGTACCAAATAAAGCATTTAATAAATGTTTCTTTCTCATAAAAGGACAGACCAAAATCAATATCTATTAAAAAAAAAAAAAGGACCGACCAAAATCTCAGAAACACCATAAAATAAACTACAATGCAAGAATAAAGACCGGCTCTCATAGTAGCTCAATGGTTTGTATACTTATTACAAGTACCCAGCCTTGGGTTCGATGGCTGATGAGTAGAGAGAGAGCAATGCAAGTATAAACATGAAGATCCATAGGATCATTAGCATCATGTTTCTAAAAATTTTATTAAAAAAATAAAAACTTACAAATTGATATGACAATAAAATGATACTTCAACAAAAGAATAAACGAGTAGAGAGAGAGCAATGCAAGTATAAACATGAAGATCCATAGGATCATTAGCATCATGATTTTAAAAAATTTATTAAAAAAAAAAAACTTACAAACTGATATGACAATAAAATAATACTTCAACAAAAGAATAAACAAGTAATGAATTAATTTTTGTGATGGTTGACATATCAATTTATAAGTTCTATGTAATAAAAATTTAAATATACTAACATTATTCAAATATTTTAGGCATTTTTAATTTTAAGAGTGGGGAAAAATATGTACACTAACTCACATTTTTTTAATTTTTAATTTTTAATTTAAAAAATAAAAACCATACCGGCCCCAAATTTGGGGGCCTAAGCCCTTAGGCCAGGGCCTAAATGACCTAGGTCTAGGGCGGGCCCGGATTAATGCAAGTCCTTCATATCATTCCAATTCCAATTAAAGAGTTGCCCCTCATATATTATAGCTGCTGGAATGGGTTTGCAATTGAGTAATTCTGGCGGATGAAGTTATTGGGCCTGAAATTCCTTCTTCTGTTCGAAACCCAAATTACCTTCCCTGCGCCTACACTAAAAAGCCCACGAATGCATCTACCTGAAACAATAGTACTACTACTACTACAAGGTCAAATCGACATGTAGCCCATAAATACAATATAAATTACAATCTAAAATTTTGATTTTGAACACAACGGCTAGGATACTAAGAGTTAATAGTGAGAGTTACATTTTGGAAGAGACAGTATAATTTTCAAGGGCCAGTAATAAAATTGTTGTTACTCTTACATTCATCAAACTTTCTTTGTTAAAATTGTAGTTGCTAATGAGAAAATTAACAATGTTAGTAGCTTCTTAACCAAATTTAAGGAAGCCCGCGCTGTGGTGAGAGAAGCTGATTTGATGTTAAATGCTTTGCTGAAAGCAAATGAGAGTGCAAAACAATTGACTGGTATGTGGAAGCAAAGTGGTGAGGAGTTGGTGGTAGAGAGAGCAAGCTTGATTGAAAAAGCTGCACAACTTATCAATACGTTTGAAAGGAGAGAGCGAATTACTGGAGGATCAAATCCGATATGGTTTGGCAGAGATAGCAAACTTTTTTTCTTTGCCTGAAGAGTGTTTTTTGTAAATGCAAAAAACTGTGGATGAGAGGTTCAACATGATATATTGTGATGCCTTATCTATGGCAGAGGAGATGTTGGACTTACTTAGAAACTCAAGATCGTTGCTAGAAGATATTTCATATTTGCACTGAGAGAGTGGAGAAGGAACTAACTTTGTTTGCGTTGTACCGGTTCCATGTAGGAGAGATTATTAGCAAACTCCCATATTTGAATGCACATCACGGTATGTATCCGTTCAAACATCAACAATGCCATCCAGTAAGAAATTTGCAAACTAATTGCTCTAGCGGTAAGGATGACATTACTAGTGAGAGAATCATGGATCAAGGAGATGGCAGTGAAATAGTCAGAAAGTAGGAACAGGAAGAACTGGAATTATCTGGTGACAATCTCATATATGAGAACTTGGCACTTATTAATGAATTGAAATTGGAAGAAGTTTTATTAGAAGGTTTGCTTTTTTATTTTACCTTGTTGCAGGAATCAGCCTCCACTACAAAGGACCTCAGACGAAACTAAAAAGCTAATATTTTCTTTAAGCCAAGTTCGACATGAGCTTGAGATGAAAACAAGTTAGCTTGATGAGTTCCTGGTTGAATATAGAAAACTTGAAGGTCATCTAGTTGATATTGAAAAGGCTTTGTTTATAGCTGATACTGACATTTGACTATTGTGAAGATCAAACAATACGAGTACTCTCTGAACTTGAATTGCATCCTGAAGCCCAGGCATCCCAGTACCAGCAAAAGGTAATACAGGACATGCACACTAAACTTAAAATAGCATGATATCAGTTTGATTTAAATCTTCGAGAATGTATCTTAGTATTCAAAAGGGATCCCCCTGTACCAATATCTCATATGCTTGTTAGTCAGAGAACAACCAGTTCCAAATTACAGATTTGTTTCAGTAGCTTCTATGTTTCTAAGTGTGGAGGCCTGGATTGCTTAGGAAGACCTAGGTGGGATTTAATCTTTCTAACCTAAGAACCCTTCAAGAACTCATCAAGAAATCTATTCTAGTTTTGAATTCTAAAAGATGTTGCATCACCAAATTAGTAAAAATCCCCAATGTATTGAGACTTCACATTCGCAGACTCACAATTATTTCCCAAATAGACATTAATAAACACCAAGCTTCCTTTAAATCAGACCAAAATTCACTGAACCCATATATTCATTCTCAATGTTAAATTTCAAACTTGCAGAGAAAACCCCAAACTCTAATCTCAATTCACAAACCCACCATGAATCAACCTATTCCACTTCTCAACTTCCCCTAAACTTTCCAATACACAAATCCCAAAGGGCATTGTGATTCAATCCTTTCTACTATGTAAACCCCTTTCATTCACAAAACCCAAAACTATCTTCCAATGTAAAATACCAAAACATTAAGACCAAGTTATTTTTTAATACCAATCCCACCACCAATAGGCTGCCAAATCAGTAAAAATCTCCGATGTATGATCCCGCATTCACAAAAAAATACGCATTTAAAAACATCAAGCCACTTCTAAATTAGACCCAAATTCCTTGAACCCACAATTCATTCTCAATGATAAATTTCAAATTTGCATAGAAAATCTCAAACTCTCAATCTCAATGCACTAACCCACCATGAAATAAATCATAAATAAAAAAAATCAGACCCATTTCTCAGTTTCCCCTAAACTTCCAACTACACAATCTCAAAAAATTCATTGTTATTCAATCTAAAGAAAATAAATATAAAACTAGCCAACTTGTAATGTAATACCATAATGTTATCATTAAGATTCTTCATTAAAACAATTAAATTCAACAAAACCAACATTTAAATTTAATCAGGAGCAAAGCCAAAATAGCACGAATCTAGCAACCAATGCATTCATAGATAGAACTTAATACAGCCATCAAAAATTATTTCCATTCCAATTTAGCAGAGAACAAAAACAACATTATCAAACTATACCAAAAAAAAAAAAAAAAGTTGTGTAATATCAAGCACTTTGACTTGGTCCTTATAATTAAACACAACATTTTATTTTTTTTGGATAACCTAACTAATCTAAACACTACATGATCAAACAAAATTAAACAACATGATTTTTTTTTTTTTTTTTTCTCACCATGAGTGGGCTTGACAGGTGGAGTTAGTTAGACACGTAGGATTTTTCTGTTGGTTAGTTGACGGTAATGACCATATTAAAAATGTTTTTCTTTTTTTAGGGATGACATTAATAATGAAATCAATTTTGAGACCAAAATGGGAATTAACCCAAAATGTAGGGATCAAAATGCTTTTTTGTCGGCCAAAGAATTATGCCAACCCAGTTTTCCAAAAGCAAAGAATATCATGCCAGAACAAAATGGAACTATATTATGACACGAAGAGCACTACCAAGTGAACACAGATCAGATTTCGATACACAAAAGAGGACGTCCACAACATCTTGATTTTGCTACTTCATTCCCAATTCTGCAAGACTCAAATCCTATTAATTGTCAATTAAACTGGATATCATTAACTCAAAAATACCAATTTAGTAGTTTTAGAGTAGGCAGGATTCAAAGCCAATTTTACCATTTGATCTATAACAAGAGCCGACTCTAAGTCTAAGGTAAGCTAACTGTAATGTAACACCAAAATGTAATCTTTAAGATTCTTCATCAAAACAAATAAATTTCAACATAACCATGTATGAATTATGAAAATGGCATGAAAGGCAGTGCGACCCTATGACTCTGGCAACCAATGCATCACTATAAAGATTGAAGAATGAATTGAGGAGAGCAATCTTAAGACTATATTAATTACAATTCAGCAGTTCAGTCAAGCGAACTTTCCCGTTATTCAAGGAATCAAGAGATTCACACATTAAAAAAAAGAATGTATCTATATAAAACTAGAAGAAAGTTTCAGAAGCCAGCAGCTTCAGAAGCCAACGCAACCTACTCGAGAAGCTGTGCCTCTACATCTCCGTATAAACATATTCTACGCCCTTATCGTCTCCTAGTCCAAACCTCCTCTTGAAGCTCGGCATCAAGAATGCCAGCAGTACTTTGATGTCCAAGTAATCGGCTGCCTTAACCAGCTCAACGATGCTCTTGTCGTTCTCGTCATCCAAAATCAACTCCGCTACTCGTTCAAATAAATGAAGCAGAGTCGACGGAGGGAGTATCAAGTGGAGACTCAGGCTTTTCTCGCAGTAGTGGATGACACGGCCAAGAACGGAGCCGGACACGTTTAGCAGAGGGATCGCGGTGCTCTCCAAATCGGTGCTGTCTTCGAGGAAGAACTTCACTACGCCGAACTCCATCACCATGGCTTTCTTCACCATGAATAGCTTGTCGTCAGCGGATTTCAGCGTTATCTTCATCGTGCTCGTTGCGGTAGAGTTTAGGATTGCGTCTTGGTTCGCCATTGCTGCTCAGTAAAGTTAACGGGGAACTGAGTATTTAGATTTATCGCAAATATATAAATTTGCCAATAAACTTCCTGTCTAAGATCTTCTCTTCTAATGAATTTTCCAATTATTCCGATTCTTTAATTCAGTGAGGGAGGTGAACAGAGCTTGGTGATTAAGAAACTTGAATATAAAAAATCAAATAAAGTGAATTTAAAGATTAAAAAAAGAAAAAACTCATATACATAAAGTAGTAAAGACAAAAGAAAAAGAAAATAATCACATACAAAGAGGTAATACGAAAACTGAGAATGTTGAGATGTGAGTAATGAAGTGAAAAATAATATGGCTTAAAATGATAATAAAAAAGAGAAAAATAGATACTATTAATGATGGGTTATAATGAGACTGACGAAACTACTTTCCTTGGACGACCTCAGGAAACACCTTCGTCCACGTACAAAGCGGCATGGACGAGAGCAGACAAGTCATTAATAAGAGGATTTAATGCCTCGGACAGTTACTAACTAGCTGTTAGATCGTTAAAGCCTCATCAAGACCTGCATTAATAAGCCCTAAGGCGTTACATGAAGAGTATTAAAATCACAATCAAGGCCTCAATGGCTAGAAACCACAAAGCTATATATACACACTCATTAGAAGTGCAGAAGGTACATAATTCTTACCCAAAAAATACTTTTATACTTCTCATTTCTCTTAAAACATTTCTACATACTGACTTTGGCATCGGAGATGTTATAGCAGACACCACACAGGTGACCATCCTAGGAGAGTCTTTGTCTCATTTTGTAGGAGTAGTGATGATGGTTCAACACCATTTGGATGAACCAATTTGACTGACGATTTACACACCATCAGTTTGGCGCCGTCTATGGGGAAAAAGAACATTTTCGCACTAAGTTTGGAGAATATAGTTTCAGTCATTCTCTAAGTTCAGATGGAGTCCAACTAAGACCCTGCGACATTGGCCCTGCAAATCCAAGCACTCACAGCTAGCATGGAAGAACTCACCAGACAAAACTAGGAGATGAGGCAGCAGCTCCAGCGGGAAGCCAATCGATCTAGAGACAATTAAGAAGACGAGGGGGATAGCTAGAGACAAAGCTATCAAAGGTCAGCCATACCAGATGAATCGAGCTCAAAGCTTCTTCGAGAAATGAAGAAGGAAATGGACAAACTAAGGAACGCTATCAAAGAAAAAACAAATTGAAGCTTGGACAGGATGGTCAGGACGACAGATTCCCCCTTCACGGTAGCAGTTTTTGAGTGCCCAGTATCGTCAAAATTTCGCCTACCTCAGCTTGAACAGTTTGACGGGCTTAAGGATCCCTTGGACCATCTCAACACTTTCAAGATGACACTGGGTCTCCAACAACCCCCTGACGAAATACCGTGCCGCTCTTTCCTTACTACTCTCGAGGGAGCTGTGAGGGAATGGTTCACGAAGCTACCCTCATCGTCAATTGATAGTTTCGAGCAGTTGAGCAGCTCCTTCCTGCGACACTTCATTAGAAAACAATGCCCGAGGAGGCCAGCAGACCACTTACTCACCATCAAATAGGGAGAGAAGGAGACCCTGAGGTCGTACGTGAAGTGCTTTACCCGCGAGACTTTGGAGGTAGACGAAGCTGATGACAAGGTGCAGCTAACAACCTTTAAAGCCGGATTGAAATCCAAGGAATTCGTGGTCTCACTCGAAAAAATCCTCCAAAAACGATGGCCAAGATGCTTCTGAAAGCACAAAAGTACATGAACGCCGAAGATGCTTTAGCCACGATAAAAGATGAAGGGAAAGCCAGCGAGAAAGGAAGGAAAAAGGATGACCGGAGAGGACGAAAAGGGAATGCTTAGATCGTCTGACTAACGACGAGGGTAAAAGGAAAGACTAGAAAGCTCCTCGAACGATAAAATTCATTCCTTTAGTTATGCTTGTTGACAAAATTCTAGCGCAAATTAAAGATGAGTACTACCTCAAATGGCCTAGGCCATTACATTTGTCACCTAACGTACGTGATAGGAAGAAGTACTACTGTTTCCGCAAGGATTATGGCCATTACACAGAGGGTTGCAAAGACCTGAAGGAACAGATAGAGGAGCTCATACAAAAAGGGAAACTATAACAGTTTGTAAAGAAGGGAGAGCCCAATAGGACCAGGGACGATGACAAGGGAAATTGTGAAGCCTCACCAAAGGATGAGGATTGCATGTCCCAACGTCCACCAAGCGTGATCGGGGAGATAAAGACGATCACAGGTGGGCCATCCATAGGAGGGTCGTTTAAATCCCTCAAGAAGTCATATCAAAGACAGGTGAATAGCGTCCACAGGATACCTCCCTTAAAACAGATATGAACAAACAAGGATATGTTTTTCTCTGAAGAAGACGCTAGAGAAGTGAAGCAACCTTGTGACGACTCCTTGGTCATAATACTTACGATAGAAGGGTTCAACACCAGGAGGATCCTCGTGGATAATGACAACTCTGCGGATATCATCTACCTCTCCGCTTTTCAATAGTTGAAGCTAGACCCTAAAAGACTGCGCCCTTTTGAGTCCTCACTTGTTAGCTTCAGTGGGGACAGGGTGTATCCCAAAGGCATAATGACATTGACAATCACAATAGGATCTTACCCCCGACAACTAACTCGTCAGTTGGATTTCCTGGTGGTAGCCTGTCCCTTTTCATACAACGTAATCATAGGAAGGCCCACACTTAACCGCTTTGAGGCAGCCATTTCCACGTACTGCATGAAGGTGAAATTCCCAACGAAAAATGGTGTAGGCGAAGTAAAGGGAGATCAAGTTCTGGCCAGGGAATGCTACCAGGCTGTGTTAGCTATAAGAGAAAACCATATGTGGATGATCGAGGAGAAGGAAGAAGACAAAGTGGAAGGCCTAGAGATAGTGGAGTTGGTCGAAGGAGAAGAAGCAAAGACGACCAGAATAGGGACGGCTTTGAGGCCCGAAATGAGGACAAGACTCATTTGGTTCCTTAAAGAAAACATGGATGTCTTCGCATGGAGTCACGAAGACATGCCAAGTATATCCCCAAAGGTCATCTAGCATAGGCTAAATATGGACCCTGAGAAAAAGCCCATCCAACAAAGGCGACGGGTTTTCGCTCCAGAACGGAACCAAGTAATTACAGACGAGGTTAACAAGTTGTTATCAGCAGGTTTTATTTGAGAGGTGTACTACCCAGATTGGCTCGCCAATGTCGTCCTAGTGAAGAAAGCAAATGAAAAATGGAGAATATGCGTGGACTTCACAGATCTAAATAGAGCCTGCCCAAAAGACAGTTTCCCTCTGCCTAGGATAGACCAGCTAGTAGATTCTACAGCAGAGCACAAATTACTGACGTTCATGGATGCATTCTCGGGATATAATCAAATAAAGATGGCTGAAGAAGACCAGGAGAAAACTACTTTTATCATGAGCGAAGGCCTCTATTACTATAAGGTAATGCCCTTTGGACTGAAAAACGCAAGAGCAACCTACCAGAGGTTAGTGAATAAAATGTTCAGCAAGTAGATCGGAAGAAACATGGAAGTATATGTGGATGACATGCTCTCAAGAGTAAAAAGGAACTTGCTCACTTGGACGATTTCAAAGAAACATTCGACACATTCAGGTAGACCAGATGAAGTTGAACCCCAGTAAGTGTGCCTTTGGAGTAGCCTCAAGGAAGTTCTTGGGATTCACGGTGTCCCAAAAGGGGATAGAAGCAAACCTAGAGAAGGTACGAGCCATACTTGACATGATGTCACCTAAGATCGTCAAAGAAGTACAGAAGCTTACTGGAAGGATAGCAGCACTCAACAGGTTCATCTCTAAAGCGACGGACAAATGCTTACCCTTCTTCAAGACATTAAAACAAGCATTTGGTTGGATTGACGAATGCGAGGTAGCTTTTCAAGAGCTCATGTATTACTTAAGCAACCCACCTCTCCTGAGTCTGCCCAAAGAGGGGGAAGACCTGTATTTATACTTGGCAGTATCAGCCACAGCCATCATCGCAGCTTTGATTCGAGAAGAGGGAAGGAAACAACTAACAGTTTACTACATCAGCCAAGCTTTCTAGGGGGCAGAATCCAGGTATCCAATGATTTAAAAGATTGCGTTCGCGTTGATAGTAGCTTTGAGAAAATTGCGACCTTATTTTCAGGCAAACCCCATCTTAGTACTGACGAACCAACCCATTAAGAAGTCCATGAACAAGCCTGAGGTAGTAGGTAGAATGATCTAGTGGGCAATCTAGCTTAGCTAGTTCGACATTGAGTACCACCTCAGGATAACCATTAAAGCGCAGGCACTGGCGGATTTCATTGCTGAATTTACAGTCCTCGATAAGGATAGTATGAACGAAAAGGTAAAATGGACGATTCAGACTAACGGTTCGTCAGTACAAAAATGAGGCAGAGTAAGGGTTATCATCATTACCCCAAAGGAAAGACACTAAAGTATGGAGTTCAGTTAGCGTTCCTGGCCACTAATAACAAAGCAGAATATGAGGGAGTACTGACGGGTTTAAGGGTCGCGAAGGCTCTATGAATAAAAAATATACTCCTTTAGAGTGATTCCAAACTCGTCATAGGTCAAATAAAGAGGGAGTTAGAAGCGAAAGAGGGGAGGATGCAAAAGTACTTGAAGTTGACAAAGCTTCTGGTACAGGAGTTCGACCAAGTGGAATTCACACAGATCCCCAAAAGCCAGAATATGGTGGCAGACGAGCTGGTAAGGCAGTCATCGTCAATAGCAAGGCTAATAGATACAGATTTGGAAATTGAAGTCCAGAAGAACCCCAGCATTGAAGAAGTCTTTACTTTCGCAATCTATAGCACAAGCAACTGGATGACCCTAATCATATCTTTCCTTCAAGATGCTTTCGTAGGATGCCGAGGAGGCCAGAAAAGTCAGGAAAAGAGCAGCTAGATTCACGATCCTAAATGACACCTTGTACAAGAAAGGCTTTTCCATGCCGTACTTGAAGTGCATCAACGAAGAAGAGGCCAAATACAACATGGAGAAGATCCATGAAGGGATTTGTGGAGACCATGTAGGCCTTAGATCCTTCGTAAGCAAAGTTATCAGAACATGTTACTTCTGGCCTACTCTGCAGGTGGACGTGAGGGAGCTCATCAAGAAATGCGACAAATGCCAGAGGTTTGAGAATGTTCAACGTCTTCCAGCAGAGAAGTTGACGACGATAGCCTCCCCATGGCCATTTGCACAATGGGGGATTGACATCATTGGCCCATTTCCCCGAGGTAAGAGGCAAGTAAAGTTTCTACTAGTCTCTATTGACTACTTCACAAAATGGGTTGAAGCAGAGACATTATCAACCATCACTGAAGCAAAAATCCAGAGCTTCGTGTGGAAGAACATAATTTGTAGGTTCGGGATTCCACGGATGATTGTATCAGACAACGGACGGTAATTTGACAATCAAGGCTTCAGGGATTTTTGCTCAAGCCTAGGGATCAAGAACCAATACTCATCCCCAAGACACCTATAAACGAATGGACAAACGGAGGTGACTAATTGAACACTGCTCAAGATCATCAAAACTAGGTTGAACGATGCTAAGGGAGCCTGGCCGAAGGAATTACCCAATGTCTTGTGGGCTTATAGGACTACAGCCAAAACCCTGACAGGAGAAACCCCCTTCAGACTCACTTATGGCACTAAGACAGTAATCTCAGTCGAGGTGGGAATAACCAACATAAGATGAGGAACGTTCCACGAAGTAGGCAACGATGATAAACTAAAGATCAACCTGGATTGCTTAGACGAGATCAAAGACGAAGCTTCCAGCAGAATGACGAAATATCAGCAGAAAGACGAAATATCAGCAGAAAATGGCTGAGTACTACAACAAGAGAGTGAAGCTTAGACGACTTGACATAAGAAACCTTGTCCTGTGTAAAGCACCCCAGCAACCAAAGACTCGGCCCAAGGGAAACTCGGCCCAACCTAGGAAGGACCCTACCAGGTCGTCCATTACTACAGACACGGCAGTTACTACCTGGAGACCTCAAACGGGCAGAGATTGCCACGACCATGGAACATTGAGCACCTGAAGAAGTACCATCAATAGATGTAAAAAATAATTGTATTCATTTTTAAAAGTAATAAAAGGACTATTCAACCAATGACTTAGTGCGAACATACCTAGCAATTTAAAAGCCAACAAATTGGCTAAGTAACAAGATTCTGCTCTGATGAATGTAAGTTACTGACGAAGTCAAAGAATGACAAGATCCCTTAAATGGGTGTAAGTCACAAAAATTGGCTAAGTAACAAAATTCTGTTATGATAGATGTAAGTTACTAACGAAGTTAAAGAATGACAAGATCTCTTAAATGGGTGTAAGTCACAAAAATTGGCTAAGTAACAAGATTTTGCATAGACGGATGTAAGTTACTAACAAAGCCAAGAATGACAAGATCTCTTTAATGGGTGTAAGTCACAAAAATTGGCTAAGTAACAAGATTCTGCATAGACGGATGTAAGTTACCGACAAAGCCAAGAATGACAAGATCCTTTAAATGGGTGTAAGTCACAAAAATTGACTAAGTAACAAAATTCCACATAGACGGATGTAAGTTACTGACGAAGCCAAGAATGACAAAATCCCTTCACTGGGTGTAAGTCAAAGAAAATTGGCTAAGTAACAAGATTCTGCATAGACGGATGTAAGTTACTGACGGATCAAGACCCCCTCATCAAGTATGAGTCAGCAAAAATTCTAGCTAAGTAACATCAGTGTAAGTTACTGACGCATAGAGATGAAGCTGACAGAGACCACACACATTCACTAAGTATTATGCAAGGACGGAGCAGAAACAAGTAAGTACTAAATTATGATTAAAGGCCCAAAAACAATGGGCAGCTAGCATTATATCAACATTATAATTAAAAGCCCATAAACATTGGGCAAAAACATTGTTCTTAAAGTAAAATGAAAACATTGTTTTGAAACTAGAATTGAAAAGCCCAAAACACGTTGGGCACCCAAAAAAAAAAAAAAAAAAAAAATATATATATATATATATATATATAAAAAGAAACCACAAAGAAAAAGCAAATAAAGCAGGTTCAAGCATCAATAACAGGTTGAGGGAGAGCACTCGCAAGAGCATCATCCTTAGGAGCCGTGGGCTGGGAGGCTTCGTCAACTGCCATTTCCTTATCCACCTCTTTCAAATCCAAATTCTCTAGATCCATTCTAGTGGGGTGCTTGGCAAGGTACCGCCTCAAGAGCTCAAAACCTTTGAAGTACCAGCTGAAGAGGATGGTGTTGTACTCCTTCGTTGTTTGAAAGGCCTCCATGGACTTAGCAGCAATCGTCTTGAATTTTTCCTTCGCGGCTAAAAGCTGCTTGTCCTTCTCTGAGACTGACTGTTTCTCCACCCTCAGCTCGTTAGAGAGGCCCTTAACCTGCTCCTTGACAGTGTTAGCCTCACCCATAGCAGTAATCAGTTCCTTCTTTAGTTTGGAGTTTTCTGCCTCCAAAACCTCCACCTGGGATGCTGTCGACACCACCTTCGCCTCTTGGGTAAGGAACTCTGAGGTAATGTGAAGGTTCTCCTCCAGTACCTACAAAAAAAGAAGATGAAAAGAGGAACTAGACCTCAAGACAATACAAAAAAAAAAAGGGATGAATTTGCACAAGTACACTACCAGGACGAGCTTGTGGAGATGACAACCCACAACCTCGGGGGGGGACGTGCCTGAGAACACTTTCATCTCCTCAGTAGTAAAAGTCTCTTGTGCCCTTGCCAGCGCGACCCCAACATCATCCCAAAAACTGGACGAACGAGAGTCAGCCTTATCCTTCCCCTTGTCACCAGTTCGCAGCCTCTTTCGTTGGGGATGATCTCTTCGACCGAGGTTGCTGGGGAGGCTGTCCTCGTCGTCTCAATCCCGGGGGTGGCTAGGGTACTTGGAGTGACGGAGGCCCCCTTATCCGTCACACGTATATCCCTGGTCCCAAGGTTGGAAAGGGGCTCGTTCCTCTTGGCCCTCATTTGTGCCTACATCCCCTGATTAAACTTCGTCGTTATCCCTGAAAAAGAAAAACACTTGTAAAAAAAAAAAAGAAGGGAGCAGGAAGAAAGGTGAAGAAAGGTCAACATGGACGAACTCAACAAACACTTACTCTTATTTTGTTCAATTTCTATATTGCGCAAAACGAAGGCAGAGGGCTCTAGACCAAGATAGTGAAAAGCTAGAGTCCACGGGTCAACAAGATCGTCAAAATCTTCTATCGTCCTCATGTATGCGATGACCGCTTCAACACGCTGCCTATATCTGCTTTTAAGCTTTGGCCGCCTCTTAATTGTACATGAAATAGCAGACAAGGAAGTTAGTAGTGACAAAATGTGAGCCAAAAGGAAAAAATAATAAATTGATAATGTTGACGAATGATTGGTGGAAAGTCAACGCACCTAGACTCGGGGTTCCCCACCGACGGAGCAACCTAGGGACGTCTCCCCAAACCTCGCAAGAGGGGGTCTCCCACTCATCCTCGGAGACGAAAAAGAATTGGGACTTCCAGTACTGGAATGACGAGGGCAAGTCCTTGACGATCCTAGCTTCCCTGACCCAAGGCACTAGCTCGTAGTACCTGTACTCCTTGGACTCTTTCAAACGATACAAGTAGACAAGTTCATCCACCTTAATCATATCTCCGTCGATAGCGGCCAACCATATCTCCATACATCTGACCACTATCCTCCAAGAATTGGGCATAAGTTGCCCAGGAGAAATCTTGAAATGGTTCAAAAGCTCCATGATAAAGGGATGGACCGGGAATCTGAGCCAGTTCAGGAAGGTAGCCTCATAGAAGCATACCTCCCTAGGTGAGAAGTGACAAGCTCGTTCATCCTCACGAGGAAGACGAACCATAACCCTATCAGGGAATTGGAATCTACACCTAAATCTGGAGAGTGTCTCATCGTCTAAATCACACACCTCCCTAAGGGCACGGAAAGCCCTAACCTCGCAAGGGACGGAGATGGCGGTATCTTCTTCCATTGGGTTGTAGCTAGACGATAACCCAGTCTCAAGCTCACTCGACCTTACATCAGACATTATCCCTCGTTCTCTCATCCAACCCTCAAACCAGTCAATTGATTGACAAAGCAAGGGGAGCAGGTCACCCAACACAATGCCTAAACTACTACTCTCAAAAACAAAATTCTCAACCAAAGGGAAAAAGGCACAGGAGGCACCTAAAGAAGCCCCCAAATGCGCAAAAAAGAAGGACACTGAGGGGCAAGATACCTTAACCTCAGAGCTACTAACCATGAAAACCAGAAAACGAAGAAGGATAGAAGAATCCTAATAAAAAAAAAGGGGGGGGGGGAAGAAAAAATCAGAAATCAAATTCTATTCACTCAACGCCATAGAAAAGCAAAGGAAAAGAGAGAAGATAAGCATACCTTGAAAGGAGCAACCATGGAATGCAAAGGCTTAAACCACAAAACGCGAAAAGCTTAAGGAGAATCGTAGGAGCAAATTGGGGAAGAAGATACATAGGGCAATGATTGAGAGGGTTGGAAAAAGTGAAGGGGAAAGAGGAAAGGGAGAAAATTTAAAAACTAGGCACAAAAAACTGAAATTCAGCAAGAAAACCAAGAGTTACCCAATTGAGGCATAATTGCACTATCCAGAACACGCCATGTGGCCACGATGCGTGTGGCGCCACCACTACGCATTAAATGTGGAACAAAACCCCAAGAGCCACTTTTGGTCAGAAAACCTTTCATTCTCCGTTGGTCGTCCTGACACACCACGACAACCACAGAACCTGGGGTAGGGGCAGCTGATGGGACTGACGAAACCACTTTCCTTAGACGACCTCGTGAAACACCTTCGTCCACCTACAAAGCGATATGGACGAGGGCAAACAAGTCATTAATAAGAGAATTCAATGCCTCGGACAGTTACTAGCTAGCTGTCAAACCGTTGGAGCCTTATCAAGACCTGCATTAATAAGCCATAAGGCGTTACAAGAAGAGCATTAAAACCACAATTAAGGCCCCAACAGCTAGAAACCACAAAGCTATATATTCACACTCATTAGAAGGGCAAAAGGTACATAATTCTTACCCAAAAAATACTTTTACGCTTCTCATTTCTCTCAAAAGATTTCTATATATTGACTTTGGCATCGGAGATGTTGTGGCAGGCACCACACCGGTGACCATCTTAGGATAGCCTTTGTCCCATTGCAGGAGTAGTGATGAGGCTTCAACACCATCTAGACGAACCAATTTGACTGACGATTTACACATCATCAGGCTATGTTAATGGATGTCTTAGGGCAATTGTTAATAAATTATAATAGAAAAGTTTTGATATGAGGTTTATGAGAAATATAAAAAATTGTCCACAAAATTAATTACTTTATCATTTTCCTATGAAAAGATTTCTAAAAATAATTCCCACAATTTATTTTGGCAGTTAGCACTTAGTAGTATTAATACGTGCAATGCATGAAAAAATTTATCAGCTTAAACATAAAATACAATACTATCAAAAAGATATTGTTATATCCATTGAACCATTACAATTTTTTTTTATTAGTATTAGTATTTATAAAAGATATAATGTTATTATTAATTCTCAAAAGTAAGAGTACAAAAGTATAGAAAGTTGGTGCCTACCTGCTTAGTATATTGATAGAACTAAAGGAGACAACAATATAACAGGTGTTATGCTATGAATATACACTCTAGATATCAAATCAGCTATACAGTCAATTTGATTCAGGATTGCTACTTTCATTCCAAGAGTTCGGGTGTAGAAGAAAGTCCATAAAGCTGTGCTTGTTGGGCAAGGGTGAGCTCATGCTCTCATTGACAAACTATAATCACATGCATATATGTATTACAAATATACAATCCAAACTGAAATTTAGGACCACGAATTGAGTCAAATGCATAAATAGACAAACTTCAATACAATCAATCAAAAAAAAAAAAAAACTAATTCGCCATTTAATGCAATCTCTCAGTTTTCCCTATATCCAACTGCATGGACGGAGCCATGTTTGGATTCCCCCCCCCCCCCCACCCATTTAAAAAAAATTATTATTATATATATTAGGTACTAATTTTAGCAATTTTATTTTAGAAAATTACACTTTTGCTCCCTTAAAAATATCATTGATTCTTTTAAGAGTATTGTTATAGTCACAAATCTTTCTATAACATTTTTACAGACAGTTAAGGTAACAAATTTTTATTGGTTTGCATTTGGGCTCACCACTTACATTATTAGCAATTTATAAAAAGGTTTGTAGTTCAAACATTTTCCACATTTTAAAGACCATTAAAAAATATTTATATGTCTAAAATCTAAAAAAGAAATATACAAGCCCAAAAAAATTAGTACAACAACAAAAATTATCAATAGTAAAACTATAAAAAAAAAAAAATTAAGCTTGGTCAACCAATTTTACTTAAAACAAAAAACTGACCCTTTAAAAAAATTTAAACAACTAGTAGCTAAGTGACTAAGTAGCAACAAAGTTGAAGGCCGAAGTCATTGCACACAATCAACAGCAGAGCCGCCCCCCCTAACTCTAAGTTCTGGCTCCGTCCCTGTCCAATTGTCATTTCATAAACTTCTACACGGTAATCTACACAAAAACCTCTAGTCAGTCAATTAATTTACCTAACAAAATTTTGGGATTTTGAAATCCTTCTATGAAGATCCTAATCCTTAATAATTTTTAAAAGGTATTAGAAATAATGCAAAAAAATCTTAAAGAAATTTTTGAGTGGTGCGTTGGCTAGGTCCAAGGCAACCTCCAAATACAATTTATAGAAGCAAGAAAGATAGAGAAAAGGAGTACCTTCAATCGCTTTTAAATCTTGTAGCTATTCATCAATGCTATGACCTCCTTCTAGTGCTTTAGCTCAATATTAGATGCTGCTACCTTTAGTTCCTATACGTAAATCAAATACACTCTATGCAATAAAAAATGTACATATTAAGTACTCTAAATGGCATGGTGGATTCTACACAGCCACCTTGCCTAATCATATCAAACCATGGCTAAAGGATCCAAAAGCCAAGACAAAGTATTCAGATAAAAAACCTTTCACCCTTGACCGTAACACAGCCAAATAATCAATATGGATAAATAATAAATAATAAAACACATGTCACAAATTGCAAAACTTCAAAGCTTTTTGTTGCCTTCTAAACAATTCATTAGAGCATTCACATCTCATATCTTCTCAAGTTATTCTATTTTACCATCACAAAAGTTACTTTATCTATAATACCATACACTTTTACAATATACTCAACATCCCAACTTTTATTTTACAATACAACACATTAAAATAATATAAAGTATACAATAAAATAATAAAAAATTATCTCTCTCTCCCCTCTCTCTCTCTCTCTCATTTATGTCTTGCCTCTTTGTCACTCTCTTAACAACCACACAACCCAATCACCACCACACCACCACCATGCCCACCATGCCACTACTGCCCACCAAAATCCCATTGAAACCAAAAACCCAAATTAAAAATTAAAAAAAAAAAAAACCAGCAAATCCATTAAACATTGGCCTAGCAAATCCATTAAAATACCTAGCAAATCCAGCACCTGATTTGATGCTGTAGCCCTACAATATACTGGTAAAACCCACCTGATAACACCAGTTTATTACCGGGTACACCTTCAGTAATCCACATAAGTGAACAAAACCGGGTAGGATCCTCCTTTATAGGATTCTCTAACCCCACTACATACAAAGCAGTTCAACAATCCTCATCGCAAGATTCTCCATAACGCAAGTGAACTCATGCAACGGTACCAGCGTAGAAGCCAGAGATCCGGTACGTGAACTTGCGCAAAGCGTTTTTTAGGTTGCCATGTGGGAGTGGTGGTGATAGAGATCCAGTACTGTGCATTGTTAAGAAGCTAGAGAGAGATGTGAGAGAGAGGGGCTTGGAACGTTCTAGAGAGAGGGAGAGGAGATGAGAGTGACTGTGTGAGACATTAAAGAGAGAAAAATGATCAGTAACTCTGTGTGTTTCCTTCTCATCAATAACTAATTCATTTTTCAACCGTCTCTCTGTGTGTCTGCTACTATTTGCACGAAATAATTTGGTGTTGCGTGCTAATTGAGGTTTTAATAATAGTTTCTATGGTTTAGTGGTCGTGGCTTAAATACAGTTCTTTAGGGTTTTCCAAAGAAAGAGGCCTTTTTCTATGGTTTGGTGATTGTGGCTTGAATACAGAGAGATTGAAAGTTAAGAGAGACCGCGGAAGACATTGATTGTGGTGGTGAGCTAATCAGTTTAATTGTTTAGGGTTTTATTAGAAAGAAATCGGAGAAAGAGAGAGAGGACTTGCATGAGCTTTAAGGTTTGGGAGATGAATTAATAAAAAAAATATTGGTGAAAAGAATTTTAAATAAAATAATGATGTGGAAAATTGTTTTTAAAAAATGATGATGATGTGGCAAGGTCTAGAGAGGTCAACAAAAAGTCAAAGGTTTCAGTTATATATATATATATATAGAGAGAGAGAGAGAGAGAGAGAGAGAGAGAGAGAGATATTAGCAAATCCTTCCAAGATTTAGTAGAGTTTAAATCACATTAATAAATTGACTCTCTATACAAAAAAAAAAAAATCACATTAATAAAATGTCACTGATAAAATTATTATTAGCAAATGTTTCTTAGGCTTATCTATTTAACTTTGTTTTCTTGTTGCTGGGTTGCTTTGCACAACAACCTATTTGTATTAAATAGATTTATTTATATAAAAAATTATATATTTTATGAGTATGTATTATCTTGGATACATATGAACACACACACACACACACATATATATATATATATATATATATATATATATATATATATATATTGTGAATGGACATTTAACAAAAAAGAGTGCATATTTGTTTGCTCCCTAAATAACTATATTATACTAGGTTCATTATTGGATGACTGGACACACACACACACACACACATATATATATATATATATATATATAGAGAGAGAGAGAGAGAGAGAGAGAGAGAGAGAGAGAGAGAGATGGGTTTAAGTTGCACCTGGTGTAACTCCTTTAGAGTTACATATTTTTTGTACCATAGATTTCTAATAAATCCAACGGTTGAAAAAATAGCATTAAATGATTAAGAATTTTCACCTTATTTACCTAATTAATAACATATTTTCTCTATCCTCGTTTACTACTTTCCATAGTAGATTGGCAGTTTCAATATATAGCAAAACTGACTTTTGCGGCCTCTCCCCTTTGAGATCCGGGCCAATGTAAGTACCCAGGATGAAGTACAAGAGGAAAAGCTGATTATCATCTAGTATATGACTTTGTACATTGTTAGATTCTAATCCCCCAGAAGTAATAGGTTCGGCAACCTGAGATGAGCCATCCATTGCCACTAGTGACGTAATAAATCAGAGGTCAGCATAAAAATGCCACAAAGATTATTAGAATTGAACAAGACAACAAGACCCAATGATTTTAGTTATAAAAAAGAGTTTAACAAAAAGCATGGCATCAATAGATGAGATGAAATACATGCAAGTAAAGTTACTAGAAAGAGTTTAGCGTTGAGGCTCCTGTGTTCTTCACTAAATTCTTTGTCCTATATAGTAAACTCTGCAACATTTGAGGGAACGTAATGCACAATACCATGACTTAAGGGTACTATATTTTATGGAATCTATAAAAATCCCTTTCAAATGATTAATATCTTCAAAAATTCAATCTTTGTTAGGAAAAACATGCTGCATTGTCCAATAACATAAAGAATGGAAACCAAATTTATATTTTCATAGGTCATCAGAGAAAAAGGGGAAGAAGGTGCAGCCGATCTTAGAGAATCATTTTAAGATCTTGACAAAGGCCAGTAGTCCAAACACTGTTAAAGAAAAGAACAGCTACTAGGGGAGTGAATTTTAGCTCTGAACCAACACATATCAACATCCACACTATAAACAAAGTTCTAAAAGCCATGCCCTTTGTAGAACCACTCCAGAAATACACTGAGATGTTCCCAAAGAAGGTTTCAGAACACAGATGTGATACGCTGGATAGCACCTAGAATATATGGTCTAATTATCTTTGAAGCACCGTTTTAAGTGAAGATTTCCCACAAAATTGACATATTAAAGTCCATTAGTTATATTCTTGAAATAATTACAATCAAGAAATTACACTATGGTTATCACAAATGGCTAGAAAGAATCTGGATAACACTATCAGTTATATTCTTGAGGATATGGCTGTACGCTAGCAACAACATCTTTGTACGCCATTTTGGTTTTTGGTTTTTTTTTTTTTGCCGACAACCTTTGGAGGTGGTGGAGGAGAAAGAGAGAGAAAAACGTAGAAAGAGAAACATAAATGAGAGAGAGAGAGTTAGAAGTCAAACTTTTTTTGGATTTAGAGATAGGTTTAAAAGGTAATAAATGAGGGTAATTAATTAGATTTTAATCAAAATATTTGTAATAATTATAGTCTTTTTTTATCTGTTGGATCTACTTAAATCCAATGGTTTAAAAAATATGTAACTCTTTTAGAGTTACACTAGGTGTAACTTGAACCTATCTCATATATATATATATATATATATATATATATATATATATATATATATATATATTTCCCTATTGACCATCTCTTGTATGTACAGTTACTCTTTATTGTTCCCTTATAATTTAGCTGCCTTTAAATTCCAAGCTCCTAGATTAGTAACTGAGTCTTTTTTTTTCTCTCCCAACAAATGGTCATTGCATGAGCTTTTACAGGTGTAGGCGACGCCAAGGGGCTGTTTGGGTGAAAGAAAATGCTCACTCATTACTCATCACTGAAATATCATCACTCATCACTCTATTACTCATTTCTTATCACTCAATAATGATGAAATATCTCCTACAGCCCGTTTGGCACCTAAAACCCAGTTATGTTTTCAACATAAAAAGCTAAAAAAATTGGGACTGACACACTCTGACCTCACGTGTGCACCTAAACCCCTACCTAGCCCCTATGAACTCCACTCACCCCAAATATCACTTAATCAAACCACATTTCTTCTCCATTTCGTCTCGCATGTCTCGGTCTCGCTTTGTCGTTGCTGGTATGAGCAATGGCTGAGTTTGGGTTGGACGACGTTGTCGGATGGGTCGGTGTGACTGGGGTGAAGGACGAAGAATGAAAGGAAGATCGGAGAAGAAAGGTGCGAAGGGGAGGGCGTGTGAGATTGGAGAAGAAAGGTGTGAGATGCTGTGAATTTTTACTCTGAATTTTTTCGTATGAAGGACCTGTGTAGTGTGATTAGCCGTTGGGTGGAGTGTTGGAGATAGCAAAGCTCTGAAATGGATTTGACAAGTCTCTGCTGTGGGCCCATGTGTTTTGATGGAAATTACCAAATTGCCACCGTTACTCAATTTTCATAACTCAAAAACACTTAAAACTTGTTTCCAATTTCCACAACTCATTACTCAATTTAGTGAGAATTAAGTGATAAAACAAAATCTCAGAATAAATCCAAACAAGTGTTTGCTCCGTGGAACCCACTAGTTTTGAGTGATGGGTGATAAAAACTCAGTGATGAGTGATGAAAACACCCAAATCCAAACAGCCCCCAAGTGTCCCTATCATCTTCCTCAAAAAAAAAAAAAAAAAGTGTCCCTATCATTGAGTTATAACTTATAAGTCTGCTGGTTAGTATTTTCTAAATTAGTTTTTTGTGCCCATAGGCAATGTTATCCTGACACTTTGGCACAATCCGATCGTACACATATTATACTAATGAAAATCAATAGATTTTACTCTTATACCAAAAAATAACTTGTCTTCACCGCCGTAGACATGACTTAATGTCTATTTGAGAACAACTTATTTAGTTGAAATTAATTTTTTTTTTTTGCTGAAAGTAAGTAAAAATTAGTTGAATAGTACGGTGGGACTCATAAATAGTACTAAAAAGTATAGTTAGACCTATGAATAGTAAAAAAATAAGCTGAAATTTTTAGCTTGTCCCAAACGGACACTTAATGTGTATTTGTTTGGAGGTGAAACAAATGGATAGAAAATTTTGGAGAGAAAATGGGAAGGAAAACTTTTTTAGAATGTGTTTGGTTAGGTAGGAAGGAAAGAAAATAAATGGTGGAGCCAAATGTTTTCTTCCCAAGCCTGTCAAAATGTTTTCTCCCCAAAATGGGGAGAGAACTGAGTGAGGATGAATTTTTTATTAATTGCCAAAAATGCCCTGGGCAGTAACGTTCTTTATTTATTTATTTTCACATTGCCTTTTTTTTTTTTTTTACAAGAAAACTTCTTCAAACTGCCTTGATTGACAATAAAACTTCTTCAAGTTGCCTTTATTTTAATTTTTTATCTTCTCCCGTAGGCAGTAACGTTGCTTTTTTTTGTCCCTGGACAGTAACGTTGCCTCCATTTTTTTTTTCTTTTGATTTTCTAAGGCCTGCGTGACTCTACATGTTGTAAAAGGAGATTCGTATATTCCCACTTCCCTCTTCTTTCCGATACCAATGTTGCAACTTGTACCAAATAAAGCACTTAAATGTTTCTTTCTCATAAAAGGACAGACCAAAATCTCAGAAACACTATAAACTATACTACAATGCAAGGATAACCAAGAAGACCCATAGGATCATTAGCATCATGATTCTAAAAAAAGTACATAATTTAACACAAAAAGTTCCTGCTTCAACACATTATTTTACATCTCTCACTACATGTCATTTCTTATTTATCACATCAAATTCAACGCTATTTATTTATTTATTTATTCATTTCTCTCTCTCTTACACTTAAAATGACCCTTGACTTGCTGTTGGTGATCATAAAACATCTTAGCAAGAGTGTTTTTTTCCCAGACCACTCATTCCACATACAGAAACAACTCTATAGTTAACAATTATTTTGAGAAAAAGATTAATAACGGCAGGCCTAATATAGTTTGAAAGCCTAAGGCGAAAATTTTAAAGAGGCATTTTTATATTTAAATATCACTTAAATAATGTTTAGTTTATTTTTTGTATTATAATCTTTTTAATTTCAAATCTATTATTAATTCTTACTTATTATAACTAATTCATCCAGAGTGAGCTAGTGTTGTAAAATTTGTACTAATTTTAGCATTTTTTTTTCACTTAATAGTAATTGGGTTTTATTTCTATTAATTCTTTTTTTTCTTTTTCTTTTTTTTTTGCGTGGAGAAAGTGTTAAAATTATTACAAATTTTACAGCAAAAAATTTACAAATTGATGTGGCAATAAAATAATACTTTAACAAAAGAATAAATGAGTAATGAATCACTTTTTGTGATTGTTGACATATCAATTTATAAGTTCTATATAATAAAATTTTAAATATACTAGCATAACTCTAATATTTTAGGCATTTTTAATTTTAAGAGTGTGTAAAAAATATGTACACTAACTCACATATTTTTTTAGTTTTTAATTTAAAAATCAAAACCATACTGGCCCCAAATTAAAGAGTTGCAAGTCATTCATATCATTCCAATTCCAATTAAAGAGTTGCCCCGCATATGTTACAGCTGCTGGAATGGGTTTGCAATTGAATAACTGTGGCGGATGAAGTTATTGGGCCCGAAATTCCTTCCTCTGTTCGAAGCCCAAATTGCCTTCCCTGTGCTGTGCATCAATCTGCCTACACAAAAAAGCCCACGAACGCATCTACCTGAAACAATAGTGCTACTACTAGTCTACTACTACAAGGCCGAAACGACATGTAGCCCATAAATACAATCTAAAATTTTGATTTTGAACACAACGGCGAGGCTACTAACAGTTAATAGTGAGAGTTACAATCAAACACAACATAAAGGCTTAAGCCCTTAGAATTTCCCTGTCCATATTCTTTTTAAACCGACCTCCATGTAGTTCTTCAAGCCAATTCATAAAATTAAAAACACCAATCCTTTTGAAAGCCAAGCCTAAAGCATATGTTCATATTATTGCATATCAACAGTATTCAAATAGGAGAATTTGGCATTCTATGCTTTTAGTAAACTACATGTTCTGTCCACGCTACTCAGCGAGTCAGACGTTGGAGATTGTTCTTACTCGCAAGTCATAAGGTACATGTTTCCTTGAACCACTTGCATTGGTATATATTTTGTTAGAAACAAACATTTTGGAAGAGAAAGTATATTTTTCAAGGGCCAATAACAAAATTGTTGTTACTCTTACATTCATCATACTTTCATTGTTAAAATTATAGTTGCTGATGAGAAAATTAACAGTGTTAGTAGCTTCTTAACCAAATTTGAGGAAGCCCGCGCTACGGTGAGAGAAGCTGATTTGATGTTAAATGCTTTGCTGAAAGTAAATGGGAGTGCAAAACAATTGGCTGGTATGTGGAAGCAAAGTGGTGAGGAGTTGATGGTTGAGAGAGCAAGCTTGATTGTAAGTCATCAATACGTTTGAAAGGAGTGAACGAATTACTGAGGGATCAAATCCGTTATAGTTTAGCAGAGATAGCAAACTCCTTTTCTTTGCTTGAATTGAAGAGTGTTTTTGTAAATGCAAAAAACTGTGGATGAGAGGTTCTAAACATGATATATTGTGATGCCTTATCTATGGCACAGGAGACGCTGTACTTATTTAGAAACTCCAGATCATCGCTAGAAGATATATGCACTGAGAGAATGGAGAAGGAACTAACTTTGTTTGTGTT
This sequence comes from Castanea sativa, assembly GCF_040712315.1. Taxonomy (NCBI): domain Eukaryota; kingdom Viridiplantae; phylum Streptophyta; class Magnoliopsida; order Fagales; family Fagaceae; genus Castanea; species Castanea sativa. The sequence goes on along the minus strand of NC_134015.1, from coordinate 17,498,506 downwards.
GTACTGGTGCAATTTAGGAGAGATTATTAGCAAACTCCCACATTTTAATGCACATCGTGGTATGTATCCGTTCAAACATCAAGAATGCCATCCAGTAAGAAATTTACAAACTAACTGCTCTAGCGGTAAGGATGACATTACCAGTGAGAGAATCATGGATCAAGGAGATGGAAGTGAAATAGTCAGGAAGTAGGAAGAGGAAGAACTGGGATTATCTTGTGACAATCTCGACATGAGCTTGAGATGAAAACAAGTTAGCTTGATGAGTTCCTGGTTGAATACAGAAAACTTGAAGGTCATCTAGTTGATATTGAAAAGGCTTTGTTTATAGCTGATACTGACATTGGACTATTGTGAAGATCAAAAAATACGAGTAATCTCTGAACTTGAATTGCATGCTGAAGCCCAGGCATCCCAGTACCAGCAAAAGGTACTATACTGGACATGCACACTAAACTTAAAATTGCATGATATCAGTTTGATTTAAATCTTTGAGAATATATCTTAGTATTCAAAAGGGATCCCCCTGTACCAATATCTCATATGCTTATTAGTCAGAAAACAACCAGTTCCAAATTACAGATTTGTTTCAGTAGCTTCTATGTTTCCAAGTGTGGAGGCCTGGATTGCTTAGGAAGACCTAGGTGGGATTTAATCTTTCTAACCTAAGAACCCTTCAAGAACTCATCAAGAAATCTATTCTAGTTTTGAAACGCAGCTCAAAACGTGGATCCAAACGGCCAATCATTCTCAATGTTAAATTTCAAACTTGCAGAAAAAACCCCAAACTCTAATCTCAATTCACAAACCCACCATGAATCAACCTATTCCACTTCTCAACTTCCCCTAAACTTTCCAATACACAAATCCCAAAGGGCATTGTGATTCAATCCTTTCTGCCATGTAAAACCCCTTTCATTCACAAAACCTGAAAGTATCTTCCAATGTAAAATACCCAAACGTTAAGACCCAGTAATTTTTTAATACCAATCCCACCGCCAATAGGCTGCCAAATCAGTAAAAATCTCCAATGTACAATCCCGCATTCACAAACAAATACGCATTTAAAAACATCAAGCCACTTCTAAATTAGACCCAAATTCCTTGAACCCACAATTCATTCTCAATGATAAATTTCAAATTTGCATAGAAAATCTCAAACTCTTAATCTCAATGCACTAACCCACCATGAAATAAATCATATATAAAAAAATCAGACCCATTTCTCAGTTTCCCCTAAACTTCCAACTACATCTCAAAAATCCATTGTTATTCAATCTAAAGAAAATAAATATAAACTAGCCAACTTGTAATGTAATACCATTATGTTATCATTAAGATTCTTCATCAAAACAATTAAATTCAACAAAACCAACATTTAAATTTAATCAGGAGAAAAGCGAAAATAGCATGAATCTAGCATTATCAAACTTAATACAGAACTTAATACAGCCATCAAAAATTATTTCCATTCCAATTCAGCAGAGAACAAAAAACAACATTATCAAACTATACCCAAAAAAAAAAAATAGTTGTTTAATATAAAAGAATGGTGCGATATTAATTCTAAATTTGAACCTGACCAAAAAAAAAAAAAAAACAACTATCAAAAATTATTTCCATTCCAATTCAGTAGAGAACAAAAAACAACCTTATCAAACTATACCAAAAAAAAAAAAAAAAAATAGTTGTGTAATGTCAAGCACTTTGACTTGGTCGTTATAATTGTGGGGTGGTCGTCATGTTAGTAATTTAAACACAACTTTTTATTTTTTTTGGATAACCTAACTAATCTAAACACTGCATGATCAAACAAAACTAAACAACATGATTTTTTTTTTCTCACCATGTTGTCTAGAACTGTTGATCCTCATCGACGCCTTCAAGATCCGGCCCTCCTGAGAAAGATTGCCTCTGCTTCAGCCGTATAAACAAAGACAACGCCCTTGTCTTTTCCAAGTCCAAACCTCTTCCTAAAGCTCGGCATCACGGAATTCAGCAGTTTCTTGTTCTCCAAGAAGTCCGCCGCCTTAACCAGCTTAACGATCGTCTCGTCGCTCTGCCGGCGGAAAAACCACGCCTCGAAGTCCTCCCACTGTTTCTCCAACGGTAGGTATTTCTCCAAAAATATATGCAACAACGGCTCTTTATTCACCGCTTCGAATTTCGGGCGAAAGTAGAGCGATTCCTGATTGAAGCAGACGATCTCGGCGAGAGTCAAGCTGTCCACTTTTGAGAGAAGGAAAGGGGCGGCGTTCTCCACTTCAGGGCGATCAAGGTCGCCATCGAAGAATTGTCTCACTGTGTCGAACTCCATAGCAATCGCTACTGGCACCTTGACTTCCTTGCGGTCTGAGGTTATAAACGTTACCATCCTTGAGGGGTTAGAAGATGAGCTTCCGCCGTAGGTCGCCATATTTGCTGCACAGAGAAAGAGAGAACGATGAGTAAAGCTATTGAAATAGAATAATGGTTTGTGAGCTAGTGGCGGAGTACGATTTATGGGGAAATTAACAGTTGCTTGCAAACTACGCCTTCGTTTGTATTGCGCTGAAATTCCATTTCAGTGCGACTGCGTCTTTGTCATGGGATCTCATGCACTGTACACAGATTTATTATTTAGTTTAGTAAATTTTTTTTTTTTAAAGTTGAATTTGACCGTATTATTTACATATTTAAAAATTATTTTGTTAAATGTTAAGGGTGACAGGGAAAAAGAGAGGGCAGTAGCCACAACTCCCTAGTTACCTCTTGTCTAAACTAGTTTGGTACTAAACTTTTGTCTGGCATAAATAATATGGTTATCAGTTCTAATCACTTCAATTTAATATTTTTTTAAAAAAAAAATTAACTATTTATTGTTCTTGAATTCAAAATTCAAGAAAGAAATGATTCATAAAAATAAATAAATAAAAAAAATTTGCAAAATTTAAAACTAATTATGTTTGCTAAATTTCTGCAAAGATCACCTTTTCTACCCAACAAAAAATACGCTTATTGAAATAACTTTGTATGACTGGTGCATAATAAAAATAATGTAATTGTGATACTTTATCCAATAAAATAGCAAATATATGCAATTGTGATACTTTATCCAACAAAATGGCAAATATTTGGCATTGAGTTAAATTCTATAATAAAAGAACACTTCATAAATAAATAAAAAGAACTTCTACCGTCAGCTTAGAAGGAAATCACCTTGAAACTCTCCTTAATTTAATATATATACCGACAATATATTTCATTTTCTGGTCATAATCAAAATTGAACTAATGTTTTACAAAGAACCATGTAATAGACTGGCATTTTCAAAATATGAGGGCATATATAAAACTATCATCAATTAATTACATCCATTAATCCATATAAGCTATCACTCACTAATTTAGGAGAAATACAAAGGTTAAGCTACAACATTTTCAACCTATTTAGCATATTTATCTCTTTATCTTTTTACTCATTTTCTTCAACAATCCTTTATTTGCTAGAAGTTTTTAAATTTTTTTTTTTTTAATTTTCAAAGTTGGTTATGAAGAACAATTGGTTGAAAGGATAAATACTATAATAGTGGATAAATGTCCCTCCTTTAAATGGGAAGATGTTGGTGAGAAATTATTATATGCTCTCTTGACCTCATTTTTTGTTTCCTTTGCTAGTCACTTAGCACATTAAATAACAGATCTTATATGAGTTTGTTTGCAACTAGTTTTTGTTGTACATATAAATATTTACAAGGATAGGTTGTAATAATGATGTTTGAGTTTGGAGAATATCGTTTCATAAAGTGAAAATTCAAGTTCTAGAATTTTCTAAGTGAAAATTCGAAAAATCTGAATTTTCTGGAATTTTCTGGTGACTGTTTAGAAAGGTTGAAGAGGTTTCAATCTTTATTAACCGTTTTATGAAAAAATAACCAACTCTCCATACGTGCCTTTTCATAAAACATACGTGCCTTTTCATGAATAGAGGCTTATATTCACTTGAAAAATAACTAACTCTCTATACGTGCCTTTTCATGAAACTTGACCCTATGGGTATAAATAATAGAGGCTTATGTTCACTTGAAAAATAACTAACTCCACAAAAGAGTAAGTTTGGGAGAAAAACAAGAAATCCTGTGGTCATTCTCCAAAATTGCTATCTATAGAACTCAACATCTTCGTTGTATCTTGAAGACAAATTTGTGATAACCCTTTAGCAACAAAATTGTGGGGGCAAATATTGTCTAAGGAAAACGATATAGTGCTTCCAAGTTATTTATTTTCTGTTTGTCTTTTGTGTTAACCTTGTTCTTCCATTATTACATTGTATAATATCCCCAACATTTTTGAAAAGGCGAAGCAAGCTTTAATAAGAATGGTTATCTTGCAAACAAAAAGTCAAAAAGAAGAGAGGCCAAAATGTGAAATTGGCATGTTCATCAAGCCTATACAAAAAGAGAACAAACATTGTTTAGTATTTTTTTTTTATAGTAAAAACACAGATTTCCTAAGACAAGATGAATACCAACAAACAAAATAAATAATCTCATTCACATTTGATCATACAAATTGTGATTTATGAATCTGAATGAGGGTCTGCGGGTCTTGACTTCGACTTTACATGTATTATTTGGATGGGTTATGATTTATGAATCCAATCTATTAGGCTTTGTTTTTACTTTTCTTCTTCTTCTTCTTCTTCTTCTTTTGTTTTTTGTTTTGTTTTGTTTTTTTGTTTTTTGTCTCTTCTTCCATTTGGATCTAAAGTTTGCTGATGCTTGCTTTTATCCTAACCTCTAAATAGATTCTTGGGCCTGGTAGTGGCTAGTTAATACTTAATAGTAGATTTGCAGAATGAGGCGTATAGGCTTATGTGACCAAATAATTAGTGTGAGAGAAATAATAAAGGCGTAAATACACTTTTAGTCCCTACCTTTTTCACCTTTTTTTTTTTTTTTTTTTTTGGTCCCTATATTTTATTTTTACCACTTTTAGTCCCAAAAACAATTAACGCCCTACATTTAAGTCCTTACCGTTAGCCAACTAACGATGAAAGCTGATGTGGCTGACGGAGAGAACTGTAAATCATTTAAAAATATCAAAAATCCACTGTGGCCTTGCCACGTGGCCTTCCCACCCAACTTACTTGCACACGTCCTTTATGTGACCACCACTACCACGTTAATCTCCCAAATCAGTACCAGAAAACCCAAAATCCCCCAAATCAGTACCAGAAACCCTAACAACGAAAAACATTCCTCACCTCCACCCACACAGCTATTCCTTGAAGCCCAGACCAAAATGGAAGCAAGCTATTCAACAAGTTCCAGCGTGAAGAGGAGAGCACCAATGAGGTGCTAAGGTAATTAAAAACCTGTCATAGTTGTGTCATGGACATCAGACTATCCTGGCAGGAGATTCTACGGCTATCCAAATTATTGGGTAAATTGTTAGTTATCTTTACTTGAAATATTGATGGTCATAGATGGAGCATTCCTCTAATTGGATGGCCAAGAGAGATGATTTTCTTCTTTGTTTTAATTTATTTTCATTGATTAAGAAATCTTCTATTTTCTAATTTCTTTCCAGTTGTTTTTATTCTTGAGGGGGGGGGGGGTTCCCTTCTACTTCTATGAAGGGTTATCTCATGCTATTAATTGTTCAAAAATAATTATGGTAAAGGTTAACTCACCAAGCTAGTTTAGCTCACGAAGCCTGCAATAAGTAGTAAAATTGTCAAAGAATAGTACTAGTAGTTAGTAATTCACTAAATAAGAAAAACTGCAGTTACATTCAACAAACTTGACTATGAAAGAATTGTTCATAATGTAATGCAAATTAAAAAGAAAAAAGTTTTAAATTCAGCTCTTAAATTCTTAAACAGAATCTCTATACAATTAGGCTAATGATTACAAATTTACATCCTTACCTAGTTACCTATTTCTTAGTTACTTCTGTTATGATTTAAGTTTTTAAATCTCTAGTAATTTTGTTATATATATATATATATATATATATATATATATACATTTCAAATTAGCATATTTTTGTGAAAGGATTATAGTTTTGTTTAGCAGATTCATCATGATTACAGAGACAAATTAGGAATTTGACAAGGTCCTTAGCAATATTATTACTATGTGAAGATTCTCCTTGCACCCCATTTATCTACATTGCAGCCACTTGATTTAGTAAAATTAGTAGAGAATTATTGATTACTACATTAATTAATTTCAGTATTTTGTTTCAATTTGTTACTGTAATAGTTTATGGGTTTTCATTTTCTGAGCATTATTTGCATTTCAGGTGGGGCATAAGTGTAGGTTATTCCAATGGCGTGATGATGAGATATGTGCTCGTGGTAAGGTGTTTATCCCACAACAAAGGCAGAGGATCGTCACACTTAAGGCTGAGGTTGCAACTACAAGAAGAGGGAGAAGTTTTTAGTTGTGGTTGTGGCATTGTTAGTGGTGATGTGTGTAGTTTTGTATTTGGTTAGGTAATGTAGGTAGTGTAGGTAATGTATGTAGTGTTTGGTTAGGTAATGTATGTAGTGTAGGGGTGAGTAAACTGTTGCTGTGTTTGAGCACCACCTGCTGTGTGCTAGCAACAAGTGCTGCTGCTACTGTGTGCTGGTGATGTTGATGTCGTGTGCTGCTACTGCTGATGTTATCAATATTGTTAACAGGGCTAGTAGTTTAGATGTATGTAGGGTAGTGATTGTTATGGGAATTATTAGGGTAGTGTTAGTTTATGTTGGGCTGGCAGTGTGTACAATTTTTGTATGAGATGTGTTTAGCCATGTATCACCTCCTGGAAATTTTGTGCTTCTGCCAATTGTTAGCAATGTAACCCACTTCCCTATGAAATGAATACACTTTTTGTTCAAGATATAAATGTAAATTCTGATTTGAATGCATCTACCTATGGATTCCACAATGTGAATGAAATGAATACACCTATTGCAGAAAAAGTATTAATCATACTATTGCTGTTTTGTACCTGTAAATGTACCTATTTTACAAAAAATTCTGTTTTGCAGAAAATGTGTCTACCTGTAAATGTATTAACCAGCTGGTTGTACTATTCTCAATACAAATACATTAACTGCCTCTCATTGATGTGAGTACCAAAAGTAAAGGACACAAGATTCAATATTGAACTAAACAACACAAATTGAATAGAAATACATCTTCAACTTATCATTGACTGCTAACAACCAGTCACCATAATTACAGTCACCATAATTACATAGTTCAACTACAACACTAACAACCACAACCACATTAAAGTAGGATTGCACAACACTTGCTATCATCACCAGAATTGCACAAAACACACTGGCATTGTTCAACTACAACACTAACACTAGTTGGCACACAATCACTATAAGTACATAGTTAAGCCAAAATAAGGCACTCCACACACCAAGGCAGACTCAGTTGCTAAATCACCATCCTTGAAGGTATGTACCTTCATAAGTATTGTATTGGCAGGACTAGACCTCCTTAATTCCTCACAGTACTCTTACAACTGGTTGTACTATTGTGTATAAGCCCCATCCACATATTCTCTAGCCTTATCCCTAGCCCTACTTGCTTTTCCTGCACTTATGTTTATGGTAAACTTCTCAAGGAGAGCTTCTTGGATGTCTCTCAGCTTGATGTTAGGCTGTCTTTTCACCTTCTTCATCAACTTCTTCCTAATGTATGATGGAGTACACCTATGGTTCTTAAAAGTTCTAGAGCATGTATGTTCCAAATTCAATGTCCTTAGTTGGTGGCTCCTCTCCCTTGGCACCTTTGCTAGATAGGCAAAAAACTTGCAGTTTTCCTGGCAGACAATTTTTACCCTCTGCAAGTCTTTTTTTACAAATTTGATCCCCCATCCACCATGAACTGCGTATTCTGTTATAACTTCCTTGAATTGCTTGGGTGTTGTAAACAACATATTTTTTTTCAAAAGAAATATGCTTTGCCTTAGCCACTGGCTTAAATACAAGGAACTTCTTCACTTCCTTATTTTTCTGTCCCTTACCATTTCCCACATGTGTACTTCTATCATCCTTAGCATCATCATCGCTGTCATACCCAAGCTCATCATCAGATGATGATTCCACCAGATTGTGCAATTCCTCACTCTCATAATTAGAGTTCATTACACCAACACCCATTTGGCCTGGTTCAACAACATCATCATCATCATCCTTACCATCCCAACTGTCACTACTGTCTTCAACAAAGTCCCTAACACCATGGTTCAACTCTACCTCATCATCTAGCCCACTTCCCCCACCTCCACTATCATTGCCATCACTTATAATAAAGACCTGGAGTGGGTGCTCAATAATTGGTTCTTTACCTACTCTCCTTGAACCCACCTAGGAAGCAGCAACATTAGCATTAAAAGTTTGATCATTAGCATCCACCTCAGTTGGCTCATCCTCATTGTTAAAAGTTTGATCATTAGCATACATGTCATCACTATCATAAAAACTGTAAAAGTCACCCCCATCATGGTTATCATCATCACTGCCATCACTATAATAACCTATAGGGCCTTGCTCTACTGCCAATGGCTGCACACCCTCACTAACATCCTCTCCTTCATCAACTAATATAGGATCATTTATTGGATGCTCCACATAAACATGAATCTCTTCATGACCCTTCACTAATTCTGTCATGTACATGGCATCATGATCATCAACAACCAAACGAAAGTTTGCCCTTTCTTGGTCCATACCAGGCATTGTATACCACAGTTTGCTAACAGATGTGTACCCAAAGTCTCTACATATACCCTCTATCTCAACCTTGGACCACTTTTCAGGGTCACAATTATCAACTACATCTACTTCACCTCTCACATATGTTTAAGGGTTCTCAGTAAAATAGCCACCATGATGCACGAATATACTGAATAGGTCATCTATTATGCATGCCAAAACAACCTCAATTAAACAATGCAAGAATAATACAACACTCATTTACCAACATAGCACCTAATAAAATATTTCATTTTGCATGCACACAACACAACACAACACAAATCAAATTTCATTCTGCATGCACACAACACAACACTCAATAAAAGTATATACCAACACAACACTAATCACATAATTTTTCACAACATATCACTGACTTTAATAGTTTTTTCGTACTAAAATGGACATGCATAGTTATCAAATTACACAAAAAACCCTCATACAATACCGTTAGCCTTACTTAACTCTCTTCAACAGGGGCACATAGGGAACACAGAGAACATAGGGAACATATGGACCACAATCAAAAGTAAAATACAAAAGCATACAAAAAGCAAACAAAAACATTGTGGCCCCTACTACTAGAACCAACTAACAAGCATATTGTCAAGTTGTAAATAAGGACATAGACAGAGAGAGCAAATACCTTTTCACATACAGAGAGAGAGAAAAAAATACTGCCTTCAAGTGGCAGAGATGGGTTTTGATGGTGATGGTGGCTTCAAGTGACAAATCTAGTTGATGATGGTAGTTTTGAGCTGGATGATGGTTGATAATGGTGGTTTCAGAGAGAGGCTAAAAACAAAGCAGAAGAGAGTGTAGAGTCTGCTAAGGACACCATTGCCTCTAACTATGAGGCAGCCAAGCAAAAGACTAAGAAGATCAAAGATAAAAGTAGCTGGTAGAGGTCGTGACTCGTGATGAGGAACTCTGAGGTAATCTAGGGATTAAAGATCAAAGATAAAGTAGCTGATTTCAAGTGACAGAGCTGATTCGGGGATTTTCAGTGATAAAGTAGCCATGAACAGTGGGTGGTTAACTCACGTGAAGGACGCGTGCGAGTAAGTTGGCGGGAAGGCCACTTGGCAAGGCCACGGTGGATTTTTAATATTTTAAATGATTTACAGTTCTCTCCATCAGCCACATCAGCTTTCCCCGTTAGTTGGCTGACGATAAGGACTTAAATGTGGGGCGTTAATTGTTTTTGGGACTAAAAGTGGCAAAAATAAAATATAGGGACCAAAATAAAAAAATGTGAAAAATGTAGGGACTAAAAGCGCATTTACGCCAATAATAAAATCAAAGGAGAATAAATTAATAAAATATTAAAATTTAGTTTAGATACAGCACAATAAAACATTTTAGGAATTAAAAGATTTCATTAGAGTTTGATTTAGAAAGTAATAGTGGAGGGTATTTGTTCATTTCTAAAACATAAAAGGGAAAATAGATTGATTATAAGGTTTAGGGGGGAATTATAAACCACCAAGTATAAAGGGGTGAAACAACATTTTTCCCAAGTTTTTTGGGCGTAAAACTAAAAAAAGTCTAGGAACACAACAAAATATACAACAATTTCACAATACTTTTATTTGTAGTTGTGGTTGCTATTAGTCTAATATTTTATATCTTATATTTATTTTGACTTATAAATAAAAAAATATTTTATATTTAGGGAAAATTACAACTTATTCACTTATGGTTTGGTCAAAATTTAAGTTGCCTATATGGGGTTAGAAATTTGACACTTTAACCACCTGAGGTTAGCTCAGTTAGGGGCTGTTTGGTTTTTTTTTTTTTTTTCATCACTCATCACTTCTCACTCAATTTTCGTCACTCATCACTCATTACTTAAAATACCCCAATTTCCCAAATCCACCCGTTTGGCACCTAACTCAGTTTTATTTTTCAACTTCAAAAACTTAAAAATGTGGGACACATTTTTAAAACTTAAGTTGAAAGTTGTGGCTGGGTTTCACCAAAAAAGAAAAAAAATTAGTTCGGGTTGTCAAACATTGCGGTTGGACCTCTGACTGTGGGTCCCTCAATGTGGGTTTAATTATGAAAATGCCATAATAACTTTGTTTTCATAACTTGAAAACACCTCAAATGTATTTTCAGTTTCCATAACTCATAACTCAAAAATTAGAGAATTGAGTGATGGAAACAAAAACTGGAAACAATGCCAAACATTAACACACTACTCAGCTGTGGGACCCACATATTTTGAGTTATGAGTGATGGAAATAGAGTTATGGTTGATGGAAACTGAAAATCTGATATGTATTTTTCCAAATAAAAATCTGGTTTGTTTTAAATATAAAATCTGATATGTATTTTTCCAAATAAAAATTTGGTATGTTTTTAATAAAATATCTAATTTGCATTTTTCCAAATAAAAATCTGCTTTATTTTTTAATAAAAAAAATCTGATCTGCATATTTTCAAATAAAAATCTGCCATGTTTTTAATAAAAAATTTGATCTACATTTTTTCAAATAAAAATCTGGTCTTTTTTAAATAAATAATCTGATTTGCATTTTTTAAATAAAAATCTGACTGTTTTTTTTTTTTTTTCAAAATCAGATCTGCATCTTTCAATAAAAAATTTGTGTTTTCAAAATAAAAATATGTTTTTTCCCATATTTAAAAATCCCAATAATATCTGAATTTTTATTTAAAACCCATTCTCTTTTTCTTTTATGGAAACTCAAGATTAAAATTTTCATTAACTATTCTCATCAATTTTTTTTTCACACAAAATAAAATGGCAGATCTAAGGTTCTTGAATCAAAGTTTAACCTTAGATCTAGGATTTGACATTACATCTATTGCATAACATTTCATACTTTGAATATGGGTATATAATGTTCATTAGAGTCTAGAAGATAAGACTCTGTCTAGATAGAATGGGTGCCAACACCTTCCCATGCCGTAACTTAGCCCCCAAACTTAGGTTTATGGATGGTAGACTAGTGTTTTATCTTTTGTTTTGGTAGATTGTAACTAGGATCAAAACTTTGTAATTTTTACATAGATTGAATTAGGACTAAAGCCTTGTAAAGTTATTCTACCAAGATATAATTGTATAATCAATTAATAACATTTGAGGTATTTTTGGACATGTAATTTTATTTTATTTATTTATTTTTTGTATAAAAAAATAAGTGGCGACTTCACACAATTACCCAAAAGAGAGGTGTCTTAAGCACCCAAATCTTTTCTTGAGAACAATCCTCTTCCAAGAGAACTGTGGTCACACACACACACACGCGCACACACACACACACACACACACACATATATATATATATATATAAAGTTAGAGGTAGTATTGGAAACTCCAAGTGTGATTAATGAGGTGGATGGAACAAGGGAGTCACTCTCGTATTGGAGATTATACCGGTTTGACCAGTAAAACGATATATTTCGGTACCAGTCAATACCGGTGTACTGTTTTGGGTTTACTGTTATTTTTTATATTTATATATATGCGTGTGTGTGTATTATAATAAATATAAAAGTTTACAATAAAACATTTCATCAATTCAGAACAAATTATTCATGGTTTTAGACTTTAGCATCAATTAAAAGGAAAAAAAAAACACAATATAAAAAATAGAAAGTTTAATTGTTTATTGCATACTAAGAAAACAAATAATACTAATAAGTTAATGCAAATAAGTTACCATTTTGCCTTAACAAAAATTCAAAATTTACAAAACAAAAAAAAAAACTTTTTTCTACCAGCCGGTACACCCAATACCAACTAGTATTGCCCGAAATTGGTTGGTACATAGCCGGTATAGCCAGTATTTAAACCGGTACGAAATTTTGATGTTTCGATACCAGTATATGTACTGATACGGTACATACTAGCCAGTACCGGTAGAGTATTGACTACTTTTAGATGGAACCTAGGATCTCTCCATTTACCCTCTAAGACCATTAAGCCCACTAGACCACTCATTTGACCCATTCAAGGTTCTTTAACTGGATCAAGTATTTTCAAACCAACGTCATATAATTTTCCAAACGATCTAACTTAAAAACCCCTCATTTATATCCAGACCTTAGCCATTGGATCACGAGTGTTGAAACAATTTAAAAAATTACCATTATTTTTTATTTAATTTTTCAATGTAAATTATTTAGCCTATACCTAACTTTGGATCAAAAAATTAACCCTCAAATGCTTTCAAAACCTCAAGATTAATTATTCGGCACCTTTTAATCTCAGAAATGAAATTGACACAATTGTTATCCTTAAATTTTAAAAAAAAAAAAAAAAAATTCAATGACTTTATTTTAATGAATAAAAATGATAGTTAGAAAAAAAAAAAAAAAAAAAAGGCTAGAGGGGTTTCTATTTTCAATTAGGTCGCTTTCAAAATCACATGAGAACAAAGCAAGAATAGAAAATAGGGGTTTTTGTAGGGTTTCTCTTTCTCTGAACCAAAAAAAAAAAGAAAAAAATGCCTTCTCACCAGGGCGCGGAGGCGCTCTCAGCCTCGGGCCGGAGCTCCGAGAAGCTGAGCCTCCCAACACTCCAGTCGAAGATGAAGTCCGACCCGGACGGTTACGAGTCGGAGCTAATCCTCCTCTACAGCCAATTCAAGTCCTCCCTCGAACTCTTTCAGCAACAAGCGGCGCTCAATTTCACCTCCATCAGCGGCATCGGCAGCGACCCCTCCGTCGCCAAAGACCTCGGCGACAGAGCCTTGATTTTGGCCCATGTCACCCCTTTTTACCCCAACCACCTCGCCGAATTCCCCAAACAACTCGCCGGTTTGCTCTCCTCCGCCTCTAGATCGCTTCCTTCCGGCCTCCGGTGCCACGTCGCCCAATCTCTCATTCTACTCTCTAATCGACAGGTAGGTATTTCCTTCATCTCGTGTAATTTAAGTAATATTTTTCACACTATTTTATTTATTGGATTGAAATTTTGTAAATTTCGTGCCGATTGGATATTATTTGCTATTCGATTCATTATCGAGGGATGTAAAATTTAATATGAACCCAACCCATATATGTTTATATGAGCGGAGTCATTTTTGGAGCATTGACATGTTTTCGATGATGAATTATGTGTTCTATATGTTGGTAACACGAGCATGCCAAATTTCGTGCGGATTGGATGTTATTTACTATTTGATTTAGAAACTCGTGTTAATTTAAAAATTGGTTTCGACTCAAACACAAGAACTTCCAATTTAAACATTTTGTGGATGATATTGTAATTCTAACGAGCTAATAACTCTTTTTTTATTGGATTGAAATTTTGTGAATTTTGATGATGAATTATGTGTTCTCTATGTTGGTAACACGCATGCCAAATTTACTATTCGATTCAGAAACTCGTGTTAATTTTAAAAATTGGTTTCGATTCGAACACAAAAACTTCTAATTTAAACATTTTGCGGGTGATATTGTAATACTAACAGGTGGCTTTGTTAGAATTTGCATCCATTAAAACAATATTGAGCGATGTAAAATTTAATATGAAACCAACCCATATATGTTTATATGAACGGTGTCATTTTTGGAACATTGACACGTTTTCTTTGTTTCGTTTTGGTTGTTTTAGATGATTGATATTGAAGAAACCCTAGCATTGTTCATGGACTTACAGACTCTAGGCGATAAGCCTTTAAGAAAATTGGCTTTCTCTCATGTTATTCATAGCATTAAGCGAATGAATCAGAAGCACAAGAATGATGCTAAGAATCGTAAGCTCCAAAATATTGTGTTTGCAATGCTACAGGTCTGTAGTACTAATCATTTTTCCTTTTTTGTTTGCTGAAAAGTTAAAACCGTGAATCTGAGGTCCATTGGGTTAATAATTTGAGTTTTTGTGTATAATTTGATAGCAAGATGATGAAGCAAAAGCCAAGAGAGCTCTCACCACGCTATGTGAGCTTCATCGGAGGAAGTTGTGGTTTGATGATAGAACCGCAAATGCCATTGCTACTGCGTGTTTTCATTCGTCACCAAGGTAGTTACTAGTCATGTAGCATAAGTAAAATTTTCCATTCTTGGATTTCGGATGTCACAATTTTGTGTTTCTTAAATTAATCAGGATCATGATTGCTGCTCTGTCATTTCTTCTTGATTACGAGAAGATTGAAGACGATGACGATAGTGATGCTTCAAGTGGTGAAGATGACCCGAATCCTCAAGCTCCTCATGTTGTCATCAATAAACAGGCTATTTATAATGTTAGTTGCACTTTTTATATAGAAAATTCACTTCAATTATACAGATTACTGCAATGTATTATATGAAGAAAAGTAGGGTACTGTTGTTTTGGTGATGCATTTAGAGTGCTGATGGCAAGTATTTTTAGAAGTTATTTGTAAAACTTTAAATTGCAGCTGGTTGATTGTATTGTAATGTAATTTTCTAATAATTTCAGGCACGCCATAAAGGAACAGTTTCAAGCAAGAAGAAAAAGCAAGCAAAATTGCAGCGTGCAATGCGTAGCATGAAAAGGCAACAACGTCTGTCATCAGAAAATGTCTCATTGAATAATTATTCCCCACTTAACCATCTTAAAGATGCACAGGTACTTTAGTTTTCTTGTTGCTATCTTCGGTCAAGTGAATTCTACTCTAATATTCTTTCTTTACATAGAAGGCGATTTTAGATTTCCGTTCTGCCTGTAGGGATTTGTTGAGAAGTTATTCTCTCGGCTTCAAACTTGCAATGAACGTTTTGAGGTGAGAAATTATGTTTCATTTTTCTGTTAGATAATAACAGATTTTCTGCTTTAAAGTCATTGAAATGGGATTACTTATGTCAATGAGCTGTATTTTTAAAGTGAATATTTGTTTGCTCCCTAAATAACTATATTATACTAGGTTCATTATTGGATGACTGGACACACACACACACACACACACACACACACACACATATATATATATATATATATATAGAGAGAGAGAGAGAGAGAGAGAGAGAGAGAGAGAGAGAGAGAGAGAGAGAGAGAGAGAGAGAGAGATGGGTTTAAGTTGCACCTGGTGTAACTCCTTTAGAATTACATATTTTTTGTACCATAGATTTCTAATAAATCCAACGGTTGAAAAAATAGCATTAAATGATTAAGAATTTTCACCTTATTTACCTAATTAATAACATATTTTCTCTATCCTCATTTACTACTTTCCATAGTAGATTGGCAGTTTCAATATATAGCAAAACTGACTTTTGCGGCCTCTCCCCTTTGAGATTCGGGCCAATGTAAGTACCCATGATGAAGTACAAGAGGAAAAGCTGATTATTATCTAGTATATGACTTTGTACATTGTTAGATTCTAATCCCCCAGAAGTAATAGGTTCGGTAACCTGAGATGAGCCATCCATTGCCACTAGTGACGTAATAAATCAGAGGTCTGCATAAAAATGCCACAAAGATTATTAGAATTGAACAAGACAACAAGACTCAATGATTTTAGTTATAAAAAAGAGTTTAACAAAAAGCATGGCATCAATAGATGAGATGAAATACATGCAAGTAAAGTTACTAGAAAGAGTTTAGCGTTGGGGCTCCTGTGTTCTTCACTAAATTCTTTGTCCTATATAGTAAACTCTGCAACATTTGAGGGAACGTAATGCACAATACCATGACTTAAGGGTACTATATTTTATGGAATCTATAAAAATCCCTTTCAAATGATTAATATCTTCAAAAATTCAATCTTTGTTAGGAAAAGCATGCTGCATTGTCCAATAACATAAAGAATGGAAACCAAATTTATATTTTCATAGGTCATCAGAGAAAAAGGGGAAGAAGGTGCAGCTGATCTTAGAGAATCATTTTAAGATCTTGACAAAGGCCAGTAGTCCAAACACTGTTAAAGAAAAGAACAGCTACTAGGGGAGTGAATTTTAGCTCTGAACCAACACATATCAACATCCACACTATAAACAAAGTTCTAAAAGCCATGCCCTTTGTAGAACCACTCCAGAAATACACTGAGATGTTCCCAAAGAAGGTTTCAGAACACAGATGTGATACGCTGGATAGCACCTAGAATATATGGTCTAATTATCCTTGAAGCACCGTTTTAAGTGAAGATTTGCCACAAAATTGACATATTAAAATCCATTAGTTATATTCTTGAAATAATTACAATCAAGAAATTACACTATGGTTATCACAAATGGCTAGAAAGAATATGGATAACACTGTCAGTTATATTCTTGAGGATATGGCTGTACGCCAGCAACAGCATCTTTGTACGCCATTTTGGTTTTTGGTTTTTTTTTTTTTTTTTTTTTTTTTTTTTTTGCCGACATCCTTTGGAGGTGGTGGAGGAGGAAGAGAGAGAAAAACGTAGAAAGAGAAACATAAATGAGAGAGAGAGAGAGTCAGAAGTCAAACTTTTTTTGGATTTAGAGATAGGTTTAAAAGGTAATAAATGAGGGTAATTAATTAGATTTTAATCAAAATATTTGTAATAATTATAGTCTTTTTTTATCTGTTGGATCTACTTAAATCCAATGGTTTAAAAAATATGTAACTCTTTTAGAGTTACACTAGGTGTAACTTGAACCTATCTCATATATATATATATATATTTCCCTATTGACCATCTCTTGTATGTACAGTTACTCTTTATTGTTCCCTTATAATTTAGCTGCCTTTAAATTCCAAGCTCCTAGATTAGTAACTGAGTCTTTTTTTTTCTCTCCCAACAAATGGTCATTGCATGAGCTTTTACAGGTGTAGGCGACGCCAAGGGGCTGTTTGGGTGAAAGAAAATGCTCACTCATTACTCATCACTGAAATATCATCACTCATCACTCTATTACTCATTTCTTATCACTCAATAATGATGAAATATCTCCTACAGCCCGTTTGGCACCTAAAACCCAGTTATGTTTTCTACATAAAAAGCTAAAAAAATTGGGACTGACACACTCTGACCTCACGTGTGCACCTAAACCCCTACCTAGCCCCTATGAACTCCACTCACCCCAAATATCACTTAATCAAACCACATTTCTTCTCCATTTCGTCTCGCATGTCTCGGTCTCGCTTTGTCGTTGCTGGTATGAGCAATGGCCGAGTTTGGGTTGGACGACGTTGTCGGATGGGTCGGTGTGACTGGGGTGAAGGACGAAGAATGAAAGGAAGATCGGAGAAGAAAGGTGCGAAGGGGAGGGCGTGTGAGATTGGAGAAGAAAGGTGTGAGATGCTATGAATTTTTACTCTGAATTTTTTCGTATGAAGGACCTGTGTAGTGTGATTAGCCGTTGGGTGGAGTGTTGGAGATAGCAAAGCTCTGAAATGGATTTGACAAGTCTCTGCTGTGGGCCCATGTGTTTTGATGGAAATTACCAAATTGCCACCGTTACTCAATTTTCATAACTCAAAAACACTTAAAACTTGTTTCCAATTTCCACAACTCATTACTCAATTTAGTGAGAATTAAGTGATAAAACAAAATCTCAGAATAAATCCAAACAAGTGTTTGCTCCGTGGAACCCACTAGTTTTGAGTGATGGGTGATAAAAACTCAGTGATGAGTGATGAAAACACCCAAATCCAAACAGCCCCCAAGTGTCCCTATCATCTTCCTCAAAAAAAAAAAAAAAAAGTGTCCCTATTATTGAGTTATAACTTATAAGTCTACTGGTTAGTATTTTCTAAATTAGTTTTTTGTGCCCATAGGCAATGTTATCCTGACACTTTGGCACAATCCGATCGTACACATATTATACTAATGAAAATCAATAGATTTTACTCTTATACCAAAAAATAACTTGTCTTCACCGCCGTAGACATGACTTAATGTCTATTTGAGAACAACTTATTTAGTTGAAATTAATTATTTTTTTTTGCTGAAAGTAAGTAAAAATTAGTTGAATAGTACGGTGGGACTCATAAATAGTACTAAAAAGTACAGTTAGACCTATGAATAGTAAAAAAATAAGCTGAAATTTTTAGCTTGTCCCAAACGGACACTTAATGTGTATTTGTTTGGAGGTGAAACAAATGGATAGAAAATTTTGGAGAGAAAATGGGAAGGAAAACTTTTTTAGAGTGTGTTTGGTTAGGTAGGAAGGAAAGAA
Organism: Castanea sativa; assembly: GCF_040712315.1. Classification (NCBI taxonomy): domain Eukaryota; kingdom Viridiplantae; phylum Streptophyta; class Magnoliopsida; order Fagales; family Fagaceae; genus Castanea; species Castanea sativa. The sequence continues at coordinate 17,479,675 of NC_134015.1, read as the reverse complement.
AATAAATGGTGGAGCCAAATGTTTTCTTCCCAAGCCTGTCAAAATGTTTTCTCCCCAAAATGGGGAGAGAACTGAGTGAGGATGAATTTTTTATTGATTGCCAAAAATGCCCTGGGCAGTAACGTTCTTTATTTATTTATTTTCACATTGCCTTTTTTTTTTTCTTACAAGAAAACTTCTTCAAACTGCCTTGATTGACAAGAAAACTTCTTCAAGTTGCCTTTATTTTAATTTTTTATCTTCTCCCGTAGGCAGTAACGTTGCTTTTTTTTGTCCCTGGACAGTAACGTTGCCTCCATTTTTTTTTTCTTTTGATTTTCTAAGGCCTGCGTGACTCTACATGTTGTAAAAGGAGATTCGTATATTCCCACTTCCCTCTTCTTTCCGATACCAATGTTGCAACTTGTACCAAATAAAGCACTTAAATGTTTCTTTCTCATAAAAGGACAGACCAAAATCTCAGAAACACTATAAACTATACTACAATGCAAGGATAACCAAGAAGACTCATAGGATCATTAGCATCATGATTCTAAAAAAAGTACATAATTTAACACAAAAAGTTCCTGCTTCAACACATTATTTTACATCTCTCACTACATGTCATTTCTTATTTATCACATCAAATTCAACGCTATTTATTTATTTATTTATTCATTTCTCTCTCTCTTACACTTAAAATGACCCTTGACTTGCTGTTGGTGATCATAAAACATCTTAGCAAGAGTGGTTTTTTCCCAGACCACTCATTCCACATACAGAAACAACTCTATAGTTAACAATTATTTTGAGAAAAAGATTAATAACGGCAGGCCTAATATAGTTTGAAAGCCTAAGGCGAAAATTTTAAAGAGGCATTTTTATATTTAAATATCACTTAAATAATGTTTAGTTTATTTTTTGTATTATAATCTTTTTAATTTCAAATCTATTATTAATTCTTACTTATTATAACTAATTCATCCAGAGTGAGCTAGTGTTGTAAAATTTGTACTAATTTTAGCATTTTTTTTTCACTTAATAGTAATTGGGTTTTATTTCTATTAATTCTTTTTTTTCTTTTTCTTTTTTTTTTGCGTGGAGAAAGTGTTAAAATTATTACAAATTTTACAGCAAAAAATTTACAAATTGATGTGGCAATAAAATAATACTTTAACAAAAGAATAAATGAGTAATGAATCACTTTTTGTGATTGTTGACATATCAATTTATAAGTTCTATATAATAAAATTTTAAATATACTAGCATAACTCTAATATTTTAGGCATTTTTAATTTTAAGAGTGTGTAAAAAATATGTACACTAACTCACATATTTTTTTAGTTTTTAATTTAAAAATCAAAACCATACTGGCCCCAAATTAAAGAGTTGCAAGTCATTCATATCATTCCAATTCCAATTAAAGAGTTGCCCCGCATATGTTACAGCTGCTGGAATGGGTTTGCAATTGAATAACTGTGGCGGATGAAGTTATTGGGCCCGAAATTCCTTCCTCTGTTCGAAGCCCAAATTGCCTTCCCTGTGCTGTGCATCAATCTGCCTACACAAAAAAGCCCACGAACGCATCTACCTGAAACAATAGTGCTACTACTAGTCTACTACTACAAGGCCGAAACGACATGTAGCCCATAAATACAATCTAAAATTTTGATTTTGAACACAACGGCGAGGCTACTAACAGTTAATAGTGAGAGTTACAATCAAACACAACATAAAGGCTTAAGCCCTTAGAATTTCCCTGTCCATATTCTTTTTAAACCGACCTCCATGTAGTTCTTCAAGCCAATTCATAAAATTAAAAACACCAAAAAAAAAAGAAAATAGGGGTTTTTGTAGGGTTTCTCTTTCTCTGAACCAAAAAAAAGAAAAAAAAATGCCTTCTCACCAGGGCGCGGAGGCGCTCTCAGCCTCGGGCCGGAGCTCCGAGAAGCTGAGCCTCCCAACACTACAGTCGAAGATGAAGTCCGACCCGGACGGTTACGAGTCGGAGCTAATCCTCCTCTACAGCCAATTCAAGTCCTCCCTCGAACTCTTTCAGCAACAAGCGGCGCTCAATTTCACCTCCATCAGCGGCATCGGCATCGGCAGCGACCCTTCCGTCGCCAAAGACCTCGGCGACAGAGCCTTGATTTTGGCCCATGTCACCCCTTTTTACCCCAACCACCTCGCCGACTTCCCCAAACAACTCGCCGGTTTGCTCTCCTCCGCCTCTAGATCGCTCCCTTCCGGCCTCCGGTGCCACGTCGCCCAATCTCTCATTCTACTCTCTAATCGACAGGTAGGTATTTCCTTGTAACTTTAAGTAATATTTTTCACACTATTTTTTTTTATTGGATTGAAATTTTGTAAATTTCGTGCCGATTGGATATTATTTACTATTCGATTCAGAAACTCGAATATTGAGGGATGTAAAATTTAATATGAACCCAACCCATATATGTTTATATGAGCGGAGTCATTTTTGGAGCATTGACATGTTTTCGATGATGAATTATGTGTTCTATATGTTGGTAACACGAGCATGCCAAATTTCGTGCGGATTGGATGTTGTTTACTATTTGATTTAGAAACTCGTGTTAATTTAAAAATTGGTTTCGACTCAAACACAAGAACTTCCAATTTAAACATTTTGCTGATGATATTGTAATTCTAACGAGCTAATAACTCTTTTTTTGTTGGATTGAAATTTTGTGAATTTTGATGATGAATTATGTGTTCTCTATGTTGGTAACACGCATGCCAAATTTACTATTCGATTCAGAAACTCGTGTTAATTTTAAAAATTGGTTTCGACTCGAACACAAAAACTTCTAATTTAAACATTTTGCGGGTGATATTGTAATTCTAACAGGTGGCTTTGTTAGAATTTGCATCCATTAAAACAATATTGAGCGATGTAAAATTTAATATGAAACCAACCCATATATGTTTATATGAACGGTGTCATTTTTGGAACATTGACACGTTTTCTTTGTTTCGTTTTGGTTGTTTTAGATGATTGATATTGAAGAAACCCTAGCATTGTTCATGGACTTACAGACTCTAGGCGATAAGCCTTTAAGAAAATTGGCTTTCTCTCATGTTATTCATAGCATTAAGCGAATGAATCAGAAGCACAAGAATGATGCTAAGAATCGTAAGCTCCAAAATATTGTGTTTGCAATGCTACAGGTCTGTAGTACTAATCATTTTTCCTTTTTTGTTTGCTGAAAAGTTAAAACCGTGAATCTGAGGTCCATTGGGTTAATAATTTGAGTTTTTGTGTATAATTTGATAGCAAGATGATGAAGCAAAAGCCAAGAGAGCTCTCACCACGCTATGTGAGCTTCATCGGAGGAAGTTGTGGTTTGATGATAGAACCGCAAATGCCATTGCTACTGCGTGTTTTCATTCGTCACCAAGGTAGTTACTAGTCATGTAGCATAAGTAAAATTTTCCATTCTTGGATTTCGGATGTCACAATTTTGTGTTTCTTAAATTAATCAGGATCATGATTGCTGCTCTGTCATTTCTTCTTGATTACGAGAAGATTGAAGACGATGACGATAGTGATGCTTCAAGTGGTGAAGATGACCCGAATCCTCAAGCTCCTCATGTTGTCATCAATAAACAGGCTATTTATAATGTTAGTTGCACTTTTTATATAGAAAATTCACTTCAATTATACAGATTACTGCAATGTATTATATGAAGAAAAGTAGGGTACTGTTGTTTTGGTGATGCATTTAGAGTGCTGATGGCAAGTATTTTTAGAAGTTATTTGTAAAACTTTAGAATTGCAGCTGGTTGATTGTATTGTAATGTAATTTTCTAATAATTTCAGGCACACCATAAAGGAACAGTTTCAAGCAAGAAGAAAAAGCAAGCAAAATTGCAGCGTGCAATGCGTAGCATGAAAAGGCAACAACGTCTGTCATCAGAAAATGTCTCATTGAATAATTATTCCCCACTTAACCATCTTAAAGATGCACAGGTACTTTAGTTTTCTTGTTGCTATCTTCGGTCAAGTGAATTCTACTCCAATATTCTTTCTTTACATAGAAGGTGATTTTAGATTTCCGTTCTGCCTGTAGGGATTTGTTGAGAAGTTATTCTCTCGGCTTCAAACTTGCAATGAACGTTTTGAGGTGAGAAATTATGTTTCATTTTTCTGTTAGATAATAACAGATTTTCTGCTTTAAAGTCATTGAAATGGGATTACTTATGTCAATGAGCTGTATTTTTTTTTCTTGCCAGCTTAGGTTTGTTAATTGTTCATGGCTTAAGAAGCTAAGATGAAAGAAAGATTGGATCATGTTTAGATTTGTAGAATTATGGGGAAATTAAGACAAAGTTGTACATAATAAAGAAGATTATCTGTTTAGAAATAGTCTTGGGGACTGAACCAGGGAAATTGTTGGGTGTTGGAAAGGAAGAGTTAATAGATGAGATACTGAAACAATCTATTTGGTTGATATCAGGAACAATGCAAGTGTTACCTATTGTTATCTTCATTTCAAAATGATTTCTATGAATTAGAAGGATAGATTTAATTCCCTTTTTTTCCCCAGAATTTAGGATATGTTATTTTCTCTTTTCTGTTTTCTGTTTTTTGTTTTTTTGTTTTTTTTTTTCCTTAGTTTGTATAAAAGTTTTGAACCATGTTCTAGAGTAAAGTTTGTATTGCACAGCTTTTGCAGCGTATTGTTCTAATACATAAGTTTCTTTGTTAATTTTAATTAATTCATGAATAACACTGAGCAAAGTGATTCACCAATTAAGAGTAACTAAATACTGAATGCTCTGCAGTAAAGAAAAGGAGGCCAAGACTGACCTACTCTTGTCTTACAAGGGAAAACTTTTTTTTTTTTAAAGAAAAAAGAAATGAGAGCTAATTTTTTTTTGTTAGTTCTTACTGTTTACAAAATGTTGCTGAATCTGAATGATTCTCTCTTTTGATTATTACCCTGTGTAAACTTCAGGTTAGGATGATGATGCTGAAAGTAATAGCTCGAACAGTTGGGCTTCACCGCTTGATTCTGTTGAATTTTTATCATTTCATTGAGAAATATATTCAGGTATTTTCTGACTCATGCATTTAAGTTGTAATTACCTTGATGCCTGAGGTGGTAACTATATTGATAAATGCAGCCCCATCAACGTGATGTCACAAGTTTACTTGCAGCAGCAGTTCAGGCCTGTCATGATATGGTATTAAGCTTTTTCTCTTTTGCTTGATTGGATACTATACTGTAATTTATAGCTAAATTTGATTATTTTCATCTGTCCCTCCCCCAAGTTTCTACTTTTGAAATATGAACTTTCAAGAATTCACCTATAAATAATTCAATTGACTGTGTTGTAAACAGGTGCCACCTGATGCAGTTGAACCACTATTCAGAAAGATAGTAAATCAGTTTGTACATGATCGTTCACGCCCAGAGGTGCCACTTCACAGCTGCATTATATTAAGTTTTCCTTTTCAGTTACTTATGGATTTGTCTCTAAGTCAAATTGTTTTTTCCAGGCCATTGCTGTTGGACTGAATGTAATAAGGGAGATTTGTTTACGCATGCCATTGGTAACTACCTATACATTTCATTTTCTTTTATCCCTATATCTGAGATTATCATGGTGGTTTCAAAGTTGTCTAAAAACTTTTTGTAAATGGTAATTGGACCTATTCATCGTGTTCTTTCTCCTTTTTTTTTTTTTTTTTTTTTTTGCCTTTCATATGTAGCCTTTTGTAACTCTGTTTTCTTAGTGCTGTTAATGTGTTAGGGTTAATATTTTTGTTCCTGGCAACTAGTTGATGACAGAAGATTTGCTGCAAGATCTTGCACTGTACAAGAAATCACATGAGAAAGCAGTTTCAATAGCAGCTCGTTCACTAATTACTTTATTTAGAGAGGTATTAGAAACTACTGTCTAGCTGTGATATCTCTCTCTCTCTCTCTCTCTCTTCTCTCTCTCTGTGCTTCATGCCCACGATCAATTTAGAAATAATCATCAATTCGTTTATGTGCAGGTTTGCCCCGCACTGCTAATCAAGAAGGATCGTGGGCGCCCTACAGACCCAAAGGCAAGGCCAAAAGCATATGGAGAAGTCAATGTGAGCAGCAATGTTCCTGGTGTTGAGTTATTACAAGAAGATGACAATAATGAGGAGGATATTAGTGACGCTGAAAGGTCCTCATCCAATGATTCTGATGATGATCATGATAATGAGGTTGATGTTGCCAGTGATGATGAAGAAAATCAGCTATATGGTGATATTACTGGAAGTGAAGATGATGAATTAGAAGATCACAAAGTAGCTCAAAATGAAGATGGAGATAACATTATTGACAGTGATGACAGTGATGTTAGTGACAATGATGATGATGATGATGATGATTATGGGAAAGAAGAGGAGGAAGAGGAGGAGATGGAGGCAGAAAATGAGGATGTGAATGAAGCAACAAACTGTTCCAGCAAAACTAGTGACGCCAATGTTAGGGATAGTGAAACTGGAGGAAGAGGATCTAAAGCAAAAAAGAGGAAGTTGTCTGATTTTGATGGACAATTGCTTGCTGCTGATTCAAGCCTTCGGGCTCTAAAGAGATTGGCAGGAGTGACGATGGGGCAAACCTCACCGGACTCAACTGATGGAATTCTTTCTAATGAGGACTTCCAAAGAATCAGGGAATTGAAGGTATTGTATTGGTATCAGACTTGAAGGAAAAAATGGGGTTAATTTTTAACTTCGTGCCATGGAAAACAATGATGCAAAGTTTCTTTAATATTTGTGAATTTGTGATACTAGATTTCATAACATTGCATGTTGATTATTGGGTGCTTTTGTGGTTATTTTATTAGGCTAAGAAGGATGCAAATGATGCTTTGGTTAAACATGGGTTAAGAAAGGGTATCCCAAGTTCTGATCAACTGAGTACCAAGCGAGTCGATCCTTCCAAGCTTGAAGTAAGTTTTCTATTTCTTTACTGGCTCATGTATCTTAGTTCATTTTTTTTTTAAATTTTTTTATGATGAATCCTGTCATCAAAGGAGTCAGAGGAAAAAAGAGGGTTGGGGGGGGGGGGGGTGAAAGAAGAGGGGGTGGGGAGCAAGAATCCTTCCGAAATAGGAACATTGAGTATGGGTTCTAAACCAACTAGGTGCATGTGTAAACTTACTGATTGAAAAAAGTACATTGAGCAATTGAGTGCTGGAATGGTTTTTAAGTTGGAAATGCATTCTATATTACAAAGCAGCAGAAGTTTTTCATATTGTAAATCTCTTGCAACATATTCATTCTTTCTCATGATGTTTAATTTGTTTTCTCCTAACACATAGGATTCTTCCCTTAAAACTTATACTGATCCACTTTTTCATGTATTTTGTAGGCTCATGTAAAAAAGAAGATGAGCAAGGAGGAAAGATTAGCATTAGTTAGGGCAGGGAGGGAGGACAGAGGGAAGTACCAGGCTCGAACGTCTGTAAAGCAGAAAAAGGTAATTCCTTTTCAGACACTTCATGTTCTTCATATACTTGCCTTTTAGAATCCTGATGTTAGATTGGTATGCAATTCATTAGTTCTCTTATAAGTTTGGCTTTGAATTTGAGAATTATGTGTATAACATCCTTACCTCAGAATCCAAACAGCCTGTATCAAGGGGTTTGTGGGAAAGATCTGGAAAATGAGGGAGGGAAGGATAGCTCCTGTCCCCTTTTTGGATGCTCTAGATGGCAAGAAAAAAGTGAGAATCAGAGAGGGAAAGATCCCCTCCCTCACAGGTCCACTTTTACAATCTATCCACAAACTAATAGCAGAAAAGGAGGGTATAATGGCAAAATATTTGGTTTTATTTTCCTTTCCTCAATCTCTTGAAAACCTATGCTTTCCTCTCTTCTTCCTTAAGGTGTTATTTGACCAGCGCCTTAGCTTCAGATTCTCCCCTCTCTCTCTCTCTCTCTCTCTCTCTCTCTCTCCCCCCAATGCTATCTTTTGTTTCTTTCTTTCTGTTCAATAATGTTACAACTTTAACCTATAAGATAATTAAGAATAGCACAGCGTTGAACATCTTATCCTTTTTCTTTTTATGACTTATTGTGTTCAATCTATGATATCTATTAGGCTGTGATGCCATCATATAGTTACTTTATTTGAATTTTGCTTATACCATTTTGTCATTGGGCAGACTGGTGGTCTGAGCAATAGGCAGAAGGAGCGCAAGAAGAATCTGCCTATGGCGGCAAAGAAAGCCAAGGTAGCAAGGTCTCAACTAGAGAAGAAGAAAAAACAACAGCGTGCAGGCAAACAGTTTCGTGGGAGGAAAGCGTGGAAATGACTGGAAACATTTATCGCTTTACTATACAATGTTACCTGTTATATTTTTTGAATGGCAATTATATTATTTTGCCAGTTTTTTCCCCCGAGGAATTAGCAACTTATATTTCAAAGAAAATATTACAGCAAGTTAGTACAATACTACAAAAATCTTGCTGGGACAGCTAGCAGCACAAATAACAAATTTTATCAGAAATTTATTGAAAATGATCCCAGTTTTTTTAATTTAGATCAATACGTGGCTTCTCATATGTCTCAAAAATATCTGTTTACTCAGGCATATTTGAAGTTCGAAATGTAATTGAGTTTTGTGTAGGGCTTAAATTTAGCATTTTAGCAACTACAAAATATCCATTCACAACCCAGTATTGGATTTCAAATGCAATGAGGCATTCGCATTACCAAGTGTTTGATTTCAACTGCACTCTGCTGCAATAATTACTACCAGTTACTTTAAGTAACACTCTTATGAACTATAGCTTAGCAATTACTCGCTGCTGGTGTTTCTGGACTTGTCAAATCATATAACATGCATTCAAGGTTGTTAAAATCAGGATCCTACGTAGGATCGTGGAAGGTAGGTAGGATCGGAGATCGTAGGATCGGATCGTGGATCGTAAGATCCTACTTATTTTCAGATTTTAAGCAAAAAACCTATTGATAGTGACTTTGTATGTTATATAATCACTTAAAATATGAATCCATCCATTTAAAAAAAAAAAATTTGCATAATAAAATGTAATTTGCACGCACTACATCGTTCTTATGTCATTCTAACGAAGTAAAATATATTTAACTTTTGACATAATGTATCTAAAAAGTTCAATACGTGTTTAATTAGCAACTAAGTACCCAAAATATTATCTACACATATGGAAAATGTTTTCCAAATTCTAAGTTCCAAATCCAAAATAAGTTAGGCTAGTTAGCATATAAAACCTAGCTAACTACAATTTTACAATATGTAATCCAAAAGAGAATTTTCAATCTAAGGTTAACTAGCTAATTAAATAATGAAGATCCTATTTCATAATTTTTTAAATTTTACTTAATTTAGTTAACAAAATAGAAAAATAAAAACCCTAAAAGTTTTGTCAAAATCATATACACAACACAACAATATGGAATCAAACTATCAAAGTACAAATAAATGATAAACTACTAAGTACTAACTACCAAAACAAATTACCAAAAAGTTTAAAGGCAGTGATGGCTCATGGCAACATCATTGAGAGGGTTGAGAGGTGTTGGGTTTTTGACAGAGGAGTGAGGAGGCGTAGGATTGAGGTGCTGGGTTTTTGACTGAGTTTTTTTTTTTTTTTTTTTAAACGTTAAAGTTAAGTTAAGAAAGCTTAAAGGCAATGATGGCTCACCATTAACAGGGCTGAGAGGTGCTAGGTTTTTGACAAAGGGCTGAGGAGGCGCGGGATAGAGCTGCGTGTTGGAGCTTTGTGTTTCTAAATAGTTTAGGTTTTGTTTTTGAAAACGTTAAACTTATACTATAGGTTTTTTTTGAGATTTTATGTTGACATAGGGGTAAATTTGGGACTTCAATTTATTATTGGGCTTCTAAAACCCATTGGGCTTGTGGGTATAGGTTTACTCAAATGTTAAAAAAAAAAAAAAAATTCAAGCCAAATGGTAGGATCGGTAGGATCCCATACGATCCTACGATCCTATACGATCCTACACGATCCTAACATTTTTGCGATCCTACTACGATTTTAAACTTTTTGGTGAGGTGGGATCGTAAAATCGTGCGATTTTACGATCCGAATCGCGATTTTGACAACTATGCATGCATTTAAAACTAGAGTTGAAGAAATACCATCGGGACAATATTACTAGTAATCTCTCAACCTACGATACCTGCCATGTGTAGGAGTTGGCCTAATCCAAATTTATCATGTCAATAAAAATTCCAACTCAACATCATGTTAGAATCACTTTTGTTCTAACTTCACTTTTCCTTTCTTAGTTGGGCATGGCTGAGTCTAGCTGCCGGTGGATTGGACTTGTTTTGGGTATGTCTCGATCAGATTTGGATGGGTTTGATGTTAAATTTGATTTCACTATTGATAGTAATGGTTATCTAAGAGCATTTCTAGCGCTCTCTATATTTTTGTATTATTTAACGAGTAAACAATAGTTTTTACCTTTTGTTTACTTACATTTTCAAAAACACTTTCTAATAAATTCTCTACCATTTTTCTATTCCAATTTTTTTTTGAGAAAGAAATAATGATGAAATAATATTTAAAAGATCACACATTTTCACTCAAAAAACAAAGACCACAAATTTATTTCTAGAGAGAGAGAGAGAGAGTTGCTTGGGGGACCCAGGCCAGTGGAAATCGGCGTTCATCGTGCAAAGCCAAGTGATTTACTCCACCCCGCTTCCATCTCCTCCCCATAGCTGAAAGGACATTGTAAGTGCACAAGTGCACCTGGCCCCAAGAACAGTTACGGGCCCAAGCCCAATGAGCCTTAAACAATATGAATTTGTAGAGTGTGGGCTTGAAACCCAGGTTAGAAATATGGGGGGATTAAATGACAAACTAAGGATTGCGAATACTTGGAAACAATAAGGAATATTGTAAATTGGCCTCCTCGGACGTAAGCCGAGAGCTGTTCTTATATTATATCTCTTTCTTAGTCTTTTCTTTCTTTTTAGGTTACAAAAAGTCCTCTATTTTCTATTCCAGGTTTCTTCTTAAATACTCCTCTTTTGAACACTTTGTACACGTGTTGCCCCACCTCCCCCTTAGCCTAGATATTTCCCTTCTCAGTGCCTTTGAATAGTAACCAGAAGTTTCTCTTCTACTGTTCAGGTGTCACTTCCCCATAAATGCGGCCAGGGTGGTAGGTGCAGGGTCTTTAATGTGGAGGTAGCAGCCTTTATCTTTGACATTTCTTCAACATCGGTACTTCTGGGGCGTTCTAGGGTTCCCCCCTTTTAACCATTGGCCTTAACCATGTCATCCCCTAATCTTTACTATGAAATCCCGAGTTCTTCAATGTTCATCCGAGGATAAGGTCACCCTCGGCTGGATCCTCGGATCCTCGGCGTATGGGCCGACCCATAGTACTAACAATTTCTAAACCCAGGATCAGGTCGGCGTTCCTTAACACGGCCCAAAAGGCCCACTTTCCCATCAGGATCTTTTTGCCCCCCACAATAGCCCCTCAAAACTCTAATTTTCAACGTCCGAGGAGAAAAATAGGGTTTTGATCCGACGAGAACCTACTCCAATCATTTTGTGAGTAATGGCACGTGTGGAAATCGTTTCGCGTCCCAGAAGATGCCATTTGGCGGTTTTATTTTGAACAACGCGCGTATTTAATACTGCCAGTTACATTTTGTCCCTCACGTTCAACGGTGAGATGGGCATCCAACGGCCCTCATTACTCCACGAAATTTTAGGCGGGACAAATATAATTTCGAGGCCGCCTTTTCGCACGTCGTGACGCTTCGGGAACCTGCGCCTTCATTTAATTCCTCTGGGGGTAATCCCATCAAGACATCAGCCATCATTCCTTACTTGCAGAAAACTGTGGAAATTTGAGCTCCTTCAACCTTGTAAGTTCTTGCTCCTATTCTTAACCTTTTTCTCCCTGATATTTGTCCTCGGCTATCACTACAAACACTATCCCTTCTAGAGTTTAGTCTATCGTTCCTCTGTAATGGGAAAATTCAAGTGTCTAGTTGATACCGCCGCTGGGATGGAAGGCTTTAGAGCCAAATACCGTATTCCCAGCGACGTAGGGTTAGAATATTGCCCGGCAACAGCCGTGGCCGGTTCTAGGAAAGAGGGAGAGGTTATCATTCCTATGATAGCCTTTCTAGAGGGTGGGATGACCCTTCCAATGAAACCTGTAACTAGGGAGTACCTTCGCAACCACCGGTTGTGTCCCGATCAATGCCTCCCAAACGTTTTTAAAGTTCTAGGTAGTGTAGATGCTCTAAACGAGCAGATGGGTTTAAACCTCACATGGCACAATGTCGTGTTCCTATATGAGTCCCATAAACTTTCTAAAGTAGGTTATTACATTAAATCTCGGTCCAGCACCGTTAGGCTAATCTCCTGTCTGCCCAAATCAAACAAAGGCATGAAGGACGACTACTTGATCGTGTCTGGGAACTGGCACGACGGCTTCCACTGCCCAGTTGAGTGGGGGGATCCAGGTGCGACGCCGTAGGATTAATCTCCCCACGACACAACTTCTCCTAACACACACAGAAATGCGTATTCGTACTTACTTAAATTTGTTAAACATCTATGTAAATCTGATCAAGTTTGTTTGTTTTGACGTCTTTTTTGCAGATAAGCAACACGTGCGTCCTCGTCTGAGTCACTGTAACATCGCAGATCTAAACCGGGTACTTCGCTCCGAGGTGTTCGTTAGTGAAGACCTACAACTCCGGGCTGCTCACCTTATTCTTGGGTACACCCCCCTTTCCAAAGACTTCCAGGAGATAGAGAACGCCATAATTGCGGGCGACCGAAGACGAAAGAGGATAAACGTAGCTCGGCCCCACTTTTTGGACGACCGTGACCTCCCGGACGCTCCTAACACCATTTTGTACAACCGGCCGATAGCAGCAGTCCCCCTCGCCGTGCACTCACAAGCAACTGTCGTTCCAGAAGAGCAGGTGTCTTCTTCACACACACTTGACGACGAGATAGACCAATTCCATCTCGAAGACACCGAGAGACCTCGCGGGAACCAGTTTGTGGTACTTTCCGACGAGGAGGAAGAAGCCACCAAGGCCTCTGGAATTGCAGGGTTTGTGGTTGCCCTTCCCGAAGATGAATTAGAAGAAGACATGGGAAGAATGGAGGGTCTCCTCACCAATAGGGCTGCTAAGGTTGCAGAGAAAAAGAAAACGGGGACGTCCCAAGTTCCCCCAACTTTACCTCCTCCTCCTCCTCCAGCTGAGCCAAAACTGCCAGTCGAGGATCTCAAGAAGAAGAGGAAGGGGGATAATGAGGGGACGATTAATAAAGACCCCAAGAAACCACGCCAACAACTCCCACCGGCCCAGCAGCAGAAGCTGGACAAGGGCAAGGGTAGAGCCCGTTCGGTTGAAATCGGGGAATTCAGGGACGAGGCTGAAGTGCGCCGAGCACCGACCACCTGGTCCCCCGATCTAAGGCTGGACGGCGCACCCATCTCCTGCCAGTCCAGTATAAGGGCAGTTCAACAAGGCCATGCCCACCACCTGGCCGAGGTCTTGGAACGCCCTCTTCTGCTGCCCAAGGACATGGAGACCTTGGAAAAGATGGGCCAGCCACAACTATTCCTCTCACTAAAAAGAGACTTAGCGTTGGTAAGTTTTTCTCCTTTTTTAGGGAGATTCCACTTTTAATAATATTTATAGGTAAGTTTGTTTCTTATTATTCCTAACTCCATCATACTTTACTACAGGCTATTTAGGAGGTCTTCGTAGCTGAGAAGTTTATTGAAGACACTCGGAAAATAGCCAGGACTGAGCTCGAAATCAGGATGGAAACTGAGAAGTCCTTGGGCACAGCCCTTGCTGCGAATGAGAAGTTGACCTCGGAGGTGGCTGATCTGAGGAGAGAGAAAAATGGGGTCGAGTCAAACTTGAAGACCATGAAGACCCAGATAGAAGGACAGCGCAAGCTCCTTCATGAAAGAGATGAAGAACTCTCCCAAGCTCAAAGGGAGTGCTCGGATCTGAAGAAGCAACTGGCTCTGATGAAGGAAGAAGCCAGCTCCTTCCAACTCTCTCTTCAAGCTGCCAAGCAGGCAAGTTTCGATGAAGGGGTAGCAGCCACAGAGGAGCAGCTGACAGAGGAGTTCGCGGCTTTATGCCGTGAATACTGTCAAAAAGTATGGGGGGAAGCTTTAAACGTAGCAGGAGTTCCCCAATCTTCGGATTTGAGGAAGTCCGAGAATGTTTGGCTTCCCCTAGAAATACAGGAGATTGAAGAGGCTCCTGCTGCTACTCCTATCCCCGAGACAACTCCTCCTGCTCTACCTCCGGTGGTCCCACAGCAAATTCCTGATCCTACAGAACCTTCTGGTTCCAATAAAGAAAAGGAAGGAGGAGTGGATGCAGAAAAGGACTTGAACCAGACAGTGGAACCCAACGTCCTTCCAACAAAGACAGCGGATAAAGGAAAGCAGGTTATGACTCCTTTTGAGCTGGAGTTGAGAAAGACCGAGGGCACTAGTACCTCTCAGCAAGATCCTCCTCCAACAGCTTAGGACTTAGCTTAGGGCTTCTCTTTTTCCATTTTTTTGTTTTTTTTGTTTTTGAATTATATATTGTAATGCATACTCAACTGATTAATGAAGAACGATTTCGTTTACTTTTCACTTGGATTGTATCTGTTTTTACTTTATTCTTTTTGTACTTATTACAAAAGTTTCCCATTAAGTCATATCAAAAGTTTCTCAGAGTATAAAAATCTAACTCCAAGGATTGCACAATTATAACTTCCACATAGTCATGCGTATATTATTAAAGATTTAATACAAGGTGACATGGTTAATTCATTTGAACAATGCCTTGATTAAGAAGAAGAGAGGGCTTCGTAAGAAGAAGAGAGGGCTTCGTAAGAAGAAGAGAGGGCCTCATATAACGATTAAACCCTTGTAATGCGTAGCTCTGTTTCTAGTAAGATGTAAGATCCGAGGACCATTCCTTACACAATCAGAAGTTAACTTTACGATCCGAATTAATAAACAGTAACGTATTAACATCCAGACACAATCAGAAGTTAACTTTAATCAAAGTCGTAGTCCGAAGATAAATATTAAGCAATCTTTCATTTAATTCTTAAAAATTGTAACTGTAAATGTTAATTTTCCCAAAGTAGGAGGTCCGAGGACCCGGCATAACTAAGGTTTTGTTTAACAAATGATAAGACATCAATTTCCACAAGGTTTGTGGTCCGAGGACTGCACTTAACCAAGTTTCTGTTTGATTCTTTAGAACAATAACTTCAAATGTTAATTTTCCCAAAGTAGGAGGTCCGAGGACCCGGCATAACTAAGGTTCTGTTTAACAAATGACAAGACATCAATTTCCACAAAGTTTGTGGTCCGAGGACTGCACTTAACCAAGTTTCTGTTTGATTCTTAAAATTGTAACTTCAAATGTTAATTTTCCCAAAGTAGGAGGTCCGAAGACCCGACATAACTAAGGTTCTGTTTAACAAATGACAAGACATCAATTTCCACAAGGTTTGTGGTCCGAGGACTGCACTTAACCAAGTTTCTGTTTGATTCTTTAGAACAATAACTTCAAATGTTAATTTTCCCAAAGTAGGAGGTCCGAGGACCCGACATAACTAAGGTTCTGTTTAACAAATGACAAGACATCAATTTCCACAAGGTTTGTGGTCCGAGGACTGCACTTAACCAAGTTTCTGTTTGATTCTTTAGAACAATAACTTCAAATGTTAATTTTCCCAAAGTAGGAGGTCCGAGGACCCGACATAACTAAGGTTACCGTTTAACAAATGACAAGACATCAATTTCCACAAGGTTTGTGGTCCGAGGACTGCACTTAACCAAGTTTCTGTTTGATTCTTTAGAACAATAACTTCAAATGTTAATTTTCCCAAAGTAGGAGGTCCGAGGACCCGACATAACTAAGGTTCTGTTTAACAAATGACAAGACATCAATTTCCACAAGGTTTGTGGTCCGAGGACTGCACTTAACCAAGTTTCTGTTTGATTCTTTAGAACAATAACTTCAAATGTTAATTTTCCCAAAGTAGGAGGTCCGAGGACCCGACATAACTAAGGTTCTGTTTAACAAATGACAAGACATCAATTTTCACAAGGTTTGTGGTCCGAGGACTGCACTTAACCAAGTTTCTGTTTGATTCTTAAAATTGATAATTGCGAGCGTTAGAGCTACTCATAACTTTGAAATACAAACTGACAAAAGCTCATTTCATTAATAATAATACCTTCTAAGATTATTTACATTCCATGGACGTGGAACAATTCGTTCGTCTAGATCAGCTAGCCTATATGACCCTATGCCTGCTACTGAAACAATGCGATAGGGGCCTTCCCAGTTAGGTCCCAGCTTACCCCAAGCTGGGTTCTTAGAAGTGCCTACAACTTTCCTTAATACAAGATCACCAGGTGCAAGTGGTCTTAGCTTCACATGGGCATCATATCCTCGTTTTAGCTTCTGCTGATAATAAGCCATTTGGACCATAGCTGCCTCACGTCATTCCTCAAGTAAATCAAGATCTTTCTCTAGAAGTCCCTTGTTATTCTCTGGGCTAAAAGAACTTGTCTTTAGAGTAGGAAAACCAGATTCCAATGGTATCACCGCCTCGGCACCATACGTCATAGAGAATGGTGTTTCTCCAGTGGACTGCGCGGTGTGGTCCGATACGTCCACGGGACATGAGGGAGCTCTTCTACCCATCCGCCTTTCGCATCGTCCAACCTCTTCTTGAGCCCGTTAACTATGACCTTGTTAATCGCCTCGGCTTGTCCATTTCCTTGAGGGTAAACTGGGGTGGAATATCTGTTTATGATACCCATGTCACCACAATACTTCCTAAAAGCCCTACTATCGAACTGGACACCATTATCAGAGATGAGTGTGTGCGGTATTCCGAATCTAGTGACAATATTTTTCCATATAAATTTCTTGGAATCAACATCTCGTATATTGGCTAAGGGCTCAGCTTCAACCCATTTAGTGAAGTAGTCTGTTCCCACGAGCAGCCATCTTTTGTTGCCAGCAGCTCTCGGAAATGGCCCTACAATGTCCAAGCCCCATTGTGCGAAAGGCCAAGGGCTGGAGAGAGGGTTAAGAACCCCTCCAGGTTGGTGGATATTAGGGGCGAACCTCTGACATTGATCACATTTTCTGGCATAGTCCTGAGCCTCCCTCTGCATATTGGGCCACTAATAACCCTGAGTCAGGGCTCTATGGGCTAAGGACCTTCCCCCAGTGTGGCTCCCACAAATTCCCTCATGCAATTCCTCCAATAATGCTTCTGTTGATTCAGGGTGTACACACAACAAGTACGGTCCTGAAAAGGATCGTTTGTATAGCTTGTGGTCCTCGGATAACCAGAAACGCGGCGCCTTTCGACGTACCTTTTACGCTTCGGCCTTGGCTTCGGGAAGAATGTCATTTTTAAGAAAAGATATGATCGAATCCATCCAACTAGGACCAGGCCTTATTAGATGGATGCGAGGTGCGTTAGCGATTACAAGAGAAGGTTCTACCAAATCCCGAACGAGGATAACCCTTGGTAAACCTTGAGCCGAGGATGTTGCCAACGTAGCCAAGGAATCCGCATGAGTGTTTCCACTCCTAGAAACGTGAGCTAAGGCAAAGGAGTCAAATTCGGCCCTGCGGCGTTTGACCCGGGCCAAATACTCCCGCATTCGGGGTCTCTAGCCTCCATGGTTCCCATGACCCGGCCGACCACTAACCGAGAGTCCGAGAACACGTGGATTTCCTTGCCACCCATCTTATGTACCATTTGCATGCCTACCAGATCGCTTCATACTCGGCCTCGTTATTAGTAGCCGAGAAGGCCAATCTCAAAGATTTTTCGAAGACAATTCCTTCGGGGGACATTAGAACAAGTCCAACACCGGACCCTTTTTGATTAGCAGCCCCATCCACATAAACTCTCCAAACCGAGGGCGATACGTCCGTGATCACACCAACTGATTTTTCACCCATGTGTGCTTCTTTTGAAGTTTCTTCTAACAATGGTTCGCAAACTCGCCACCAAATCAGCGAGGACTGTCCCTTTACCGATGTGCGAGGCCTCGTATTTAACATCAAAGGCTCCCAAAATGGTTCCCCATTTTGCCACCCCCGCGAATAATCAGCACTACGCAACACGGCCTTAAGAGGTAACCGGGTCAAAACAACCACAGTATGAGATTGGAAATAATGAGGAAGTTTGCGCGTGGCGTGGACTACAGCCAGAAGCGCTTTTTCCAAGGGCAGATAGCGCACCTCGGCCTCATACAAGGACTTACTATCGTAGAAGAACTGTCTATGTACTCCCCTTACATTCCTTATAAGGACTAAGCTCACCGCGTGAATAGCCACGGCCAGATAAGCGAATAAAACCTCGTCCACCTCAGGGCGAGATAAAATAGGTGGCCGAGAAAGATATTGCTTAAGCTGTTGGAAAGCTAATTCGCAGTCCTCGGTCCATTGAAACCCTTTCCACTTGTGCAACAACTGAAAGAAAGGACGACACCGGTCAGCTGATCGAGAAATAAATCTATTCAACGCAGCAATCATTCCAGTCATTTTTTGAATCTCTTTTGGGTTCCTAGGCGGCTGCAAATTCTGAATAGCCTTAACTTGCACTGGGTTTACCTCTATGCCCCTATGAGTAATCATAAATCCCAAGAACTTCCCAGATCTCACGCCAAAAGAACACTTGGAGGCGTTAAGGCGCAATTTATACTTCCTTAGCATCTGGAAGGTGTCGGACAGATCTGTCATGTGTGAAGGTACTGTCTTACTCTTCACCACCATATCATCCACGTACACTTCGAGGGTCATCATTCTTTGATAAGTAGCCCCAGCATTTTTTAATCCAAATGGCATGACCTTATAATGATAGTTCCCGGTTGGAGTA
This sequence comes from Castanea sativa, assembly GCF_040712315.1. NCBI lineage: Eukaryota > Viridiplantae > Streptophyta > Magnoliopsida > Fagales > Fagaceae > Castanea > Castanea sativa. Next base: position 17,460,742 of record NC_134015.1, on the reverse strand, counting down.
ATGAAAGCAGTCTTCTCCTGATCCTCTAACGCCAAGGGAATTTGGTGGTAACCCTGGAAGGCGTCCAAGAAACTCATCCGAGGATGTCCAACAGTAGCATCTACCAGTTGATCAATCCGTGGCATTGGGAACGAATCTTTAGGACAGGCCTTGTTCAGATCAGTAAAGTCCACACATACTCTCCACTTGCCATTCTTCTTCTTAACAACAACAGTATGAGCCAACCATTCAGGGTAGAAAACCTCTTTGATAGCCCCCGCCCTTTTGAGTTTAAGAACTTCTTCCTTCACAGCTTCAGAATGTTCTCGGGAAGATCGCCGAGGTGGCTGCCTCCTCGGAACAATGGCAGGATTGAAGTTTAAACGATGACAAATAAAGTCCGGATCTCCGCCTGGAGCCTCATAGGGGTCCCACGCAAAAACATCTAAATTATCTTTCAGAAATTTCAACAACTCCATCTTCTCTTGGTGTGGCAAAAGTATGCCAACTTGGAAAAACCTCTCTGGATCATCTGTTATTACAAACTTCTCTAACTCCTCACAAATAGCCTCGTCTCCTGTCATCGCTCCAGGTGTCTCCGGAGCTGTTAATTGCTATGACTCCTGGATGGGCAAGGTTGATGACTCAATTTCTGACTAACGAAGCACCGCAGCCGATATGCATTACCTAGCCACTACCTGGCTGCCGAGGATTTCCTCAACATGCTCCCCCGAGGGGAATTTCACCTTAACATGTAAGGTAGAGGAGACAGCTCCCAAGGCGTGCAACCATGGCCTGGCGAGGATGGCTGTATTTGGAGAGTACGCGTCAACCACAATGAAATCTACCTCAACCGTTTCTGTGCCGGATTGAACGGGTAAACGGATCTGTCCCTTCGGCACAACGGCCCTTCCTTCGAAGCTTATAAGTGGGGAGTCGTAAGGGGTTAAATCTTCCAACTCTAATCTTAGCCCTTTAAATAGATCAGGGTACATGATATCTGCACCGCTGCCCTGATCTATCATCACCCTCCTCACATCATAGTTCCCTATCCTGAGGGTAACCACAAGAGCATCGTCATGGGGCTGGATAGTCCCTACTTTATCCTCCTCAGAGAAACCAAAGACAGGTAAAGTACACTTTAATCTCTTCGGCCTGCTACCTACATCCTCGGCCTGCGGATGGGAAACCGCCATCACCCTAGTGGGACCTGAGCCGGTCCTACCAGGTGCAGCAAAGATAACATTAATTATTCCCAATGATGGTCGAGATGAACTGTTCCTCTGGTTGTTTGAAACAACTTGACTAACCTGCCCAGTGGGCTGACACAAGTGCTGCTTTAACTTTCCCTCACCGACGAGCTGCTCTAGATGGTTCCACAGGGTCCGACAGTTCTCATTAGTGTGACCCACATCCTGATGATACTAACAGAAAAGGTTTTGATTTCTTCTCGCAAGGTCCCCTGCCATCTTGCCGGGCCATTTGAAGAAGGGCTCCTTACGAACCTTTTCTAATAACTGATGCACTGGTTCTCGGAACACAGTATTTACAGCCTGGGGTGCTGCCGAGCCGGATTGTCCGAAGTAATCCCTCCTCGGCTTATTGTGATATCTGTCCGACTTGAAATCCCTTCTCTCCTGCGGGATAACCTTCTCCTTTCCTTTCCCCTGCTGCTGGTCTTCCTCTACCCTTTTATATTCATCAATACGATCCATAAGACGGCGTACACTGCGGACGGGCTTTTTCGTCAAAGACTTTCTCAGGTCGTGATCAGTAGGGAGGCCCACCTTAAAGGTATTAAGCGCCACCTCATCAAAGTCGCCGTCTATTTCATTAAACATCTCCCAGTATCTGTCGGAGTATGCTTTCAGTGTCTCCCCTTCCTTCATGACCATGGATAGCAACGAGTCCAATGGCCGAGGGATTCTGCTACACGTAATGAACCGCGAAGCAAATGCCCTAGTTAGCTCCCCAAATGACCCTACAGATCCCGATTTGAGACCGTTAAACCATCTCATAGCCACAGGTCCCAAGCTGGAGGGGAAGACTTTACACATCAAAGTCTCGTTGTGAGAGTGCACTGCCATCCTTTGGTTGAAGTGACTCACATGCTCCACCGGATCAGTCCGGCCATTATAGATGGTAAAGGCGGGCTGGGTGAACCTCCTAGGAAGCCTCCCCCTCTCAATCCTCCGTGAAAACGGAGATTTAGAGAGTTGGTGCAACGCCCTACTCATGGTATCGTTGCCTAAGCCCCTAGAACGAAGCTTCTTACGTCTGCGGGTTGGCCGGTCGTCCTCCTCACCGGAGGATGTTGCGCTGGTGGGGGAACATGATCTTGAACTGTACCCAACTCCCCTATCCTTCTCTGAGGAAGAACTAGACGAGGACGGGGAAACCTTACGCTTCGCGCGGCGTAACTTCCTCTTCAAACGATTGATTTCCCTCTGCATGGATTTAGAACCCTCATCATGGGTAGTGCTACCCCCTCCATGAGTATGGCTAGCCCCTGGGTATTCTGTATGGACGCTTCCCTCACGATCCCTACGATGTTCAAGACGTTGGAAATGATCTTCCGGTTGTGATCCTTGTGACTCTGCATGGTGAGAGCCTAAGCCTGCCATAATATCCCTACCTCTTCTAGACTAGATTTCCCACAGACGGCGCCAATTGTAAGTGCACAAGTGCACCTGGCCCCAAGAACAGTTACGGGCCCAGGCCCAATGAGCCTTAAACAATATGAATTTGTAGAGTGTGGGCTTGAAACCCAGGTTAGAAATATGGGGGGATTAAATGACAAACTAAGGATTGCGAATACTTGGAAACAATAAGGAATATTGTAAATTGGCCTCCTCGGACGTAAGCCGAGAGCTGTTCTTATATTATATCCCTTTCTTAGTCTTTTCTTTCTTTTTAGGTTACAAAAAGTCCTCTATTTTCTATTCCAGGTTTCTTCTTAAATACTCCTCTTTTGAACACTTTGTACACGCGTTGCCCCACCTCCCCCTTAGCCTAGATATTTCCCTTCTCAGTGCCTTTGAATAGTAACCAGAAGTTTCTCTTCTACTGTTCAGGTGTCACTTCCCCATAAATGCGGCAAGGGTGGTAGGTGCAGGGTCTTTAATGTGGAGGTAGCAGCCTTTATCTTTGACATTTCTTCAACATCGGTACTTCTGGGGCGTTCTAGGGTTCACCCCTTTTAACTATTGGCCTTAACCATGTCATCCCCTAATCTTTACTATGAAATCCCGAGTTCTTCAATGTTCATCCGAGGATAAGGTCACCCTCGGCTGGATCCTCGGCGTATGGGCCGACCCATAGTACTAACAATTTCTAGATCCAGGATCAGGTCGGCCTTCCTTAACACGGCCCAAAAGGCCCACGTTCCCATCAGGATCTTTTTGCCCCCCACAGACATGTTGCCCAAATATTAAATCAGCTTGTGTCTTCTTTTATTTATTTACTAGCCAATGTTCCCGTGCAATGCACGGGTGCGGTATTAATTTATTTTAAAATATTTTATAAGAAATTATCTTCTAGACCATACATAATACTCATTATGTGATTTAATGTTTGAGGAATTAGTTTCAATTACATTACATGTTTTTAAAAATAGAGTAAGTATAATTTGTTAGGATTAATATACAAAAGAATGTGAAACTAATGACCATATTTTAAATTGTTAAGTTTACTCAAACTAAAATGGTGGCCGTGAAGGCTAAATAAAAAGAATGTTGTTCTTTCAAAATAGAAAGATACATGGCACAAATTTTTTTTGCAACATAGGCTCGTGCTTCATTGATTATTGCCTTAAACACGGTGGAGAATTTTAGATAAGTAAAAACTAATTAGAAACGGTGAAACCCATATCTACTTATTTTTAATATCCTCTAGGGAAAAAAAATGTAACTGAAGTTACAACAAATTTTGAAAAAATCAGTAATTTTTCAAAATAAATTTATTCAACTATTATATTATACTTCATGACATAACAAAAACACTCAATGCAATAGGTATTAGAAGTGTAAATGAACCAAGGTGTTGACAGTAGATTAGTAATTGTCCTGCTACCAATTTTTGCATTAAATTTATTAGAATTATTACACGCTTAGGGTGCAATATATGGATCAAATCTAACAACAGAAAATAGATATCGACATAAAAACTTCTACAAATGTAATAGTGATCATAAGGGTCCACAATGGAAGTGTATTTGCCCATGGAGGATAAAAAAAAGAAATCAATGAAAATGTAGCAATAATAATATTGAAAAAAGAAAGAGTCAAGTTTAAATTTAGTAAGTTTGCATTAAATTTAGTAAGTTTAAATTAGAAAGTGTATTTGCTACCAATTTTTGCATTAAATTTAGTAAGTTTAAATTAGAAAGTGTATTAACAATTTACCATATTTGATTTGTTATGAAAGTATTATGAAAATTATTGTGGATATAGCATTTCTTTTGCACAATACTTTTATTTTTAGTTGTAACTGGTTCTAGTATGATATTTTATTATTTTATTTTGACCTATAATGAATTAACACTTTAACAATTGTGAAAATATTGTGTCAATTTGTGATGTTAATATTTTATAATAACGTGAAACAGCGTGAATTGGACAAACCAAAAATAATATAGCAAATATACTACAACTTTATGCATTTACCAAAAAAAAAAAAAAACGGCCAGCAAAACAATGAAAGTTGAACAAACCAAAACTACTTTAGTTAAATTACTATAACTTTTCTCATTCACTCTTTATATATATATATATATATATAGAAATATACATTGCACTTACAATGTAAATTTATATTGTAAAGACATAAAAATTAGCAAATGTTGTACACATTTGCAAAATTTGTACAATTTTTTTAATGCAAATGTATATAATATTTGCTACTTTTTGTGTGTATTCAATGTAAGTTTACATTACAAGTAGAAAGTAAACATATAAGACCCTTTAAAAAAAAAAAAAAAACTCAAACCAAGTTGGTGAACTTGATGAAATTAAAAAAAAAAAAGGAAAAGAAGCAACTCACTAAACCAAAAATACTGTTCATAACACTGTTTATGAGCTTATTAAATATATATAATATTTGCTACTTTTTGTGTGTATATAATGTAAGCTTACATTGCAAGTACAAAGTAAACATATAAAGATCCTTAAAAAAAAAAAAAGCTCAAACAAAGTTGGTGAACTTGAAAAAAAAAAATAAAAAGGAAAAAGGCAAGTCACTAGACAAAAAATACTATTCATAACACTATTCATGAGCCTATTCGCTCTTTTTATATATAAAAAAATAGCACAAATCGATGACTACAAAAAAAAAAAAAATGAACAGTACATATTGAACAAACTAAAAGAATTGTAGCTTTTACACATTCACCCAACAAGTGTTACAACATTTTTACAAAACATTTATTTTCAGTTGTGGTTGGTCACAGCTTCATATTTTATTATTTTATTTTGACTTGTAAAAAATTGACATCTAAATAATTGTGAAAATATTATAAAGTTTGTTGTGTCAGTATAACAACATATATGCTGGTTTTAATAAATATTTAAAAGAAAAAAAAGTACAAACAGAAGACTGAAGAAGAAAAAAAAAAAGCGTTGTAGCTACTGTAGTTACAATGCCACTTGAAAAAACCAAAGTGGCACTGTAGCAACTGTTCAAAACTTGAAAAAAAACAAATAAAAGATAAAGATAAAGACTCAATAAACCAAATTTGTATTGTAAAGCTTATTAAATGAATATAATATTTGTTACTTTTTGCGTGTATATAATATAAGCTTGCATTACAAGTACAAAGTAAACATATAAAGATTCTTAAAAAAAAAAAAAAAAAAAAGCTCAAACCAAGTTGGTGAACATGAAGAAAAAAAAAAGGGAGGGGGGGGGGAAGGCAAGTCATTAAACCAAAAATACTGTTCATAACACAATTCATGAGTCTTTTCGCTCTTTTTATATATAGAAAAAAGAGCATAAATCAATGACTAAAAAAAAGTGATAAACAGTACATATTGAACAAACCAAAAGTACCGTAGCTTTTATACATTAACCTAACAAGTGTCACAACATTTTCACAAAACATTTATTTTTAGTTGTGATTAATCATAGTTTCATATTTTATTATTTTATTTTGACTTATAAGAAATTGACACCTCATAATTGTGAAAATATTGTGAAATTTGTTATATCAGTATAACAATATATATGCGGGTTCTTATAATTTCTTTTTTTTTTAAAAATACAAAAGGAAGATTGGAAAAAAAAAATTGTAGCTACAGTACCATTTGAACAAACCAAAGTGGCACTGTAGCAACTATTCAAAACTTGAAAAAAAAAAAAAAAAAAAAAGAGACTCAATAAACCAAAAGGGTCACTGTAGGGGCACTGCCTCTTTTTATATAGTTAGTAGAAATATTTTCTTTTCCCATCGTTTACTTCCCCTTATTTTCTATTTTCAAACAATATAAAGCATTTTCTTTTCACTTTCTTTATCCTTTCCTTCCCTTTATTCTTTTCTTTCTCTCCAAACTACAACCAAAGACAATATTATCTTCTCAAAAAAGAAAAAGAAAAAGAAAAAAAAGAAGAAGAGAGAATTAGGTGTGGATGTGATCCATTCTTATCTCAAAGTTGTGTTGTTCATAATCATCTATCCTAATGGAAATTGACCTAGCTCAAGCCATCCTTCTCTCTTTCCAAAGCACTAATTTCTCTATTCAATTCACCCTCTATTTCTCTCGCCAAAGCAATGATTATCAATTACTCTCCTTGTTATGGTTTTAAAACCCAAAACAGTTTAAAGAATTGAAAAAAGTGAGAGGTTCAAGAATTTTGAGGTCAAAAGTTCAACCTAGGTTGAACTATAATGTGTCATTTAATTTTTTATTAAATTTAATTCATAAATTGTGCTATATATAATAATTTTCGATATCTTACCAACACAAGGCTTGTTGCTTAATGGTTGGTAGGTTAGACACGTTCATCACAAGTATATCTTAGATAGTAAGTTGTTATTGGTTATAATTTGAACTCACCAATTAAATTACTTTTTCTCACTAATAACAATTAGTAACTACCCACCATTTTGAATTTGTTGTAATAGAATTGTGAAAATGTAGTTGATATAGCATATCTCTAATTGTAGACACTCTATTTTGTTGCTCAATTATAATAAATATCTTTTTGTGAGTGTGTCCCCCAATGATGAATAAATTAAAAGATTTGCATAAACTCTCAAATCTCTCTTTCATTTTTCGTCTTAACTTTGTTTTTAATTGCTTTTATTCATATTTTTAATTATTGTTCACCTATCTTTTATTAAGTTTTTAAAATATCTTTTTTATAGTTTGATGATAGAGAGAAGGGTGAAGGACAACGAAGAGAAGAATGAGATGTGAGAGAGAGAGAGAGAGAGAGAGAGAGAGAGAGAGACAAATGGATAGAAATCTAAAATTGCCGTGGAAAAGGATGCTGGAGGAAGAAAGTGATATGGTTATTTTAGCCCTTAGATCTTTTATTTGCCAAGTGTCAGTCATTCGTATAAAAACAAGAGACATTAGGAGATATTAAAACTAGAGAGGAGCTTGTCCCTGTCCGAAAGACCAGATTTTTATTTTTTCACTGGGGTTCATCTGGTTGAGAACTTTTCCTCTTGTGTAATAGGAAGAACATAAGAGTGAAATGATAGAAAATGTAATTATAATGAATTTACTATTATGCCCTTGTTACATCAAAAAATTATTAAAAAATTGTAATTAAAGTTAATTAATAGTTTAGATCAGTGGAGTCAATATCGTAATGTACTGGCTGGTACAGTCGGAATTTTTCGTACCAGCAACTTGGCCAGTACATAAACATGACTATTTCATACCGCTTTTTGTACTGGAGCTTACTAGATTGTACCGGCAAAACCAGGAAAAAATTCAGATACCGGCCGGAAAAAGAATACTAGTCGGTAAAAGAAAAAAAAAAGAAAAATGAAAATTTTGTGATTAACAGTAAAAGAAAATACCATGTAACCTATAATACTACCATCTTCAGCATTGTTTCGAAAGTGTCTAGCAATTCTTCTTCTTCTTCATGCCCATCCCTCCATCTGTCTACCTCTCTCAGTTGGCAATTTTTATGTTTTTAACTTTTTATTTCTGAAGACTTGTTTCCTTTGGTGTGAGTTTTAAGAGTAAAAGAAAGGTAAAAGAGGTTTGCTTTTTAGTAGTAACTTGTGGCAATGTGCCCTCTGACACATCACGTGAATTGCTATAATTTTCTTTTTTCTAATGCAAAGAAGTTTCAAACAGCATTTTAATAAACTTGTGGCAGTGTCCTCTGACACATCCCGTGAATTGTTATAAAATTTTGATTTTTTTTTTAATGCAAAGAAGTTTCAAACAATATTTTAGGTGAAAAAAGTTTTTGTACAGTCAGTAAGTGATTTTATTATTATTATTATTAAAAAAAAGTAGGAACATCAATTCCCTATTATTATTAATATTACTTAGTTGAAATTTTAACTAGAGATTAACATATTAAATGAGATAAAGATTTATAAATTTAAACTTTTTAATAAATTATATGAATTTTGGTTTTATATATATATATATAAAATAGCGGTAAACTCGAAACGGTACACCGATATTGACCGGTATCCGAAATATATCATACCATTGGCCAAACTGGTACAACCTCCAATACGGTATTGACTTCTTTAATTTAGATGCAATAAACATTTTCAATTCACTTCTCCTCTCAATATGAGACGAGTGTTTGGTTGGCCTAGGTGAATAAACTTCACTTACCCCTTTGTCCATCCTTTCTCTTTTCCTTTACACTAAACAAAGAAAAACTTCTCATTTTCTATCTTTTTCCTTTTGCACTCAACCAAACGGTCTATAAACCTTGTAAACAAGTTCACGTGAAAACTACACTTTTCATGATTTCCCTTTCCACTACCAAATAAAGAAAAACTTCTTATTTTCCATCATTTTTCTTGAACACCCAACCAAACGGACTCTAAACCTTGTGTCCGTATTTAATTAATTATACTTGGAAGCCATTAGCTTATGCCCGTCTTTTATATACCAATTTCATAAAAATTAAGTACACAAGTTGGTGAATATATATAAAGTTTATACATTGAATTGGGTATATAGAACATTCTATATAATGATTACTGTCAGTTTTTTTTTTTTTTTGAGGAATATTACTGTCAGTTAAACCTTTGTTATATCACAATTTTTTTTTTATTATCCTTGAACATGAGAGGTTTATTTAAATTAATTTATCATGCATAAAACATTCATGGTGCCAACTGGTGATACACGTTTTTAAGGCTATATGTGAACACGTTAGGTTATATCTACATTGAGTGGAACATATAAATTCTTAGTATGAATTGAAATTCATCTGTCTAGTATTTTCGGTTGATAGTCATATAGATTAGGATTGAACATAAGAGATAACTTAATCTTTTCAAAAGGGTTTTATATATTAATTATCCACATATAAGAGACTTTCCAACAAGAGGTTTTTATATATTTATATAAATAGACAGATAAATATGAATTTATGAAAACAAAAGTTTTGAAACTAACATAAGGTAGGGACTTAACACTTAATAGTAAATATTATAATACTCATACTGGATTCACATGATAGAATTCTTTTGTATAGCGTTTTAGTCACAGCAAAGGCTTCAAAATTAGATATTATCATACTCGTACTGGTTCTTGAAATGTTACAAAATGGTAACAAGTTAAGGCTTAACAGATTTTTTTATTTAAATGATGAGAATCACAAGAATAGATGAATGTGAGATTGCCCATTCCTGTTTTCCTCTTTTGGACCATTTCATACCCAAATATATTTCCATCCATATGAACAGTGGAAGACTGGAAGAAGTTGGATGTGAAAGCCTACACCTTTCCTCCCCTCAGGAAATGGCAAAGTCAATTTAGTGCTATTTTTTCCAATGACCCTCGCCTCTTTCGTCCAACTAGCGTAAAACTGAGCTCTTTTAACTTGGGCTTCCTTATTTGATTACAGTAAGTGTAAGGGAAAATTTGAAGGTAAGTTCTCCTGTAAAGAACCGAACAGTATCACGAAACCATAAAGCTCTTAACAAATTGAGGGTTTTTTTTTTTTTTTCCCTCTCTCTCTCTCTCTCTCTCTCTCTCTCTCTCTCTCTCTCTCTCTCAAGGTAATGGCTTTGTGGAGACCATGAAAATTGAGAATTAGGTCCTCTAGATTTTTAAGTAAAATCCAACATTTTGGAATTTGTTTATTCCCGATCATTCATTTGAAAAAGCAATTTAATTCAAGAGAAACCTGCTAGTGGTACCTTAGCTCCATGTTCATTTCTTGGCACCCAATGTTAGAAGGACAAATCAAACTCAATAATATAGGTCCTTTTGATACCCCTAAGCGGGATGATAGATCCAAAATTCTTTTGAGGCAATTTGGAAGTCGAAGTTGTTGCCAATATATATCGTAGGTAAAACATTTTTAATATACTGTATATTAAATCAGTACCAAGCCATGCTATCATGTCTTGGGAGGAGGAAGTTTGAAACCACATTAGACAGTAAAAGGACATTTAAATCAAATCAACTAAGCTCATTTGTTGCTTGGTATTAACTTTTGTGCAACTTGTTCTTAATTTAGCTTGAAAATAAATTGGCGATGAATTTTAATCTTCTTGAAAATAGTTACATGCATAAAGCAGATCATTTCTGGTTCAAGTATAGTATGGTGCAAAAAATTTCTCATACACGCTACAATGAGCTATATAATATGAACATCTTGGAAAAAATGGTACAAAACGATGAAAAAAGGGATAAGCAGCTGCAAACCCAATGCCTTAAATAATGAACCATGATCCCAAGTCGTAATCATGAGAGGAACCAAAATCAGCCCTAGGTCTCCAAAGTTCCAGTTATCTCTTGTGAAGGACAGGCCCTAGTCATGAGTGAGGTTTCATCTGTTGTTGATGATACCAAAGATGGTGTGACAGGTCATAGCAGGACATGGTTGAAGTTGCTATATTCTTTAATGTGCCAAAAAATGCGTGACTAATTTGAACCTTTGTAGTGATTTTTGGTTAGCATCTTCCATAATTAATTTCAAGGAATCAGACCAACTCATTCAAAAGAAACAGAGCTTACCTAAGTGTAGAAATTCCAGAAGAAGGAACTTTGGCTTTTCTTTCTTCAAGGACTGCTGAGTAAAAGCTTTGAGGACTCCTTTTGCTTAAGCTGCTTCCTGCAGCATTAAGGAAAAACATATAGTTCAGCAGTTTTTATTTAGCTTTTTATTTTTTGGAAATCCAGTTAAGTATGAATGGGAAAACATATGAGTAACAACAGCACAAAAAATTCCTTAATGTTATCTCTAAGATGCATGAAAAAGAGAGTAAAATCATATATAAGGACTTACGTATGCAACAAATTAACAAAACACACATAACAACATGAATAACATCTTTATATCTTAGAATAACCATAAAAGAATAAGTGAATAGCTGGTTGATTGGACAATATGAAACCGGGAATCAACACTACATAGATAGACCACAAACACATCATGGGAAGCAAGGGATGCACATGACAAGAACAAAACAATAAAGCAAGGCATTGATCAGAGGGGCATCTAAAAAAAGCAATGCCAGCAAGTTAATTGGCAGAAGTTTCCTGTCTAAAAGAGAAAAGATACTATGAGAGTATAGATTTACAAGATCTAACTATTAAATAACTGAAGAAAAACATGAAAATTTCTTGTCCTTTTTTCTTTTAAAAGACATATCCTCAGCTTCTCAGCCAGAAAAGCAAATACTGAAATTAAGATTGGCAATTACCTTATACACATTTCCAAAGCCAACTCCAAATTCTCCAATCTACCACAAGATCCTACATTGACTAAACCCCAGATCACCAACTCCAAGAAATTAATTTTAAGGAATCAAAATAAGAAAATTACAAGGAAAAATATTCCATGAATTTAAAATATCTCTGCTCATATTCAGTGAGTAATCGTACATAATCAAAATATAATGTTAACAAATGTCCTCCCTGTATACAGGAACTGTATGATGTGAAAGATATATTACATAAAAATCATAACGACACACTACTTGGCTCCACAAACAATTATAGCAATTTCACCAAAAAAATTTAAAAAAGAAGAACAAGGGATGCTGCCAAAAGTAGTCATCTTCTGATTATACAAAACTTCACGAATTTAGTTTGTATAGATTTGACTCCTTGAAAAGTCCGATTATTCCTCTCCCTATTTAGTCCACAAGATGCAAAGTGGAACAACACTCCAAAAATCTCGTTCCACAAAATGATGGAGCAATAGATGGTTCAGTGATTGCAGTTAGAATTACAAATGCAATACTAATCAACTATAGTAATGTTATCTTGATGAGGTTATCCACAGTTGAGATCCTACCTAAGGCAGCAGTCCAAACAAAAGAAGCAGCATTCCTTGGAAGTTTTTCTGTCAAATGCATGCCATTATACCCTCTTACTGCCCACATAATAAGACCATATTAACTTCTCTCCATTATGTTCTTTCCTGAACAATCTACCAAAGAAAAGAGTGGGATTTCTCTGCTCTTGTTGCACATCCAAGCCCAGGTAGATAAGGTTCATGCATTTGACAGAGGATGAGAAAGCCATTGAGTTAGATATGTGTCAAGGATGAGAGAGGCATATAGCATATATATAGATAGAGTCAAAACAATAGTAGTGTGGACTACAGGTCAGCATTTCCTAATTAAAAGTTTTGTATAAACAAAAAGTAGAAAAAGGAAAAAAAAGAAAAAAGAAAAACAAGGTACTCGACTGCATTAAGCTCGAGTACTATAAAGAAGTATTCGATTTCCGTGATATCGAGTACCATATTACTTTTTTAATTAAACAAATTTCAGGTCAACGGTGCCACCATGGCATTTTTTAGTAACTCGAGTTCCATTTAAAACTTGAGTTCCAAAAAAGTGGTACATTGCCATATATTTTTGAAATAGTGGTACATCCCCATATCTTTTGCAAAAAAGTGCTAGTGGGCCATTTGTGCCCAATATCTTTTGTATAATGCTATGCAAAAAGTAAAAAATTAAAAGGAACTTAAACAGGTTTAAACAGTCATTACAAAAAATAATATGCTTCACTTGATAACAGTAAAAGAAACTATAGCATTGTTACATGAATGCTATGTATTAGTATAGCAACAACTTTGATCAATTAAAAACTTATAAACTTATAAACTTATGACATCATAAACCAAGGTTTGATGTAATGTGTTACGGTTAAAAGAGTTTCAACCATGTGTAGAATTTTTTTTTTTTTTTTCTGTGATAAGTAATAAGTTTAATAGAAAGGAAACTGAAACATCATGTATACAGGCGTATACTAAATGCATAACACATTTAGGTTCTAAGATTACAATGATCCATAAACTCAAATAAATTATAAGGGATATGCTCCTGTAGCCATCATCTACTCAACAAAGTTCGAAAAAATCGCATCTTCACTTCTAGGATAGACTGCTCACGTCACTCAAAAATTCTAGCATTTCTCTCATGCACCACATGGTCCACATCACACAATGAGGAAAACCTTCCAGAATCCAGATAGTGCTGTTTCTATATGTCTTCCAGATTGCACAAGTATTTATTCTTTGATTGTAGTGTAATTTATCGTGTGTGTGTGTGTGCACATCTGCAACTATGGGTGAGTCAATATCTAATTGCTTCTTGAACCTCATTCTACCACAATTAATTTGATAATTGATCATTGATGCTTAGATTTTGTTCGCTATGTTTATGATCATTTTTCATTTAAACAATTTGCAAGACACTGTCATATGCTTATCCTTTTAAGATATCCTTAATTGTTTAAGATGAAGTCCTTATTAATATTATTCACAATAGATTGCTAACACACAATTCTAGGGAGTAAAAAAAAAACCCTGCTATATAACATAAGAAACATGTTTTTGGCATGTAACCTTTTAATTCACACAAGAAACATAAGTCATAGTATTAATGTAGCATACTAATTAATCATAAATTAGTCTTACTCCAAAAAGATTGCTGCCTTTGTCAGATTTTTCACTGTGGAATCTTCACTTCACAATGTTCACATTGAATACCTGGTATAACCTTCACACATAATTCTGAATCTTTTCACGAGAAGAAGGGTGTAGCCCATCAGCAGACAGGAAATCAACTAACATGCTTTTAGTGTAAGAGTCTGCTGAAAAGCCCCTCTTAGACATCACATGAAAAAGTTCCATAGCCCTTGATGTATCATTTTTTCTTAGAGTTCCTCTAATAATTGTATATAAGTGCAATCATTCTGTAAGCATCAAGTCTCATCCATTCTTTTAAGTAACTCACTTGCTTCATCCAATAACCCTTCATTACAAAGTCCATCTATCATTGTATTATATGTACTAATATTAGGTTGTAATCCTTTGTCAGAGAGACTAGAATATATTTCCCTTGCAAGTTTGAGTGTCCCAGCTTCGCAGGTACCATCAATAAGGATATGGTAAATCACAATGTCAGCATCCATCCTAGTATCCTACGACTTTCCATTTGTACAAAAAAATTCATTGCCTCAACAAAATTTTGGTTTTTGCATAGTGAATCCAACAATGTAGAGTAAGTAAAGATATCTGGAAGTTGTCCATGAGTTTGCATCTCATTAAGAAATTCTTGCGCAGCTTTAAGACTCCCAAGGGAACACACGCCACAAATAAGAGTGTTGTAAGTAACAGTATCAGGAACCAACCTCTTACTATGCACCTGCAATAACCTTTGATCAAGATGTTATAGCACCAAGCATCAGGATAACAAGCCCTCTCAAGCATCAAATCATTTACTTTTCTTGCTTCGTCCATCTGATCCCACATACAGAACCCATCCATGAGTATACTGTAAGTGATTACATCGGGCTCCACACCTCTTTGAATCATCAATTCAATCACACATCTTTGTTCAGTAATGAACCCTTCTGTACAAAGCATATCAGTAACCAGCATATTCACAAATAGTTTGTAATTCCGGTACAACTTCCCCATGCTCCATTCCAAAAAAACCCGATACTTCTACACACTGATGTGAATTGAGTAGCCCATGAATCAAAGAATTATAAGAAACAACATCCATGGAAATGCCTTTATGCTTTACCAATCGTTTCTAACAATAGACTCAAACCCTCAATCAGTAGCCCATCCATGCATAGACGGTCAATGATAACACCAGACACAACTCTATCAGGCTTACATCCTCCTCCTTCCATCTTCCTAAGCATACCAATAACCGCACCTGTTTTGCACAACCCATTTACCATTATCCCATAAGTAACCACATCAGGCCAATACCCTTTTTCCACCATTGCATTCGACAACTCCAATGCTTTCACTATTTTACAATAAATACAAAACCCATTGATCAAAATGGCAAAAGTCCTACAAACAGGCTCATACCAAGTTTCAAAATTGTACCCAACACTGAAAACCCAAAATCCAGCCGATTCAAATTGCAATAACAATTGGTCAAATTGTTCAAAGTACAAACATCGGGCACAATTCCAAACACACGCATTTGCTTAAACAAAAAAAGTCATAGCCGAATAACGCTCCATTTGTGCAATTTTGCCTAAAATCTGGCTTGAACTTCCCACTTGATATCCCACACTATGGTCTTTTCCGTTCTAAAATCTGGCATGTTGTGACCCCATTGCAGTATCCTATCTCAAGACGAAAGCATGTCTAGGAATAGCACTCAAAAACCAGATTAACTTTCACAAAGTGACCTCACAGACCTTAAATCCAATAGCATCCCAGGAAGCCGAATTTTTGATTTTTTTTTTTTCTTATAGGTAATGCAAATATATTATTAACCATTAACAAAAACAATAACACATTGTTCATAATTTATTATTTTAAAAATCAGATACTATAAACAGCAAAACATGTAACATAAGACCCATATCATATAAATTTTTATATTTGTTGCCCCACTTTCAACCATTCATTTCAACGCTGTAATTGGCAAGTCTTGAACCCATGATCATACCCTCCAGCTTGCTCTTACAACCCGAAAATAACAATGATAACAAAATAAAATCGTGTAGTGTGCTTAGCATTTTGTGTGTACATAAACACATTATATATATTACTAAGTCAACGTTTGCTTAGCATTTTCTAACTACATTTTTGTACGTTCCAAAATAGCCAAATAAAATGTAATGAGCCGTTGGTCTAAAAACCCAAACAATTCCTAAATTTATTAGAAATTAAGATATTATAAAGCAGAAAAAAAAAATACCCATTTCTATTTTTTTATTTATTTAAAATTATCCAAGTTTCAGAAACAGAAACAACAGAATGAGAATCGCATGCTGCTATTATTATTTGACTTACCTGGGGGAGTTGAGTGCTTCAAAGAAGATGAAGGAGTTGAAGAGAGAAGAGAGTTTGGTTTGGTAGAGTGGTTCGTGGAGAAGAAATTGAAGCTGAGTGTGGTCGGTGGTGGTGTTATTCGTGGATCCAAACAGGGCTTAAAGCAGAAGAGGGTGTCAGTAGTTGTGGCCACGCTTTGGTTGAGCCAAACAGGCTGGTTGTTAAAAGTAATAATAGTACTAGTGTTTTAATCAATAATTCTTATTAGAATACGCATATAAATAGTAATACTAGTATTTTAAATTGGATTTATAATATCTTATATAATTATGGTATAATTATAATAGACAATTTAATATAGGGTGTTTTGAAAAGTAAAAACATGTAAAAAAAAAAAAGTTCATACACTAAAATAAACATAAATGTTTACACAAGCTGACATGGACTTCCAACCTTTAAAATTTCAAAAATACAATTAAATGCCAAAGGAAAAAAATAAAATTACCATGCTTGTTAAACTAAATTAAAATTTAGTATTAACCTTGTGCAGTAAATGTAAGAAAAAAAAAACTATAATTATATGTAAATTAAAAAAAATTCAAGAATTTATTAGGATTATATAATAAATTTAATAATAACAAGAAAAGAATATAAATTATTTTAATTTATTAGCAAAGTCCCCATTTTTGTAAGACCAAATTTTTATTAAAGAAAAAAAATTATAATGTATTACTATTAAAATAAAATAATAAATAATGAATCACTTTTAAAATTTCTTAATAAATTTTATATTTAGTTTTTTCCGGAGTAGTATTTTAGATTTCTTGAAAATTTCAGTATTGGAAAGTAAATAAAGATGTGTTTGTTGATCATGGTCATATTTCAAACTATGGTATTTTTGTCAGGATTCAAAAGGGATCAACAACTTATAATTAGGAGTATCTAATTTTAGCTAAATATTGTCAAAAGTCTTGTAATTCAACTAATACTTTCATTTGAAACATCTAAGATATAAATACTAGTGTTTTTTGGTTAAAAAATAAAGAAAAGAAAAAGGCCTTCAGATGCTTATGTTTTATTGGCTGAATCATAAGGCTAACTCATACTTGCATTGGACATAATTGTGCTGCTGGCGGAATCGTGTTTTTGCAAGCTTGGAGAACTTCAACCATCAAAACTGGCAACCAGATGTTATAAAGTTATTTACATTATATTTTGGTATTAGAAACGGTTACTTGAGGATAATACTCTTTTTACGTGTTTTGAATTCTTATCACCAGTGGTAATAGCTCATTTGTGCATACATGATACGAGGATTCTGAAGCCAATGCTCTTTGTTTATTTGTAGATACATCAGAAATACTAGCCTCTACGCGTACTTAGAGGATTTTCTATTTTGTTGGGTAAAGGTTAATAATTTGAATCCATTATAATTTGGAATTACTATATTTTCTAATTACAAAAAAAAAAAAAAAACCTAGCGGTGTGATAAAAAGTTATTTCTCCTGCAAACGCATAGTACTCATCACACCCTTAGGTTTTTTTTTTTATTTATTTTATTTTATTGAAAAATGTAGTAATCTCAAATTATAATGAATGCAAATTATTAATTTTTACCCAATAAAATAGAAGAGCATCTGAGCACATGCTCACACATCTGCTCAGAGGCTAGTATTCTATAATTATATTTCATTTTTGGCAATTTTGTTAATGTAGTAATCAATTTATAGTGTTCATTGCACATGCATACACTTTAAGCAATAGATCTTTCAGTCCCATATCTATTCCTTTTTATTATCAATACTCAATTCAATCCCATATTTGTGGGCATATCTAAACTTTTTTTGTTGTTATTATTTTTTTTAGTGAAGTATAGAAAAAGAATACTTTGTTTTTAAATGATTCATTTATTCAAACTTTTATATACACCTCTTTCCTCAATTGTTTCTATACAGTTTTTAGATCCCTTAAAATACAACCAAATTAACCTAATTATTTAGTCAAGTGATTAACTTAGGTAAATTATGCAGATCTAGGTTAACACATATAAATCATATCATTGATAAGTGCGGAAAATAAATAACACAACGATATGATATCCTAGGAAAACCAAACCGGTAAAAAACCTGGGGAGGATTTAACTTAGTTATCCTTAAGGTAAAACAAATCCACTATGAAAAAATTGAAGTTTACACAATAGCAACTTAAACTACTAACATTCTATTGCTACCTCGAGTAGGAAACTTACTACCACAACCACGTGATAGCTCCAAGTACACGGACTATTTCTTTCTTGGATTCCCCAGCAAGCACAAGCACACTCCCACTTGTATATCTTCAAGCTCTTGAATCTGCAACTGAATTGATCACCAAGCTCTTAACATCAATCTAGACCTTGATAACCCTAAGTGTATGTAAAGGCAAACACCTCTAGATCTTACAAGAGATTCACACACACAGCATAAAGAGAAATCCTAAAACTTGGCTAGGGTTTTCCCTTTTATACTTAAGACAAACCATAAAACTCTACACATAAAACGGGTTTGGATTGAGTTGACAAATTCTGCAGAAAAACATTCTGCACAAGCTTCGATCGATCGAGTCTAATTTTTGATCGATCGAACTAGGCAAATTTACATAGTAAACCCTGCAGTTAGGGGTGACAATTCGTGTTCACGTGTCAGGTTCGTGTCGTGTCAACTCATATGTATCCGACTATATGGGTCAACACTAACTTGACATGTTTATTAAACGAGTCAAGATTACTCAACCCTAACATAACCCATTTATTAAACGGGTTAGTCTTGTCAACCTGTTTATCTGATTTTATCAAAATGAAGAAAAACATTAATGGAAAAACAAGCAAATAAATATTTTAAATATAAAATTCAGAACTAATGAGTAATTATATCACAAATAATCATTCAAAACTAAAGCATATCTCAATATCATAAATAATCAATCACAGTACATCAAAGAAAATAAACTACTGCAACTAATAAGTCTATATACATATAGTTTGAATGGTATATTGGTAAAATTTTATCAAATTAAACGGGTCAAATGGGTCAAACGGGTTCCATAGGTTGAACTCTAACCAAACCCGTTTATCAAACGGGTTCAACGTGTCAACCCGAATATGACATGAACTCATTAAGCCTCAACCCATAACCTATTAATTTCATGTCGTGTCGTGTTGGGTTCACGAGTCGTGTCCAATTTTACACTTAAACATACTTTGAGCAAGACTAAAACAAGGATAAACATTTTGATCATGGTTTGCCAACATTATAAATTGAAGTTCTAATACATTTAAACCTAAAGTCTTAGAACCCAACAGTTTCTTATATTTTTTCAAGAGAAAATTCTAATTTATTGATGGGAGTTATCTACTTATCTTTAATCTTAAAATTTAGCCACTTACTACACATTCATAATAATAGTAAAAAAAAAAAAACAGCTTAAATTTAGGATTTAACAACTACTTTTAAAACCAAGAAACTCTACGTAACATTCTTTTTATAGAATAACATTTTTTATGGGAATAAAAATGATTGTGGGTTTTTTTTGAGAAAAATAGACATGGCTATTATTTGTTTATGATAGTCCTAAAATGTAGCAACTTTGTACAAATTCATAACAAAACAAAATACAAAATTTTAATAGTTTTTATTTATTTGTGTTACGGTAAAAGGCTCACACTTTTTTGTGTTAGGTTTTTTTATTATTATTTATTTTTGTTAAAGGAAAGGCTCCAAGATCCATATTTCTTTAGTTTTTGGTGCTTTTTTAAAATTTTATTAATGGCAGTTATCAATTTTCGTTTAATCCTAAAATGTAGTTTTTCAATTTTAAAATTTAGCCACTTACTACACATCCATAACAAAATTTAAAAAGAGCTTAAATTTAAAATTTAACAACTACCTCTTTTTTTTTTTCTTTTTTATTGTAAAAGGCTCTTTTTTCTTTCTTTTTTTTTTGTTAAAGGAAAGGCAACGGGATCCACATTGTTTTATTTTTTGTTGTTGTTGTTTTTGTTTGTTTATTTATTTATTATTTATGGCAGTTATCAATTTTTGTTTAATTCTAAAATGTAGATTTTTAATTGTTAAAATTTAGCTACATTTATAACAAAGTTAAAAAGAGATTAAATTTTAAATTTAGCAACTACTTTATTTTTACAGTAAAAGACTCACTTTCTTTTTGTTTTATTTATTTATTTATTTATTTTGTTTGGCTCCAAGAACCACATTTTTTAATTTTTTGTTGTTGCTGTTGTTTTTAAAAAAAAAAAAAAAATTATGGCAGTTATCAATTTTATTTTTAATCCTAACATTTATTTTTTTAATCCTAAAAGTTTGCCACTTACTACACATCCATAACAAAAGTTAAAAAAAAAAAAAAAAAACTCAAACTTAAACTTAAAATTTAGCAACTACCTTTAAAACCAAGAAAAGGTACGTAACATTTTCTTATGGAGTAGTAAATTAATAATTATATAAAAAAAAATTACAAATTGAATCTCTCATAGAATTATACAAATGATAAATATAGTTTTTGTTGCAAAAGAAATTTTTTTTATAACAATTTCTTAGATAACAACTACTTCATGTGAGATTTGAATCATACAACGTACAATTCTTGTAAAGTCTCTCATCCATACTTATCTAATATTCCATTCCAATGCCTCCTCAATGCAATCCAATAAAATTGTGCATACATCAACCTAAGAGAGATAAAAGAATTAGGGTTAAATATAAGGTTATCATTATTATGAATAAACCAAGTATTTTAATTTTTTTTTAAAGAGGAAACTTTTTAAATGGAAAGACTTTGAATGACTCTTTTCGTTGACAAACATGTTGAATGCCTTTGAATTTATCAACAATGATGGGAATGTGGATGATTAATGAGGTTATTGGGTTAAATTGGGAACAAGGAAGTCAATACCGTACCGGAGGCTGTACCGGTTTGGTCACCGGTACGATATATTTCGGATACTGGTCAATACCAGTGTACCGTTTTGGGTTTACCGCTATTTTATATATATACACACACACACACACACACACACACACACACACACACCAAAATATCTAGAACCATGTTTATAAACATATAATATTTCACTTATATTATAGTAAATATAAAAGTTTATTATAAAACATTACCTCAATTCAGAACAAATTATTCATAATTTTAGACTTTAGTATCAAATAAAAGAAAAAAAAAATACAATATAAAAAATAGAAAGCTTAGTTGTTCATTGCATACTAAGAAAACAAATAATACTAAAAAATTAATGTAAATAAGTTACCATTATACCTTTACAAAAATTCAAAAATTACAAAACTAAAAAAAAAAAGCTTTTTTTTGTACCGGTAGGTACGCCCGTTACCGGCCGGTATTGCCCGAAATTGGCCGGTATGGCCGGTACGAGGCCGGTACGGCTGGTATTTTTTCCGGTACAATATAAAAGTGTACCGGTACCGGTGCACTGGCCGGTACGGCCGGTACCGGTACGGTATCGGCCACACTGATTGGGAAACCAATTACTGATACATTTTTAATGAGAAGTTAATTTTTTATAGGTTATCATTTTTTTTAAAAGTAAAACATAATTAAATTGGGAAACCAAGTAGCATAAATTCCTTTAAAATAAAAAATAAAAAAAGAGTTTGTGTTTGATTTCTAGACCAAAACAAAAAGAAAGAGCCCTTACCCATAAGTAGCGTAAATTCCTATATAAATAAAAAACTGGACAGAGTTTGTGTTTGAATGAAAAATTTGTACTTAAAAAAAAAAAAAAATTCCAAAGTTAATTTCTTAAAAAATAAACAACAAATTCATTATTATTATTATTTTTATAAAGAGAAATTTTTTGGAAACACGCCAAAACAAATAGAAAAGAGGCCATACCAAGTTAAATTGGGAAACCAATTACCGATATATTTTTTAATAAGACGTTAATTTGTTTTAGGTTATCATTTTTTTTTAAGTAAAACATAATGAAACTGGGAAACCAAGTAGCGTAAATTCCTTAAAAAATAAAAACTAAAAAAGAGTTTATGTTTGATTCTAGACCAAAACAAAAAGAAAGAGCCCTTATCCGTAAGTAGTGTAAATTCCAATTTGAACGAAAAGTTTGTACTTAAAAAAAAAATTCCAATGCTAATCATTTTAAAAAATAAACAACAAATTCATTATATTTTTTTATAATAAAAAAAAGAAGAAATTTTTTGGAAACAGGCCAAAACAAATAGAAAAGAGGGCTTACCAATATCCTTTCTCATGTAGACAATTCAAGCACAAAGCCTCGTGTTTGAAAAAGTGGAAAACATTGTTAGCATATTAAAAACACTTTTTTAGGAGTAAAACATGGAAAGTGGAATTCAAGTGGTAGATTTTTTTTTTTTTTTTTTTTTTTTTTTTTTTTTTTTTTTTTTTTTCTCTTTTTTAATTTAGGGATTTATCTTTTTAGTTGAAAAACTTGTAAGTGAATAAATTGAGGGTATTTTGGGTATTGAAATTAAGGATTCCTGTTAGGTTCTAAGACCTTAGGGACTAATGTATTAGAACTTCAATGTGTATTGTGTTGGCAAACCATGATCAAAACATTTAGTCTAGGTTTATACTTGCTCAAAGTTTGGTTTAATGTAAGTTTGGACTCGAGTAGTTGCAGGAAATTACTGTTTTATTTCTGCACGGCTCGATCGATAGAAGAATAGACTTGACCGATCGAGAATCGTGCATCAGGAATTTTATGCAAAATTTTAAGTCGGCCCAAATAGCAGTTCTAGCCCATTTAGGATTAGGGTTTCAGATCTACTTCTCCCACTATATAAAGGAAACCCTAAGCATGTTTTTAAAGGCTTCTAAGAGAGAGAAGAGTGTGCCTCTTTTTGTTTTTTAGGGTTTATACTCAAAAGCTCTCTAGAGTCTTGGTTGCTCATATTGCTGTTTGTGTGAATCTCTTGTAAGATTTGAGAGGTGCTTGCCTTCACACAAGCTTGAGATTATCAAGAAGGAGATTACTTCAAGAACTTGATGATCGTTCAGTTGCTGCCATAAGAGCTTAAAGATACACAAGCGGGAGTGCTTGTACTTGCTGGAGAATCCAAGAAAGAATGAGTCCATGGTCTCGGAGCTTGCACGTGGTCGTGTCAGTAAGTTCTACTGGTGGGTAGCAATAGGATGTTAGTGGTCTAAGTTGCTATTGTACAACTTCGATTCTTTCATAGTGGATTCAGGTTTACCTTGAGGATAGCTAAGTTAAATTCTTCATAGGTTTTTTACCGGTTTGGTTTTCCTGGGTCATCATATCATTGTATTATTTATTATTTCCGCTAGTTTGCATTGATATGATTATATGATTGTGTTAACCTAGATCTGGAATTTGGACTAAGTAATAATTTGGCTTGTTAACTAGGTTAATCCAATTGTGGTTTAAGGGGTCTAAATAAAAACTAACAATTCCAAATAGGAGAAGCCCTCAAATAGTAGTATAAATAATTGACTCTAAACCATGTGTGGCTCGCTTAGTGATTCCTAAAGTCATGTGAGACCTTCAAGGTCTTAAATTTGAAACCTCTAACCAACATATTCAAACATTATAGGTAGTGAAATTGAGAGTGATCCTTGCAAGTTGTTGGAATTAAGGCCCAAAATAAGTAAAACTACCCATGAAAGAATGAGTGGGAGTATGTTTGAAAGAATTAAAACTTGTAAGGTTGTTGAACTTTTGATCCAAAGAAAACAAAATCAATTTCTCCATGTTGAATATCCATTTTGGTATTTGACTAGGGGTGTGCATGGGTCGGGTTGGTTGGGTTAGGTTAAAGAGATTTTTTGACCTAACCCACCATGGTGGGTTTAAAAGAATTCAGCCCAACCTAACCTATCACATAAGTCCAATCCAACCCAACCCAACCCAACCCACATGAGCCAGGTTGAGTTGGGTTGAACCCATAGGTTTGACAATTTTTTTTTATTACTATTATAATTAAATTAAGTAGAAAAAAAAAATATATCACACTTGCCACTTGAGTTGATAAACAAAATATACATTAATATATGAACTAATATTCCAACTCAGTCATACATTAATATATGAACTAATATACATTAATATATGAACTAATATACATTAATATTGGCTTTTATATAGGATAGGAGGAAGAGCTAGTTATTTGAAAAATTTTATTGATTATATAATATATTTTAAAGATATATTAAATATAAGGGTGGGTCGGGTCGGGTCGGGTTTGGTGGATTTGAAATTTTATGACCGGAATCCAACCTGACCCGTTATAAAAAAAAAAAATTTGTAACTTAACCCACCAAGTTCTAAAAACCGACCCAACCTAGCGGGTTGGGTCAGGTCGGGTCGGTTTTGGCGGGTCGATGGGTTGACTGCACACCCCTATATTTGACCATTAATTTTCTTATAGGAGAGATTCAAAACCCCAATTCATTCTAATAACGTAGGAAAATTGGGAACGCAGTTAACTTAATGTTGCCAATATTAAAGCTTTAATTTTGGACTCTTGAAAGCTTGAGGTCACTAAGATTTCTAAACTTTAAAAGCAAGTTCAATTCCACTGCGCTACTAAGGTTATTTCCAACTAGACTCAAGAGACTCAATATTTGCGTGATTAGAAATTGACTGTGGAATAGAATCATACAAAATATTGCCCCATGACTCAAGAAAATAAGTTGGATAAGGTTTACAAGACAGGTGAAATTTGACTAGCTAGGTTGGGTCAAGTTCTTAAGAGAAGATGTAATGTCACCATATGAATAGGTATATGCAAAGTGTAAATCTGTGTGTTTTGTTTGCTTTTCCTAGGCAAGGCAAGGTCTGTGCACTGAAAGTTTTGTAGAAACGATCTAGCTGCCCGAGTTGTGACTTGTGAGGAGTTGGTTAATGAAAAAGAGATCTGCCCTCAAAAATTATGAAATCAAATACTCAATTGATGAGATTAGTAAGGCTGCCAAGTGAAGTTGGTATCAAATCATAGAAATTGCAATTATCAATGTCCAACCAACCTCTCTCTCTCTCTCTATATATATATATATCCCTCAGTTTGTTGTATCTTGTTCAGTGTTCTATTCCATACTTTTATGTTATTTTCTATAGTGTCATACTAATATATGCCATTAATAAGTTTTCATGATCTTTTTACACTCCCATTGTTAGTTTGTTTGTCTGTTTATCTGCTTGTCCCTCTACTTCCTTATATAATTGGTATCAGAGCCTAGCCTAGTAACCAGTTTCACCCTCCTTTGATTAGTATACTTTGATTATTGTCCTGATTAGTATGCTTTGTGATTTACAGTTGTCACAATAAGTGGATCCTCTGTACTTATCACAATAGAACACTGTATTTGATAATCAAGTAGAACACTAAGGGGTTATTCTCAAAGTTTCAAAGAACCTATTTTTCTTGAGTTATTTTGTGGACGTGTGAGCCTAGAAGTGGCATTTTAGTCCTGTTAGACCTTAGGAAAACAGTTCTTTTCAGAAACTATCATGGCTTATTCATCCTCAATAGTTACAGATACCATTACAACTACGTGTGACCTTTCCCTTCGTAAATTCACTGCAAATAGACTAAACTACTTGTATGAAATCTCCCATGTACCTGAAGATAGTAAAATTTCTATTACTGATTTCCCTATTGTAAATCCTTACACCGTGTTTGATAAACCTCAAAATACCTTCAAAAAATCCATAAAAAAGTTCTTAGGTCCTTTTCATCCTTCTAGTGTAACAGAATTTGTCCAAGCTTCTAAGTTTGACCAGTTCAACATTCCAGCAAGTGAGAAAGAAAATTTCATCACCTTTGCCCTTCTCTGAGAGTTTGTAATCCCTTGGCAAAAACAAGGATATACCCACCTCCATTTTTGTGCAGTAAGATTAGCATTCACCTTCCATGGCAGAAAGGGACTCCCTATAGCTTCTAGAATTTCTCTTCTTGATTCTAGATTCTTGGAGTACCATAATGCAGTTATAGGAACCGTCCAAACCACTCTCAATGCGGGAACAGTCTTTGTTACCCTTTACCCCAACTTTAACATGTCTCTTAAAGACCCACACCTTTATGATGCTCCTAAAGTTCAAGTTCAAATCACAGGAGCTTCACAAGTGCATAATACATTTGCAACAACACACCATTATCAACTTGCTTACAGACTCCAAAATCATGCTTTTGATATAGCTATTCCAGAGATAGCCCAGTCTAATGATGCTCTTTTAATCCAAGTTGACCCAGGCATGATACCTATGTGCACATTTGTTCTAAGACAGTTGAATAAAGAGTAGATGACAAAACTCTTTCCAGAATCATGGATCACAAAATATGAGAATCTTCATCAGGCGGCTCAGCCAATCCAGTCCAACAATCCCTTTTTCATCAAAAAAGAAAATGGTGAAGTTGAAGTTAGGTTTTTGGCAGCCACACCAGAAAAGGATGAAGTAACAGTCTTTCCTACTCAAATGGCTATGATTCAGCCGGTATCATATGTAGGCCTTGAGGGCCTTCAAATCAAAGCATTTGGAGAAGATGGAAACCCTTGTTATGAAGGAAAATCACCTTCTGGTCATATCTGGTGGGATGTTTGTGATTGTGCTGATTGTCAAGAAGACGAAGTTTTTGAAGAAAAGCAGACAAGATGAAAGAAAAAGTCTTCCCAGCAGCTTCTCAAAGAAAGATATGAGGCAGGAGACCCGGAAGTTAACCTCCTTGGAGAACCCTCTGGAAAGTTTAACTACTATGTCCTCTATCCCAGAACCAAAAAGAAAAATCCTCTTTCTCCTTCCCCATGCAGAGAAAATCATGATCAAAACTATCAAAACCAGAAACCTCCACTTATCCCATATTACCAGAAAGTCCTTTCCCAAATACCAAAATGTCAACCCAAGCCTCCTAGTCATACATATACACAGAAAATCTTACCTTGTTATATGTTTGACCATGCTTCACCTTCCTATACACAAAATTTTCCTCCTCTTGAAAGTTTTGACCATCCACAAGCCAACGTCAAACATGTCTAGAAAATAAAAAATCCTGTTGGAACCAATCCAGATGAATCCAAGAAACAAGTTTCTTCAGCAGAAGTAGCTTTAAATTGGCAGGCAGAAAATGCTGTTGCACAAAACCAGGTCCTTTCGAGGATCCTTGATAACCAACAAAAGATGACTGAAGCAGTTACTTATACCTTCTCGTCCTCAAATTCTCTTATTGAAGACTTGAAGAAGAAAATATAGTCAGTTGAACAAGAATTGGCAATAATTGCCTCCACAGTAAAAGATTTGTCTGTCTCCTTCCCTCTTATCAGGCAAAAAGAAAAAGAAAGAAAACAGTTGTTGATGCAACTCCAGTCTATGGAGAGTTCATAAAAGGTGGCTGCCCAAGCTCTTCTAATGCAAGTCTACATGCCTTATCAACCTCACCAATCATTGTATAAAGATCTTTCTATACCTTTAACCTCACCATTCTCCCTAATTTCCCCCTACCAGAACCTCCAACCACTAACCATGACACATCTAGCTCACAATCCATTTAAACCAAGTGGAATCTTTCCTAGCACAACCAGCTCAGCTCCACTCCAACTAGGACCTCAAAACAAACCACAAAATGAACCCTTTCCCATCAAAAAAGACAAAGAACCATTACACCAACTCCCAGATCCAACTGTTGGTGCTTCTTCCAAACCTCCAGATATGAACATGTTAACCATAGACCCTGATCCTCCAAACCAAATTTCATCATTTCTTAAAACTCTTACCTTTCAAGAATCACAAGAACCTTTTGTACTTTCGGTCATTGATGACACAGATCTAGACTTGTATAGCCTTGAATTAGACGGAGTATTTATGACAGACCCAAAGGTAGAAGAAGATGATGATGTTCTTCACCCCCAACAACCTTCAACACCACCACCACCACCAATATTTCCTCCACCACCTATCATCCCTGATCACCACACAAGATTAACCTACTCATCAACCACAGATTCAAAACACTTGTTCACCCTTGATAATACCCCTTTTCAAAATGGCATGATGAGATTTTTAACATGTATTCATGGTGCACAGCTGAACTCCAGGCCCCAAACAATATAGTTGCACAGATCATTTCCAAGTTTTTTGCAAGACTTACAAGAAGACTGCGACAATAATGGATCAACCTTGGAGAATACAGGCAAAGACAAGCAGCTCAGTGCAACACTCTAGAAGATTTCTTCACAATCATTCATAGTGAATTCCTTGGTTCACTAGCCCATTACACAGAAGTAGTAAGAGAAGAATTCATACTAATGAAATGTTGCTCTTTTGAAAGAAAAGATTTGGAAAAACATTTTGACAAAATGTTAAGCAGGTACTACTCCTTTAATGGCATGGATGATGTCAATTCTAAGCACGCTTTTCTTAACTCTTTCCCAGAGCCATTAGGACATGAAACTCTTCGCATGATGAACCTTCAAAAAATCACCCTGTAGCAAGCCTCCTTAGGAGAAATTTATCAGCATGTGCTTATTGCTCTTGAAAAAATCTGCAATCAGAGAAAGTTTCTTTCAGAAATTGACAAGGTCCATAGCAAACTTAAAGACAATTGTAAAAGGAAAGATTTACAGATCAAGTGCTATGACAAAAATTGTGCTTGTCCGACAAAAAGAAGAGATCATTTCAAGAAGTATTCTTGGAAGAAGAAACATTATGCAAATCAACAGAAGAAGAAGTCTTTCAGAAAAAAGAAATGGAATTTCCTCAGAAGAAACCAGTTCAAAGGAAAAACTTCAAAAGTCTGTTTTGTATGTAGAAGACCCGGCCACTTTGCAAAAAATTGTCCAAAAAGGGAAAAAGCAGCAAAGCTTTTGGAGCAAGCCTAGATTCATGCAGATGATACCCCATTTTCAGATTTTGAATCACTTTTCTCACTGGATGATGATTACTCTCCCCAAGCCTTGGCAGTCATGGCTTATTATACCTCAGAAGATGATTCAGATCCAAACAATACTGATGATTTAGACCTAGAAATCCAAACCATCTACACATCTCAGCCTCTTGTAGGCCCACTAACTGGCCCCACACCAATAGCCCAAGTTCACATCCTCCTTGACACTTATTCCAGACCCATCCTAGTAATAGTCTTGTTTGACACAGGAGCAACAACAACAATTCTCCATCCCAAGATATTACCTGAAAACTTTTGGATACCTCATCATCAAATGTTCAGAGCAGCCAATGGAGAAACATTTTTGATGACCTAGAAAAGTAAGCCTATTCGCATTTGAATTTTTCCAACCCTTACCATTAGACACCAAGTCCTTGGATCCCCACTCACAGGTAGAGACCTTCTCATAGGATTTGATCTCCTTCATCAAATACCTAGTCTCAGATGGTCATCAAAAGGACTTTTGCATAAAAAACACCTTCTCACCTGGACTCAAGTACCTCATTTGTTCTCAATAGATCCCTTTGATTCTTTGAGACTTCAGATTATCAATGAATGTTGTGCAACCAGTCACTCTAAATTCCTCCTTAAAACTCCAAATCCTTTGGAGAAAAACTCATCTTTTTTCATAACCTACCCTTCAAAAAGAATGAAGACGTTAACCCCACAAAAGCTAGTCACAGAGGAATGAAACCAGAACACCAATCCTTGGCTAAGTAAGAGTTATCAAGCCTTCTTTTAGAAGGCCTTATTGAGCCCACAACTTCTCCATGGGCGTGTGAAGCTTTCTATGTTAACAAGCATGCTGAACAAGTCTGAGGAAAGCTTAGATTGGTAATTAATTACCAAGATCTTAATCACTTTCTTGCAGATGACAAGTTCCCTTTGCCAAACAAAAGTGCCATTTTCAACATATTTCCTATGCTAAGGTATTTTCAAAGTTTGATCTCAAGGCAAGATTTTGGCAATTAGGAATCTATCCAAAAGAACGATACAAGACAGCGTTTTGCATCCTAGACCACCATTACCAATGGACCGTAATGCCTTTTGGTCTTAAAAATGCTCCATCTCAGTTCCAAAAAGCAATGGTAACGCTGTTCCAGCCACTCTTGTCAAATGCATTAATTTATGTAAATGATATCCTCCTATTTTCCAAAGATGTAGAATCCCATGAACAATTGTATACTGAATTTTACAATTTAGTAAAGGCTCAAGGGATAATGCTTTTAGAAAAGAAAATGGTCATAGGAGTATCTTCTATTGACTTCTTGGGAGTAAACATTTCATATGGAAAGTCTACTTTGCAGTCCCACATAGCAGTCTCTCTTACTGAATTTTCAGATAAGCTCACCAGCACCAAACAGATCCAATAGTTTCTTGGAATTGTTAATTACATGTCAGACTTCATCCCAAAAATCTCCAGACACAGGGATTGTTTAGCTAAATTGCTGAAAAAATCTCCTCTAGAGTGGAATTCAGTTCATACAGAAGCAGTCCAACAATTGAAAAAATTGGCAGACAAACTTCTTCCGTTGCAGATTCCAGGACAAGGCAAAAGAGTCCTACAGACAGATGCAAGTGATGAGTATTGGGCAGCAGCTCTCTTTGAAGAGATTGATGGCAAAAGAAATATTTGTGGATATAAAAGCGGTGCATTCAAGCTTTCAGAGCTTCATTATCCTTCTACTTTCAAGGAAATTTTAGCAGTCAAACATGGAATTGAAAAGTTCCAGTTTCACCACATTGGCCACAATTTTCTTGTAGAAATGGACATGTCCTATTTTCCTAAAATACTCCAGTTCAAAAGAAAAATGCTTCCATATCCTTAGTTACTCAGATGGTCAAATTGGTTTTCACAATGGTCTTTCCAAGTCAAACACATCAAAGGTAAAGATAATCTTATCATTGATTACTTTTCTAGAAAGCCTCCAGTTCTTCATGCTACAATAATTCCTCCACCTTTATGTGTATATCCTATAACAGAACCATCCTCATCCTCTGGCCCTTCTACTGTAGCCCCTAATGATGTCCTTCACATGATAGAAACCTTTCCTCCAAAAATAAAAGACCAAATAAAGACCCTGACCCTTGAAGCCAGATCCAAAAGAATCATTAGAGTCCTCCATGATTACCTTAAAGACCACCAACGACATTTCCTTACCATTTTCCCAGACATAGAACAACCATGGAAAACCCCATTTGCCTTCTAGATAACAAATTGGAATGTTGTGCATTATCTTTACATGTGGTACTTACTTAATGAGTACTACTTATGCCTTTATTTTGAACCAGAATTTTACTCATACATTTTTCCTCGTGAAAAATAAATATTTTCACAAATTCTGGTCTGAAATTTTGAAAAATGACGCTCATGATGGTTAATATTTCAAGTATTCAAAAATAGAACACCCCCGTTTTGGTCACAAAATTACTTCTGCATGCTTAGTAGCCAAGCTAAATTCCAAAAATACTGTTTGAGTAGAAGGAATCCTCCACCCTACAGATATGTATTGGGTAACAAATGCCAATGGTACTCTTCACACACACGTGGACGCATCTTGGATATCTTGTCACTATTCCCTCATCATGGCAGAATCTCTTAACCAGGGAATCTTACTTGAGATAGTCCTAGCAGATCCAGACATCTGTAGACAACAATGGCCTCATGAAGACCATTGGGAAATGTCAAATCCTTTGATTGGACATGATGATCCTTACTACCATAACCATGATTCAGATGTTGATATTGATAAAGAATGGTTCCAAGGAAGAGATGGATGGGATGATTAGTTTGTTGTAAAAAAAAAAAAAAAAAAAAAAAGAGTCAAAAGCCACTTTTGTGGACTTTTCAACCATAGCCCCTGATGTGGACTTTTTAGTTTTTACTTTCCCTACACTATGTTGCTTCACTGTAGCTATTCCTTTATGATTACATTTGCCAACCATTCAAGCATCTCTTGTCCTCTTTCCCATATGAGTTTATCTCTTTGTCAGCAATATATCCAAAGAAAGATCGCCTCTGCACTGGCACCCTTGATTCCAGTGGACAATTGTCACTCCATTCTCAAGTCCCCTACTCTATTGGACATTTGTCAAGAGCAAGCTGGCCCCTACAATCCAAGCTTATCTTCTGATTGTAAAATATCTCTGTAACTTATTGCCTATAAAGAGGCATCTTGTGTCTTTGTAACGGACAGAGTTAGAGTTAGCGAGTGAAAGAAAACCTTATGTAATATTTTCCAGTTTGTTATATGTCTTCCAGTCCTGTAAAAAGCTTGTTGAATCTAATAATATCCCTCAGTTTGTTGTATCTTGTTCAGTGTTCTATTCCATACTTTTATGTTATTTTCTATAGTGTCATACTAATATATGCCATTAATAAGTTTCCATGATCTTCTTACACTCCCTTTGTTTGTCTGTTTATCTGCTTGTCCCTCTACTTCCTTATATAATTGGTATCAGAGAATTGAAATACTCTTAAGTCACATTGAAGATAAGAATAAATTTAAAAATAGAGACTTTTTATTTCCTTTGGTTCAATGTTTCAAGATAACTTTTTGTTATATTTTTTATTCAATATTTTAAAACTACTATTTGTTTCATTTGGTTCAATGTTTCAAAACTTTTCCTGTCTCTTACACAGAAAAAATCTCTTTGCATATACATTCACCATTTTCACTTCTACTCCTTTATTTATACATGTCTAGAGCCCTTCATGCCATCCCATCTCAAATACACTTAGACAAAAAATGATGTAATTTACCTTCAACCTTTCAACGACACTTACATAACTCTAACATTGCAGTACCATATGATCCTAACTCGTATGAGTAGGCTATGACCAAGGAAAGGAGTTTGCGTTTTTTATTCAATGACGGTAGCTTACAATTTTGATGTTACAGTTGGACGTTTGTGGATTTTTTGAAGGTCATGATTCGCTTTGAGTCTTTGGGTGTTTGAGATTTTGGTTTGGGAAATTCATAAATGTATTTGTTTCAGAACTAAAGAATTGATTATTTAGGAAGTTAGCTTTTTTTTTTTTTTTTTTTTTCTTTTTTTCAATTTTGAGCTAGAACTCATAATTTGTAGGATTCTTTGTAGGTCTTTTTATTGCTATTTTGTGTAGTATCAGCCATATAGTGATAAAAATAAAAAATCAACGATGATTTCAAAGTATTTTCTACTTTTTTTTTAAAGGATATGGAAGCCCAATTAAAGAAAATTTAATTTTGATAAATGGATATGTTTTTAGCCAATCTCTCTTTGTTTATTCATGTTCTCTTTATGTTGATACTTACAAATGATTTCCTTAATTTCATTAAGATAATGAATTGGTTGTTAGTGATTGAGGTATCCATATTTGAGTGTGAGAATAGAGTGGTTGAGGAAGAGTTCAAGAGGTTGCTTAAATTTATATAATTTTAGGATATAAAAGTATTTTATGCTTTAAATTCTTATTTATAGGTTTTAAAATCATTTAATCAGTTTAGAAAATAAAATCTACTTTTAACAATAAATATTATTGTAAGTGCACAATTGCACCTGGACCCAAAGACAATCACGGGCTCAGGCCCAATAAGCCTTAAACAATAAAATTTGTAGAGTGTGGGCTTGAAACCTAGGTTAGAAGTAATGGGAGTTCGACAACAGGCTTTTATAAACAAATACAGGTAAATAACGAACAATAATTGCAATGGATCTCCTCGGACTCGAGCCGAGGACTACTTCTTTAGTATTTCTCTTTCTTCCTTAAAGATTACAATTTCTCCATTTCTTTTTTAGCTACCGCCCTTTTTTTCTTTGGCCTTTACTCCCCTTTTATACTTCCTTCTCTGATACTTTTTGAACTGTGACTAGAAGTTTCCACCTCACTGTTCAAGGGTCACCTCCCCATTAATGCGGCCAGGGAAGTAGGTGCAGAGCCTTTAATGCGGAGGTGGCAGCCTTTACTCTTGATATTTTCTTTAATACTGGTGCATCTAGAAGATTCGGGATATCCCCCTTTATCCATTAGTCTTTCCAGAGTTGTGCCTTGACCTTTATAATGAAATCTTGAGTTCTCTTAGATCTGTCCGAGGTGAAACTCTCCCTCGGCTGTATCCTCGGACCCTCGACGTATGGGTCAAATCATAGAGTTTAATCCTGGAGCAGGTCGGCCCTCCATGTTACAGCCCAATGGCCCATATGCTCACTTGGGTCCTTTTACTCCCCACAATTATAATATGCTATAGTCTTATAGTGTTATATAATTTTTTTTAAAATAAAATATGAATTAAGAAAATCAACTTTTAAAGTATTCAATAATATTGTGGACAAACATAAATATTATACAACAAAATAAGTATTATATGTAGATTTTAATATACATAAAAATAATTTTAAATGAAATTGTAAAGTAATTTGCGCATTGGGCGAGACAACATCTAGTTCATATAAGTGTAGTAGCTTAACAGAGAAACCACTATGTGCAAGTCTCAATAATCGAAGGGGTATCTAGGTTGAGTTTGGGATGAGAGAAAAAAAATTAGCTTATTTTTGCTACTATTCATGAGTCCCGCTGCAGTTTTTGGTACTATTCATATGTCTTACTATACTATTTCAGCTAACTTTTACCTTTTTTTACAGGACTTTCATTAAAAAGTTTTCAATTTCAGTTAAATAAGCTGTTTCAAAACAGACACTTAGCATACAAACCACGGCCTCCCAAGCCAAGATAGACAAATTTGCCAAGATATTAGTGCTGTGGAAGATAATATGCTCTTCTAAATCTTCTTACATAAATTCATTTTTCACTCTCTTTTTTTTAAAAATTTTTTATCTCAAAAACTTTTTGTGAAGGGTTTTGGCTTCTTTTTTTTTTTTTTTTTTTTTTTTTCCATTTAAATTCTAGTCCTTTTTTTTCGTTTTTTTTTTCCCCCGGAAACAGGAACAATGTAATCAATTATCAACTTACTTTGGCATTGCAACTTGAAATTTTTTTCTCTAATTAGATATTGCTTTGGTATGAACAAATTTACTTCTATGGAGTATAGAATTACGTTACATTAAATTTAAACCTTTTTTTGGGTAATTTAACATAATCAGTTCCAATATTGTTTTATATTTATTTTTAGTGCTTTATCCATAAAGGAACTCTAATAATCTCAGGTACGATCCCACTTTTTATCTTTTAAATAAGTTGATAGTGGGAGCTTAGGTAAAGTTCAAACAAAAAATACATATGAGACACCATAAAGTATGCAATTTACACTACGTTATCACGTGAACTCCTACATAGAATCCTAATATAAATAATCTTTATTTAACTTGGCTCCTTTTAAAAAAAATTCCTCACTCTTGATTTATGCCAGACATTAGTAAAATCAATGAATAATAGACTCTCCTATTTTACGCTCATGTTTTGTCAAGCTTCGGGCATGAAATTTGAAGTTACAAATGCAATTTAGCTAAATAACTTCTCTTTTTTATTTTATTTTATTTTAAAGAGTTGCAAACCTTCATATATATGATATCAAACATGCAATATTTCAATACCATCATAACAGGAAAAAAAGTTCAACAGAAAAATTAAAAACAGTGCAATGACAAAATATGTAAGACCATAATACATTATAGACATGGTAGCTAGAATTTCATAGACATGTATCTGCTGAAATGAAGAACTTCATGGGCGGAAATCTTTGAAGAAAATATTGGTTAATCAAGTCCAATTGCTGCATTGCTTCATTTTCCCCCCCTTCTTCTTTCACTTTTATTGCTTTCTTAGAAAATTCTTGAGAAACCTCTCTAACTTTCTTACCGTCAGGTTATCACCAATAACAAACCCAATTATTAACCCACTTCCATATCCCATCATTATAACTACCCAATCAGATTTACTTGGAAAATTTGAACCTTCACCTTGTTTGGAATTTAGTGGTGGCTGTGTCAATGTCTCAGAAATTTTGCATTTCTTAGTCAAAGGCATACCACACAAACCTGTGTTTCCCAAATATGAATCATTTTGAAAGGTAGAGAATTGTTGACCTTGTGGAATAGGCCCCGTGAGATGGTTATTTGAGGCATTGAAGAATTCAAGGAATGTGAGTTGCAATAATTGCTGAGGAATCTCTTCTGATAGCCTATTTTGAGAAAAGTCCAAAGATTCAAGCTCCGTTAAGTTTCCTATGGAAGATGGAATACGACCAATGAGAACATTGTTGGATAAGTTGAGCAAATGAAGCCCCTTTAGACATCCAACGTCTTCTGGAACTTGTCCTTCAAATCTATTGCTTGAGAGATCAATGAATACAACAATTTCCGAGATCGTCTCATATGTTCTCTGGACGCCTTTGTATGTCATTTCCATTGAGAAAACAACATACCAGGGAAATATGAAATCTGGTAATATGATCTTTGTAGATGCAATCATATATTTCAAGTTGAAGACATTATCCGTACCATATGTCAATTTGGCCACTTTCATGGAGTTCCAGCTTTGGATGTGCTCTGATGGTAACTTACCTGTAAACTTATTGAAAGAGACATCAATGACTTGCAACTTGGGGAACTCAAGACTGCTTTCAGGTTTCCCAATTATTCCATGAAACTCATTAGATCGGAGACTTAGAACCCTCAACTTTGGAAGCTTTCCCAACCAAGAGGGAAATATATCACTAAATCGATTGTTGACAAGAAGAAGAATCTGCAGCATTGTGCAATTGGACAATGATCTTGGTATCTGCCCTTCCAATTGATTATAACTCACATCCATCATCTCCAATTTACTTCCTTCCACGTATGTTGCAGGAAGTGTTCCATTGAAATGGTTATTCTGTAGACTCAACGCTGTCAATAATTTGCTGACGTTGCACAAGCATTGTGGTAGTATACCACTCAGGTTGTTGTGTGAAAGATCCAATTTTATAATTGAGCTAAGATTGCAAAACAGTGGTGGGATTTCTCCGGTGAGGGTATTGTTTCTGACACTATATGAGGCAATGGAAGGTGGTGGAATTGGGAGTGATCCTTGCAAGTTATTAGAATCAAGGCTCAAAATACGTAAACTATCCCATGGAAGAACAAACGGAGTATATTCAAAAGACTCAAAACCTGTAAGGTAGTTGAAATTTAGCTCCAAGTACACCAGAGTCTCTTTCCCTATGTTGAATATCCATTTTGGTATTTGACCAGGAATGTTGTTGTAAGAGAGATCCAAAAGCTCCAATTCATTCTGGTAACGCAGGAAATTTGGGAACTCAGTCAAGTTACATAGTTCCAACATTAAAAGCTTAAGCTTTGGAATAGTGGTGTTGAAAGTTGAATTGTTGGGGAATGATAAGTGGACTCCTGAAAGCTGGAGTTGAGTTAGATTTTTGAGCTTGAGGAGCGAGTCCAGTTCCACTCTGCCACTAAGGTTATTTGCAATTAGACTCAGATATTCAAGATTCGGAAGCCTAGAAATTGATTGTGGAATTGAACCATGCAATTTATTTTCCCCAAGACACGAGAGTGAGTTGGGTTAGGTTTCCGAGACAATGTGGAATTTGACTAGTTATTTGATTCTTCCATAGGTTTAACTTGGTAAGTTGGGACAGGTTCTTAAGAGAAGATGGAATGCTACCGTATAAATTGATATCCGCCAAGTCCAAAAAAGTGAGTTTTGTTTGCTTACCAAGCCAAGACAAGGTCTGTGGACTGAAACTATTGAAGGAAAGTCCTAGCCGATTGAGTTGAGTGAGGTTGGCCAACGAAAAAGGGATTTGCCCCCAAAAGTAATTATTTTTGAGACTCAGAAAGATGAGATTGGTAAGGTTACCAAGTGAAGTCGGTACCAAACCAGAGAAATAGCAACTTTGGATATCCAATTCAAAGAATTTTGTGAAGCAAATGGGATTCGCCGCCCTTTAACAGTTCCAAGGTCACCACAACAGAATGGTGTAGCAGAAAGAAAGAATCGTTCAATTCTTAATATGGCCAGAAGCATGTTGAAGAGCAAGAAAATGCCTAAAGAATTTTGGGCTGAAGCTATAGATTGTGCAATCTATTTGTCCAATCGTTGCCCCACAAGAAGTGTACAAGGAAAAACCCCACAACAAGCTTGGAGTAGGAAGAAGCCTACAGTTTCCCATCTTCGTGTGTTTGGGAGCATTGCATATGCACATGTACCAGATCAAGAGAGATCCAAGCTAGATGATAAAAGCAAGAAGTATGTGTTCATTGGCTATGATCCAAGCTCTAAGGGCTATAAGCTCTATAATCCGAGCACTGGAAAAGTCATTGTTAGTCGAGAT
Source organism: Castanea sativa (assembly GCF_040712315.1). Taxonomy (NCBI): domain Eukaryota; kingdom Viridiplantae; phylum Streptophyta; class Magnoliopsida; order Fagales; family Fagaceae; genus Castanea; species Castanea sativa. The sequence continues at coordinate 17,422,110 of NC_134015.1, read as the reverse complement.
GTGGAATTCGACGAAGAAGGCACATGGGATTGGAGTACCCAAGAAGAGGAGAAGTATGATTTTTTTCCTCTATCTGAAGAGGAAGATCAAGCGAATGAAGTTCAGGAAGAGCCTACCACTCCACCTCCATCACCAGCAGCATCATCTCCCATTCATGAAAGTCCATCATCATCATCTTTACTAGAAGGAAGTTCTAGTGAAAGACCAAGAAAAATGAGAAGTATCCAGGATCTTTATGATTCAACAGAGATTACTGATGATGTAACACTTTTTTGTCTGTTTGCTGATTGTGAACCTACAGGATTTGAAGAAGCAGTGTGAGACAAAAAATGGAGAAATGCTATGGATGAAGAGATAAAGGCAATAAAGAAGAATGATACATGGGAGCTTGCAACTCTTCCAACTGGAAAGAAGACAATTGGTGTAAAATGGTTGTACAAGTTGAAAAAGAATGCAAAAGGAGAGGTAGAGAGATACAAAGCAAGATTGGTGGTGAAAGGGTATAGTCAACAGCAAGGTGTTGATTATGATGAGGTATTTGCCCCAGTTGCTCGTTTGGAAACTATACCATTGCTAATTTCTTTAGCAGCTCAGAATCAATGGAGAATTTTTCAAATGGATGTAAAATCCGCATTTTTGAATGGCTACCTTGAAGAAGAACTTTATGTTGAGCAGCCTATAGGCTATGTTGTAGAGGGGCAGGAAAATAAAGTTTTGAAGTTAAAGAAAGCTCTATATGGCCTAAAACAGGCACCAAGAGCTTGGAATAGTAGAATTGACAAATACTTCCAGGTTAATGGGTTTTCTAAATGCTCACATGAACATGCGCTTTATTATAAGGTGCATACAAATGGAGATATCTTAATTGTTTGTCTGTATGTAGATGATTTGATTTTTACAGGCAACAATCCAAGTATGTTTGAAGACTTCAAGAAAGCAATGACTAAGGAGTTTGAAATGACAGATATTGGACTTATGGCCTATTATCTTGGCATTGAAGTGAAGCAAATGGAGGATGGGATTTTTATTTCCCAAGAAGGTTATGTGAAGGATATTCTCGAGAAGTTTGAGATGTTAAATTCCAATCCAGTTAGCACCCCTGTAGAATGTGGAGTGAAGTTGTCAAAGCATGTTGATGAAGAGAAGGTTAATCCAACATTCTTCAAAAGTTTGATCGGAAGTCTGAGGTATCTAACATGTACAAGACCAGACATTCTTTTTGGCGTTGGACTAGTTAGTCGTTACATGGAAGCACCGAAGATGACTCATTTGAAGACTGCCAAGAGAATTCTTCGCTATTTAAAAGGTACACTGGATTATGGATTGTTGTATTCACCCTCTAAAGATTTTAAACTTGTTGGCTACAGTGATAGTGATTGGGCCGGAGATACGGATGATAGAAAGAGTACTACTGGTTTTGTATTCTATATGGGTAATACTGCATTTACATGGATGTCCAAAAAGCAGCCAATCGTGACGCTTTCCACTTGTGAAGCTGAGTACGTTGCAGCTACCTCCAGTGTTTGTCATGCAAAGTGGCTTAGAAGTTTATTGAAAGAGTTGCAAATGTTTCAAGAAGAAGCTACGAAGATATTTGTGGACAATAAGTCTGCACTAGCTCTTGCAAAGAATCCAGTCTTTCATGACCGAAGCAAGCACATTGACACAAGGTATCATTTTATTCGAGAATGTATTGCAAGAAAAGAAGTTCATCTTGAGTTCGTGAAGTCACATGATCAGGTTGCAGATATACTCACTAAACCACTCAAGTATGACATATTCAACAAGCTACGAGCCTTACTTGGAGTAATCAAGAAAACAAGTTTAAGGGGGGATGTTAGAAGTTAAACTTGTTTGTAATTAATCCTTCATAAATAAGTGAGTTTCATAAGTTAATGTAGTGGGAAGTTTATTGAAGTTATGTGTGAGATTTATGAATGTAAGAGTTAGAAAATAAATGTAGTGAGAGTTAAAGGTTGGATGGTGTACTATATAAACCCATTCATCCGTCAAGTTCTGAGCAAGAGTTGAAGAGAAATACAAAACCTTAAAGAGTTCTAACTCTTCCCTCTCCACTCTCTCTCTCTTTATTTAATTTGAGAGTGTGAGTATCTTCTACACACTAAGTAGTGTGTGGATATTTGTGAGAGTAACTGAGGAAAGGCCTATCAGTAGTTTGTTTTATTTCCAACAGAGAGGTACCTAATACTCGGAGATATTTGAGAATAATTGAAGTCATTATCAGCGAGATTGAGTTTCTCAAGGTGAACAAGGCGGAAAAGGCTGCTGCTGGAGTTGATGGAGCCACAGAGATAACTGCTGCTGAGGTCAAGGCCAATCACATGGTCTGTAACTCTATCACATTGGACACCATCCCATGAACAGCAATCATTTGCTTCTCCAGAGTTCCACGATGAAACCTTTGGATAAGCAAAAGGATCATTAGACACATTCACATTCACATTAATTACAAAGCTTTGCTTGAATTGCAACAGGGCAAAGCGCTCAAAATCATTGCATAATGGCTGAGTTGGAAAAGAGGAGCTAGTATTTAGAAAATTAAACATTGAGAAGAGGAAAGGCAAGAGAATAGGAATGAAGAGACACATAGATGACCCCATACTAAGTAACTTGGTATAGCACTCCGATAATTTAGTAACTAGGTATAGCTAGGCTGCTTTTATAGACAAGATTTTCAAGTGTACGTGGTGCAATAATGTCATCAGATATGCATGGGTACCGTAGTGCAATAATATCTAGTTGCCGTGTTGACGGTGGTGTTGATGCTAGCTAGCTCATGTCATGGGGTAGTCTACCAAATTGGAAAAAAATGATCATACTTAAGTCAAGTTGTCCCCGTGACTCCCAGGAAAACTTGGGCAAGGTATAACATATTTCACAATCGTGAATTTGTAAAGAAAAATGTTAAGGATACACACTTTTGCACAATTTTGTGCCACAACTCACAACATGACGAGTTGTGATCAAAGTTGCGCAAAAATATGTCCCTAGCATTTCTCATTTGTAAAATGTTTGAAGCATGGGAACCGATCATCTCTCTCTCTGTCTCTCCCTCCAAAGCAATGATTTTAGCACCGAAAATACAAGATCAGCAGTAGGTCTAGTCAATGAAGTTGAGACAACCTATAGTTGGATAAACGTGTTGGCGTGTTGCTTTAGACATTACATGATCAAATGGTAAACACGATCAACGAAAAATTTCTATATACGACAATCCGCTAATTTCTAAATAAGACAATTCGCTGATAAGAACATGAAGGAAAAGAAATTTCTTAATACGACAATTCTTGAAAGGAAACTGTTATTATTGGATTACCTACTTGTAGCAATGAAAATTTTCATGAAGACTAGAGAAACTATGACCCGGGAAACACGATCAACCAAAAATTTCTTAATACGACAATTCGAATGATAATAACATAAAGGAAAAGGAAATCCTTTTTTTTTTTTTTTTCAAAAATTTGGAGATTAAACCTAATTTTTAGATTTTTTTTATAATGCACTTAATGGGCCAAATAGTTGCCCAAAAAAAGGATTTAGCCACATTACATTTTAAAACTTATTTGAAATGGTTTTAAATTAAATCTTTAATTTATAAAAGTTGCAAACAAACCTTATTATGTTTGTAAACGTCTAAATGAGGATAGAAAACTGACAAGAGAACATATAACTTAGATACTTTTTCGATCTGCTTGGTTGTTGGATTTTGAAAATGAATAATTCTACTGCCATTCCAGCATCTGCCTTCTTTTTCTATCTTTTCTATTTTTCTTTCCTCTAGTTCTTCCATTGTTTACAAGGTAACAAAGCAAAGTGTGAATGATAATTGCAGACCAACTCAATTTATTAATCCTCCACTAAATGAAAACGTGTATGGTTAGAATCTTTTCTCCAAAAATAAGCCCAGCCATGTAGGGTATATAACATTCCCACTTCCCCAGGTATTGTTCTTCTCACAGGGGCGGCACTAGTCTATATTCACGGTTCAAATGAACCCCCGACTTCAAAAAAAATTTTTTTATATATATAAAATATTTTTTTTGTTAGTTTAATACTTAAATTTATTTTTAAAAATATTTTTGCATACCTTGAATTAAATTTTGCACATCTTTATTACAAGTATTTCAAACTTTAAGAGTAAAGAGTAAGTGTTTGTGAATTGTAAGAGTGACTCTTTTTTATAAATTTGTATTATGTGTGTGAGTGTGTCTAATATTGATTGTATGCATTACTTTTTATTATAAAGCTATTTGTGTAAATTATGATGTGTGCGGATGTTTGTGTGTACAATATAAATATAATATAAATTTATATAATTTAATAATAAGGAAATAGAAATGGTTTGTTGCATGTGTGTATTGTTATCATGTTATAATAACTTTTTGTTATAAAGTTAGTAAAATTTAAGAAAAAAATTGTAAAGTTAATGTTTGTCCAAGCATTTGATTGGTTAAGTAGACACGTAATGTATAATTTTATGTATGAATAAGTGTGGTTGTGTGCGTCAATAATTAATACAAAACTAATGAGTTTAGTTTAGTCATTTAGTTTTAAATATTTTTTATAAAAAAAAAACAAATAGATAATAACAATTGCATAAAAATAAAAATGTTAGATAAACTTAACAAAATAAAATAGTCATAGGCTTATAACTACCCACATTGACAATAGATACTCATAATGAACTATCATATAACAATTAAAAATTTGAGAATTTATAGAAGAAAATTGTAAAACTTTATGTATTAATTTTTTTTTTTGTCGATAACTCGATATATTCAAGTTGTTTTTTATTAAAATTTTTTAATACCCTCCTAAACAAAATTCCTGGAGCCGCCACTGTCTTCTCATTTTTTGTTATTTGACTTTTTTTTTATTATCATATGTGAGGTTCTGAGGACCCAAGAACCCGAAGACTCGAGGAAAGGAAGGCCGACATGCATTAAGCAAGATAAAGTAAAGGAGTAAGGGAAATTACCTGGGGATGCCCGAAGATGATGTGGCATGGGCACTGCTGACATAAGGGTTACAAATATCCGAAGGTGGCAAGCTAATTTAGAGGGTTGCATTAAATGCCCGGCAACAACCATTCTGGTCGCATTAATTGGAGGATACCAACTCAATCCGTTGCATTAATGTGGATATGACCTGAACAGTGCTGAACGCGAAGTTAGAGCTCTGCTCCATTACCGACAGACAGGTGTCAGAGGGAAAAGCAAAGTAGATTGTGAGGTGTAAGGCCACGATGAAAGGAACAAATGATATAAATAAGAGTCAGGACACTACGGATGGGGGGATTTTTGTTGTTGAACCCTCTCTACCAAATGTATTGTATGAGGACCTTTAGTGAATAAAGAAACAGCATAGTCTCTAAGCTGATTTTATGCGTTTTTGGTCCTTACATCATATATTGTGTATGAATTTGTTATTAAATAATTAAAGTATCGTGTAAAATTATAAGTGTACCTAACTAAATATATATTACTATTTATCATTTAATTTATGGATAAAATAATATATCATGTATTTGTTTGTAGTTTATCATTTTTTTTAATGTATTGAAATTTGAATGATTGTTTGTCTATTATTTAGCAATCTTTAGATTACTAGTAATTTTTTTTAATCTCAGTCATTTTACTTAATGAGTAATAATTTAATTTAAAAAATCTAGGTCCTCGGGCAAGTTTAGGACTGCTAGGGGCCCGTTTGTTACTGTCGTTTGAATAACAATTTTAAGTGTTTAAACAACATTACACGTATTTTCATATACTTTTCAACAACACGTATTTTCAAAATATATAAACAACGTTTTTAAAAATCTCTTACCAAACGGGCCCTAGATAATTCAAAAAATAGTACTCTTTTGGATTATGATGTTGAGCATCCTTTCAAATCTCTAAAGATATAGGGTCCGTTTGGTACATGTGTTTAAAAACTGAAAATTGTTGTTTGAAAACATTTGTGAAAATACGTATAAATGAAAAAGTATGTGAAAATATATGTAATATTATTTAAAAACTAAAAATTATTGTTTGAAAACACAAACCAAACACTCCCATAACTTGAAGAAAAAAAAATCATTTTGGGCCAAATCCATTTTAACTTTTCAAGTCCGGCTCCCCTCCTGTTTAAATCCCTCCATTTTTCTCCATTTTTTATTTTAATGAATGACACTTGGCAAGTAAATGATCGAACTGTTAAAAATCAAAGCAACTCAATCTCATCTTCTTTGTCTCTAATCTATCCTCCTCTTTTTTCTGCAACATCACCAACAGTATGAGAGGAGCCCAATAGTTTAAAAAAGGCAAGTCCTTTTCTCGCAACAGCACCGCCAGGGCATGAGAAAAGTCTCTCCCATCACGAAGTCTGTTCCAGCACATACCCAAAAAAATAATCACAAATTGACTGAATCAATTGTGCAATTTAAGGTCACCAATGCCATAAACGAGAATTTTCAAATCTCATTGCACACACTGAGAGAGAGAGAGAGAGAGAGAGAGAGAGAGAGAGAGAGAGAGAAGACGTAGAAAAGTTGGTAACTACAAGGTGGTAACGGCACAATAAAACCCAATGCCACAACCCTGTTGACCTCCACCTGCCGGTCACTACTTTGCAAATCCCAAAAGCCCACTACTTTCAATTTAAATATATATAAAATTCTATACAAAGGGCCTTTGTGTTCTAATGCTTACAATGAGAAGAAGGAAGAAAACAAAGAAATAGATCTTGGAGAGGTTGATTTCAATTTAGCACTTAGCAGGAAACAATAAAGCCTTTTCATAGCAGAATTCTTTTTGGGGCTTTCAAAAGAGGAAAACATAAATGAACACTAACTCGTTGAAAAGAAGCTCATTAGAATTTGTGACGATGGTGTGCTTTGAGGGGCTTCTCTCATACTGTAGGTGATGTTGCAGAAAAAAGGAGAAGGAAAGAGGTAAAGAGAATGGGATTGACTTGCTTTTATTTTTTAGCCGTTGGATCATTTGCTTGCTAGGTGTCATTTGTCAAAATAAAAAACTGGGGAAGAATGGAGGGTTTAAACAGGAGGGGAGTTGGACCCAAATTTTTCGCCACTTACTTCCAATGAAGTTAATGTTAGAATTTTAAAAGGAGATCCATGATTGTCGACTCAACGTGAAACTATTCGGCCAATATATAGGATGAAATCAGACAAAAAAACACAAAGAAAAAAAAAATACCTATGTCATTTTTTTGTGTGCTCCTGAAAATAAATTTCTGACTACGCCATTGTTCAAAACTTTACTGAAAAAAAAAAATGTTAGGATATAACATATAAGGCAACAATTCAGGACCAATAAAAAACGCAGAAACTTAAATTATTGGATTTTCTATAATCAATATATTCATGAATGCAGAATCATCTATCACACTTTTTAGGTCACCAAAAGTACAAGGCAGAGAATATTTGGCACATATAAAATCTGTTATATAAATCTTGTCAACTTCCTTGAATATCAAAAAATCCTACAGAGTTTACAAAGGCTCGCTACCATATATGTTTGCCAACTTCCAAGTGTTACACCTGAAAAAAAAAAAAAAAAAAAAAAAAAAAAAAAAAAAAAAAAAAAAAAAAAAAAAAAAAAAAAATTCAAACCTAACAAACACAAAAATCGCGTGGTACAACATGTGGTTTTTGGAGAATTAATTTTTATGAAAAGGTATTTGGTATCAAATAATATAATGTCAGCGATATCAAAATTTAATAAATGTGAAACATGTTAGTAAAAAATAAAAGAGGTGTTACGTCGACAACATTTTTACAATATTTTCACAACAAATTATAGGTGGTTAGTTATTTATAGTTTAAATTTGAACCTAACACTAAGAGGGCGTTTGGATAGCAAAACTTGCGTCCACGTTCAGCTTTTTTTTTTTTTTTTTTTTTCCCACGCGCATCTGTCACTGTTCATTGGCCATGAACAGTGATTTTAGGCCAATGAACAGTATTTTTGGGATGAACAGTAATTTTTACACATTAAAAAATTATTTTTGTACAGTATTTTCAGTTTTCAGTTTTCAGTTTTCAGCAATAAGTTCTATCCAAACAGACCCTAAGATTACTTTTTTGCCCCAACAATAACAATCAGTAACAACCTAGCACTTATAATTTATTGTTAAAATATCGTTGACATATCATTTCTTAAAAAATAACTATTTTACTAACAAATGAAAGACATGTATTAGTAGGTAGTTATTTAAAGCATGTATTGTGTATCCAAGAGTTATGCCATTTTGAATATATACTATTGACAATTTCTTTTCTTTAAGACTTTCTCTCCATATGTGTGTGTTAAAATACTTAATATTTTAAAATATATATATATATATATATATATATATATAAGATTTTGATAAAGATAATAAGTTATCATTTGATACAAAATACATTTTCTTCGTATTGATTCCTTTGGGTGCAGCTGAAGATTACGGAGATTACAAATAAATATCATTCCATTAAACAACAAAATGTACCATCTCGCTTAGAAGAAACGCACCGTATGTCTGTATCAATGAAAGGAAACATCGTCGTTTCAATCAAAGCCGGCACGTGATTATCACGTGATTCACTTATGATTTGGAAATAGGTGATTGGTTTTCCATTTGTTAAGGCAGGGAAGACAGTTATCAATCTCGCATATTATAACGGTTAACGGCTAGTTAGTGAGTTTGTTTGTAAAAGCAGGGTTCCTTTGTACGGATTGTTCATTCAATGTGTAGCTTTTCTGAGAATTTTAGCAATCTAAGAGCAGAGACTCATGAAAATCTAACTGAATTAGTAACAATGGCCTCAATAAGCTCAAAAGAAGGGGACTTTTAATTAAGTTTTTTTTAAAATTTTTTTTATTTATTGAAAAAAATGTATGTGATACCCAGTTGGGAAAAAGGAGAAAGAAAGAACAAGAGCGAGTACATATTTTGTTTTGTTTTGTTTATTTAAATAATTTATATCAGAATCAAAATAACAAATTAATTTATTAAAAAAATACAACTACATCAAACATTTGAATATACATCCAAGCATGTATCATATTTCATCATCTACGTGATAGATAGATAGTCCACTATCAATGTGAAGTAATTACAATTTTTTTTAAACTAAATTATTAACTAACACGAAAAAATAAATAACTGAAATCATTGCAAAAATATATGGAGAATGGGTGTAACGCCGCTAGGGACAAGGTCAAAGTTGAGCTATTGGTCACACCAGAACACAGAGCAACATTTAGAGAGAGAGAGAGAGATTAAGTGATATTAAAAGATTAATTAATAATTTTTTTATTACAGATCATGTTTTATTTTAATTATAAATGTTTACTAAAAGATTAAGTGATATTAAAAGAAAATATTAATGAAACTTAAATGTAAAAATTTAATTAGTAATTTTGTATCTCAAAGAGAATGATAAATAGATTCTAAACATAAAAAAATTAAAAGTTAAATAAATATTATCTAATTAATATTTAAATAATTAATAAAAGTCCTGCCTAAAGATTTCGCCTAAGGCCTCTAAATTTGTAGAGCCGTCCTGTATGCATAAAGACTGACAAGTTATGCGTACAAGAATAAGAATGTTTATCACACATTGGTTGTGTGTGTCTAGTATCCGCTGTTTATAACTCCAGTCTACAACAACTCTGGTTATGTAATGTATTACAAATTTGATTTAAAATACTATTATTATTTTCATGTGTATTTTAATAATTATTATTGTTTACTCAAAATAAAAATAGTCAAGAAAAAGGAGTCCAAGACTTGGATAAAGTTAGAACTTAGAACTATACCTTCTTTCTAGAAACCAAATTTTAGAATTTGATCTCACATTCACATTATATTCAACCAACTCCCTCCCCCACTATCCAAAAAATATATTTTATTTTATTAATTATTTCAGCATGAATCATGCCAATGATGAAGGAATGAAATGTAATGAATATTGATTTTTCAATTTTGTTTTTTTGTTAAACCCAAATTGTTTTTTAAGTTTTGAATATTAATTGAACATCATCATTTCTATTTTCATCATTAAGGGGATGTTTGGGAGAGTAGTTTAAGTTATGTTGTTTGGGTGTTTTTGATATACGTGTGGGTGAAAAAATGTGTGGAAATGTAATGTATTACAAACCCAATTTAAAATACTATTATTATTTTCATGTGTTTTTGTAGTTGTACCCTCGTTATGTAATGTATTACAAACCCGATTTAAAATACTATTATTATTTTCATATGTATTCTAATAATTATTATTGTTTACTCAAAATAAAAATAGTCAAGAAAAAGGAGTCCAAGACTTGGATAAAGTTAGAACTTAGAACTATACCTTCTTTCTAGAAACCAAATTTTAGAATTTGATCTCACATTCACATTATATTCAACCAACTCCCTCCCCCACTATCCAAAAAATATATTTTATTTTATTAATTATTTCAGCATGAATCATGCCAATGATGAAGGAATGAAATGTAATGAATATTGATTTTTCAATTTTGTTTTTTTGTTAAACCCAAATTGTTTTTTAAGTTTTGAATATTAATTGAACATCATCATTTCTATTTTCATCATTAAGGGGATGTTTGGGAGAGTAGTTTAAGTTATGTTGTTTGGGTGTTTTTGATATACGTGTGGGTGAAAAAATGTGTGGAAATGTAATGTATTACAAACCCAATTTAAAATACTATTATTATTTTCATGTGTTTTTGTAGTTGTACCCTCGTTATGTAATGTATTACAAACCCGATTTAAAATACTATTATTATTTTCATATGTATTCTAATAATTATTATTGTTTACTCAAAATAAAAATAGTCAAGAAAAAGGAGTCCAAGACTTGGATAAAGTTAGAACTTAGAACTATACCTTCTTTCTAGAAACCAAATTTTAGAATTTGATCTCACATTCACATTATATTCAACCAACTCCCTCCCCCACTATCCAAAAAATATATTTTATTTTATTAATAAGATGTAAACATATTTCAGCATGAATCATGCCGATGATGAAGGAATGAAATGTAATGAATATTGATTTTTCAATTTTGTTTTTTTGTTAAACCCAAATTGTTTTTAAGTTTTGAATATTAATTGAACATCATCATTTCTATTTTCATCATTAAGGGGGTGTTTGGGAGAGTAGTTTAAGTTATGTTGTTTGGGTGTTTTTGATATACATGTGGGTGAAAAAATGTGTGAAAATGTGTGTAATGTTATTTAAAATGGGTAAAAGTGTGTTAAAACTAAGGTGCCAAACAGACCCTAAACGTACTCCTGTTCTGTTTACATTGAACATCATCATTGCTATTTTCATCATTAAAGCTTATGTACACTTGTTCTGTTTTTTTTTTTTTTTTTACCCAGCAAAAAAAAAAAATTAAACGTTGTTAAATCATACTTTTGTTATCATCCTTTGGAAACACAAGTACATTGTCATGAACAAGTAAACCCAAAGAAAGTAAATTTAGGGTATTAATCTTAATTTGTTTTAAAGTAATTTATTTTTAATTTTTGACAGCATTAGATACTACAAAATTTTCCTCCAAATGTTGTGATTTAGAAGACCATCTAACTAATTTAAATTACATGATTCATTGATTATTTAAATAAATTACATGACTATTAAGTGGGTTATACAACTAAAAGTACATGCGAATAATTTTTGTTGTCGTGCAATGAAATATTAAATTCTCTGCCACTACAGTTTGGATGACATCCATCAAGTTCTTTCATCTACATTTAGAATTGCCATTATTAACATAGAAGCTAATCGAGAAAACTGGCATAATAAAGCAGTAAAGTGAGATTTTTTTGACTTTTTGGGAAGGTTTAATAAAAATAAAGAGAGTGGGAAAACATAAGGGTAAAATGGGGTTAACTAATTTTCACAAAGAATAATATGCTTCACTTGATAACAGTGAAAAAACTATATTCAACCTAAATTCATAATGATCAGAAGGGAGGCATTATTACATGAACACTATGTATTAGCATAGCAACAACTTTGATCGATTAAATGTTATTAACTTCGGACATCTTAAACTAAAAGCTATCATATACATATATTACAATCTATAATTCTAGGGAGTAAAAAGCAAACCCCTACTGTTTCACATAAGAAACCCGTTTTCGCATGTACCATTTAATTCACTGAAGAAACATAATTGATAATATTAATGTAGCATGCAACTTAATCATAAATTAGTCTTACTCCATAAAGATTGCTGACTTTGTCAGTTTTCACTGTGGAATCTTCATTTCTTATGTTGAATACCTGGAATTACCTTCAAACATAATTCTGAAGCTTTTCACGAGAAGAAGGGTATCGCCCATCAGAAGATAGCAAATCTACTAACAAGCTTTTAGTGTAAGAATCTGCTGAAATGCCCCCCTCAGTCATCAAATGAAGAAGTTCTGTTGCCCTTGATGTATCACTCTTTCTTAGAAATCCTCTAATAATTGTATATTGCAATCATTCGGAAAGCATCAGCGAGTCTCATAAATTCTTTTAACTTTTAAGTAACTAACTTGCTTCATCCAATAACCCTTCATTACAAAGTTCATCTATCATTGTAGTATACGTCCAAGAAATACAAAGATTATGTAAAAAATGACAATGAATCTAAAAACTCAGCCATGGAGTTACTATTAGTAAAACCCACACCTAAGACCAATCAAACAACAATCTACCAAACAATTGTGTCATTGAAATTTTTGTATCCTCAAAACAATGATGATGTTCCTACCAAAGTGTTAACATCAAGCATAAGGGGACCAAGTTCCAAATATCTGCATGCTTCTTGCCTACCAAGTTCAAATATTAATGTATACACAGTTCATTTAACTCTTAAAACACTTAAATGTAAAATCAAAATTTGCACCCTCCACGTTTCAATCAACCTGCCAACAATATACAACAGAAACAACAAATTAGTATTAGTCGTAACTATATTGTGGAGCTTTCGTAATTGTGAACTACTCACAAAAGCAAGAAGGCATTTACAATTACATAAAGTAGTAATTGGGTCATAGGTGTTGTGTCTGTGAAATTTGGAACTCTTTTTGGCATGGCCTCTGTTATGTGCTTACCCCATTTACAACGTCAGTTCAAACCAGCAGAGTCTGTTGTACTAGTATGACCTGGAAATGTCCAATGTTAATGCATGTTTTGGGTTCAACCAACATGAACTATGGTGTTAATCCTAATATGGATCTGTTGTTGCTTTCTTTCATGAGGATTTTATTGTTTGACAAGGAATGATTTAGAGTGATTCTGCAATTTTCCCAGTCAATATTATGGCCATGTTAAAATTAATTCAAGAAAGAATTAATAAGGTATGACAATTTATTGGAATGGGTACTAGAAGCCAAAAACAACTTATTAAATGACATGCTATAATAAAATTAAGCAAACGAAAATTTCTGAATCAAGTCATCCATCCAGAAAATACAATGGATTTTGTGCCCACATAAGTTTTGTGCTAGAGTCGGCAGTATGCTTCATGTAATTCTCAATAAACCAGTTGCTCATAAAAATGCTTAATAACACTAACATTTTAAGTTTATTTTATAAAACAACATGATAACTTGACTAAAGAAGCAGTTGACAATTTAAATTAAATGGAGTTCTAAAAAAATTGAAGTTTTTCTGTCTCCTAAAGCATCAATCCAAAGCTCACAACTCAGGTATAACAAACTGTATAGCCAAAGGATCCCAGATATTATGTCACAGAAATGTTATGGTCAAGCATTTTGTCAAACACCTTGCAGGCAATTGAATTTCCACAGTTCCACCCAAAATTTAAAGCATAAACTGCAAATAGTCGAACATCGTTTAGTTTAAATTCAATTAAGAAGAGGAAGAGTCGAAGAGCAGAAAATCAAGAAAAATCCAATTAAGTTAACTAAGAGGGGGTTCTGTCAATTCTTTTTGGAGAGACCTAAAGTGGTGGGGGTTCACTTGGTTGTGCTTAGCAGCTGGAGAGAGTGACCAGGAAGAGAATTGAGTATTATAGAGAGATTGAAAAATGTCGAAATAATGGAGGGAGGCAGGGAATGAGTGATTTTTGCTGGGCAAAAAAATTATTAGTGTTAGTTTGGATGCTGAGCGGGGGATTTGAATTATGATTATTCCATGACAAATTTCTAAAGGTGCAAAGCTTTTAGCTAAAAAATATTTAGAAGAAAATAAAATTTTATATGGTTGTACATAAATAAATGAGTAAATTTTTTATATAGTTTGCCCATATACAAATATACCTAGGTTATTCCAAAAGTTATTTCAATTGTTTCACTAAAATATTAAAATTGCTACACAGATGTGAATGTTTTTAGACCTTTACCTCAGAGGAATGTAACAAATTAAACTGTTTTGTTTCAAAAGTAGTAAACTAATTCTTAAAATTTTAAAAATAATAATTTTAACTCTATAATTTCACAAATAATAAATTAAAACCTGCTGCCTTATATATTGAATTCCAAATATACTGTTATTTCACTTAAGTGGGCTGAGATTTAAATTGTTATTTTTTGAAACCTCAAGTTTTAATTATTAATTTTAAAACTAGAAGATTTAATTTATTAATTTTTACAATCTCATTATTTAATTTGTTACTTTTAAAATAGCAGAATTTAATTCAAGTCAAATTTAGATATGGGCAAAGAGTAGTCAAATGATTTCTCAAATTGAAAATTAGTAACTAGTCTAGCTTGGGGTTTTAGATTTCCCTTGTAGTAAACCCTGTCGTTCTTATTGCTCTTACACAAAATAGAGAGAAGTAAGAATAGAATAGTCTAGAAAATTATTGCAACACTCATATAAACCAATGCAAAACTTTATACGTTAAGTAAGCTTGTTACATATAATTATATCCTTCAGATTTAGAAGTTTTTTATATGTACAGTTTGGCTCCATAAAAAAGTTTTCTAATCACAGATCTATCAATCAATAACATGTATTTTTTTTGATAATCCACACATAAAAAGAATTATTGAAAGCAAGAAAAAGATTACAAGATAACTAGCTGGGTTTGTTCCTTTACAATAGCATTAATAAAAGCATCTAAAGCTGTACCCAATACAAAACAACTAGAAAATCTATTATTGGGAGACCATGATTCTAAACCATGAGTAGTACTTTTGGAAGCTCTCTAGGGGTCCATTTAATTTCCAGCCTGCAACTTAGGACTTTAGCCTTAAGGTATCTTGAATTAGACCTGAAATTCTCCTTGGAACTACAGAACTGGGAATAGTGAGAGCATCTACACATATCTTGGCATCACTCTCGACAATTGCTGATTCAATACTATGGGACACCACTTGAAGAGTTGCCCAATTAATTGCCTCCGTTTCTGCTTGGATAAGGATAATGGTTTCCACTTTTTTAGAAAGAGCAAAAACTAATGTCCCTCTTCAGTCCCAAGCGAACAATCGCAACATAAGACCAACTGTTGCCAATGGCTGCATTACAGATAACCTTTTTTTTTTTTTTTTTTTTTTTTAATTTCTGGAGAAGACATTACAGACAACTTTGATTGTACCTTGTGGTGGATTGGACCGTAGGGAAAATCCGGCTGAAGTTAAACCTTGATGACTTGGCTGAATCGCGGATGAAAACTCCTAGCAGCAGGTCAAAATAACAGATTAAAATAATTTACACTATTCTAGGCCCATGTTTTTTCAGCCCACCCGAATAAAATTGAAGTTGCAAATAATTTAGGAATGCCGACATTCGTACATACTACATATCAAACATGCAATACTTTAATGCCACCGTATATGTAAAAAATGTACAAAGGAAAATGAAAAAAAAGAAAAAGAAAATACAATGCCAAAATATACTTCAGCGTACTATATTATAGACTTCCATATTACAGTCAAAATTTCCCAGGTAGCAAACCTTACTCTTTTTATTGTTGTTACACAAAATAGAAAAAAAGTAAAGATGAGAATGGTCTAGAAAATTAATTCAAACACTCATAAAACAAATCCAAAACTTTATATGTTACGTAAGCTAGTAACATATATACAGCTAGTTGTCGGGTTTAAAAGTTTTTGTCATATTTGGTTTGATTCCGTTAAGAAAAATTTTAATACCGAATTTTTGCTAGAAATCGATTT
The DNA here is from genome assembly GCF_040712315.1 of Castanea sativa. NCBI lineage: Eukaryota > Viridiplantae > Streptophyta > Magnoliopsida > Fagales > Fagaceae > Castanea > Castanea sativa. Next base: position 17,405,959 of record NC_134015.1, on the reverse strand, counting down.
CAACAATTAGTAATATATTAAAATACTTTATCCAATTTTAGGCCCATGTTTTTATAAGGGTAGAATGGTAACTTATACGCATTAATTAACTTATTAGTATTATTCTCCCTCAAAAAAAAAATTATTAATATTATTTGTTTTCTTAGTATGCAATGAACAATTAAGTTTTCTATTTTTTATATTGTGTTTTTTTCTTTTAATTGATGCTAAAGTCTTAAATCATGAATAATTTGTTCTGAATTGAGGTAATGTTTTATGATAAACTTTTATATTTATTAATACACACACACACACATATATATATATATTTATAAATATAAAAAATAATGGTAAACCCGAAACAATACACTGGTATTGACCAATACTGAAATATATCGTTCTACTGGTTAAACCAGTACAACCTTCAGTACGAGATTGACCTTCATACATATCAAACATGTTAATGCCACCAAAACTGTAAATAAAAATAAAAAATAAAAGAGGGGGGTGGGGTTACAATGCCAAAATACGCATCAACGTAGAACATTATGGACAAACTCTAGATTTATAGACTTGTAACTACTTAAATGAAGAACAACCTCATGGGTGAAAATCTCTGATGAAAATCTTGGTGATTGAAAATCCCTTCATGTTTTCCCTCCTTCGTTCATTTTTACTGCCTTCTTAAATTCTTGACAAACCGCCCCAACTTTCTTATGGTGAGGTTGTGCCCAATGACGAACGCAATTATTAACTCACTTCCATATTCCATCATAATGACTACCCAGTCAGATTTAATTGGGAAATTTAAAACTTCATCTTGTTTGGAATTCGGTGGTAACTGTGTCAATATCTCAGAAATTTTGCATTTTTTGGTCAAAAGGATACCACACAATTTTGTGTTTCCCAAATATGAATCATTTAGAAATGTAGAGAATTGTTGACCTTGTGGAATAGGCCCTCTAAGATGGCTATTTGAGAAATTGAAGAACTCAAGGAATGTGAGTTGCAATAATTGTTGAGGAATCTCTTTTAAAAGCTTGTTTTGAAAAAGGTCCAAAGATTCAAGCTCCGTTAAGTTACTGAAAATGTTGTTGAGCAAATGAAACCCCTTTAGATTTCCAAAGACTTCTAAAATTTCTCCATCAAATCTATTTCATGAGAGATCAATAGCTAGAAGATGATTGGATCTTTTCATATAGTGTCTTGATGCCCTTGTTTGTAATTTCCAAGGAGTAACTAAAATCAGAGCTCCATGTGAAATCTCTTGATGTTGTCCTCATATGTGCAACCATATAAACATTATTCTTTTCAAATGTCAAGTTGGCCACTTTCATGGAGGTCCAACTTTGAAAATGCACATATAGAGTCCGTTTGGATAGAACTTATTTTGCTGAAACTAAAAACTGAAAACTGAAAACACTGTAGCAAAATAATTTTTAAATGTGTAAATAGTACTGTGGGACCCATTTTTAATGAAAAAGTTGCTGAAAAGTGAAATTTGTGGGACCTATGAACAGTGCATTTGTGCACTGTTCATGGCTGAAAAGTCAAACCTTGCGGCTGGGTTTAAAAAAAAAAAAAAAAAAAAGAAGGAAGCAAAACGCGGACGTGAGACGCAAACTTGGATCCAAACGCATTCATAGTAACTTACCTGCAAACTAATTCAAAGAGACATCAATAATTTGCAACTTAGGGAACTCAAGTTTGCTTTCAGGTTTCCCTAATGCACCATGGAAATCGTTAGATCGCAAGATTAAAACCCTCAACCTTGGAAGCGTCCCCAACCAAGAGGGAAAAATGTCATGGAATCGATTGTTATCAAGCAGAAGAATCAGAGCACTCCCCTACAGTTGTCAAATTTTCATTCAGAAACAACGAAGTTTAACTATGACGGTGAGGGATAAAACAAGCAATAATTCAAATAAAAGAAGCAAGAAAGTAGGGGAGATACCTTGAGCGTTACATCAGCTCCAAACCTTACATCACCTGTTACCTTCAAGCTGTCTAGTTCAACGATGCTAGGAAAGGACTTGAAGCGACTTAGGAGGTCTCTTACCTAAGAAAGAATGAAATAACCACAAAAACATAAAGAATGCATTCATAGAGACAAGGCAGGAGCCACAGGAACATGAAATAAATAATTGAAGGATTGAAAGGATTTGTTCTAGCTAAATTACGAACTAAAATGCCATTGTTGGAGGTGTACAAATCTGACTGCATAAATAATAGGCAAAAATGCATTTTTAGTTCCTACATTTTTGGTCAATTCCCACCAAAATTGATTTCGTTACTAGTGTCGTCCCTAAAAAAGAAAATTGATTCCATTTTGGTCCTTGCCGTCAACCCACTAACGGAAATCTCGTACGTGACAGACGGAATGCCCTGCTTGCTGATGTGGCACTGATGTGGCCATTAAAATATTATTTGGCATTTTTTAAATGCCACGTCAGCATTTTAATTTTTAAATTATTTTGCACAAAAGAGTTTTAAAAACATTTAAATAAATAAAAAAAATCACAAAAAAATTAAAAACAAAATTATGAATTTATAAATTTATAAATTTTAATTAAATTACTTTTTTTAATCTAAAATCAGAAATTGTTTTTATTTTAAACAATTTTTTTTATTAGACCATTTTTTACATTAGCCCATTTTGAACCCGTGATCTGGGTTTAGAGAGAGAGAGAGAGAGGGAGATGAGGAGATAATGAGATGAGGCCAACAATGGTTTGGAGCAAATCCAAAGGAAGGAGGCCGGCGATGGTTTAGAGCAGATCAAGGGGAAGAAGGCTAGCAATGGTCTGGAGTAGATCGGGGGGGAAGGAACCTCTGAACCCCTCTTCGACTTCGGCTTCTCTTTTACTCCCTCTTTGGCTTCTCCGTGTGCTAGGTAAGCCACCATGTATGGTGAAACCTCTCTCTACCTCACCCTCTCTTTTCCTCTCTCAAGCCCGATCCCAACCATGACCAAAACCCTTACCTCCACCTCTGCCGTTCACCAATGCCACCACCCCAGGCAGGGGCTCTCAAACCCATATGATTGGGTTAACAAGGGAGATGGTGGGTTTCGAGTGATGCAGAGCTTTAGATAGGCGGTTGTTTGGGTGATTTGGGTTGTAGATCTTGGACGATGATGTCGTCGGCTCCACTGCAACACTACCACCATGAGAAATATTGTATTAGGATAATAATTTTTGGTTGAATGTATAATTGATTTTTGTGGAAGAATTTGTGTACAGATTTTGGAATATTTTGGGTTTCTACTCTTTCGTTCTTGGGATTGAATATTTTGGGTTTGTTGTTCTTGTGTGTTCATGATCAAGATGAATTTAGAATATGAATTTGATAATTTTAATGTGAAATTTATGAGTTTATGGGTTTGCTGGAGATTGGTTGGTTTGTTGGATTCATTTCTTGTTTTCTTGGTATTGATGGAGATTGGATTTGGTTGCTGGAAATTGGTTTGGCTGCTGGGTTTGTTTCTTGGATTTAAGAAGAACATGAAGAACAAACTGTTATGTTCTTACGAAAAAATAATGAAAAGTTTAAAAAAAATAATTAAATTAGATTTAAGGCTTTTTAAAAAAATTAATTTATTTTTTGTTTAAATTTTCTAATATAGCTTTTAAAAAAAATTAAAATGCTGACATAGCATTTAAAAAATGCCAAATAATTTTTTAAAATAATATTTTAATGGCCAAGTCAACACTAAATTACCAAGCAAGGCATTTCGTCTGCCACGTAGGAGGTTTTCGTTAGTGGGTTGACGACAATGACCAAAATAGAATCGATTTTCTTTTTTTATGGACGATATTAGTAAGGAAATCAATTTTGGGACCAAAATGAAAATTAACCCAAAATGTAGGGACCAAAAGTACATTTTCACGTAAATAATAAATATGCCTCAATCAAGGATCCAAGAGAATTACAACCCCACCCCACCACCCTCCCCTCCTCCCCTTTTTCATTAGGGGAGTCAGAGCAGAATATAATAGTTTAGATATGTATTTTTGTCATCTGGAGAAGAAGAAGAAGTAAATTTGATGTCACATTCATTGGAAAATAACGAGATTGGGGGACATTAATACCAACTGCATGATCAAAGAACCGCTGGAAATAGCATGTGATTAAGATTTGTTATGAAAATGTTATGCACATAACGATTATGTTTGGGTCTTGACTCTTGATTATAAGGCTACTTTTTGCTTTTATTTTTTACTATTTGTGAGTCTCATGTGATTCACCTATTAATTTTATTTAACTTTTAGTTCGTACTTTCAGCAAAAAAATTTCAACAAAAAACTAAATAAATTGTTCCAAAATGGGCATAGCATTTCTCTAAATGAAATTACCATGCTTGTTAAACTAAATTAATATTTGGTATTAACCTAGTGCAATAAATGTAAAAATCTATAATTATATGTAAATTAAGAAATCATTTCAATAATATATTAGAATTATATAATAAATTTATTAATAACAAAAAAAGAATGTAAATTATTTTAAGTTATATAGCAAAGACAACATTGTTTAAGACCTAATTTTTATTAAAGCAATACATTATAATATATTATTATTAAAACAAAATAATGAATAATGAATCACTTAAAAAAAAATTCTTAATAGATTTTATATTTAGTTTTATCTAAAGTAAATTTCTAGATTTCTTGAACATTCAGTAATGGACCTTTACTAAAAGTAAACTAAGATGTGTTAGGTGATCATCTTCATAGTTCATATTATGATATTTTTAGAGTACCTACTTTTAGATTAAGATTGTCAAAAGTCTTGTAACTGAACTTATACTTCCATTAGAAAAATCGAAGAAACAAAGATGTGTTTCTAAGACTTTCTTGCTAAAGTTCCCTTTTACCAATTTTTTTTTTCTTTTTTGTTAAAAATAAAGAAAAGAAAAAGGTGAGGACAGATGCTTATGTTCTATTGATTGTATCATAACGCTGACTCGTAATGATATATTTTCTTATGCACTGGACATTGTGCTGTTGGCGAAATCATGTTTTTGCAAGCTTGGAGAACTTCCACCTTCAAAACTGGCAACTGGATGTCATAAAGTTGCATTTACGTTATATTTTGGTATCAGAAATTGTTAGTCATGGACAATACACTTTTATGTGTTTGGAATTCTTATCACTAGAGGTAATAGCTCATTTGTGCATACATGATATGAAGATTCTCAAGCCAATGCTTGCTTATTTGTAGATGCATCAAAAATATAGTTTACTCTAAACCACATGTGGTTGATTTAGTGATTCTTAAATTCTCGTAAAACCTTAGAGGTCTTAAATTCGTAACCTCTAACCAACATCTTCAAATACCATAGGTAGTGGAATTAAGAGCGATCCTAGCAACTTGTTGAACTTTAGATCCAAGAGACAACAAACTCGATTTTTCCATGTCCAATATCCATTTTGGTATTTGACCATGAATTTTTGATAACATAATATTAAGGGCGTTAGTTTTGGACTCTGGAAAGGTTGAGGTCACTAAAATTTCTAAGCTTTAAAAGCAAGTCCAATTCTACTGTGCTGCAATATTTCCAACTAGACTCGAGATTTAAGATTTGCATGCTTAGTAATTGACGGTGGAATAGGATCATACAATTTATTACCCCCATGGGCCATGGCTCAAGAAAATTAGTTGGATAAGCCAAGGTGAAATTTGACTAGTTAGGCTGGGTTAGGTTCTTAAGAGAAGATGTAATGTCACCATATGAACTGGTATTTGCTGAGTGCAAATAAGGCAAGGTATGTGCACTGAAAGTATTGTCGAAACGATCTAGCTGAGCAAGTTGTGATTTGCGTGAGTTTGGCTAATGAAAAGAGATTTGCACTAAAAAATTATGAAATCAAAGACTCGATTGATGAAATTGTTGAGGTTGCCAAGTGAAGTTGGTGTCAAACCTGTGAAATTGCAAACTATCAATGTACAATTCATATAAGGACATTAGGTTTCCAATTGAATCTAATAGCTTACCAAAGAAACCCATGTCTGTAAGTCTCAATAATCGAAAGGGTATTCAGCGTATAATCCACAGCCTCTCAAGCCAAGATAGGTCACAACTCACAAGTTTGCCAAGATATTAGTACCATGGAAGATAAGAATTCTGATACGTTATTCTAAATCTTCTTAAATAAATTCGTTCACTTCTTTTTTTTCATGGAGACTTTTTGTGAATGGTTTTGGATTTTTTTTTTTTTCCATTTAAATTCTAGCCTCATTTTTCTTTATATATATATATATATATATATATATATATATATATATATATATATATATATATATATTTGGAAACACGAACAATGCAGATTGCAGGATAAAGAAAAACATCGAGTCAAGAATAAATGCAGATTCAAAAACTAAAAACTAAACTAAATAGTATATCCTCATTAACCTTTACAAAGGGTGCCCACTTTTCAACATATAAACCACGATCAAATCCTCCAAGAGCTGCGCAAATTCGCAATAAAAAGTTAAAAGGAAATGTAAGTGTCCGCTTATATTAATTAAAAGAACAGAGACTGGTTCATAAAAACAGGATGTTGGACAGAGGTTGTGCAAATCAGGAGAGAAAATTGGAAATGAGCAATATAGATAAGCTGAGCTTAATGAAGCAATGCATAGGTATAAAATGTAGCTAAGATGAATAAATTAGTGGATAATTGGACAGACTGAGAAAGACAATTTTTAAAATGAGAGACTTAAGACAAATACAGCAGCAAAATATTGTAATGTTAACTGCCCGTGGAGAAGATTTCCAAAGAATGACTCTTACACTTTGTTTGGAACAGTGGAAAGAGAGGAGAAAGGAAAACATAGGGAAAAAACTGAGGGGTGGAAGACTGATTTCACAGTTTGGTTCCAAAAATGTAAAGAAAAGGCTAAGGATTTAAAGGTGAGAGATTTCTGCCAGGGTCCAAAAATTCCTATCTGCCCAAAATGGATGGAAAAAAACGAAAAAGTTGGAAAGGAAAACTGCTGAGTTGACAAAATTGAAATTAATGTGTTATTAATTTACAAATATACTTTTAACTTTTCAACACAAATTTGAAATATATCACATTTATAAAATATACATGAGGGCGTAAAGGTAAAAACAAATATTTTTCCTTTCCCTGCTATTTGCAAACCAAACAAAGAAAAGATCGATTTTTTTTTTTTTGATCATTAAGATAGATTATTTTATTTTCTTGTTTCCATTTCTTCCTATATCCAAATAGACCTAAGGAAAATAATTTTCTTTTCTCTTTCCTTTCCCTTGCTCTCCGCCTTTCTCTTACCTTCCCCCAGCTACAACCAAACAAAGAGTTGATTAAAAAATAAGACGTGACCTAGTGAGAAATACAGATATAAAGGAAGGAGGTTGAAGCACCATATGCAAACTAACATAAATAGGTTCAACCAAAATTGTCTATCAAAGTTAGAGAACGCAGAGACTTAAAAAACTATAGTAATAATAATAATAAGTTATAGAACACAGCTTTCAAATAAAATAATCATGTCAAAATATGAGTTTTCAGTGGATCACTTGTTGCTACACAGACCTACAGCATGGAATCTATGGTCCTCTGTTTTGTCTTTTCGGTGCAATGGGTGATGACAAAGAAGGTTGTGGAGCTGCTAGCCTGCTGGCCATGGCTTGGTGGTAGAAGAGATAATGGAGAGATTTAGAAGGCTATTCCTCTATGTCTTATGTGGGTTATTTGGAAGGAAGGGAATAGTCAAACTTTCAAGGCTTCGAAATTTCAAGGCTGACTGTGAAATCTAGTTTTCTACGCCTTTTGTATGCCTGGATGGCTTCTCTAAGCAGTCATTCTTTTACTAGTTTGATGGATTTTATTGATTTCTTTACTTTTTGATATTTGTATTACACCACTAGTTCATATCCTATGTGCTGATGGTGTCTATTTTCTATATTAATAAAGTCTTACCTACCTATCAAAAAAAGAAAAATAGAGAACGAGTTCTGTAAAAGAAATTTAATATTAGACCTTTCACTCCAGCAACACCAATGAGCACTAGTTCCAGTAACACCTCCTCCCATTACACCTTCTCCCATTACTAGTTCCAGGTGGAGGGTTGAGGCCATGGGTTAAGACCCATTAGGTGCATGTGTAACATACCAATCCAAGAAAAAAAAAAGGATAATTGGAGCATTACATGGTTAATAGCACAATTCAAATACCAAACATAAGAAATTCCAACAATAATAGCACTTAAATCTTTAATAACTAAACATATTACCAGCTAGAGCAGAAGAGAGCTCCTCCTCACTGTGAGCAACAGCATTTCCACGCCCATCATAAGCTAACCTTTTGCTCTTAATCATAAGAGGATAACCAAATAGTTCACCTGCTGTCTTGGCACCTTCAAGATCATCTATCTGTGATAGCCAGGTTTCATGATCAACAAATTAAAATTTCTCTCATATTGGATATGTGAAAATAAAAGGTAAAAACCATTAGCTAAATCCTTCAGTTAGATAGTAATGAAAGGGGTCAACCTGCATAAACTCAGGAAGTGGAATGGCATGCCTAGAAAATAAACCTTTTGAAGATATTTGTCCTGTAAGAACCAAAACATGAATCATGGAACTAAAAGTCATATTTTATTGCAAAAAAATATATGAATTAATATGTACAATTACTTATTCATTTTAATAACTCCGTCTTTGTCTATGCTTAGTGTCACATATTGATCACAGTCAATCTCAAGCCTGTGGGAAAAGGAGGGAGAGCTATGGTAGGTTGACAGCTTTGCTAAAATTTAGTCACTCTATTATTATGAATGAACTTATTCATTTAAGTATAACAAGAGAGAGGAAAAAAATTCTAGCAGATAGCTAACTAATCATAGAAATAGGTTGAAAAGGGATTACTTACAAGCTTAGTCTAACTACAAAGAAACAGTCAAAATTAGCTCTAAAATGCCAGTCCCATTGTGTCCTTATGTTACGATGACAATAGCGGAATAAAGTAACCCCTGACATTTCTACACTTCCTATAACAGAAAAGTACTTGAACAAAAACCTAAGGTTAAGGGAAGGTGGGCATCTAAAGTAGCACCAAGATCCACAAGGGTCCACTTTTGTGATTTTATAAAACAGAATGCATTTCCTCAAAAGGAAAAAAGCTTTATGCATAAGGAAATGATTTCATTCAACTTCTTATTTTCTCATATTTTGCAAGACAGCGGTCAATAACCAAATGGAAAAGTTAAAGAAAAGCATACCTAAATTATTCGAATAGTTGAGGCTTTAGGTTGGCAGTCCACTCCTCGTTGCTCAAGCATCTCCATGGTTGCAACATCAACATGCTCAATTTCTACAGTCAATACATCACATCTATCTACCAAGAACATAGACATGTTATTACCAAATTATAACAAAAGAATATACTTTCAAAAACTATTGACTATAAAAAACAAAAAAAATGTCATCAATCTCATAAAAACAGAACCATTTCGCAAATTCAGAAACCGTAGCACTATCATCAAAGCTTCCGACCATATGATGATATGAAAGTGCACTTGTGGGGCAGTTCTCAAGTGGATCCAAAACCATTACTTTAATTGCCATTTGCAAAGCTGCTTGACATAGCATACGACCCAGTTGCCCTCCTCCCAAAACACCAACAATCACCTCAGATAGTCCCTGTACAGGTACATCATCTTTGCTTCAAGAACAAGTATTATGGTGGAAGGTTCCATGTACAACAACCACACATCTAACCAAACCAAACCAACACAAATCAACCCGCAATAAACTATCTAAAACAACAACCAAAATCACTGTCACATCCTACTGATCAGAAGGCTTAATAATTACAGTGAGGAAACACCCCTATACAACATATAGCCTTGCAAAAGATTGAGTTGCAGTAGCACCATTTGGCTTCCACACTATGGTCTCCTCTGTTCTAACAGAGTACCACAATGAATTAGAGAATTCCTTTCGGTGCCAAATATGATAAACAGAGGCCCCAAAAGCTAATTTACAAATCGCAGCTTTCATACTCTTTCCCCACCACTTATGCATAAGACACAAGCTGAATCCCCTTTTATGGCCCATTGCAGTATCCTATCTCGAATTGCCAGCCTATTCTAATGGTTAGCCACACAAGACGAAAGCATGTCTAGGAATAAATAGCAATCAAAAACCTTAGTAACTTCCACCAACCGACCTCACAAACCTTAAATCCAATAGCATCCCAGCAAGCCAAAATTCTTAATTTTGCATTGTTCATGAATTATTATTTTAAAAATCAGATACTATAAAAATCAAAACATGTTTCATAAGACCCATATCTTAAAAAAAAATAAAAAAGCACACTCATTATAAGAAAATCGTGCAGTGTGTCTCTTTGTGTGTACATATCGTATATTCAACAATTATTATTATTATCATCATCATCATCATCATTATTATTATTATTATTATAAGAGTTGCAAACCTTCATACATATACGATATCAAACATGCGATATCTCAATACCATCATAACAGGAAAGAAAGTTCAAAAGAAAAATTAAAGACAATGCAATGACAAAATATATAGGACCATAATACATTACAAACATGGTAGATTTCCATAGATATGTATCTGCTGAATAAAGAACTTCATGGACAATAATCTTTGAAGAAAATCTTGGTTAATAAAATCCAGCTGCTGCATTGCTTCAGTTTCCACCTTTCTTCTTTCACTTTTACTGCTTTCTTCCAAAATTCTTGAGAAACCTCTCCAACTTTCTTATGGTCAGGTTATTCCCAATAACAAACCCAATTATTAACCCACTCCCATATCCCATCATTATAACTACCCAATCAGATTTACTTGGGAAATTTGACCCTTCACCTTGTTTGGAATTCAGTGGTGGCTGTGTCAATGTCTCAGAAATTTTGCATTTCTTAGTCAAAGGCATACCACACAAACCTGTGTTTCCCAAATATGAATCATTTTCAAAGGTAGAGAATTGTTGACCTTGTGGAATAGGCCCTGTAAGATGGTTATTTGAGGCATTGAAGAATTCAAGGAATGTGAGTTGCAATAATTGTGGAGGAATCTCTCCTGATAGCCTATTTTGAGAAAGATCCAAAGATTCCAACTCCGTTAAGTTCCCTAAGTAAGATGGGATAGGACCAGTGAGAATGTTGTTGGATATGTTGAGCAAATGAAGCCCCTTTAGATTTCCAATGACTTCGGAAATTGCCCCATCAAATTTATTGCTTGAGAGATCAATAGCTACAAGATGATCTTGGATCTTTTCATATAGTGTCTTGATGCCTTTGTTTGTCATTTCCAAGGAGTAACTAAAATCATTTTCAAAACTATCGAAATACGGTGATGGGGCGCTTGTGACTGCAACCATATAAGCATTATCCTTGTCAAATGTCAAGTTGGCAACTTTCATGGAGGTCCAACTTTGGAAGTGCTCATATGGTAACTTACCTGTAAAGTTATTGAAAGAGACATCAATGATTTGCAACTTGGGGAAATCAAGACTGCTTTCAGGTTTCCCAATTGAACTATGGAACCCATTAGATTGCAAACTTAGAACCCTCAACCTTGGAAGCTTCCCCAACCAAGAGGGGAAACTGTCATAAAACCGATTGTTACCAAGAAGAAGAATCTCCAGCATTGTGCAGTTGGACAATGATCTTGGTACTTGCCCTTCTAATTGATTATAACTTACATCAATTGCTCTCAATCTACTTTCTTCCATGTATATTCCAGGAAGTATTCCACGGAAATTGTTGTTTTGTAAATTCAATACCTCCAAGTTGCTCAGTTTGCTCAAGCATTTGGGAAGCATGCCCCCCAAGTTGTTGTGTGAGAGATCCAGCTTTACAATTGAACTAAAATTGCAATACAATGGTGAGATTTCTCCCGTCAATTTATTGTATGAGACATCGTATTGGGCGATGGAAGGTGGAGGAATTGGAAGTGATCCTTGCAGCTTGTTCAAAGAAAGATCCAAAGTAAGTAAACTATCCCATGGAAGAATTGGCAGAGTGTGGTTGGAAGGCTCAAAAGTTGTAAGGAAGTTGGAGGATAGATCCAACAATAAGAGAGTTTGTTTCCCTATGTTGAATATCCAGTTTGGTATTTGGCCCTGAATTTTGTTGTAGGAGAGATACAAAATCTTCAATTCATGCTGAGAACGCAAAAAAGTTGGGAATTCAGTCAAGTTACATGCATTTAATCCTAATATCTCAAGCTTTGGAGTAGTGGCGTTGAATGTTGAATTAATGGGGAACGATAGATGGACTCCTGAAAGCTGGAGTGCAGTTAGATTTTTGAGCTTCAGAAACAAGTCCAAGTCCACTCTGCCACTAAGGTTATTTTCAGTAAGACTCAGATCTTCAAGATTCGCAAGCCTACAAATTGATTGTGGAATTGAACCATGGAATTTATTGCCCCCAAGGTCCAAATCAGTTAGCTGGGTAAGGTTTCCAAGCCAAGGTGGAATTTGACCTGTTAGTTGATTACTGTAAAGGTATAATTGGGAAAGTTGGGTCAGGTTCTTAAGAGAGGATGGAATGTCACCGTATAAATTGGTTTCCCCTAATTCCAAAACAGTGAGCTTTGTTTGCTCACCAAGCCAAGGCAACGTCTGTGCACTGAAACTATTCTTGGTAAGTTCTAGTTGACTGAGCTGTGTGAGGTTGGCCAATGAGAAAGGGATTTGCCCAGAAAATTTATTAGACGAGAGAGACAAAACAGTGAGATTGGTAAGGTTACCAAGTGAAGTCGGTACCAAACCAGAGAAATGGCAAGTATGGATATCCAATTCAATTAAGGACTTTAGGTTTCCAATTGAATCTGGTAACTTACCAGAGAATCCCGTGTTTGAAAGTCTCAGTATTCGAAGGGGATTGCTACTGTGGAATTCTGGTAGATATCCGATGAGATTTTCATTGTCTCGCACACTGAGGAATTGAAGATTTCGTAACTTGAAAATCTCCATGGGAAATTCACCGTACAGTTCACAACCTCTTAGGCCAAGAGATTTTAAAGAAGACAAGTTTGCCAAGATGTGAGGTACCGGGGAAGATAAGTTCACCATACCCAAATAAAGATGTTTGAGGCTGGTTAAGTTCTCAACAAGACTTTTTAGGCCGGGTTTTTGGAGTTTCAATGGATTGAATGAGAGATCAAGGGAAACCAAGTTGGAGAGCTCAAAGATTTCTGGTGGAATTTGACCACTGAAGGCAGACATAGAGAGGTCGAGATGTGTTAAGTTTGAGAGGTACCTGATACTTGGGGCAATTTGAGAATAATTGAAGTGATTGTCAGCGAGATTGAGCTTTTGAAGGTACACAAGGTGGAAAAGGCTGCTGCTAGAGTCGAAGGAGCCATACAGTTGACTGCTACTGAGGTCGAGGCCAATCACGTAACCTGTACCTCTATCACATAGGACACCATCCCATGAACAGCAATCATTCCTTTCTCCAGAGTTCCACGATGAAATCTTTGGATAAGCAGAAGGATCAGAAGAAGCACTCACATTAATTTTAAAGCTTTGCTTGAATTGCAACAAGGCAGAACTCTCAAAATCATTGCACAATGGCTGAGTTGATAAAGAGGAACAACTATTTAGATAATGAAAAATCGACAAGAAGAAGAGCAAGCGCATAGATATCAGGAGATACATGGATGACCCCATATTAGTATCTTCAAAAATTTCCTTGGCACTCTGATAATTTTGAAACTAGGAACAAACTGCTTATATAGACAAAATTCATCGGTGGTTCTATTATGCATGTGTAACACACACATTGATTAAAAAAATCATTGTGTAAATTAAATCAAATATTTTAATATTAATTAAGAATAAGTAATAATAAAATACTTATGGAATAAAAGCACATTGTGTAATAAATTAGCCTAAACTATTAACAAATGATGAATTTAATCATTTACGATGTGTTTGTTGTGGGAAGTAAAAGGACCCAAGCGGGCATTTGGGCCCTTGGGCTCTCGCAAGGAGGGCCGATCTGTTCTTGGGCTAAGAATTTGTTAGTACTGCGAATCGGCCCATACGCCGAGGGTCCGAGGACACATCCGAGGGTGAGTTTCTCCTCGGACAGACCTAAGAAAACTCGTAGATTCAGTACGAAGGTCAAGGCAGAACTCTGGAAAGACTGTTGGTTAAGAGGGGGAAGTCCTGAACCTTCTAGATACACCGATGTTAGAAAAGTATCATGAGCCAAGGCTGCCACCTCCACATTAAAGACTCTGCACCTACCTCCCTGGCCGCATTAATGGGGAAGTGACCCCTGAACATTAGAGCTGAAACTTTTGGTCACTATTCAAAGGCACTAAGGGAAGAAATATCTAGGGGGAAGGGGTTTGAGCAACACGTGGATAAAGTGTCAGGAAAGGAAGTATTTAAAGGGGGTCAGTCTGTAACTAGGGGGGGATTGGAAGAATTGTAATCTGGAAGAAAGAAAGAGAAATAATATAACAGTAGTCCTCGGCTCACGTCCGAGGAGGTCCATCGGCAATTATCATTCATTATTTACAAGTATTTGCACACCAAAGTCTGTTATCAAGTTCTCAGTACTTTTAATCTAGATTTCAAGCCCACGCTCTACAAATTTCATTATTTAAGGCTCATTGGGCCTGAGCCCATAATTTTCTTTGGGTCCAGGTGCAATTGTGCACTTACAATTGGCGCCGTCTGTGGGAATCTAGTCTAAAAAGAGCTGGGATACTATGGCAAGCATAGGCTTACACCATGCAGAGTCTCAAGGATCACAACCGGAGGATCTTTTCGAGCGTCTAGAGCGTCAAAGGAATCGTGAGGGAAGTGTCCATACAGAATACCCTAGGGCTAGCCATACTCATGGTGGGGGCAGCGCCACCCACGAGGATGGTGCTAAAGCCATGCAGAAGGAGATTAATCATTTGAAAGAAAACTATGCCGCGCCAGACGTAAGCCTTCACCGTCCTCGTCTAATCCTTCTTCGGAGGAGGTCCGGGGAGGTAGTTACAGCTCGAGGTCATACTCACCCCCCAGCGCAATGTCCTCTTGTGAGGAGGATGACCCGCCAGCTCGCAGACACAATAAACTTCCTTCTAGGGGCTTGGGGAATGATGCTATGAGTCGGGCGTTGCACCAACTCTCCAAATCTCCATTTTCACGGAGGATTGAGAAAGGGAGGCTTCCCAGGAGGTTTACCCAGCCCACCTTTACCATCTACAATGGCCGGACTGATCCGGTGGAGCACGTGAGTCACTTTAACCAGAGGATGGTGGTGCACTCTCATAACGAGACCCTGATGTGTAAAGTTTTCCCCTCTAGCTTGGGACCTGTTGCTATGAGGTGGTTCAACGGCCTTAAATCGGGGTCTGTAGGTTCGTTCGGGGAGCTTACTAGAGCATTCGCTTCGCGGTTTACCACGTGTAGCAGAGTGCCTCAGCCATTGGACTCGCTGTTATCCATGACCATGAGGGAAGGGGAGACGTTGAAAGCATATTCTGACCGGTACTGGGAGATGTTTAACGAGATAGATGGTGATTTTGATGAGGTGGCGCTCAATACCTTTAAGGTAGGTCTTCCTACTAATCACGATTTGAGGAAGTCCTTGACCAAAAAGCCCGTCCGCAGCGTGCGTCGCCTCATGGATCGTATTGATGAGTACAAAAGAGTAGAGGAAGACCAGCAACAAGGAAAGGGTAAGGAGAAGGTTATCCCGCAGGAGAGAAGGGATTTCAGGTCGGACAGATACCACAACAACAAGCTGAGGAGAGATTACATTGGGCAGTCCGGCTCGGCAGTACCTCAGGCCGTGAACACTGTGTTCCGAGAACCAGTACACCAATTATTGGAGAAAGTTCGTAAGGAGCCCTTCTTCAGATGGCCTAGTAAGATGGCAGGAGACCCCGCGAAGAGGAATCAGAACCTCTTTTGCCAGTACCATCAGGACGTGGGCCACACTACCGAGAACTGTCGGACCCTTTGGAACCACTTGGAGCAGCTTATCAGTGAAGGAAAACTAAAGCAGCACCTGTGTCAACCTAATGGGCAAGGCAGTCAATCTAGCTCAAACAATCAGAAGAATAATCCATCTCTGCCGGCATTGGGAACAATTAACGTTATCTTTGCTGCACCTGGCAGGACCGGCTCAGGTCCCACTAGGGTGATGGCGATTTCCCATTCTCAGGCCGAAGAGGTTGAAGGTGGATTTACCCGTCTTGGGATTTTCAAAGGAGGATAAGGTTGGTACCATTCAACCCCATGACGATGCTCTTGTGGTCACCCTCAGGATAGGGAATTATGATGTAAAGAGGGTGATGATTGATCAGGGCGGCGGTGCAGATATCATGTACCCTGATTTATTTAAGGGGCTAAGGTTGAAGTTGGAAGATCTTACTCCTTATGACTCGCCACTCATAAGCTTTGAAGGAAAGGCCGTTGTGCCGAAGGGACAGATTCGTTTGCCGGTTCAATCCGGCTCAGAAACGGTTGAGGTGGATTTCATTGTGGTTGACGCGTACTCCCCATATACAACCATCCTCGCCAGGCCATGGTTGCACGCTCTGAGAGCCGTCTCCTCTACCTTGCATGTTAAGGTTAAGTTCCCCTCTGGGGAATATGTTGAAGAGATCCTCGGCAGCCAATCGGTGGCCAGGCAATGCATATCGGCCGCAGTGCTTCATCAGACAGAAGCCGAGTCATCGGCTTTGCTCATCCAAGACTCATAGCAATTAACAGCTCCGGATGCACCTGGAGTCATGACAGGAGAAAAGGCTGTTTGTGAGGAGTTAGAGAAGTTTTTGATAGCGGATGACCCAGAGAGGTTCTTCCAAGTCGGCATACGTTTGCCGCACCAGGAGAAGATGGAGTTGTTGGAATTTCTGAAAGGTAATATTGATGTTTTTGCGTGGGACCCTTATGAGGCTCCAGGCGTAGATCCGAGCTTCATTTGTCATCATTTAAATGTCAACCCCGCCATTGTTCCAAGAAGGCACCCACCTCGGCGTTCTTCCAAAGAACATTCCGAGGCTGTCAAGGAGGAGGTGCTCAAACTCAAGAGGGCTGGGGCTATTAAAGAAGTTTTCTACCCCGAATGGTTGGCGCATACGGTTGTGGTCAAAAAGAAGAATGGAACGTGGAGAGTATGTGTGGACTTCACTGATTTGAATAAGGCCTGCCCCAAGGATTCATTCCCAATGCCGCGTATTGATCAGCTTGTGGACGCCACTGTCGGACATCCTCGTATGAGTTTTTTGGATGCCTTCCAGGGTTACCATCAGATTCCATTGGCATTGGAG
The DNA here is from genome assembly GCF_040712315.1 of Castanea sativa. Lineage (NCBI taxonomy): Eukaryota > Viridiplantae > Streptophyta > Magnoliopsida > Fagales > Fagaceae > Castanea > Castanea sativa. The sequence continues at coordinate 17,388,681 of NC_134015.1, read as the reverse complement.
GACCAAGAGAAGGCGCTTTTATTACTCCAACAGGGAACTACCACTATAAGGTCATGCCGTTCGGGTTGAAGAATGCTGGGGCTACCTACCAAAGAATGATGACCAGAATGTTCGAACAGCAATTAGGGAAGACCATTGAGGTGTATGTGGATGATATGGTGGTGAAGAGTAAAACAATACCTTCACACGTTAAAGATTTGGCTGACACCTTCCAGGTGCTAAGAAAGTACAAGTTGCGCCTTAATGCCTCAAAGTGCTCTTTTGGCGTGGGATCTGGAAAGTTCTTGGGATATATGATTACTCATAGAGGCATAGAGGTAAACCCAGCGCAAGTCAAGGCTATTCAGAATTTGCAGCCGCCTCGGAACCTAAAAGAAATCCAGAAATTGACCGGAATGATTATCGCGCTGAGCAGATTTATCTCTCGGTCAGCTGACCGGTGCCGTCCTTTCTTCCAGTTGTTGAATAAATGGAAGGGGTTTCAATGGACCGAGGACTGCGTGTTAGCCTTCCAACAGCTTAAGCAATATCGTTCTCGGCCACCCATTTTGTCTCGCCCCGAGGCGGACGAAGTTTTGTTTGTTTATCTGGCAGTGGCCGTCTACGCGGTCAGCCTGGTCCTCATAAGGGATGAAAGCGGGGTGCAAAGACCGGTCTACTACGTTAGTAAGTCTTTGAATGAGGCCGAGGTGCGCTATCTACTCTTGGAGAAAGCACTTCTGGCCATAGTTCATGCCACGCGGAAGCTTCCTCATTATTTCCAGTCCCACACGGTGGTGGTTCTTACCCAATTACCTCTCAAGGCGGTGTTACGCAGCGCCGATTACTCTGGCAAGGTGGCAAAGTGGGGAACCATTCTAGGAGCCTTTGACGTTAAATACAGGCCTCGCACCTCCGTGAAGGGCCAGGTCCTTGCTGACTTGGTGGCAGAGTTTACCGAGCCATTGCTAGAAGAAACTCTGAAAGAAGCACACATGGATGGAAAATCAGTTGGTGTGATCACAGCCGCAGCACCTCCGACTTGAAAAATGTATGTGGATGGGACAGCTAATCAGAGAGGATCTGGTGTCGGACTTGCCCTGATATCCCCTGAGGGAATTGTCTTCGAAAAATCTCTAAGGCTGTCATTCTCGGCTACTAATAATGAAGCCGAGTACGAAGCAGTCTTGGTGGGCATGAACATGGTACATAGGATAGGTGGAAAGGAAGTCCATGCGTTCTCGGACTCTCAGTTAGTGGTCGGCCAGGTCACGGGGACCATGGAGGCTAGGGACCCAAGAATGCAGGAATATTTAGCCCAGGTCAAGCGTCAGCAAGCTAAATTTGACTCCTTCGTCTTAGCTCACATTTCTAGGAGTGGAAACACCCATGCAGATTCTTTGGCCACATTGGCAACGTCTTCGGCTCAGAATTTGCCTAGGATTATCCTCGTAGAGGATTTTCTAGAGCCAACTCTTACCGCTGTCAATGCGGCTCGCATCCATCTAATAAGGCCTGGACCTAGTTGGATTGACCCGGTCATATCTTTCCTTAAGAACGACATTCTTCCTAAAGACAAGTCTGAAGCAGATAAGATACGTCGAAAGGCGTCACGTTTCTGGTTGTCCGAGGATCAGAAACTGTATAAACGATCCTTCTCGGGACCGTACTTGTTATGTGTACACCCGGAATCAACGGAAGCGCTTTTAGAAGAACTGCATGAAGGGATTTGTGGAAGCCACACTGGGGGAAGGTCTTTAGCCCATAGAGCTCTGACTTAGGGTTATTGGTGGCCCAATATACAAAGAGAGGCTCAGGACTATGCCAGAAAGTGCGACCAATGCTAGAGGTTCGCCCCTAATATTCATCAACCTGGAGGGGTTCTAAATCCTCTCTCCAGTCCCTGGCCTTTTGCACAATGGGGATTGGACATCGTGGGGCCATTTTCGAGGGCTGCAGGAAACAAAAGATGGCTGCTCGTGGGGACGGACTACTTCACTAAATGGGTCGAGGCCGAGCCCTTAGCAAATATCAGGGACGTTGATTCGAAGAAGTTTGTCTGGAAAAACATCATCACTAGATTTGGTATACCACACATGCTTATTTCGGACAATGGCGTTCAATTCGACAGTAAGGCTTTTAGGAAGTATTGTGGTGATATGGGCATCATAAATAGATACTCCACCCCAGCTTATCCTCAGGGAAATGGGCAAGCCGAGGCCGTCAACAAGGTCGTAGTCAGTGGGCTCAAGAAAAGGTTGGACGATGCGAAAGGCAGATGGGTAGAAGAACTACCACACGTCCTGTGGACGTATCGGACTACACCACGTAGGTCCATTGGAGAAACGCCATTCTCTATGACTTATGGAGCTGAGGCGGTGATACCTCTAGAATCTGGTTTTCCCACCCTAAAGACAAGTTCTTTTAGCCCGGAGAATAACGATGGCCTCCTAGGGAAAGGCCTGGATTTGGTTGAGGAATGGCGCGAAGCAGCTATGGTCCAAATGGCTTATTATCAACAGAAGCTTAAGCGGGGATATGATGCCCACGTGAAGCTAAGGCCACTTGCACCTGGGGATCTTGTACTAAGAAAAGTTGTGGGCACCGCTAAGAACCCGGCTTGGGGTAAGCTAGGACCAAACTGGGAAGGTCCCTATCGCATTGTTTCAGTAGCTGGCATAGGGTCGTATCGTCTAGCTGATCTAGATGAAAGAATTGTACAACGCCCCTAGAATGTAAATAACCTTCGAAGGTATTACTATTAATAAAGTGTGCTTTTCTTAGTTAACAGTTCAAAGTTATAAATATCTCAGGGGTTTACAGTTACTATTCTTAAGTGTCAAACAGAAACTTGGTTAAGTATGGTCCTCGGACCACAAACCTTGTGAAAATTGATATCTTGTCATTTGTTAAACAGAACCTTAGTTATGCCGGGTCCTCGGACCTCCTACTTTGGGGAAATTAACATTTGAAGTTACTATTCTTAAGTGTCAAACAGAAACTTGGTTAAGTATGGTTCTCGGACCACAAACCTTGTGAAAATTGATATCTTCTCATTTGTTAAACAGCACCTTAGTCACTATTCTTATTCTTATCACACGCTTTGTGGAAATCAGTATCTTACCATTCATTAACTTAGGTCTTAAGTTCTATATCTTTAAGTGTTAAACAAATTTTTGTAAGGAATGGCCCTCGGACCTTACATCCTACTGAAAGTAATACCTCAGATTACAAAAGCTTAACCATCATATGAGTTTTTTTTAACTAAGGCATTGTTTAATATCCAAACTAAGTTAATCTCTGTCAGGTTCTTAAATATTCTACTTTACAAAGCAAATATGCGCATGGCTGTGTGGAGGTTATAATTGTGCAACTCTTGGAGTTAGATTTGTTTATTATGTTCTTCCTTTAACTATGTAATAGTGAGAACTTTCATGACAAGCACAAAAAGAATAAAGTAAAACAAATACAACATGAGTGAAAGTTGAATAAAATTGTTCTTCATTAATTATATACATCATCAAAAAAGGGGGAGTACGTGAAAGTCCTATGCTAGGCCCTAAGCTTGGGGAGGGGGGTTTTGGAGGGAGCTGCTGCCAGCCTCAGTGCTCTTCAGTTCCAGCTCAAAGGTAGACAAAACTTGCTTCCCTTTGTCTATTGAAGGAACGAGGGGCTCCACGTTCTGAATTTGCTCCTTCTCGGCACCGCCACGCTCGTCCTTCTCTTTATGGGAACCTTCAGGTTCTGTAGGATCAGGAACTAGTTCTTGCACCATAGGAGGAAGGGCAGGGGAGGCAACAACAGGAGGGTCTTCTATCTCCTGTATGTCTAGGGGAAGCCAAATGTTCTCGGACTTCCTCAGCTCGGAAGCTTGGGGAACCCCTGCTGCATTCATGGCCTCTCCCCAGACTTGTCGACAGTACTCTCGGCACAAGGCCGCAAAGGCTTCTGTCAACAGTTCTTGCGTTGCATTTACTCCCTCCTGATAGCTGGCCTTCTTCGCGGCCTCCAGTGCGTGCTTGTGGGCGCGAGCCTCCTCCTTCGCCCGCGTAAGCTCCTTCTCCAAATCAGAGCGTGCCCGTTGGGCTTGAGAGAGCTCGTCGTCCTTTTGGCGAAGAAGCTTACGTTGCCCCTCCACTTGGTTTTCCATCGTCTTTAAGCTGGCCTCGGCACCATCCTTCTCTCTTTTTAAATCGGCCAGCTGTGATGTGATATTCCCATTCTCTGCTAGGACCTAGCCTAGGGACCTTTCTGCTTCTTGCTGTAGCTTTTGCTCCATCCCAGCGCGCTTCCGAGAATCCTCCACAAACTTCTCGGCCGCGAAAACTTCTTGGATGGCCTGCAAAAAATGTTAGGAGGTTAAATATGGTAAAGTGTTTACAAATGAATCTAGAGTACAAGTGTGAGGTGGAACTTACCAGAGCTAAATCCCTTTTTAATGAAAGGAACAGCTGAGGCTGGCCCATCTTCTCCAAGGTTTCCATGTCCTTGGGCAGCAGAAGAGGACGCTCCAACGCCTCGGCCAAGTGGTGGGCATGGCCTTGTTGGATTGCCCTAATACTTGAGTGGCAGGAGATTGGTGCGCCGTCCAGTCTTAAGTCAGGAGACTAGGTAGCCGGTGCTCGGCGCACTTCGGCCATGTCTCTGATCTCCCCACTCTCGACTGAGCGAGCCCGACCTTTGCCCTTGTCCAGCTTCTGCTGCTGAGCTGGTTGTGGTAGTTGTCGTGGCTTCTTTTGTTTTTCGCCACCAGTCTCCTCGGCCTCCCCTTTTCTTTTCTTTTTAGGCTCCTCAGCTGGAAGTTTGGGGTCGGCTGGAGGAGGGGGTGGTGGCAAGGCTGGGGGAACTTGGGACCCCCTCGTTCCCTTTTTGGCCACTCTCGCGCCTCTCGCCATCATAAGGCCCTTGAGCTCGTCCATGTCTTCCTCAATGGAGCTGTCGTCTGGATGTGCTATCACTAGGCTCGCGATCCCAGATGTCTCGGTTGGCTCCTCTTCCTCGTCGGAAAGAACAACAAACGGGTTTCCACGAGGTCGTTAGGCGTCCTCGAGTTGAAACTTATCTATCTCCTTGTCCAACGTGTTCGACGAAGACACTTGCTTCTCTAGGACAACTGTTGCTTGAGAGTGCGTGGCGAGGGGGATTGCCGCAATGGTCTGTGTGTACAATATAGTGTGGGGGTCGTCAGGAAGGTCGTGGTCGGCTAGGAAGTGTGGTCTGGCTACGTGAATCCTCCTACGCCGCCGGTCACCGGCAATGATGGCATTCTCGATCTCTTGGAAGCCCGAGGAGATAGGGTCGTACCCTAATATCAAATAAGCCGCCCTAAGTTGTAAGTCCGCGCTCACGAACACCTCTGAGCGAAGCACTCGGTTCAAATCTGCAACGTTGCAGTGACTCAAGCGGGGGCGCATGAGTTGTTTATCTGCAAAGAAAGACACCAAGGACAGACGAACATGATCAGACATTTAAGACATGTGGTAAATCAAAGTCAAACAGTTTATAAATGCAAATGACATTCTAAGATGCTTATATGGATTTATGGGGTGGGAAGTTAGATCCTAAGTCGCACCTGGATCTCCCCACTCAACTGGGCAGTGGGGGCCGTCGTGCCAATTGCCTGAGGCGATGAGGTAGTCGTCCTTCATGCCTTTATTGGACTTGGGCAGACAGGAGATTAACCTAACTACGCTAGAGCGGGATTTGATGTAATAACCTACATTGGTAAGTTTATGGCACTCGTAAATAAAAACAACGTTGTGCCAGGTAAGGTTCAGACCCATCTACTCGTTTAGAGCGTCGACGCTTCCTAGGACTCTAAAGACGTTGGGAGCACACTGGTCGGGGGACAACCGGTGGTTGCGGAGGTATTCCCTAGTCACGCTTTTCATAGGGAGGGTCATCCCACCTTCTATGAAGGCAATCATGGGAATGATAACCTCTCCCGTTCTCATAGACCCAGCCACGGCTTCCACTGGGCAGTATCTTAAACCTACGTCGCTGGGAATGTGATACTTAGCTCTGAAACCTTCCATCCCAGCGGCGGTGTCAACTAGACACTTAAATTTTCCCATTGGAAAGGAACGAAAGATTAAGTTTTAAGACGAAGAACGGTTAAAATGGGAGCCGAGGACAGGATCTGAGGAGAATGGGTTAAGGAAAAAGAATAAGAACTTACAAGTTTGAAGTTGTGCGAGTTTCCACGGATTTCTGCAGAAAAAGGGTGATTACTGATGTTTTGATGGGATTAGCCTCTGAAGAAATAAATGAAGGCGCAGGTTCCCAAAGCGTCACGACGTGCGGGAAGTGGCCTCGAAATTGTATTCGTCCCGCCCAAATTTTCAGAGGGTAACAAGGGCCGTTGGATGCTCATCTCACCGTTGAACGTGGGGGACAAGGTGTAACTTACGGTAATAAATGCGCGCGTTTTTGAAAATAAAACAGCCAAGTGGCATCCTCTGGAATGCGAAACGATCTCCACACGCGTAGTTTATTTACAAAACGTGTGGGGTAAGTTCTCGTTGAATCAAAACCCTATTTTTCTCCTCGGATGCTGAAAAATAGAGTTTTGAGGGGCTATTGTAGGAAGTAAAAGGACCCAAGCGGGCATTTGGGCCCTTGGGCTCTAGCAAGGAGGGCCGATCTGTTCTTGGGCTAAGAATTTGTTAGTACTGCAGATCGGCCCATACGCCGAGGGTCCTCGGACACATCCGAGGGTGAGTTTCTCCTCGGACAGACCTAATAAAACTCGTAGATTCAGTACGAAGGTCAAGGCAGAACTCTGGAAAGACTGTTGGTTAAGAGGGGGAAGCCCTGAACCTTCTAGATACACCGATGTTAGAAAAGTATCATGAGCCAAGGCTGCCACCTCCACATTAAAGACTCTGCACCTACCTCCCTGGCCGCATTAATGGGGAAGTGACCCCTGAACAGTAGAGCTAAAACTTTTGGTCACTGTTCAAAGGCACTAAGGGAAGAAATATCTAGAGGGGAGGGGTTTGAGCAACACGTGGATAAAGTGTCAGGAAATGAAGTATTTAAAGAGGGTCAGTCTGTAACTAGGGGGGATTGAAAGAATTGTAATCTGGAAGAAAGAAAGAGAAATAATATAACAGTAGTCCTCGGCTCACGTCCGAGGAGGTCCATCGGCAATTATCATTCATTATTTACAAGTGTTTGCACACCAAAACCTGTTATCAAGTTCTCAGTACCTTTAATCTAGATTTCAAGCCCACGCTCTACAAATTTCATTGTTTAAGGCTCATTGGGCCTGAGCCCATAATTTTCTTTGGGTCCAGGTGCAATTGTGCACTTACATTTGTTTTGATGGAAAATCCCTTGTGAAGATAATTTTTCACGTTTTCTTGTGTTTGATAGCATCAAAAAAGAAAAGTTAAAGGAAAATTATCATTTGTCAATAAAAAAACCCTATTAAAAAAAATGACTTATTGTCAAGATATTGTTTTCTACTAAAATTTAAGTGAAAACAACTTTATCTCACGTCACACTAAATAAAGAAAGTTAAAAGGCAATATGAAAACTATTGAATATAACTCTATCTCATTTATGATCACTACCAAATATAAGAAAATGGGACCGTTTTCCAAAAATATTTTTTGGAAAAAAATGATTTTTTTTTATAGAAAACATTAATATCGAAACAAGCGTAGTAGTATAATTCTAATATCTTTCCACGTGTGGACCCAAACAAGTGGGACTTAACACGTAGGATTTATAACTTTTTTAAATTGGAGGTGAAGCAGACAGGGTCTAAACTTAAGACAACCTACTTTGATACCTTGATCGGTTGCTAATTGTAATAGAAACTTAAATTATTAAAAGATAATAAATTTAAACATTTAAATATAATTCGAACATTTTTTTTGTAGAACCAAGTTTTTATATTAAAAAAATTATATTAGATTTTTTAAATAATATAAAATATAATAAAACTACAAAATTTCTTAGTGCTTTGGATAACATAATTAATAAAAATAATGTTTTTAAAATTAGGGTAAACTACATATTTGGTCCCTATTCTTTATATTATATTTCAATTTGGTCAATAACCTTTCAATTGTGTTAATTTGGTCCTGACTTTTCAGTGTTGTATCAATTTAGTCACCATCATTATCTCTTAGATGGAAATTGCTGACGTGGTAAACAACTAAAATGAAAAATTAGTTTTCGTTGATGTGGTCATGAACTAATTTTTAATCTTGGCCGTTTGCCACATCAACAATTTTCATCCAAGAGATAATGACATGGACTAAATTGACACAGCACTGAAAGATTAGGGACCAAATTGACACAATTGAAAGGTTATGGACCAAAATGAAATATGGTGTAAAGGTTAGGGACCAAATATGTAATTTACCCTTAAAATTAACAAAATTTAAGTTCAATTTTTTAGGTGCAATACATTAGGTCCCTCAATCAAATTCGAACATGTGACTACCTTGACCAATTAAACACAAACATTGTTATTTTTTCCAATGACAATTAAATTTAATGGAACTATGTATTTAATTTAATTTGAAAACCTGCTATACCTAAGTTTTAGTCTTTTAAAATTATTAATCTTACCACCGTGTATCTTTGACATTATGATCACTCTACAAGTATAATTGCACAAAGTTTTTGTGTGGATCAAGGACCAAAATTTAAGTATCATGGAGGAAACATCACACAAGCAAGGACCGGAGTTTAGGCTAAAGACTAGAGAATGATATCTATCTTAGATTTTTTTTATAAAATAAATTATTGATCTTGAATTCAGATTCATGAAAGTTAGTTCAAAAAAGTTAGCTTTGTTTGAGTAGATGTCATGCGCATTTGGAACGAGTAAAAGAAAATGGAACGGAAAAGAAATGAAGGGATTGGTTGGGTTTCCACTATTTGGTTGGTAGGGAAAAAACGTAGCAAAAGTGATCCATCTAGGCCTACCTTCTTTTCCCATTGTTTCCTTTCCCTTATTTCCTATTTTTAAACATATGTGAATAACACATTTGTGTTTCCCTTTCTTTTATCATTTCCTTTCCCTCATTCTTTTATTTCTCTAAGCTACAACCAAACACAGTGTGGCATGGGATGTGACCCATTCTTATCTCACACTTGTGTTGTTCATAATCATCTTTCATGATGGAATTGATCTAGCTCAAGTCATCATCCTCTCTTTCCAAAGCGCTAATTTCTCTTTTTGTAAAAGCAAAGCATAAAAGATGGGTAGAATAGACTGGTGTTTCGGCTTCATTCAAGTAACCCTTTTCCTATCTTTCCAAAGCAATAATTATCAATTACTCTCCTTGTATAGTTAAGCAAACAAGATTAGGTTGAACTGTTGAAAGCCTAGTCAAGAAAGGTGCCTAGCTTTGGATAAGTTAGAATTAGACTAACTACATTTTTTACTCATAATTTTGGGGTTATTTACATTTTCACTCTTTAAAATTTTCATTTTCACCCTCCATATTTGATTTCATTTTTATATTAGTAATGTTGTGCATTTCTATTAGTAATCTAAAAAATTATAATACTTTTTTTCTACGGACAAAAATGAAAATCTTACATTCCACAATATTTTAAAGCAAGTATTTCATAAAATAGTTAAATATGAGGGGCATTTAATGACTATATTACTAAAAAATAAATCAAATATAAAAGACCAGAATAAAATTTTGAAATGTAAAGAGTCAAAATGAAAACAACCCCAAACTTTAATGGCAAAAAGTCTTAAAATAAATGAATTATAACTTATTTAGAAAAAAAAATTCATTAGTGCTTTGATGATAAACAATAATCATTATGATTGTCATTTTCAAATTGTATCGTATTTATATATTAAAAAATATAACATATACAATTAGTCCTAAATTATTTTAGTCATAGTGATCTCTTTTAGCTGAAAAACTTTAAGTGATCAAATTTAGTTCTTTAAAATTTAAATTAATGTTTTTAGTTCTTATGGAATGATGTTGTGTTAGTTTTTAGTTTAACCACATCATTTAAGGGATTAAAAACAACCACTTTAAGCATCATAGACCAAAATCACTAATAGCTAAACTTTAGCAGCCAACCTTACAATTAAGAAGTGGGTTTCAATTAACTTAATTGGTAAAATTTCTTAATCTGATGATTAGTGTCTTAGCTTGATGATTAGAGCAATCATCATAGAGTAAATATCATAAGTTGTAATTCTATAGTCTATGTATGCTAAGAAGTAAAAAAAAAAAATCACTAATGACTAAACTTTAGTAACTAAAGTTATATGCAAAGAGTTTTGTAACTCAAATAATATATTCTGGTATTTCTAAGAGAGATATCCAGATTTATATTGCCTCTCTTAGTGGTAATTATCAAATTTATCAAAAAAAAAAAAAAAAAAAAGTTATCCAACTAGGGAACATTATATTTAAGAAGGAAAATGAAACCATTTCTTGAAAATTGTGAAATTTTGAATTGGTATATTTTCACTTTCAAATTTTTGTATTATTAAAAAAAAAATTATGTTAAGTATGGGATGGACTTTGGAGTTTGGAGTTGGATCTTTCCAGATGGAAATCAGTCACGCTTGTTTGGGCATAACAAAAAATTACATCAATTCACAAAAAAATTGTAGATTGTAAAAGGCTCATGTGAAAGTTGGTAGACTTACTTTTTCTTTTTCTTTTAAAAAAACGCACACACACATGCACAAAAAAAGAGAATGAAGTTCTAACGAAAGACAAATCACAAACTCTATCCAAAAATCATAATAACTTTTAATGAAATGTGGGATAAATTATACTACACAAGACACATTACGTACTCTCATAAGAAATGGTGTGAAATATTTGTGAATTTTTATTGTATTCTTAACTTTATTGAATTAAACGAAAGTTGGCCCAATTAATTAGTTCTTAAAGCTAAGGGTCCGTTTGGGTGGAAGAGTAAAAAAGTAGGAGAATAGAAAATTGGTAGAAGAATGGAAAAGTGAAAAGATAGAAAAGATTTAGTTTTCCCTCATGTGTGTTTGGTTGGAGGGGTGAAAAAGTAGAAGGGTGGAAAAATCTTTTATTTGGTTGAAGAGAAAAGTGGAAGGATAGAAAATATAGTTTATATAAATTAACTTTTATGCCCTTATTACATAATATGTATAAAAAATAAAAAAAAATTTATTTGTACTTATTAAAAACAATATAAAAATTAATACATTATACCTACAAATTTATATTATTTTTCTTTGTTACCCAACAACACCCACTTCTTTGTAATCATTAAATAAGAAAATTACAATTTATTTAAAATAAGAAACACCTTAAAATCTCAATCCTATTTTCTTAAATATAACCATTTATTTGCATTAGGAACATAATTTTTTTCAATCTACAACTGCTCTAGTTCTTAATTAAAACAAAAATGAAAAATAAAAATAAAAATAAAAACTTGTTGGAGCTCAATAAAAAATAGTATACAATAAAACTAAAAATAAAACAAAAGGTTGGTGGGTCTCACAACCTCACCTATATTATTTTCACTAATATTCCTTACGCTTCTCTCTCATGAAATCATCTCTCAGATTCCTCTCCCTTATCTTTCACTTTCACATGTCTTACTTGCATGTCAATTAATCTTAGATGCATTTCCAAAAAAAAAAAAACACACACACACACACATGATCTCAGGTGCTCACCGCGGTCTCAGGTATTTCCGTTTTCTTCTCTCTCTCTCTATCTCTCTTTATTAAATTTATGAAAAGGCGTTTTCATTTTCAACCAATGATACTTCAATCAAATTTTTTTTTAAAATTATTTTCTATGTTGAATAATAGTGAGATAAAGGTGGAGTTTGGATAGCGCGTCTATGTTTTGCGCTGCGTTTTCAGTCTTTTTTTTTTTTTTTATTTCCAGCCGCAGTTGTTGACCAAGTCTTCCGTGAACAGTACACTGTGCACTGTTTACGGACCCACAAATTTCACTTTTCAGCAACTTTTTTATTAAAAATGGGTCCCGTAGTACTATTCACACATTTTAAAATTATTTTGCTATAGTGTTTTCAGTTTTCAGTTTTTAGCAATAAGTTCTATCCAAACGGACCCGAAATTATTGTTGAGAGAAGAAAGGAAACTGGGCAAATTTTTTTGAGTTAAACACAAGTGGTTGAGAGAAGAAGGGTAGAAATGGTCATTTGCTGCACAGTCACTTTTCTCCGGCCTTTTTTCTCCAAATCGTAGAGACAATTTTTTTGTGGGTGAAAAAATGCATGGACTCCACCCAAAATGTTCCTCTGCTTCTCTCCTTACCAAACAATACCTACTCTTATTTTGCATCCATCCTATTATACTTCCAACCAAACATACTCTGTGTAAAAGACGGCAAGAAGCTATTGGCCTCTTATTTACAATTTTTTTTTTGACTGACTTATTTACAAATAATGAAGACTAACAGGTTTAGTCAAAAAAAAAAAAAAAGCAGGCCTTTCTTTCCGGATTATTATAAAAAAAAAAAATGTCTTTCTTTTTTAGTATATATTATTATTACTATTATATAAAATCACTGCTCTTATAAAGTTACGCGTTAAAGAAAGAGATAGACTCTAGTCAAGAAAAAAGAGTCCATTTCTCAAAAAAGAAAAAGTAGTCCAAGTCTTGGATAAAGTTAGGGTTATACCTTTTTAGAAAACCAAATTTTATATAATATCTCATATTCACATTATATTCAACTAACTCCCTCCCCCACTATCTAAAAAATATCTATTATACTTTATTAATTAGATGTAAACATATTTAGCATGAGTCATGCTGATGATGAAGGAATAAAAGTAATGAATAACTATTTTTCATTTTTTTTTTGTTAAAACCTTTTTTTTTTTTTTTTAAGTTTTGAATATTACTTGAACATCATCATTTCTATTTTCATCCTTAAAGCTTACCTACACTTGTTCTGTTTACATTGAATTGGATATTTATAATACTTTATGGAATGATTTTATCAATTAAACGTTGTTATATCACAATTTCCTTATTATCCTTTGACACGAGAGGTTTATATTTATACAGGGTTGAATTTTCAAGTTACACTTAGCGTAATTCTAAGCAATGTTACATCATTCAAGATGTTTTAATTTGATGCAAATTTTGACAAATTTACCGTTAGATTATATTATCTTTGTATATTCTTCATGTTTGCAAAATTTCAAGATGATCAAATATTAATTGCTCTGTCATCAATCAATTTTTTAGATTTAAGTTTTTATAGGACCACTAAACCCAATGTTTTCACTTTTTTTTCTCTCCTTTTTTTTCCCTCTTTATCAAGACTTAAACATTTCTTTCTCTCTCTCTCTCTCTCTCTCTCTCTCTCTCTTTTCCTTTCAGGTTTCCTTTCTTCAAAATTCTAATCACTCATTTTTTTTTTCAAATCTCTTCTTCTTTATTATTGAATTCTTAAAAAAAATGTGATTTTTAATGTACTCCCTTTTTTATTTTGAATGGTTTATTTATTTATTTATGTTGGTATTTGAATTTTCTCTTCACATCTATTTGTACTATTTTTTTTTTCATTTTAATGAATGTCTTTTCTATGTTCAAAACAAAAATTACTATGCATATGGTTTAATTATATAGAAGAGAGAAACGTTTCAAATTAAGATGAATGGAAAATTATGACACTAAACATAAAAAACAGTCTCATTGCACGTGTGAAGTGCATGTGATAAGACTAGTATATTTAAAATAAAAAAAAACACATTTAAGAGGTAAAAAAGAGATTACTAATGAAAAAATAAAAACAAAAATTGTTGGTAATATTGTTCTACTAATGTTGCTTAAATTTTATGGAAATACATGTGAGTGAAAAAGTGTAGTAGAAATACGCGTTGTGTTGTTTAAATAATGAAAACTGTTATTCAAACAACGTTACCAAACAAACCCTAAACTTTAGTGACCAACATTATATACTAAGAGTCTTAACTCAAATAGTATACTTTGGTATTTCTAAGAGAGATGTTCAGATTCAAATTGCCTTTCTCAGTGGAAACTATCAAATTTATCAACAAAAAAAAAAGGTATCCAACTATGCAACGTTATATTTAAAGAAGGAAAATGAAATCATTTCTTGAAAATTGTGAAATTTTGAATTGTGAAATTTTCTCTTTCAAAAGTTTTGTATTATTAAAAAAAATCGTGACGTTAAGGGCCCGTTTGGTATATGGGCTTAAAAACTGAAAATTGTTATTTGAAAACATTTATGGAAATACGTGTGGGTGAAAAAGTATGTGAAAATGCGTAAAATGTTGTTTAAAAATTGAAACTGGTTGTTTGAAAACACCAACCAAACACCCCCTAAGTATGGGATGGAGTTGGGAGTTGGGTGTTGGATCTCTCCAAATGGAAATGAGTCAAGCTAGTTAGGGCATGACACAAATTTATATCAATTCACAATGTTCTTAAATTAGCTTATTATCAATTAGTCATGCTAGCTAGGGTGTAACAAAAATTTACATCAATTCACAATATTCTTAAATTATCTTATTATCTTCCACATTGTTTATTAAAAAAATTAATTGCTGATTGTAAATGGCTAATGAGAAAGGTAGTAGACTTACTTTTTATTCTTTTTAAAAAACAAGCACACATATGCACAAGAAAAGGGAATGAAGTTCTAATGAAAGAAAAATCACAAACTCCATCCAAAAATCATAATAACTTTTAAAGAATGGGGGATAAATTGTACTACACAATACACGCTACCTACTCTTCTAAGAAATGTTGTGAAAATTTTGTGAATTTTTATTGTATTCTTCACTTTATTGAATTAAACCAAAATTGGCCCTACTAATTAGTTTTTAAAGCTAAGCGTAAAAGACGGCAAGAAGCTAATGGCCCCTTATTTACAAATATATATATATATATATATATATATATATATATATATATATATATATATATATATATTGAGAGAAATGATAAAAATATTCACAAATAATTAAAGACTGGCAGGTTTAGTCAAATAAAAGAAAAATCTTATAAAGTTACGCGTCACGCATAGAAGATCTAGACTGACAACTTACGCGTAGAAGATCTAGACTCTAGTCAAGAAAAAGGAGTCCAAGACTTCTTTTTCTTTTTTGAGAAAAAAAGGAGTCCAAGACTTGGATAAAGTTAGAATTATACCTTCTTTTTAGAAACCAAATTTTAGAATTTTATCTCATATTCACATTATATTCAACTAACTCCCTCCTCCACTATCCAAAAAATATATTTTATTTTATTAATTAGACGTAAACATATTTCAGCATGAATCATGCCGATGATGAAGGAATGAAATGTAATGAATAATGATTTTTCAATTTTGTTTTTTTGTTAAACCCAAATTGTTTTTTAAGTTTTGAATATTAATTGAACATCATCATTTCTATTTTCATCATTAAAGCTTACGTACACTTGTTCTGTTTACATTGAATTCAATATTTATAATACTTTATGGACTGATTTTATCAATTAAACATTGTTACATCATACTTTTCTTATCATCCTTTGGAAACACAAGTACACTGTCATGAACAAGTAAACCCAAAGAAAGTAAATTTAGGGCATTAATCTTAATTTGTTTTAAAGTAATTTATTTTTAATTTTTGACAGCATTAGATATTAAAAACCGATTTCAACAAAAAAAAAACGATAAGTACAAATAAAACATAAATAAAAGAGAAATTTGATATGAATAAAACTCCGATCCACAAAATCAGCAAATCACCATGAAATAGATCAACATTCAACTAAGAAAGCTGAATTTCAAAGCAATTATTTAAACGACAAAGTTTTCCTCCAAACGTGGTGGTTTAGAAGACCATCTAATTATTTTAAATCACATGATTCATTGAATTATTTAAATAAATTACATAATTATTAAGTAGGTTATACAACTACAAATATATGCGAATACTTTTGAGTTGTCATATAGTGGTTGGAGGCTCTTTTCTTTAAATCGGTTGTGGGAAAACTTTGCCCTTCAATGAAATATTAAATTTTTCTGCCACTACATTTTGGATGACATCCATCAAGTTCTTTCATCTACATTTAGAATTGCCATTATTAACATAGAAGCTAATTGAGAAAACTGGCATAACAAAGCAGTAAAGTGAGTTTTTTTTTTTTTTTTTTTTTTTTTTTTTTTTTTAAATTTTTGGGAAGGTTTAATAAAAATAAAGAGGGGGAAAAAAATAAGGCTAAAATGGGATTAACCAATTTTTACAAAGAATAATATGCTTCACTTGTTAACAGTGAAAAAACTATATTCAACCTAAATTCACAATGATCAGAAGGGAAGCATTATTACATGAACACTATGAATTAGCATAGCAACAACTTTGATCAATTAATTGTTATTAACTTAGGACATCTTAAACTAAAGGCAATCATATACATATTTTACAATCTATAATTCTGGGGAGTAAAAAGCAAACCCCTATTGTTTCACATAAGAAACCCGTTTTTGCATGTACCATTTAATTCACTGAAGAAACATAAGTGATAATATTAATGTAGCATACAACTTAATCATAAATTAGTCTTACTCCATAAAGATTGCTGACTTTGTTAGTTTTCACTGTAAATACCGCCCTTGATGTATCACTCTTTCTTATAAATCCTCTAATAATTGTATATTGTAATCATTCGGAAAGCAGTGAGTCTCATAAATTCTTTTAACTTTTATGTAACTAACTTGCTTCATCCAATAACCCTTCATTACAAAGTTCATCAATCATTGTAGTATACGTCCAAGAATTACGAAGATTATGTAAAAAAATGAAAATAATTCTAAAAATTCAGCCATGGAGTTACTATCATAAAACCCCACACCTAAGACCAATCAAACAATTCTATCAATTATGTCATTGAAATTTTTGCATCCTCAAAACAATGATGATGTTCCTACCAAAGAGTCAACATCAAGCTTAAAGGGACCGAGTTCCATATATCTGCATACAGTTGCCTGCCAAGTTCTAATATTAATATATACACAGTTCATTTAACTATTAAAACACTTAAAATGTAAAATCAAAATTTGCACCCCCCCCCCCCCCTCCCCCCCACACTTCAATCAACCTGCCA